>NC_143582.1:60882248-63282248 GCF_048544385.1 Mastigoproctus giganteus
GAACAATTACTTGGAGCTGCTACCAGCGCAATACCGAAAGTTAACCTTACGAAACAAAGGTATAATACTTGGTGGACAAGGGACTGCTATCTTGCCAAAAGGAAACAAAACAAAGCTTGGAACACCTTTCGCCGAAATGCTACAATGGAGAACCTTATAAACTATAAACGGCTGAAAGCTGAAGCACGCCGAATTCGTCGAAAAGCTAAACAGGATGCGTGGATTCGATTCAGCTCTACCATCTGCAGAAACACTGACCCCAGAATAATTTGGAGAAAGATCCGTACCCTCAGTGGAAAGTGTCAACAAACCAAAGCCCCAATCTTGTCCTGGAAAGGAATAGATATTTCTTCTCCAACTGATATTGCAGAGGCTTTAGCACAAACATTTGCAGTCACTTCTTCATCTCAATCTTATGAAGACTCATTTAGACGCAAAAAAATTTCCATGGAAAAATATAAAATTAACTTTGTTTCAAAACAATCTCATTCTTATAACCTTCCGTTCACTATGAATGAACTCAACGAAGCTCTCCAGAATTCTAGAAATAGTTCTGCTGGACCAGATGGCATTTTCTATATAATGCTTTGCCACCTCAACTCAAACTCAAAATCTATACTACTGAAATTTTACAATAGAATCTTTGAGGAGAATGTTTACCCTGATACATGGCATCAGTCAGTTGTGGTAGCCATAGCGAAAGCCGGGAAAGATGCTTCCTCTCCCAATAGTTATCGTCCTATATCTTTGACCAGCTGTTTAGGAAAGATAATGGAAAAGATGGTACACAAGAGACTTGTCTGGATTATTGAAGATCAAGATGCTATATCATGCCATCAATTTGGTTTCCGCCGTAATAGATGTACAACTGATGTCCACGTCAAGGTCGAAGCTCAGATTCGAAATGCTTTTCTTAAAAAACAGCACATGGTAATGATAACTTTCGATATTACCAAAGCATTCGATACAACCTGGAGATATGGAATCCTCCAAGACTTATACAAACTTGGACTTAGAGGTAACCTGCCTAGATTCATTCAGAATTTTCTTCACCTCAGGACCTTTCAAGTAAGATTCCAGAATGAGCTGTCCAAAATTCACACACAAGAAGAAGGAGTACCTCAGGGATCGATTTTAAGTGCCACACTCTTTGCATTACGTACCAGTAGCATTATAAGAGACATCCCATCCACGGTAGAAGCTTATATGTATGCAGACGATCTTGCTATTTCCTGTCAATCATCGAACATGGCTACCATCGAAAGACAACTACAGATAGCAATAAACAAAATTGAAACTTGGACAGAAAGCAACGGCTATCAATTAACTGAAGGAAAAACAGCAGCAATACACTTCTGTAAATTACGATCGCTTCATCCGGAACCTGTATTAAAACTGAAAGGCAGAGAAATACCGATGACAGACTCCATAAGATTATTGGGCCTGAATTTAGACACCAAATTAAATTTTCGTAAACATGTGACCTATCTACGAACTACGTGCCTCCAGAAACTAAACATCCTTCGTGCAGTATCCTCAACATCTTGGGGTGCAGACAGACAGTCATTGCTGAATTTGTATCGTGCTCTAATCCGGTCACGATTAGACTATGGAGCTATAGTATATGCATCAGCTAAAAACAGCATCTTACGGTCTGTGAACACCATTCAACACAGTGCCCTTCGATCAGCACTAGGCGCCTACAGAACCTCGCCTGTACAAAGCTTGTATATAGAAGCACACGACCCTCCGCTTTATCTTAGAAGACAACGCCTACTCTGCCAATACGCTGTCAAAATTAGAAGCTTTCCAACTCACCCCTGTTGGGTATACCTCAACCAACCTTTATGGCCAACACTTTATGAATCCAAGCCTAATGAACCCAGACCTGCTGGGATTCGTCTTCAAGAAGTAATCAAAAAGTGGAAACTCGACTCAATAAAATTGCGGAAAGTGAAAATATGCCTTTACCTCCATGGAATAGACATCATATAAAATCTGATCTTTATTTCGCTCAGTGGCCAAAAAATACCATTCCACTATGTAATATCCGACAGTTGCATGCCAACTATACTTCGCAACACAGTGGGAAACTCATAATCTGTACGGATGGATCTAAGACCCAATCACATGTAGGTGCAGCAGCCGTGTTCCCTTCGCATGTAATTTCAAAATCTCTTCCAGTTGAGTGCAGCATTCTATCTGCAGAACTCTATGCTATACAGCTTGCATTAAGTGAAATATGTCAACAGTCGTCCCTCTCTGTCTTAATATATTCGGATTCACTCAGTGCTATTTCAGCCATACAGGGTAAACGACATTCTCGTCATCCTCTCCTACAAGAAATTGACTTTCTAATCAACCTCTGTCACAAGAAACAATCTGAAATAACTCTTTGCTGGATCCCAGGACACTGCGGAATAGAAGGCAATGAAAAAGCAGACATTGCAGCTAAGTCAGCATCAGAACTGCCAAATAAAACAATGATAGTTCCACACACTGATTTTAGTCCAATCATTATTAGAGAAAGTGAAAATGAATGGGCTCAAATATGGAAAAATGAAATCAACAATAAACTGCAGGAAATAAAACCTAATCCAGAAATATGGAACTCCAGCATCAGAGAGAGTCGCAGGGAAGAAGTAATACTTGCCAGACTGAGAATTGGCCATACTCATCTTACTCATTTTTATCTATTGGCAAACAAAAATCCCCCACGCTGTGTCCAATGCCAAGTTCAGCTTTCCGTAAAACACATTCTTTTGGTATGCCCTCGATTCAGAAATTCCAGATTCCTTTGTTTTCAGAGTTCATGCAATAACCATAATCCAGTTACCCTTCAACAGATCTTAGACAATTCTGCGAATATAGATGAATTACTTAATTTTATTCGGCAAATCAGATTCGATAAACAAATCTAATGTTTGATTTCCATCAAAAACTTGGAAAGACACATCTTGGCCATTGATGCCCTTGTGTCTTTAAACCCTTAATCAACAACAACCTAGATTATAATGGATGCGCTATTGCAGATCCAACTGCAATAGCCAATGCTCTTGGGGAAACATTCTCTAACATCTCCGCAACATCCTCGTACTCCCCAGAGTTCCTGGTCCTGAAACATAAATTGGAAAAACAAGCACTTAATTTTAAGACCAAAGGCCTCTATCCCTACAACGGGGCGTTCACTATAGAGGAACTGAAAAGAGCCCTCACTCTTTCCCCCCTCGACGTGGGCACCTGTACGTGGTGAGGGGACCTCCCAGTGATGCTGCTGGGTTTCCAGATTAGCATCACTGGGATCTAACGCCCATACCTTGGTTCCAGGGTTACATCTTTGGAATCCGGCGTGTGCAGCCGTGCGCCGCGACCCGTGGAAGCGGAAAGGGGGATCCTGGTGGTTGAGGGGCCCAGCCTTAATACACCACTTTGGCCCCTGCTTCGACGAGACGGGTGGTCCCGGACCGGCTCGACTGGGATCAATCGGCGGGTGGTTCTATACTGCTAGGGTCAACTGCGTTCCAATAAGTCTCCCTCCCTTTGGTCCTGGGACGGGATAAAGACTTATTGGTAACGTGGGTATGGTGCTCTAAGCGAACTCGGCGTCCCATTCGTGTACGCAGTACCTGCTAGTTCACGAGTGGGCGTCCCCTCGTAGGGCTCCGTGGTGGGTGAGGTACTTAGGCATCAGACATTTTCTTTTTACTCATATGAGTAATTTAAATTCTTCTTCTGGGGCCCCAACAAGGCCCCTACCTAATCGATCGTCAGATGAGAGTGAAAGCAATTCAGCTAAAAGAGCCAGAACTGAGGAGAAAACAACATCTGTGACACCTCTTTTCCTCATTCTCCATTCCACCGGAGAGCAGTCACTTGGGAAAATGTCACCTTTCTTTATCCAGAAAGGACTAGAAGGGATGGCAGGCTCACCCAAATCCGTTAAACGGCTGCGTTCTGGAGATATTCTAATTGAAGCAGCAAATATAAATCAAGCTGAAAAATTTTTGAAAGCCATATTTATAGGGGGAATACCCATCATCGTAACCCCTCACAAAACTTTGAACTCTTCAAGAGGTGTGATATCAGAGTGGGATCTTCTTCACGTTTCTGAAGAAGAGATCTGCTCTGAATTAAAAGAACAAGGAGTGACAGCTGTAAAGCGGATATCCATGCGTAAGGATGGGAATCTTGTCCCTACCCGAGTTCTCATCCTAACATTCAACACCCCACGGCCTCCAAGTTCCATCAAGGCAGGGTACTTAAACTGCCCAGTGAGGATTTACGTTCCCAACCCACTGAGGTGTTTTAAATGTCAAAAGTACGGCCACTCACAAACATCCTGTCGTGTTAATCCTGCCTGTGCTCGATGTGGTGTTAAAGACCACGAGAGCAAGGAATGTCTAGCTCCTAAGCCTAATTGTATTAACTGCCAAGGAGAGCACCCTGCATACTCTCGAGCATGCCAGCGGTGGAAGAACGAAAAGGAGATACAGAAATTAAAAACGGAGCTAAACATCTCCTACCCAGAGGCTAGAAAACGCATTCAACCAATAAATAGCGGGAAACCTTCATATGCCCAGAAGGTTTCTGCTAAGTGCACTATCGGTACACAAACTGAGATGACTATACCACCAAAAGAGTCATTCACCCCGATTGCACGCTATTTATTGAGTTCACAAAAGCCCACCACAAAAACACAATCAGCTGCCACTCCTATATCGGTACCTCCTAGTGCTCCACCACTACCTAAACCAAGTGGTAAAGCAAAGCCAAAAACTTTAGAAGAGTCATCCGTGACACCAGAAAGACTGGATGTAGAGAACAAGGAGGTACAGGATGAATCAGTCTTGGAACTCTTTGCGGAGGAAGAAATGGACACGGGACATCGTCCTTTTTTCCCCAAAAAAGATAAAGCCAATGCTGATAAAAGTAAGCCCTCAGCACCTCGGAAGCCGCCTGATGGACCCACCAAGCCAAAATAATGGCTAAATTCCTACAATGGAATTGTCGTGGATTCCGGCGAAATACTGATGACATCAAGGCCCTCCTGCAAAAGCACGAGCCAGTTTGCTTTTGCTTGCAGGAGACTTATCTAAAGGCGAATGATGATCCCACCATGCATAACATCACAATCTTTCGTAAGGATAGAATTGCGGATGGTCCTGCTCATGGAGGAGTGGCTATCCTTGTGAGTAATCAGACCCCAGTTCAGCCCTTGCTAATTACAACCAGCATAGAGGCTGTTGCAATTCGCCTTACAGTGGGATTTTTATTAACCGTCTGCTCTATTTATTTGCCACCTGGGACTGACATCTCCCAGGAAGCCCTTGATGATCTTCTAAAGCAGTTGCCTCCCCCTTTCTTACTTCTCGGGGACATGAATGGACATAACACCCTGTGGGGTAGTGCTAACATCAATGAAAGGGGACGGGTCATAGAGAGTATGCTCAATGACAATGCCCTTTCCCTTCTCAATACTGGAACAAACACCTTCTTCCATACGCCTACCCGTACTTTTTCTGCCATTGATCTCTCTATCTGCTCCCCTTCTCTGCTCCCTTCACTCACTTGGGAAGTGGAGGAGAATCCATACGGAAGTGATCACTTCCCTGTGATAACCTTGTTACACAGTGGGAGACCATGTCTTCCTTTTAGGTTACCACGGTGGAAGTTTGATCAGGCTGACTGGAATGCCTTCCAACATCAGGCAAATTTTGAACTCAGTACAGTCAGTCAGGAGCCTATCAATGATGCAGTAACGTACATCACAGAAATGATTGTCCAAGCAGCTGCGAATGCTGTTCCAAAAACATCTGGCCGGTTTCCACCATTTCCCAAACCTTAGTGGAATTCACAATGCACAGCAGCAAAAAAGGCTCAAAACAAAGCGTGGGGGATATTCCGTCGATATCCTACCACTGCTAATCTAATAGCTTTCAAGCGTGCACGAGCCAAAGCACGCTACATTCGCCGTCAGAGTCAAAAGGAATCATGGATCCGTTTTACATCATCTGTTAACCAGGCTACCAATTCTAAGGTAGTCTGGGATAAAATCCGGAAAATGAAGGGAAAATATACATCCCACCCTTCTTCAATCCTAGATTACAATGGATGCGCTATTGCAGATCCAACTGCAATAGCCAATGCTCTTGGGGAAACATTCTCTAACATCTCTGCAACATCCTCGTATTCCCCAGAGTTTCTGGTCCTGAAACATAAACTGGAAAAAGAGGCACTTAATTTTAAGTCAAAGAACATCTATCCCTACAATGGGCCGTTCACTATTCAGGAACTGAAAAGAGCCCTCGCCCTTTCCAAAGCAAGTGCTGTGGGACCAGATGGCATCCATTATGAATTGGTTAAACATCTTTCACCAAAATCTATGGATTATCTGCTCTCTCTGTATAACAGAATCTTTATTGAAGGGCAGTTTCCGGATTCCTGGCGCAAGGCAATCGTTCTTGCCTTTCCTAAGCCAGGAAAGGATCCAAAAATCACCACCAATTATCGTCCTATTGCTCTGACTAGCTGTCTGTGCAAAATTCTGGAGAGAATGGTCAATTCTCGTTTAATATGGTATTTAGAATCAAATGACCTTCTCTCCAATATCCAGTGCGGCTTCCGAAGGAACCGGTCCACTTTGGACCATCTTATTAGACTGGAAACATCCATCCGGGATGCTTTCCTAAAACGTGAACACTTGGTGTCGGTGTTCTTTGACATGGAGAAAGCGTATGACACAACTTGGAGATTTGGCATTTTAAAATATCTGCAAAGCCTCGGTCTTAGGGGGCAACTCCCCATTTTTATTAAAAACTTTTTAGCCAATCGATCTTTCCAGGTTCGTGTGGGATCCTCACTCTCTCGTTCCTTTAGCCAAGAGGAGGGAGTACCACAAGGATCAGTATTAAGTGTCACGCTTTTTGCCATCAAAGTAAATTCCATCACAGAACAACTTCCTCAAACTGTAAACAGTGCCCTCTATGTTGATGACTTTAGCATATTTTGCCAGTCATGCAACATGAGGGTGATTGAAAGACAACTGCAGAAAGCCATTGATCGACTCAACTCCTGGGCACTTACAAATGGTTTCAGGTTCTCGCCGGAGAAGACCGTTTGCGTACATTTTTGTCGTAAGCGTAATCTTCATCCTGAACCCGAATTAAGGCTCGGACGAAATGGTATTCCAATAGCAGCGGATACAAAATTCTTGGGACTCGTATTTGACAAAAAGTTGACCTTTCTGTATCACATCCGTCAACTCCGCACAAAGTGCACAAGAGGGCTGAATATTCTGCGCTCTCTTTCCTCTACATCTTGGGGTGCGGATCGATGCACCCTACTACGCATCTACCGTGCACTTGTACGATCCAGACTAGATTACGGGTCCCTGGTATACAATTCGGCCAGAGACAGTGTACTTCGGTGGCTGGATCCTGTCCATCATCTGGCTCTCCGTACCGCTATTGGAGCATATCGAACATCTCCAGTCCAGAGCTTATACGTCGAAGCAAACGAACCGCCGTTATTGCTTCGACGCAAGCAGTTGTCTCTAAACTACGCTCTAAAACTGAAATCCCTGCCAGACCACCCTACGTGGCTATCCGTTTTTGAGCCACGATGGGAAAATTTATACAACACCCGTAAGACTGCCAATCGCCCTTTTGGTATTCGTGTCCAAGAGCTACTTAAAGAACTTAATATCAAGGTAGACAAGGTTGCGCAAACACCAAAGCAACCCCTTCCACCCTGGCATGCTCATGTCCCGGCATGTGACTTGTCCCTTAGAAATTGGGGAAAGTCGGACACTCCGTCATCTGTCTACCTGCAGCTTTTTTCAGCACACCGAGCTGAACATTCTGACTTCGTGCCATTCTACACAGACGGCTCGAAGGCGGAATCATATGTGGGATCCGCTGCTGTCTTTAGAGACAGCACTACATCGGAGCAGATTCCCTCTGAATGCAGCATATTTACTGCAGAGCTGCACGCTATAAAGTTAGCCTTGGATCACATTAGTAAATGCCAATATCAACGGTTCATTTTATATTCAGACTCTCTCAGCGTGTTACAGGCTTTAATATCTGTGAGATATAATTCTCATCCAGTTCTGTCTAGCATTCAGCAGAAGCTTCACGTTCTCCATGAACGTGAATATGATATCCGCTTCTGCTGGATTCCTAGCCACATTGGGATTAGGGGAAATGATTTGGCTGACGCCGCAGCCAAATCAGCGATTCCCAATAATAACCACTGCCTGTTAGTCCCCTATACAGACTACAGGCAAATAATACACGAGAAGATTCACTCCCAATGGCAGGATTCGTGGAATAGGCAGACTGCGAATAAATTATATCTTATAAAGCCCGTAATTGAACCGTGGCAGTCTAGTCTGCGCAGGAATCGTACTGAGGAAGTTGTTCTTGCCCGGACCCGCATAGGACACAGTCATTTAACGCATTCGTTTCTGCTGAGGGCTGATGACCCTCCTATGTGTGTGTCCTGTGGCACAATGTTAACGATCAGACACCTTTTAATTGACTGTCCAGATTTTAGCAGTACCCGTTTTACCGCTTTTAATCATCTGACTGAGCCTTATACACTCAGTCAGATTTTATCCGACAATGACAATGTGTCTGCTGTTTTTAGCTTTTTAAAAGCAATAAAGGTTTTTAATCGTATTTAAAATTTATATGTTATTGTTGTTTATTTATGTTTTCAGATCTGGACATGGTGGCCTAATTAATTAGGTCACCGAGATGTTAAATTTTTTAGATATTACCTGGTCTTGGCGCATTATAGCCTTAGTTGCTAGTGCGCCAATAAAACCCAAATCAATCAATCAATCAATCACTCTTTCCAAAGCAAGTGCTGTTGGACCAGATGGCATCCATTATGAACTGATTAAACATCTTTCACCAAAATCTATGGATTGTCTGCTCCTTCTATATAACAGAATCTTTACTGAAGGGCAGTTTCCGGATTCCTGGCGAAAGGCAATCGTTCTTGCCTTCCCTAAGCCAGGAAAGGATCCAAAGGTCACCACCAACTATCGTCCTATTGCTCTGACTAGCTGGCTGTGCAAAATCCTGGAGAGAATGGTCAATTCTCGTTAAATTGGTATTTAGAATCAAATGACCTTCTCTCTAGCATCCAGTGCGGCTTCCGAAGGAACCGGTCCACTTTGGACCATCTTATTAGAGTGGAAGCATCCATCCGGGATGCTTTCCTAAAACGGGAACACTTGGTGTCGGTGTTCTTTGACATGGAGAAAGCGTATGACACAACTTGGAGATTTGGCATCTTAAAAGATCTGCATCGCCTTGGTCTTAGGGGGCAACTCCCCATTTTTATTCAAAACTTTTTAGCCAATCGATCGTTCCAAGTTCGTGTGGGATCCTCACTCTCTCGCTCCTTTAGCCAAGACGAGGGAGTACCACAAAGATCAGTATTAAGTGTCACGCTTTTTGCCATAAAAATAAATTCCATCACAGAACAACTTCCTCCAACTGTAAACAGTGCCCTCTATGTTGATGACTTTAGCATTTTTTGCCAGTCGTGCAACATGAGGGTTATTGAAAGACAACTGCAGAAAGCCATTGATAATCTGAATTCCTGGGCACTTGCTAATGGCTTCATGTTCTCGCCGCAGAAGACCGTTTGCGTACACTTTTGTCGCAAGCGTAATCTTCATCCTGAACCTGAATTAAGGCTCGGACAAAATGCTATTCCAGTAGCAGCGAACACAAAATTCTTGGGACTCATATTCGATAAAAAATTGACCTTTTTGGATCACATTCGCCAACTCCGCACAAAGTGCACAAAAGCCCTTAATATACTCCGCTCGCTGTCCTCCTTATCCTGGGGTGCAGACCGATGCACCCTTTTACGGCTTTACCGTGCACTTGTGCGATCCAAATTAGATTATGGGTCCCAAGTATATTCTTCAGCTAGAGATAGTGTCCTCCGATGGCTGGACCCTGTCCACCATCAGGCTATCCGTATCACTACTGGAGCTTTTCGAACATCTCCTGTCCTGAGTCTATACGTCGAAGCAAACGAACCACCGTTATCGTTTCGACGTAAGCAGTTGTCTTTAAAGTACGCTTTAAAACTGAAATCCCTGCCAGACCATCCTACGTGGCCCTTCGTTTTTGAGCCGCGATGGGAAAACTTGTACAACACCCGTAAGACTGCCAATCGTCCTTTTGGTATTCGTGTCCAAGAGCTACTGAACGAACTCAATATCAAGGTAGACAAGGTTGCCCAAACATCAAAGCAACCGCTTCCACCCTGGCATGCTCGTGTCCCGGCATGCGACTTGTCGCTTAGAAACTGGGGAAAGTCGGACACTCCATCATCGGTCTACCTGCAGCTTCATTCAGCACACCGAATTGAATATTCCGACTTCGCGCCAGTCTACACAGACGGTTCGAAGTCAGAATCATATGTGGGATCTGCTGCTGTCTTTACAGACAGCACTATATCAGAGCAGATTCCCTCTGATTGCAGCATATTTACTGCAGAGCTGCACGCAATTGAGTTAGCCTTGGATCAAATTAGTAAATGCCAATACCAACGGTTCATTTTATATTCCGACTCTCTTAGCATGTTACAGGCTTTAATATCTGTGAGGTATAATCCTCATCCAGTTCTGTCTAGTATTCAGCAGAAGATTCACGTTCTCCATGAACGCGAATTTGACATCCGCTTCTGTTGGATTCCCAGCCACATTGGGATTAGGGGAAATGATTTGGCTGACGCCGCAGCCAAATCAGCAATTCCCAATAATAACCGCTGCCTGTTAGTCCCCTATACAGACTACAGGCAAATAATACATCAAAAGGTTCATTCCCAATGGCAGGAATCGTGGAATAGACAGACTGGAAATAAATTATATCGTATAAAGCCTGTAATTGAACCGTGGCAGTCTAGTCTGCGCAGGAATCGTAAAGAGGAAGTTGTTCTTGCCCGGACCCGCATAGGACACAGTCATTTGACTCATTCGTTTTTGCTGAGGGCTGATGACCCTCCTATGTGTGTGTCCTGTGGCACAGTTTTAACGATTAGACACCTTTTAATTGACTGTCCAGATTTTAGCAATATCCGTCTTACCGCTTTTAATCCTCTGACTGAGCCGTATACACTCAGTCAGATTTTATCTGACAATGACAACGTGTCGGCTGTTTTTAGCTATTTTAAATTAATAAAAGTTTTTAATTGTATTTAATTTATGTTATTGTTACGTTTTTATTGATTTATTTTTTATATCATTGTTATTATATATATGGACATGGTGGCCTTACTAATTAGGTCACCGAGAATTTAAAAAAAAAAAAAAAAATTTAAATATTACCTAGTCTTGGCGCATCATAGCCGTAGTTGCTAGTGCGCCAAAAAAAAAAAAAAAAAAATCCAATCCATTCTTCTTCAGCATGGATCTCTAAAAGAGGATCTTCCTCTATAGATGTGCCATCTGTGTCCATGCTTGTGTCTCGAATATTTTTGGTTATATTTGAATTTGTCATACATGGTGTGGTAGCACTCATTGGAGGAGGAGATTCCGCTGGTATTGTAAGAGGAGTATTATTTGCTTGGTCTGAGAGTTTGGGTGTTGTTTACGTACATTTGGTTTTTCCACAGAGAGGACAGTTCTAGCCCAATCTGAAATTGAAATATTAGTAGGAACTGTAACATTAGTTAGAGTAGAGACTGTTTGGTATTTTTTAACTGCATTAGCATAGGAAATATTTTTATTCATAGTAGGTGTCACTAGTCTTCTCGCTTCTGGCTAACTCACTTTGTTCTCGACCTTGTATTTTACAATTTGTTTCTCTTTTCCATTTTTCACAAGTTCTGGAATAGGCAGGATGATCACCTTTGCAATTTGGACATATCATTTTAGTAGTCGTACAGTCACTTTGTATGTGATCCGAGGAACCACAGTTGGGACAGACAGGAACTCCTCTGCATACAGTTTGTGAGTGGCCATACTTTTGACATTTAAAACATCTTAAAGGATTGGGAATGTATGGGCGGATACGACAAAGTAAATAACCTGCTTTTACAGAGGACGGTAAGTTGGGCGTATTGAACGTGAGAATAATGTTTCTAGTTGGGATAAGTTGATTATCTTTTTTAGTCATTATACGTTTGGCTTGAATTACATTTTGTCCCTGCAGCTCTTGGGTAATTTCTTCCTCTGTGACATTTAACAGGTCCCAACTGGATATGACACCCTTAGATGAATTTAGGGTTGCGTGAGGAGATATTTTTACCGGAATGCCCGCAAAGTTTGTTAACTGTAAGAGTTTCTCCGAATGCCTGTGGTTCGTAGTTTCCACTAGCAGGTCTCCTGATTGTAATCTCTTGACAGTCTTAGGCGATCCTGCAATACCTTCGAGATGTTTTTGTATTACGAAGGGAGACAGTTTGCTCATTGGCTGACTAGTAAGGGAGTGGAAAATTAAAAAGGATGGGCAGGGTTGCTCCATCTGATTAGTCTTCTGTCTCTTTGGGTGATCATTTTCTAAGTCGTGATTGGGGTCATAATTTATATAAGTGTCTGTTCTTGAGCTCGAAGGCTCTAACGGTGGATAATTATTTTTATCCATAATGGCTCCTTTTCGCCCTGGGGGTTTCTCTTTACCACCCAGGTTACCGGCCCCGCCACGGGGAGGCAGGAGCAGTGCCGCTTTGTGGCCAAGCGTAGAGTTAGTACGGTTACTAGATCTAAATTAAAGAAAAAGGTGATTTCCTTCTTCTGGGCTCTCTTCTTATTTCTTATAAGAGACTAGAGCTACTTAACAGAAAATTGAATAACTGCAAGATAAAACAAAGGAAAACTTATTCGCTGGCAAGAAAAACGCTTGATATACGCACAATAATCACTTGACCACGGAAACGCTTGGCACCCGGGGCCATGCCACCTTTAACTACTCAAAAGGAGTTATAACAGAATGGGATTTTTACATGTATCCGAGGAAGAAATTAAACAAGAGCTTTCAGAACAAAATGTTATTCAGGTAAAAAATATACTAATCAAAAAGGATGGTTCACTACTTCCAACCAGAAACATTATACTAACTTTCAACTTGCCAAATCCACCAACATCTGTAAAAGCCGGATACTTGAACTGTCATGTCCGACCATATATACCGAACCCAATCAGATGTTATAAATGTCAAAAATTTGGACATTCACAGACAGTGTGTCGAGGGACTGCTGTATGTGCTTCATGTGGATCTAAAGATCATACCCATACCGAATGTTCTGCACAAATCTTACAGTGTCCAAACTGTAGAGGCAATCATTCCGCTTACTCCAAAGACTGTGAAACATGGAAAAAAGAAAAAAATGTTTCAGAAGTATAAAACCGAGCACAAAGTCTCCTACCCTGAGGCAAAGAAACAAATATCACCAACTGCAATAACACGCTCATATGCAGCAACTGTCCAACAGCATAAACAGATAACTGTTGTCACCACCACTACCACTTCAGTTCAAACCAACGTTACAATCCCTCCAAACATCTCTATTTCTGATTGGGCTCGCTCAATCCTAGCTCCATCGGCAAAATCATCTTCAATTTCAACTTCTAATCAAGCCATAAATACACCTGTTACAATTCCTCCAATGCCTTCCACGTCACGGCCAACCATAAATACTAAACACATAGATATAGATGACAAACTTCCTGTCCATGATCATATGGATACATGTAAAAAAGAAGTCCCGGAAGAACCAATCTTAGAGATACATGCTGAGGAAGAGATGGATGTTCGCCCAATCTTTCCCAGAAAAGAGAAAAAGCCTGAGCGATCCAAGCAAACGCCTACTCGTAAAAAGTCAGAAACAAATACAACTACAAAGCCAATATAATGCGCACAATAATACAGTGGAATTGTCGAGGTTTCCGCAGTAACATTGATGACATTCGCAGCCTAATCGACAAATATCACTCTGTAGGTATATGTCTTCAAGAAACTAACCTAAATCCCCAAGTAAATACAGCAGTGAACCGTTACGGTACCTATAGACAAGACCGATGCCTTTCCTGTGGAGCTCATGGTGGAGTGGCAATTCTAATTGACTCCAAAATTCCATGTAAACGCCTCCAACTACAAACATCTTTGGAAGCAGTTGCAGTAGGAGTCTCAATCCAGTTTACTTTTTCACTGGTCTCACTCTACCTTTCCCCAAATCAAGAGTATGCATATTCAGACCTAGAAGCATTAGTAACCCAGCTACCACCCCCGGTCTGTATCATGGGAGATTTAAACGGACACCATCCCATGTGGGGATCCCGTCATCAAGACAAACGGGGTAAATTGATTGAGAAATTATTGGAAGAGCAAAATCTCTCTCTCCTTAATACTGGAATTGAGACATACATCCATTTGCCCACTGGAACAGCCTCTGCAATTGACATTTCCATATGTTCACCTGTCCTATATCCACTGATTGAATGGACAATCTTGAAAAATCCTCTTAATAGTGACCATTTTCCAGTGGTCTGCAAAATATTAATAAATGATGTTACACATCACGATGGTGAAAAAAGATGGAGGTTTCATAAAGCTGACTGGACAAAATATAAAACAATCGCAGCAATGGATGAACAAATAATCACCACTCAGCCCATAGACAATGCTACAGCTTATGTCACAAACCAAATTTTAATAGCAGCTAAAGCTACAGTTCCTCGGTCATCTGGAAAATATCATAAACACGACACAGCGTGGTGGAATGAAGAATGCAGGATAGCCAAAAGAGAGAGGCCCCGGGTGCCAAGCGATTGTGACTAAGCGATTTCTCTGTGCTTTCACTGCGATTCTCAAAAGGTGAATTCTAGTTCTCTTTTACGTTCTTCTCCTTAATAAATCCTTTTATTTAATAGCAGCTCTTTTTTCAAAAGTACTGATCGAGAGCAAGAAAGGAAAGTAACCTTTCTTTTTTCATATTTAATAGACTAATCACTACTAACTTCGCTTGGTCACACCAGGCACTGCTCCTGCCTCCCCGTGGCGGGGCCGGTAACCTTGGCAGAAAAGTCCATCTGCCAGGGGCTAAGAGGAGCCAACATGGAAAAAAATATGTTTCCAACTATAGAGTCGACAAGCTGTCGACCAGATACCGAAAATAAACATGACTCGTCACAAGCAAAGAGGTTGAAAACAAATCCCTCGGTGACAGACTTACCAGCATTTTTAATAATGCACTCACTATCAGAACAGCCTCTCAGTAAGCTATCCCCTTTTCTAATCCAAAAACATCTGGAAAGTATTGCAGGGTCTCCCAAGACGGTTAAGAGACTGCAATCAGGGGACTTACTTGTTGAAACTCAAAACCACAGGCATTCTGAAAAACTACTAAAAATGACAACATTTGCTGGTATTCCAGTTAACGTAACTCCCCATGCAACCCTAAATACATCAAAGGGTGTAATATCTAGTTGGGACCTGATGAATGTGACGGAGGAAGAAATTAAAGAAGAACTTAAAGAACAAAATGTCATCGCTGTAAAAAGAATTATGGTCAAAAGAGACAATATACTGATACCTACCAGAAATATAATTCTCACCTTTAACAGCCCAAATCTGCCCTCATCAATAAAAGCAGGATATCTTCTTTGCCGCACTCGTCCTTTTATACCAAATCCGTTGAGATGTTATAAATGCCAAAAGTATGGCCACTCTCAAACGACATGCAGAAGCAACCCAGTTTGTCCCAACTGTGGATCCTCTGATCACATTCAAAGTGATTGTTCAGTGAAAGAAATGATCTGTCCCAACTGCAAAGGCAACCATCCGGCCTACTCTAAGACATGTGAGAGATGGAAAACAGAGAAAAAAATTATGCAATATAAAGTCGAAAATAAAGTTAGTTATCAGGAAGCTAGAAAATTAGTTGCACCCATTATACATAACCGTACCTATGCCAGTATCGCAAAAAAATATCAGACAATAGCCACGCAAACTGATGTTACCATTCCACATAACATATCAATCTCCGACTGGGCTCGAGCTGTCCTCTCTCAGCAAGAGTCCAATACCCTGAAGCACTCAGACCAAGCCAGTAATACGCCTCTTAAAATTCCAGCAAAATCTCCTCCTCCACCAGTGATTGCTACTACTTCAAATAATCTTAATTCATCCACAAAAAAGATTATTCAGGACACATCAATGCATTCAGAGTATTCACCCAAACAGGAAGATCCAGTTCTGGAAATATTTGTAGAAGAAGAAGATATGGACACAGGTCGCCCTACATTTCCAAAAAGAGACAAACCAAAGCCAGAACGCCATAAGACAGCCACGTCAGGTACAGCTTCTTCTTCTAAATTCAAGTAATGCCTAACATCTTACAATGGAATTGCAGAGGCTTTCGTGGCAACATTGACGACATTCATTACTTAATTAACCGCTACTCTCCAGTTGGTTTCTGCCTGCAAGAAACCTATTTAACTCCTCAAATTTCCATTTCTATAAAAAAATACTCAATCTATCGACTAGATCGGAACACATCCAATTCTGCTCGAGGTGGTGTAGCTATCTTAATTAACACAAGGATTCCAGCTAGGCAAATCACTCTCCAAACCCAAATCGAAGCTGTCGCTGTGCGTCTGATTAGTCAGACTGCTTTAACTCTAGTCTCAGTTTATCTCCCACCAAATCATACTTACTCTTATACTGATCTTAAAGAACTTTTATTACAGCTCCCCTCCCCTATCTGCCTGCTAGGGGATTTCAATGGCCACCACCCTTTATGGGGATCAACTAAATTAGACCCACGCGGCCGACTGATCGAAACTTTGCTGGATAAAGAAAACCTCACTCTTCTTAACAGTGGTTCGCACACCCATATACAGTTACCTAATGGACAGACTTCTGCCATTGACCTATCGATTTGCTCCCCAATACTGTTTTCAGTCATGCAATGGTCCGCTCTGGATAATCCCATGGGCAGCGACCATTTTCCAATTGTTTGTAATCTGATGACTACACAACCACCATTAGACGAACCCTGCAGGAAATGGAAATTTTCTAAAGCTAATTGGGACAAATTTCAGTCAGCAATCACATTGGACAAAAAAATTATACAACTACATCCCATAGATGAAGTTACCGACTATATCACTTCCTGCCTTTTATTTGCAGCTAAAAGCTCAATTCCAATATCAAACGCAAAGACTCGACGCCATTTCAACTGTTGGTGGAATGAGGAATGCACAAAAGCGAAGAAAGAACAAAATAAAGCATGGAATTTATTTCGGCGAACTCCAACTACAGTTAATCTTATTCAATACAAGAAACTAAAGGCAAAAGCTCGTCTCATTCAAAGACAAGCCAAGAAAGATTCTTGGACTCGGTTTGCATCCACTATCAATAGAAACACGAACCCACGATTAATATGGAAGAAAATAAGGCAGCTTTCCGGGAAGTTTCCAACTGTTCCTTCCCCAATTCTCTCCTGCAATGGTCTAAACGTTTCTGCTCCTCTGGATATAGCAAATGCCTTAGGCAAAACGTTTGCTGACGTCTCAGCTGCTTCCACCTACTCTCCGGAATTTCAGAAAACTAAGAGCACCGCAGAACAGAGACACATCAACTTTCGAACTTCACTGCTACTTCCATATAACCAGCCGCTCCAAAAATGTGAACTTATGCAAGCCATCAGAACAACACGCAACAGTGCCGCTGGGCCAGATGGGATATATTATGTTATGTTACAGCACCTTGATGAAGAAAACTTACAAATGCTGCTAGCCTTTTTTAACCGAATCTTCCTGGGAAATGTTTATCCCACTTCTTGGCACCATGCTACAGTTCTGGCCTTTTTGAAACCTGGAAAAGACCCCTCCAATCCTAATAGTTACAGACCAATATCTCTGTCCAGTTGCCTCGGTAAAATTCTTGAAAAAATAATCCACAGTCGACTCGCTTGGATCATTGAAAGCGAACATCTACTAAGTAATAGTCAGCATGGCTTTCGCCAAAACAGGTCCTCCTTTGATCTGATGATCAAGGCTGAATCCGAAATTCGCAATGCCTTTGTTAAAAACGAACACCTAGTTATGGTCTCCATAGATATAGAGAAGGCATTCGATACTACCTGGCGTTATGGAATTCTTCGTGACCTCCATAATCATGGTCTCCGTGGCAACCTGCCTATATTTATTAAGAACTTCCTCAAGAGCAGATCCTTCCAGGTGCGATATCAAAATTCCCTTTCTACTACATTCTTGCAAGAAGAAGGAGTTCCACAAGGGTCAGTTTTGAGTGCAACCCTGTTTGCCCTCAGAATTGATTCTATCACAAAAGAACTTCCAAATACTGTAGAGGCGTACCTTTACGCTGACGATCTCTCTCTTTCTTGCCATTCACAGAATATGAGATCTATTGAAAGGCAATTGCAGATATCTCTCAATAAAGTACAAAAGTGGGCTGAGCGCAATGGATATCGTCTTTCCCAACAAAAAACAGTTGCGATCCACTTTTGCAATCAACGCAAACTGCATACGGATCCTGAACTTCGGATATCAAATACCACCATTCCGATCGCCAGCAATATCAGATTCTTGGGACTAATCCTGGACAGTAAGCTGAATTTCTTTGAGCATGTTAAATTGTTACGTACTACCTGTCTCAAAAAGATCAACATGCTAAGAGCTTTATCTGCCCATTCTTGGGGAGCAGACCGTACAACTCTGCTGCTCTTATATAGAGCATTGATCAGATCCCGTTTAGATTATGGTGCTCCAGTTTATGATTCTGCCCGAAAGAGTGTACTACGCTGGCTGGATCCTATTCAACATAATGCACTGCGGATTGCAATTGGTGCGTATAGGACATCTCCAACTCATAGTCTATACATTGAAGCTCATGAGCCCCCTCTGCATCTCCGCAGAAAAATGCTGTTACTTAAATATGCAGCCAAAATACAGACTTGCTCTTTGCATCCTATTCAGCCATACCTTTTTAATCAACCACTAATTAATCTCTATAGAAATAAACCAAGTAAAATCCGACCAGCTGGCCTACGGCTTCTTGAAATATCACAGAACTGGAATGTTCCTCTCCACAATAGGCAACAGATAGAGAATTACTCTCATCCTCCATGGACCTCGTTTCCTCAACTAACCTGTGATACTTATTTTCTACAATGGGGAAAGAATCGCCTACCGACACTGAATGTGCAACAACTCCATGCTAGCCATCTTCAAAGCTGTGCTGACTTCTTGCCGGTATATACGGATGGTTCCAAATCTCTTTCAACTGTTGGAGCAGTAGCAGTGTTTCCCTCTGCTATCATATCAGCTTCTCTTCCACCTGAGTATACCAACTTTTCAGCAGAACTGTATGCAATACAATTAGCTCTAGAAAATTTGACTCTACACCCATCTGCAAAATATATAGTTTACACTGACTCTCTCAGCTCAATTAGAGCAATGCAGAATCCCTTTCAAAAGAATCACCATATTTTAGTTAAAATCAGGAGTTTGCTATCGCAAATTGACCACCGTCAACAACTAGTGAAGTTTTGCTGGATTCCGGCACATTCAGGCATAAAAGGAAATGAAATAGCTGATATATCTGCTAAAAATCCATCAACCTTAGACTTAACCTCTGCCTTCATTCCAGCATCGGTTTATAATATCATAATTCAAACAGCATACCATGCACAGTGGACAGCGCTGTGGCATAAAGAAACAAATAACAAACTTTTTCAATTGAAACGGGACCCAAAATTATGGCACTCATGCACTCAGAAAGTTCGACGAGAAGAAGTGGTACTCACAAGGATAAGAATAGGGCACGCCCATCTGACTCACCTCCATTTACTCACCGGCAATGATCCTCCACAGTGTTCACACTGCTCTGAACATCTAACAGTCAAACATATTTTGATTGACTGTCCACACTATCAAC
Organism: Mastigoproctus giganteus; assembly: GCF_048544385.1. Taxonomy (NCBI): domain Eukaryota; kingdom Metazoa; phylum Arthropoda; class Arachnida; order Uropygi; family Thelyphonidae; genus Mastigoproctus; species Mastigoproctus giganteus. The sequence goes on from NC_143582.1 coordinate 60,902,180, forward strand.
CACATCGTACCTCAACACTTCAAAATCTGGCTAATCTTCATGAACCGCTGACACTACATCATATCATAGGAGAGGAGGCAAATATTAAGGAACTTTTCTGCTTTCTGAAACAAATTAGAGTATATAATCTTTTATGAATAGCGCTCAGTACTGAAATGAATTTGAATTGTTACGTTCTTTATTATTTTCTGATATAACTACGAATAGGCGCACTATAGCCATAGCAGCTGATGCGCCAAAAAACACCCATATCACACACACACACACACCCAAAAGAGAGAAGAATAAGGCTTGGAATCTCTTCCGAAAGTATCCCATTTCCATCAACCTCATAAATTTTAAGAAAGCTAGAGCCAGAGCTAGATATATCCAGCGTAAAAGTAGAAAGGATTCATGGATACGATTCGCCTCCACAATTAATAAAAATACAGATACCCGTGTCATATGGAACAAAATCAGAAGACTTAATGGGAAATTTCTTTCAGTTCCAACTCCACTAATAATCTGGAATGGACAGGAAATAACTAACTCCAAGGAAATCGCAAACTTACTTGCAACTACTTTTGCAAATATATCAGCAGTATCGGCATATACCCCATCCTTTCAGAAAACGAAAACTGTAGCTGAAAAATACAGACTCAACTTTAATACCAGACAACAACTCCCATATAACCAACCTTTCAACATAGAAGAATTGCAAAAAGCTCTGGCTAAGTCTAGGAAGAGTGCAGCAGGACCTGATGGAGTTCACTATGAAATGATCCAACAACTTAATCAAAAATCCCTAAAGGCTTTGCTTATGCTATACAACAGAATTTACATGGAAAACTACTATCCAAATTCCTGGCTTCACTCCACTGTAAGTGCCTTTCCTAAACCTGGCAAAGGTCATTCGATTCCCACAAGTTATCGTCCAATAGCACTAACAAGTTGCCTTGGGAAAATCCTCGAGAGAATGGTGAACAACAGATTAACCTGGTTTTTAGAAACATATAATGTACTTAACATAAATCAATACGGTTTTCGTAAAAATAGATCTTCTCTAGATCCCATGATAAAAGCAGAAGCAAATATCCGAAATGCTTTTCTAAGGAATGAGCATCTAATAATGATCAGTCTCGACATAGAAAAGGCCTTTGATACTACCTGGCGATACGGCGTTCTTAAAGATCTCCACAGCATTGGTTTGCGAGGCAACTTACCGCTCTTAGTAAAACATTTCCTGAAAGTCAGAACCTTCCAAGTAAAATATCAAAACAATCTGTCACAAATATATTCTCAGGAAGAAGGAGTTCCTCAGGGCTCAGTACTGAGTGCAACCTTGTTTTCAATCAAAATAAATTCTATTACAAAAGACTTGCCAAAAACAGTGGAAACATTCCTATATGCAGATGATGTTACTATTTCGTGCCATTCACAAAACATGAAAATGATTGAAAGGCAGTTACAAAGCGCAGTAAAAAAAATAGAATTATGGACTAAAAACAATGGCTATAGAATATCACAACAAAAAACAATGGCTATACATTTCTGTAGAAAGCGAAAAATGCACCCAGATCCAGAAATAAGACTAGAAAACCAGCTGATACCGCTAGCAAATAGTATACGTTTCCTTGGCCTCATTCTAGATAAAAAACTTAACTTTTTGGATCACATCAAATGCCTCTGAATAACCTGTCAAAAAAATCTAAATATCCTCAAAGTTCTTTCTGCAATGAAGTGGGGAGCTGATCGGTTCACACTGCTTCACCTATACCATGCTATAATCAGATCAAGACTAGACTATGGAGCCCCTGTGTATAGTTCTTGTAGACCAAGTGTCATCAAATGGCTCGATTCCATACATCATAGTGCCTTACGAATCTCCTTAGGGGCATACAGGACATCACCAGTCCAAAGTTTATATGCAGAGGCCCACAAACCCTCACTATATCTCCGGAGGCAAATGCTGCTATTAAACTATGCAATTAAAATCCGAAGTCTTCCTCATCATCCTACTTGGCAGTATCTTATTAACCCACAGTGGGAAATTCTCTACAACAATAAACCTACAGTAAATAAACCAGCTGGAATACGACTAAAAGAAATAGTTTCAAAATGGGGCCTAAGTTTTGACAACATACATGAGGATAATAGGATAAGTATTCCACCATGGTTCACTTTCACGCCTAACTGCGACACTTATTTCCAACAATAGGGAAAAAGCACTCTTGCAAATGTCAACATAAAACAGATGTATGCAGCCCACTCATCACAGTTCCCTGAATACCTTCATATATATACAGATGGCTCTAAAACAGACACCAACGTTGGTGCTGCAGTGGTATTTCCACAGACTGTTATCTCACAGCAACTCCCAAACCAATGCAGCAGCTATTCTGCCGAGCTATTCGCCATACTATTGGCCTTAAAATACATAGCAACTTCCCCGCATCTGAAACATCTCATATACACAGATTCATTGAGTGCAATACACGCTCTGCAACAAAGGCAGACTCCATCGCATCCCATTCTTCATCAGATACAAACTCATCTTGTGAAACTCAAAAGTAAAATGAGGCAAGTAAAATTCTGTTGGATTCCAGGACATACAGGCATTGAAGGTAATGAAAGAGCCGATAGAGCAGCAAAGAATCCTACAAACACAGACCTAAAGCTTTACAAAGTTCCACATTTCGATTACAGGCCTATTATAAAACAAATTCTCCATAACCAGTGGTCACAAATGTGGAAAAATGAATCAAATAATAAACTGTTTCAAATAAAACATGAACTTCAGCCATGGAAATCGAGTTTTCGTAAAAATCGGCACGAAGAAGTCATTTTAACGAGACTGCGCATTGGACATACTCATCTCACGCACTTTCACTTACTCACCAAAGCAAACCCCCCAGAATGTTTTCACTGTTCTTGTCAACTCACTGTAAAACATTTCCTCATAGAATGTCCACAATACCACATGGCGCGACAGTCAGCCTTCCATCTCCCTATAAATTTCCAAGATCCTCTGACCTTATCACAAATCCTAGGCGATAACTCCAACATTGAAAATATATTCACTTATTTAAAATTAATAGGATATTTTGACCAGATATAAATCACATTTAAGAAATATAAACTTCCTTGTCACATAAACATTAATAGATAGGCGCAATATGGCCAAAGTTGCTTTTGCGCCAAAAAACCCTACAACAACAACAACCAAGCAGCTGCTAATGCTGTCCCAAAAACATCAGCCCGGATTCCACCATTTCCTAAACCTTGGTGGAATTCAAAATGCACAGCAGCAAAAAAGGCTCAAAACAAAGCGTGGGGGATATTTCGCCGATATCCTACAACGAACAACCTTATAGCCTTCAAACATGCACGAGCCAAAGCACGCTACATCCGTCGTCAGAGTCAAAAGGAATCGTGGATTCGTTTTACATCATCTATTAACCAGTCTACCAACTCTAAGGTAGTCTGGGATAAAATCCAGAAAATGAAGGGGAAATATACATCCCACCCTTCTTCAATCCTAGATTATAATGGATGCGCTATTGCAGATTCAACTGCAATAGCCAACGGTCTTGGGGAAACATTCTCTAACATCTCCGCAACATCCTTCTACTCCCCAGAGTTCCTGGTCCTGAAAGATAAAATGGAAAAACAAGTACTTAATTTTAAGACCAAGGGCCTCTATCCCTACAACGGGGCATTCACTATAGAGGAACTGAAAAGAGCCCTCGCTCTTTCCAAAGCAAGTGCTGTTGGACCAGATAGCATCCATTATGAAATGATTAAACATCTTCCACCAAAATCTATGGATTGTCTGCTCCTTCTGTACAACAGAATCTTTACTGAAGGGCAGTTTCCGGACTCCTGGCGAAAGGCAATCGTTCTTGCCTTTCCTAAGCCAGGAAAGGATCCAAAAGTCACCACCAACTATCGTCCTATTGCTCTGACTAGCTGTCTGTGCAAAATCCTGGAGAGAATGGTCAATTCTCGTTTAATATGGTATTTAGAATCAAATGACCTTCTCTCCAACATCCAGTGCGGCTTCCGAAGGAACCGGTCCACTTTGGACCACCTTATTAGATTGGAAGCATCCATCCGGGATGCTTCCCTAAACCGCGAACACTTGGTGTCGGTGTTCTTTGACATGGAGAAAGCGTATGACACAACTTGGAGATTTGGCATTTTAAAAGATTTACATAGTCTAGGCCTAAGAGGGCACCTGCCCTTTTTTATTCAAAACTTTTTAGCCAATCGATCGTTCCAAGTTCGTGTGGGATCCTCACTCTCTCGCTCCTTTAGCCAAGAGGAGGGAGTACCACAAGGGTCAGTATTAAGTGTCACGCTTTTTGCCATAAAAATAAATTCCATCACAAAACAACTTCCTCCAACTGTAAACAGTGCCCTCTATGTTGACGACTTTAGCATTTTTTGCCAGTCGTGCAACATGAGGGTTATTGAACGACAACTGCAGAAAGCCATTGATAGTCTAAGTTCCTGGGCACTTGCTAATGGCTTCAGGTTCTCGCCGGAGAAGACCGTTTGCGTACACTTTTGTCGCAAGCGTAATCTTCATCCTGAACCTGAATTAAGGCTCGGACAAAATGCTATTCCAGTAGCAGCGAACACAAAATTCTTGGGACTCATATTCGATAAAAAATTGACCTTTTTGGATCACATTCGTCAACTCCGCACCAAGTGCACACGTGGACTTAATATTCTCCGCTCGCTCTCCTCTACATCTTGGGGAGCAGACCGATGTACCAGTCTTCGGCTTTACCGTGCACTAGTGCGATCCAAACTAGATTATGGGTCCCAGGTATATTCCTCAGCCCGAGACAGTGTCCTGCGGTGGCTGGACCCCGTCCATCATCAGGCTATACGCATCGCTACTGGAGCATTTCGAACATCTCCAGTCCAGAGCTTATACGTCGAAGCAAACGAACCACCGTTATCACTTCGACGTAAGCAGTTGTCTCTAAAATACGCCTTAAAACTGAAATCCCTGCCAGACCATCCTACGTGGCCATTCGTTTTTGAGCCACGGTGGGAAAATTTATACAATACTCGAAAGACTGCCAATCGTCCTTTTGGTATTCGTTTCCAAGAGCTACTCAAAGAACTTAATATCAAGGTAGACAAGGTTGCCCAAACATCAAAGCAACCCTTTCCACCCTGGCATGCTCGTGTCCCGGCATGCGACTTGTCGCTTAGAAACTGGGGAAAGTCGGACACTCCATCATGTGTCTACCTGCAGCTTCATTCAGCACACCGAACTGAATATTCTGACTTCGCGCCAGTCTACACAGACGGTTCGAAGTCGGAATCATATGTGGGATCTGCTGCTGTCTTTACAGACAGCACTATATCAGAGCAGATTCCCTCTGAATGCAGCATATTTACTGCAGAGCTGCACGCAATTGAGTTAGCCTTGGATCACATTAGTGAATGCCAATACCAACGGTTCATCTTATATTCCGACTCTCTTAGCTTGTTACAGGCTTTAATATCTGTGAGATATAATCCTCATCCAGTTCTGTCTAGCATCCAGCAGAAGATTCACGTTCTCCATGAACGCGAATATGACATCCGCTTCTGCTGGATTCCCAGCCACATTGGGATTAGGGGAAATGATTTGGCTGACGCCGCAGCCAAATCAGCAGTTCCCAATAATAACCGCTGCCTGTTAGTCCCCTATACAGACTACAGGCAAATAGTACATCAAAAGATACATTCCCAATGGCAGGATTCGTGGAATAGACAGACTGCGAATAAATTATATCGTATAAAGCCTGTAATTGAACCGTGGCAGTCTAGTCTGCGCAGGAATCGTAAGGAGGAAGTTGTTCTAGCTCGTCTCCGCATAGGACACAGTCATCTTACACATTCTTTTCTGCTGAGGGCAGGTGACTGTCCTATGTGCGAGAACTGTGACACCATTTTATCTATTTATCACATTTTAACCGTATGTCCATGTTTTACCCCTGAACGTGATTTTTATTTTACCGCTTTTAGTCGTCTGGCTGAGTCTTATACACTCAGCCAGATTTTATCCGACAATGACCACGTGTCTGCTGTTTTTAGCTTTTTAAAATCAATAAACGTTTTTGCTTATATATAAAATTTACATTCTATTGTGATTTTCTGTTTTTTATACATTTGTTAAATTTTTTGACATAGTGACCTAACTAATTAGGTCACTGAAAGTTTACTCTTTTATACATGACCTGGTCTTGGCGCATTATAGCCCAAGTTGCTTATGCGCCAATAAAACCCAAATCAAATCAAATCAAAAGCCATCATGTGTCTATCTGCAGCTTCATTCAGCACACCGAACTGAATATTCCGACTTCGCGCCAGTCTACACAGACGGTTCGAAGTCAGAATCATATGTGGGATCTGCTGCTGTCTTCACAGACAGCACTATATCAGAGCAGATTCCCTCTTATTGCAGCATATTTACTGCAGAGCTGCACGCTGTAGAGTTAGCCTTGGAACACATTAGTAAATGCCAATACCAACGGTTCATTTTATATACCGACTCTCTTAGCATGTTACAGGCTTTAATATCTGTGAGGTATAATCCTCATCCAGTCCTGTCTAGCATTCAGCAGAAGATTCACGTTCTCCATGAACGCGAATATGGCATCCGCTTCTGCTGGATTCCCAGCCACATTGGGATTAGGGGAAATGATTTGGCTGACGTCGCAGCCAAATCAGCAATTCCCAATAATAACCGCTGCCTGTTAATCCCCTACACAGACTACAGGCAAATAGTACATCAAAAGATACATACCCAATGGCAGGATTCGTGGAATAGACAGACTGCGAATAAATTATATCGTATAAAGCCTGTTATTGAACCGTGGCAGTCTAGTCTGCGCAGGAATCGTAAGGAGGAAGTTGTTCTTGCCCGGACCCGCATAGGACATAGTCATTTGACACATTCCTTTCTGCTGAGGGCTGATGACCCTCCTATGTGTGAGTCCTGTGGAACAATTTTAACCATAAGACATTTAACCATAAGGTGTCTAATTTTATCGATTAGACACCTTTTAATCGACTGTCCAGATTTTAGCAATATCCGTTCTAGCGTTTTTAATCATCTGACTGAGCCGTATACACTCAGTCAGATGTTATCCGACAATGAACATGTGTCTGCTATTTTTAGTTATTTTAAATCAATAAGGCTTTTTACTTGTATTTAATATTTACATGTTATGTTATTTCTTTATTGATTTATCTTTTCTACATTTTATACCATTGTTACTTTATATACTGACATGCTGGCCTAAATAATTAGGTCAGTGAACATTGCATTTTTTATATATGACTTTAGTTTGGCGCATTATAGCCTTAGTAGCTAATGCGCCAATAAAACCAACCAAACAAACAAACAAACCCTATACAGACTACAGGCAAATAATGCACCAAAAGATATATTCCCAGTGGCAAGAATTATGGCATAGAGAGAGAACAAATAAATTATACCAAATAAAGCCTCTAATACAAACATGGCAGTCCGGTCTGCGCAGGAATCGGAGCGAGGAAGTTGTTCTTGCCCGACTCCGCATAGGACACAGTCATCTGACACATTCGTTTCTGCTGAGGGCGGATGATCCTCCTATGTGCGAGCAATGCGACACCATTTTATCCGTTAAACATATTTTATGTGACTGTTTCAGTTTTAGTAATGCTCGTTTTATCGCTTTTAACCATCTGACTGAGCCTTATACACTCAGTCAGAATTTATCCGACAATGACCACGTGTCTGCTATTTTTAGTTTCCTGAAATCAGTAAACCTTTTTAACCATATTTAAAAAATCTTTTTATTTTTACCTTGTTTACTGCTGTTCGTATTTTAAAATATATACGTGGCTTTTATATCCTGACTTAGTGACCTAATTCGTTAGGTCACTGAAAGAGTTTTATCACTTTCATGACAAGGTTTTGGCGCATTATAGCCTTAGTTGCTGATGCGCCAATAAAACTAAACCAACAACAACAACACTGCCATTCAATCTACTTTTTGTCCTTCTCACCCCATTCTTAAAGAGATCCGATCTAAGTTATTTCACTATCAAACAGTCAATCAGAACGTTACCTTCTGCTGGATCCCTGGTCATGTTGGCATCTCAGGCAATGAACATGCGAATGCTGCTGCAAAGCATCCAGACTCTGGATCTTCCAGACAAATAAAAGTTCCTTACACCGATCACAAATCTGTCATTAAAACAACATGCAGGAAACAATGGTCTCTCCTTTGGAAAACTCAAACCAATAATAAACTACTGCAGATAAAAGACGAGCCACAATTGTGGACATCTAGTTCCAGGAGAAGCAGGCGACAAGAAGTGATTCTAGCAAGGCTCCGCATCGGCCATTCACACCCAACTCACCTGTTTTTGCTTATGGGAGAGAATCCTCCTCAGTGTTTCTTTTGTCAGTCGCAGCTCACAATAAAACACATCCTCATAGAATGTCCCCAACTTTCAACAGTCAGAAAATCAAGCTTTAGCTCCCTGTCCAACTTAAAGGAACCATTAACCTTATTTCATATTCTTGGCAATGACGCAAATTTCGAGGAACTATTTAATTATTTGAAGCACATAAATCTGTATGATAGGGCCCCAAGTGCCAAGCGATAGGGACCAAGCGATTTTCTTAAGCGAATTATAAAGTGATCCTTCCAAGTGATTTTGTTCTCTTTCATTTCTAGCCGCTCTTATTCTCAGTTCATTGTAAGTGGTTCTTCACTTAGCAGATTTTAAGTAGAACCCAGGAAGGAAAATCACCTTTCTTTTTTAGGATAATTATCCATTTTCTCACTAACAAACTAATCCGCCAGCCGCTTGGTCACTAGGTGGCACTGCTCCTGCCTCCCCGTGGTGGGGCCGGAAACCTGAAAGGAAAAATAATCCTTTCAGGGCTAAAAGGAGCAACAATGGACTTGACAAACCAGGCTTCTCCTGGAATTATGGATCAAACTGATCACAATCGGCAGCAAGATGATCTTAATCCATCTACTGCCAAAAGACAAAAGAAAGATGTGACCCAAACCATCTCGCCACTCTTTCTAATTGTTCATTCCCTATCAGACCAACCAGTTAGTAAACTTTCTCCCTTTGTTATACAGAGGTGTCTAGAACATATAGCTGGTCCACCGAAAATGGTTCGCCGCTTGAAATCAGGCGACCTTCTGATAGAAACGACAAATCATCGACATTCTGAGCTTCTTCTTGAAACTAAAACTTTTGGAGGGTTTCCCATCAAAGTCACTCCACAGGCCACTTTAAATTCATCTAAAGGGGTTATCGTGGAATGGGACCTCCTAAATAGCTCTGAAGAAGAAATCGTACAAGAGCTACAAAATCAGAATGTCACACATGCCAAAAGAATCCTTATTAAAAAGGATGGAAACCTCGTTCCAACCCGCACCATCATACTTACTTTCAGTACTCCAACTCTACCATCATCAGTCAAAGCCGGGTACCTGAATTGCCAGGTAAAGCCATATATCCCCAATCCAATACGATGCTTCAAGTGTCAAAAATATGGCCATTCCCAAACAGTATGCAGAGGACAAGCTATTTGTGCCACTTGCGGCTCAAAAGAACATACCTGTAAAGAATGCAATACACAGTCTCCTCTCTGCCCAAACTGCAAAGGAGACCACCCTGTCTATTCCAGAGACTGTAATATATGGAAAAGAGAAAAGCAAGTTCAAAAATATAAAACTGAACATAAGATAACATATCAAGAAGCCAAAAAGCAGATACCACTATTTCCAGCAGTGAGATCATATGCAGCAGCAACAGCAGCAACTACAGTGCAGAAAACAAAGGTAATTGCAATACATGCTGACATCACAATCCCGCCTAACATCTCAATAGCAGACTGGGCACGTAACATTCTTTTACAACCAAAACAAAAAGTTGATCAGGCAATTAATACACCCATTGTAATCCCACCAGATGCTAAAGATCCAACACCAACAAGCAGTACAAATTCCACCAAACCTGTTGAAAAAACACAAAAAAATACTGACACTATGGAAATTGATGAAAAGGAGAAAGAAGATGAACCAGTTCTGGAACTTTACGCAAATGATGACATGGATAGTGTTGGCCGACCAAGCTTCCCCAGAAAAGAAAAAATCAAAACAGATCGATTAAAACAAGCAACTCATCGTAAGTCATCTGAATCAAGTACTAAACCCAAATAATGCGTACACTTCTACAATGGAATTGTCGTGGCATTCGAAGTAATCTAAGCGATATCAAAGATCTAATTTCTGTATATGCTCCCGCAAGTATCTGTTTGCAAGAAACAAACCTAACTCCGAACATTAGTATTTCAATCAAGAACTACAATATATATAGGCAAAATCGAAAAACCAATACAGGTCATGGAGGAGTCGCCATTCTTGTTGACTCTAATGTTCCATCCAAGCATATTCAGCTACAAACACCCCTTGAATCAGTCGCGGTACGCATCGTGACTGGAATTACCTTGACTATGAGTTCGCTCTACCTTCCACCTAATCATGCGTACACACTGCAAGAATTTGAGGATTTAATTGAACAATTACCATCTCCTTTTTGTTTGATGGGGGACCTTAATGGGCATCATACCATCTGGGGATCACTTCATACAGACAAAAGAGGACAGATGATTGAAAAACTTATAAATAATAGGAACCTAACACTCTTAAACACAGGTACCCACACCCATGTCCACTTACCAACAGGAACTACCTCTGCAATTGATCTCACCATCTGTTCCCCAGCTCTCTTTCCTCTCCTTGACTGGTCTGTTTCCGATGATCCTTATAGCAGTGATCATTACCCAGTTGTTTGTCACCTACTAGCAAATGATGTACAGCAACCTATAAGAGGTATAAAATGGAAATTTTGCAAAGCAAACTGGGAAAAATACCAATATGCTGCTTCTTTAGATGAGAAAATCATAAGACATACTGATATCAATAATGCTGTTACTCATATCACAAATCAAATAATTTCTGCCGCAAACATTGCAATACCAAAGACAACTAACCAGTCTCATAAACATTACAAGCAGTGGTGGAATGAAGAATGCTTGGAAGCAAAGAAAGAAAAAAATAAGGCTTGGAATCAATTCAGAAAGTATCCCACCACCACCAATCTCATAAAATATAAGAAAGCCAGAGCAAAAGCACGCTATATACGCCGGAAATCTCAGAAAGAATCATGGATATCCTTTGCAAGCAAAATTAATAGAAATACGGACAGCAGAATAATATGGAATAAAATTAGACAAATTTCAGGCAAATATACAACCGTCCCTAAACCGATCATAAGCTGGAAAGGTCATGACATAACTGAACCAGAAAAAATTGAAAATCTACTAGGAGAAACATTTGAGGAATTGTCAGCAACAACGTCATACAGACCAATCTTTCAAACATATAAAGCTCAAATTGAAAAATACAAAATTAATTTCCATGCAGCTCATGAGATTTCATACAATCAATCCTTCACTATAAATGAATTGCATAAAGCCCTAGCCAAATCTAAAGAAAGCGCAGCAGGTCCGGGTTGAATCCACTATCAAATGATTAAACGCCTCTCTAAAAATTCTTTATGCCTGCTGTTACTGCTATATAATAGGATATACCTTGAGGATACATATCCAGACTCTTGGCGACATTCGTTTGTACTGGCCTTTCCAAAACCTGGGAAGGATCATTCAAATCCATATAATTATCGTCCCATCGCACTCACCAGCTGTCTAGGTAAAATTTTAGAAAAAATGGTGAATGATCGGTTAACATGGTTTCTTGACTTCCATAACCTCCTGAGTCCTAGTCAATATGGTTTTCGGAAAAATAGATCCACAATAGACATAATGACAAAAGCTGAATCAAATATTCGCAATGCCTTTCTCCGAAACGAACACCTTGTAATGATATGCCTTGATATTGAAAAGGCGTTCGATAGTACGTGGAGATATGGTATCCTTCATGAATTGTACAAATTAGGTCTTCGAGGCCATCTACCAAAGTTTCTTCAGAATTTCATGACTAAAAGAACTTTTCAAGTCCGTTATCATCATAGTAGTAGTAGTAGTAGTAGTAGTAGTAGTAGTGGCACTTGATGCAAGAAAGCAGTGTAGGAGCTTATGCAGCATCAGCCAAAAAAAAAAAAAAAAAAAAATCACACCATACCCTCCAATTGCCTGTCCAGTTCCTCCTTAAATTTATTTAACCTATCAACTTCCACAACGACAGATGGAAGTTTGTTCCAGCAATTAACAACCCGCTGGCTAAAGGCAAATTTCCGCACATCTATTCTACATCTATCCTTTCTTAATTTGAACTTATGTCCCCGTAGGTTCGTATTCTGAACAAGTGGGAGGATCCCATCAGAATTCAGCGTGCTCAACCCATTCAAGGCCTTATAGACCTCAATCAGATCACCGCGCAGGTGCCTAGTCTCCAGCCACTGCAATTTGCAGAACTTAAGCCTCCCTTGGTAAGAGGATCCCTTCATTCCCCTCACCAATCGTGTTGCTCTTCTCTGTACACGCTCAAGCAAATCTACATCCTTCCTAAAATGAGGCCTCCAGACCTGTACGCAGTACTCAAGACGTGGCCTGACCATTGCCTTATACAGAGGGACAATCACCTCCTTTTCCCTGCTAGCAAAATTCCTATATATCATTGACAAAACCCCATGACCTGCCCTAGCAGCCTGTCTACATTGCTCAGAAAACTTCATATCTGACTGCACAATTACTCCCAGGTCTTTTTCATTTTCTACCACCTTAAGTGTAGTACCACACAGTTGGTACGTTTCTCTGGGGTTACTTCTACCCATATCATATTCTGTCTCTAATATACAATCAAGAACAGGGGGTCCCCCAAGGCTCAGTCCTCAGTGCAACCCTTTTCGCTATCAAAATAAACCCTGTAACAGAAGTTATTCCAGCAACAGTTGAAACCTACCTATATGCCGACGACCTCACAATATCATGTAACTCACAGAATATGCGGACAATCGAGAGGCAGCTCCAATGTGCTATTAACAAAATAGAGTCCTGGTCCACCTATAATGGGTATCGAATCTCAGTACAAAAGACAGTGGCAATACACTTCTGCAGAAAACGAAAGATGCATCCTGATCCGGCCCCGGGTGCCAAGCGTATTTCGAGGCCAAGCTATATTCTTGCGATTTATAAAGTGCTCTTGATAAGTGATTGAAATTATATTTTACGTTCACATTTCTATAAACAGTTTTACTTTAAAAAACAGTTCTATACTTGAAAAGTAACAAGTAGAACACAGGAAAGAAATACACCTTTCTTTACATTTTCCTCAATTTATATTTTTACTAATTAACTAACACTTCAACCGCTTGGCCTCCGAGCGGCACTGCTCCTGCCTCCCAGTGGCGGGGCCGGTAACCTGGGGGAAAAGTTATCCTCCAGGGCGAAAAGGAGTAACGATGGATATAAATGACTATCCACCACTAGAGCCTTCAAATTCAAGGCCAGACATACCAAATGATGATGACCTAAACCAACCAAAAAGGCTCCGAAGAGAAGTGCAGAGAAATGAGATGCCAAACTTCCTTGTAATACATTCGCTCTCCAACCAGCCTGTTGGCAAATTGTCACCATTTGTCATCCAAAGATTTTTGGAATCCATTGCTGGTACGCCGAAAATGGTTAAACGTCTGCAGTCCGGAGACCTACTAATCGAAACAGCTTCTTCAAAACATTCAGAATGGCTGCTTAAAACAACAACCTTTGCTGGGCTACCCGTATCTGTAACTCCCCACAATACGTTAAACTCGTCAAAAGGTGTCATCACAGAGTGGGACCTGATTACAGTATCTGAAGAGGAACTAGTACAGGAACTGGGCAATCAAAAAGTAATTAGTGCAAAACGTATAAAAACCAAAAAAGATGGAAATCTTGTTCCAACCCGATCCGTAATTTTAACATTCAGCACCCCAGATTTGCCATCCTCAGTAAAAGCTGGCTATTTAAACTGCCGAATCAGCAATTCCCCATAATAACCACTGCCTGTCAGTCCCCTATACAGACTACAGGCAAACAATACAGCAGAAGATACACTCCCAATGGCAGGACTCGTGGAATAGACAGACTGGAAATAAACTATATCGTATAAAGCCTGTAATTGAACCGTGGCAGTCTAGTCTGCGCAGGAATCGTAAGGAGGAAGTTGTTCTTGCCCGGACCCGCATAGGACACAGTCATTTGACTCATTCGTTTCTGCTGAAGGCTGATGACCCTCCTATGTGTGTGTCCTGTGGCACAATTTTAACTGTGAGACACATTTTAATTGATTGTCTAGATTTTGGTAATATCCGTTTTACCGCTTTTAATCATCTGACTGAGCCGTATACACTCAGTCAGATTTTATCTGACAATGACCGTGTGTCTGCTGTTTTTACCTTTTTAAAGTCAATAAACATTTTTGATCTTATATAAAATTTACATGTTTCTTTTATACATCTTGACATAGTGACCTAACTATGTAGGTCACTGAAAGTTTAAAAATTTTTTATATACGACTTGGTCTTGGCGCATTATAGCCTCCGTTGCTAATGCGCCAATAAAAACAAAACAAACAAACAAACAAACGCAATTTACATACAATATACAAGAAGCAACATCGCCTTAGTCGCCCCTGCTCCTAAAAACTCAATAACAATAACAACGATCAGTAGCATCCATCTAAACTGAACGTCGTAGATCAAATAAAACACCACTCACAGTTCCACCCCACAGACTTCTCCATTGTCAAATAGTAGAGAATTTGAAAAATCAGATTCTGCTGAGGTGAAGCAATCACACCCATCAAGCACTGATACTTATGATACGAAACACTGGATTAGGCACATTTTGGCCTAAGTTGCCCTTGTGCCGATAAACTTCTATACCAACCAATAGATGATCGAGATGATCTGCTTGAAATGTATGCAGATAGTGACATGGATAATAACAATAACTCAGCACGTCTCCTTTTCCCAGAAAAGAACAATAAAAACTTCGACCGTTATGAACAATCCACTCACAAAAAAGCAGGCAGTTTCGTCTTCCTCTTACAACACCAAATAACACATGACACAATAGAATTACAGGAATTACATAGGTCTTCCAATTAGCATCGATTATAACCACAAATAATTCACCGCTTCAAAGCATGTAATAAAATTATTTTTTATTTTTCTACAGTGCATAGTGGATGACAATGTACTTACTTCATTTACAGATCCAGAGGTTGGTCAAGAATATGATCACTCGGAAATTAGAGTTCACCAAAGAAATGCTCGAAATAGCCACTGCTGTCGCTGAAAAAATACCAATTGAGGAAGAGAAGAAGTTGTTCGAAACAATTCTGGAGGAGATAAGTAATGTATTTTAAACGTAGTTTCCTGTAGTTTAGTCAAACATTGTGTTAAACGAAGCTCATTATAAACGTTGATCAAGTATTAAAATTAGCACTCATATTATACATCTATAATATTGTACATTTAGATAGATAGTACATTTGCGTAAATAATACAGTGTGCTATGTACTATGATATGTGGCCCCGGGTGACAAGCGATTGTGATCGAGCGATTTCTCTTTGTGCTTTCACTACGATTTTCTGAAAGGTGAATCCTAGTTCTCTTTTACGTTCCTCTTTTTAAGAAATCCTTTTATTTAACAGTAGCTCTTGTATAAAAATACTGGTAGAGAGCAAGAAAGGAAAGTAACCTTTCTTTATTTTTCATATTTAATAGACTAACTCCTACAATTTCCCCCTCGACGTGGGCACCTGTACGTGGTGAGGGGACCTCCCAGTGATGCTGCTGGACTTCCGGATTAGCATCACTGGGATCTAACGCCCATACCTTGGTTCCAGGGTTACATCTGTGGAATCCGGCGTGTGCAGCCATGCGCCGCGACCCGTGGATTTCGGAAAGGGGGATCATGGTGGTTGAGGGGCCCAGCCTTAATACACCACTTTGGCCCCTGCTTCGACAAGACGGGTGGTCCCGGACCGGCCCGACTGGGATCAATCGGCGGGTGGTTCTTACTGCTAGGGTCAACTGCGTTCCAATAGGTCTCCCTCCCTATGGTCCTGGGACGGGATAAAGGCTTATTGGTAACGTGGGTATGGTGCTTCTAAGCGAACTCGGCGTCCCATTCGTGTACGCAGTACCTGCTAGTTCAAGAGTGGGCGCCCCCTCGTAGGGCTCCGTGGTGGGTGAGGTACGTAGACATCAGACACCTTTTCTTTACTCTCATGAGTAATTTAAATTCTACTTCTTCTTGGGCCCTAACAAGGCCCCTACCTAACCGAGACGATAACACTGACAACACCTCTGCAAAAGAGCCAGAACTGAGGATAAAACACCAACTGTAACACCGCTTTTCCTCATTCTCCATTCGACTGGAGAGCAATCAATTGGGAAGATGTCACCCTTCTTTATCCAGAAAGGATTAGAAGGGTTGGCAGGATCACCCAAATCTGTAAAACGACTGCGTTCTGGCGATCTTTTGGTCGAAGCTATAAATATAAAACAGGCGGAAAAAATCCTATATTGATTTATTAAAACTTATCCGACGTATCTGTAGGGAACAATTGTTAAACATTTGGAAGACACAGACAAACAATAAATTATTTGAAATTAAAGAAGAACCACAAATATGGAGCTCGAGCTTGAGGAAAAACAGGCATGAAGAAGTAATACTGGCAAGATTGCGCATAGGGCACACACACACACACCTGACCCACTTGTTCCTGCTCATGGGCGATGACCCTCCTGTATGCATGCACTGTTCATCACAACTTACAGTTCGACATATTCTGTTAGATTGTTCGTATTACTCCCATATCAGAAATACTACCTTCCTTTCCCTGACACAAATGCAAGAACCTTTATCACTAACCCACCTATTGGGAAACAATGCCAATCTGAATGAGCTTTTCACTTATCTCAAACAAACTAGACTTTATGAATGTATCTAATAACAAATAAGGCAAACTCCGGTACCATTCCAAATATTTGAATAGGCACATTGTGGCCTCAGTTACCCTTGTGCCGAAAAACCTGTACACCAACAACAACAACAGATGGCTCGAAAACAGGTTCTGGCGTTGGTGACGCGGCTGTTTCCAGCGTTCTTTTATATTCTACAAATCATTACCGGTTGAAAGTAGCATTTATAGTGCAGAATTATATGCAATTAAATTAACCTTAGAGAATATTTGCACTTTCCACAACGCTATCAGCGTAATAAACGCCGATTACATGAGTGCAGTATCAGCATTGGACAATACATTTTCAGTATTTCATCCCATCATAAAACAAATACTTTCCTGTTTGCACCATCCGCGGAATACAAATCATCCAGTGAGGTTTTGCTGGATTCCAGGGCATTCGAATATCACAGATAATGAACGAGCAGATCAGGAAGCAAAACATCCAAGGAGTAGAAAATACCAGCTTTTTATCAAGTTGCATACGTGGTTCCTTGAAGCATATAAAAATGTCTGAATATTTCGGTGGTTAGAAATCTGGAAGTTAGAAAGGAACAACAGATTTCTCCAAATAAAAGAGGAACTAGCCATTATGGAATTACAGCTTCAGAAAGAACAGAGAGAAAAAAACTAGAGATAGGACACACACAACTAACCCTTATGTTTTTTTTTCTCATGGGGGACGACCCACCTCAATGTACGCTTTGTACATCACCAATTATACTATAAGTGGTATAGTCTTATAGTCAAACACATACTTTTAGGGCCCCGGGTGCCAAGCGTTCCGTGGCCAAGCGATTCTAGTGCGACTGTAAAAGCGTTTTTTCTAAAGAGATTACCAGCGAATAGATTCTATTTTTTGTTTCAACAACCGTTTTTCTTGATTTCTCGATCAAAGTAGCTCTTTCGCACTACAAGAAGTAGGCAAAGGCCCAGGAAGGAAAACCACCTTTCTGTTTCTTTTTATATTAATACTAACTTCCTAACCCAGCCGCTTGGTCACCTTGTGGCACTGCTCCTGCCTCCCCGTGGCGGGGCCGGAAACCTGGGTGGTAAACCAAACCCCCAGGGCCAAAAGGAGCAAAACATGGACTTTGAAAACTTTCCCCCGATCCAGACAGCAAATCCAAATTCAAAGGATTTGCATCAACCTAATGATGACAAAACCAACCGAAAGAGACTGAAGACGGATGATTCCCTAATAGAACATCCGAGTTTCCTGATCCTGCATTCCTTAGCGAACCAGGCCCTAGGCAATCTATCGCCATTCCTCATACAAAAATGTCTGGAAAATGTAGCAGGTTCCCCCAAAATGGTGCGCCGTCTCAAATCTGGCGACCTGTTGGTTGAGACTACAAGCTCTAAACATTCAGAGTACCTTCTCAAGTTCACAACATTCAATGGAATCCCTGTTAAGGTGTCACCACACGCAACACTCAATACCTCCAAGGGTGTTATCTCAGAATGGGACCTAATGAATGTTTCAGAAGAGGAAATTGTCAACGAATTGCAGGATCAGAAGGTCATACAAGCGAAGAGAATCATGATTAAGAAAGATGGCGAACTTATTCCAACATGCAGTATCATACTGACATTTAGCTCACCCAACCTACCATCATCAGTAAAAGCCGGGTATTTGAACTGCCGCATTCGCCCGTATATCCCAAACCCGCTAAGGTGCTATAAATGTCAAAAATTTGGACATTCCCAAACTGTCTGTAGAGGCGATGCAGTATGCCCTAACGGTGGATCGAAGGAACATGCCCAAGCTGATTGTAAATCGCAGTCCTCACTTTGCCCTAATTGTAAAGGCAATCACCCAGCTTTTTCAAAAACATGCGATCAGTGGAAATATGAGAAGAAAATTCAAAAATACAAGATAGAAAAGAAAGTCTCATTTTCCGAAGCCAGAAAACAATTACAGCAACTAATACCGATGCCAAAACGTACATATGCCGACGCTGCTCAAAATTTTCACTCAATATCAGTTCAAACAGATACATCAATCCCGCCAAGCATCTCTATTTCTGAATGGGCTCGAACTTTACTCTCTACTGTACCTCAGTCCTCAAAGGAACAGACTTCTAATAGATCTAATAACACACCAGTCACGATACCTTCTGTTACTCTTACAACTCCTGTAAGATCTACTCAAACAGAAAACTCTGATCCCGTTAACAAGCAGCATGCTGAATCTTTCTTCATGGACACGAATGAGACTTGCTCTCATGAAGAAACGGAAACCATTCTGGAAATTCATCCAGAAGATGTAATAGACGCCAGACCAATATTTTCAAAGGGAGACAAAATAAAAATTGACCGACAGAAACAGACTTCCAAAAAGCAGACAGACACAGCTTCCTCATTTAAATCCAAACAATGAAAAACATCATCCAATGGAACTGTACAGGCTTTCGCAGCAATATCGACGACATCCACGAGATAATTAAGCGTTATAAACCAATTGGAATCTGTTTACAAGAGACATATTTAACACCTCAGGTGTCTACTTCGATAAAAAATTACACTCTCTTTCGGCAAGACAGACCTGCTACTAATAATGCTCACGGAGGTGTAGCGATACTTATAGATGGAAGAGTACCCTGCAAACGCATTCAGTTGCAAACCACTGTTGAAATTGTTGCCACACGAATAGCCATTGGCGTTACCCTAACACTTGCTTCAATCTACCTGCCACCCAGTCGCCCTTGTACCATACATGAACTTGAAGATCTCATTCAGCAGTTGCCAACCCCTTTCTGCTTATTGGGTGACTTCAATGGACACAATCCATTGTGGGGTTCTTCCAATACAGACGGACGTGGAAAAATCATTGAAATGCTTATTGAAAGACGAAATCTAACCATATTAAATACTGGTTCACCAACTTACCTCCACCTCCCAACAGGAACAGTCTCTTCAATAGATCTCTCTATCTGCTCTCCAATCCTTTTCCCTAGTATCCAGTGGACAACTCTGGATGATCCACTCAATAGTGACCACTACCCTATAATATGTAAAATTGAAACGTCACACTGCATACCTTCAGAAACTCACACAAAATGGAAATTCTCCAAGGCAGACTGGGCAAAGTATACCACTAACGTATCCTTCGACAATCAGATCATCAAATCTCATCCGATTGACACAGTTGCCGACCATATTACAAAACAGATTCTAGCAGCTGCATCCACTGCCATCCCACAGTCAAAGTCAAGCATTCATAGAAACAGAAATTATTGGTGGAACGAGGACTGTAAGAATATAAAAAAAGAAAAAAACCGTGCATGGAATTTATTCCGCAAACATCCTACCACCACTAATCTTATAAATTACAAGAAAATTAGAGCTAAAGCCCGTCATATTAGAAAGAAAGCAAAAAGAGACTCTTGGGTTCGATTCGCAACTACAATTAATAAAAATACTGATGTAAGAATTATTTGGAGGAAAATAAGACAATTAAATGGTAAATATCCCCCTTTGTCGTCCCCACTTTTCACCGTGAATGGACAGGAGCTATCTACTCCTGCAGAGATTGCAAATGCTCTAGGGACGGTATTTTCACAGTTGTCTGACTCTACGGCATATGATCCATCATTTCAAAAGATTAAAGCTGTAGCAGAAAAATCCCATCCGAAATTTAGAACAACAACAACCTTCCAATACAATACACCACTTACTTTGGTAGAACTTCAAGAAGCTTTATCCACCGCTAAGAACAGTGCTGCTGGCCCGGATGGAATATACTACATAATGTTACAACATCTAGACAATAAATCATTATCTTCGCTACTGACCTTCTACAATCGTATATTTATGGAGCATTCCTTCCCCAGCTTCTGGCGTCATGCTTTTGTACTGGCGATACCCAAACCAGGGAAAGATCATTCTATTCCGAACAATTACAGACCCATTTCGCTCACAAGCTGCCTAAGTAAAACCATAGAAAAAATGATACACCGTCGACTAACGTGGTATCTTGATTCCCAAAATATTATCTCTGACAATCAATTTGGTTTCCGAAAACACCGATCATCTCTAGATCTCATGATCAAAGCAGAAACAGACATCAGGAATGCGTTTATCCAAAACAAACATCTAGTAATGGTATGTCTCGACATAGAGAAGGCCTTTGACACCACTTGGCGGTTTGGTATTCTGAAAGATCTTCATTCCCTGGACCTGAGAGGACACTTACCGTACTTCATACAGAATTTCCTACAACACAGGACCTTTCAAGTTCGCTATCGGCAAGTACTTTCGCAAACATACATACAAGAAGAAGGAGTCCCGCAGGGCTCTCTACTCAGTGCAACATTATTTGCAATTAGAATAAATCAGATGACAAAAAATATTCCAAAAGCTGTAAACTCTTACCTCTATGCTGATGATTTGACTGTCTCTTGCAGCTCGCAAAACATGAGCTTTATCGAAAGGCTGTTGTTTGTTTGGTTTTTAGGAGCATTAGCAACTAAGGCCATATTGCTCGGGGATATGCGGTGGTCATTCCCTGACCTTTCCGTATCCTCTGTATTTGGTGGTGACGGGCTCGAACCCCGGTCTAATCAAGAAGCGTGTGCTACGCACTGCTGCTCCTTCCCACCTGGCTAAGGAGGCGCCTATTATCGAAAGGCAGCTGCAAACATCTATAAATAACATTGAATTATGGATGATACACAATGGTTACCGACTATCCTATCAGAAATCTAGAGTCATTCAATTTTGTAATAAACGAAAGATGCATCCAGATCCAGAGATACAACTAACAAATCATACCATCACAGTGGTGAATAGCATTCGTCTCCTTGGTTTAATTTTTGATAATAAACTGAACTTCCTAGAATATATCACACATCTAAGGACTGCTTGCCAGAAAAAAATGAATTTATTAAGAATTATCTCTTCTACATCATGGGGTGCAGATCGGTACACCTTACTTCACTTGTACAGAGCCCTGATCAGATCTCGCCTTGATTATGGCGCCCCGGTGTATGAATCTGCTAGGGAAAGCGTGCTAGCACGTCTTGCCCCTATTCAACATTCTGCCCTCAGAATTGCTGTAGGCGCTTATAGAACATCGCCAGTGCAAACACACGTAATATTATACTGACCTTTAGTACACCAAATTTGCCGACCTCAGTTAAAGCAGGCTACCTAAACTGCCGTATCCGCCCATACATTCCAAACCCTTTAAGATGTTTCAAGTGCCAGAAGTTTGGTCACTCCGAAACAACATGTAGAGGCGAAAATACTTGTCCTAACTGCGGGTCAAAAAACCATTCACAAACAGAGTGCACTGCAAAGGCTCCGGAATGTCCAAATTGCAAGAATGACCATCCAGCATACTCAAAATCATGCGAACTCTGGAAAATTGAAAAAAGAATACAAAAGTACAAGACAGAGAATAAGGTCACATATCAAGAAGCAAGAAAGCAAATTAAGTCAATTATCCCAAAAACCACGTACGCTGCTATTACACTAAAATGCCAAGCTGTTTCAACCCAAACTGATGTATCAATTCCTCCCAATACATCCATTGCAGAGTGGGCACGATCTGTGCTATCAACACCTCAACCTACCAGCAAACCCGTTGTAGTTGATGAAATAAGCAATACCCCTATCACAGTTCCGCCTAAAATAAAATCATGTGATAAAATGTCAAATAAATCACGAAGGCAACAAGCCAGTGAATCACAAAAGGCAAACTCAAATAGAATGGACTCTGAAAATATAACTACACACGATGAAACAGTACTTGATCTTCATGCAGAAGATGATATGGAGACTGGATTTACATCAGGTCAAACTGATGACGTAGAAGAGGGTACAGATTCCGGACGTCCCAATTTTCCTAGAAAAGATAAAATGAAATACGACCGTCAAAAGCAACCCACTCACAAGAAACAGACAGACTCGCCTTCCCTCCTCAAACCCCGATAATGCAGAACATTGTTCAATGGAATTGTAGAGGTTTACGCAGCAATACCGATGACATCTATGATTTAATATCCCGATATGGTCCTATAGCCGTTTGCATACAAGAGACTAATCTAACTCCACAAGTCATTCCATCAATCAGAAATTTTACATTTTACAGAAAAGATAGAAACTCCTCATTATCCGCACGCGGAGGCGTCGCGATTCTAGTTGACTGTAAAATACCATCTAGAAAAATTCCGCTTCAAACCCACTTAGAAGCCATTGCCGTACGTGTATCAGTTGGGCAAATTCTAACTCTAGTATCTCTGTACCTTCCACCCAACAAGATGTGCACGTTTAAAGAACTAGAAGACCTTATAAGACCGATACCACCACCTTTTTGTATCTTTGGTGATTTCAACGCGCATCATCCATTGTGGGGATCAGACCACATGGACAGTAGAGGACACTTGATCGAGACTATACTAGACCAACTGAATATAACATTACTGAACACTGGTGAAAATACTTATACTCACCTTCCCTCTGGATCTATGTCAGCAATTGATTTAACTCTCTGTTCCCCCATATTATACCCCAGTATAGAATGGACAGTATTAAACGACCCACACAACAGTGATCACTTTCCAATCATATGCAGAATCCAAACGCTTCAAACATCACATCCTGATAATCGCTCAAAATGGAAATTCTCCAGAGCAGATTGGAAAAAGTTTTCAACCCGTCTTTCTTTTGATAGCCAATTGATCAAACTACAATCCATTGATGATGCCACAGAGCATATTACCAAACAAATACTGACCACTGCCTCCGAAGCAATACCTCAAGCCTCCACATTTAAACACAAAAACCTTAAACACTGGTGGAATGAAGCTTGTACCAATGCCAAAAGGGAAAAAAATAAAGCTTGGAACCTGTTCCGGAAGTTCCCAACTACCAACAACCTAATTCAGTATAAAAGACTAAAGTCAAAAGCTAGGCAAGTTAGAAGAAAAGCCAAAAAGGAATCGTGGATACAGTTTGCCTCCACTATTAGAAAAGATACTAGCAGTCGTCTCATCTGGAAAAAAATTCGGCAATTAAATGGGAAATATCCACCTCTTCCTTCTCCCATTTTAATCAAAAATGGACAGGAAATTTCTTCCTGTCAAGAAATAGCTAACGTCCTTGCAGAGAATTTTTACCAAACATCTGCCACGTCAGCATATAGCAACTCCTTTCTTAAAATCAAAGCTTCAGCAGAAAGGTACAAAATAAATTTCCATACTTCCCAATATATTGGCTATAATCAACCGTTTAACCTATTTGAACTGCAAACAGCATTAAAGAGATCACCTAACAGTGCAGCTGGACCTGATGGTATATATTATGTAATGCTGGAACATATAAACAGTACAGCCTTGAATTTACTATTAATGTTCTATAATCGGATTTTTCTTGAGGGTACGTATCCATCTTCATGGCATCATTCCATCATTTTGGCCTTTCCTAAACCAGGAAAAGATCACACATTTCCAGAAAATTACCGACCTATTTCTCTAACTAGCTGCCTAAGTAAAATCCTAGAAAGAATGATACATAGACGGCTTACCTGGGCTCTTGAAACTAAACAACTGATGAACAACAATCAGTTTGGTTTCCGACAAAACAGATCCACTTTAGATCTAATGGTGAAAGCCGAGACTAACATCCGCAATGCTTACGTCAAAAATGAACATCTTGTAATGGTAAGTCTCGATATAGAAAAGGCTTTCGACACTACCTGGAGATACGGCATATTGAGAGAACTTCATTCCATAGGATTGCGAGGGCACTTACCAGAATTCGTTAAAAATTTTCTTCAACACAGAACCTTTCAGGTCCGCTATCAATCTGTACTTTCCCGGTCCTACACTCAAGAAGAAGGTATCCCGCAAGGATCAGTACTGAGCTCTACCCTTTTTTCACTTAGACTGAACACCATAACACACAACATCCCAAATACTGTAGAACTATATATGTATGCTGATGATCTAACTATATCTTGCCGTTCCAAAAATATACATACCATTGAAAGACAGCTGCAACTCTCTATAAATAAGTTGGAGGCATGGGCAATGCAGAATGGATATCGTTTATCAGACCAAAAAACAATTGCAGTTCACTTTTGCAAAAAACGTAAGCTACACCCAGAACCAGAACTCAGATTAAAAAACCATTTGATCCCTCTCACCAGTAATTTCCGTTTTTTAGGCCTAATATTGGACACCAAACTGAACTTTATTTCACATATCACACACCTCCGAACTGTCTGTCTAAAGAAACTTAATATACTTAGGTCCATTTCTGCTATGACATGGGGAGCTGATAGGTACACTCTATTACATTTGTATCGTGCTATTATCAGATCTCGTTTAGACTACGGTGCTATTGTATATGATTCAGCTAGGAAAAGCGCATTAATCAGACTTAATACCATCCACCACAGTGCCCTTCGAACTGCTCTGGGCGCATTTAGAACATCCCCTGTTCAGAGTCTGTATGTAGAGGCACAGGAACCTCCACTTCACCTTCGAAGGAAAATGTTGCTTCTAAATTATGCAGCTAAAATTCAGAGCCTTCCAGACCATCCCATTCGACCATTGCTTTCCAACCCTGAGTGGACAACGTTCTATAACAGTAAACCGAATGAAAATAGACCAACTGGCATGAGACTAAAAGATTTGCTTCACACCTGGAATATTGATTTTGATAACATACTTAAAGAAAGCGATATTCCTGATCCACCCTGGTCTGTAAATCTCCCTCACTGTGATACGCACTTTCAGCAATGGGCAAAGAACTCCCTGGCAAATGAAAATATCAAACAACTACATAAAGAACATGCCCTCAACAATATACAAAGCTACCAAATATATACAGATGGCTCAAAAACAGATTCTACAGTTGGTGCCGCAGCTATCTTTCCATCTTTTACAGTCTCCATATCACTACCAGTTGAATGTAGCAGTTACACTGCTGAGTTATATGCAATTAAACTAGCCTTACAGAATATTAACACTATCCACAATACTAGCAGTATAATATACACTGATTCTTTGAGTGCAGTGTCTGCTTTGGGTAATCAGTTTTCAATATCACAACCAATCGAAAAACAAATCATTTGCTACTTAAACCACCTACGAAGTAGGAATCATAAAGTGAAATTCTGCTGGATCCCAGGGCATTCTGGTATCTTAGGCAATGAGAGAGCAGATCAGGCAGCCAAAAATCCAAACAGTACAACACCAGCAAATTATAAAGTACCATATAGAGATTATTTGAAGCATATAAAAAAAGTCTATATGTTTCAGTGGTCAGAAATATGGAAGGCACAAAGTAATAACAAGTTGCTCCAAATCAAAAAAGAACCTGCGTTATGGATTTCCAGCTTCAGACAAAATAGACAGGAAGAAGTTGTTCTAGCAAGACTAAGGATTGGACATACTCATCTAACCCATATGTTTCTACTCATGGGGGATGACCCACCTCGAT
Source organism: Mastigoproctus giganteus (assembly GCF_048544385.1). NCBI lineage: Eukaryota > Metazoa > Arthropoda > Arachnida > Uropygi > Thelyphonidae > Mastigoproctus > Mastigoproctus giganteus. The sequence goes on from NC_143582.1 coordinate 60,928,670, forward strand.
GCACGCATTGTTCACTACCGCTTACAGTCAAGCATATACTTTTAGATTGTCCTCAATATTCTCCTTTCAGAAGAATTTTCCATTCTCAATCACAACTACAAGAACCGTTATCGCTTAACCACATGGTTGGCAATAGTGCTAACCTAGCTACACTCTATACATTTCTGAAGGAAATACATATATATGAATTCCTATGATGCCAAAATAGAACATATTATATTACCTTAGAATAATAATGTAGGACCTGGCACATTTTGGCCTTAGTTGCCCTTGTGCCTTTAAACACCAATACCAATACCAATACCAATGCCAGTGCAAAGTCTTTATATCGAAGCCCATGAACCTCCGCTCAGCCTCAGGAGAAAGATGTTACTTCTGAACTATGCAGCCAAAATTCAAAGTCTGCCTTCTCACCCCAATTGGCCAATACTTAGTAATCCACAGTTCCCAATGTACTACAGAAATAAACCTAGAGCAGTTCGCCCTGCTGGCATCAGATTACAGGAATTATCACAAAATTGGAATATACATCTGAACAAAATCCTCCATGATCTGAACAGTTCAGATCCTCCCTGGTCCTTTATTAAAGCATCCTGTGACAGCTATTTCTTAAACTTGGGAAAACATTCGCTTGCAAATACCAATATACAGCAACTGCATGCCACTCACACACAAAATTACCAAAATTTTACGCATGTATACACTGATGGATCAAAGTCTGGTAGTAAAGTCGGTGCTGCAGCTGTCTTTCCCTTTAACACTATCTCTGTTTCACTTCCCACCGAATGCGGCAGTTATACAGCTGAATTATATGCTATCAAGCTTGCCTTAGAAAACATTCTCCAACTGTCCATCTAAAAAAGTGTAATATATAGTGACTCACAGAGTTCAATCTTGGCCTTGCAAAATTCCTCCTCAACAACGCATCCCTTAATAAAATCTATAAAATCTCAACTAATGCATATCCATGATCACCAACAAGTTGTCATCTTTTGCTGGATCCCAGGTCACACTGGGATATCAGGGAATGAAAAAGCGGACTATGCAGCCAAACATTCATCCAACATAGCATCGCCAGGTTACTATGTTCCATATATGGACTACAGATCCCATATAAGAAATACATGTAAAGAACAATGGACACTTCTATGGCAATCTCAACTGAATAACAAGCTGCGTGAAATAAAACCTGAACCACAGTTATGGGTTTCCAGTTTTTCTGTAAACAGAAAGGAAGAAGTCATCCTGGCTAGAGCCCGGATCGGGCACAGTCAGCTCACCCATATTTTTCTTGTTACAGGAAATGATCCTCCGCAGTGTACGCACTGCAACTCTGTTCTCACAATAAAGCACATACTCGTTGAATGTACCTTATACACTGATGCCCGAAAAGCTTCATACAGTAATCTTCAACAACCTTTGACACTCCAACAGTTCATAGGTAATAATGCAAATCTCCCGGAATTTTTCCGCTACTTAAAACGCATAAATCTGTATAATTCTTTCTAACTGTTTTTACAGACACCGTGAAATCCCCATCTCGTTTTTAGGCGCAATATGGCCTAAGTAGCCCTTGCGCCAGAAATAACCATACCAATACCAATACCAATACATACTTTTAGATTGTACGTGCTGTTCTCATTTCAGAAAAATATACTTTCGACTCTCAGTCACAATTGCAAAAATTTTTATCATTTTTCCACATCATCAGAAATAGTGCTAATTTGGACGAACACTATACCTTCCTTAACCAAATACTCACATGAGATCCTTTGATGCCAAACTGGACAATTTTTCAGGTATTAAATTTTTGAAGAATGATATTATAGGAATAGACACATTTTGACTTCGGATGAGCTAATTTGTTACCTCACTGAAACCTCTTAACTCTTATCTTTTTCAACACCTGATTTTGTCGCATTTTAGACTTAGTAGCTAAAGAATCAGTAAAACTTAAACTAAAGGAAACCTAAATTAATTGGGGCTTAAAAGGTTTCTCATCTTCAAAAGTATTTATTAATTTCATCAGGTATATATATTTTTCACTCTGAGATTGGATCATTCTGACATCACTACATGTGCTTATTTACTTTTCGTGCTGTATAATAAAGTGTATGTTTATTATTTTCTTTTCTTGATGTGTAAAATATTCATCAGAATCCAAAGTAATGTCAAATATTTTAATGTTTCAGAGAATAATTCAGAGAAGACTACACCTGAAGATAAGGCAAAAAGGAAGAGATTCATAGCACAATAACCTATCAACTCTCCAGTTATTTCCTATGTTTTTAAATATATGAATTCGATGTAAAAGATTAAGTGAATAAATTTTGCATGCACGAAAAACCCCTGCATTTTCTGAAATTTTTACATAGCTCTTAGAAATCGATTCCAATTTTCAATTAAATATTAAATAAATAAATTTGTTCTACCAAACATTTCGCGTGATACATAAAGAAAAGGGACTAAATTCAGCCCCTCGACGTGGGCACCTGTACGTGGTGAGGGGACCTCCCAGTGATGCTGCTGGTTTCCCAGAGTAGCATCACTGGGATCTAACGCCCATACCTCGGATCCAGGGTTACATCTTTGGAATCCGGTGTGTGCAGCCGTGCGCCGCGACCCTTGGATTTCGGAAAGGGGGATCCTGGTGGTTGAGGGGCCCAGCTTCAATACACCACTTTGGCCCCTGCTTCGACAAGACGGGTGGTCCTGGAAGGCCCGGATAGGATCAATCGGCTAGTAGGCTCGCCTGCGAGGGTCAACCGTGTCAATGCCACGCCCCTACCCTCATGGTCTGAGGGACAGGATTCTGGCTGGCGGCGGTGCGGGTATAGTGTCTGGGTAGCCCTGGCGTTCAACTCCCGAGCGCATTTATTGCATGCCGGGTAGTGGACGTCCCTTTGGGCTCCGTGGTAGGTGGGGAGCCCGGGCACGGAAAAATTTAAAAAACTCCATGAATCCTGATAAACTCAATTCTTCAGGGGCCCCAACCCGGTCCCTATCTGAAAACAGAGACGGAGAGGCAGATAGCATTATTGCTACAAAGAGGCAGCGAACCGAACTACCATCAGGGCCTGTCCCAAGGTTCTTAATTATGCACTCCACGAATGAAATACCGATTGGTAAAATGTCACCCTTTTTTATACAAAAAGGGTTGGATGGGTTAGCAGGTTCAGCCAAGTCAGTTAAGAGGCTCCCTTCTGGGGACCTCTTGATTGAAACAAAAAATGACAGGCAGTCTGAACATCTACTCCGAATAACATCAATCGGAGGAATCCCTATAACAGTGACACCACACAGAACACTCAATTCATCGAGAGGTGGCCCCGAGTGCCAAGCGATAGTGACAAGCGATTTTCTCAGTGATTTATAGAGTGCTCTTATTAAAGAAAAAGTTTTCTTTGTTTTCTAGTGTCTTTTTCTATTTCATTTACTTCCAGTTCTTCTGTGCTTAAAGTATTAAGTAAGAACACAGAAAGGAAACCAACCTTTCTTTATTTAGTATATATATATATTACTAATAACAAACAACTAACTTCTACAACCGCTTGGTCACTGGTAGCACCGCTCCTGCCTCCACGTGGCGGGGCCGGTAACCTAGGGGATAAGACAACCCCCGGGGCTAAAAGGAGCAGAGATGGAAACAAGTGATTTTCCACGCTTAGAGCCCCTCGACGTGGGCACCTGTACGTGGTGAGGGGACCTCCCAGTGACGCTGCTGGACTTCCAGACTAGCATCACTGGGATCCAACGCCCACAGCCTAGGTTCCGGGCTTACATCAATGGAATCCGGCGTGTTTGCCGTGCGCTGCGACCCGTGGAAATTCGGAAAGGGGGATCGTGGTGGTTGAGGGGCCCAGCTTCAATACACCACTTTGGCCCCTGCTTCGACAAGACGGGTGGTCCTGGAAGGCCCGGCTAGGATCAATCGGCTAGTAGGCTCGCCTGCGAGGGTCAACCTTGTCAATGCCACGCCCCTACCCTCATGGTCCGAGGGACAGGATTCAGGCTGGCGGCGATGCGGGTATGGTGTCTGGGTAGCCCTGGCGTCCCACTCCCGAGCGCATTTATTGCATGCCGGGTAGTGGGCGTCCCTTTGGGCTCCGTGGTGGGTGGGGAGCCCGGGCACTGAACCATTTAAAAACTCCCATGAATCCTGATAAACATATTCCTTCAGGGGCCCCAACCCGGTCCCTATCTGCAAACAATGACGAAGACCCAGATAGTACTATTAGTACAAAGAGGCAGCGAACAGAAGTAGCATCAGGGCCTGTTCCAAGGTTCCTGATTATGCACTCAACCGGTGAAAAACCGATTGGTAAAATGTCGCCCTTTTTTATTCAAAAAGGGTTAGACGGGTTAGCAGGTTCTCCCAAATCAGTTAAGAGGCTCCGTTCTGGAGACCTCTTAATTGAAACTAAAAATGACAGGCAATCCGAACATCTACTCCGAACAACATCAATCGGAGGAATACCTATAACAGTGACACCACACAGAACACTCAATTCATCGAGAGGTGTCATTTCGGAGTGGGACCTTCTCGACGTAACCGAGGAGGAAATCTGCTCCGAACTAAAACCCCAGGGAGTTATTGCCGTCAAGAGAATTACTGCGCGAAGAGATGGAAAAATAGTTAAAACCAGGAGCGTAATCCTGACTTTTAACTCTCCTAAACCTCCTGACGAGATAAAAGCTGGATACATCAACTGTTCAGTGCGTCCATACGTTCCGAACCCTTTGCGGTGTTTTAAATGCCAGAAGTATGGACATTCTCAAATGGCCTGCCGTGGAGTCCTTGCATGCGCTCGATGCGGTGCAAAGGACCACGAAACAGCAGCATGTTCAGCCACAAAACCCACCTGTATTAACTGTGAGGGCGAACACCCGGCCTACTCACGAGCATGCCAGAGGTGGAAAGAAGAAAAAGAAATTCAACGGCTGAAGGCAGAGCTAAATATATCATACCAGGAGGCACGGAAATCGGTCAAACCCCTGAATATTAACAAACCTACCTACGCCGAGAAGGTAGCAGGGAGATGTTCCGTCGGAACTCAGACGGACATGACCATTCCTCCAAAGGAGTCTTTCACTCCCATCGCGCGGTATCTCTTAACATCTCAAAAACCTGCACAAAAGGACCAATCAGCTGCCACTCCTATATCGGTACCTCCTAATGCTCCACAAGTTCCAAAGGTAACTATGAAAGAAAAGAATAAAAAAGGGGAAGTCCCCCCTAGTACCCAAGAAAAGATGGATGTCGAGCAGAAGGAGGCACCCGACGATTCAGTCTTGGAACTCTTTGCGGAGGAAGAAATTGACACGGGACAGCGTCCATTCTTCCCCAAAAAAGACAAATCCAAGACTGATAAAGGTAAGCCCTCAGCACCTCGGACCCCTCGACGTGGGCACCTGTACGTGGTGAGGGTACCTCCCAGTGATGCTGCTGGTTTCCAGATTAGCATCACTGGGATCTAACGCTCATACCTTGGTTCCAGGGTTACATCTTTGGAATCCGGCGTGTGCAGCCGTGCGCCGCAACCCGTGGAAGCGGAAAGGGGGATCCTGGTGGTTGAGGGGCCCAGCCTTAATACACCACTTTGGCCCCTGCTTCGACAAGACGGGCGGTCCCACGTTGCACAAACTGCAAAGCCCAACTTACAGTCCAACACATACTCATTGAATGCCCGATTTATAAAAATGAGCGTCGAACTTTATTTGCCTCTTTTTCAGCAACGAATTCTCCGAGCATTGCCCATCTTTTAGCAGATATGCCACAAGTAGACAAAGTCTTCACTTTCCTTAAAGAGATAAAACTGTATAACACACTGTAAACGTTAACTGCAATATAAAAAAAAAAAAAAAAAAAAAGCACTAAACTTTACCAGAGTTAGGCGCATTATGGCCATGTTGCTCTTGCGCCGTAAAGCCCACACTCAAACAAACAAACAAAAACGGGCGGTCCCGGACCGGCTCGACTAGGATCAATCGGTGGGTGGTTTTATACTGCTAGGTTCAACTGCGTTCCAATAAGTCTCCCTCCCTTTGGTCCTGGGACGGGATAAAGACTTATTGGTAACGTGGGTATGGTGTTCTAAGCGAACTCGGCGTCCCATCCGTGTACGCAGTACCTGCTAGTTCACGAGTGGACGCCCCCTCGTAGGGCTCCGTGGTGGGTGAGGTACTTAGGCATCAGACATTTTTTCTTTACTCCTATGAGTAATTTAAATTCTTCTTCTGGGGCCCCAACAAGGCCCCTACCTAATCGATCGTTAGATGAGAGTGAAAGTAATTCAGCTAAAAGAGCCAGAACTGAGGAGAAAACAACATTTGTGACACCTCTTTTCCTCATTCTCCATTCCACCGGAGAGCAGTCACTTGGGAAAATGTCACCCTTCTTCATCCAGAAAGGATTAGAAGGGATGGCAGGTTCACCCAAATCCGTAAAACGGCTTCGTTCTGGAGATATTCTAATAGAGGCATCAAATGTAAGTCAAGCTGAAAAGTTTTTGAAAGCCACATCTATAGGGGGAATACCCATCATCACAACCCCTCACAAAACTTTGAACTCTTCAAGAGGTGTGATATCAGAGTGGGATCTTCTTCACGTTTCTGAAGAAGAGATCTGCTCTGAATTAAAAGAACAAGGAGTAACAGCTGTCAAGCGAATATCCATGCGTAAGGATGGGAATCTTGTCCCTACCCGAGTTCTCATCCTAACATTCAACACCCCAAGGCCTCCAAGTTCCATCAAGGCAGGGTACTTAAACTGCCCAGTGAGGATTTACGTTCCAAACCCACTGAGGTGTTTTAAATGTCAAAAGTACGGCCACTCACAAACAGCTTGTCGTGGTAACCCTGCCTGTGCTCGATGTGGTGCTAAAGATCACGAGAGCAAGGAATGTATAGCTCCTAAGCCTAACTGTATTAACTGCCAAGGAGAGCACCCTGCATACTCTCGAGCATGCCAGCGGTGGAAGGACGAAAAGGAGATACAAAAGTTAAAAACGGAGCTTAACATCTCCTACCCAGAGGCTAGAAAACGCATACAACCAATAAATAGCGGGAAGCCTTCATATGCTCAGAAGGTTTCTGCGAAGTGCACTATCGGTACACAAACAGATATGACTATACCACCAAGAGAGTCATTCACGCCGATTGCACGCTATTTATTGAGTTCACAAAAGCCCACCACAAAAACACAATCAGCTGCTACTCCAATATCCGTACCTCCTAGTGCTCCACCACTACCAAAACCAAGTGGTAAAGAGCTTCAAGTAACAACAGAAAGAATGGATGTAGAGAACAAGGAGGTACAGGATGAATCAGTCTTGGAACTCTTTGCGGAGGAAGAAATGGACACGGGACAGCGTCCATTCTTCCCCAAAAAAGATAAAGCCAAGACTGATAAAAGTAAGCCCTCAGCACCGCGGAAGCCGCCTGATGGACCCACAAAGCCAAAATAATGGCTAAATTCCTACAATGGAATTGTCGTGGATTCCGGCGAAATACAGATGACATCAAGGCCCTCCTGCAAAAGCACGAGCCAGTTTGCTTTTGCTTGCAGGAGACTTATCTAAAGGCAAATGATGATCCCACCATGCATAACATCACAATCTTTCGTAAGGATAGAATTGCGGATGGGCCTGCTCATGGAGGAGTGGCTATCCTTGTAAATAATCAGACCCCAGTTCAGCCCTTGCTAATTACAACCAGCATAGAGGCTGTTGCAATTCGCCTTACAGTAGGATTTCTATTAACGGTCTGCTCTATTTATTTGCCACCTGGGACTGACATCTCCCAGGAAGACCTTGATGATCTTGTAACGCAGTTGCCTTCCCCTTTCTTACTTCTTGGGGATTTTAATGGACATAACACCCTGTGGGGTAGTGCTAACATCACTGGAAGGGCACGGGTCATAGAGCGTATGCTCAATGACAATGCCCTTTCCCTTGTAAATACTGGAACAAACACCTTCTTCCACATGCCTACCCGTACTTTTCTGCCATTGATCTCTCTATCTGCTCCCCTTCTCTACTCCCTTCACTCACCTGGGAAGTGGATGAGAATCCATATGGAAGTGGTCACTTCCCTGTGATAACCTTGTTACACAGTGGGAGACCATGTCTTCCTTTTAGGTTACCACGGTGGATGTTTGAGCAGGCTGACTGGAATGCCTTCCAACATCAGGCAAATTTTGACCTCAGTACAGTCAGTCAGGAGCCGATCAATGACGCAGTAATGTACATCACAGAAATCATTGTCCAAGCAGCTGTGAATGCTGTTCCAAAAACATCTGCCCGGTTTCCCCCATTTCCCAAACCTTGGTGGAATCCCCAATGCACAGCAGCAAAAAAGGTTCAGAACAAAGCGTGGGGGATATTCCGCCGATATCCTACCACTGTTAATCTAATAGCCTTCAAGCGTGCACGAGCCAAAGCACGCTATATCCGCCGTCAGAGACAAAAGGAATCATGGATCCGTTTTACATCATCTATTAACCAGGCTACCAATTCTAAGGTAGTCTGGGATAAAATCCGGAAAATGAAGGGGAAATATACATCCCACCCTTCTTCAATCCTAGATTATAATGGATGCGCTATTGCAGATCCAACTGCAATAGCCAATGCTCTTGGGGAAACATTCTCTAACATCTCCGCAACATCTTCGTACTCCCCAGAGTTCCTGGTCCTAAAACATAAAATCGAAAAACAGGCACTTAATTTCAAGTCCAAGGGCCTCTGTCCCTATAACGGGGCATTGACTATAGAGGAACTGAAAAGAGCCCTCACTCTTTCCAAAGCAAGTGCTGTTGGACCAGATGGCATCCATTATGACATGATTAAACATCTTTCACCAAAATCTATGGATTGTCTGCTCCTTCTGTATAAGAGAATCTTTATTGAAGGGCAGTTTCCGGACTCCTGGCGAAAGGCAATCGTTCTTGCCTTTCCTAAACCAGGAAAGGATCCAAACGTCACCACCAATTATCGTCCTATTGCTCTGACTAGCTGTCTGTGCAAAATCCTGGAGAGGATGGTTAATTCTCGTTTAATATGGTATCTCGAATCAAATGACCTTCTCTCCAACATCCAGTGCGGCTTCCGAAGGAACCAGTCCACTTTGGACCATCTAATTAGATTGGAAGCATCCATCCGGGATGCTTTCCTAAAACTCGAACACTTGGTGTCGGTGTTCTTTGACATGGAGAAAGCGTATGACACAACTTGGAGATTTGGCATCTTAAAAGATCTGCATAGCCTTGGCCTTAGGGGGCAACTCCCCATATTTATTAAAAACTTTTTAGCCAATCGATCTTTCCAAGTTCGTGTAGGATCCTCACTCTCTCGTCCCTTCAGCCAAGAGGAGGGAGTACCACAAGGATCAGTATTAAGTGTCACGCTTTTTGCCATCAAAGTCAATTCCATCACAGAACAACTTCCTCCAACTGTAAACAGTGCCCTCTATGTTGATGACTTTAGCATATTTTGTCATTTATGCAACATGAGGGTTATTGAAAGACAACTGCAGAAAGCCATTGATGGCCTTAATTCCTGGGCACTTGCTAATGGCTTCAGGTTCTCGCCGGAGAAGGCCGTTTGCGTACACTTTTGTCGCAAGCGTAATCTTCATCCTGAATCTGAATTAATGCTCGGACAAAATGGTATTCCAGTAGCAGCGGACACAAAATTCTTGGGACTCGTATTTGATAAAAAGTTGACCTTTCTGAACCACATCCGTCAACTTCTCACAAAGTGCACACGCGGACTTAATATTCTCCGCTCGCTCTCCTCTACATCTTGGGGAGCAGACCGATGCACGCTTCTTCGGCTTTACCGTGCACTTGTGCGATCCAAACTTGATTATGGGTCCCAGGTATATTCTTCAGCTAGAGACAGTGCCCTTCGATGGCTGGATCCTGTCCATCACCAGGCTCTTCGTATCGCTACTAGAGCATATAGAACATCTCCTGTCCAGAGTTTATACGTCGAAGCAAACGAACCACCGTTATCGCTTCGACGTAAGCAGCTGTCTCTAAACTACGATTTTAAACTGAAATACCTGCCAGACCATCCTACGTGGCTATCCGTTTTTGAGCCACGATGGGAAAATTTGTACAACACCCGTAAGACTGCTAATCGTCCTTTTGGTATTCGTTTCCAACAGCTACTCGTAGAACTTGATATCAAGGTAGACAAAGTTGCCCAAACACCGAAGCAACCCCTTCCACCCTGGCATGCTCATATTCCAATACCCGTCGACGTGGGCACCTGTACGTGGTGAGGGGACCTCCCAGTGATGCTGCTGGGTTTCCAGATTAGCATCACTGGGATCTAACGCCCATACCTTGGTTCCAGGGTTACATCTTTGGAATCCGGCGTGTGCAGCCGTGCGCCGCGACCCGTGGAAGCGGAAAGGGGGATCCTGGTGGTTGAGGGGCCCAGCCTTAATACACCACTTTGGCCCCTGCTTCGACGAGACGGGTGGTCCCGGACCGGCTCGACTGGGATCAATCGGCGGGTGGTTCTATGCTGCTAGGGTCAACTGCGTTCCAATAAGTCTCCCTCCCTTTGGTCCTGGGACGGGATAAAGACTTATTGGTAACGTGGGTATGGTGCTCTAAGCGAACTCGGCGTCCCATTCGTGTACGCAGTACCTGCTAGTTCACGAGTGGGCGTCCCCTCGTAGGGCTCCGTGGTGGGTGAGGTATTTGGCATCAGACATTTTCTTTTTACTCATATGAGTAATTTAAATTCTTCTTCTGGGGCCCCAACAAGGCCCCTACCTAATCGATCGTCAGATGAGAGTGAAAGCAATTCAGCTAAAAGAGCCAGAACTGAGGAGAAAACAACATCTGTGACACCTCTTTTCCTCATTCTCCATTCCACCGGAGAGCAGTCACCTGGCCCCGAGTGCCAAGCGAGTGATCAAAGCGAATCTACAAGTGAATTTCAAAGCGACATCTCTAGAGTTAATAGATTTCAGAGAAATTTCAAGTGTTTCATTTGCTAAGTTATTTATTTTCAGCTCTTCTAAATAAAGAAGTAAGCTTTTCAAAAAGAAAGGAAAGGTACCTTTCTTCTTCTTGTATATAGAAATAACACATAACACACTAACCACTAATCTCTAATCGCTTGGTCACTGGTGGCACCGCTCCTGCCTCCACGTGGCGGGGCCGGTAACCTGGAGGAAAAGTTATCCTCTGGGGCTAAAAGGAGCAACCATGGATTATGACAACTTTCCAGTACTTGAGCCTAGACGCTCATGTCATGACTCAAATGAACCCGAACGTGACGAATCACAATCTAAGAGACTACGCAAAAATGAGAATCAGCAGGAATATCCAGCGTTCCTCATATTACATTCTCTTTCTGCCAAACCTGTGAGTTCACTTTCACCATTTCTAATCCAGAAATGTTTGGAAAGTGTGGCTGGTTCACCGAAAATGGTGAAAAGACTCCGATCTGGAGATCTTCTAGTCGAAACAACTAAGCACCAGCATTCTCAGTCTCTACTGAAATTATCCACTTTCGGCGGAATACCAGTACAGGTCACCCCTCATGCCACTTTAAATAGCTCCAAAGGAGTAATAGCAGAGTGGGACCTGATGAATGTCACTGAAGACGAGATAGTAGAAGAACTAAAAGATCAAAAGGTAGTTCAAGCAAAGCGGATAATAATTAAAAAAGATGGTGAACTTGTTCCCACTAGGAATATTATCCTCACATTTAGTACACCAACCTTACCATCATGTGTCAAAGCCGGATACCTTAATTGCCGAATACGTCCCTACATTCCGAACCCAATCAGATGCTTCAAGTGTCAAAAATTTGGACACGCGCAAACAGTATGTCGAGGAGACGCCATCTGCCCAAACTGTGGTTCTAAAGCTCATGCACAAACGGACTGCAATGCAGAAACGCCACAATGCCCAAATTGTAAAGGCCAGCATCCAGCATACTCAAAATCATGTGAACTCTGGAGGGTAGGAAAAGAGATCCAGAAATACAAAGTTGAGCAAAAGGTCACCTACCAGGAAGCTAGGAAAAAAGTTATGCTCAGTATACCAAAAATTACCTATGCTGCGGCAGCCAAAAAATACCAGTCAGCTGCAACACAAACGGCAGTCACAGTACCTCCATCCATCTCAATTGCTGATTGGGCCCGATCAGTGCTGTCGGTCCCACAGCAGCCACCTACAGAACAATGTGAAGTGACTTGTGCTAACAATACTCCGCTAACAGTCCCACCAACTGCAACTGATACTCTACCAGAAACTGTGAAATTGAAAGCATCATCCCCAAATATTGCACAACAACCATACTCAGGAAATATGGACACAGATGCTGGTACCCCGCATGATGAGACAATATTAGATTTACATGCAGAAGATGATATGGACCTTGGGCGTCCTAGCTTCCCAAAAAAAGAAAAGATGAAACCAGAACGACACAAGCAGGTTGGACATAAAAAACAGACAGAACCATACTCAATCCCAAAAACTAAATAATGCAGAATATTATACAGTGGAACTGTAGAGGTCTACGAAGCAATATATTTGATATTTATGACCTAATCAAACAGCACAGTCCAATCAGCCTCTGCTTGCAAGAAACCAATCTAACTCCGCAGGTGACTCCAGTGATTAAAAATTATAGTATCTATCAACAAGACAGAAGCAATACTAACTCAACCAGAGGAGGTGTAGCCATACTAGTTGACAACAAAGTTCCTACAAAACAGATCTCCCTGCAGACCACATTAGAAGCTGTAGCCATACGTATTGTTTTAAATTTTACTTTAACCATTGTCTCTGTATACCTTTCCCCAAACAAAGAATTCACTGTGAAAGAACTGGAGGACCTTATAAAGCAGCTTCCATCTCCTTTCATTCTACTAGGAGATTTCAATGGGCACCACACTATGTGGGGATCTCCCCAGATAGACAAACGAGGAAAACTTATTGAAACAGTTCTTGAGAGCCAGAATCTCACATTATTAAACACTGGTGCTGACACTTATATTCATTTTCCCACCGGAGTATCTACTGCCATAGACTTATCAATATGTTCCCCAAAACTATTCCCAATCATTCAGTGGATAGTTTCAAGTAACCCACTAAACAGTGACCATTACCCAATTATTTGCAAATTGCAAACAAACAGAACCACACATATAGCCAGCCGCATAAAATGGAAATTTTCAAAAGCAGACTGGAACAAGTTCACAGATTCAATTTCCTTTGATAATGAAGTCATCAAAAGCCAGTCCATAGATAAAGTTACCGACCACATTACTGCACAGATAATAACAGCTGCAACCTGTGCTATACCAAAAACCACAGCCAGTCCTCGCAGACATGCCAATATCTGGTGGAATGATGCATGCCGTGATGCTAAAAGAGAAAAGAATAAAGCATGGAATCGATTTCGCAAGTATCCAACAACTGAAAACTTGATTAATTTTAAGAAACTTAAAGCAAAGGCACGTTATGTGCAGAAAAAAGCGAAAAAAGACTCTTGGATCCGGTTCGCTTCCACTATTACGAAAAATACAGAGATCAGAAAAATCTGGAATAAAATCAAAAAACTGAATGGTAAACTGTTCCCCGAATCAATGCCGATTATAAGCTGGAAAGGTAAAGACTTCTCCACTCCAACAGAAATTGCAAATGCCCTGGCAGATTGCTTTTTCCAAATCTCCGCAGCATCAGCATATGAGTCTACTTTTAAACAGCTAAAAGCTAAAGCAGAAAAGCATAACCTGAACTTCAATACAAGGGCATCTCCTCCATATAACCGACCTTTTACATCATTTGAACTAGAGAGCTGTCTAAATAGGTCGGGTGATAGTGCATCAGGGCCTGATGGGATATACTATATAATGCTTAAACATTTAAACAAACAAGCTTTGAATTCATTGCTAATATACTTCAACCGGATATTCTCAGATGGCTACTTTCCTCTTTCTTGGCGTCACTCAATAGTTCTAGCGTTTGCTAAACCTGGAAAGGATCAATCAGATCCACGAAACTATCGGCCAATATCTCTCAGCAGTTGCCTTGGTAAGACACTAGAAAAAATGATCCACGCCCGTTTAGTATGGTATCTAGAATCTCATTCGGTGATGAATAAGAATCAGTACGGATTTCGGAAAAATCGGTCAACTCTAGACCTTATGGTCAAGGCAGAATCGAACATACGCAATGCTTTTATCCGTAAAGAACATCTAGTCATGATTTGCTTGGATATCGAAAAAGCCTTTGATACCACCTGGCGGTATGGCATACTTCAAAATCTGTATGCCACAGGGCTCCGGGGTCAACTACCCCTTATCATACAGAGTTTTCTAGAAAACAGGACCTTTCAAGTGCGTTACTGCAATTCACTCTCCCGTACATTTGTCCAAGAAGAAGGGGTCCCACAAGGATCAGTTCTAAGTGCAACGCTCTTTGCGGTTAGGCTAAATAATGCAACAGAAAATATTCCGGCTAATGTTGACACCTATTTATATGCAGATGACCTTACTGTATCCTATCATTCACAAAGCATGCGGTCCATTGAGCGACAATTGCAGCTCTCGATAAATAAAATAGAATCATGGGCATCCCGCAATGGCTATCGTCTCTCTGCAACAAAAACAACTGCTATCCATTTTTGCAAAAAGCGTCAGCTCCATCCAGATCCCGAGCTAATATTAGGAACCCAAAAAATACCACTTAGCAAAAGTATCCGGTTCTTGGGCCTTACACTTGACACCAAACTTACCTTTCAGGCACATATACGACAAATAAGAACTCAGTGCATGAAAAAGATTAATATCCTCAAAGTTATATCTTCCATGACATGGGGAGCCGATCGCTTCACTCTTCTACATCTGTATCGAACCTTAATAAGATCTCGTCTAGATTATGGAGCCCCAGTTTATGATTCTGCACGAAAGACAGCATTGGCGTGGCTCAATCCGGTCCAGCATAGTGCTCTCAGGATTGCCTTAGGGGCCTTTAAGACATCCCCAGTGCAAAGTATGTATATAGATGCCAATGAACCTCCACTACATCTTAGGAGAAAAGTATTGCTTCTTAGTTATGCAGTCAAATTACGGAGTCACCCGTCTCATCCCATCTGGACATATCTTTTTGAACCGCAGTGGGAAAACTTATATAGAAATAAACCCAACGAAAACAAACCTGCTGGTATTCGGCTACAAGAGGTAACTCAAAATTGGAAAATCTATCTTGGAAATATCTTTCAAGCTACGGACGCAGTACAGGCACCATGGGCAATGTATATACCTCATTGCGACGACTATTTTCTTCAGTGGGGAAAACACTCCTTATCGAACCACAATCTTAGACAACTACATGCGAATCACGCATTGACCAATGCTCACAGTCTTCAGATATACACGGACGGCTCCAAAACTGATGTCTCCGTGGGAGCTGCAGTAATGAGTCCTGCATGCACTGTCTCTGTCCAATTACCACTTGAATGCAGTGTTTTTACGGCCGAACTATACGCCATCAAAATGGCTTTAAAACTCCTTAACGATGTTCCAAACACCCAAGTAATAATATATACAGACTCTTTAAGTGCGGTGAATGCTCTGCAGAATATATCACAACATTTGCATCCATTCCTCTCACAAATCAGGTCACAGTTATGCCAACTCAACAAAAATAATCGGACTGTTACGTTTTGCTGGATACCGAGCCACGTTGGAATTCCAGGAAATGAGCGTGCAGACGAAGCAGCAAAACACCCTACTTGCTTCGATTCCACCCCTGTTCCTTTTTCTGATTACAAACCAATCATACGGCGGATATGTACTGAGATGTGGTCTGAAATGTGGCATAATCAAACCGGTAACAAACTTCTTGAAATAAAACACAATCCACAGCTGTGGAGATCCAGTTCCCGATCAAACAGGCAGGAAGAGGTCGTGCTGGCAAGAGCACGAATTGGCCATACACATCTTACACACCTAATTCTACTGCTAGGAGAAGATCCTCCACTTTGCCCGCATTGTAGTTCTATACTTACTGTAAAACATATTATCATTGAATGTGCACATTATCATTCAGCTAGAATCGCATGCTTCAGATCCTTAATTAGCTCACAAAAACCTCTGCAACTAAGCCACATACTTGGAAATGATGCCACTTTATCAGAACTGTTCACCTTTCTAAAAATGATTAACGCATACAATCACTTCTAGAATAGTCTCCTTTCCTATATTGACAAACACTCCAAAGTAACGGTATAGGCGCAATATGGTCATAGCAGCCCTTGCGCCAATAAACCCACTCCAACAACAACAACAGCAGTCACCTGGGAAAATGTCACCTTTCTTTATCCAGAAAGGATTAGAAGGGATGGCAGGCTCACCCAAATCCGTTAAACGGCTGCGTTCTGGAGATATTCTAATTGAAGCAGCAAATATAAATCAAGCTGAAAAATTTTTGAAAGCCATATTTATAGGGGGAATACCCATCATCGTAACCCCTCACAAAACTTTGAACTCTTCAAGAGGTGTGATATCACAGTGGGATCTTCTTCACGTTTCTGAAGAAGAGATCTGCTCTGAATTAAAAGAACAAGGAGTGACAGCTGTAAAGCGGATATCCATGCGTAAGGATGGGAATCTTGTCCCTACCCGAGTTCTCATCCTAACATTCAACACCCCACGGCCTCCAAGTTCCATCAAGGCAGGGTACTTAAACTGCCCAGTGAGGATTTACGTTCCCAACCCACTGAGGTGTTTTAAATGTCAAAAGTACGGCCACTCACAAACATCCTGTCGTGTTAATCCTGCCTGTGCTCGATGTGGTGTTAAAGACCACGAGAGCAAGGAATGTCTAGCTCCTAAGCCTAATTGTATTAACTGCCAAGGAGAGCACCCTGCATACTCTCGAGCATGCCAGCGGTGGAAGGACGAAAAGGAGATACAGAAATTAAAAACGGAGCTAAACATCTCCTACCCAGAGGCTAGAAAACGCATACAACCAATAAATAGCGGGAAACCTTCATATGCCCAGAAGGTTTCTGCTAAGTGCACTATCGGTACACAAACTGAGATGACTATACCACCAAAAGAGTCATTCACCCCGATTGCACGCTATTTATTGAGTTCACAAAAGCCCACCACAAAAACACAATCAGCTGCCACTCCTATATCTGTACCTCCTAGTGCTCCACCACTACCTAAACCAAGTGGTAAAGAAAAGCCAAAAACTTTAGAACAGTCATCCGTGACACCAGAAAGAATGGATGTAGAGAACAAGGAGGTACAGGATGAATCAGTCTTGGAACTCTTTGCGGAGGAAGAAATGGACACGGGACATCGTCCTTTTTTCCCCAAAAAAGATAAAGCCAAGGCTGATAAAAGTAAGCCCTCAGCACCTCGGAAGCCGCCTGATTGACCCACCAAGCCAAAATAATGGCTAAATTCCTACAATGGAATTGTCGTGGATTCCGGCGAAATACTGATGACATCAAGGCCCTCCTGCAAAAGCACGAGCCAGTTTGCTTTTGCTTGCAGGAGACTTATCTAAAGGCGAATGATGATCCCACCATGCATAACGTCACAATCTTTCGTAAGGATAGAATTGCGGATGGTCCTGCTCATGGAGGAGTGGCTATCCTTTTGAGTAATCAGACCCCAGTTGAGCCCTTGCTAATTACAACCAGCATAGAGGCTGTTGCAATTCGCCTTACAGTGGGATTTTTATTAACGGTCTGCTCTATTTATTTGCCACCTGGGACTGACATCTCCCAGGAAGACCTTGATGATCTTCTAACGCAGTTGCCACCCCCTTTCTTATTTCTTGGGGATTTTAATGGACATAACACCCTGTGGGGTAGTGCTAACATCAATGGAAGGGGACGGGTCATAGAGCGTATGCTCAATGACAATGCCCTTTCCCTTCTCAATACTGGAACAAACACCTTCTTCCATATGCCTACCCGGACTTTTTCTGCCATTGATCTCTCTATCTGCTCCCCTTCTCTGCTCCCTTCACTCACTTGGGAAGTGGAGGAGAATCCATACGGAAGTGGTCACTTCCCTGTGATAACCTTGTTACACAGTGGGAGACCATGTCTTCCTTTTAGGTTACCACGGTGGAAGTTTGATCAGGCTGACTGGAATGCCTTCCAACATCAGGCAAATTTTGAACTCAGTACAGTTAGTCAGGAGCCTATCAATGATGCAGTAACGTACATCACAGAAATGATTGTCCAAGCAGCTGCGAATGCTGTTCCAAAAACATCTGGCCGGTTTTCACCATTTCCCAAACCTTGGTGGAATTCACAATGCACAGCAGCAAAAAAGGCTCAAAACAAAGCGTGGGGGATATTCCGTCGATATCCTACCACTGCTAATCTAATAGCTTTCAAGCGTGCACGAGCCAAAGCACGCTACATTCGCCGTCAGAGTCAAAAGGAATCATGGATCCGTTTTACATCATCTGTTAACCAGGCTACCAATTCTAAGGTAGTCTGGGATAAAATCCGGAAAATGAAGGGAAAATATACATCCCACCCTTCTTCAATCCTAGATTTCAATGGATGCGCTATTGCAGATCCAACTGCAATAGCCAATGCTCTTGGGGAAACATTCTCTAACATCTCTGCAACATCCTCGTATTCCCCAGAGTTTCTGGTCCTGAAACATAAACTGGAAAAAGAGGCACTTAATTTTAAGTCTAAGAACATCTATCCCTACAATGGGCCGTTCACTATTCAGGAACTGAAAAGAGCCCTCGCCCTTTCCAAAGCAAGTGCTGTTGGACCAGATGGCATCCATTATGAATTGGTTAAACATCTTTCACCAAAATCTATGGATTATCTGCTCTCTCTGTATAACAGAATCTTTATTGAAGGGCAGTTTCCGGATTCCTGGCGCAAGGCAATCATTCTTGCCTTTCCTAAGCCAGGAAAGGATCCAAAAATCACCACCAATTATCGTCCTATTGCTCTGACTAGCTGTCTGTGCAAAATTCTGGAGAGAATGGTCAATTCTCGTTTAATATGGTATTTAGAATCAAATGACCTTCTCTCCAATATCCAGTGCGGCTTCCGAAGGAACCGGTCCACTTTGGACCATCTTATTAGACTGGAAACATCCATCCGGGATGCTTTCCTAAAACGTGAACACTTGGAGTCGGTGTTCTTTGACATGGAGAAAGCGTATGACACAACCTGGAGATTTGGCATTTTAAAAGATCTGCATAGCCTCGGTCTTAGGGGGCAACTCCCCATTTTTATTAAAAACTTTTAGCCAATCGATCTTTCCAGGTTCGTGTGGGATCCTCACTCTCTCGTTCCTTTAGCCAAGAGGAGGGAGTACCACAAGGATCAGTATTAAGTGTCACGCTTTTTGCCATCAAAGTAAATTTCATCACAGAACAACTTCCTCAAACTGTAAACAGTGCCCTCTATGTTGATGACTTTAGCATATTTTGCCAGTCATGCAACATGAGGGTGATTGAAAGACAACTGCAGAAAGCCATTGATCGACTCAACTTCCGGGCACTTACAAATGGTTTCAGGTTCTCGCCGGAGAAGACCGTTTGCGTACACTTTTGTCGTAAGCGTAATCTTCATCCTGAACCCGAATTAAGGCTCGGACGAAATGCTATTCCAATAGCAGCGGATACAAAATTCTTGGGACTCGTATTTGACAAAAAGTTGACCTTTCTGGATCACATCCGTCAACTCCGCACAAAGTGCACAAGAGGGCTGAATATTCTGCGCTCTCTTTCCTCTACATCTTGGGTTGCGGATCGATACACCCTACTACGCATCTACCGTGCACTTGTACGATCCAGACTAGATTACGGGTCCCTGGTATACAATTCGGCTAGAGACAGTGTACTTCGGTGGCTGGATCCTGTCCATCATCTGGCTCTCCGTACCGCTATTGGAGCATATCGAACATCTCCAGTCCAGAGCTTATACGTCGAAGCAAACGAACCGCCGTTATTGCTTCGACGCAAGCAGTTGTCTCTAAACTACGCTCTAAAACTGAAATCCCTGCCAGACCACCCTACGTGGCTATCCGTTTTTGAGCCACGATGGGAAAATTTATACAACACCCGTAAGACTGCCAATCGCCCTTTTGGTATTCGTGTCCAAGAGCTACTTAAAGAACTTAATATCAAGGTAGACAAGGTTGAGCAAACACCAAAGCAACCCCTTCCACCCTGGCATGCTCATGTCCCGGCATGTGACTTGTCCCTTAGAAATTGGGGAAAGTCGGACACTCCGTGATCTGTCTACCTGCAGCTTTTTTCAGCACACCGAGCTGAACATTCTGACTTCGTGCCAGTCTACACAGACGGCTCGAAGGCGGAATCATATGTGGGATCCGCTGCTGTCTTTAGAGACAGCACTACATCGGAGCAGATTCCCTCTGAATGCAGCATATTTACTGCAGAGCTGCACGCTATAAAGTTAGCCTTGGATCACATTATTAAATGCCAATACCAACGGTTCATTTTATATTCAGACTCTCTCAGCGTGTTACAGGCTTTATTATCTGTGAGATATAATTCTCATCCAGTTCTGTCTAGCATTCAGCAGAAGCTTCACGTTCTCCATGAACGTGAATATGATATCCGCTTCTGCTGGATTCCTAGCCACATTGGGATTAGGGGAAATGATTTGGCTGACGCCGCAGCCAAATCAGCAATTCCCAATAATAACCACTGCCTGTTAGTCCCCTATACAGACTACAGGCAAATAATACACGAGAAGATTCACTCCCAATGGCAGGATTCGTGGAATAGGCAGACTGCGAATAAATTATATCGTATAAAGCCCGTAATTGAACCGTGGCAGTCTAGTCTGCGAAGGAATCGTACTGAGGAAGTTGTTCTTGCCCGGACCCGCATAGGACACAGTCATTTAACGCATTCGTTTCTGCTGAGGGCTGATGACCCTCCTATGTGTGTGTCCTGTGGCACAATGTTAACGATCAGACACCTTTTAATTGACTGTCCAGATTTTAGCAGTACCCGTTTTACCGCTTTTAATCATCTGACTGAGCCTTATACACTCAGTCAGATTTTATCCGACAATGACAATGTGTCTGCTGTTTTTAGCTTTTTAAAAGCAATAAAGGTTTTTAATCGTATTTAAAATTTATATGTTATTGTTGTTTATTTATGTTTTCAGATCTGGACATGGTGGCCTAATTAATTAGGTCACCGAGATGTTAAATTTTTTAGATATTACCTGGTCTTGGCGCATTATAGCCTTAGTTGCTAGTGCGCCAATAAAACCCAAATCAACAACATCAACAACAACATATTCCAATACGTGACTTGTCCCTCAGAAATTGGGGAAAGTCGGACACTCCATCATCGGTCTACCTGCAGCTTCATTCAGCACACCGAGCTGAACATTCTGACTTCGTGCCAGTCTACACAGACGGCTCGAAGGCGGAATCATATGTGGGATCCGCTGCTGTCTTTAGAGACAGCACTACATCGGAGCAGATTCCCTCTGAATGCAGCATATTTACTGCAGAGCTGCGTGCTATAGAGTTAGCCTTGGATCGCATTAGTGAAGGCCAATACCAACGGTTCATTTTATATTCTGATTCTCTCAGTGTGTTACAGGCTTTAATATCTGTGAGGTATAATCCTCATCCAGCTCTGTCTAGTATCCAGCAGAAGATTCACTTTCTCCTTGAACGTGAATATGATATCCGCTTCTGCTGGATCCCGAGCCACATTGGGATTAGGGGAAATGATTTGGCTGACACCGCAGCCAAATCAGCAATTCCCAATAATAATCGCTGCCTGTCAGTCCCTTATACAGACTACAGGCGAATATTACACGAAACGATACACTCCCAATGGCAGGATTCGTGGAATAGACAGACTGCGAATAAATTATATCTTATAAAGCCTTTAATTGAACCGTGGCAGTCTAGTCTGCGCAGGAGTCGTAAGGAGGAAGTTGTTCTTGCCCGGACCCGCATAGGACATAGTCATTTGACACATTCGTTTTTGCTGAGCGCTGATGACCCTCCTATGTGTCAGTCCTGTGGCACAATTTTATCTATTAGACACCTTTTAGTTGAATGTCCAGATTTTAGCAATGTCCAGATTTTAGCAATATCCGTTTTACCGCCTTTAATCATCTGACTGAGCCGTATACACTCAGTCAGATTTTATCTGACAATGACAATGTGTCTGCTATTTTTAGCTTTTTGAAAGCAATAAACGTTTTTAATAGTATTTAAAATTTATATGTTATTGTTATATCTTTTATTGATTTATCTTTTTTATATATTTATGATTAGATCTGGACATGGTGGCCTAATTAATTAGGTCACCGAGAGTTTAATTTTAAATTTTTTTCAAAATATTACCTAGTCTTGGCGCATTATAGCCACAGTTGCTAATGCGCCAAAAAAACCCAAACAAACAAACAAACAAACAAACAATCAGCACCTCGGAAGCCGCCTGATGGACCCACCAAGCCAAAATAATGGCTACATTCCTACAATGGAATTGTCGTGGATTCCGGCGAAATATCGATGACATCAAGGCCCTCCTGCTAAGGCACGAGCCAGTTTGCTTTTGCTTGCAGGAGACTTATCTAAAGGCAAATGACGATCCCACGATGCATAACACCACAATTTTTCGTAAGGATAGAAGGATAGAATTGCGGATGGCTCTGTACATGGGGGAGTGGCTATCCTTGTGGGTAACCTGACCCCAGTGCAACCTTTGCTAATTACAACTAGCTTAGAAGCTGTTGCAATTCGCCTTACGGTGGGATTTTTATTAACCGTCTGCTCTATTTATTTGCCACCTGGGACTGACATCTCCCAGGCAGACCTTGATGATCTTCTAATGCAGTTGCCTCCCCCTTTCTAACTTCTCGGGGACATGAATGGACATAACACCCTGTGGGGTAGTGCTAACATCAACGGAAGGGGACGAGTCATTGAGCGTATGCTCAATGACAATGACCTTTCCCTTCTAAATACTGGAACAAACACCTTCTTCCACACGCCTACCCGTACCTTTTCTGCCATTGATCTCTCCATCTGCTCCCCTCCTCTACTCCCTTCACTCACTTGGGTAGTGGAGGAGAATCCATACGGAAGCGATCACTTCCCTGTGATAACCTTGTTACACAGTGGGAGACCATTTCTCCCTTTTAGGTTACCACGGTGGAAGTTTGATCAGGCTGACTGGACTGCCTTCCAACATCAGGCAAATTTCGATCTTAGCACAGTCAGCCAAGCGGCGATCAATGATGCAGTAAAGTACATCACAGAAATCATCGTCCAAGCAGCTGCTAATGCTGTCCCAAAAACCTCAGCCCGGTTTCCACCATTTCCCAAACCTTGGTGGAATTCACAATGCACAGCAGCAAAAAAGGCTCAAAACAAAGCGTGGGGGATATTTCGCCGATATCCTACCACGAACAACCTTATGGCCTTCAAACGTGCACGAGCCAAAGCACGCTACATCCGTCGTCAGAGTCAAAAGGAATCGTGGATCCGTTTTACATCATCTATTAACCAGTCTACGAACTCTAAGGTAGTCTGGGATAAAATCCGGAAAATGAAGGGAAAATATACCTCCCACCCTTCTGCAATCCTAGATTATAATGGATGCGCTATTGCAGATCCAACTGCAATAGCCAATGCTCTTGGGGAAACATTCTCTAACATCTCTGCAACATCTTCGTATTCCCCAGAGTTCCTGGTCCTTAAACGTAAACTGGAAAAGGAAGCACTTAATTTTAAGACCAAGGGCCTCTATCCCTACAACGGGGCATTCACTATAGAGGAACTGAAAAGAGCCCTCACTCTTTCCAAAGCAAGTGCTGTTGGACCAGATGGCATCCGTTATGAAATGATTAAACATCTTTCACCAAAATCTATGGATTGTCTGCTCCTTCTGTATAACAGAATCTTTACTGAGGGGCAGTTTCCGGATTCCTGGCGAAAGGCAATCGTTCTTGCCTTTCCTAAGCCAGGAAAGGATCCAAAGGTCACCACCAATTATCGTCCTATTGCTCTGACCAGCTGTCTGTGCAAAATCCTGGAGAGAATGGTTAATTCTCGTTTAATATGGTATCTCGAATCAAATGACCTTCTCTCCAACATCCAGTGCGGCTTCCGAAGGAACCGGTCCACCTTGGACCATCTTATTAGATTGGAAGCATCCATCCGGGATGCTTTCCTAAAACGCGAACACTTGGTGTCGGTGTTCTTTGACATGGAGAACGCGTATGACGCAACTTGGAGATTTGGCATTTTAAAAGACTTACATAGCCTAGGCCTAAGAGGGCATCTGCCCTTTTTTATTCAAAACTTTTTAGCCAATCGATCGTTCCAAGTTCGTGTGGGATCCTCTCTCTCTCGTCCCTTCAGCCAAGAGGAGGGAGTACCACAAGGATCAGTATTAAGTGTCACGCTTTTTGCCATCAAAATAAATTCCATCACAGAACAACTTCCTCCAACTGTAAACTGTGCCCTCTATGTTGATGACTTTAGAATTTTTTGCCAGTCGTGCAACATGAGGGTTATTGAAAGACAACTGCAGAAAGCCATTGATAGTCTAAATTCCTGGGCACTTGCTAATGGCTTCAGGTTCTCGCCGGAGAAGACCGTTTGCGTACACTTTTGTCGCAAGCGTGATCTTCATCCTGAACCCGAATTATGGCTCGGACAAAATGCTATTCCAGTAGCAGCGAACACAAAATTCTTGGGACTCATATTCGATAAAAAACTAACTTTTTTGGATCACATTCGTCAACTCCGCACCGAGTGCACACGTGGACTTAATATTCTGCGCTCGCTCTCCTCTACATCTTGGGGAGCAGACCGATGTACCATTCTTCGGCTTTACCGTGCACTAGTGCGATCCAAACTAGATTATGGGTCCCAGGTATATTCCTCAGCCTGTGACAGTGTCCTGCGGTGGCTGGACCCCGTCCATCATCAGGCTATACGCATCGCTACTGGTGCATTTCGAACATCTCCTGTCCAGAGCTTATACGTCGAAGCAAACGAACCACCGTTATCACTTCGACGTAAGCAGTTGTCTCTAAAGTACGCCTTAAAACTGAAATCCCTGCCAGACCATCCCACGTGGCCCTTCGTTTTTGAGCCATGATGGGAAAACTTGTACAAAACCCGTAAGACTGCCAATCGTCCTTTTGGTATTCGCGACCAAGAGCTACTCAGTGAACTCAATATCAAGGTAGACAAGGTTGCCCAAACATCAAAGCAACCCTTTCCACCCTGGCATGCTCGTGTCCCGGCATGCGACTTGTCCCTTAGGAATTGGGGAAAGTCGGACACTCCATCGTCGGTCTACCTGCAGCTTCATTCAGCACACCGAACTGAATATTCCGACTTTGCGCCAGTCTACACAGACGGTTCGAAGTCAGAATCATATGTGGGATCTGCTGCTGTCTTTACCGACAGCACTGTATCAGAGCAGATTCCCTCTGAATGCAGCATATTTACTGCAGAGCTGCACGCAGTTGAGTTAGCCTTGGATCAAATTAGTAAATGCCAATACCAACAGTTCATCTTATATTCCGACTCTCTTAGAATGTTACAGGCTTTAATATCTGTGAGGTATAATCCTCATCCAGTTCTGTCTAGCATGCAGCAGACCCCTCAACGTGGGCACCTGTACGTGGTGAGGGGACCTCCCAGTGATGCTGCTGGGTTTCCAGATTAGCATCACTGGGATCTAACGCCCATACCTTGGTTCCAGGGTTACATCTTTGGAATCCGGCGTGTGCAGCCGTGCGCCGCGACCCGTGGAAGCGGAAAGGGGGATCCTGGTGGTTGAGGGGCCCAGCCTTAATACACCACTTTGGCCCCTGCTTCGACAAGACGGGCGGTCCCGGACCGGCTCGACTGGGATCAATCGGCGGGTGGTTCTATACTGCTAGGGTCAACTGCGTTCCAATAAGTCTCCCTCCCTTTGGTCCTGGGACGGGATAAAGACTTATTGGTAACGTGGGTATGATGTTCTAAGCGAACTCGGCGTCCCATTCGTGTACGCAGTACCTGCTAGTTCACGGGTGGGCGCCCCCTCGTAGGGCTCCGTGGTGGGTGAGGTACTTAGGCATCAGAGATTTTTTCTTTACTCTCATGAGTAATTTAAATCCTTCTTCTGGGGCCCCAACAAGGCCCCTACCTAATCGATCGTTAGATGAGAGTGAAAGTAATTCAGCTAAAAGAGCCAGAACTGAGGAGAAAACAACATCTGTGACACCTCTTTTCCTCATTCTCCATTCCACCGGAGAGCAGTCACTTGGGAAAATGTCACCCTTCTTCATCCAGAAAGGATTAGAAGGGATGGCAGGTTCACCCAAATCCGTAAAACGGCTGCGTTCTGGAGATATTCTAATAGAAGCATCAAATGTAAATCAAGCTGAAAAGTTTTTGAAAGCCACATCTATAGGGGGAATACCCATCATCACAACCCCTCACAAAACTTTGAACTCTTCAAGAGGTGTGATATCAGAGTGGGATCTTCTTCACGTTTCTGAAGAAGAGATCTGCTCTGAATTAAAAGAACAAGGAGTAACAGCTGTCAAGCGAATATCCATGCGTAAGGATGGGAATCTTGTCCCTACCCGAGTTCTCATCCTAACATTCAACACCCCAAGGCCTCCAAGTTCCATCAAGGCAGGGTACTTAAACTGCCCAGTGAGGATTTACGTTCCAAACCCACTGAGGTGTTTTAAATGTCAAAAGTACGGCCACTCACAAACAGCTTGTCGTGGTAACCCTGCCTGTGCTCGATGTGGTGCTAAAGATCACGAGAGCAAGGAATGTATAGCTCCTAAGCCTAACTGTATTAACTGCCAAGGAGAGCACCCTGCATACTCTCGAGCATGCCAGCGGTGGAAGGACGAAAAGGAGATACAAAAGTTAAAAACGGAGCTAAACATCTCCTACCCAGAGGCCAGAAAACGCATACAACCAATAAATAGCGGAAAGCCTTCATATGCTCAGAAGGTTTCTGCGAAGTGCACTATCGGTACACAAACAGATATGACTATACCACCAAGAGAGTCATTCACGCCGATTGCACGCTATTTATTGAGTTCACAAAAGCCCACCACAAAAACACAATCAGCTGCTACTCCAATATCCGTACCTCCTAGTGCTCCACCACTAACAAAACCAAGTGGTAAAAAAGAGCAACGAAAATTAACAGAATCAATGGATGTAGAGGACAAGGAGGTACCGGACGATTCAGTCTTGCAACTCTTCGTGGAGGAAGAAATGGACACCGGACAGCGTCCATTCTTCCCCAAAAAAGATAAAGCCAAGACTGATAAAAGTAAGCCCTCAGCACCTCGGAAGCCGCCTGATGGACCCACCAAGCTAAAATAATGGCTAAATTCCTACAATGGAATTGTCGTGGATTCCGGCGAAATACAGATGACATCAAGGCCCTCCTGCAAAAGCATGAGCCAGTTTGCTTTTGCTTGCAGGAGCCATATCTAAAGGCAAATGATGATCCCACCATGCATAACATCACAATCTTTCGTAAGGATAGAATTGCGGATGGTCCTGCTCATGGAGGAGTGGCTATCCTTGTGAGTAATCAGACCCCAGTTCAGCCTTTGCTAATTACAACCAGCATAGAGGCTGTTGCAATTCGCCTTACAGTGGGATTTTTATTAACGGTCTGCTCTATTTATTTGCCACCTGGGACTGACATCTCCCAGGAAGACCTTGATGATCTTCTAACGCAGTTGCCACCCCCTTTCTTATTTCTTGGGGATTTTAATGGACATAACACCCTGTGGGGTAGTGCTAACATCAATGGAAGGGGACGGGTCATAGAGCGTATGCTCAATGACAATGCCCTTTCCCTTCTAAATACTGGAACAAACACCTTCTTCCATATGCCTACCCTTACTTTTTCTGCCATTGATCTCTCTATCTGCTCCCCTTCTCTACTCCCATCACTCACTTTTGAAGTGGAGGAGAATCCATACGGAAGTGATCACTTCCCTGTGATAACCTTGTTACACAGTGGGAGACCATGTCTTCCTTTTAGGTTACCACGGTGGAAGTTTGATCAGGCTGACTGGAATGCCTTCCAACATCAGGCAAATTTTGAACTCAGTACAGTCAGTCAGGAGCCTATCAATGACGCAGTAACGTACATCACAGAAATCATTGTCCAAGCAGCTGCGAATGCTGTTCCAAAAACATCTGCCCGGTTTCCACCATTTCCCAAACCTTGGTGGAATTCACAATGCACAGCAGCAAAAAAGGCTCAAAACAAAGCGTGGGGGATATTCCGTCGATATCCTACCACTTGTAATCTAATAGCCTTCAAGCGTGCACGAGCCAAAGCACGCTACATTCGCCGTCAGAGTCAAAAGGAATCATGGATCCGTTTTACATCATCTATTAACCAGGCTACCAATTCTAAGGTAGTCTGGGATAAAATCCGGAAAATGAAGGGAAAATATACATCCCACCCTTCTTCAATCCTAGATTATAATGGATGCGCTATTGCAGATCCAACTGCAATAGCCAATGCCCTTGGGGAAACATTCTCTAACATCTCCGCAACATCTTCGTATTCCCCAGAGTTCCTGGTCCTGAAACATAAAATCGAAAAGCAGGCACTTAATTTCAAGTCCAAGGGCCTCTATCCCTACAACGGGGCATTCACTATGCAGGAACTGAAGAGAGCCCTCACTCTTTCTAATGCAAGTGCTGTTGGACCAGATGGCATCCATTATGAAATGATTAAACGGCTTTCACCAAAATCTATGGATTATCTGCTCCTTCTTTATAACAGAATCTTTATTGAAGGGCAGTTTCCGGACTCCTGGCGGAAGGCAATCGTCCTTGCTTTTCCTAAGCCAGGAAAGGATCCAAAAGTCACCACCAATTATCGTCCTATAGCTCTGACTAGCTGTCTGTGCAAAATCCTGGAGAGAATGGTTAATTCTCGTTTAATATGGTACTTAGAAACAAATGACCTTCTCTCCAACATCCAGTGCGGCTTCCGAAGGAACCGGTCCCCTTTGGACCATCTTATTAGATTGGAAACATCCATCCGGGATGCTTTCCTAAAACGCGAACACTTGGTGTCGGTGTTCTTTGACATGGAGAAAGCGTATGACACAACTTGGAGATTTGGCATCATAAAAGATCTGCATAGCCTTGGTCTTAGGGGACGACTCCCCATTTTTATTGAAAACTTTTTAGCCGATCGATCTTTCCAAGTTCGTGTGGGATCCTCACTCTCTCGTTCCTTTAGCCAAGAGGAGGGAGTACCACAGGGATCAGTTTTAAGTGTCACGCTTTTCGCCATCAAAGTAAATTCCATCACAGAACAACTTCCTCCAACCGTAAACGGCGCCCTCTATGTTGATGACTTTAGCATATTTTGTCAGTCATGCAACATGAGGGTTATTGAAAGACAACTGCAGAAAGCCATTGATCGCCTCAACTCCTGGGCACTTGAAAATGGTTTCAGGTTCTCGCCGGAGAAGACCGTTTGCGTACACTTTTGTCGTAAGCGTAATCTTCATCCTGAACCTGAATTAAGGCTCGGACAAAATGCTATTCCAGTTGCGGCGGATACAAAATTTCTGGGACTCGTATTTGATAAAAAGTTGACCTTTCTTGATCACATTCGTCAACTCCGCACCAAGTGCACAGGAGGGCTAAATATCCTCCGCTCTCTCTCCTCTACATCTTGGGGAGCAGACCGATGTACCCTCCTTCGGCTTTACCGTGCACTTGTGCGATCCAGACTAGATTACGGGTCCCTGGTATACAATTCGGCCAGAGACAGTGTACTTCGTTGGCTGGATCCTGTCCATCATCTGGCACTCCGTACCGCTACTGGAGCATATCGAACATCTCCAGTCCAGAGCTTATACGTCGAAGCAAACGAACCGCCGTTATCGCTTCGTCGTAAGCAGTTGTCTCTAAACTACGTTTTCAAACTGAAATCCCTGCCAGACCATCCTACGTGGCTATCCGTTTTTGAGCCACGATGGGAAATTTGTATAACACACGTAAGACTGCCAACCGACCTTTTGGTATTCGTGTCCAAGAGCTACTCAAAGAATTTAATATCAAGGTAGACAAGGTTGCCCAAACACCGAAGCAACCCCTTCCACCCTGGCATGCTCATTTCCCGGCATGTGACTTGTCACTTAGAAATTGGGGAAAGTCGGACACTCCATCGTCTGTCTACCTGCAGCTTTATTCAGCACACCGAGCTGAATATTCTGACTTCGCGCCAGTTTACACAGACGGCTCGAAGTCGGAATCATATGTGGGATCTGCTGCTGTCTTTACAGACAGCATTACATCAGAGCAGATTCCCTCTGAATGCAGCATATTTACTGCAGAGCTGCTCGCTATAGAGTTAGCCTTGGATCACATTAGTAAATGCGAATACCAACGGTTCATTTTGTATACCGACGCTCTCAGCGTGTTACAGGCTTTAATATCTGTGAGATATAATTCTCATCCAGTTCTGTCTAGCATTCAGCAGAAGATTCACTTCCTCCGAGAACGTGAATATGATATCCGCTTCTGCTGGATTCCCAGCCACATTGGGATTAAGGGAAATGATTTGGCTGACAATGCAGCCAAATCAGCAGTTCCCAATAATAATCGCTGCCTGTCAGTCCCTTATACAGACTGCAGGCGAATAATACACGAAAAGATACACTCCCAATGGCAGGATTCGTGGAATAGACAGACTGCGAATAAATTATATCTTATAAAGCCTTTAATTGAACCGTGGCAGTCTAGTCTGCGCAGGAATCGTAAAGAGGAAGTTGTTCTCGCCCGGACCCGCATAGGACATAGTCATTTGACTCATTCGTTTTTGCTGAGGGCTGATGACCCTCCTATGTGTGAGTCCTGTGGCACAATTTTATCAATTCGACACATTTTAGTTGACTGTCCAGATTTTAGCAATATCCGTTTTACCGCTTTTAGCCATCTGACTGAGCCGTATACACTCAGTCAGATTTTATCTGACAATGACAATGTGTCTGCTATTTTTAGCTTTTTGAAAGCAATAAACGTTTTTAATCGTATTTAAAATTCATGTTATTATTATTTCGTTTATTGATTTATCATTGTAATTAGATCTGGACACGGTGGCCTAATTAATTAGGTCACTGAGATGTTAAATTTTTATATATTACCTGGTCTTGGCGCATTATAGCCTTAGATGCTAATGCGCCAATAAAACCAAACCAAACCAAACCAACCAAGCATCCAGCAGAAGTTTCACGTTCTCCTTGAACGCGAATATGACATCCGCTTCTGCTGGATTCCCAGCCACATTGGGATTAGGGGAAATGATTTGGCTGACGCTGCAGCCAAATCAGCAATTCCCAATAATAACCGCTGCCTGTTAGTCCCCTATACAGACTACAGGCAAATAGTACATCAAAAGGTACATTCCCAATGGCAGGATTCGTGGAATAGACAGACTGCGAACAAATTATATCGTATAAAGCCTGTAATTGAACCGTGGCAGTCTAGTCTGCGCAGGAATCGTAAGGAGGAAGTTGTTCTAGCTCGTCTCCGCATAGGACACAGTCATCTTACACATTCTTTTCTGCTGAGGGCAGGTGACTGTCCTATGTGCGAACAATGCGACACCATTTTATCCATTGAACATATTTTATGTGATTGTACCAGTTTTAGAAATGCTCGTTTTACCGCTTTTAATCATCTGACTGAGCCCCATACACTCAGTCAGATTTTATCTGACAATGACCATGTGTCTGCTACCTTTAATTTTCTAAAATCAGTAAACCTTTTTCTAATATTTAAAAAAAAAAAATCTTATTTTTATTTACTGAAATTTGTATTTTACAATCTATACTTGCTTTTTTACCCGGACTTAGCCACCTAATTCTTTAGGTCACTGAAAATTTCACTTTTTATAACAAGTTTTTGGCGCATTATAGCCTTCGTTGCTGATGCGCCAATAAAACCCTATCAATCAATCAATCAACCACTAACCTTTTATCGCTTGGTCACTGGTGGCACCGCTCCTGCCTCCACGTGGCGGGGCCGGTAACCTGGGGGATAAATCAACCCTCGGGGCTAAAAGGAGCAGTAATGGAAACGAATGAATTTCCACGTCTAGAGCCCAAGAGTGCTCAATATGACAATCGTGAACCCGACCATGACTTTTCTACCTCTAAGAGAATGAAAAAAGATGCAGGCAGACAGGAATCACCAGCTTTCCTGATTATCCATTCTCTGTCGGCACAGCCTGTTAGCAAGCTCTCCCCTTTCATCATCCAACGATGCCTTTAACATGCAGCATCATCTCCAAAAATGGTGAAACGTCTCCAATCCGGGGACTTGTTAATAGAGACTTCTCTCCCAAGACACTCTGAACAACTACTGAAACTCACCACTCTAAGCGGAATTCCAATACAAGTCACTCCGCATAACACCCTGAATTCATCCAGAGGAGTGATTACTGAGTGGGATCTACTGAACGTGTCTGAAGAAGAAATAGTACAAGAACTAAAGTCACAAAATGTAACTCAAGCAAAAAGAATCATGGTACGAAAAGATGGTACCTTAGTCCCAACACGTAACATAATTCTAACTTTCAATACACCGAATCTACCAGCATCAGTCAAAGCAGGTTACTTAAATTGCCGTGTTCGACCCTTTATCCCAAATCTCCTAAGATGCTACAAGTGCCAGAAATTTGGTCACTCCCAGACAGCATGCCGTGGCGTTTCAACATGTCCAAACTGTGGCTCCACAACTCATACCCAGTTAGAATGCAAAGCACAAACTCCACAGTGTCCTAATTGCAGGGGAAGCCATCCAGCATACTCTAAAGAATGTGACCTCTGGAAGATAGGCAAAAAAATTCAAAAATATAAGACTGAAAATAAAGTCTCCTATCAAGAAGCTAGGAAACAAATTAAACTAACCATGCCAAATAGCTCTTATGCCTCGATTATCCACTCTCACCAATCAGTAGCATGTCAGACGGAAGTGTCACTCTCTCCAGATAAATCGATTGCAGACTGGGCTCGATCAGTTCTATCGACCCAGCCTACATCAAAGCCAAACACAGTTGACCAAAGTATGAATACACCTATCACAGTTCCAACCCAAATCATAACCCAAGGTAAAGTAACAGAAAAACCTCAAAAATCAGATCCTGTCGTGGTTAATCAACCACCCTCAATAAGGATGGATACCGACGATACGACTACCCAAGACCTCCTTGAATTACATGCAGATGATGAAATGGAAGATAGCAATAATTCAACACGCCCCAAGTTCCCCAGAAAAGAAAAACCTAAGCTGGATCGTCACAAACAACCCACTTATAAAAAGCAGTCAGATTCATCTCCCTCTTTCAAATCCAAATAATGGAACAGATCATCCAATGGAACTGTAGAGGCCTTGGCAGCAACATCGATGATATCCATGAATTAATTCACCTATACCGACCTCTTGCAATGTGCTTGCAGGAAACGAATTTGACACCTCAGATCTCAATCAAAATCAAAAATTATACCTTGTTTAGACAAGACAGAGCTGACACTAACAGTGCTCACGGAGGAGTAGCAATACTCGTGGATTCAAGTATCCCCTCCAGACGCATCCATTTACAAACCTCCTTAGAAGCTGTTGCCACTCGCGTTGTAAATGGTATTACACTGACACTGGTTTCAATCTATCTTCCACCAAATCACCAATATACCATTCAAGAAATTGAAGATCTTGTCTTGCAGTTACCATCTCCCTTTTGTATCCTAGGAGACTTTAATGCCCACCATCCAATATGGGGTTCACCTATATCAGACAAACGAGGGAAGCTTATTGAAATGTTGATAGACAGGCAAAATTTAACTTTACTAAATACTGGCACTCCCACATATATCCATCTCCCTACAGGTACAACCTCTACAATAGACCTTACCATTTGTTCCCCAATCCTCTTTCCAAGTATAGAGTGGGTAACTCTAAGCGATCCTTATAGCAGTGATCACTATCCCATAATCTGCAAAATTCAAACATCCTGTTCCTTCCCAACAGAAAATCCAATGAAATGGAAATTTTCAAGAGCTGATTGGACAAAATACAGAACGCAAATATCATTTGACAACTACATTATTCAGTCCTGTTCCATCGACAGTGTTACTGAGCACATCACAAATGAAATTCTGTCAGCCGCATCCGCTACCATTCCTCAATATCAAGCAAGAAATAGACGAAAAACAAATTATTGGTGGAATGAGGACTGCAACCATGCGAAAAAAGAGAAAAACAAAGCCTGGAACCTTTTCCGCAAACACCCAACCACCCTCAATCTTATTAGTTATAAACGTCTTAGAGCAAAAGCTCGTTACATCAGACGTAAAGCGAAAAAAGAAAACTGGATTAAATTCGCCTCGTCAGTGAATAAAAATACTGATATTAGATTAATCTGGAGAAAAATAAAATGTTTAAACAGTAAATTTCCTCCTTTATCCACCCCACTACTGAACTGGAATGGACAGGAGCTTTCTACCCCTACAGAAATATCAAATGCACTGGGAACCACATTTTCTCAGCTGTCCTCTTCTATCGCCTATGATCAAACATTTCAAAAACTTAAAACAATTGCAGAGAAATCCAGACTAAATTTCACTGACAATTCCGCTTTACCTTATAACAAACCATTTACCATGCTTGAGCTACAACAATCCCTTAACAACTCAAGAAACAGTGCTGCTGGCCCAGATGGGATATACTATGTAATGTTGCAAAATTTGGATCAGAGATCACTCTCATTACTGCTCATATTTTTCAATCGCATTTTTTCCGAACATACCTTCCCAATTGGTCCCGGGTGCCAAGCGATTGACTGAGCGATTTCTATTTGTGCTTTCACTGCGACTTTTTGATAGGTGAATTCTGCGTTCTCTTTTACGTTCCTCTCTTTGAGAAATCCTTTAATTTAGTAGCTCTTGTATCAAAAGTACTGGTATAGAGCAAGGAAGGAAAGTAACCTTTCTTTATTTTCATATCTAATAGACTAACTCCTACTAATTTCGCTTGGTCACTCCAGGCACTGCTCCTGCCTCCCCGTGGCGGGGCCGGTAACCTTGGCAGAAAAGTTCATCTGCCAGGGGCTAAAAGGAGCCAAGATGGAACAAAATATGTTTCCTTGTTTAGAACCGACAAGCAGTCGGCTAAACACAGAGCATGAGCATGACTCTTCGCAAGCAAAGAGGTTAAAAACCATTTCCTCTGCGACCGAGTTTCCTGCATTTTTATTAATGCATTCATTATCAGAACAGCCTCTTAGTAAGCTATCCCCCTTTCTTATCCAAAAACACTTGGAAAGTATTGCAGGGTCTCCCAAGATGGTTAAGAGATTGCAATCGGGGGACTTACTAGTAGAAACTGTCAACTGTAGGCATTCCGAAAAACTCCTGAAAGTGACAAACTTCGCAAAAATTCCAGTAAAGGTAACTGCCCATGCAACCCTAAATACATCTAAGGGTGTTATATCTAGTTGGGACCTTTTGAATGTGACAGAAGAAGAAATTAAAGAAGAGCTAAATGAACAAAATGTAATTGCTGTCAAAAGAATCATGACTAAAAGGGACAATATACTCACACCCACCAGAAGTATCATTCTCACCTTTAACAGTCCAAATCTACCCTCAACAGTAAAAGCAGGATATCTACTCTGTCGCATTCGTCCTTATATTCCTAATCCGCTGAGATGCTACAAATGCCAAAAGTATGGCCATTCTCAGACGGCATGCAGAGGGAACCCAGCTTGTCCCAACTGTGGATCTTCTGATCACAGTCAAAACGAATGTTCGGCAAAAGAAATGACTTGTCCTAATTGCAAGGGTAACCATCCTGCTTACTCTAAAACATGTGAGAAGTGGAAAATGGAGAAAAAAATTGTAAAATATAAAGTCGAAAACAAAGTTACTTATCAGGAAGCAAGAAAATTAATTGCACCCAGTATATCTAACCGTAGCTATGCCAGTATTGCAAAAAAATATCAAACAATAGCCACACAAACAGATGTTACTGTTCCATCCAACATATCAATCTCCGACTGGGCCCGAGCTGTTCTTTCTCAGCAACAGTCCAATATCCAGAAGCACTCAGATCAAGCAAGTAATACGCCTCTTACGATTCCAGCAAAATCTCCTCCTTCGCCAATGATTGCTACCACACCAAATACTCCCAGTTCAACTTCAAAACAGAGTATTCAGGAAACATCACTCGATCAAGAGTACCCCTCTAAACAGGAAGATCCAATTTTTGAAATATTTGCAGAAGAAGAAGAAGAAGAAGATATGGACACAGGTCGCCCCACCTTTCCAAAAAGAAATAAACCAAAGCCAGAACGCCACAAGACAGCCACGTCAGGTACAGCTTCTTCTAAACTCAAATAATGCCTTATATTTTACAGTGGAATTGTAGAGGCTTTAGATGCAACATTGATGACATTCAGTCCTTAATTAGACGCTACTCTCCAGTGGGTTTCTGTCTGCAGGAAACCTATTTAACTGCTAAAATTTCTGTTTCTATAAATAACTACTCAGTCTACCGAAGAGATCGGAATACATCTGACTCTGCTCGTGGTGGTGTAGCCATTTTGATTAACTCAAAGATCCCTGCTAGTCAAATCATTCTTCAAACCAAAATTGAAGCCGTTGCTGTGCGTCTGATTGCTGAGATTGCATTTACGCTAGTCTCAGTCTATCTCCCACCAAACAATTCCTACTCTTTCAAAGATATTGAAGAACCTTTAGTACAGCTGCCGTCACCAGTGTGCTTGCTAGGGGATTTCAATGGCCACCACCCTTTATGGGGATCCTCTAAATTAGATAGACAGGGCCGACTGATTGAAACTATACTAGATAAACAAAACCTTACCATTCTTAATACTGGTACACACACCCACATACAGTTACCTACTGGACAGACCTCTGCAATTGACCTCTCAATTTGTTCTCCGATACTGTTTCCAGTCATTCAGTGGTCCGCCATGGATGATCCAATGGGAAGTGACCATTTTCCAATTGTCTGTAACCTGCTCACTGCACAACTACCATTAGACCAACCCTGCAGAAAATGGAAATTTTCTAAAGCCAAATGGGCCAAATTTCAATCAGCAATCATTCTGGACAAAGAAACTATTCAGCTACAACCTATAGATAAAGTAACCGATTATATCACATCCAGTCTTTTAGTTGCAGCAAAATACTCAATTCCATTATCAAACCCCCCAACCCGACGGCACTTCAACTACTGGTGGAACGAAGAGTGCACAAAAGCAAAGAAGGAAAAAAATAAAGCATTCAACTTATTCCGTCGATTTCCGACAACAGCTAATTTAATTAGCTACAAGAAGCTAAGGGCAAAAGCGCGGTTCATTCACAGGAAAGCCAAGAAAGATTCTTGGACTCGGTTTGCATGTACTATCAACAGAAATACCGACTCCAGAATAATATGGAAGAAAATTAGACAGCTTTCTGGGAAGTTTCCAATCATCCCTTCCCCAATTCTTTCATACAATGGACAAGAACTCTCTGGTCCTCTAGAAATAGCGAATGCCTTGGGTAAAACCTTTGCCGAAGTTTCTGCTGTATCAAATTACACTCCGAAATTCCAAAAAATTAAGACCTCCACCGAACAGAGGCCCATTAACTTTAGAACCTCGCTATCACTTCCGTATAATCAGCCCCTTGAATATTGTGAACTTCTACAAGCCATAAAAACAACGAGAAACAGTGCAGCTGGGCCAGATGGCATATATTATGTCATGCTGCAGCATCTCAATGAGCAAAACTTACAAATGCTGCTAGTTTTCTTTAATCGGATCTTCCTGGAACATACTTATCCAACATCTTGGCACCATGCTACAGTTTTGCCCTTTTTGAAACCTGGAAAAGATCCTTCCAGTCCTAATAGTTACAGGCCAATCTCCCTGTCAAGTTGCCTTGGTAAAATTCTTGAAAAAATGATCCACAGTCGACTCAGCTGGATCATTGAAACTGAACAACTATTGAGTAATTGTCAACATGGCTTTCGCAAAAATAGGTCCTCTCTAGATCTGATGATCAAGGCCGAATCTGAAATTCGCAATGCCTTTGTGAAAAATGAACACCATGTCATGGTCTCCATTGACATAGAAAAGGCATTCGATACAACCTGGCGGTATGGCATTCTCAGTGACCTACATAATCTTGGTCTACGAGGCAACCTGCCTATATTCATTAGGAACTTTCTCCAGATCCGCTCTTTCCAGGTTCGATACCAAAACTCCCTTTCTTCTACTTTCTTGCAGGAAGAAGGAGTACCACAGGGGTCTTTTTTGAGTGCAACCTTATTTGCCCTTAGAATTGATTCCATTTCCAAAGAAATTCCAAATACTGTAGAAGCCTAACTTTATGCTGACGATCTCTCCATTTCTTGCCAATCTCAGAACATGAGATCTATTGAACGGCAATTGCAAATGTCCCTCAATAAAATTGAAAAATGGGCTGAGTTCAATGGATATCGGCTTTCCCATCAGAAAACAGTTGCTATCCACTTTTGTAACCAACGCAAATTACATTTAGACCCCGAACTCCGGATATCAAATTCCAGCATCCCGATTACCAACAATATTAGATTCTTGGGATTAATATTAGACAGCAAGTTAAATTTCCTTGAGCACATTAAAGTAATACGTACTACCTGTTTGAAAAAGCTGAACATGCTTAGAGCTCTATCTGCCCAGTCTTGGGGAGCAGATCGTACAACTTTGCTGCTCTTATATAGAGCACTGATTAGATCTCGGTTAGATTACGGTGCCCCAGTTTATGATTCTGCTCGAAAGAGTGTATTACGCTGGCTCGATCCTGTACAACACAATGCACTGAGGATTGCTCTTGGTGCTTATAGGACATCACCAACCTATAGTCTATATATTGAAGCCCATGAGCCCCCTCTTTACCTCCGCAGAAAAATGTTACTACTTAAATATGCAGTCAGAATACGAAACTGTTCTTCGCACCCCATCCAACCATATCTCTTTAATCCATCATTTCACAATCTCTATAGAAATAAACCAAATAAAATACGCCCTGCAGGCCTACGGCTCCTTGAAATAGCACAAAATTGGAATGTTCCTCTCCAGAGTAGGCAGCACAGAAAGAATGATTCTTGCCCACCATGGACCCCATTTCCTCAACCAGCCTGTGATAATTATTTTCTCCAATGGGGAAAGAATCGTCTACCAACTCTGAATGTGCAACAGCTCCATGCTAGCCATATTCAAAACTGTTTTGACTTCTTACCGATATATACTGATGGTTCCAAATCTCATTCAACTGTTGGAGCAGCAGCAGTGTTTCCCTCTGCTATCATATCAGCCTCTCTTCCACCTGAGTACAGCAGCTTTTCAGCGGAATTATGTGCAATTCAATTAGCTCTAGAAAATTTGAGTCTTCACCCATCTGCAAAATATTTAATTTACACCGACTCTCTCAGCCCAATTAGAGCAATGCAGAATTTCTCTTATAAGGATCACCCTATACTAAATCAAATCAAGTATTTACTATTGAAAATTGAAGATCGCCAGCAACGAGTGAACTTCTGCTGGATCCCAGCACATTCAGGCATCGAAGGGAACGAGTTGGCTGATATTTCGGCTAAAAATCCATCAACAGCAGATTTAACCTCTGCCTTTATTCCAGTTTCTGATTATAATATTATAATTAAAAGAGCTTTTCATGCACAATGGACAGAGCTATGGCATAAACAAACAAATAACAAACTGTTCCAGATAAAACAGGACCCAAAATTTTGGCACTCATGCATTCAGACAGTTCGGCGAGAAGAAGTGGTACTCGCGCGGATTAGAATAGGTCATACCCATCTAACGCACCTCCATCTACTCACAGGCGATGATCCTCCTCTTTGTTCACAGTGCTCTGAGCATCTAACAGTCAAACATATTTTGATTGACTGTCCACATTTTCAACAACATCGAACTTCAATATTTCAATCTCTGGCTAATTTCCGTGAACGAATAACATTAAATGATATAATTGGTGAAAATGCCAATATTAATGAACTTTTCTGTTATTTAAAACAAATAGGAATGTATAAGCGACTGTGATTAGTTTCTGGAATGAAATGAGATTGAACCGTCTTCACATTAATTATTTATTTTAT
Organism: Mastigoproctus giganteus; assembly: GCF_048544385.1. Classification (NCBI taxonomy): domain Eukaryota; kingdom Metazoa; phylum Arthropoda; class Arachnida; order Uropygi; family Thelyphonidae; genus Mastigoproctus; species Mastigoproctus giganteus. The sequence goes on from NC_143582.1 coordinate 60,968,903, forward strand.
CTTTTCAACATACCTATGAATAGGCGCAATATAGCCACAGCAGCTTGTGCGCCATTAAACACCCATACCACAGAGACACACATACCTTCCCAAGTTCCTGGAGTCATTCTTATGTACTAGCAATTGCAAAGCCCGGTAAAGATCATTCTGTTCCGCAAAATTACAGACCAATGTCCCTTACCAGCTGTCTAAGCAAAACCCTAGAGAAAATGATACATCGCCGTCTCACTTGGTTCCTGGAGTCCCAAAACTTGATTAACAACAACTAATTTTGATTCCGGAAAAATCGATCTTCATTGGATCTCATGATCAAAACCGAGACAAACATTAGAAATGCTTTCGTCAAGAAGGAACATCTCGTAATGATCTGTCTTGAGGTTGAGAAAGCCTTCGACACTACTTGGCGATTCGGCCTCTTAAAAGATCTGCATTCTCTTGGCCTGAGAGGTAATTGGCCCCGAGTGCCAAGCGATAGTGACAAGCGATTTTTCTCTGCGACTCATAAAGTGATCTTTGAAAGTGATATAGTTCTATTTTTTGTTGTGCGATTTTCTTCCGTTTTTTCACTTAAAGCGGTTCTTCACTTAAAAAGTCTTACGTAAGAACCCAGAAAGGGAATCTACCTTTCTTTTTTTGTATTTATATTAAATACTCACACTCTACTAACCTAAATAACCGCTTGGTCACTGGTGGCACCGCTCCTGCCTCCACGTGGCGGGGCCGGTAATCTGGGAGAAGAAAGACCTTCTCCCAGGGCTAAAAGGAGTAAAAATGGATACTCATGATTTCCCACGATTAGAGCCAAAAAGCTCTCAACATGACAGCCACGAAACCGATCATGACTTCTCATTGTCGAAAAGACAAAAAAAGGATGCAAACAAGCAGGAATCTCCATCTTTCCTGATTATTCATTCTCTGTCTTCACAACCTGTCAGCAAGCTCTCTCCTTTCATCATACAACGATGCCTTGTAAATGCAGCAGCATCTCCAAAAATGGTGAAACGTCTTCAGTCCGGTGACTTGCTAATAGAGACCTCTCACCCGAGACACTCAGACCTCCTGTTAAAACTTACATCTTTAAGTGGAATTCCAATTCAAGTCACTCCACATAACACCCTGAATTCTTCCAAGGGAGTGATCAGTGAATGGGACCTATTGAACGTTCCCGAGGAAGAAATAATCCAGGAACTAAAGGATCAAAATGTCACTCAGGCCAAGAGAATTATGATACGAAAAGACGGCACCCTAGTCCCAAGGCCCCGGGTGCCAAGCGATTGTGACTAAGCGATTTATCAGTACTTCTAGTGCGATTTCCAAAAAGCGATTTACAGTTCCTTTTTGTTCTTATCGTTAAAAAATCTATTCATTTTATAACAGCTCTCGTAACAAAAGTCCCTGTACAGAGCAAGGAAGGAAAGCCACCTTTCTTTTTTCTCATATTATATTATTAATCCCTACTAATCTTCGCTTGGTCACACCAGGCACTGCTCCTGCCTCCCCGTGGCGGGGCCGGAAATCTTGGCAGAAAGGTCTCTCTGCCAAGGGCTAAAAGGAGCAAAGATGGACTATACCAACACTGACTCTTGCGGGCTCAATGCCCATCACATTCTAGAGAGCAGGAAGATTTTACCCCTTCCTTTGCTAAGAGACAAAAGAAGGATACAGACCAGAATATCTGGCCTCATTTCCTCATAATACATTCTTTGACTGACCAGCCAGTCAGCAAGCTTTCTCCTTTTCTGATCCAGAAAAGTTTAGAGAATGTCGCTGGCTCACCAAAAATGGTTCGCAGACTAAAATCAGGTGACCTGCTTGTTGAAACAGCACAATCCAAGCATTCTGACAAGCTACTTAAATTGAAAACACTTGGAGGAACTCCCATAGAAGTGTCACCTCATGCCACCCTAAACTACTCAAAAGGAGTTGTAACAGAATGGGATCTTCTACACGTATCCGAGGAAGAAATTAAACAGGAACTCTCAGACCAAAATGTCATTCAAGTTAAACGAATCCTAATTAAAAAGGATGGTTCATTACTTCCAACCAGAAACATCATACTAACGTTCAACTTGCCAAATCCACCAACTACTGTAAAGGCGGCCCCGAGTGCCAAGCGAGTGATCATAGCGATATTTCCAAAGTGATTTGAAAGCGTCTTTTCTCTAAGCGACAGATTGTAGAGATTGTTAAAACCCTCTTTATTTATAAAATTATTTAATTTTGGCTTTTTCTAAATAAAGAACTTAGCTTCGTATCAAGAAAGGAAAGACACCTTTCTTTTATATTTATATATATATAACCAATTTCTCTAACGCACTAACCACTAATCTCTTATCGCTTGGTCACTGGTGGCACCGCTCCTGCCTCCACGTGGCGGGGCTGGTAGTCTGAGTATTAATCTAATACTCAGGGCGAAAAGGAGCAAACATGGATCCATTAATATCACCGACTGTAGAGCCTACGTGCTCGCATGAACTTGAGTCATCTCAAGCAAAAAGAATCAAAAAAGATGATTCTTCACATGACATACCTGCTTTTCTAATTTTACACTCTTTATCAACGAAACCTCTTAGTAGCTTATCGCCATTTCTTGTGCAGAAAAGCATAGAGGCTGTAGCAGGTACTCCCAAAATTGTCAAACGCCTTCGCTCAGGAGATCTTCTTATAGAGACTTCCCATCCCAGTCATTCTAGACAACTCCTGAAGCAAACGACCTTCGGAGGCCTTCCCATTTCAGTAACCCCGCACAGAAGTTTAAACACCTCAAAGGGAGTCATCTCGGAATGGGACCTCCTTAATGTTTCTGAGGAAGAAATTGCCGAAGAACTTAAAGCACAACGTGTTGTCGGTGCTAAAAGAATTATGACCAAACAAGATGGTGTCCTTACACCCACAAGAAATGTTATCCTTACCTTCAGCAGTCCGAATCTACCAGAATCAGTAAAAGCTGGCTACCTTTCCTGTAAGATCCGACCATATATACCAAATCCACTTAGATGCTTTAAATGCCAGAAGTATGGTCATTCTCAAACAGCATGCCAAGGTAAGACAATCTGTCCCCTGTGTGGCTCATCAGACCATTCCCAAACTGAATGTACAGCAGCTACGCCAAAGTGTCCCAATTGCCAGGGTACTCACCCCGCATATTCTAGAACTTGCGAATTATGGAAAACGGGAAAGAAAATAATGAAGTACAAGGTAGAGAAAAATGTATCTTACCAAGAGGCACGTAAACAAATATTAAATGTGATCCCTGCCAAAACATATTCCAATGCTGTTAAAAACACTAAAGAATTTTCTACTCAGACTTATATTACTATTCCTCCTAAATTATCTCTTATTCAATGGGCTAGATCCATCCTTGCGGATGGTGAGACACTAACAGCAACAAAGACAAAGAGTATATCAAATACTACTAATACAAAGCCATCCAAGCCACAACAAGACGTTCCAAACTCAGGCACATTATTAAAGGAGAAAGATGTTCATCGTACACAAAATAAACCAACTGAACGAACCATGGAAACCGATGAGAAATTAGACAATGATGATGCTGTTCTCATGCTTCATGCTGATGATGAGATGGATATTACTCGCCCAGTCTTTTCAAAACGAGAGAAATATAAACAGGATCGAGGGAAAAACAAACGATCAGACCAATCCATCTAACCTAAACCCAAGTAATGCAGAAAATTATTCAATGGAATTGTAGAGGACTAAGAAGTAATCTTGATGAATTAAAATACCTAATGCACCAGCATGATCCTGCATGTATTTGTCTACAGGAAACTTATTTATCATCAAATTATAGCCCACACTTCTCACGGTATACACTATATAGACGTGACAGATGTTCCGATTCTCCAGCAAGAGGAGGAGTAGCAATATTAGTTCGTAGTAATGTACCATCAAAACCCGTTCAGCTTTCCACTAATCTAGAAGCAATAGCCGTTCGTATTGTTCTTGGGATTAATCTCACTCTTGTCTCCATTTATATTCCACCAAATGTTTCATGTTCCATTACAGAACTTGATAATTTACATAATCAACTACCCCAACCTGTATGCTTTCTAGGTGATCTAAATGCTCATCATCCTTTGTGGGGTTCCCCGAACATGGATCGTAGAGGGAGGATGATCGAAACTCTACTTGATAACCATCACTTAACACTACTGAATACCGGTGTGCATACTTATATCCACTTGCCTACAGGTTCTAGCGGCCCCGGGTGCCAAGCGTTCCGTGGCCAAGCGATTTCAGTGCGTTCGTTAAAGCGATCCTCCTAAAGAGCTTTTGCCAGATATAGATTCTTTTTCGTTCTAAATACCGTTTTCCTCATTTTCTATTAGAGTAGCTCTTTCGCACTACAAGTAGTAGGCAAAGGCCCAGAAAGGAAAGTCACCTTTCTGTTTCTTTTTCTTATTTCACTAACACAACTAACAGCCGCTTGGTCACCTCGTGGCACTGCTCCTGCCTCCCCGTGGCGGGGCCGGAAACCTGGAAGGAAAAGTTATCCTTCCGGGGCCAAAAGGAGCAATTATGGATACCGAAAATTTTCCACCTCTCAAGACTGTAAATCCTGCTTCTTTGGATTTGCAACAAACTGACTCTGACTATCAAACACGGAAGAGGATGAAAACAGATGTACCTCAAATGGAATATCCATCTTTCCTCATACTGCATTCCCTAACGAATCAGTCTTTGGGTACTTTGTCTCCTTTTTATATACAGAAATGTCTAGAAAGTGTAGCCGGATCACCAAAAATGGTAAGAAGACTGAAGTCTGGCGACCTATTAGTCGAAACCACCAATCGTAAACATTCTGAGTCCCTTCTGAAACTTACATCGTTTGGTGGAGTTCCTACTAAAGTATCTCCTCATGCTACCCTGAATAGCTCCAAAGGAGTAATTTCCGAATGGGATCTGTTGAACGTCAAAGAGGAGGAAATTGTTCAAGAACTCCAAGACCAGAAAGTTACTGAAGCAAGACGAATAATGGTGAAGAAAGATGGAGAATTTGTTCCTACTCGTAGCATCATTCTCACATTTTCTACACCAAACCTTCCTTCAGCAGTAAAAGCAGGATACTTAAACTGTCGCATCCGTCCTTATATACCCAATCCTATTCGATGCTACAAGTGTCAGAAGTTTGGACATTCCCAAACTGTCTGCCGAGGAGATTCAATTTGCTCAAACTGTGGATCAAAAGAACATGTCCATACTGATTGTAATGCTGAATCATTACGGTGTCCAAACTGCAAAGGCAACCATTCAGCCTTTTCCAGATCCTGCGAGCAATGGAAGCTGGAGAAAAAAATCCAAAAATACAAAGTGGAGAACAAGGTCACATACCCTGAAGCCAGAAAGAACCTACTACAAAACATGCCTAAGCGTACATATGCTGAAGCATCCAAAAGACAACAAACAGTTTCAACGCAAACAGATATATCAGTCCCACCAAAAGTGTCAATTTCTGATTGGGCTCGATCATTGCTATCACCTGCATCACAGCCAACAAAACACCAAACAGTAGATAGGACAAACAATACCCCGATCTCGATACCATCCACTGCTAAATTAGATCCAGTTACTGCAGATCAGAAGGAAAATTCAGTTCATGTTAGAAAGAAATTATCTGATAACACAGCTATGGATATTGCAGAAAACAATACTTGTAATGAACCTATCCTAGATCTTCATGCAGAAGACGACATAGACACACGTCCAGTCTTTCCAAAAAAGGACAAAATAAAAATTGACCGTCACAAGCAGAGTAACATTAAAAAACAGACAGATTCAACTTCTAATCCAAAACCAACACAATGAACAACATAATTCAATGGAATTGCAGAGGCTTTCGTAGCAACATAGATGATATATATGAACTAATTGATCGTTATCATCCTGTGAGCGTATGCCTACAAGAAACAAATCTAACACCACAAGTGTCCGTGTCAGTTAAATATTACACTGTTTTTCGACAAGACAGGACAAACAGTGCTCATGGTGGAGTGGCCATACTCATAGACTCAAGGGTTCCTTGTAAACAAATTCCTCTTCAAACTGCCTTAGAAGCTGTTGCGGCTCGTGTAATGATTGGCATTTCTTTAACGATCGTTTCAATATATCTCCCTCCCAATCAGCAATGTACGATTCATGAACTAGAAAACCTTGTTTTGCAATTACCGTCACCAGTTTGCCTATTAGGAGACTTTAATGGACATCATACACTGTGGGGACCCCCCGTCTCAGACAGACGCGGAGAACTCATTGAGACACTACTAGACAGACAGAATTTAACATTACTGAACACAGGTTTACCCACTTACATTCATTTTCCTACTGGAACACCATCTGCAATAGACCTCTCAATCTGCTCTCCGATCCTCTTCCCAAGTATCGAATGGACAACACTTGACAATCCTCTCAACAGTGATCACTATCCAGTAATATGCAGAATTCAAACCACGAACTCCAAAACAACTGATCCACAAATGAAATGGAAATTTTCTAAAGCAGACTGGACTAAATATAAAAATCATATCTCTTTTGATGATCACATCATTGAGTCTGCCTCTATCAATACTGTCACAAAACATATCACAATGCAGATACTATCAGCTTCAAAGGTTGCCATCCCACAGTCTCAATTAAGAAATCGTAGACATACCAACCACTGGTGGAACGATGACTGTAATAAGGTGAAAAGAGAAAAGAATGCAGCATGGAACTTATTCCGAAAATGCCCTACCACTGCCAACCTTATCAATTATAAGAAACTTAAAGCCAAAGCACGGTACATCAGGCGAAAGGCTAAAAAAGACTCTTGGATAAAATTTGCTTCAACAATCAATAAAGACACTGATGCCAGAATAATATGGAAAAAAATAAGGCAGCTAAATGGTAAATACCCTACATTACCTGCACCTATTTTTAATTGGAATGGGAAGGAGATCTCTAATCCCGAAGATATTGCAAATGCCTTAGGAACAGTGTTCTCTGAATTGTCCGCCTCCATCGCATATCATCCATCATTCCAAAAAATTAAAGCCGATACTGAAAAATTCAAACTAAATTTCAAAACTACCCGCTGTTTACCCTATAATCAACCGCTCACTCTATCAGAATTGAAAGAATCTATAAATATGTCCCACAACAGTGCCCCTGGCCCTGATGGAATTTACTATGTAATGCTTAAAAACCTAGATCAGCAATCGTTATCCTCTCTACTGAAATTTTACAATCGGATATTTTATGAACACACATTTCCTAGCTCCTGGCAACATTCATATGTAATTGCTATCCCTAAACCAGGAAAAGATCATTCGATCCCTAACAACTACAGACCGATTTCTCTAACCAGCTGCTTAAGTAAAACTTTAGAAAAAATGGTGCACCGTCGATTGACGTGGTACCTTGAGTCTAGAAACATAATCAGCGACAATCAGTTTGGCTTTCGGAAGAAGAGATCATCCTTAGATCTCATGATAAAGGCTGAATCAAATATAAGAAACGCTTTTATCAGGAATCAACATCTCGTCATGGTGTGTCTTGATATAGAAAAAGCTTTCGACACCACATGGCGTTATGGAATCCTAAAGGATCTCCATTCTATGGATATGAAAGGGCATTTACCATATTTTATCCAAAACTTCCTTTGCCACAGGACATTCCAAGTTCGATACCGGCAGGCTCTGTCTCACACGTACAGACAAGAAGAAGGTGTCCCTCAAGGCTCTGTCCTCAGTGCCACTCTATTTGCTATACGAATTAACAATATCACAAACTGCATTCCAAACACTGTTGACTCATATATTTATGCTGATGATCTTACCTTGTCCTGCCATTCTCAGACTATAAATTATATTGAGAGGCAATTACAAATATCAATAAATAATATTGAACTATGGATGACACAAAATGGATATCGACTATCAAAACACAAATCTATGGCCACACACTTCTGCAACAAGCGGAAAATGCATCCAGAACCCGAGTTACACTTGGCCAATCATCCTCTTCCAATCGTTAACAGTATTCGTCTCCTAGGGCTAATTTTTGATAAAAATCTAAATTTTCAGGAGCATGTTAAACACCTACGAACCACCTGCCTTAAGAAAATTAACATACTTCGGGTCGTCTCCAGTACATCTTGGGGTGCAGACCGGTACACCCTGCTCCACATGTATAGGTCTCTAATTAGATCTCGCCTAGATTATGGAGCGCCTGTGTATGACTCTGCTAGAGAGAGTACTTTGGCTCGTCTTGCTCCAATCCAACACGCTGCCCTTAGGATTGCCCTGGGTGCATACAGAACATCACCTGTTCAAAGTCTGTATGTTGAGGCTCACGAACCTCCACTCAGTATCAGGAGAAAGATGTTACTGTTAAACTACTCGGCTAAAATTAAAAGCATCCCCACTCATCCTATTTGGCCACTACTGTATGATCCGCAGTGGAGAACACACTATGGAAACAAACCCAGAACAATCCGACCTGCCGGTATCAGATTACAGAACCTATTAGAATGCTGGAATATTTCCTTTCATAATATCATCAGAGATTTAAAAGACCCGGATCCCCCATGGATTACCTTAACTGTTTCATATGATGATTACTTTGAAAAATGGGGAAAAGGTGTTCTAGCAGATGTTAACATCAGACAATTGCATCTTGTCCATGAAGAAAATTATTCCTACTTTTCTAAGATCTACACTGACGGTTCAAAGTCTGGCAATAAAGTGGGTGCAGCTGCTATCTTCCCTAATACAACTGTTTCTATTCCACTTCCAGCTGAATGCAGCAGCTACACTGCTGAACTCTATGCAATTAAACTTGCCCTGGAAAATATTTCCCTCCTGTCAACGAATAAAAGTATAGTGTACACTGATTCCAAGAGTGCTCTCTTAGCTCTCACAGACACCTCTCCTTGCAATCCTTTGGTAAAGCTAATAAGACAAGAACTGATACATCTCCATGAGCAACATTGCACTATTGTCTTCTCCTGGATCCCAGGTCACAGCGGTATTCCTGGAAATGAGTGCGCTGATGATGCCGCAAAGCATCCCTCCATCGTAGCCTTATCAAATGATCTTGTTCCCTATCCTGATTATAAACATAAAATACAAGAAATATGTATGGAACAATGGACTCTTTTGTGGAAAAGCAAACACATAATAAACTGTTTCAATTGAAACCCGAACCACAACTATGGACCTCTAGCCTCCGTAAAATCAGAAAGGAAGAAGTACTTCTAGCCAGAACCCGAATTGGCCACACTCACCTTACTCATCTGTTTCTGCTCACAGGAAATGATCCCCCTCAGTGCACGCACTGTTTGCAGCCGTTATCAGTGAAGCACATTCTGATTGAATGTAGCTTGTTTGACACTGCCCGACAGACTACTTTCAGCTCCATCTCAAACCCCTTGTCTCTCAACAGCATCATAGGTAATGACGCAAAACTCTCCGAATTTTTCACCTACTTGAAAAAAATTAAAATGTATGACCAACTCTAATTGCTCCCAGAGCAGTTATCACACGTACACTTAATTGCTTTGATAGGCGCAATATGGCCTATGTAGCCCTTGCGCCAGAAATCCCATAACAACAACAACAACAGGTTCTAGCTCTGCTCTGGATCTGTCCATATGTTCCTCGTCCATTTATCCTAGCTTTGATTGGACAGTATTAACTGACCTTCACAACAGCGATCACTTTCCTATAATTTGTGAAATACAGACGGATACAAACTATACATCTAACCAAAAAATTACGTGGAATTTTCACAGAGCTAACTGGGAAAAAGTTTTCGAAAACAGTGCAATTTGATAACCATTTGATTCTTTCTGCATCTATTAATAATGCCACTAGACATATAGTAGAACAATTACTTGGAGCTGCTACCAGCGCAATACCGAAAGTTAACCCTACAAAACAAAGGTATAATAATTGGTGGACAAGGGACTGCTATCTTGCCAAAAGGAAACAAAACAAAGCTTGGAACACTTTTCGCCGAAATGCTACAATGGAGAACCTTATAAACTATAAACGGCTGAAAGCTGAAGCACGCCGAATTCGTCGAAAAGCTAAACAGGATGCGTGGATTCGATTCAGTTCTACCATCTGCAGAAACACTGACCCCAGAATAATTTGGAGAAAGATCCGTACCCTCAGTGGAAAGTGTCAACAAACCAAAGCCCCAATCTTGTCCTGGAAAGGAATAGATATTTCTTCTCCAACTGATATTGCAGAGGCTTTAGCAGAAACATTTGCAGTCACTTCATCATCTCAATCTTATGAAGACTCATTTAGACGTAAAAAAATTTCCATGGAAAAATATAAAATTAACTTTGTTACAAAACAATCTCATTCTTATAACCTTCCTTTCACTATGAATGAACTCAACGAAGCTCTCCAGAATTCTAGAAATAGTTCTGCTGGACCAGATGGCATTTTCTATATAATGCTTTGCCACCTCAACTCAAACACAAAATCTATACTACTGAAATTTTACAATAGAATCTTTGAGGAGAATGTTTACCCTGATACATGGCATCAGTCAGTTGTGGTAGCCATAGCGAAAGCCGGGAAAGATGCTTCCTCTCCCAATAGTTATCGTCCTATATCTTTGACCAGCTGTTTAGGAAAGATAATGGAAAAGATGATACACAAGAGACTCGTTTGGATTGTTGAAGATCAAGATGCCATATCATGCCATCAATTTGGTTTCCGCCGTAATAGATCTACAACTGATGTCCACGTCAAGGTCGAAGCTCAGATTCGAAATGCTTTTCTTAAAAAACAGCACATGGTAATGATAACTTTCGATATTACCAAAGCATTCGATACAACCTGGAGATATGGAATCCTCCAAGACTTATACAAACTTGGACTTAGAGGTAACCTGCCTAGATTCATTCAGAATTTTCTTCACCTCAGGACCTTTCAAGTAAGATTCCAGAATGAGCTGTCCAAAATTCACACACAAGAAGAAGGAGTACCTCAGGGATCGATTTTAAGTGCCACACTCTTTGCATTACGTACCAGTAGCATTATAAGAGATATCCCATCCACGGTAGAAGTTTATATGTATGCAGACGATCTTGCTATTTCCTGTAAATCATCCAACATGGCTACCATTGAAAGACAACTACAGATAGCAATAAACAAAATTGAAACTTGGACAGAAAGCAACGGCTATCAATTAACCGAGGGGAAAACAGCAGCAATACACTTCTGTAAATTACGCTCGCTTCATCCGGAACCTGTATTAAAACTGAAAGGCAGAGAAATACCAATGACAGACTCCATGAGATTATTGGGTCTGAATTTAGACACCAAATTAAATTTTCGTAAACATGTGACCTATCTACGAACTACGTGCCTCCAGAAACTAAACATCCTTCGTGCAGTATCCTCAACATCTTGGGGTGCTGACAGACAGTCACTGCTCAATTTATATCGTGCTCTAATCCGGTCACGATTAGACTATGGAGCCATAGTATATGCATCAGCAAAAAACAGCATCTTACGGTCTGTGAACACCATTCAACACAGTGCCCTTCGATCAGCACTAGGCGCTTACAGAACCTCGCCTGTAAAAAGCTTGTATATAGAAGCACACGACCCTCCGCTTTATCTTAGAAGACAACGCCTACTCTGCCAATACGCTGCCAAAATAAGAAGCTTTCCAACTCACCCTTGTTGGGTATACCTTAACCAACCTTTATGGCCAACACTTTATGAATCTAAGCCTAATGAACCCAGACCTGCTGGGATTCGTCTTCAAGAAATAATAAAAAAGTGGAAACTCGATCTCAATAAAATTGCGGAAAATGAAAATATGCCTTTACCCCCATGGAATGGACATCATATAAACATTGATCTTTATTTTGCTCAGTGGTCAAAAAATACCATTCCACCATGTAATATCCGACAGTTGCATGCCAACTATACTTCGCAACACACTGGGAAACTCATAATCTATACGGATGGATCTAAGAGCCAATCACATGTAGGTGCAGCAGCCGTGCTCCCATCGCATGTAATTTCAAAATCCCTTCCAGTTGAGTGCAGCATTCTATCTGCAGAACTATATGCTATACAGCTTGCATTAAGTGAAATATGTCAAGAGTCGTCCCTCTCTGTCTTAATTTACTCGGATTCACTCAGTGCTATTTCAGCCATACAGGGTAAACGACATTCTCATCATCCTTTCCTACAAGAAATTGACTTTCTAATCAACATATGTCAAAAGAAACAATCTGATATAACACTTTGCTGGATCCCAGGACACTGCGGAATAGAAGGCAATGAAAAAGCAGACATTGCAGCTAAGGCAGCATCAGAACTGCCAAATAAAACAATGATAGTTCCACACACTGATTTTAGTCCAATCATTATTAGAGAAAGTGAAAATGAATGGGCTGAAATATGGAAAAATGAAATCAACAATAAACTGCAGGAAATAAAACCTAATCCAGAAATATGGAATTCCAGCATCAGAGAGAGTCGCAGAGAAGAAGTAATACTTGCCAGACTGAGAATTGGCCATACTCATCTTACTCATTTTCATCTATTGGCAAACAAAAATCCCCCACGCTGTGTCCAATGCCAAGTTCAGCTTTCCGTAAAACACATTCTTTTGGTATGCCCTCGATTCAGAAATTCCAGATTGCTTTGTTTTCAGAGTTCATGCAATAATCAGAATCCAGTTACCCTTCAACAGATCTTAGACAATTCCGCGAATATAGATGAATTACTTAATTTTATTCGGCAAATCAGATTTGATAAACAAATCTAATGTTTGATTTCCATCAAACTTGGAAAGACACATCTTGGCCATTGATGCCCTTGTGTCTTTAAACCCTTAATCAACAACAACAACTGTAAAGGCCGGATACTTGAACTGTCATGTCCGACCGTATATACCGAACCCAATCAGATGTTATAAATGTCAAAAATTTGGGCATTCACAGACAGTATGTCGGGGGACTGCTGTATGTGCTTCATGTGGATCTAAAGACCATATCCATACCGAATGTTCTGCACAAACCTTGCAGTGTCCAAACTGCAGAGGCAACCATTCCGCTTACTCCAAAGACTGTGAAACATGGAAAAAAGAAAAAATGATTCAGAAGTATAAAACCGAGCACAAAGTTTCCTACCCTGAAGCAAAAAAACAAATATCACCAATTACAATAACACGCTCATATGCAGCAACTGTCCAACAGCATAAACAAATAACTGCGGTTACCACCACTACCACTTCAGTTCAAACCAACGTTACAGTCCCACCAAACATCTCTATTTCTGATTGGGCTCGCTCAATCCTAGCTCCATCAGCAAAATCATCTTCAACCTCAACTTCTAATCAAGCCATAAATACACCTGTTACAATTCCGCCAACAATGCCGTCTATGTCACGGCCAATCATGAATACTAAAAATATAGATAAAGATGACAAACCCCCTGCCCATGATCATATGGATACATGTGAAAAAGAAGTCCCAGAAGAACCAATCTTAGAGATACATGCTGAGGAAGAGATGGAAGTTCGCCCAATTTTCCCCAGAAAAGAGAAAAAGCCTGAGAGATCCAAGCAGACCCCCACTCGTAAAAAGTCAGAGACAAATACAAATACAAAGCCAATATAATGCGCACAATAATACAGTGGAATTGTCGAGGTTTCCGCAGCAACCTGGATGACATTCGCAACCTAGTTGATAAATATCACCCGGTAGGCGTCTGCCTTCAAGAAACTAACCTAACACCACAAATAAATGCAGCAGTAAACCACTACGGTACCTATAGACAAGACCGAAGATTTTCCGGAGGAGCTCATGGTGGAGTTGCAATCTTAATTGATTCCAAAATTCCGTGTAAACGCCTCCAACTACAAACTCTCTTGGAAGTAGTTGCAGTTCGAGTCTCAATACATTTTACTTTCTCACTGGTCTCACTCTACCTTCCCCCAAATCAAGAATTTTCATTTTCCGATTTGGAAGCGTTAGTAATCCAGCTTCCACCTCCGGTCTGTATCATGGGAGATTTAAATAGTCACCATCCCATGTGGGGATCCCGTCATCAAGACAAACGTGGTAAATTGATTGAGAAATTACTGGAAGAGCAAAATCTCTCTCTCCTTAATACTGGTACTGAGACATACATCCATTTGCCCACTGGAACAGCCTCCGCAATTGACGTATCCATATGTTCACCTGTCCTATACCCATTGATTGAATGGTCAATATTGAAGAATCCACTGAATAGCGACCATTTTCCTGTGGTCTGCAAAATACTAACAAATGATGTTGCACATCACGATGGCCAAAAAAGATGGAGATTCCATAAAGCTGACTGGACTAAATATAAAACAATTGCAGCAATAGATGAACAAATAATCACCACTCAGCCCATAGACAATGCTACAGCTCATGTCACAAACCAAATTTTAATAGCAGCTGAAGCTACAGTTCCTCGGTCATCTGGAAAATGTCATAAACATAACACAGCATGGTGGACTGAAGAATGCAGTATGGCCAAAAGAGAGAAGAACAAAGCTTGGAATCTCTTCCGAAAATATCCCATTTTCACCAATCTCATAAATTTTAAAAAAGCCAGAGCCAAAGCTAGATATCTCCAGCGTAAGAGTAGAAAGGAATCATGGATACGTTTCGCCTCCACAATTAACAAAAATACAGATACCCGTGTCATATGGAACAAAATCAGAAAACTAAATGGGAAATTTCCTTCAGTTCCAACTTCACTAATAATCTGGAATGGACAGGAGATAACCAACCCCAAGGAAATCGCAAACTTACTGGCAACTACTTTTGCAAATATATCAGCAGTATCGGCCTATACTCCATCTTTTCAGAAAACTAAAACTGTAGCTGAAAAATACAGACTAAATTTTAAAACCAACCAACAACTCCCATATAACCAACCTTTCAACATAGAAGAATTACAAAAAGTCCTGGCTAAGTCTAGGAAGAGTGCAGCAGGACCTGATGGAGTTCACTATGAAATGATCCAACAACTTAATCAAAAATCTCTAAAGGCATTGCTTATGCTATACAATAGAATTTATACGGAAAACTGCTATCCAAATTCCTGGCTTCACTCCCTTATAATTGCCTTACCAAAACCTGGCAAAGATCACACGATCCCTACAAATTATCGACCAATAGCGCTAACAAGTTGCCTTGGGAAAATCCTCGAGAAAATGGTGAACAACAGATTAACCTGGTTTCTGGAAACATATAATGTACTTAACATAACTCAATACGGATTTCCCCTCAACGTGGGCACCTGTACGTGGTGAGGGGACCTCCCAGTGACGCTGCTGGACTTCCAGACTAGCATCACTGGGATCCAACGCCCACAGCCTAGGTTCCGGGCTTACATCAATGGAATCCGGCGTGTTTGCCGTGCGCTGCGACGCGTGGAAATTCGGAAAGGGGGATCCTGGTGGTTGAGGGGCCCAGCTTCAATACACCACTTTGGCCCCTGCTTCGACAAGACGGGTGGTCCTGGAAGGCCCGGCTAGGATCAATCGGCTAGTAAGTTCGCCTGCGAGGGTCAACCGTGTCAATGCCACGCCCCTACCCTCATGGTCCGAGGGACACGATTCAGGCTGGCGGCGGTGCGGGTATAGTGTCTGGGTAGCCCTGGCGTCCCACTCCCGAGCGCATTTATTGCATGCCCGGTAGTGGGCGTCCCTATGGGCTCCGTGGTGGGTGGGGAGCCCGGGCACTGAACCATATAAAAAACTCTATGAATCCTGATAAACTTACTTCTTCAGGGGCCCCAACCCGGTCCCTATCTGAAACAATTGATAAAGAAGCAGATAGCGTTATTGCTAATAAGAGGCAGCGAACCGAACTACCATCAGGGCCAGTCCCAAGGTTCTTAATTATGCATTCTACCAATGAGACACCAATTGGTAAAATGTCGCCCTTTTTTATACAAAAAGGGTTAGACGGATTAGCAGGTTCACCCAAATCAGTTAAGAGGCTCCGCTCTGGAGACCTTTTAATTGAAACTAAAAATGACAGGCAATCTGAACATCTACTCCGAACAACATCAATCGGAGGAATACCTATAACAGTGACACCACACAGAACACTCAATTCATCGAGAGGTGTCATTTCGGAGTGGGACCTTCTTGACGTAACCGAGGAGGAAATCTGCTCCGAATTAAAACCCCAGGGAGTTATTGCCGTCAAGAGAATTACTGCGCGAAGGGATGGAAAAATAGTTAAAACCAGGAGCGTTATCCTGACTTTCAACTCTCCTAAACCTCCTGACGAAATAAAAGCTGGATACATCAACTGTTCAGTGCGTCCATACGTTCCGAATTCTTTGCGGTGCTTTAAATGCCAGAAGTATGGACATTCTCAAATGGCCTGCCGCGGAGTCCTTGCATGCGCCCGATGCGGTGCAAAGGACCACGAAACATCAGCATGTTCAGCCGCAAAACCCACCTGTATTAACTGTGAAGGCGAACACCCGGCCTATTCACGAGCATGCCAGAGGTGGAAAGAAGAAAAAGAAATTCAACGGCTGAAGGCAGAGCTAAATATATCATACCAGGAGGCAAGGAAATCGGTCAAACCCCTGAATATCAACAAACCTACCTACGCCCAGAAGGTAGCAGGGAGATGTTCCGTCGGAACTCAGACGGACATGACCGTTCCTCCAAAGGAATCTTTCACTCCCATCGCGCGGTATCTATTAAGTTCTCAGAAACCTGCACAGAAGGACCAATCAGCTGCCACTCCTATATCGGTACCTCCTAATGCTCCACAAGTTTCAAAGGTAGTTATGAAAGATAAGAATAAGAAAGGGGAAGTCCCCCCTATAACCCAAGAAAAGATGGATGTCCAGCAGAAAGAGGTACCCGACGAGTCGGTCTTGGAACTCTTTGCGGAGGAGGAAATGGACACGGGACAGCGTCCTTTCTTCCCCAAAAAAGATAAATCCAAGACTGATAAAAGTAAGCCCTCAGCACCTCGGAAGCCGCCTGATGGACCCACCAAGCCAAAATAATGGCTAAATTCCTACAATGGAATTGTCGTGGATTCCGGCGAAATATTGATGACATCAAGGCCCTCCTGCAAAAGCACGAGCCAGTTTGCTTTTGCTTGCAGGAAACATATCTAAAGGCAAATGATGATCCCACCATGCACAACATCACAGTTTTTCGAAAGGATAGAATTGCGGATGGCTCTGTACATGGGGGAGTGGCTATCCTTGTGGGTAACCAGACCCCAGTGCAGCCCTTGCTAATTACAACCAGCATAGAGGCTGTCGCAATTCGCCTTTCAGTGGGATTTTTATTAACTGTGTGCTCTATCTATTTGCCACCTGGGACTGACATCTCCCAGGTAGACCTTGATGATCTTCTAACGCAGTTGCCTCCCCCTTTCTTACTTCTCGGGGATATGAATGGACATAACACCCTGTGGGGTAGTGCTAACATCAACGGAAGGGGACGAGTCATAGAGCGAATGCTCAATGACAATGACCTTTCCCTTCTAAATACTGGAACAAACACCTTCTTCCACATGCCTACCCGTACTTTTTCTGCCATTGATCTCTCTATCTGCTCCCCTTCTCTACTCCCTTCACTCACTTGGGAAGTGGAGGAGAATCCGTACGGAAGCGATCACTTCCCCGTGATAACCTTGTTACACAGTGGGAGACCATGCCTTCCCTTCAGGTTACCACGGTGGAAGATTGATCAGGCTGACTGGACTGCCTTCCAACATCAGGCAAATTTTGATCTTAGCACAGTCAGTCAAGAGCCGATCAATGATGCAGTCAAGTACATCACAGAAAATATTGTCCAAGCAGCTGCTAAAGCTGTCCCAAAAACATCAGCCCGGTTTCCACCATTTCCCAAACCTTGGTGGAATTCACAATGCACAGCAGCAAAAAAGGCTCAAAACAAAGCGTGGGGGATATTTCGCCGATATCCCACCACGAACAACCTTATAGCCTTCAAACGTGCACGAGCCAAAGCACGCTACATCCCTCGTCAGAGTCAAAAGGAATCGTGGATCCGTTTTACATCATCTATTAACCAGTCTACCAACTCTAAGGTAGTCTGGGATAAAATCCGGAAAATGAAGGGAAAATATACATCCCACCCTTCTTCAATCCTAGATTATAATGGATGCGCTATTGCAGATCCAACTGCAATAGCCAATGCTCTTGGGGAAACATTCTTTAAGATCTCTGCAACATCTTCGTATTCCCCAGAGTTCCTGGTCCTTAAACACAAACTGGAAAGGCAAGCATTTAATTTTAAGACCAAGGGCCTCTATCCCTACAACGGGGCATTCACTATAGAGGAACTGAACAGAGCGCTCACTCTTTCCAAAGCAAGTGCCGTTGGACCAGATGGCATCCATTATGAAATGATTAAAAATCTTCTACCAACATCTATGGATTGTCTTCTCCTTCTGTATAACAGAATCTTTACTGAAGGGCAGTTTCCGGACTCCTGGCGAAAGGCAATCGTTCTTGCCTTTCCTAAGCCAGGAAAGGATCCAAAAGTCACCACCAATTATCGTCCTATTGCTCTGACTAGCTGTTTGTGCAAAATCCTGGAGAGAATGGTCAATTCTCGTTTAATATGGTATTTAGAATCAAATGACCTTCTCTCCAACATGCAGTGCGGCTTCCGACGGAACCGGTCCACTTTGGACCATCTTATTAGAATGGAAGCATCCATCCGGGATGCTTTCCTAAAACGGGAACACTTGGTGTCGGTGTTCTTTGACATGGAAAAAGCGTATGACACAACTTGGAGATTTGGCATTTTAAAAGACATACATAGCCTAGGCCTAAGAGGGCATCTGCCTTTTTTTATTCAAAACTTTTTAGCCAATCGATCGTTCCAAGTTCGTGTGGGATCCTCACTCTCTCGCTCCTTTAGCCAAGACGAGGGAGTACCACAAGGATCAGTATTAAGTGTCACGCTTTTTGCCATAAAAATAAATTCCATCACAGAACAACGTCCTCCAACTGTAAACAGTGCCCTCTATGTTGATGACTTTAGCATTTTTTGCCAGTCGTGCAACATGAGGGTTATTGAAAGACAACTGCAGAAAGCCATTGATAATCTGAATTCCTGGGCACTTGCTAATGGCTTCAGGTTCTCGCCGCAGAAGACCGTTTGCGTACACTTTTGTCGCAAGCGTAATCTTCATCCTGAACCTGAATTAAGGCTCGGACAAAATGCTATTCCAGTAGCAGCGAACACAAAATTCTTGGGACTCATATTCGATAAAAAAATTGACCTTTTTGGATCACATTCGCCAACTCCGCACAAAGTGCACAAAAGCCCTTAATATACTCCGCTCGCTGTCCTCCTTATCCTGGGGTGCAGACCGATGCACCCTTTTACGGCTTTACCGTGCACTTGTGCGATCCAAATTAGATTATGGGTCCCAAGTATATTCTTCAGCTAGAGATAGTGTCCTCCGATGGCTGGACCCTGTCCACCATCAGGCTATCCGTATCGCTACTGGAGCTTTTCGAACATCTCCGGTCCTGAGTCTATACGTCGAAGCAAACGAACCACCGTTATCGTTTCGACGTAAGCAGTTGTCTTTAAAGTACGCTTTAAAACTGAAATCCCTGCCAGACCATCCTACGTGGCCCTTCGTTTTTGAGCCACGATGGGAAAACTTGTACAACACCCGTAAGACTGCCAATCGTCCTTTTGGTATTCGTGTCCAAGAGCTACTGAACGAATTCAATATCAAGGTAGACAAGGTTGCCCAAACATCAAAGCAACCGCTTCCACCCTGGCATGCTCGTGTCCCGGCATGCGACTTGTCGCTTAGAAACTGGGGAAAGTCGGACACTCCATCATCGGTCTACCTGCAGCTTCATTCAGCACACCGAATTGAATATTCCGACTTCGCGCCAGTCTACACAGACGGTTCGAAGTCAGAATCATATGTGGGATCTGCTGCTGTCTTTACAGACAGCACTATATCAGAGCAGATTCCCTCTGATTGCAGCATATTTACTGCAGAGCTGCACGCAATTGAGTTAGCCTTGGATCAAATTAGTAAATGCCAATACCAACGGTTCATTTTATATTCCGACTCTCTTAGCATGTTACAGGCTGTAATATCTGTGAGGTATAATCCCCATCCAGTTCTGTCTAGCATTCAGCAGAAGATTCACGTTCTCCATGATCGTGAATATGACATCCGCTTCTGTTGGATTCCCAGCCACATTGGGATTAGGGGAAATGATTTGGCTGACGCCGCAGCCAAATCAGCAATTCCCAATAATAACCGCTGCCTGTTAGTCCCCTATACAGACTACAGGCAAATAATACATCAAAAGGTTCATTCCCAATGGCAGGAATCGTGGAATAGACAGACTGGAAATAAATTATATCGTATAAAGCCTGTAATTGAACCGTGGCAGTCTAGTCTGCGCAGGAATCGCAAGGAGGAAGTTGTTCTTGCCCGGACCCGCATAGGACACAGTCATTTAACTCATTCGTTTTTGCTGAGGGCTGATGACCCTCCTATGTGTGAGTCCTGTGGCACAATTTTAACAATTAGACACATTTTAGTTGACTGTCCAGATTTTAGCAATATCCGTCTTACCGCTTTTAATCATCTGACTGAGCCGTATACACTCAGTCAGATTTTATCTGACAATGACAACGTGTCGGCTGTTTTTAGCTATTTTAAATTAATAAAAGTTTTTAATTGTATTTAATTTATGTTATTGTTACGTTTTTATTGATTTATTTTTTATATCATTGTTATTATATATATGGACATGGTGGCCTTACTAATTAGGTCACCGAGAATTTAAAAAAAAAAAAAAAATTTAAATATTACCTAGTCTTGGCGCATCATAGCCGTAGTTGCTAGTGCGCCAAAAAAAAAAAAAAAATCCAAATCCAAATCCAATACGGATTTCGTAAAAACAGATCATCTCTGGACCCCATGATAAAAGCAGAAGCAAATATCCGCAATGCTTTTCTAAGGAATGAGCATCTAATAATGATCAGTCTTGATATAGAAAAGGCCTTGATACTTCCTGGCGATACGGCATTCTTAAAGATCTCCACAATATCGGGTTGCGAGGAAACTTACCACTCTTGGTAAAAAATTTTCTGAAAGTTAGAACCTTCCAGGTAAAATACCAAAACAATCTGTCAGAAATATACACACAGGAAGAAGGAGTACCGCAAGGCTCAGTGCTGAGTGCAACCTTATTTGTCATCAAAATAAACCCTATTATAAAAGACCTGCCAAAAACAGTTGAAACATTCCTTTATGCAGATGATGTTACTATCTCGTGCCATTCACAAAAGATGAACATGATAGAAAGACAATTACAAAGCGCAGTGAACAAAATAGAACTGTGGACTAAAAACAATGGCTACAGATTATCAGAACATAAAACAATAGCTGTACACTTCTGTAGAAAACGAAAAATGCATCTAGATCCAGAAATAAAACTAGAAAACCAGCTGATACCTCTAGCAAATAGTATACGTTTCCTTGGCCTGATTCTTGACAAAAAACTTAACTTTTTGGAACACATCAAATACCTCCGAACAACCTGTCAAAAAAAACTAAATATTCTTCGAGTTCTTTCTGCAATGAAGTGGGGAGCCGATCGGTTCACACTGCTTCACCTATACCATGCTATAATCAGATCAAGACTAGACTATGGAGCCCCTGTGTATAGTTCGTGTAGACCAAGTGTCATCAAATGGCTCGATTCCATACATCATAGTGCCTTACGAATCTCTTTAGGTGCATACAGAACATCACCAGTACAAAGCTTATATGCAGAGACTCATGAGCCCTCATTATATCTCCGGAGGCAAATGCTGCTATTAAACTATGCAATTAAAATCCGAAGTCTTCCTCACCATCCTACTTGGCAGTATCTTTTCAATCCACAGTGGGAAATCCTCTACAGCAATAAACCCACAGTAAATAAACCAGCCGGAATACGACTAAAAGAAACAATCTCAAAATGGGGCCTAAGCTTTGAAAATGTACACGAGGAAAATAGCACAAGTATTCCACCATGGCACACTTTCACGCCAAACTGTGACACTTATTTTCAACAATGGGGAAAAAGCACTCTGGCAAATGTCAACATAAAACAGATGCATGCAGCCCACGCATCACAGTTCTCGGAATACCTTCATATATACACAGACGGCTCTAAAACAGACACCAAAGTTGGTGCTGCAGTTGTATCTCCAGACACTGTTCTCTCACAACAACTTCCAAACCAATGCAGTAGCTATTCCGCTGAACTATTCGCCCTAGAAATGGCCTTGAAATACATAGATTCTTCCCCTCTTCTAAAACATCTCATCTACACAGATTCATTGAGTGCAATACAAGCTCTCCAACAAAGACAGACTCCATCACATCCCATTCTCTATCAGATACAAGCTCACCTTGTGAAACTTAAAAGCAAAATGAGGCAAGTAAAATTCTGTTGGATCCCGGGACATACAGGCATTGAAGGTAATGAAAGAGCTGATCAAGCAGCAAAGAATCCTACAAACACAAACCGCAGGTTTTGCCAAGTTCCATATACCGATTACAGACCAATCATAAAACAGTCTCTCCACAATCAGTGGTCACAAATGTGGCAAAATGAATTAAACAATAAACTGTTTCAAATAAAACATGAGCTACAACCATGGAAATCGAGTCTTCGCAAGAATCGGCATGAAGAAGTCATTATATCCAGATTACGCATTGGACATACACATCTTACGCACAATTATTTACTCATCAAAGCAAATCCTCCAGAATGCCTTCACTGTTCCTGTCAACTCACTGTAAAACATTTCCTTATAGAATGTCCACAATACCATATGGCGCGACAATCAGCCTTCCATCTCCCTATAAATTTCCAAGATTCTCTGACCTTATCACAAATCCTAGGCGATAACTCCAACATTGAAAATATATTTACATATTTAAAATTAATAGGATATTTTGATCAGATATAAATCATATTTAAGAAATAGAAACGTCCTTGTCACTAAACATTAATAGATAGGCGCAATATGGCCAAAGTTGCTTTTGCGCCAAAAAAACCCAACAACAACCAACCAACCCTAGTCCCAACACGTAGCATAATTTTAACCTTTAGTTCACCGAACCTACCATCCTCAGTGAAAGCAGGCTATTTAAACTGTCGTGTTCGGCCCTTTATCCCAAACCCTCTGAGATGCTACAAATGTCAGAAATTTGGCCACTCCCAGACAGCATGCCGTGGAGATGCAACATGTCCAAACTGCGGTTGCAAAACTCATACTCAATCGGAATGCAAGGCTCAAACCCCACAATGTCCCAATTGCAAGGGCAATTACCCAGCTTACTCCAAAGATTGCGATCTCTGGAAGTTAGGAAAACAAATACAGAAATACAAGACTGAAAATAAAGTATCTTTTCAAGAAGCTAGAAGACAAGTAAAATTAAGTATTCCAAAAACCACTTATGCTTCGGCTTCCCATAGTTTCAAATCAGTAGCATGTCAGACAGAAGTGTCAGTCTCTCCCAAGAAATCGATCGCCGACTGGGCTCGATTAGTACTAACAACTCAACCTACATCTGAATCACAGTTAGTGGACCAAAGTAATAATACGCCACTCACAGTTCCAACTCAAAACGTAACCCACAGTACAATGACAGAAAAATTGCATAAACCAGATCCTGTGGAGGTGAAACAACCAACAAGCATGGATACTGATGATATGCCAAACCAAGAGGATTTTCTTGAATTGCATGCAGATGGAGATATGGAGGATAAAAATGATTCAGGACGCCCTAATTTTCCCAAAAAAGAAAAATCTAAATCTGACCGTTTCAAACAACCCATGCATAAAAAGCAGACAGATTCAACTTCCTCTTACAAAACCAAATAATGGAACATGTTATCCAATGGAATTGTAGAGGTCTTCGCAGTAACTTAGATGATATACGGCCCCGGGTGCCAAGCGTTCCGTGGCCAAGCGATTCTAGTGCGTTTTCCAAAGCGTTTTTCTACAGAGAACATTTGAGCGAACAGTTTCTATTTTAGTTTGAAAAACCGTTTTCTTGATTTCTATTGCATAGTAGCTCTCTCGCACTACAAGAAGTAGGCAGAAGCCCAGAAAGGGAAACCACCTTTCTGTTTTTTTCTATTAGTACTAACTTACTAACTCAGCCGCTTGGTCACCTCGTGGCACTGCTCCTGCCTCCCCGTGGCGGGGCCGGAAACCTGGGCGGTAAAGATAAACCCCCAGCGCCAAAAGGAGCTATCATGGATTCAAACAATTTTCCACCCTTAGAGCCTTCAAGCTCAAGACATGAATCCTCTCATGATATTAATCAACCAAAAAGGCTTCGAACTGAAGCACAGCGTCCAGACATCCCTAATTTTCTTGTGATACACTCTCTGTCCACGCAGCCCGTGGGCAAGTTATCACCATTTATGATTCAAAGACATCTAGAATCTATTGCAGGATCACCAAAAATGGTGAAGCGACTACAATCAGGAGATCTCCTGGTTGAAACAGCCACATCCAAACATTCTGAGTGGCTATTAAAAACAACTACATTTGGTGGATTACCAGTGTCTGTCACTCCTCACAATACCTTAAATTCATCTAAAGGAGTCATCACAGAATGGGACTTAATTACAGTGTCTGAGGAGGAATTAGTCCAAGAACTTAGCCATCAAAAGGTAATCGCTGCTAAAAGAATTATGACAAAAAAAGATGGAAATCTCATTCCAACTCGTTCCATCATTTTAACTTTTAGTACTCCTGATTTGCCTTCCTCAGTAAAAGCTGGATATTTAAATTGTCGAATTCGTCCATACATCCCAAATCCTCTTCGCTGTTTCAAATGCCAAAAATATGGCCATTCACAGCAGGCATGCAGAGGTGACGCCATCTGTCCTATTTGTGGAGCAAAAGATCATACACAGGCAGATTGTCCAGCCGCAATTCCCATTTGCCCCAACTGCAAAGGCAATCACCCCGCCTTTTCTAAATCATGTGAGATGTGGAAAACAGGTAGGACAATCCAAAAATACAAAGTAGAACATAAAGTCACATATCCTGAGGCACGCAGACAAATAATGTTGACCATGCCAAGTCCATCATATGCCTCTCGAACTCGCAGTTTTCACACAACTGCAATTCAAACAGATGTCTCAATACCGCCCAACGTCTCGCTAGCTAATTGGGTTAAAACAACCTTATCAACCACTGGAAAAGAAAATTCTAAAACAAAAACCAGCCATGCCACCAACACCCCAATTAGTATCCCAACTGATACTGTGACAGTCTCAAATGATGCAGAAAGATTGAAACCCAATAAAGACTCTAAGGAAACTGATCCACCAACCAACACTATGGAAGTGGATATACACCAAAATGATGAAGACCCTATTCTAGAACTCCATGCCAATGACACTATGGATACTGGACGTCCATTATTCCCAAAAAAAGACCGAAAAAAATGCCCTACACATAAAAAACAGTCAGATGAATCATCTTCAGCCAAACCAAAATAATGCCTAACATCATACAGTGGAATTGTAGAGGACTAAGCAGCCATTCGGATGACATAAGAGATTTAATCTCTCAGTTTAACCCCATAGGTATATGCCTACAGGAAACATTCTTGTCACCCCAAGTTTCGCCGAAATTCTCAAATTTTATGATATATAGACGAGACAGAAGCCCAGAGTCTCCTGCCCGTGGAGGAGTAGCCATTCTTGTAAATACTAACATACCGTCCAGACCGATCCAATTAAGAACCAGCCTAGAAGCTGTGGCAGCTCGGATTGCAGTTGGTATTTCAGTTACCATTGTTTCGATTTACATTCCACCATCTCTATCACTGGCCCAATCAGAACTTGACAACCTCATCGCACAACTTCCAACTCCAATTTGTCTTTTCGGTGACTTTAATGGCCACCATCCATTGTGGGGATCAGCTACAATGGACAGAAGAGGCAAGTTGATCGAGGAATTTATATATAATAATGACCTAAATTTATTAAACTCTGGATCTCCTACCTACATCCACCTACCTACAGGATCTACTTCTCAAATTGACTTGTCAGTTTGCTCACCTTCCATCTTTCCAATCATGACATGGTCTGTATTAACTGATCCTTTTAGCAGTGACCACTTTCCGATCATTTGCTCCTTACAAACAGGAGTAACACCAAATCCTGATAAACGATCCTCTTGGAAGTTTAAAAAGGCGAACTGGGATGGCTATTCTGCTCAAATACTTCTAGACAGATCTTACGTTAAAAACGAACCTATTGATGATGTAAATACTTACATCACCAATCAGATTCTGACTGCAGCAAATACTTACGTTCCAAAATCCAAGACATATCACAATCACCGAAATCACTGGTGGAATGCAGATTGCTTCACTGCCAAACAGGAAAAAAACCGAGCTTGGAATAATTTCCGTAAGAATCCCATCACTAATAACCTCATTGCTTATAAAAGGTTTAAAGCAAAAGCAAGGCAGATTAGACGGAAAGCGAAACGAGACTCGTGGATCGCTTTTGCCTCAACAATCACAAAAGACACCGACACACGCCTCATTTGGAAAAAAATACAGGCACTAAATGGGAAATTCGCTCGTATGCCCTCTCCAATACTTCATTGGAAAGGGAAAGACCTATCTACAGCTGAAGAAGTTGCTAATGCACTTGCTGAATCATTTGCTACAATCTCTGCTTCTGCCTCCTATGGGTCCACATTTCAGAACATCAAAACTAGTGCAGAACGATATAAAATCAACTTTTTCACGAACCGTTCTTTCCCGTACAACCAACCCTTTACATTCATAGAACTTCAAGAATCGTTAAACAGATCTTCAAACAGTGCTGCAGGCCCAGATGGAGTTCATTATGTTATGCTGAAACATTTAATTCAAGAAGATTTGAGTACCATGTTAATCTTTTATAATCGGATATTCTCCGAAAATGCCTATCCTTCCTCCTGGCGTCATTCTTTCATTATTGCTTTACCAAAACCAGGAAAAGATCATTCCTGTGTTGAAAACTATAGGCCAATATCTCTTACGAGCTGCCTGGGTAAAGTTTTCGAAAGAATGGTTCACACTAGGCTTACTTACATCCTGGAGTCACAAAATCTCCTTCCAGATCATCAGTATGGCTTTCGGAAGAATAGATCAACGTTGGACGTGCTTATCAAAGCCGAATCTCATATCCGCAATGCCTTTGTCATGAAACAACATCTTGTCATGGTCAACCTAGATCTTGAAAAGGCATTTGACACTACATGGCGTCATGGGATTATTATGGACCTTTACCACTTGGGGCTTAGGGGCCATTTGCCGAAAATAATTCAAAATTTTCTGCAATTGCGTTCTTTTCAGGTCCGATATAAAAATGTACTCTCTGCATCTCACATTCAGGAAGAAGGAGTCCCGCAGGGATCGATACTTAGTCCAACACTATTTTCAATCCGAGTTAGCAGCATAACACGAGACATCCCAAAAACTGTTGAAACTTACATGTACGCAGATGACCTTACAATTTCTTGTCGATCTCAAAGTATGAACACCATCGAACGGCAGCTCCAACTTGCTATTACCAAAATACAATCGTGGACTTCACGGAATGGCTACAAACTATCAGAAAAGAAATGCACTCTCACCCACTTTTGCAAGAAACGAACTCTCCATCCCGATCCGGAATTACAAATAAACAATATTCCAATCCCGCTTGTAAGTACCATTAAATTCCTTGGAGTGATATTAGATAGCAAGCTGAATTTTCAAGCTCACATCTCTCATTTAAGAAATACATGTCTAAAGCATCTGAATATACTGCGATCAGTCTCGGCTATGTCATGGGGCGCTGATCGGTATACACTATTGCACCTTTATAGAACTTTAATCCGGTCACGGCTAGATTATTGTTGTCCGGTGTATGACTCTGCCAGGAGCACTACTTTACAACGTCTAAATATTGTCCAACACAGTGCTCTCAGGACTGCGTTGGGCGCTTTTAAGACTTCTCCAATCCAGAGTCTCTATATCGAAGCACACGATCCTCCATTACATCTTCGTAGGAAATCATTATTGCTCCACTATGCTGCTAAGATCCAGAGTCTTCCATCTCACCCCAGTTGGGAGTATCTTTATAATACTCGGTGGGATTTGATATATGACAGCAAGCCAAATGAAAACAGACCTGCTTCACTAAGGATTAAAGAGCTTTCTCAGAGTTGGAATATCAATTTAAGCGATATTTTTCAGAACACAACTGCTCCTGTTCCACCTTGGACATACGTTTCTTCCTCCCACGATACACATTTTTTGGAGTGGGGAAAGAATACTGTACCTTCCTTTAATATCAGGCAGTTGCACTTAGCTCACACTACTCTGAACTCCCATGCCTGTAAAGTCTATACTGACGGATCCAAAACAGCTACTGCGGTTGGTGCAGCTGCAGTTTTTCCTTCTCTAACGGTTACAGCTTCACTACCATTAGTCTGCAGCGTCTTCACAGCCGAATTATATGCCATCAAATTAGCACACAGTAAAATTATTGAACTTTCCATCTCACCTGTCATAATTTACACTGACTTGCTCAGTGCTGTTTCTGCCATAAGGAAGAATTTTTCATCTTCTCATCCTACCTTGAAACACATTCATTCTCAGCTATTTTCCTGCAGTGTGTCTAATCAATCAATCAGTTTTTGCTGGATCCCTGGCCATTCTGGTATTCCGGGAAATGAAAGTGCGGATCTTGCAGCTAAAAATCCTCATCCAGCTGGCCCAGAACATCTTCAGGTTCCTTACACTGATTATAAGCCTGTTATTCGCAAAGCAAGTTACGACAATTGGTCACAGATCTGGAAAAGTAACACCAACAATAAACTTTACCAGATAAAGCAAGAACCAAAGCTGTGGCTCTCAGGCTTTCGACAAAACAGACGAGAGGAAGTAGTACTGGCAAGACTCAGAATTGGACACACTCATCATACTCATCTGTTCCTGCTACTGGGAGAAGATCCACCCCAGTGTTCATCCTGTGACAGTCAACTTACTGTTAGGCATTTCCTCTTCGATTGTCCCCTATATTCAACCATACGGTCAAACACTTTTCAGTCAGTCTCTAGGTTGAACCTCTCACATGATTTAACTCATATCCTGGGAAATGAAGCAAACATAAATGAACTTGTAATATTTTTAAAACGTATTGGACTATATTGGAGTATTTAATTTAACACCAACAGTGCTATATTTCGACTAAATAAACTATGAACAGACACAATTTGGCCTCAGTAGCCCTTGTGTCGTTAAGCTAAATAACAACAACAACAACAAGATGATATACACGAATTAATTCATCACTATAAACCTCTTGCAATGTGCTTACAAGAAACTAATTTGACATCTCTGGTCTCAGTTTCAATCAAAAATTACACTGTATTCAGACAAGACAGGGCTGACTCCAATAACCCTCATGGAGGGGTAGCGATACTCGTGGACTCAAGCATCCCCGCCAGACGTATTCCATTACAAACATCCTTAGAAGCCGTTGCCACGCGTGTTGTTAATGGTATTACTCTAACATTGGTTTCCATTTATCTTCCACCTAGTCATCAATATACTATTCAGGAACTTGAAAATCTTGTCATGCAGTTACCATCTGCGTTTTGTTTACTAGGAGACTTTAATGCACATCACCCATTATGGGTTTCCCCCACCTCAGACAGACGAGGTAAGCTTTCGAAATGCTGATCGATAGGCAGAATTTAACATTATTGAATACTGGGTCTCCTACATATGTCCACCTACCTACGGGCTCAACATCTGCCATAGACCTTTCCATCTGTTCCCCAATCCTTTTTCCAAGTATAGATTGGATATCTCTAAGTGATCCTTATAGCAGCGACCACTTTCCGTTAATCTGCAAAATTCAAACATCCTATTCCCTTTCAACAGAAAGTCCAATTAAATGGAAATTTTCAAAGGCTGACTGGGCAAAATATAGATCGCACATCTCATTTGACAACGATATCATTCAGTTCGGTTCCATCAATAGTGTTACTGAGCATATCACAAATCAAATGCTGGCAGCTGCATCCGTCGCAATTCCTCAATATCAAGCAAGTAATAGACGAAAAATAAATTACTGGTGGAACGAAGATTGCAATAATGCAAAAAAAGAGAAAAACAAAGCATGGAATCTTTTCCGCAAATATCCTACCACCTCCAATCTTATTAACTATAAACGGCTCAGAGCTAAAGCTCGCTATGTCAGACGCAAAGCAAGAAAAGAAACGTGGATTAAATTCGCCACATCAGTTAATAAAAATACCGACATCAGATTAATCTGGAGAAAAATAAAATGTTTGAACAATAAATTTCCACCTCTATCCACCCCGATACTAAACTGGAATGGACAAGAACTCTCTAATCCCACAGAAATATCAAATGCACTGGGAATTGTATTTTCTCTGTTGTCTTCTTGTAATGCTTACGATCAGTCATTCCAAAAACGCAAAACAGTTGCAGAGAAAACCAGACTGAATTACACTGACAATTCTGCTTTATCTTATAATCAACCATTTACCATGTTTGAGCTACAGCAATCTCTTACAAACTCAAGAAACAGTGCTGCTGGCCCTGATGGGATATATTATGTAATGCTCCGAAATCTAGATCAAAGATCACTCTCTTCGCTGCTCATATTTTATAATCGAATCTTTTCTGAACATACCTTCCCAAGCTCCTGGAGTCATTCATATGTACTACCGATTGCAAAACCCGGTAAAGATCATTCTGCTCCTCAAAATTACAGACCGATATCCCTTACCAGCTGTCTCAGCAAAACTCTCGAGAAAATGATACATCGCCGTCTCACTTGGTTCCTTGAGTCTCAAAACTTAATAAATAACAACCAATTCGGTTTCCGGAAAAACCGATCCTCACTTGATCTCATGATCAAAGCCGAGTCAAATATCAGAAATGCTTTCATCAAAAAGGAACATCTCGTCATGGTCTGTCTTGACGTTGAGAAAGCTTTTGACACTACGTGGCGTTTTGGCATCTTAAAGGATCTACATTCTCTTGGCCTGAGAGGTAATTTACCATATTTTATCCAAAATTTCCTTCAACGGAGATCCTTTCAAGTTCGCTATCGGGGAACCCTCTCTAAAATCTTTATCCAAGAAGAAGGAATTCCACAAGGGTCCGTTCTCAGCGCTACCTTGTTTGCAATGAGAATGAATCATATAACTGAATTCATTCCGAAAACTGTGGACTCATACCTTTTCGCAGATGATCTCTCAATTTCTTGTCATTCTCAAAGGCCCCGAGTGCCAAGCGTTTTCCAAGTGATCAAGTGATTTAAAGTGATTCTAGAGTGCGCTTCTCAATTATACTTTGTTTACTATATTTATAGCGATCTTAATTTTTTAGTACTCCATAAGTAAGTTTTGCTAAAAGGATCTAGCAAACTAACAGAAAGGAAAGTCACCTTTCTTTTTTCTCTTATCTCAAACTAACCACCAACCCTACTAACTTATAGCAGCTGCTTGGTCACTTGGTGGCACTGCTCTTGCCTCCTCGTGGCGGGGCTGGAAACCTGGGAGTTGGAAGGTACGCTCCCAGGGCTAAAAGAGCAAATCATGAGTAGTAAAGTCACTACTTCCCAAGGGACTTCAGAAAAGATCCCACCAAATCGGCTTGATGAAGAACCAGAAAATACTGCCAAAAGGCAAAGAACAGACAGCTCCAAACCATCACCGATTCCTTTGTTCCTAATCATCCACTCCACTGGAGAGGAGACACTAGGAAAGAAATCCCCATTTTTCATCCAAAAAGTCTTGGAAGGACTAGCCGGAACACCAAAAACGGTCAGGCGACTCCGATCTGGGGATTTATTAGTCGAAACGTCTAGTACTAGACATTCAGAAAAGCTACTGAATGTATCAAACTTTGGAGGTATACCAGTAGTGGTCACCCCCCATAACACTTTAAACTCTTCGCGGGGAGTAATCTCCGAATGGGACCTCTTACACGTTACTGAAGAGGAAATCAGCAAAGAACTCCAAAATCAAGGAGTGACAAATGTAAGACGGATTTCTATTCGGAGAGATGGAAATGTAATACCTACCAAAACCCTAATCCTGACATTTAACACACCAAAAATCCCATGCACTGTAAAAGCAGGATATTTGAACTGACAAGTAAAAGTATATATTCCAAATCCTTTGCGCTGTTTCAAGTGTCAACAATTTGGACACTCGCAAACAGCATGTAGAAACACACCGACATGCGCTAAATGTGGATCCAAAGAACATCAGATTGATGAGTGCCCAGCCACAGCCCCAAAGTGTCCAAATTGTAAAGGAGAACATCCCGCATACTCCAGAGCATGTGATAGATGGAAAAAAGAAAAAGAAATACAGAAATACAAAACAGAGCACAATATTACATACCAAGAAGCAAGAAAAATGATACAGCCAACCATAACCAATAGACCAACGTACGCACAAGTAACAACTAAATTTAAATCAGTGGAATGTCAAACTGAAATCTCAGTTCCTCCAAATGAATCTTTTTCTCCACAAGTCAAACACTTACTCCAAGCAAAGCAACAAGATAAACAAGAGAAAACAGTAAACACACCCATCTCAATCCCCTCAGATTCTCCAACCTTGCAACAGTGTAAGAGTAATAGCAGACCACAAAATCACGAACCTAACTCAGAATTTATGGAATTTGAGAAAACGGGAAAGATAGATGACGATACGTTGGAAATCCATGCCGAAGAATCAGAAGAAGATATGGATACCGGAAAACCGATATTTCCCAAAAGAGACAGAGTAAGGACAGAAAAACAAAAGACAGTCACCCAACGAAAACAGCTCGAGGGGCTGAGCAAATTTAAATAATGGATAAAATTATCCAGTGGAACTGTCGTGGATTACGTACTAATTTTGACGACGTACAGTATCTGATCACCCATTACACACCAATCTGTATATGTCTCCAGGAAACGTACCTCAAACAACAAGATACCCTGAATATCAGGAACTACTCAATGTACAGAAGAGACCGAATAACTCAAAGTATAACACATGGAGGAGTTGCTATATTAGTAAATGACAGAATACCAACACAACAGGTGCATTTAAATAGCCCATTAGAAGCGGTAGCAATTCGTACAATAGCAAGGTCCCTATTAACCATATGTTCATTATACATTCCACCAGGAGATGATGTCTCTTATGAAGACCTAGACGCATTACTACAACAACTACCACCCCCAATTTGTCTGATGGGAGATATGAATGGACATAACCCTTTGTGGGGATGCTCCGACTACAACAGAAGAGGACGCATCATTGAACAACTGCTAGATAATCATAACCTCTTGCTTCTTAACAGGAGTGACCACACCTACTTCCATTTTCCAACTCGGACCACCACAGCTATAGATCTTACCATATGTACCCCTACACTTTACACAGCATTTAATTGGGAAGTTTTTAAGGATCCTCTTGGGAGTGATCATTATCCAGTAATTTCCACACTGGTCAGTGAATATCCATATCATACCAGCAGGACTCCTCGTTGGAAAATAGAAAAAGCTAATTGGGAAGCATTCAGGAGGAAAGCAGTTTTCAACACCAATATCATTGAGCAGGAAACAGTAGTTGTTGCACTAGCACATGTCACAGAAACCATACAAAACGCAGGCAAGCTAACAATCCCTAAGACTTCAACACGTTTTCCAAACTGTCCGAAAACATGGTGGAATGATGACTGCACCGAAACAAGAAAACAACAGAATAGGGCATGGAACCGTTTTCGCAGGTATCCCACAACAGAAAATCTGATCCAGTTCAAAAGAATGCGTGCCATAGCGCGATTTACCAGGAAGCAGAGTCGAAAAGCAGCATGGATAAAATTCACATCTACAATAAACAAAAAAACAAATGCACATATAGTCTGGAATAAAATAAGAAAAATGACAGGTAAATATAGAAATAGGCCATCACCAATACTGATCTGCAATGGAAATAGTTTGACTGAACCTACCGTTATTGCAAACACATTAGGCGAGACCTTCGCCAAAGTATCAGCGAAAGATTCATACCATCCGGAATTTCTGATCCAAAAAGAAAAAGCAGAAAAATATAAGATCAAATTTAAATCAAAAGGTAATGAACCCTACAATCAACCATTCACAATAAACGAACTACACGAAGTTTTGTTCACAGCCAGGCCAAGTGCAGTAGGCCCAGACGATATACATTACGACATGATCAAGCACCTTAACAAGACTGAATTAGAAAATTTATTGAAACTGTATAACAGAATATTCCAAGAAAACGTATTTCCAAACACATGGTGCCATGCAATAGTACTAGCTTTCCCGAAACCTGACAAAGACCTGACAAATCCATGCAACTATCGACCAATAGCCCTCACCAGCTGTTTAGGAAAACTATTAGAAAAAATGATAAACAAAAGACTGATTTGGTATCTAGAGGAAAATAACATCTACACAAACACGCAATGTGGTTTTAGACATCAAAGATCTACTCTGGATCATCTAGTCAGGATAGAAGTCAACATCAGAAATGCATTTATCAGATCACAACATATGGTTACAGTATTTTTTGACATCGAAAAAGCTTACGATACCACTTGGAGATATGGGATCCTGCGAGATATGCACCATGTTGGACTGAGAGGCAATCTCCCTGCGTTTATCCAGAACTTCCTTATGAACAGAACCTTCCAAGTCAAAGTACAAACTTCTTTCTCTAAAATCTACCAACAAGAAGAAGGTGTTCCACAGGGCTCAGTCTTGAGTGCCACTTTGTTTGCCATAAAGATTAATTCGATCACAAATCAACTCCCTCCTTCGGTTTCACATGCACTTTATGTTGATGACTTTAGTATCTCTAGTCAGGCACAGAACATGAGAACTGTCGAGAGACAATTGCAATGCGCAATCAACAATATAAGTAAGTGGGCACTAGATAACGGTTTCAGACTATCAACACAAAAAACAATATGTGTACATTTTTGTCGCAAAAGAAATCTCCATCCTGATCCCGAACTAAAATTAGAAGACAAAAATATACCAACGCAGCCGAAGGCAAAATTTCTCGGACTAATCTTGGATAAGAAACTCACATTCGTGGAGCATATCCGAGAGCTGCGTAAAAGCTGTACAAAACACATGAACATACTTAAAATCCTTTCATCAACAGCATGGGGAGCAGACAGATATTCCTTACTAAACCTATACAAAGCACTAATTAGATCAAAATTGGACTATGGAGCCCCAGTTTACGATTCAGCACGGAAAACAGCTCTGAAATGGCTGGATCCAATTCATCACAATGCACTGCGCATAGCTACTGGCGCTTATCGTACCTCTCCCATATATAGTCTCTATGCTGAAGCCAACGAACCACCTTTAACTCTTAGGCGACAGCAACTCGCATTGTATTACAGATTTAAAATAAAATCTATGCAAGGACACCCTACTTGGGAGACCCTCTTTGATCCACGATGCAGAAACATATATCAGAATCGCCAACAAGCAAACCGACCCCTGGGAATTAGAATGCAAGACTTTCTGGCAGTACATAACCTTAATATAGACAAAATAGCACACATGCCAGTTCATACTCCTCCACCATGGGATTCGCATATCCCAATATGCGACTTCTCCTTTCAGAAATGGAATAAAAAAGCGATACCGTCAACAATCTTCCAACAGTTACATGCAGAGCACAGAATTCAATTTCCTGACTATATTCCAATATACACAGATGGTTCAAAAACAGACACTTTAGTGGGAGCAGCAGCTGTATTCCCAGATATAACTTTAACACAACAGCTACCGAAAGAGTGCAGTGTATACACAGCAGAATTATACGCAATAAAAATAGCCTTAACTCATGTACAAGATAAGCATTACACGAGAAGTGCAATATATACAGATTCCTTGAGTTCCTTACAATCCATGCAAAACATAGGTACATCCAAACACCCAGTCCTTTGGCACATACGGCAAATATTAACTGACTGCGCCAAAAATGAACAGGATATTTTTTTCTGCTGGATCCCAGGACACACAGGGATTGCGGGAAACGAAGCAGCAGACAAGTCAGCCAAAGAAGCCGAACTACAGATCGGAGAGGATATATCAGTCCCGTATTCCGATTACAAGCCTGCGATATGGCGTATTTGCCAGTTGAAATGGCAAGAAACCTGGAATCAACAAACTGCAAACAAATTATACAAAATAAAGCCGAATATTGAAAACTGGATTTCTAGCAGTCGAAGGTCGAGAAAAGAAGAAACAGCACTCACCAGGCTAAGAATCGGCCATACCCATCTTACTCACTCATTTTTGTTGCGAGCAGAGGAACCACCACAATGCCAGACTTGTGACACCGTTCAATCAGTAAAACACATATTAATAGACTGTCCTACATATACAAATGAACGTAAACAAGTCTTCAAAGATATTTATGAGACACATGACGCCATCACACTAACAGATCTCTTGAAAAATAAACATGACTGCACAGATGTCTTCAACTTTCTGAAAGCTATCAATTTATACCACCTCCTCTAAGGAAGTGAATATAAGCAACAGACTAAACAAGAACGTATAAATCAGGTCAAAATGAATAATTGAAATCGAAAGTAAACACCCTTGAAACACATCACACCGTATGAACTGGCGCATTATGACCCCCGTAGTCCATGCGCCATTAAACCTCAATACAAACAAACAAACAAATCATTCTCAAAACATGCATTACATTGAACGCCAACTTCAAATATCAATGAATCGCATCCTGACATGGATGACACAAAATGGTTATAGACTGTCCAGCCAGAAATCTACTGCCATTCACTTCTGCTCCAGACGCAATATGCATCCGGACCCCGAGCTGCATTTGAATAACCATCCGCTTCCCATAACTAATTGTATTCGTCTACTAGGATTGTTTTTTGACAATAAGTTAAATTTCCAAAAGCACATTGAACATCTCCGGACTACTTGTCAAAAAAAACTAAACATACTCAGAGTCTTATCAGCCACAACATGGGGAGCAGATCGTTACAGCCTGCTTCATTTATATAGAACCATAATCAGATCACGACTGGACTACGGTGCACCTGTCTTCGACTCTGCTAGGGAGAGTGCTTTATCTCGCCTCAACCCTATTCAACATTCAGCTCTCAGAACAGCACTAGGTGCATTCAGAACATCTCCAGTGCAAAGTTTGTATGTTGAAGCTCATGAACCTCCCCTAAATATCAGGAGAAAGATGTTGCTGCTGAACTATGCAACCAAGATCCAAAGCCAAATGACCCATCCTAATTGGTCAATACTTTATAATCCACATTTTACGACCTTGTATAGAAACAAACCACAGTCAGTTCGGCCTGCTGGTATTAGGCTAAAACAACTAGCAGAAGATTGGGATATTCACTTTAATAAAATCTTACAAGATCCTATAGATCCCAACCCTCCATGGTCTGCTATCATGCCATCTTGTGACAATTATTTCCAACAATGGGGTAAACACTCCCTATCAGATATAAATATCAAACAGCTACACATAGCTCATACTCAATGTTATCCCGACTTCATTAAAATTTATACGGATGGATCGAAGTCTGAAAGTGGAACGGGCGCAGCAGTAGTACTCCCCGATACTATCATTTCTCTATCTCTCCCAAAAGAGTGCAGTAGTTACACTACTGAATTATATGCCATAAAGCTTGATATAGAACACATTTTCCATATGTCAATTCAAAAGAGCTTAATATACACAGACTCGCAGAGTTCCTTATTAGCCTTGCAAAACAACTCTCCGTCTAATCACCCGCTAATAAAGCTCATTAGAACAGAGTTGATACGTCTGAGAGAGCATCAACAAAAGATTATTTTCTGCTGGATACCTGGCCATACTGGAATACCAGGAAATGAAATTGCGGATGATGCTGCCAAACATCCATCGAGAGCAGCCCCAACGAATTCATTAGTACCATCCATAGATTATAAAATTAAGATCCGAACTATATGTAATGGTCGATGGACTCTGCAATGGCAAGCGCAAATTCATAATAAACTTTTCCAAATTAAACCTGTACCAAAATTATGGGCTTCCAGCCCCATTGCAAACAGACAAGAAGAAGTAATTCTGGCCAGAGCCAGAATAGGTCATACTCATTTGACTCATCTGTTCCTCCTGTCAGGGAATGACCCTCCTCAGTGTAACCATTGCCATACACCACTCACAGTCAAACACATACTTCTGGAATGTACTCTATATAATA
Organism: Mastigoproctus giganteus; assembly: GCF_048544385.1. NCBI lineage: Eukaryota > Metazoa > Arthropoda > Arachnida > Uropygi > Thelyphonidae > Mastigoproctus > Mastigoproctus giganteus. The sequence goes on from NC_143582.1 coordinate 61,007,319, forward strand.
ATGCTCGATTAGTATCATTCATTTCTCTGGCAAGCTTAAAGGAACCTTTGTCACTTAGCCATATCATAGGCGAAAAATCAAATCTCACAGAATTCTTTTCCTTCTTAAAACAAATAGGTCTGTACAGCCATTTCTAACTGTCTCTACATGAAACAACACAGGCAGTATGAATCACTTTTCTAAGTGCAATATGGCCTAAGTAGCCATTGCACTTAAAACCCCATCAACAACAACAACAACAACAGAGAGGTAATTTATCATACTTTATCAAAACTTTTCTACATCAGAGATCCTTTCAAGTCCGTTACCGGGGAACCCTCTCTAAGATCTTTACCCAAGAAGAAGGAATTCCGCAAGGGTCGGTTCTCAGTGCCACTTTATTTACAATGAGAATGAACCACATAATTGAACTCATTCCGAAAACTGTAGATTCCTACCTCTTTGCAGATGATCTCTCAATATCCTGTCATTCTCAAAACATGCATTACATTGAACGCCAGCTACAAATATCAATTAATCGCATCGTGACATGGATGACAGAAAATGGTTATAGACTGTCCAGCCAGAAATCTGCTGCCATACACTTCTGTAACAGACGAAATATGCATCCTGAGCCTGAGCTCCACTTGAATAACCAACCTCTTCCCATAGCTAATTGTATTCGTCTACTAGGATTATTTTTCGACAACAAGTTAAACTTCCAAAAACACGTTGAATATCTCCGGACAAACTGTCAAAAGAAACTGAACATACTCAGAGTTTTATCAGCGACAGCATGGGGAGCAGATCGTAACACCCTGCTTCACCTATACAGAGCCATAATTAGATCACGCCTGGACTACGGGGCGCCTGTTTTTGATTCTGCTAGGGAGAGTGTTTTGTCTCGGCTCAACCCTATCCAACATTCAGCTCTTAGATCAGCATTAGGTGCATTCAGAACATCTCCAGTGCAAAGTTTATATATCGAAGCCCATGAACCTCCTCTAAATATCAGGAGAAAGATGTTGCTGTTAAACTATGCAATCAAGATCCAAAGCCAGGTAACCCACCCTAATTGGTCAATACTTCATGATCCGCTGTATATGACCCTGTATAGAAACAAAACACAGACAGTTCGGCCTGCTGGTATTAGGCTAAAACATCTAACAGAAGATTGGGATATACACTTCGATAAAATCTTGCAAGATCCTATAGATCCTGACCCTCCATGGTCTGACATCACGCCATGTTGTGACAAGTACTTCCACCAGTAGGGTAAACACTCTCTATCAGACTTTACCATCCAACAGCTGCACACTGAGCATGGTCAACATTATCCTGACTTCGCTAAAATATATACAGATGGGTCGAAATCCGAGAGTGGATCGGGTGCAGCAGTGGTACTCCCTGATAAAATAGTTTCTCAATCTCTTCCGACAGAGTGTAGTAGCTACACAACTGAATTATTTGCCATAAAGCTTGCATTAGAAAATGTCTTCCATATGTCAATTCAAAAGAGCATAATTTACACAGACTCGCAAGGTTCCGTATTAGCATTGCAAAACAATTCCCCACCTACTCATCCGATATTAAAGCTCATCAAAACACAGTTGATACGACTTAGAGAGCATCAGCAAAAGGTTATCTTCTGCTGGATTCCAGGCCATACCGGAATACCAGGGAATGAAATTGCAGATGATGCTGCAAAAAATCCATCCAGCCCAGCCCCAACGAATTCGCTAGTACCTGTCACAGATTATAAAATGAATATACAAAGAATATGTAAAGATCAATGGACTCTTCAGTGGCAAACACAATTCCAAAATAAACTATTCCAACTAAAACCCTTACCAAAATTATGGGCTTCTAGCTCTATAGCAAACAGACAAGAAGAAGTAATTCTAGCCAGAGCCAGAATTGGACATACTCATTTAACCCATCTGTTTCTTTTGTCAGGAAATGATCTTCCCCAGTGTAATCATTGTCATACACCACTCACAGTCAAACACATACTTCTGGACTGTACTCTATATAATAATGCTCGACTAATGTCTTTCAATTCTCTGTCAAATTTAAAGGAACCTTTGTCACTTCACCATATCATAGGCGAAAATTCAAATCTTGCAGAATTCTTCTCCTTTCTAAAACGAATAAGATTGTATAACCGTATTTAACTGCTTATAAATCAACAAACACAGACTGTATGCATCACTTCCATAAGTGCAATATGGCCTAAGTAGCCATTGCACTTTAAACCCCAACAACAACAACAACAACAACAATCTGTCATTATGCTCACCAATGTTATTTCCAGACTTCGAGTGGAGAGTTTCAGAAAATCCATTAAACAGTGACCATTTTCCTATAATCTGTAAGCTCTGCACAAGAAGAAACTTATCAGTAAGTGGTCGAACTAAGTGGAAATTCTCAAAAGCTGACTGGAATAAATATGCATCAAGCGTTACACTAGATGATGATATTATCCATCATCACTCCATAGATGATGCCGTTAAACACATCACAGAACAAATTTTGGCGGCAGCTGCTACTTCCATTCCTAAAACTTCAACTAATGAATCCAAACACAAAAATTACTGGTGGAATTCGGCATGTAAAACTGCTAAGGGGGAAAAGAACAAGGCATGGAATCAGTTCCGGAAAAATCCAACCACTGCCAATCTGATTATCTTCAAGAAACTTAAAGCCCAGGCCCGATACATCCGGCGAAAAGCTAAAAAAGAGTCTTGGATTCGTTTTGTTTCATCTGTCACTAAAGACTCAAGTGCTGGACTGATCTGGCGGAAAATAAGATGCCTTACCGGAAAGTCTCCATCAACTCCCTCCTCAATCATCGTCTATAAAGCACAAGAGGTAACCCTTCCCGAGAATATTTCAAACATCCTCGCGGAATCGTTTGCTCACCATTCTGCATCAACCTCATATGATCCAACTTTCCTAAAAGCCAAATCAGTAGCTGAAAAATATAAAATAAAATTCGGAACGAAGTCAGCCCTCTCTTATAATGAACCATTTACCATATATGAGAGAGAGAGAGAGAGAGAGAGAGAGATAATCTTTAATGCCCTTCACGGCCAAAAAGCCAGGGGTTTACATTTTTACAACCTCCCGCAACTTCCGGGAAAATAGAACAATTAATTTACAAAAACAGGTAATTTTACAAAAGAAAACATATTTTATACAAAGGAGAGAACTCCTTACGAGAGTTAGGTCTGATTGAGCTGACTTGACATCGAGATAAGAGCACCAGCTCAATCAGACAGGAACAGATGCAAGGTACACATGTCAATGCAGATTAGTCCTACTAGACATAATTTTTTTCCTGTAAGTCCGGTCAATAGCGAATTTGTTCAGGTCGGCGTCAAGTGCCTGGGTTTGCTTGAACATCTGCTGAGGGAGGAACCTGTCCGAGAGATGGAGTCGCTGGATGCGAGTAGAGCTCGGGATTGGCCCTAAGGGCAGCAGGGGGGATCCTCCAGCCACAGGTATCCCAGAATGAAGGTGTTGCGATTATGCCTGTTATCATCTTGACTGTTGCTAGGAGGCGTTGGTCTTTGACTAAGGTGGGAAGCCGTGGAATCCCGAGAGAGTTGTCAAGCTGCGTGGTGTGAATCAGAGCTGGAAGGTTGTGCTTCCTGTTGGCCCACTTTAGGAGCCAGAATTCTGTGGCAAAGAGTGGTTTCTTTATTGATGGTGCCGCTGACGCCCAAATTTCAGCAGCATAGAGTAAAGGTGGAAAGATGATTGCTCTTATGTATCTCACGGTTGTCTTTTTATCTCTGATATGAAGGAGATGCTGTTTTGCTATCCACCGGAGTCTTGAAGCACGTGTGAGGAGCATGTCTATGTGGGCGTTGAATCGAAGTTTGGAGTCGAATACAACGCCCAGATCACGATGGCTGGATGCAATTGGGATGAGGGTGTTGCCGACCGAAGGCTGGAGAGAAGAAGGAGTTTGCTTCAATGAATACACCATGAATTCGGACTTAGCAGGATTGATCTTGAGCCCGAACTGGCAGAGGTAAGATGTGACTGCAGTGAGAGTGTTGTTAATTTCGGTTTTTACCAGATCAAGGTCTTGACCAGGGATGATGGGAGTCAGTATCTTGATATCATCTGCATAGCTCAGTAGACATCGAGAATGTGCAACCAGTGGGAAGATAATAGATGAGAACAGAAGGCCGGAAAGGACCCCTCCTTGTGGGACTCCTGCGGTGACGGATCTAGTAAGGGTGCGATCTCCTGTATGAAGCTTTATAACTCTGTTTTTCAGAAGAGAGGAGAGAAAGCATAATATGTTTCCTGTGATCTGGAAGTGGCATTTCAGAAGAGTGAGTAGTTGGTTTACTTGGACGGCATCAAATGCAGCCTCAATGTCTAAGTAAGTCACAGCTAGTTCGTGCCTTTTCTCGAATGCTGACAAGATAGTATTCGTTGTGGCTAGCAGATTTGTGATCGTTGATCTGTTTGGAAGGGAGTAGTGAATTTGGGCTGGATTACTGGGCATGATCTGCTTGGTGAGGATCGGGAGTAAGGTCTTCTCCAGGAGCTTCAGCAGGCTGGAGGAGTTGGAGATGGGTCGGAAATGTTTAGGTTTCGATGGCGACTGAACTTTGGCTAAAGGTTTGATAAGATAGTTTTCCCATTGCTGGGGGAAAATCTGGTTCGAATTAGAAGAATCTTTAAAAAAATCAGCCAATAGTGCACCTGGTCCAGACGGCATATACTACTTAATGTTAAAAAATCTAAATGAGAGAACTCGTTACTCTCTGCTAAAACTGTTCAACCGAATATTTGTCGCAAATTACTTTCCCCTCTCCTGGCGCCATTCTGTAGTTCTACCCATTCCAAAACCAGGAAAAGACCAATCAGACCCGCATAATTATAGACCAATCTCACTTACTAGTTGCCTAGGTAAGACTCTGGAAAAAATGGTACATCGTCGCCTCACCTGGTATCTGGAAACTCAAACTACTGTGAACTACGATCAGTTTGGATTTCGTAAAAACAGATCTACCTTAGACCTTATGATAAAGGCTGAGGCAAATGTGCGAAATACATTCATAAAAAACGAACATTTGGTTATGGTGAGCTTAGATATAGAGAAAGCCTTTGAAACTACGTGGCGTCATGGCATCCTTCGTGACCTGCATGCCCTAGGATTAAAAGGACATTTACCAGCACTAATTCAGAGCTTTCTTGAATATCGAACTCTCCAGGTCTGTTATCGAGGTACACTGTCCAAAATCTACATACAGGAGGAAGGAGTCCCACAAGGGTCAGTCCTTAGTGCCACACTCTTCGCAGTTAGAATACACACTCTAACAGCAACCATACCGAATTCAGTAGAAACTTATCTTTATGCCGATGACCTCACCATATCCAGTCACTCACAAAATATGTACTCTATTGAAAGGAAACTCCAACTATCAATAAATAAAATACAAACATGGATGTCACAAAATGGTTACAGACTGTCACCAGAGAAACCTGTCGCTATACACTTATGCAAGAAACGAAAACTGCACCCTGATCCTGAATTGCGCCTAGGAAATCATGCTATACCAGTTAATGACAATGTTAAATTCCTAGGTTTAATATTAGATAAGAAATTAAACTTCCTGAAACACATACAGCACGTACGAACTACTTGTTTGAAGAAAATGAATATTCTTAGAGTGCTTTCTGCGATGTCATGGGGAGCTGACCGACTCTCCCTTCTTCACCTGTATAAAACTATAATCCAAACCAGACTAGACTATGGCGCACCCGTATATGACTCAGCTAGAAAATCAGCATTACAGTCCCTAAATACCATTCAACATAATGCACTTAGAATAGCTCTAGGTGCCTTCCGAACGTCGCCAGTCCAGAGTCTTTACATTGATGCACATGAACCTCCATTATCGTTACGGAGACAGATGCTGCTACTTACATATGCTGCCAAAGTTCGGAGTATGCCCTCACATCCCATCTGGCCTTACATGTTTACTCCGTCTTTCCAAAATTTATACAGAAATAAACCAAATGAAAATAAACCTGCTGGAATTAGATTGAAAGATGTTGCACAGAATTGGAGTGTCCCACTCGACAATATCCACCCAGACACTGGAGAAATTGAACCTCCATGGTCCACTTTTAAACCTTTATTCGATGAATACTTTCAAAAGTGGGGAAAACAGGTGTTGGACAATCAAAATATACAGCAGCTACATTCAACTCATGCATCAGCAAACACACACTGTCTTCAAATCTATACTGATGGATCTAAATCTGATACAAATGTAGGTGCTGCAGTAGTTCTTCCCACTTGTGCAATTGGCCCCGGGTGCCAAGCGAATGTGATCGAGCGTTTTCTCTGTGCTTAAAAAGTGATTATATAAAAGCGATTTAAAGTTATATTAAGTTACTGTCCTTAAGAAATTTATTTTTTATATCAGCTACTGTCACAAAAAGTACTTGTACAGAGCAAGAAAGAAAAGCTACCTTTCTTTATTTTTCATACTTCTTTTACTAACACTTAATACTCTACGCTTGGTCACACCAGGCACTGCTCCTGCCTCCCCGTGGCGGGGCCGGAAGTCTTGGCAGAAAAGCTCATCTGCCAAGGACTAAAAGGAGCAAACATGGATCAACATGCCTTTCCGCCTCTCGAGCCGACAAGCTCTCGGCCAGAGTTAGAAAATGAGCATAGCACGTCGCAACCCAAGAGGATGAAAACCACTTCCTCAGCGACAAATTGTCCTGCATTTCTAATAATGCACTCTCTTACAGATCAGCCTCTCAGTAAACTCTCTCCGTTCCTTATCCAGAAACACCTGGAAAGTCTGGCAGGATCGCCTAAGACAGTCAAGAGGCTACAATCAGGCGACCTTCTATTGGAAACAGTGAATTGTAAACATTCAGAGAAACTGCTTAAACTTACAAGCTTTGCTGGAATTCCAGTAAAAGTTTCTCCCCATGCTACCCTAAATACATCTAAGGGCGTTATATCCAGCTGGGATCTATTGAATGTCACTGAGGAGGAGATAACACTAGAGCTTCAAGATCAAAATGTTATTGCTGTGAGAAGAATTATGGTGAAAAGAGAAAATATACTCACACCAACAAGGAATATTATTCTAACTTTTAACACGCCAAATCTACCACCATCGATAAAAGCAGGCTACCTACTCTGCCGCATTAGACCATATATTCCTAACCCATTGAGATGTTTTAAGTGCCAGAAGTATGGCCACTCTCAAACGGCGTGCAGAGGAAACCAGGTTTGTCCTAATTGTGGGTCCGCTGACCACACCCAAAGTGACTGCTTGGCAAAAGAAATGACTTGTCCCAACTGTAAGGGAAACCATCCTGCCTACTCAAGGACATGTGACAGATGGAAAACTGAAAAGCAAATCGTTAAATATAAGATAGAAAATAAAGTGAGCTTTCAGGAAGCACGGAAATTAATTGCTCCCAGTATGAATAAACGTACATACGCCAATATTACGCAAAAATATCAATCAGTAGCCACCCAAACTGATGTTACAGTCCGTTCTACCACCTCAATCTCTGAGTGGGCTCGGACTGTTCTCTCTCAGCAACAGTCCAATCTCCCGAAACAGTTGAACCAAGCAAGTAATACTGCACTTAAAGTACCAGCTACATCTCCTGCTCCTCCCCCAGTGATTTCTTCTATATCGAATAATCGTAACTCAAATTTAAAAAAGAATATCCAAGAAACGTCTATGGATACCATTGACTCATCCAGACAGGAAGAACCGATCTTAGAAATATATGCGGAAGAAGAAATGGACACCGGTCGACCATTATTCCCAAAAAAAGACAAACCAAGGCCTGAACGTCACAAGACAGTTACATTAAAAAAACAGTCAGAAGCAGCTTCTTCTTCTACTAAACATCAGTAATGCCTTACATTCTACAATGGAATTGTAGAGGATTTCGTAGCAACCTTAATGACATTCAAGTCTTAATTAACCGCTACTCTCCAGTTGGTTTCTGTCTACAGGAAACCTATCTAACTCCGCAAATTTCCACCAACATAAAGAACTATGCCATCTATCGGCACGATCGTAATAATTCAAATACTGCCCGTGGGGGAGTGGCCATCTTAGTCAGCTCAAATATCCCGACCAAGCAAATTGTTTTGCAAACTATAATTGAAGCTGTCGCCGTACGTTTGATAACCCAGATTGCTTTAACACTGGTATCAGTCTATCTCCCACCAAGTCATACCTTCTCTTACCAAGACCTTGAAAACCTGCTAATGCAATTAGTACCCCCTGTCTGTCTCTTGGGTGATTTCAATGGCCACAACCCCTTATGGGGATCTACAAAATTAGATATACATGGCCGCTTAATTGAAACCTTTCTGGATAAGGAAAACCTTACTCTTCTTAATACTGGTGCACCTACTCACATACAACTACCAACTGGACAAACCTCTGCAATCGATCTATCAATATGTTCCCCGATTCTGTTTCCAATTATAGAATGGTCTGTTATGGACGATCCCATGGGCAGTGACCATTTTCCGATTATTTGCGATCTGCTCACTGCACAACCACCGTTAGTTATACCCTGCAGGAAATGGAAGTTCTCTCAAGCTAACTGGGTCAAATTTCAATCAGTTGTCACCCTGGATGAACAATATATACGAACACAGTCAATAGATGAAGCCACAGATTATATCACTTCTCATATAATATCTGCAGCTAAATGTTCAATTCCATTGTCGAATCCCCAATTCCGACGGCACCTTAACTATTGGTGGAATCAAGAATGCACAATAGCTAAGAAGTTAAAAAATAAAGCGTGGAATTTATTTCGTAGATCCCCAACCACAGCTAATCTTATCAATTACAAGAAACTAAGAGCAAAAGCACGTCGCATTCAAAGAGAAGCAAAGAAAAATTCTTGGATTCGGTTTCCATCTACCATAAACAGAAACACTAACTCCAGGTTAATATGGAAGAAAATCAGGCAGATTTCTGGAAAATTTCCAACCACCCCTTCACCAATTCTTTCATGGAATGGGCAAGAACTATCTGCTCCTGAAGACATTGCAAATGCCTTGGATAAAACTTTTGCCGAAGTTTCTGCGGCATCAAATTATTCTCCGGATTTCCAGAAAATAAAGACCAAGACTGAACAACGAGCCATCAATTTTCGAACCTCAGTTTCTTTTCCATATAATCAGCCTCTTCAATATCATGAAGTTATACATGTCATTAAAACAACACGCAACAGTGCCTCTGGACCAGATGGAATATCTTACATTATGTTACAAAACCTTGGTGACAGAAACTTACAAATACTACTGGTCTACTATAACCGGATATTTATGGAAAACATTTATCCCACCTCTTGGCATCATGCCACAGTTCTTGCCTTTTTGAAACCCGGTAAAGATCCTACCAGTCCTAACAGTTATAGACCTATTTCTCTATCCAGTTGCCTCGGTAAATTACTTGAAAAAATGATCCATAATCGCCTTGTTTGGATCATCGAAACGCAACAACTAATTAGCAATAAACAGCATGGCTTTCGAAAGAACAGGTCCTCCTTAGATCTCATGATCAAAGCTGAGTTTGTAATTCGTAATGCCTTTGTGAAAAATGAACATCTTGTTATGGTTTCCATAGACATAGAAAAGGCATTTGATACTACCTGGCGTCGTGGCATTCTCAGTGACCTCCATGCTCTAGGTCTACGAGGCAACCTTCCTATATTCATCAGGGACTTTCTCAGGACTCGTTCGTTTCAAGTTCGATACCGCAACTCGCTTTCTAAGACATTTTTACAGGAAGAAGGAGTGCCACAAGGGTCCGTACTGAGTGCAACCCTATTTTCCCTAAGAATCGATTCCATCACAAAAGATCTTCCAAATACTGTTGAGACCTACCTTTATGCCGATGATCTCTCTATTTCTTGCCATTCTCTGAATATGAGATCCATTGAATGACAGCTGCAGATATCTTTAAATAAAGTCCAAAGGTGGGCAGAATTAAATGGCTATCATCTATCACAGCAGAAAACTGTTGCAATCCACTTTTGTAATCAACGGAAAATGCATACAGATCCCGAACTTCAGATGCAAAACTTTACTGTTCCAGTGACTAACAACATCAAACTCTTGGGATTAATCCTTGACAGGAAACTGAATTTCCTTGAGCACATTAAATCTGTGCGTATATCCTGCCTCAAAAAGCTGAACATACTAAGAGCTTTATCTGCCTTGTCTTGGGGAGCAGACCGTACATCTCTCTTGCTTTTATATAGAGCATTGATCAGATCCCGATTGGATTATGGTGCTCCCCTTTATGATTCTGCCCGTAAGAGTACACTACGATGGCTGGATCCTATACAGCATAGCGCATTGCGGATTGCACTTGGTGCTTTCAGGACCCCTCGACGTGGGCACCTGTACGTGGTGAGGGGACCTCCCAGTGATGCTGCTGGGTTTCCAGATTAGCATCACTGGGATCTAACGCCCATACCTTGGTTCCAGGGTTACATCTTTGGAATCCGGCGTGTGCAGCCGTGCGCCGCGACCCGTGGAAGCGGAAAGGGGGATCCTGGTGGTTGAGGGGCCCAGCCTTAATACACCACTTTTGCCCCTGCTTCGACGAGACGGGTGGTCCCGGACCGGCTCGACTGGGATCAATCGGCGGGTGGTTCTATACTGCTAGGGTCAACTGCGTTCCAATAAGTCTCCCTCCCTTTGGTCCTGGGACGGGATAAAGACTTATTGGTAACGTGGGTATGGTGCTCTAAGCGAACTCGGCGTCCCATTCGTGTACGCAGTACCTGCTAGTTCACGAGTGGGCGTCCCTCGTAGGGCTCCGTGGTGGGTGAGGTACTTAGGCATCAGACATTTTCTTTTTACTCATATGAGTAATTTAAATTCTTCTTCTGGGGCCCCAACAAGGCCCCTACCTAATCGATCGTCAGATGAGAGTGAAAGCAATTCAGCTAAAAGAGCCAGAACCGAGGAGAAAACACCATCAGTGACACCGCTCTTCCTCATTCTCCATTCCATCGGAGAGCAGTCACTTGGGAAAATGTCACCTTTCTTTATCCAGAAAGGATTAGAAGGGATGGCAGGCTCACCCAAATCCGTTAAACGGCTGCGTTCTGGAGATATTCTAATTGAAGCAGCAAATATAAATCAAGCTGAAAAATTTTTGAAAGCCATATTTATAGGGGGAATACCCATCATCGTAACCCCTCACAAAACTTTGAACTCTTCAAGAGGTGTGATATCAGAGTGGGATCTTCTTCACGTTTCTGAAGAAGAGATCTGCTCTGAATTAAAAGAACAAGGAGTGACAGCTGTAAAGCGGATATCCATGCGTAAGGATGGGAATCTTGTCCCTACCCGAGTTCTCATCCTAACATTCAACACCCCACGGCCTCCAAGTTCCATCAAGGCAGGGTACTTGAACTGCCCAGTGAGGATTTACGTTCCCAACCCACTGAGGTGTTTTAAATGTCAAAAGTACGGCACTCACAAACATCCTGTCGTGGTAATCCTGCCTGTGCTCGATGTGGTGTTAAAGACCACGAGAGCAAGGAATGTCTAGCTCCTAAGCCTAATTGTATTAACTGCCAAGGAGAGCACCCTGCATACTCTCGAGCATGCCAGCGGTGGAAGGACGAAAAGGAGATACAGAAATTAAAAACGGAGCTAAACATCTCCTACCCAGAGGCTAGAAAACGCATACAACCAATAAATAGCGGGAAACCTTCATATGCCCAGAAGGTTTCTGCTAAGTGCACTATCGGTACACAAACTGAGATGACTATACCACCAAAAGAGTCATTCACCCCGATTGCACGCTATTTATTGAGTTCACAAAAGCCCACCACAAAAACACAATCAGCTGCCACTCCTATATCCGTACCTCCTAGTGCTCCACCACTACCTAAACCAAGTGGTAAAGAAAAGCCAAAAACTTTAGAAGAGTCATCCGTGAGACCAGAAAGAATGGATGTAGAGAACAAGGAGGTACAGGATGAATCAGTCTTGGAACTCTTTGCGGAGGAAGAAATGGACACGGGACATCGTCCTTTTTTCCCCAAAAAAGATAAAGCCAAGGCTGATAAAAGTAAGCCCTCAGCACCTCGGAAGCCGCCTGATGGACCCACCAAGCCAAAATAATGGCTAAATTCCTACAATGGAATTGTCGTGGATTCCGGCGAAATACTGATGACATCAAGGCCCTCCTGCAAAAGCACGAGCCAGTTTGCTTTTGCTTGCAGGAGACTTATCTAAAGGCGAATGATGATCCCACCATGCATAACATCACAATCTTTCGTCAGGATAGAATTGCGGATGGTCCTGCTCATGGAGGAGTGGCTATCCTTGTGAGTAATCAAACCCCAGTTCAGCCCTTGCTAATTACAACCAGCATAGAGGCTGTTGCAATTCGCCTTACAGTGGGATTTTTATTAACGGTCTGCTCTATTTATTTGCCACCTGGGACTGATATCTCCCAGGAAGCCCTTGATGATCTTCTAAAGCAGTTGCCTCCCCCTTTCTTACTTCTCGGGGATATGAATGGACATAACACCCTGTGGGGTAGTGCTAACATCAATGAAAGGGGACGGGTCATAGAGCGTATGCTCAATGACAATGCCCTTTCCCTTCTCAATACTGGAACAAACACCTTCTTCCATACGCCTACCCGGACTTTTTCTGCCATTGATCTCTCTATCTGCTCCCCTTCTCTGCTCCCTTCACTCACTTGGGAAGTGGAGGAGAATCCATACGGAAGTGATCACTTCCCTGTGATAACCTTGTTACACAGTGGGAGACCATGTCTTCCTTTTAGGTTACCACGGTGGAAGTTTGATCAGGCTGACTGGAATGCCTTCCAACATCAGGCAAATTTTGAACTCAGTACAGTCAGTCAGGAGCCTATCAATGATGCAGTAACGTACATCACAGAAATGATTGTCCAAGCAGCTGCGAATGCTGTTCCAAAAACATCTGGCCGGTTTCCACCATTTCCCAAACCTTGGTGGAATTCACAATGCACAGCAGCAAAAAAGGCTCAAAACAAAGCGTGGGGGATATTCCGTCGATATCCTACCACTGCTAATCTAATAGCTTTCAAGCGTGCACGAGCCAAAGCACGCTACATTCGCCGTCAGAGTCAAAAGGAATCATGGATCCGTTTTACATCATCTGTTAACCAGGCTACCAATTCTAAGGTAGTCTGGGATAAAATCCGGAAAATGAAGGGAAAATATACATCCCACCCTTCTTCAATCCTAGATTACAATTGATGCGCTATTGCAGATCCAACTGCAATAGCCAGTGCTGGCCCCGAGTGCCAAGCGAGTGATCTAGCGATTTACAAAGCGAATTTGAAAGCGTTTTTCTAAAGAGAAGTTGATAAAGAGATTTCCAAAGGCTTTACTTTCAAAGTTATTTATTTTCTGGCTCTTTGTAAATAAAGAAGGAAGCCTCCTACAAGAAAGGAAAGACACCTTTCTTTTGTATATATAACTACTTTTCTAACACACTAACCACTAACCTTTTATCGCTTGGTCACTGGTGGCACCGCTCCTGCCTCCACGTGGCGGGGCCGGTAACCTGGGGGATAAATCAACCCTCGGGGCTAAAAGGAGCAGTAATGGAAACGAATGAATTTCCACGTCTAGAGCCCAAGAGTGCTCAATATGACAATCGTGAACCCGACCATGACTTTTCTACCTCTAAGAGAATGAAAAAAGATGCAGGCAGACAGGAATCACCAGCTTTCCTGATTATCCATTCTCTGTCGGCACAGCCTGTTAGCAAGCTCTCCCCTTTCATCATCCAACGATGCCTTGAACATGCAGCATCATCTCCAAAAATGGTGAAACGTCTCCAATCCGGGGACTTGTTAATAGAGACTTCTCTCCCAAGACACTCTGAACAACTACTGAAACTCACCACTCTAAGCGGAATTCCGATACAAGTCACTCCGCATAACACCCTGAATTCATCCAGAGGAGTGATTACTGAGTGGGATCTACTGAACGTGTCTGAAGAAGAAATAGTACAAGAACTAAAGTCACAAAATGTAACTCAAGCAAAAAGAATCATGATACGAAAAGATGGTACCTTAGTCCCAACACGTAACATAATTCTAACTTTCAATACACCGAATCTACCAGCATCAGTCAAAGCAGGTTACTTAAATTGCCGTGTTCGACCCTTTATCCCAAATCCCCTGAGATGCTACAAGTGCCAGAAATTTGGTCACTCCCAGACAGCATGCCGTGGCGTTTCAACATGTCCAAACTGTGGCTCCACAACTCATACCCAGTTAGAATGCAAAGCACAAACTCCACAGTGTCCTAATTGCAGGGGAAGCCATCCAGCATACTCTAAAGAATGTGACCTCTGGAAGATTGGCAAAAAAATTCAAAAATATAAGACTGAAAATAAAGTCTCCTATCAAGAAGCTAGGAAACAAATTAAACTAACCATGCCAAATAGCGCTTATGCCTCGATTATCCACTCTCACCAATCAGTAGCATGTCAGACGGAAGTGTCACTCTCTCCAGATAAATCGATTGCAGACTGGGCTCGATCAGTTCTATCGACCCAGCCTACATCAAAGCCAAACACAGTTGACCAAAGTATGAATACACCTATCACAGTTCCAACCCAAATCATAACCCAAGGTAAAGTAACAGAAAAACCTCAAAAATCAGATCCTGTCGAGGTTAATCAACCACCCTCAACAAGGATGGATACCGACGATACGACTACCCAAGACCTCCTTGAATTACATGCAGATGATGAAATGGAAGATAGCAATAATTCAACACGCCCCAATTTCCCCAGAAAAGAAAAACCTAAGCTGGATCGTCACAAACAACCCACTTATAAAAAGCAGTCAGATTCATCTCCCTCTTTCAAATCCAAATAATGGAACAGATCATCCAATGGAACTGTAGAGGCCTTCGCAGCAACATCGATGATGTCCATGAATTAATTCACCTATACCGACCTCTTGCAATGTGCTTGCAGGAAACGAATTTGACACCTCAGATCTCAATCAAAATCAAAAATTATACCTTGTTTAGACAAGACAGAGCTGACACTAACAGTGCTCACGGAGGAGTAGCAATACTCGTGGATTCAAGTATCCCCTCCAGACGCATCCATTTACAAACCTCCTTAGAAGCTGTTGCCACTCGCGTTGTAAATGGTATTACACTGACACTGGTTTCAATCTATCTTCCACCAAATCATCAATATACCATTCAAGAAATCGAAGATCTTGTCTTGCAGTTACCATCTCCCTTTTGTATCCTAGGAGACTTTAATGCCCACCATCCAATATGGGGTTCACCTATATCAGACAAACGAGGGAAGCTTATTGAAATGTTGATAGACAGGCAAAATTTAACTTTACTAAATACTGGCACTCCCACATATATCCATCTCCCTACAGGTACAACCTCTACAATAGACCTTACCATTTGTTCCCCAATCCTCTTTCCAAGTATAGAGTGGGTAACTCTAAGCGATCCTTATAGCAGTGATCACTATCCCATAATCTGCAAACTTCAAACATCCTGTTCCTTCCCAACAGAAAATCCAATGAAATGGAAATTTTCAAGAGCTGATTGGACAAAATACAGAACGCAAATATCATTTGACAACTACATTATTCAGCCCTGTTCCATCGACAGTGTTACTGAGCACATCACAAATGAAATTCTGTCAGCCGCATCCGCTACCATTCCTCAATATCAAGCAAGAAATAGACGAAAAACAAATTATTGGTGGAATGAGGACTGCAACCATGCGAAAAAAGAGAAAAACAAAGCCTGGAACCTTTTCCGCAAACACCCAACCACCCTCAATCTTATTAGTTATAAACGTCTTAGAGCAAAAGCTCGTTACATCAGACGTAAAGCGAAAAAAGAAAACTGGATTAAATTCGCCTCGTCAGTGAATAAAAATACTGATATTAGATTAATCTGGAGAAAAATAAAATGTTTAAACAGTAAATTTCCTCCTTTATCCACCCCACTACTGAACTGGAATGGACAGGAGCTTTCTACCCCTACAGAAATATCAAATGCACTGGGAACCACATTTTCTCAGCTGTCCTCTTCTATCGCCTATGATCAAACATTTCAAAAACTTAAAACAATTGCAGAGAAATCCAGACTAAATTTCACTGACAATTCCGCTTTACCTTATAACAAACCATTTACCATGCTTGAGCTGCAACAATCCCTTAACAACTCAAGAAACAGTGCTGCTGGCCCAGATGGGATATACTATGTAATGTTGCAAAATTTGGATCAGAGATCACTCTCATTACTGCTCATATTTTTCAATCGCATTTTTTCCGAACATACCTTCCCAAGTTCCTGGAGTCATTCTTATGTACTAGCAATTGCAAAGCCCGGTAAAGATCATTCTGTTCCGCAAAATTACAGACCAATATCCCTTACCAGCTGTCTAAGCAAAACCCTAGAGAAAATGATACATCGCCGCCTCACTTGGTTCCTGGAGTCCCAAAACTTGATTAACAACAACCAATTTGGATTCCGGAAAAATCGATCTTCATTGGATCTCATGATCAAAACCGAGACAAACATTAGAAATGCTTTCGTCAAGAAGGAACATCTCGTAATGGTCTGTCTTGATGTTGAGAAAGCCTTCGACACTACTTGGCGATTCGGCCTCTTAAAAGATCTGCATTCTCTTGGCCTGAGAGGTAATTTATCATACTTTATCAAAAATTTTCTACATCAGAGATCCTTTCAAGTCCGTTACCGGGGAACCCTCTCTAAGATCTTTACCCAAGAAGAAGGAATTCCGCAAGGGTCGGTTCTCAGTGCCACTTTATTTACAATGAGAATGAACCACATAATTGAACTCATTCCGAAAACTGTAGATTCCTACCTCTTTGCAGATGATCTCTCAATATCCTGTCATTCTCAAAACATGCATTACATTGAACGCCAGCTACAAATATCAGTTAATCGCATCGTGACATGGATGACAGAAAATGGTTATAGACTGTCCAGCCAGAAATCTGCTGCCATACACTTCTGTAACAGACGAAATATGCATCCTGAGCCCGAGCTCCACTTGAATAACCAACCTCTTCCCATAACTAATTGTATTCGTCTACTAGGATTATTTTTCGACAACAAGTTAAACTTCCAAAAACACGTTGAATATCTCCGGACAAACTGTCAAAAGAAACTGAACATACTCAGAGTTTTATCAGCGACAGCATGGGGAGCAGATCGTAACACCCTGCTTCACCTATACAGAGCCATAATTAGATCACGCCTGGACTACGGGGCGCCTGTTTTTGATTCTGCTAGGGAGAGTGTTTTATCTCGGCTCAACCCTATCCAACATTCAGCTCTTAGATCAGCATTAGGTGCATTCAGAACATCTCCAGTGCAAAGTTTATATATCGAAGCCCATGAACCTCCTCTAAATATCAGGAGAAAGATGTTGCTGTTAAACTATGCAATCAAGATCCAAAGCCAGGTAACCCATCCTAATTGGTCAATACTTCATGATCCGCTGTATATGACCCTGTATAGAAACAAAACACAGACAGTTCGGCCTGCTGGTATTAGGCTAAAACATCTAACAGAAGATTGGGATATACACTTCGATAAAATCTTGCAAGATCCTATAGATCCTGACCCTCCATGGTCTGACATCACACCATGTTGTGACAAGTACTTCCACCAGTGGGGTAAACACTCTCTATCAGACTTTACCATCCAACAGCTGCACACTGAGCATGGTCAACATTATCCTGACTTCGCTAAAATATATACAGATGGGTCGAAATCCGAGAGTGGATCGGGTGCAGCAGTGGTACTCCCTGATAAAATAGTTTCTCAATCTCTTCCGACAGAGTGTAGTAGCTACACAACTGAATTATTTGCCATAAAGCTTGCATTAGAAAATGTCTTCCATATGTCAATTCAAAAGAGCATAATTTACACAGACTCGCAAGGTTCCGTATTAGCATTGCAAAACAATTCCCCACCTACTCATCCGATATTAAAGCTCATCAAAACACAGTTGATACGACTTAGAGAGCATCAGCAAAAGGTTATCTTCTGCTGGATTCCAGGCCATACCGGAATACCAGGGAATGAAATTGCAGATGATGCTGCCAAAAATCCATCCAGCCCAGCCCCAATGAATTCGCTAGTACCTGTCACAGATTATAAAATGAATATACAAAGAATATGTAAAGATCAATGGACTCTTCAGTGGCAAACACAATTCCAAAATAAACTATTCCAACTAAAACCCTTACCAAAATTATGGGCTTCTAGCTCTATAGCAAACAGACAAGAAGAAGTAATTCTAGCCAGAGCCAGAATTGGACATACTCATTTAACCCATCTGTTTCTTTTGTCAGGAAATGATCCTCCCCAGTGTAATCATTGTCATACACCACTCACAGTCAAACACATACTTCTGGACTGTACTCTATATAATAATGCTCGACTAATGTCTTTCAATTCTCTGTCAAATTTAAAGGAACCTTTGTCACTTCACCATATCATAGGCGAAAATTCAAATCTTGCAGAATTCTTCTCCTTTCTAAAACGAATAAGATTGTATAACCGTATTTAACTGCTTATAAATCAACAAACACAGACTGTATGCATCACTTCCATAAGTGCAATATGGCCTAAGTAGCCATTGCACTTTAAACCCCATCAACAACAACAACAACAACAATAGCCAGTGCTCTTGGGGAAACATTCTCTAACATCTCCGCAACATCCTCATATTCCCCAGAGTTTCTGGTCCTGAAACATAAACTGGAAAAAGAGGCACTTAATTTTAAGTCTAAGAACATCTATCCCTACAATGGGCCGTTCACTATTCAGGAACTGAAAAGAGCCCTCGCCCTTTCCAAAGCAAGTGCTGTTGGACCAGATGGCATCCATTATGAATTGGTTAAACATCTTTCACCAAAATCTATGGATTATCTGCTCTCTCTGTATAACAGAATCTTTATTGAAGGGCAGTTTCCGGATTCCTGGCGCAAGGCAATCATTCTTGCCTTTCCTAAGCCAGGAAAGGATCCAAAAATCACCACCAATTATCGTCCTATTGCTCTGACTAGCTGTCTGTGCAAAATTCTGGAGAGAATGGTCAATTCTCGTTTAATATGGTATTTAGAATCAAATGACCTTCTCTCCAATATCCAGTGCGGCTTCCGAAGGAACCGGTCCACTTTGGACCATCTTATTAGACTGGAAACATCCATCCGGGATGCTTTCCTAAAACGTGAACACTTGGTGTCGGTGTTCTTTGACATGGAGAAAGCGTATGACACAACCTGGAGATTTGGCATTTTAAAAGATCTGCATAGCCTCGGTCTTAGGGGGCAACTCCCCATTTTTATTAAAAACTTTTTAGCCAATCGATCTTTCCAGGTCCGTGTGGGATCCTCACTCTCTCGTTCCTTTAGCCAAGAGGAGGGAGTACCACAAGGATCAGTATTAAGTGTCACGCTTTTTGCCATCAAAGTAAATTCCATCACAGAACAACTTCCTCAAACTGTAAACAGTGCCCTCTATGTTGATGACTTTAGCATATTTTGCCAGTCATGCAACATGAGGGTGATTGAAAGACAACTGCAGAAAGCCATTGATCGACTCAACTCCTGGGCACTTACAAATGGTTTCAGGTTCTCGCCGGAGAAGACCGTTTGCGTACACTTTTGTCGTAAGCGTAATCTTCATCCTGAACCCGAATTACGGCTCGGACGAAATGCTATTCCAATAGCAGCGGATACAAAATTCTTGGGACTCGTATTTGACAAAAAGTTGACCTTTCTGGATCACATCCGTCAACTCCGCACAAAGTGCACAAGAGGGCTGAATATTCTGCGCTCTCTTTCCTCTACATCTTGGGGTGCGGATCGATGCACCCTACTACGCATCTACCGTGCACTTGTACGATCCAGACTAGATTACGGGTCCCTGGTATACAATTCGGCCAGAGACAGTGTACTTCGGTGGCTGGATCCTGTCCATCATCTGGCTCTCCGTACCGCTATTGGAGCATATCGAACATCTCCAGTCCAGAGCTTATACGTCGAAGCAAACGAACCGCCGTTATTGCTTCGACGCAAGCAGTTGTCTCTAAACTACGCTCTAAAACTGAAATCCCTGCCAGACCACCCTACGTGGCTATCCGTTTTTGAGCCACGATGGGAAAATTTATACAACACCCGTAAGACTGCCAATCGCCCTTTTGGTATTCGTGTCCAAGAGCTACTTAAAGAACTTAATATCAAGGTAGACAAGGTTGCGCAAACACCAAAGCAACCCCTTCCACCCTGGCATGCTCATGTCCCGGCATGTGACTTTTCCCTTAGAAATTGGGGAAAGTCGGACACTCCATCATCGGTCTACCTGCAGCTTTTTTCAGCACACCGAGCTGAACATTCTGACTTCGTGCCAGTCTGCACAGACGGCTCGAAGGCGGAATCATATGTGGGATCCGCTGCTGTCTTTAGAGACAGCACTACATCGGAGCAGATTCCCTCTGAATGCAGCATATTTACTGCAGAGCTGCACGCTATAAAGTTAGCCTTGGATCACATTATTAAATGCCAATACCAACGGTTCATTTTATATTCAGACTCTCTCAGCGTGTTACAGGCTTTAATATCTGTGAGATATAATTCTCATCCAGTTCTGTCTAGCATTCAGCAGAAGCTTCACGTTCTCCTTGAACGTGAATATGATATCCGCTTCTGCTGGATTCCTAGCCACATTGGGATTAGGGGAAATGATTTAGCTGACGCCGCAGCCAAATCAGCAATTCCCAATAATAACCACTGCCTGTTAGTCCCCTATACAGACTACAGGCGAATAATACATGAAAAGATACACTCCCAATGGCAGGATTCGTGGAATAGACAGACTGCGAATAAACTATATCATATAAAGCCTGTAATTGAACCGTGGCAGTCTAGTCTGCGCAGGAATCGTAAGGAGGAAGTTGTTCTTGCCCGGACCCGCATAGGACACAGTCATTTAACGCATTCGTTTCTGCTGAGGGCTGATGACCCTCCTATGTGTGTGTCCTGTGGCACAATCTTAACGATCAGACACCTTTTAATTGACTGTCCAGATTTTAACAGTACCCGTTTTACCGCTTTTAATCATCTGGCTGAGCCGTATACACTCAGTCAGATTTTATCCGACAATGACAATGTGTCTGCTGTTTTTAGCTTTTTAAAAGCAATAAAGGTTTTTAATCGTATTTAAAATTTATATGTTATTGTTGTTTATTTATGTTTTCAGATCTGGACATGTAAAGTGTGTAAAGTGTGTAAAGTGTGTTTGGTGTCAAGCGGCACCAGGGGTTTCCCCCATCTCCGCATTGCTTGCATTGTGATGGGTGTGCCAGTTTACTGGAAATGCCAGAGATTCAAAAGTGTATGGATATTGTACATGTGTAGTGTCGTGTACCGTTGTTCATCTGGTCATTTAGCCGCTGGACCCCTACTGAGGCCCAACGTTGCCCCACTTTAGCCCCGTGGAGGCAGACCAGGAAACACCAGTCGACTAAGATTTACTCTGGCAGGTCCTGCCACCTAATTTCCTGAGATTTCAGTGGCTAGGACCTTAAAAAAAAAAAAATAAATAAAATAAAAAAAAAATAAAATAAAATAAAAAAAAAAAAAAAAAAAAATATATATATATATATATATAAACAAATATATATATATATATATATATATATATATATATATATATATATATATACATACATGTAAAACACACACAGGTGTGTATATATATATATATATACATATACATGCCACACACAAACATATATACACACCCTCTATGCGCTTGCGTGGCAGGGAGGCGCTAGGAATGGGAGGCCGAGAGTAGTGGGCGAGGGTGATTTTAGATTGTGTGGGGCATTGCGTGCAGGTAGAGTGGGGAGTAGATTGAAGACTGGGGGGGAAAGGCAGAGACATGGAGCCGATAGAGTAGACAGCTCCAGTTTACAGTGGGGCAAGCCCATGCCCCACCAGAGAGTAAGAATGGGGGTGGCGCGTGGGGGGGATACGGTGGAACCGTCACCTCCCCCACCCACCGGGGAGGGGTGGAATAGTTGAGACAGGCAAGGGAGCTGGCTCAGGTCGCCAATACGGCGTGCATGCAGAGACTGCGATTTGTTCATGTGGCATTTGGTATAGACTAGTAGGATTGAGCCACTTGTAGGATTTAACTCCTCTTCTCTGATGTCCGTGTGAGCCAAGTTTGGTCGCCTATTTGGAGGTCGCTCTTTGGAAATGGGACCCGTCCAGTTAAATCTGATTTTAGCATCCATAGGATAATGCGTAGAGGGCTGCTCGCCGCTTTTGGTGTATACTCCGTCTGTAGGTCAAGACTGAGTATTCAAGAAGCAAATCCTGGTCCAATAGTGACAAATGGGCCTGGAGTACTGGGGTCCATAGTTTAACAGATATTTATTTATTTTACTGGGTATACTTTAAATAAATATCTGTTAAATCCTGGACATGGTGGCCTAATTAATTAGGTCACCGAGATGTTAAATTTGTTAGATATTACCTGGTCTTGGCGCATTATAGCCTTAGTTGCTATTGCGCCAATAAAACCCAAATCAACAACAACAACAGCTTTCAGGACATCTCCTACTCATAGTTTGTATATTGAAGCACATGAGCCCCCCCTTCACCTCCGCAGAAAAACGCTGCTTCTTAAGTATGCAGCCCGAATACAAAGTTGCTTTCAGCATCCCATTGGACCATATCTCTTTAATCCACCACTGCAAAACCTTTATAGAAATAAACCCAGTAAAATAAGACCGGCAGGCTTACGCCTTATTGAATTAACGCAGAGTTGGAACGTTCAAATTTTCAACAGGAAACATGTAATGAATTACTCCCAACCGCCATGGATTCCTCCTCCTCAGTTATATTTGGATACTTATCTTGAAAAGTGGGGAAAGAATCGTCTACCAACGCTCAGTGTGAAACAACTCCATGCAAGTCATATTCAGAAATACGCTGATTTTTTGCCCATATATACTGATGGCTCCAAATCACATTCAGCCGTAGGAGCAGCGGCAGTATTTCCGTCTACTATCATCTCGGCTGCCCTTCCACCTGAGTATAGCAGCTTCTCCGCAGAACTTCATGCAATAAAATTAGCTTTAGACAACCTGAATCTCTACCCATCTATAAAATATGTTATATACACAGACTCTCTCAGCTCAATAACCGCAATGCAAAACTCTTTCTACAAGGCTCATCCTGTGTTAAATCAAATTAGAAGACTCCTGTTACAAATTGAAGGTCATCAATCAGTGACCTTTTGCTGGATCCCAGCACATTCAGGGATAATGGGTAACGAACTTGCTGATGTAAATGCTAAAAATCCGTCAACCTTTGATTTAACCTCCATTCCGATTCCAGCCTCTGACTACTGTCACATCATACAAACAGCATGTTTCGCGAAGTGGAAAGATCTATGGCACAAACAAAAGAATAATAAACTCTACCAGTTGAAACAGGATCCAAAACATTGGCACTCTAGCACAAAAACAGTGCGAAGAGAAGAAGTGGTTCTTGCACGGGCACGTATTGGACACACATATCTGACCCACCTCCATCTGCTCAGAGGCGAAGATCCTCCTCAATGTCCATACTGTTCAGAAAAATTAACAGTCAAACATATTCTGATTGACTGCCCTCACTATCAACAGGACAGAACATCCGTCCTGAGTTCCCTGAAAAATCTACAAGAACCAATGACATTACAACATATTATTTGAGATGATGCAAACATCAACGAATTTTTCTCATATCTGAAAATAATTGGATTCTATGATAAATTTTAAATATCTCTATAAACGCAAACAAGTTGTTACGCCTAAATTATGTTTTTAGCTCTTTCATGTGAATAGGCGCATTATAGCCACAGCAGCTTATGCGCCGATAAACACCCATAACACACACACACACACACTTGTTCAATCTCCGAAAAACTCTTCCCAAGTTGCAGTATTTACACTGCTGAACTCCATGCAATAAAAATGGCTATCAAACACGTCAACAACAGGTCTAATGAAGAAATTATAATCTATACTGATTCCTTGAGTGCAGTAACTTCTTTACAACATAAATGTCCGAACTCTCATCCTATTCTAAAAGAAATCAGAGCTCAGCTAATTAATCTCGCAAAATATAATACAGAGGTAAGGTTCTGCTGGATTCCTGGGCATGCTGGAATCCAGGGAAATGAGAAAACAGATCAAGCAGCAAAAAATCCAGTCAACCCCGTATCTTCACTTGCGTCGATTCCTTATATGGACTGTAAACTTATCATAAAACAGTTATGTATTGACCAATGGACATCAGTATGGCAGCAGCAAACCCACAATAAGCTTTTCCAAATAAAGAAAAAGCCACAATACTGGAAATCTAGTTCACGACTAAACAGAAGAGAAGAGGTTGTCCTTGCAAGGACACGCATTGGGCATACCTATCTCACCCACCTCCATCTGTTGACAGGGGATGAACCTCCTCACTGTCGCCATTGTTCCGCCCTACTTACAGTGAAACACATTCTCCTCGAGTGTCCTTACAATCATGCTGCCCGATTAACAAATTTTAAATCGGTTTTAACCCAAAACAATTCATTAGAGATGAACCATATTCTCAGTGATGACGCAAATCTATCCGATTTATTTAGTTTTTTAAAACAAATTCATGTATATGAACTTATCTGACAAATGACTGAAAAAAAAAAATAAATAAAAATAATAATAATTTACACAATTACTGTGACAGGCACAATTTGGCCTTAGTTGCCCTTGTGCCAATAAACTTCCATTTAAACCAACCAACCAACCAGTTTGCCTTCTTGAACTTCCAGGTGGATCGGTGCTCGAGATTTGCAGTTACCCTTGTTTGTAATGAGCAAAGGATTGGGAAGTGATCACTGTTTAGAGGATAGTTTAAAACTGACCATGTCATACTTGAGAGAATTGCTGGTGAGCAGATTGACAAGTCTATTGCAGAAGTAGATCCTGTAGATAGGTGAATATAAGTGGGAGATCCAGAATTTAGTATAGTTAGGTTGTTATTATTCATGAATGATTCTATTAATTTCCCTCTTGTGTCAATCGCAGGCGACCCCCATAATGGATGGTGGCCATTGAAGTCACCAAAAAGGCAGATTGGAGATGGTAGTTGCATAACCAAATTATCAAGTTCTGTATTTGATAATGGTTGAGAAGGGGATATATATATAGAAGTTAGGGTGATTGATATACCGATTGAAATACGTGCTGCCACAGCTTCTAGACTAGTTTGTAATTGAATTTGCCTGGACGGTATGTTTGATTTTATAAGCACAGCTACTCCTCCACGAGCAGGAGACTCCGAAATCCTGTCTTTTCTATATATTGTATAGTTTGTAAGGCCCCGGGTGCCAAGCGTTCCGTGACCAAGTGATTTTTGTGCGTTCCAAAAAGCGTTATATCTAAAGAGCCTTTGAGCAAATTATATTTCGTTCCAACTACCGTTTTCTTTATTTATAAATTACTGCAGCACTTTCGCACTACAAGAAGTAGGCAAAGGCCCAGAAAGGGAAGCCACCTTTCTGTTTCTATTTCTAACAGTACTAACCAAATAACTCAGCCGCTTGGTCACCTAGTGGCACTGCTCCTGCCTCCCCGTGGCGGGGCCGGAAACCTGGGAGGTAAAGCAAACCCCCAGGGCCAAAAGGAGCAAAACATGGAATATGACAACTTCCCCCCGATTAAGACTGCAAATCTGAATAATACGGATTTGCATCAACCTGATATCGACTCTACCAATCCAAAGAGACTGAAAACGGATACTCATCGAATTGAACATCCGAGTTTTCTGATTCTCCATTCACTGACAAACCAGCCCTTAGGCAATCTATCGCCATTTCTAATTCAAAAATGTCTTGAGAATGTTGCTGGTTCCCCGAAAATGGTAAGGCGACTAAAATCTGGCGACTTGCTTGTAGAGACCACAAGCCCTAAACACTCTGAGTCTCTACTTAGACTCAATTCATTTGGCGGAATTCAAGTCAAGGTGTCCCCACATGCCACACTAAATACATCCAAAGGCGTAATTTCAGAATGGGACCTAATGAATGTTTCAGAGGAGGAAATTGTTCAGGAACTGCAGGAACAGAAAGTCATACAGGCCAAAAGGATCATGATGAAAAAAGATGGCGAGCTAACTCCAACTCGGAGTATCATACTAACATTCAGCTCACCAAACCTACCTTCGTCAGTGAAAGCAGGGTATTTGCATTGTCGCATACGGCCATACATTCCAAATCCGATAAGATGTTATAAGTGCCAGAAATTTGGACACTCACAAACAGTCTGTCGAGGTGACCCAGTATGCCCAAACTGTGGATCGAAAGAGCATACCCAAACTGATTGTACTGCCCAGTCTTCTCTTTGTCCCAACTGTAAAGGCAACCATCCCGCCTTCTCCAAAAATTGTGAACAGTGGAAATACGAGAAAAAAATCCAGAAATATAAAATAGAAAACAAAGTCTCGTTCCCAGAAGCACGAAAGCAACTGCAAATACAGATGCCTAGACGTACATATGCCGAAGCCTCTAAAAAATTTCATTCAGTATCCATCCAAACTGACACATCAATTCCACCAAACATCTCTATTGCTGAATGGGCTCGATCCTTGCTCTCTTCTGCACCACAATCATCAAAGCAACATATATCAAGCAGGGCTAACAACACGCCAATCAGCATACCACCTGCTGTCCATGCAGCCCCTGTAATATCCGTTCAAACAGAGAAACCAGATCCCGTTAGCAAACAGCCAGTTGACTCCGTCCTTATGGATACCAATGAGATCCCCAGTCAGGAAGAAACAGAAACCATTCTGGAGATCCATCCGGAAGATGAAATAGACAAGAGACCAGTTTTCTCAAAAAGAGATAAAATTAAAATTGACCGCGGTAAACAGACTTTTAAAAAACAGACAGACTCAGCTCCCTCATCTAAATCTAAACAATGAATAATATAGTCCAGTGGAATTGCAGAGGCTTGCGTAGCAATATTGATGACATCCAGGAAATAATTAAACGTCATAATCCAGTTGGCATCTGTTTACAGGAGACATACTTAACTCCTAAAGTATCTTTCTCGATCAAAAATTATTCTCTTTTCAGAGAAGATAGACCAATTACAAATAAAGCTCACGGTGGGGTTGCTATTCTCATAGATTCACGAGTCCCTTGCAGACGTATTCCTTTGCAAACCTCTGTTGAAGCGGTTGCTGCGCGAATAGCAATTGGAGTTACTATAACACTTGTTTCTATCTATCTACCGCCCACTCAGCCTTGCACTATTCATGAACTTGAAGATCTAATACTGCAGTTGCCAACCCCTTTCTGTTTATTGGGTGACTTCAATGGACACCATCCATTGTGGGGCTCTCCCAATGCAGATGGGCGGGGACAACTTATTGAAATGCTCATTGACAGGCAGAATTTATCCATCCTAAATACTGGTTCACCAACTTACATCCATCTCCAAACAGGAACTGTGTCCTCAATAGATCTATCTATATGCTCTCCAATCCTTTTTCCTTGTATTGAGTGGACAGCTTTGGATGATCCACTGAACAGTGATCACTATCCACTAATCTGTAAAATTCAAACTTCACACTCTGTGACTTCAGAAAACTGCATGAAATGGAAATTTTCCAAGGCTGATTGGGCAAAATATACTCATCATGTATCCTTTGATAATCAGATAATTGAATCTTGTCCAATTGACATAGTCACCAGCCATATCACTAAACAAATCCTAGCAGCTGCGTCTATTGCCATTCCACAGTCACAGTCAAGCTCCCGTAGAACCATAAATTATTGGTGGAATGAAGACTGTAGGAGTGCCAAAAAAGAAAAAAACCGAGCCTGGAATATATTCCGCAAACATCCTACTACCAATAATCTTATAAATTATAAAAAACTCAGAGCCAAGGCTCGCCATATCAGGAAAAAAGCAAAAAGAGACTCCTGGATCCGATTTGCAAATTCAATTAATAAAAATACAGATTCTAGAATAATATGGAGAAAAATAAAACAATTAAATGGCAAATTTCCTCCTCCATCCTCCCCAATTTTCAACTGGAATGGACAGGAGCTGTGTACTCCTGCAGAAATTGCAAATGCTTTAGGCTCTGTATTCTCACAGCTGTCTGCATCGACCGCATACGACCA
Organism: Mastigoproctus giganteus; assembly: GCF_048544385.1. Classification (NCBI taxonomy): domain Eukaryota; kingdom Metazoa; phylum Arthropoda; class Arachnida; order Uropygi; family Thelyphonidae; genus Mastigoproctus; species Mastigoproctus giganteus. The sequence continues at coordinate 61,035,630 of NC_143582.1, forward strand.
GTCATTTCAGAAGATTAAAGCTTCAGCTGAAAAATCTCGATTGAACTTCAAAACCAAATCGTGTCTATCATATAATCGGCCCCTCACTATGATTGAACTTCAAGAAGCTATACATACCTCAAAGAACAGTGCTCCTGGTCCAGATGGAGTGTATTATACAATGCTTAAACACTTAGATAACAAAGCATTATCCTTGCTGTTAACTTTCTACAATCGTATTTTCACTGAACATTCATTCCCCACATGCTGGCATCACTCCTATGTACTGGCAATTCCCAAACCAGGGAAAGATCACTCTGTCCCTCACCACTATAGACCTATTTCTCTTACCAGCTGCTTGGGCAAAACCCTGGAAAAAATGATACACCGCCGACTGACCTGGTATCTTGACTCCAAACATTTAATATCTGATAGCCAATTTGGCTTCAGGAAAAATAGATCATCCCTGGATCTCATGGTCAAAGCTGAAACAAACATCAGGAATGCGTTTATCCGAAAGGAGCATCTCGTTATGGTATGCCTTGACATAGAGAAGGCCTTTGACACCACTTGGCGTTTCGGCATCTTGAAAGATCTACATTCCCTTGACCTCAGAGGCCACTTACCATATTTCATACAAAACTTCCTTCAAAATAGAACTTTTCAAGTCCGCTATCGGCAAGTCCTCTCGCAAATCTATATACAACAGGAAGGAGTCCCACAAGGCTCAGTTCTAAGTTCTACCTTATTTGCAATAAGAATAAATAATATAACCAAATGCATACCAGTCCCTGTAAACACATATCTCTATGCCGATGACCTGACTGTTTCCTGCAGTTCACAGAATATGAACTTCATCGAAAGACAACTACAAATCTCTCTTAACAATATTGAATTATGGATGACGCAGAATGGATACCGACTATCACATCAGAAATCCAGTGTCATTCATTTTTGTAACCAACGAAAGATGCATCCTGAACCAGAGCTTTACTTAACGAATCATCCTATATTAGTCATGAAAAGTATTTGTCTCCTGGGCCTCATTTTTGATAGTAAGCTTAATTTTTTAGAACATATCAAATATCTGCGGACTACTTGCCAGAAAAAAATGAATATACTCAGAGTCCTTTCTTCGACAACATGGGGTGCAGATCGCTATACCCTGCTTCAATTGTATAGAACTCTAATTAGGTCTCGACTTGATTATGGTGCCCCAGTTTATGACTCTGCCAGGAAAAGCGTACTTACACGCCTCGCACCTATTCAACATTCTGCCCTCAGGATTGCTACAGGAGCTTTTAGGACATCGCCAGTACAAAGCCTTTATATTGAAGCCAATGAAGTTCCACTCTGTCTCAGAAGAAAGGTGCTACTTCTGAATTATGCAGCTAAAATTCGAAGCATGCCTACCCATCCAATTTGGCCTATACTTAGTGACCCACAGTTTAAAATTCTTTATAGAAATAAACCCAGTGCTGTTCAGCCTACTGGTATCAGATTACAAGCACTATCAGAAACTTGGAATGTCCATCTCGAAAAAGTCCTCCAAGATCCAACCTGTTCAGTCGCCCCATGGGCCTATACTATACCATCCTGCGACAGTTACTTCCTAAACTGGGGGAAACATTCCCTGGCAAATATCAATATACAACAACTCCATACTGCTCACACAGAGAATTATCCTCTTTTTACAAAAATATATACCGATGGATCAAAGTCTGATAACGCAGTAGGTGCTGCAGCAGTTTTCCCTTTTAACACTATCTCTCTATCACTCCCCACAGAATGCAGCAGTTATACAGCTGAGTTATTTGCCATCAAGCTTGCCCTACAAAATATTCTCCATCTGTCCATCAAAAAGAGTATAATATATACGGATTCGCAGAGCGCACTTATAACCCTACAAAACACCTCCTCACCAAAGAATCCTTTAATAAAAACTATAAGAGATATGTTGATACACACCCAGGAACGCCAGCTTGTAGTTATCTTTTGCTGGATCCCAGGCCACACTGGGATACCTGGAAATGAATGTGCAGATTATGCAGCCAAACATCCTTCTAATTCAGAGTCATCATGTGCTCTCGTTCCATATGCTGACTACAAATCTAATATACAAAGCATATGTAAGGAACAATGGACACTTATATGGCAAAATAAACCAGATAATAAGCTCTTTCAAATAAAACCAGATCCACAATTATGGGCCTCTAGCTTCCGGGAAAACAGAAAGGAAGAAGTAATCCTAGCCAGAGCAAGAATTGGTCACAGTCACATTACCCACCTATTCCTCCTCACAGGCAATGATCCTCCTCAGTGTACACACTGCAATTCTCAACTCACAATGAAGCACATTCTTGTTGAATGCACCTTATACTCGCATGCCCGGCAACTCTCATTCAGTTTTCTTCCTAATCTTAAAGAATCTTTAAACCTCTGTCATATCATAGGTAATAATGCCAATCTCACAGAATTTTTCTCATTTATCAAACGGATAAACTTATATGATCAGTTCTGATTGTTTGCAAAACAGTCATCATGAGTATCGTCCACATCGCTGATCGGCGCAATATGGCCTGAGCAGCCCTTGCGCCAAAAATAACAATAACAACAACAACATATAGTTTGTAAATTTTGGTGAAGCTTGAGATGATAAGAAAGTTTCTTGTAGACATACTCCTATCGGATTATATTTAATCAGTAAATCTTTTATGTCATCAGAATTGCTTCTTAGTCCTCTACAATTCCACTGTATGATATTAGACATTATTTGAGTTTAGTTGTGGTTGATTGGTCTGACTGTTTTTTAGAAGTGGAGCATTTCGGTCTGTCTTGTTTTATTTTATCTTTTTTTGGAAAATAGGGGCGTACGGAATCCATGGTGTCATTTGCATGGAGTTCCAAAATGGGTTCCCCATTATCTAAACGCTCATCTACTTCCATACTGTTGGTAGGAGTTTCCATTTGTTTTGAACCTGTGTCAGATTTCGTTTGCTCTGTGTCATATGGGACCGATTCAGTATCACTAGGGATACTGATTGGGGTATTTGTAGCTTCGCTAGTTTTATTTTGAGGATTTTCTTTTTTTGAATTTGAAAGAGTAGATTTAAGCCAGTTAGCCATTGACGTATTAGGCGGAATTGATACATCTGTTTGTGCTCCAGTAGATACATAGTTTCTAGTGCGAACGGCGTAGGATCGACTGCTAGGCATGCTCAACATAACTTTCCTACGTGCCTCAGGAAACGTAACTTTATTTTCTACTTTATATTTTTGAATTTTTTTCGCTGTAATCCATAACTCGCAAGATTTGGAAAAGGCAGGGTGATTTCCCTTGCAGTTTGAACACGCAGGGGTTGCCGCTGAGCAATCAGCTTGAGTATGGTCTTTAAATCCACATATGGGACAGATGGAGTCACCTCTACATGCCTGCTGTGAATGACCATATTTCTGGCATTTGAAGCAACGAACGGGATTCGGAATATATGGTCTAATACGGCAATTCAAATAGCCAGCTTTGATTGAGGATGGTAAGTCTGGAGTATTGAATGTTAATATGATGGTTCTAGTTGGAGTTAGATTCCCATCTTTTTTACTCATGATTCTTTTTACATTTGTTACTTTTTGACTACTAAGTTCTTGGAGTAGTTCTTCTTCGGAGACTGAAATTAGGTCCCACTCACTGATCACACCTCTTGATGAATTTAAGGTTCTGTGGGGAGTAACTGATACTGTTAGCCCCCCAAAAGATGTTGTATTTAACAGCCGCTCAGAATGTTTTGAGGTGGCTGTTTCGATCAGGAGGTCTCCGGATTGTAGTCGCTTCACCATTTTTGGTGACCCTGCAATAGACTCTAGACACTTTTGTATCAAGAATGGTGATAACTTGCCTACAGGTTGGGCAGATAACGAACGTACCACCAAGAAGTTCGGGATATCATTTTGACATTTTGCTTCCCTTCGAAGCCTTTTTGGGTGAACACAGTCACGGTCAATTTCAGAAGTTTCTTGTCTTGAGCTCAATGGCTCTAAAGGTGGATAACTATTTGTATCCATATTAGCTCCTTTTGGCCCTGGGGGTTTACCTTTACCACCCAGGTTACCGGCCCCGCCACGGGGAGGCAGGAGCAGTGCCGCTTGTGGCCAAGCGTAGAGGTTAGTTTAGTTAGTATAAGTACTAAATTAAAGAAAAAGGTACTTTCCTTCTTCTGGGCTCACTTCTTAAGTGTTTTTAAGAAAATGAAGCTACTTAACAAAAAGGTTTAATAAGTAAGGGAGAAAACAAAAGAGAACCTAGTCGCTTACCAAAAAACGCTCTTTAATCGCAAAAGAATCGCTTGGCCACGGAAACGCTTAGCACCCGGGGCCATATCTCAGCAGATTCTTCCCGAATCCAGCATATACACTGCAGAGCTGCATGCTATAGAGTTAGCCTTGGATCACATTCGAACTTGTCAGTGCCAAAGGTCAATAATATATTCTGATTCCCTGAGTGTATTACAGGCTTTATTATCTCTGAGACACAACTCTCATCCAGTTCTCTCTCGAGTTCAGCAGAAGATACATTCTCTTCATGAATACAAGTTTGATATTCGCTTCTGCTGGATTCCTAGCCACATTGGGATAAAGGGAAATGATTTGGCCGACACTGCAGCCAAATCAGCAGCTCCCACTAATAATCGTTGCCTGTCAGTCCCCTACACAGACTACAGGCAAATAATACGAGAAAATATATATTCCCAATGGCAAGAACTATGGCATAGAGAGAGAACAAATAAATTATATCAAATAAAGCCTGTAATTGAAACATGGCAGTCCGGTCTGCGCAGGAATCGGAGCGAGGAAGTTGTTCTTGCCCGACTCCGCATAGGACACACTCATCTGACACATTGTTTTCTGCTGAGGGCGGATGACCCTCCTATGTGCGAGTCTTGCGACACCATTTTAACTGTAAAGCATATTTTAATAGATTGCGTTAATTTTACCGATATTCGCAATATATATTTTACCGCTTTTACTCATCCGACTGAGCCTTATACACTCGGCCCCGAGTGCCAAGCGATAGTGTCCAAGCGATTTTCCAAAGCGATATATAGTGCTCTTTCCCAGTGATTTTGTTATATTTTCTTTCCAGTGCTTTTCTCATACTCATTTCTTTGTAAGTGGTTCTGTACTTAACAGATCCTAAGTAAGAACCCAGAAAGGAAAATTACCTTTCTTTTCCTAGTATATTTATTAATTTTCTGCACTAACAAACTAACCTCTCCAACCGCTTGGCCACTAGGTGGCACCGCTCCTGCCTCCACGTGGCGGGGCTGGAAGTCTGGGAGGAAAAGCGCTCACTCCCAGGGCTAAAAGGAGCAACAATGGACTGTGATACATGTCCACCACTAGAGCCGACAGGCTCTCAACATACTGAGACTAGAAGAATGGAAGACGATCCCAATCTGGCGAAAAGAATGAAAAAAGACTGTAACAAATCAGAACCACCAGCTTTTCTGATTGTACACTCTTTATCGACGCAGCCACTAAGCAGACTCTCTCCCTTTGTCATCCAGAGATGTCTGGAGAATGCAGCAGGTACACCGAAAATGGTGAAAAGGCTCCAATCAGGAGATCTCTTAATTGAGACCACTCAAGCAAGGCATTCAGAATTTTTATTAAAAATGACATCTATAAGCGGAATCCCAATCAAAGTCCCACCACATAACACCTTGAACCCCTCAAAAGGAGTAGTAAGTGAGTGGGATTTGTTGAACGTAACTGAAGAGGAGATAGTCGTGGAATTAGCAGAACAGAAAGTAACTCAAGCAAGAAGAATTATGATAAAGAAGGATGACAAACTTGTTCCCACACGTAACACTATACTGACCTTTAATACACCAAATTTGCCGACCTCAGTTAAAGCAGGCTACCTAAACTGCCGTATCCGCCCATACATTCCAAATCCTTTAAGATGTTTCAAGTGCCAAACGTTTGGTCACTCCCAAACAACATGTAGAGGCGAAAATACTTGTCCTAACTGCGGGTCAAAAAACCATTCACAAACAGAGTGCACTGCAAAGGCTCCGGAATGTCCAAATTGCAAAAATGACCATCCAGCATACTCAAAATCATGCGAACTCTGGAAAATTGAAAAAAGAATACAAAAGTACAAGACTGAGAATAAGGTCACATATCAAGAAGCAAGAGAGCAAATAAAGTCAACTATCCCAAAAACCACGTACGCTGCCATTACACTAAAATGCCAAGCTGTTTCAACCCAAACTGATATATCAATTCCGCCAAATACATCCATTGCAGAATGGGCACGATCTGTGCTATCAACACCTCAACCTACCACCAAACCCGTTGTAGTTGATGAAATAAGCAATACCCCTATCACAGTTCCGCCTAAAATAAAATCATGTGATAAAATGTCAAATAAATCACGAAGGCAACAAGCCACTGAATCACAAAAGGCAAACTCAAATAGAATGGACTCTGAAAATATAACTACACACGATGAAACAGTACTTGATCTTCATGCAGAAGATGATATGGAGACTGGATTTTCATCAGGTCAAACTGATGACGTCGAAGAGAGTACAGATCCCGGACGTCCCAATTTTCCTAAAAAAGATAAAATGAAATATGAACGTCAAAAGCAAACCACTCACAAGAAACAGACAGACTCGCCTTCCCTCCTCAAACCCCGATAATGCAGAACATTGTTCAATGGAATTGTAGAGGTTTACGCAGCAATACCGATGACATCTATGATTTAATCTCCCGATACAGTCCTATAGCCATTTGTATTCAAGAGACTAATCTAACTCCACAAGTAACTCCATCAATCAGAAATTTTATATTTTACAGAAAAGATAGAAACTCCTCATTATCTGCACGTGGAGGCGTCGCTATTCTAGTTGACTGTAAAATTCCTTCTAGAAACGTTCCGCTTCAAACCAACTTAGAAGCCATTGCTGTACGTGTATCTGTTGGGCAAATTCTAACTCTAGTATCTCTGTACCTTCCACCTAACAAGATGTGCACGTTTAAAGAACTAGAAGACCTTATAAGACAAATACCACCACCTTTTTGTATCCTTGGTGATTTCAATGCGCATCATCCATTGTGGGGATCAGACCACATGGACAATAGAGGACACTTGATCGAGATGATACTAGACCAATTGAATCTAACATTACTGAACACTGGTGAAAATACTTATACTCACCTTCCCACTGGATCTATGTCAGCAATTGATTTAACTCTCTGTTCCCCCATATTATATCCCAGTATAGAATGGACAGTATTCAACGACCCACATAATAGTGATCACTTTCCAATCATATGCAGAATCCAAACGCTTCAAACATCATACCCTGATAATCGCTCAAAATGGAAATTCTCCAGAGCAGATTGGGAAAAGTTTTCAACCCGTCTTTCTTTTGATAGTCAATTGATCAGACTACAACCCATTGATGATGTCACAGAACGTATTACCAGGCAAATACTGACCATTGCCTCCGAGGCAATACCTCAAGCCTCCACATGTAAACACAACAACCTTAAACACTGGTGGAATGAAGCTTGTACCAATGCCAAAAAGGAAAAAAATAAAGCTTGGAACCTGTTCCGGAAGTTCCCAACTACCAACAACCTAATTCAATATAAAAGGCTAAAGTCAAAAGCTAGACAAATTAGAAGAAGAGCCAAAAAGGAATCATGGATACAGTTTGCCTCCACTATTACAAAGGATACTAGCAGTCGTCTCATCTGGAAAAAGATTCGGCAATTAAATGGGAAATATCCACTTCTTCCTTCTCCCATCTTAATCAAAAATGGACAGGAAATTTCTTCTGAACAAGAAATAGCTAACACCCTTGCAGAGAATTTCTACCAAACATCTGCCACGTCAGCATATGACAACTCCTTCCTTAAAATCAAAGCTTCGGCTGAAAGGTACAAAATAAAATTCCATACTACCCAATATATTGCCTATAATCAACCGTTTAACCTATTTGAACTGCAAACAGCACTAAATAGATCACCCAACAGTGCAGCTGGACCTGATGGTATATATTATGTAATGCTGAAACATATAAACAGTACGGCATTGAATTTACTATTAATTTTCTATAATCGGATTTTTCTTGAAGGTACATATCCATCTTCCTGGCATCATTCCATCATTTTAGCCTTTCCTAAACCAGAAAAAGATCACACACTTCCAGAAAATTACCGACCTATTTCTCTAACTAGCTGCCTAAGTAAAATCCTAGAAAGAATGATACATAGACGGCTTACCTGGATTCTTGAAACTAAAGCACTGATGAACAACAATCAGTTTGGTTTCCGACAGAACAGATGCACTTTGGATCTAATGGTGAAAGCCGAGACTAACATCCGCAATGCTTACGTCAAAAATGAACATCTTGTAATGGTAAGTCTCGATATAGAAAAGGCTTTCGACACTACCTGGAGGTATGGCATATTAAGAGAACTTCATTCCATAGGATTGCGAGGACACTTACCAGAATTCGTTCAAAATTTTCTTCAACACAGAACCTTTCAGGTCCGCTATCAATCTGTACTTTCCCGGTCCTACACTCAAGAAGAAGGTATCCCGCAAGGATCAGTACTGAGCTCCACCCTTTTTTCACTTAGACTGAACACCATAACACACAACATTCCAAATACTGTAGAACTATATATGTATGCTGATGATCTAACTATATCTTGCCGTTCCCAAAATATACAGACCATTGAAAGACAGCTGCCACTCTCTATAAATAAGTTGGAGGCATGGGCAATGCAGAATGGATATCGTTTATCAGGTCAAAAAACAATTGCAGTTCACTTTTGCAAAAAACGTAAGCTACACCCAGAACCAGAACTCAGATTAAAAAACCATTTGATCCCTCTCACCAGTAATTTCCGTTTTTTAGGCCTAATATTGGACACCAAACTGAACTTTGTTTCACATATCACATACCTCCGAACTGTCTGTCTAAAGAAACTTAATATACTTAGGTCCATTTCTGCTATGACATGGGGAGCTGATAGATACACTCTATTACATTTGTACCGTGCTATTATCAGATCTCCTTTAGACTACGGTGCTATTGTATATGATTCAGCTAGGAAAAGCGCATTAATCAGACTTATTACCATCCAACACAGTGCCCTTCGAACTGCTCTCGGCGCATTTAGAACATCCCCTGTTCAGAGTCTGTATGTAGAGGCACACGAACCTCCACTTCACCTTCGAAGGAAAATGTTGCTTCTAAATTATGCAGCTAAAATTCAGAGCCTTCCAGACCATCCCGTTCGACCATTGCTTTCTAACCCGGAGTGGACAACATTCTATAACAGTAAACCGAATGAAAATAGACCAACTGGCATGAGACTAAAAGATTTGCTTCACACCTGGAATATTGATTTTGATAACATACTTAAAGAAAGCGATATTCCTGATCCACCCTGGTCTGTAAATCTCCCTCACTGTGATACGCACTTTCAGCAATGGGCAAAGAACTCCCTGGCAAATGAAAATATCAAACAACTACATAAAGAACATGCCCTCAACAATATACAAAGCTACCAAATATATACAGATGGCTCAAAAACAGATTCTACAGTTGGTGCCGCAGCTATCTTTCCATCTTTTACAGTCTCCATATCACTACCAGTTGAATGTAGCAGTTACACTGCTGAGTTATATGCAATTAAACTAGCCTTACAGAATATTAACACTATCCACAATACTAGCAGTATAATATACACTGATTCATTGAGTGCAGTGTCTGCTTTGGCTAATCAGTTTTCAATATCACAACCAATTGAAAAACAAATCATTTGCTACTTAAACCACCTACGAAGTAGGAATCACAAAGTGAAATTCTGCTGGATTCCAGGGCATTCTGGTATCTTAGGCAATGAGAGAGCAGATCAGGCAGCCAAAAATCCAAACAGTACAACACCAGCAAATTATAAAGTTCCATATAGAGATTATTTGGGGCATATAAAAAAAGTCTATATGTTTCAGTGGTCAGAAATATGGAAGGCACAAAGTAATAACAATTTGCTCCAAATCAAAAAAGAACCTGCGTTATGGATTTCCAGCTTTAGACAAAATAGACAGGAAGAAGTTGTTCTAGCAAGACTAAGGATTGGACATACTCATCTAACCCATGTGTTTCTACTCATGGGGGATGACCCACCTCGATGCAGGCATTGTTCACTACCGCTTACAGTCAAGCATATACTTTTAGATTGTCCTCACTATTCTCCTTTCAGAAGAATTTTCCATTCTCAATCACAACTACAAGAACCGTTATCGCTTAACCACATGATTGGCAATAGTGCTAACCTAGCTACACTCTATACATTTCTGAAGGAAATACATATATATGAATGCCTATGATGCCAAAATAGAACATATACCTTAGAATAATAATGTAGGACCTGGCACATTTTGGCCTAAGCTGCCCTTGTGCCTTTAAACACCAATACCAATACCAATACCAATACCTTATACACTCAGTCAGATTTTATCAGACAACGACCACGTGTCAGCAGTTTTTAAGTTTTTACAAGCTGTTAATATATACAAACATATATAAATTGGATCATTTCCTTTTAAACTTATACTGCTCTATATATAGAATAAAAAATCCGACGAGGTAACCTTTTTAAAGGTTACCAGAATTTATATTTTTTGATCTTTTAATTGATACTTGGCGCAGTATAATCTTAGTCGTTTTTGCGCCAATAAAACTAAAACTAAAACCAAAAACCAAAACCAAACTAGTCTGCGCAGGAATCGGAGCGAGGAAGTTGTTCTTGCTCGACTCCGCATAGGACACACTCATCTGACACATTCTTTTCTGCTGAGGGCGGATGACCCTCCTATGTGCGAGTCTTGCGACACTATTTTATCAATAAAACATATTTTAATAGATTGCGTTAATTTTACCCATGTTCGCAATATACATTTTACCGCTTTTACTCATCCGACTGAGCCTTATACACTGAGTCAGATTTTATCAGACAACGACCACGTGTCGGCAGTTTTTAAATTTTTAAAAGCTATTCATATATACACACATATATAAATAACAATTTGACGAGGTTACCTTTTTAAAGGTTACCAGAATTTATCTTTATAGATATTTTAATCGTTTCTTGGCGCAGTATAACCTTAGTTGTTTTTGCGCCAATAAACCCAAAATCAAACTCAAACTCAAACTCCACGCTTAGAGCCGAAGAGCTCTCAATTAAATGACACACACGACACTGACCATGACTCCTCTATCTCGAAGAGAATGAAGAAAGACAGTGGCAGACAGGAATTACCAGCCTTCCTGATTATACATTCTCTGTCAACGCAACCTGTCGGCAAGCTCTCCCCATTCACCATTCAGAGATGCCTCGAACATGCTGCAGGTTCACCAAAAATGGTGAAACGTCTTCAATCCGGAGATTTGTTAATAGAGACCACCAATTCTAGACATTCTGAGCTACTACTACGTCTCTCATCCTTGAGTGGAATCCCAGTTCAAATCACACCACACACCGCCCTCAACTCTTCAAATGGAGTGATCACTGAATGGGATTTATTGAACGTCCCCGAAGATGAAATAGTTCAAGAACTTAAAGAACAAAATGTCACTCAAGCAAAAAGGATCATGATCCGAAAAGATGGCAATTTAGTCCATACCCGGAGTATAATTTTAACATTCAGTTCTCCAAATCTACCATCTTCAGTCAAGGCAGGGTATTTAAACTGTCGCGTTCGGCCCTATATCCCGAACCCTCTAAGATGCTTTAAATGCCAGAAATTTGGCCATTCCCAGACAGCATGCCGTGGAGATGCAACTTGTGCAAACTGTGGATGTAAAACTCATACACAAACAGAATGTAAGGCGCCAACTCCACAGTGTCTAAATTGCAAAGGCAACCATCCCGCTTATTCCAAAGACTGCGACCTCTGGAAGTTGGGGAAAAAAAAAATACAAAAATATAAAATTGAAAATAAGGTTTCCTATCAAGAGGCAAGAAAACAAGTAAAATTAAGAATGCCAAAACACACCTATGCTACTGCTACTCACAGTCACCAATCAGTAGCATGTCAGACTGAAGTGACCATTCCTCCAGCCCCTCGACGTGGGCACCTGTACGTGGTGAGGGGACCTCCCAGTGATGCTGCTGGTTTTCCAGATTAGCATCACTGGGATCTAACGCCCATACCTTGGTTCCAGGGTTACATCTTTGGAATCCGGCGTGTGCAGCCGTGCGCCGCGACCCGTGGAAGCGGAAAGGGGGATCCTGGTGGTTGAGGGGACCAGCCTTAATACACCACTTTGGCCCCTGCTTCGACAAGACGGGCCGTCCCGGACCGGCTCGACTGGGATCAATCGGCGGGTGGTTTTATACTGCTAGGGTCCACTGCGTTCCAATAAGTCTCCCTCCCTTTGGTCCTGGGACGGGATAAAGACTTATTGGTAACATGGGTATGGTGTTCTAAGCGAACTCGGCGTCCCATTCGTGTACGCAGTACCTGCTAGTTCACGAGTGGGCGCCCCCTCGTAGGGCTCCGTGGTGGGTGAGGTACTTAGGCATCAGACATTTTTTCTTTACTCCTATGAGTAATTTAAATCCCTCTTTTTCTGGGGCCCCAACAAGGCCCCTACCTAATCGATCGTCGGAAGAAAGTGAGAGCAATTCTACTAAAAGAGCCAGAACTGAGGAGAAAACACCATCTGTGACACCGCTTTTCCTCATTCTCCATTCCACCGGAGAGCAGTCAATAGGGAAAATGTCACCTTTCTTTATCCAGAAAGGATTAGAAGGGATGGCAGGTTCACCCAAATCCGTAAAACGGCTGCGTTCTGGAGATATTCTTATTGAAGCTTCGAATATAAATCAAGCAGAAAAAAATTTTGAAAGCCACATCTATAGGGGGAATACCCATTATTGTAACCCCTCACAAAACTTTGAACTCTTCACGAGGTGTCATGGCCCCGGGTGCCAAGCGTTCCGTGACCAAGCGATTTCTTTGCGTATCTCAAAGCGTTATCTCTAAAGAGCCTTCAAGTGATAGATTATATTTTGTTTCAACAACCGTTTTCTTTCTTTATTAATTAGTGTAGCTCTTTTGCACTAGAAGAAGTAGGCAAAGGCCCAGAAAGGAAAGTTACCTTTCTGTTTTTTATTTCTAATAGTACTAACTAACTAACTTAGCCGCTTGGTCACCTTGTGGCACTGCTCCTGCCTCCCCGTGGCGGGGCCGGAAATCTGGGTGGTAAAACCAACCCCCAGGGCCAAAAGGAGCAAAACATGGACTGTGACAATTTTCCACCGATTAGGACTGCAAATCCAAATACACTGGATTTGCACATACCCGATAATGACTTATCCAATCCAAAGAGACTGAGGACGGATGCTCCCCAATGGAAAACCCAAGTTTTCTGATTCTGCATTCGCTAACTAACCAATCGTTGGGTAGTTTATCACCATTCCTCATTCAAAAATGTCTTGAGAGCGTAGCTGGCTCCCCTAAAATGGTACGACGACTGAAATCTGGCGACCTGCTTGTTGAGACCACCAACTCAAAACACTCTGAGTCTCTACTCAGACTCACCTCATTTGGTGGAGTTTCAGTTAAAGTGTCCCCACATGCCACACTTAATTCATCCAAAGGTGTTATTTCTGAATGGGACCTAATGAATGTATCAGAAGAAGAAATTGTTCAGGAACTGCAGGACCAGAAAGTCACACAGGCAAAACGAATTATGATGAAAAAAGATGGAGAACTCCTTCCAACTCGTAGCATAATTTTGACATTCAGCTCACCTAATTTACCTTCATCCGTAAAAGCAGGGTATTTGCATTGTCGCATTCGCCCATATATCCCGAACCCAATAAGATGTTACAAGTGTCAGAAATTCGGACACTCACAAACAGTCTGTCGAGGAGACCCCGTATGTCCTAACTGTGGTTCAAAAGATCATTCCCAGGCTGACTGTAAAGCCCAAGCTCCACTCTGCGCCAATTGTAAAGGTAACCATCCAGCCTTTTCTAAAAACTGTGAACAATGGAAATATGAGAAAAATATTCAGAAATATAAAATAGAAAAGAAAGTTTCATCCCAGAAGCCAGAAAGCAAATACAACTAATCACACCTAGACGCACGTATGCTGAAGCCGCTAAAAAGTTTCATTCAGTATCGGTGCAGACTGATACATCAATACCTCCAAATACCTCTATTTCAGAATGGGCTCGTTCCCTGCTCAGTTCTGCACCTCAACCTTCAAAGCAACAGATTTCTACTAGAGCTAACAATACACCAGTCACGATACCAACTTCTGCCGGTGCAGATCCCGTAAGATCCGTCCAAGCAGATAACGCAGATTCTAATCGAAAACAGACATTTGACTCCTCCCTTATGGATACTAATGAAATTTCCAATCAAGATGATACCGAAACCATTCTGGAGATCCATCCAGAGGATGAAATAGACCAAAGACCGGTTTTCTCAAAAAGAGAAAGGATTAAAATTGATCGTGCCAAACAGACTTCCAAAAAGCAGTCAGATTCAGTTCCTTCATCTAAATTGAAATAATGAACAACGTTGTCCAATGGAATTGTAGAGGCTTTAGGAGCAACATTGATGACATATACGACATAATTAAGCAGCATAAACCAGTGGGCATCTGCCTACAGGAGACATATCTGACTCCTCAGGTATCTCCTTTGATAAAAAACTATACTCTTTTCAGACAAGATAGACCTATTGCAAATAATGCTCGTGGTGGAGTAGCCATACTCATAGATTCGCGAGTCCCATGCAGACGCATTTCTTTACAAACCTCTATAGAAGCCGTTGCTACCCGAATAGCAATTGGCATCACTCTGACTCTTGTTTCGATCTATCTACCACCCAATCATCCGTGTACTATTCACGAACTTGAAAATCTTATAATGCAGTTGCCAACCCCATTCTGTTTATTGGGCGACTTCAATGGACACCATCCATTGTGGGGTTCTCCCAATGCAGATGGACGAGGGCAACTCATTGAAATGCTCATTGACAGACAAAACTTAACCATCCTAAATACTGGTTCACCCACTTACATCCATCTCCCAACAGGAACAGTGTCTGCAATAGATCTATCAATATGCTCTCCGATCCTCTTTCCTAATATTGAGTGGACAGCTCTAGATGATCCACTAAACAGTGACCACTACCCATTAATCTGTAAGATCCAAACATCACGCTCTTCAACTGCAAAAAACCAAATAAAATGGAAATTTACCAAGGCAGATTGGGCCAAGTATACCTCTCATGTTTCATTTGATAAACAGATCATTGAATCCTTCCCAATTGACACAGCCACTGATCATATCACCAAAGAAATTCTAGCAGCTGCATCCATTGCCATCCCACAATCACAATCAGTCACCTACAGACCCATAAATTATTGGTGGAACGATGAATGTAAGAATGCCAAAAAAGAAAAAAACCGAGCGTGGAATATATTTCGCAAATACCCTACTACCAACAACCTTATAAATTATAAGAAACTAAGAGCCAAAGCCCGACACATCAGAAAGGAAGCTAAAAAAAACTCTTGGATCCGATTTGCGACTTCAGTAAATAAAAATACTGATGTAAGAACAATATGGAAAAAAATAAGACAGCTAAATGGCAAATTTCCTCCATTATCCTCGCCAATATTCAACTGGAATGGACAGGAGCTCTCTAGTCCTGCAGAAATTGCGAATACTCTAGGGACAATATTCTCCCAGTTGTCTGCCTCGAACTCGTATGATCCGTCATTTCAGAAGATCAAAGCCTCAGCCGAAAAATCAAAACTTAACTTCAAAACCGCTGCTTCTCTACCATACAATCAGACACTTACTATGATTGAACTTCAAAAAGCTATATATTCCTCAAAGAACAGTGCTGCTGGTCCAGACGGAGTATATTACATAATGCTTCAACACTTAGACAATAAATCACTGTCATTGCTGCTGACCTTTTACAACCGTATATTCATTGAACATTCATACCCCACTCGCTGGCATCACTCCTATGTAGTGGCAATTCCCAAACCAGGGAAAGATCATTCTATCCCTCACAATTATAGACCCATCTCTCTTACCAGTTGTTTGAGTAAAACATTAGAAAAAATTATACACCGCCGATTAACATGGTATCTGGATTCAAAACATCTAATCTCTGATAACCAGTTTGGTTTCAGAAAAAATCGCTCATCCCTAGATCTTATGGTTAAAGCTGAAACAAATATCAGGAATGCATTTATACGAAATGAACATCTTGTCATGGTCTGCCTTGACATAGAGAAGGCCTTTGACACCACCTGGCGTTTTGGTATCTTAAAAGATCTTCATTCCCTTGACCTGAGAGGTCACTTACCATGCTACATACAAAACTTCCTTCAGTATAGATCTTTTCAAGTTCGCTATAGAGAAGTCTTCTCACAAATCTATATACAAGAGCAAGGAGTACCACAGGGCTCAGTTCTCAGTGCTGCTTTATTTGCATTGAGAATAAATCATATTACCAAATGTATTCCCAAGACTGTGAACTCATATCTCTATGCTGATGATCTGACTGTTTCCTGCAGTTCGCCGAATATGAACTTCATTGAAAGGCAACTACAAATCTCACTAAACAATATTGAACTATGGATGACACAGAATGGTTACAGACTATCTCATCAAAAATCGAGTGCCATTCACTTTTGTAACAAACGAGGGATGCATCCTGACCCAGAGCTACACCTAACAAATCATCCTATCTCAGTTATGAGTAGCATTCGCCTCCTCGGTCTAATTTTTGATAGGAAACTTAATTTTTTAGAACATATCAAATATCTCCGGACAACCTGCCAGAAAAAAATGAACATTCTCAGAGTTCTTTCTTCTACAACATGGGGTGCTGACCGTTACACCTTACTTCACCTGTATAGAACTCTAATTAGATCTCGTCTTGATTATGGAGCCCCGGTGTATGACGCTGCTAGGGAGAGTGTGCTAGTACGGCTTGCTCCTGTTCAACATTCTGCCCTTAGGATTGCTACAGGTGCTTATAGAACATCGCCAGTACAAAGTCTCTACGCCGAAGCCCATGAAATTCCACTCTGCCTCAGAAGGAAGGTGTTACTTTTGAATTATGCCGCTAAAATTCAAAGCATGCCTACCCATCCAATTTGGCCTATACTTAGTGATCCACAGTTTAAAATGTTCTACAGAAATAAACCCAGAGCAGTCCAACCTACTGGCATCAGATTGCAGGCTCTATCTGAAAGCTGGAATGTGCACCTTGAAAAAGTCCTCCAAGATCCAAACACTTCAGTTCCCCCATGGTCCTGGGTTAATCCATCCTGTGACAATTACTTCCTGAACTGGGGAAAAGATTCCCTTGCAAATATTAACGTGCGACAACTTCATACTTCTCACACACAAAATTATCCGCATTTCATGAAAATATACACAGATGGATCAAAGTCTGATAGTGGAGTAGGTGCTGCAGCAGTTTTCCCTTTTAACACCATCTCTGTATCTCTGCCTACTGAATGCAGCAGTTATACAGCTGAGTTATTCGCCATTAAACTTGCCCTAGAAAATATTATTCATTGCTCCATTAAAAAAAGTATAATATATACCGACTCGCAGAGTACACTAGTAGCCCTACAAAACATCTCCTCACCAACCAATCCTTTAATACAAACCATAAGAAGTAAGATGATTCTTATTCAGGAACGCCAGCAAGTAGTCATCTTCTGCTGGATCCCAGGTCACACTGGGATCCCAGGAAACTAATGCGCAGACCATGCTGCAAAACATCCATCTAACCCATTATCTTCAGGCTTTTGTGTTCCATATGTTGATTACAAACCTATGATACGAAGGACATGTAAGGAACAATGGACACTTCTATGGCAAGCTCAAACGGGTAATAAGCTATTGGAAATAAAATCAGAACCACAGTTATGGACCTCTAGTTTTCGTACTAACAGAAAGGAAGAAGTCATCTTAACCAGAGCACGAATCGGCCACAGCAGTTTACTCACCTATTTCTCCTTACAGGAAATGATCCTCCACAGTGTTCTCAATGCAACTGTCAGCTAACAATGAAGCACATTCTTGTTGAATGCACTCTGTACAAACATGCTCGGCAATGTTCATTCAGCTTCCTTCCAAATCTAAAAGAACCTCTAAAACTCTCTCACATCATAGGCAACGATGCTAATCCCTTGGAGTTATTCTGTTTTCTTAAACGAATAAAACTATATGATCGTCTCTGACTGTTTCCATAACAGTCACCATTGATAACTTTCATATCACTGATAGGCGCAATATGGTCTAAGCAGCCCTTGCGCCAAAAATAACAATAACAACAACAACAACGAGGTGTCATATCAGAGTGGGATCTCCTTCACGTTTCTGAAGAAGAGATCTGCTCTGAATTAAAAGAACAAGGAGTAACAGCTGTCAAGCGAATATCCATGCGTAAGGATGGGAATCTTGTCCCTACCCGAGTTCTCATCCTAACATTCAACACCCCAAGGCCTCCAAGTTCCATCAAGGCAGGGTACTTAAACTGCCCAGTGAGGATTTACGTTCCAAACCCACTGAGGTGTTTTAAATGTCAAAAGTACGGCCACTCACAAACAGCTTGTCGTGGTAACCCTGCCTGTGCTCGATGTGGTGCTAAAGATCACGAGAGCAAGGAATGTATAGCTCCTAAGCCTAACTGTATTAACTGCCAAGGAGAGCACCCTGCATACTCTCGAGCATGCTAGCGGTGGAAGGACGAAAAGGAGATACAAAAGTTAAAAACGGAGCTTAACATCTCCTACCCAGAGGCTAGAAAATGCATACAACCAATAAATAGCGGGAAGCCTTCATATGCTCAGAAGGTTTCTGCGAAGTGCACTATCGGTACACAAACAGATATGACTATACCACCAAGAGAGTCATTCACGCCGATTGCACGCTATTTATTGAGTTCACAAAAGCCCACCACAAAAACACAATCAGCTGCTACTCCAATATCCGTACCTCCTAGTGCTCCACCACTACCAAAACCAAGTGGTAAAAAAGAGCAAAAACGTTCGGAAGAGTCACCCGTAATACCAGAAACAATGGATGTAGAGAACAAGGAGGTACAGGATGAATCAGTCTTGGAACTCTTTGCGGAGGAAGAAATGGACACGGGACAGCGTCCATTCTTCCCCAAAAAAGATAAAGCCAAGACTGATAAAAGTAAGCCCTCAGCACCTCGGAAGCCGCCTGATGGACCCACCAAGCCAAAATAATGGCTAAATTCCTACAATGGAATTGTCGTGGATTCCGGCGAAATACTGATGACATCAAGGCCCTCCTGCAAAAGCACGAGCCAGTTTGCTTTTGCTTGCAGGAGACTTATCTAAAGGCAAATGATGATCCCACCATGCATAACATCACAATCTTTCGTAAGGATAGAATTGCGGATGGTCCTACTCATGGAGGAATGGCTATCCTTGTGGGTAATCAGACCCCAGTTCAGCCCTTGCTAATTACAACCAGCATAGAGGCTGTTGCAATTCGCCTTACAGTGGGATTTTTATTAACGGTCTGCTCTATTTATTTGCCACCTGGGACTGACATCTCCCAGGAAGACCTTGATGATCTTTTAACGCAGTTGCCTCCCTCTTTCTTACTTCTCGGGGATTTTAATGGACATAACACCCTGTGGGGTAGTGCTAATATTAATGGAAGGGGACGAGTCATAGAGCATATGCTCAATGACAATGACCTTTCCCTTCTAAATATTGGAACAAACACCTTCTTCCATACGCCTACCCGGACTTTTTCTGCCATTGATCTCTCTATCTGCTCCCCTTCTCTGCTCCCTTCACTCACTTGGGAAGTGGAGGAGAATCCATACGGAAGTGATCACTTCCCTGTGATAACCTTGTTACAAAGTGGGAGACCTTGTCTTTCCTTCAGGTTACCACGGTGGAAGATTGATCAGGCTGACTGGTCTGCCTTCCAACATCAGGCAAATTTTGACCTCAGTACAGTCAGTCAGGAGCCTATCAATGATGCAGTAACGTACGTCACAGAAACTATCGTCCAAGCAGCTGCGAATACTCTTCCAAAAACATCTACCCGGTTTCCACCATTTCCCAAACCTTGGTGGAATTCACAATGCACAGTAGCAAAAAAGGCTCAAAATAAAGCGTGGGGGATATTCCGCCGATATCCTACCTCGACCAACCTTATAGTCTTTAAACGCGCACGAGCCAAAGCACGTTACATCCGCCGTCAGAGTCAAAAGGAATCGTGGATCCGTTTTACACCATCAGTTACTCAGTCCACTAGTACTAAGGTGGTCTGGGATAAAATTCGGAAAATGAAGGGGAAATACACGGCACATCCCTCATAGGTCCTCGATTATAATGGATGTACTATTGCAGACTCTACTGCAATAGCCAATGCTCTTGGGGAAACATTTTCTAACATCTCTGCAATATCATCTTACTCCCCAGAGTTTCTGGTCCTAAAGCTCAACGCTGAAAAACAGGCCCTTAAATTCTCATCGAAGGGTTCCCACCCATACAACGGGCCATTTAATATCCATGAGCTGAAAACAGCATTCGCCCGTACAAAGGCTACCGCTGTTGGACCAGACAACATCCATTATGAAATGATCAAACATCTTTCATCAGAATCCATGGACCGTTTGCTCTTTCTGTACAACAGAATCTTCCTTGAAGAGCACTTTCCGGATACCTGGCGCAAGGCAACTATTCTTGCTTTTGCTAAGCCAGGAAAGGATCCTAAATGTCCAAAAAACTATCGTCCTATTGCTCTGACCAGCTGTCTGTGCAAAATTACTGGGTATCCTGCAACATACAAAACAGTTTATTGCACAACAGAGAACCCTTGGGCTGCAATAATAGTCAGAAATCCAGATATCACTACCACCAAGATAACGCCACTCTGTACTGCAAACAGTGCTTGCGCACAAATTATAACTCCGCTGGGCCCGCTCTTCTTGTTGTCCTTATATACCCATCCTGGAGAAGATATTGCCCCAGCAATCTCAACTATCCAGACAGCTCTCCAACTTCTTTCAGGGGGGCGGTTGCTAATAGCCATGGACGCAAACTGCCGATCTGTGCTTTGGCACAGTCACACACCTGACAGGTCTGCTCATAGGAATGGTGCACAACTTGAAGATTTCTTCCTCACAACAGGACTTCAAGTTATAAACCGCCCTGGTCATCTCACACCTACAGCGGCCCCCTCTGGGAAAGCAACATTGACGTTACAGCGGCGACTCCAGATATTGCTGTCAAGCTCGCCAGATGGACTGTTCAAGAATCCTGGACTACGTCGGACCACAGAGCAATTTCATTCTCCCTGGTTCGCTCTCTGGAACGTACCCCTCCAGTCCCCAGAGATGTGATACGTTATAACGTCAAGAAGGCTGACTGGGAGCGCTTTCGAACAGAACTGTCAACGAGACTCCCTGAAAATATTCCACTCTTTGACACACTAACTCCGGATGACTGTGTAAAAAGCATTACCGCTACTATCAGAAGCGTCTGCGACCTTTCCATCCCACGCAGAAGGCCCTACAGGTATGCTGTCCCTTGGTGGAACCACCAGCTAGACGATCTAAGAAGAAGGGTCCACCATGCTAGGAAAATGTTCCAGCGGGCAAGGGCGACGATGTCCTCCCAAGAGATTACGGCAGCCAGGGAAGCTTACCGCACAGTCAGAAATGAATATACTAAAGAAATTCGCAAAAACAAAAAGCAATCGTGGCAAACTCTGGTGTCTATCTCCGGAAATGAGAACCCATGGGGCATCGTTTTCAAAATTGTAACTAATAAATTACCACGTGGTGAGGTGCTTGATACAACACTGAAAATAGACGGTACTTCCACCTATACCTGGGAGGATACTATAAATAACATTCTTGATACTATTTACCCTGTTGAAGAGGCACCTTTGACGCAACAGCAACAAGAAATTATCAACCAGAATTTAGAATACCACACAGCAATGGCGGAGCCCCCGTTCACCAGCTTTGAGATGGACGTGGCAATTAACAAGATGAAAGATGGAAAAACACCAGGTGCAGACCTGCTGGAAGTAGAAGTTCTCAAAAAATTCGCTGAGGCCTGCCCAGCTATACTTCTAAGCCTACAGAATAAGTGCCTGGCAGAGGGCACATTCCCAGCTTCATGGAAGACTGCAACCTTAAAACTAATTCTGAAAAACTCGGACAAGTCACCACAGAACCCAGCCTCATATCGCCCGATTGCCTTAGTCTCCGTGATGGCCAAACTACTGGAGCGTCTACTCTTGTTTAGACTTTCTGCCTGCTATGAGGAACACCAACTCTCCTCAGAAAAACAATATGGCTTTAAAAAAGGCTGCAGCACTGAAGACGCTGTCAACAATCTAATCACCCAAGCAACGCACTGAGATTTCAAGTACTCTCTTGCTATATTGGTGGACTTTGCTGGAGCTTTCGACCGCCTGTGGTGGCCCAGCGTTCTTCGGAGACTTCGGCACTCAAATGTTTCTAAAAATCTATATAACAGTTTGAAGTCTTATCTAACCAACAGGGCCCCGAGTGCCAAGCGATAGTGACAAGCGATTTTTTTCTTCCTGCGAATATATAGTGATCTCCCAAAGTGTTATAGTTTTGATTCTTTTCTAGCGTCACCTGTTCTTTTGTTTACTTGAAAAGGTTCTGTACTTTAAAGGACAAAAGTAAGAACCGAGAGAGGAAATCTACCTTTCTTTTTTATTCTATATATTCATTACTAACCCTTTATTTACTTCAACAACCGCTTGGTCACTGGTGGCACCGCTCCTGCCTCCACGTGGCGGGGCCGGTAATCTGGAGGATAAGACAACCCCCAGGGCTAAAAGGAGCAGAAATGGAAACAAGTGACTTTCCATGCTTAGAGCCGAAGAGCTCTCAAGCAAATGACTCTCATGACATTGACCATGACTTCTCTCTATCGAAGAGAATGAAGACAGACATTGGCAGACAGGAATTACCAGCATTCCTAATAATACATTCTCTGTCAACACAACCTGTGGGCAAGCTCTCCCCCTTTATCATTCAGAGATGCCTCGAACATGCCGCAGGTTCACCAAAAATGGTGAAACGTCTCCAATCAGGAGATTTATTAATAGAGACCACCATTCCTCGACACTCTGAACTATTATTAAGTTTGACATCTTTGAGTGGAATCCCAGTTCAAATCACACCACATAACACCCTCAATTCTTCAAAGGGAGTGATCACTGAATGGGATCTATTAAACGTTCCTGAAGATGAGATAGCCCAAGAACTTAAAGAACAAAAAGTCATTCAGGCAAAGAGGCTCATGATCCGAAAAGATGGCAATTTAGTTCCTACCCGGAGTATAATATTAACTTTCAGTTCTCCAAACCTACCAGCTTCAGTCAAGGCAGGATATTTAAACTGTCGCGTTCGGCCATATATTCCGAACCCCTTAAGATGTTTTAAATGCCAGAAATTTGGCCATTCCCAGACAGCATGCCGTGGAGATGCAACATGTGCAAACTGTGGGTGTAAAACTCACACACAAACAGAATGTAAAGCACCCACCCCACAGTGTCCAAATTGCAAGGGCAGCCATCCGGCATACTCCAAAGACTGCGACCTCTGGAAGTTGGGGAAAAAGATACAAAAGTATAAAGTTGAAAATAAGGTTTCCTACCAAGAGGCAAGAAAACAAATAAGATTAAATAATCCAAAATGCACTTATGCCTCTGCTGCTTATAGTCACCAGTCAATAGCATGTCAGACAGAAGTGTCCATCCCTCCAGATACATCGATCTCAGACTGGGCACGATCAGTCCTTTCGGTCCAAATTACATCAAAGGCAGTCGATCAATGCAGTAATACGCCACTGACAGTTCCATCCCAGAGACTTCCACATTGCCAAGCAGCGGAAAAATTAGATCCAGTTGAGGTGAAGCAATCTCACCCCTCAAGCATGGACACCGATGATACCAACTCCGAAGATCTGCTTGAAATACATGCAGATGATGATATGGAAGAAGGCAATGACTCAAGACGCCCAAATTTTTCAAGAAAAGAAATATCAAAACACGAGAGATATAAACAAGCCTCTCACAAAAAGCAAACAGACTCCTCTTCTGCTCACAAAACCAAATAATGGAACAAATCTTACAATGGAATTGCAGAGGTTTTCGCAGCAATATTGATGACATCTATGAACTAATTAACCGTTACAATCCTGCTGCCATATGCTTGCAAGAGACAAATCTAACAACAAAAATATCTGTTTCAGTCAAAAACTATACTATCTTCAGAAAAGATCGATCTGAAACTAACAGCCCCCATGGAGGAGTAGCTATACTAGTGGAATCAGGAGTCCCTTCCAGGCACATTCCATTACAAACACCATTAGAAGCTGTTGCTACCCGTATAGTAATCGGTATCACACTGACACTAGCCTCAGTTTATCTTCCACCGAATCAATCATGTACAATTCAGCAACTGTTAAATCTAATTTCCCAATTACCACCTCCTGTTTGTTTACTAGGAGATTTTAATGGGCATCATCCATTATGGGGATCTCTGGTTTCAGACGGGCGTGGCGAACTCATTGAAATGTTACTTGACCGAGAAAATTTGACACTATTGAATAATGGCTTACCGACATATATACATTTTCCTACTGGGTCAACCAGTGCAATAGATCTCTCAATTTGCTCTCCGATCCTCTTCCCAACTATAGAGTGGGCAGTACATGACAATCCTCTAAATAGTGACCATTATCCGCTGATCTGTAGTATTCAAACCACCCATTCCAAACAAACTGAAACAAAAACAAAATGGAAATTTTCCAAAGCAAACTGGACGAAATTTACCAGTTATGTATCTTTTGATGATGACACAATAGAGTCTTCTGCTATTGACACTGTCACCGATCATATCACAATGCAGATACTAACAGCAGCAAAAGCCGCCATCCCACAGTCTCAAATAAGAAACCATCGGCATACCAATCACTGGTGGAATGGCGATTGTAATAAAGCGAAGAGAGAAAAAAAACAAAGCATGGAACACCTTCCGCAAACATCCCACCACTGCCAACTTTATTAACTTCAAGAGACTGAGAGCCAAAGCTCGTTATATCCGGCGGAAGGCGAAAAAAGACTCGTGGATAAAATTTGCCTCCTCAATCAACAAAGATACTGATACCCGAATAATCTGGGAAAAAATAAAGAAACTAAATGGTAAATATCATAAGTTGCCCTCTCCTATTATTAATTGGAATGGAAAGGAGATCTCATCTGTTGATGAAATTGCCAATGCCCTAGGAACGGTGTTCTGTGAGTTGTCTGCCTCAACTGCATATCAACCCTCTTTTCAAAAAATCAAAGCTGAAGCTGAGAAAAGGAAACTAGACTTCAAAACTGCATGTCCTTTTACCTATAACCAACCACTCACAATATCTGAACTGAAAGAAGCTATATATACCTCAAGAAACAGCTCTCCTGGCCCTGATGGAATCTACAATATAATGATTCAACACCTCAATCAGAAATCACTAATTTAATTGCTAAACTTTTACAATAGAATATTCTCAGAACATATATTCCCTACTTCCTGGAGACATTCTTATGTAATAGCCATACCTAAACCTGGAAAAGACCATTCGATTCCTAACAACTATAGACCAATTTCTCTAACCAGCTGCCTGAGTAAGACTTTGGAAAAAATGGTTCACCATCGACTCACCTGGTACCTTGAATCCGAAAACATAATCAGTAATAATCAGTTTGGCTTTCGGAAGAATAGATCTTCCCTAGACCTCATGACCAAAGCCGAATCCAACATAAGAAATGCATTCATCAGAAATCAACATCTCGTCATGATATGCCTTGATATAGAGAAGGCCTTTGATACCACGTGGCGCTACGGTATCCTAAGAGATCTCCATTCTATTCATATGAGAGGCCATTTACCATATTTTATTCAAAGCTTCCTTCAGCACAGATCTTTCCAAGTGAGGTACCGGCAGGCTTTATCTCGAACGTACATTCACGAAGAAGGAGTCCCACAAGGCTCTGTTCTTAGTGCCACTCTGTTTGCAATACGAATAAACAACATCACAAACAGCATTCCAAATACCGTTGACTCGTATCTCTATGCAGATGATCTTACCATATCCTGTCATTCCCAGAATATGAACTATATTGAGAGGCATCTACAAATATCCATTAACAACATTGAATTATGGATTGCGCAAAATGGATACAAACTGTCAAGCCACAAATCTACAGCTATACATTTCTGCATGAAGCGAGCAATGCATCCTGAACCAGATTTGCACTTGGCCGATCATCCACTACCAATTGTGAACAGTATTCGCCTCGTAGGGCTAATTTTTGATAAGAAGTTAAACTTCCAGGAGCACATCAAGTATCTAAGAACCACTTGCATAAAGAAAATGAATATACTCCGGGTCATCTCCAGTACATCTTGGGGCGCCGATCGTTATACCTTGCTCCACTTATATAAACTAATTAGATCTCGGTTAGACTACGGAGCACCTGTTTATGACTCAGCTAGAGAGAGCACCTTGGCCCGTCTTGCACCCATCCAACATTCTTCTCTTAGGATAGCCCTAGGGGCATACAGAACATCACCAGTTCAAAGTCTTTATGTTGAGGCTCACGAACCTCCACTTAGCATAAGACGAAAGATGTTGCTGATAAACTATTCAGCTAAAATCAAAAGTCTGCCTACTCATCCGGTTTGGCCACCGTTGCATAATCCTCAATTGAAAACCCATTATACAAATAAACCTAGAACAATTCGACCTTCTGGTATCAGACTGCAGAATCTAACAGAAAGCTGGAATATTCAGCTTGATAATATCATCAGAGAAAAAAAAGATCCGGATCCCCCGTGGACTAACTTCACCTTTTCTTCTGATGAATACTTTGAGCAATGGGGTAAAGACTCTATATCAGATATTAACATCCAACAACTACATGTTGCTCACTCACAAAAGTACCCACACTTTACCAAGATCTATACTGATGGTTCGAAGTCTGACAGTCGAGTGGGTGCAGCTGCCGTCTTCCCTAATACAACTGTCTCAATTTCACTTCCAACCGAATGCAGCAGCTACACTGCTGAACTCCATGCCATTAAGCTTGCTCTGGAAAACATCTCGCAAATGTCAATAAATAAAAGTATAATATATACTGATTCACGGAGTGCTATTCTAGCTTTGAAAAGGACTTCCCCACCTAAAAATCCTTTATTAAAGTTCATAAAACATAAGCTGATGCGTCTTCATGAGCATCAGAAAACTGTTATCTTTTCATGGATCCCTGGCCACAGTGGTATTCCAGGAAACGAATGTGCAGACGGTTCTGCTAAGTTTCCTTCCATCATATCCTCAACAGATAACCTAGTCCCATATCCTGATTATAGACATAACATACGGAGAACATCTATGGAACAATGGACACGTCTGTGGAAAATGCAAACCAATAACAAGCTATTTCAAATAAAACCAGAACCACAATTATGGACTTCTAGCCTTCGGAAAAATAGGAAAGAAGAAGTAATTTTAGCCAGAACTCGTATAGGTCACACTCACCTCACACATCTCTATCTGCTTACAGGAAATGATCCTCAGCAGTGTGCACACTGCTCGCAACCACTTACAGTAAAACATATACTCCTTGAATGTAACTTGTTCAGCAATGCCCGACGAATGTCTTTTAGTTTCATTTCTGATCTACAGCAACCTCTCTCTCTGAATAGCATAATAGGTAAAGAAGCAAATCTCTCTGAATTCTTTTTGTATATAAAACAAATAAAAATGTATGACCGTTTCTAACTGTCCACGATGCAGTTATCATAAGTAACTCAATTAATTTAGGAGGCGCAATATGGCCTAAGTAGCTCTTGCGCCAGAAAACACCACAACAACAACAACAACAACAACTAACCAACAGAAAAGTACGAGTTACTAACAAATATCAGACAGTTACCAGATTCATCCACCGGGGATGTCCCCTCGACGTGGGCACCTGTACGTGGTGAGGGGACCTCCCAGTGATCCTGCTGGACTTCCAGACTAGCATCACTGGGATCCAACGCCCATACCTTGGTTCCAGGGTTACATCTTTGGAATCCGGCGTGTGCAGCCGTGCGCCGCGACCCGTGGAAGCGGAAAGGGGGATCCTGGTGGTTGAGGGGCCCAGCCTTAATACACCACTTTGGCCCCTGCTTCGACAAGACGGGCGGTCCCGGACCGGCTCGACTGGGATCAATCGGCGGGTGGTTTTATACTGCTAGGGTCAACTGCGTTCCAATAAGTCTCCCTCCCTTTGGTCCTGGGACGGGATAAAGACTTATTGGTAACGTGGGTATGGTGTTCTAAGCGAACTCGGCGTCCCATTCGTGTACGCAGTACCTGCTAGTTCACGAGTGGGCGCCCCCTCGTAGGGCTCCGTGGTGGGTGAGGTACTTAGGCATCAGACATTTTTTCTTTACTCTCATGAGTAATTTAAATCCTTCTTCTGGGGCCCCAACAAGGCCCCTACCTAATCGATCATCAGAAGATAATGACACCAATTCTGCTAAAAGAGCCAGAACTGAGGAGAAAACGCCATATGTGACACCGCTTTTCCTCAATCTCCATTCCACCGGAGAGCAGTCAGTTGGGGCCCCAAGTGCCAAGCGATTCTGTGATCAAGTGACTTTGCTCTGAATTAGCGCTCTTTCTTGAAGTAGAAATCGTTTCCTTATTTAAAGCATTTATTAACACACAATTAAATAATCCATAGTAAAGAAAGCAACTTTACTAGAATAAGAAGGAAAGCAACCTTCTGTCTCCCTTTTATTTTTTGTTATATATTAATCACTAACCTCCTAGTGCTTGGTCACAGGGTGGCACTGCTCCTGCCTCCACGTGGCGGGGCCGGTAACCTGGAAGGGAAAAGCTCTCCCTTCCAAGGCGAAATGGAGCGAACTGACTCCAATACCCAGGAATCCACTGGGTCAACGGACCCGAATAGAACTGACCCAAGATATGGGAAATCTAGTTCTTTCGGAGACACCTCTAAGACAATCAGAAAAGGCGATACAAATGACTCTGTCTCCACAAAGAGATTAAAAACAGACGTTAAAGTTTTAATTTCCCCAACATACATTATTATACATTCAAATACTGAGAAAGCGGTAGGGCAATTGTCACCCTTTCTCATACAAAAGACTCTTGAGAGTTATGTTGGCCCACCAAAACAAGTTAAAAGACTAAAATCAGGCGACATATTGGTAGAAACAGCCAGTGCTAAACACTCCGAAAAATTATTACAAATGACAACCTTTGCAGGAATACCAGTAACGGTATCCCCACACAATACATTAAATACCTCAAAAGGTATCATTACGGAATGGGACCTTCTAAATGTGCCCGAAGAGGAAATTCAAATCGAGCTTCAGGAACAAGGAGTCATTAGTGTTAAAAGAATTACAATTAAAAAAGAAGGGATAATCACCCCCACCAGGAATCTGATACTCACTTTCAACACGCCTAAAGCACCCAGATCAGTAAAAGCTGGATATCTACACTGCAACATAAGACCGTACATCCCAAACCCTCTCCGTTGTTTCAACTGTCAGAAGTTTGGTCACTCACAGACAGTATGTAGAGGAAAATTAACATGTGCAAACTGTGGTTCGCAAGAACATGCCACTTCTACTTGCACAGCTGGATCCCATAAATGTGTTAATTGTAAAGGGGAACATACTGCATATTCAAGGGAGTGTGAAATTTGGAAGAAGGAAAAAATGATACAAAAATACAAAGCAGAAAATGGAGTTTCATATCAAGAAGCTAAAAAGGCGATTACAATAAATATAGCAAACAAACCTTCTTATGCGCAGATTACCACCACCAAAAAGGCTCCGGAAATTAAATTACCCATTTCAAAATGTTGTGGCACACAAACGGATGTCACAATCCCCCCAGGAGAATCCATCTCAGAATGGGTTCGTGAGTTTTACAAACCATCTCCATCACAAACACAAGAAAAGATTATCAATACTCCGTTATCTTTCCCGCCAGATAATTCAGAAAATGTAAGGAGAAAAGGAAACAAAGAAAAGTTAGGTAATACAGGAAAAAAGATTGCAGAACAAATGGATACAGATGCAAGAAACCAAGGAGAGGAACCAATTCTCGAAATCTTCACTGAAGAAGAAATGGATACGGGTAGACCATATTTTTCAAAGAAAGACAAAATAAAGGTAGACAAAGTTAAATCAGCCCCAAGGAAGCAATCCGAGGGAACATCTAACCTCAAATGACAGGTACAATTATCCAATGGAACTGTCGAGGTTTTCGCTCAAACACTAATGATATTATAGACCTCATCACCCAGTACCACCCACTAAGTATCTGCCTACAAGAAACCTATTTAAACCCACAGGACAATAGTATAATCAAAAATTATATCATATATAGAAAGGATCGCATAACGAATGGAACAACGAGAGGAGGAGTTGCAATATTAGTTAACAAACATGTACCTTCCCAAACAATACCATTGAACACACCATTAGAAGCAGTTGCAGTCCGTCTAGCAATAGGCTTCAACATTACCATAGCCTCAATATATCTACCCCCTAATCAAGAATTCCAATTTAAGGATTTCGAAGAGCTGATCACTGAACTACCATCCCCATTCTGTATCTTAGGTGACCTAAATGGACATCACCCACTATGGGGCGATCCCAAAATAGACCAAAAGGGTAAACAAATAGAAAAATTAGTTGTCGAGAAGAACCTAATGATTTTAAATGACGGCACACACACATATTTCCACCTTCCATCAAAAAGCAGTTCTGCAATAGACTTATCAATCTGTTCCCCAACACTGTTCCCTATCACTAAATGGAGCGTGCACGAGATTCCATTGAGCAGTGATCACTACCCCATTATTTTGAAAATCATGAAGAAAACGCCATGTCAAGCCAGTAGGCACCCCAGATGGAAAATATACGATGCAGATTGGGAAACATTCAGGTTACTAGCCAAGTTAGACTGCAACATTATTAAACGAGAATCGGTACAAACATCAGTAGCCTATGTTACTGATAGTATGCTTCAAGCTGCGGAAAAGACAATACCTAAAACATCTTCTAACATCAGAATATATCCAAAACCATGGTGGAACAAAGAGTGCTGGGAAGCTAAAAAAGAAAGAAATAGAGCCTGGAACCTTTTTCGCAGAAATCCAACAACAGACAATTTGATACAATTCAAGAGAGCCAGAGCTAAGGTCAGGAAAGTGCAAAAAATAAGCAAAAAAGCCGCTTGGATGAAATTTGCATCCACTATAACTATTTCCACACCAGCTACACTTATCTGGAAAAAGATCAGAAGGATGTCAAACAGTTCTCAATTAAACCCCTCACCATCGCTAAATTGGAAGGGACAGTTGGTTACAAATACCTTAGACATAGTCAATGTGCTTGGCGAAAATATTTCGAATACATCTGCTAACTGTGCATACCCCACTGCTTTCAAAACGTACAAGAAAGAGGCCGAAAAAATAAAACTAAACTTTTCTAGCAATCAGTGTGAACAATACAATTTGCCGCTCACTGTAGCAGAACTAAAACAAACTTTGCTACAGGTGAAACACAGTGCCGTCGGTCCTGACGAAATCCACTATGCAATGATACAACAATTAGATGAACAGTCCCAATTAGCCCTGTTAGATCTATACAACAAAATATACCTTGAAAATTCTTTCCCAAACAAATGGCACCACGCAATAATACTAGCTTTCCCAAAACAGGGAAAATATCTGTCAGACCCACAGAACTATCGTCCCATAGCTTTGACTAGCTGCTTAGGCAAGATCTTAGAGAAAATGGTCAACAATAGACTAACATGGTACCTAGAAAATAATGGTCTTCTCAACTCAGAACAATTTGGCTTTAGAAAAAATCGCTGTACCTTGGATGTATTTATACAACTGGAAAATCAAGTAAGAAATGCTTTTCTCAGGAAACAACACCAAGTCATGGTTAATTTTGATATCCAAAAGGCATATGATACCACGTGGCGATATGGTATACTTAAAAGGTTACACCAACTTGGCCTTAGAGGACACCTACCCCTCTACATACATAATTTCCTTAAGAATCGGACCTTCCAAGTTCGAATGAACAATACACTTTCTAATATATATTATCAAGAAGAAGGGGTCCCTCAGGGATCTGTACTTAGTGCCACACTTTTTGCAATCCACTTCAGCACAATAATAGAACAAATCCCAAACAATATTTTTACAACTGTTTATGCTGATGATTTCAGCATTTCTTATCAAGCGCAGCATATGAGGACAATAGAACGGCAATTGCAAGTAGCCATTAACAGAGTCATAAAATGGACAGAAAGAAATGGATATAGAATATCGGTACAAAAGACTGCATGTATACATTTCTGCAGAAAAAGGAATCTCCATCCTGACCCAGAACTCAGGCTGAAAGAACAGATCATCCCAGTTAAAAATAGTGTCCGTTTCTTAGGATTAGTTTTTGACAAAAAACTGACTTTCCTAGAGCATATCAGTCACATAAGAGTCCACTGTTTGAAGAAAATGAACATCTTGAAGGTCCTATCCGCCATATCTTGGGGAGCAGACAGGACAATCCTGCTACGTTTATATCGCCTTCTCATTCGGTCTAAGCTAGACTATGGTGCCCCAGTCTATGACTCGGCAAGGCCTAGTGCCCTGAGATGGCTCGACCCGGTACATCACTGTGCACTACGTTTAGCCCTTGGAGCTTTCCGCACCTCACCTGTGCAGAGCCTGTACGCCGAAGCTCAAGAACCTCCTCTACAAATCAGAAGACAAAATCAATTACTCTCTTATGCAGCTAAAATAAAATCCTTACCAGACCACCCTCTACAGAAAACTCTTTTTGCTTCTGAATGGGAACAACATTATCAGCAACAACAAAGAATCAATAAACCTGCGAATGTGAGATTAAAAAACCTTCTTCTCAGTAGAGAGCTTAACCTAGATAACATAAATCCGCTGACGAAGCAGTCAACTCCACCATGGATAATCAGACAACCTTTATGTGACTCCTCCTTCCACATTTCGAGCAAACAAATCCTTTCTCATATAAACCATCAACAGCTGCATGCTGCTTATAAGGCACAATTTTCAGATTATTGCTTTCTCTATACAGATGGATCCAAAACTGATTCTCATGTGGGAGCGGCAGTTTACTTTTCTGACATCACATTGGCCCAAAAACTCCCAAAAGACTGTAGCATTTATACCGCAGAACTGCAAGCCATTATGTTAGCACTAGACGAAATCGACCATTCAAGTTTTCAAAACAGCACAATTTTCACTGACTCCCGTAGTTCCATGATGGCAATACAAAATATCAGTTTTAACAAACATCCTCTACAACAGCAGATTCAATACAAAATATCAAAACTCCTTGAACAACGTCGCAACATTAGATTTTGCTGGATCCCAAGCCATGTCGGAATACATGGTAACGAGCAAGCAGACAGAGCCGCCAAAGAAGCTAACAACAATATTTCTGCATCAGAATATATCCCTTTCTCAGACTATAAACACGTAATTGATCACAGTGGGAAACATCACTGGCAGCAGCAATGGCAAGTACTTTCCACTAACAAATTGCATCAGATCAAAAGATTACTCCAACCATGGAAATCCAGCATTCAGAAAAATAGACGTGATGAAGTGATACTTGCTAGGTTAAGGATAGGACACACGTATTTCAGTCACTCTTATCTTTTGCGAGGAGAGGATCCCCCCCTATGCCCTATCTGTCACACACAACAAACAGTAGAACATATATTGATTACTTGTCCAGCTTTTGCAGATGAGCGCCGAAATTCCTTCAAAGAGCTAAACAAACATCACTCCCTCACTCTCAAAACCATACTGGAAGATAGAAAAAATATAGCAGATGTTTTTCAGTTCCTCAAGAAAATAAATTACTACAATCAAATATAAAACTAAATATTTCTAAAACAAGCTATAGTCATTCTATGTTACCCTTGGAAATCACTAGAAGCAATATACGAATTAAAACAAAACCATTATATAAAATTTCACAGGCGCATTTTAGCCGCAGTAGCTCTTGCGCCAAGAATTCTTAAATCAAATCAAAAGCAGTCAGTTGGGAAAATGTCACCTTTCTTTATCCAGAAAGGATTAGAAGGGATGGCAGGTTCACCTAAATCGGTAAAACGGCTGCGTTCTGGAGATATTTTAGTCGAAGCATCAAATACAAAGCATGCTGAAAAAATTTTGAATTCCACATCTTTAGGGGGAATACCCATTATCGTAACCCCTCATAAAACTCTGAACTCGTCACGAGGTGTCATATCAGAGTGGGATCTTCTTCACGTTTCTGAAGAAGAGATCTGCTCTGAATTGAAAGAGCAAGGAGTGACAGCTGTGAAGCGAATATCTATGCGTAAGGATAAGAATCTTGTCCCTACCCGAGTTCTCATCCTAACATTCAACACCCCACGGCCTCCAAGTTCCATCAAGGCAGGTTACTTAAACTGCCCAGTGAGGATTTACGTTCCCAACCCACTGAGGTGTTTTAAATGTCAGAAGTACGGCCACTCACAAACAGCTTGTCGTGGTAACCCTGCCTGTGCTCGATGTGGTGCTAAAGATCACGAGAGCAAGGAATGTACAGCTCCTAAGCCAAATTGTACTAACTGCCAAGGAGAGCACCCTGCATACTCTCGAGCATGCCAGCGGTGGAAGGATGAAAAGGAAATTCAAAAATTAAAAACGGAGCTGAACATATCCTACCCAGAGGCCAGAAAACGCATCCAACCAGTAAATAGCGGGAAGCCTTCGTATGCCTAGAAAGTTTCTGGTAAAATTACGATTGGGACCCAAACTCATATGACTGTTCCCCCAAGGGACTCTTTTTTCTCCCATCGCCCGCTATTTATTGAGTTCACTAAAGCCCACCCAAAAATCGCAATCAGCTGCCACTCCAATATCGGTACCTCCCAATGCTCCAGCATTAACAACAGGGAGCACTAAATTAACATCACAGAAAAGTGAACTGCCCACTTCAGGGCAAGAAATAATGGATGTCGAGACCAAGGAGGTACATGATGAGTCAGTCTTGGAACTCTTTGCGGAGGAAGAAATGGACACAGGACAGCGTCCATACTTCCCCAGGAAAGATAAATCCAAGTCTAAAAAAATTAAGCCCTCAGCACCTCGGAAGCCGCCAGATGGACCCACCAAGCCAAAATAATGGCTAAATTCCTACAATGGAATTGTCGTGGATTCCGGCGAAATACTGATGACATCAAGGCCCTCCTGCAAAAGCACGAGCTAGTTTGCTTTTGCTTGCAGGAGACTTATCTAAAGGCAAATGATGATCCCACCATGCACAACATCACAGTTTTTCGAAAGGATAGAATTGCGGATGGCTCTGCACATGGGGGGAGTGGCTATCCTTGTGGGTAACCAGACCCCAGTGCAGCCCTTGCTAATTACAACCAGCATAGAGGCTGTTGCAATTCGCCTTTCAGTGGGATTTCTATTAACGGTCTGCTCTATTTATTTGCCACCTGGGACTGACATCACCCAGGCAGACAGGCGCCTCCGTAGCCAGGTGGGAAGGAGCAGCAGTGCATAGCACACGCTTCTTGATTAGACCGGAGTTCGAGCCCGTCACCATCAAATACGGAGGATGCGGAAAGGTCAGGGAATGACCACCGCATATCCCGGAGCAATATGGCCTTAGTTGCTAATGCTCCTAAAAACCAAATAACAAACTAACAAACAAACCCAGGCAGACCTTGATGATCTTCTAACGCAGCTGCCCCCCCTTTCTTACTTCTCGGGGATTTTAACGGACATAACACCCTGTGGGGTAGTGCTAACATCAACGGAAGGGGACGAGTCATAGAGCATATGCTAAATGACAATGACCTTTCCCTTCTAAATACTGGAACAAACACCTTCTTCCACATGCCTACCCCTACTTTTTCTGCCATTGATCTCTCTATCTGCTCCCCTACTCTACTCCCTTCACTCACTTGGGAAGTGGAGGAGAATCCATACGGAAGCGATCACTTCCCCGTGATAACCTTGTTACACAGTGGGAGACCATGTCATCCTTTTAGGTTACCACGGTGGAAGTTTGATCAGGCTGACTGGAATGCCTTCCAATATCAGGCAATTTTTGACCTCAGTACAGTCAGTCAAGAGCCTATCAATGACGCAATAATGTACATCACAGAAATCATTGTCCAAGCAGCTGCGAATGCTGTTCCAAAAACATCTGCCCGGTTTCCACCATTTCCTAAACCTTGGTGGAATTCACAATGCACAGTAGCAAAAAAGGCTCAAAATAAAGCGTGGGGGATATTCCGCCGATATCCTACCACGAACAACCTTATAGCCTTTAAACGCGCACGAGCCAAAGCACGTTACATCCGCCGTCAGAGTCAAAAGGAATCGTGGATCCGTTTTACATCATCAATTACTCAGTCCACTAGTACTAAGGTGGTCTGGGATAAAATTCGGAAAATGAAGGGGAAATACACGGCACATCCCTCATCGGTCCTTGATTATAATGGATGTACTATTGCAGACTCTACTGCAATAGCCAATGCTCTTGGGGAAACCTTTTCTAACATCTCTGCAATATCATCTTACTCCCCAGAGTTTCTGTGCACAAAGCGCAATACTGAAAAACAGGCCCTTAAATTCACATCGAAGGGTTCCCACCCATACAATGGGCCATTTAATATCCATGAGCTGAAAACAGCAGTCGCCCGTACAAAGGCTACCGCTGTTGGACCAGACAACATCCATAATGAAATGATCAAACATCTTTCATCAGAATCCATGGACCGTTTGCTCTTCCTGTACAACAGAATCTTCCTTGAAGAGCACTTTCCGAATACCTGGCGCAAGGCAACTATTCTTGCTTTTGCTAAGCCAGGAAAGGATCCTAAATGTCCAAAAAACTATCGTCCTATTGCTACAGCTGTCTGTGCAAAATATTGGAGAGAATGGTCAATGCTCGTATGTTATGGTATTTAGAATCGAACGACCTTCTCTCCCGCTTTCAGTGCGGCTTCCGAAGAAACAGGTCCACACTGGACCACTTAATTAGACTGGAAACATCTATCCGAGATGCTTTCCTAAAAAGAGAACATTTGGTGTCCATCTTCTTTGACATGGAAAAAGCGTACGACACAACTTGGAGATTCGGTATTTTAAAAGACCTTTACAACCTAGGTCTAAGAGGTCACCTTCCCATTTTCATTAAAAATTTTTTATCCTCTCGTTATTTCCAAGTTCGTGTAGGATCCTCCCTTTCGCGGCCTTTTTGCCAAGAGGAGGGGGTACCACAAGGATCTGTCTTAAGTGTTACGCTTTTTGCCATCAAAATAAATTCTATTTCTGAACAACTTCCTCCAACTATAAACAGTGCACTCTATGTCGATGACTTCAGCATATTCTCTCAATCATGCAATATGAGGGTTATTGAGAGACAACTGCAAAAAACTATTGACCGTCTTAACTCCTGGGCCACGGCCAATGGTTTCAGGTTCTCACCGGAGAAGACCGTTTGCGTACATTTTTGTCGCAAACGTAACCTCCACCCTGAGCCTGAATTACGACTTGGACAAAGCACCATTCCAGTTGTATCAGAGGCGAAATTCCTGGGACTCATTTTTGACAAAAAGTTGACATTTGTCCAACACATTCGTCAGCTACGTACCAAGTGCACGAGAGGGCTTAACATTCTTCGGTCTCTCTCTTCTACCTCTTGGGGTGCAGACCGATGCACTCTACTACGTCTGTACCGTGCACTTGTACGCTCAAAATTAGATTATGGGTCTCAGGTATATGCATCTGCCAGAAATAGCGCAGTTCGTTGGCTTGACCCCGTCCATCACCAAGCCATTCGTATTGCTACTGGTGCATTCAGAACATCACCTGTCCGAAGTCTGTATGTCGAAGCAAATGAACCATCCTTGTTGCTTCGACGAATGCAGTTGTCTCTACAATATGCCTTCAAGCTGAAGTCCCTGCCAGACCATCCCACGTGGACATCGGTTTTCGAGCCACGATGGGAAAATCTTTATAACACACGACAGACCGCCAATCGCCCATTCGGCATTCGTGTTCAAGAGCTACTCAATGAGCTTAACATCTCGGTAGAAAAGGTTGCTCGATCACCAAAGGAGCCCCTTCCACCCTGGCATGCACAAACACCAGCATGTGACTTCTCGCTCAAGATTGCGAAGAAGTCTAATACTCCAGCTTCTGTCTACCTTCAGCTCTATTCACAACACCGTGCAGAACATTCTGACTTCTTGCCAGTTTACACAGACGGCTCGAAGTCAGAATCGTATGTGGGATCTGCTGCTGTTTTTCCAAATGACACCGTATCAGAACAGATACCCCTGGACTGCAGCATTTACACTGCAGAGCTGCATGGTATAGAGTTAGCTCTAGATCACATTAGAAAGCATCGTTACCAACGGTGTATTATATATGCCGATTCAATGAGTGCACTACAGGCTTTAACAGCGATGTCACATACTAATCATCCAACCCTGTCCCGAATTCAGCAGATAATATACAACCTCTATGTAAGTGGATTCGATATCCGCTTCTGCTGGATCCCCAGTCACATCGGGATTAGAAGAAATGATTTGGCTGACATTGCAGCCAAATCGGCACCACTGACGGTTAATCCTGGCCTGTTAGTCCCCTATACAGACTACAGGAAAGTGATCCGTAGTAACCTACAATCTCAGTGGCATGATTCGTGGCATCGCCTGGTTACTACGAACAAGCTGTGTCGAATTAAGCCTGTGATCCATCCTTGGCGGTCCAGCTTGCGCAGGGATCGCAAGGAGGAAGTTGTTCTTGCTCGGCTCCGCATAGGACATTGTCATTTGACACACTCCTTTCTGCTGAGGGCTGATGACCCTCCTATGTGTGAGCAATGCGACACCATTTTAACTGTTCAACACATTTTATGTGATTGTTCCAGTTTTATCAATGCTCGTTTAACTGCTTTTACCCATCTGACTGAGCCGTATACATTCAGTCAGATTTTAAATGACAACGACAATGTGTCAGCAGTTTTTAAATTTTTAAAGTTGATCAATATGTATACACTAATATGAAATATACAATTTGCTTTTATCATTGTACTGATTTTATTTATTTATATGATTGTATGTATCTTTAGGCGCAGTAACATTTTTACAAGTTACCAGTCTTACTTTTTTATATTTTAACATTTTCCTGGCGCACTATAACCTTGCTGTTTTTGCGCCACAAAAATCAAATAAATCAATCAACCATTCCTCCAGACACATCGATCTCCAACTGGGCTCGGTTAGTCCTCTCTGTTGAACAACCATCCCCACCAAACGTAGTAGACCAATGCAGCAATACACCACTAACAGTTCCATCCCAGAGACCTCCCCGTTGTCAAGCAGTAGATCATTTACAGAAATCAAATCCTGTTGAGGCAAAGCAATCTCATATATCAAGCATGGACACTGATGACATAACTAATCAAGATCTGCTTGAAATACATGCAGATGGAGATATGGAAGAAAGCAATGACTCAGAACGCCCTAATTTTTTAAGAAAAGAAAAATCAAAACTCGAAAGAGGTAAACAAGCCACCCACAAAAAACAGACAGTCTCAACTTCCTCCCACAGAACTAAATAATGGAACAGATCTTACAGTGGAATTGCAGAGGTTTTCGCAGCAGTAT
This sequence comes from Mastigoproctus giganteus, assembly GCF_048544385.1. Lineage (NCBI taxonomy): Eukaryota > Metazoa > Arthropoda > Arachnida > Uropygi > Thelyphonidae > Mastigoproctus > Mastigoproctus giganteus. The sequence continues at coordinate 61,075,535 of NC_143582.1, forward strand.
TGACGATATTTATGAATTAATTCACCATTTCAAACCCGCTGCTATGTGCTTACAAGAAACAAATTTAACACCCAAAATCTCCGTTTCAGTCAAAAATTATACCATCTTCAGAAAAGATCGATCTGAAACTAACAGTGCTCATGGAGGAGTAGCTGTACTTGTGGAATCAAGAGTCCCTTCCAGGCACATTCCTTTGAAAACACCATTAGAAGCAGTTGCAACGCGTATAGTTATCGGTATCACATTGACAGTGGTCTCTATATATCTTCCGCCAAACCATCCATGCACATTTCAAGATATGGAAAACCTTATTTCTCAATTACCATCTCCGATCTGTCTATTAGGCGATTTTAATGGACATCATCCATTGTGGGGTTCACTGGTCTCAGATGGACGGGGCGAACTTATTCAAATGCTACTTGATAGAGAGAATCTGACACTGTTGAACACTGGCTTACCCACCTACATCCATTTTCCTACTGGGTCAAGCACTACTATCGATCTCTCAATCTGCTCTCCGATCCTGTTCCCAACCATAGAATGGACAGTACACGACAATCCTCTAAACAGCGATCACTTTCCGCTGATTTGTAGCATTCAATCCACCCATTTCAATCAAACACAAACAAAAACTCGATGGAAATTTTCTAAAGCACACTGGACAAAATTTACCAATCATGTAGCTTTTGATGAGGATATCATTACGACTTTTCCTATTGACGCGCCCCTCGACGTGGGCACCTGTACGTGGTGAGGGGACCTCCCAGTGATGCGGCTGGTTTTCCAGATTAGCATCACTGGGATCCAACGCCCATACCTTGGTTCCAGGATTACAACATTGGAATCCAGCGTGTGCAGCCGTGCGCCGCGACCCGTGGAAGCGGAAAGGGGATCCTGGTGGTTGAGGGGCCCAGCCTTAATACACCACTTCGTCCCCTGCTTCGACGAGACGGGTGGTCCCTGACCGGCTCGACTGGGATCAATCGGCGGGTGGTTTTATACTGCTAGGGTCAATTGCGTTCCGATAAGTCTCCCTCCCTATGGTCCTGGGACGGGATAAAGACATATTGGTAACGTGGGTATGGTGTTCTAAGCGAACTCGGCGTCCCATTCGTGTACGCAGTACCTGCTAGTTCACGAGTGGGCGCCCCCTCGTAGGGCTCCGTGGTGGGTGAGGTACTTAGGCATCAGACATTTTTTCTTTACTGTCATGAGTAATTTAAATCCTTCTTCTGGGGCCCCAACAAGGCCCCTACCTAATCGATCAGATGAGAATGACACCAATTCTGCCAAAAGAGCCAGAACTGAGGTTAAACCACCATCTATTACACCGCTTTTCCTCATACTCCATTCTACCGGAGAGCAGTCAATTGGGAAGATGTCACCCTTCTTTATCCAGAAAGGATTAGAAGGGTTGGCAGGATCACCAAAATCAGTAAAACGGCTGCGTTCTGGCGATCTTTTACTCGAAGCTTTAAATACAAAGCAAGCAATAAGAATATTAAACGCGACATCCATAGGGGGAATACCAATCAATGTAACACCCCACAAAACTTTGAACTCTTCACGCGGTGTCATTTCAGAGTGGGATCTTCTTCACGTTTCTGAAGAAGAGATCTGCTCTGAATTAAAAGATCAAGGAGTGACAGCTGTCAAGAGAATATCAATGCGGAAGGAAGGGAATCTCGTCCCTACCCGAGTTCTCATCCTAACGTTTAACACCCCACGGCCTCCTAGTTCCATCAAGGCAGGGTATTTAAACTGCCCAGTGAGGATCTACATTCCAAACCCACTGAGGTGTTTTAAATGCCAAAAATACGGACACTCACAAACGGCTTGTCGTGGTAACTCTGCCTGTGCCCCCTCGACGTGGGCACCTGTACGTGGTGAGGGGACCTCCCAGTGACGCTGCTGGACTTCCAGACTAGCATCACTGGGATCCAACGCCCACAGCCCAGGTTCCAGGCTTACATCAATGGAATCCGGCGTGTTTGCCGTGCGCTGCGACCCGTGGAAATTCGGAAAGGGGGATCCTGGTGGTTGAGGGGCCCAGCTTCAATACACCACTTTGGCCCCTGCTTCGACAACACGGGTGGTCCTGGAAGGCCCGGCTAGGATCAATCGGCTAGTAGGCTCGCCTGCGAGGGTCAACCGTGACAATGCCACGCACCTACCCTCATGGTCCGAGGGACAGCCCCTCGAAGTGGGCACCTGTACGTGGTGAGGGGACCTCCCAGTGACGCTGCTGGACTTCCAGACTAGCATCACTGGGATCCAACGCCCACAGCCTAGGTTCCGGGCTTACATCAATGGAATCCGGCGTGTTTGCCGTGCGCTGCGACCCGTGGAAATTCGGAAAGGGGGATCCTGGTGGTTGAGGGGCCCAGCTTCAATACACCACTTTGGTCCCTGCTTCGACAAGACGGGTGGTCCTGGAAGGCCCGGCTAGGATCAATCGGCTAGTAGGTTCGCCTGCGAGGGTCAACCGTGTCAATGCCACGCCCCTACCCTCATGGTCCGAGGGACAGGATTCAGGCTGGCGGCGGTGCGGGTATAGTGTCTGGGTAGCCCTGGCGTCCCACTCCCGAGCGCATTTATTGCATGCCGGGTAGTGGGCGTCCCTTTGGGCTCCGTGGTGGGTGGGGAGCCCGGGCACTGAACAACTAAATAACCTTCATGAATCCTGAGAAACTTACTTCTTCAGGGGCCCCAACCCGGTCCCTATCTGAAAATATAGACGGAGAGGCAGATATTATTGCAACAAAGAGGCAGCGAACTGAAACATCAACATCAGGGCCTGTCCCAAGATTCCTAATTATTCATTCCACCAGTGAAAAACCGATTGGTAAAATGTCGCCCTTTTTTATTCAAAAAGGGTTAGATGGGTTAGTAGGTTCTCCCAAATCAGTTAAGAGGCTCCGTTCTGGAGACCTCTTAATTGAAACGAAAAATGACAGGCAATCCGAACATCTACTCCGAGTAACATCAATCGGAGGAATCCCTGTAACAGTGACACCACACAGAACACTCAATTCATCGAGAGGTGTCATTTCGGAGTGGGACCTTCTCGACGTGACCGAGGAGGAAATCTGCTCCGAATTAAAACCACAGGGAGTCATTGCTGTCAAGAGAATCACTGCGCGAAGGGATGGAAAAATTGTTAAAACCAGGAGCGTAATCCTGACTTTTAACACTCCTAAACCTCCTGACGAGATTAAAGCTGGATACATCAACTGTTCAGTGCGTCCATACGTTCCGAACCCTTTACGGTGCTTTAAGTGCCAGAAGTATGGACATTCTCAAATGGCCTGCCGTGGAGTCCTTGCATGCGCTCGATGCGGTGCAAAGGACCACGAAACAACAGCTTGTTCAGCCGCAAAACCCACCTGTATTAACTGTGAGGGCGAACATCCGGCCTACTCACGAGCATGCCAGAGGTGGAAAGAAGAAAAAGAAATTCAACGGCTGAAGGCAGAGCTAAATATATCATACCAGGAGGCAAGGAAATCGGTCAAACCCCTGAATATCAACAGACCTACCTACGCCCAGAAGGTAGCAGGGAGATGTTCCGTCGGAACTCAGACGGACATGACCATTCCTCCAAAGGAGTCTTTCACTCCCATCGCGCGGTATCTCTTAAGTTCGCAAAAACCTACACAGAAGGACCAATCAGCTGCCACTCCTATATCGGTACCTCCTAATGCTCCACAAATTACAAAGGTAGTTATGAAAGAAAAGAATAAGAAAGGGGAAGTCCCCCCTAGTACCCAAGAAAAGATGGATGTCGAGCAGAAGGAGGTACCCGAAGAGTCAGTCTTGGAACTCTTTGCGGAGGAGGAAATGGACACGGGACAGCGTCCTTTCTTCCCCAAAAAAGATAAATCCAAGACTGACAAAAGTAAGCCCTCAGCACCTCGGAAGCCGCCTGATGGACCCACCAAGCCAAAATAATGGCTAAATTCCTACAATGGAATTGTCGTGGATTCCGGCGAAATATAGATGACATCAAGGCCCTCCTGCAAAAGCACGAGCCAGTTTGCTTTTGCTTGCAGGAGACATATCTAAAGGCAAATGATGATCCCACCATGCACAACATCACAGTTTTTCGAAAGGATAGAATTGCGGACGGCTCTGTACATGGGGGAGTGGCTATCCTTGTGGGTAACCATACCCCAGTGCAGCCCTTGCTAATTACAACCAGCATAGAGGCTGTTGCAATTCGCCTTTCAGTGGGATCCTTATTAACTGTATGCTCTATTTATTTGCCACCTGGGACTGACATCTCCCAGGTAGACCTTGATGATCTTCTAACGCAGTTGCCTCCCCCTTTATTACTTCTCGGGGATATGAATGGACATAACACCCTGTGGGGTAGTGCTAGCATCAACGGAAGGGGACGAGTCATAGAGCGTGTGCTCAATGACAATGACCTTTCCCTTCTAAATACTGGAACAAACACCTTTTTCCACATGCCTACCCGTACCTTTTCTGCCATTGATCTCTCTATCTGCTCCCCTTCTCTGCTCCCTTCACTCACTTGGGAAGTGGAGGAGAATCCATACGGAAGTGATCACTTCCCTGTGATAACCTTGTTACACAGTGGGAGACCATGTCTTCCCTTCAGGTTACCACGGTGGAAGTTTGATCAGGCTGACTGGACTGCCTTCCAACATCAGGCAAATTTTAATCTTAGTACAGTCAGTCAAGAGCCTATCAATGATGCAGTTAAGTACATCACAGAAAATATTGTCCAAGCAGCTGCGAATACTGTTCCAAAAACATCTGCCCGGTTTCCACCATTTCCCAAACCCTTGTGGAATTCACAATGCACAGCAGCAAAAAAAGGCTCAAAACAAAGCGTGGGGGATATTCCACCGATATCCTACCACGACCAACCTTATAGCCTTTAAACGTGCACGAGCCAAAGCACGCTACATCCGTCGTCAGAGTCAAAAGGAATCGTGGATCCGTTTTACATCATCTATTAACCAGTCTACCAACTCTAAGGTAGTCTGGGATAAAATCCGGAAAATGAAGGGAAAATACACAGCGCACCCCTCATCGGTCCTTGAATATAATGGATGTACTATTGCAGACTTTACTGCAATAGCGAATGCTCTTGGGGAAACTTTTTCTAAAATCTCCGCAACATCATCTTACTCCCCAGAGTTTCTGGTCCTAAAGCGCAACGCTGAACAGCAGGCCCTTAAATTCACATCGAAGGGATCCCACCCATACAATGGGCCATTTAATATCCATGAGCTGAAAACAGCACTCGCCCGTACAAAGGCTACCGCTGTTGGACCAGATAACATCCATTATGAAATGATCAAACATCTTTCACCAGAATCCATGGACCGTCTGCTCCTCCTGTACAACAGAATCTTCCTCGAGGAGCACTTTCCGGAAACCTGGCGCAAGGCAACTATTCTTGCTTTTGCTAAGCCAGGAAAGGATCCTAAATATCCAAAAAAACTATCGTCCTATTGCTCTGACCAGCTGTCTGTGCAAAATATTGGAGAGAATGGTCAATGCTCGGCTCCTATGTTATTTAGAGTCGAATGACCTTCTCTCCCGCTTTCAGTGCGGCTTCCGAAGAAATAGGTCCACATTGGACCACTTAGTTAGACTGGAAACATCTATCCGAGATGCTTTCCTAAAAAGAGAACATTTGGTGTCGGTGTTCTTTGACATGGAAAAAGCGTACGACACAACTTGGAGATTTGGTATTTTAAGAGACCTATACAATCTCGGTCTGAGAGGCCACCTTCCCATTTTTATTAAAAATTTTTTATCCTGCCGTTATTTCCAAGTTCGTGTAGGATCCTCCCTTTCGCGGCCTTTTTGCCAAGAGGAGGGGGTACCACAAGGATCTGTCTTAAGTGTTACGCTTTTTGCCATTAAAATAAATTCTATTTCAGAACAACTTCCTCCAACTGTAAACAGTGCACTCTATGTCGATGACTTCAGCATATTCTCTCAATCATGCAATATGAGGGTTATTCAGAGACAACTGCAACAAGCTATTGACCGTGTTAACATCTGGGCCACGGCCGGTGGTTTCAGGTTCTCACCGGAGAAGACCGTTTGCGTCCATTTTTGTCGCAAACGTAACCTCCACCCTGAGCCTGAATTACGACTTGGACAAAGCACCATCCCAGTCGTATCAGAGGCAAAATTCCTGGGACTCATTTTTGACAAAAAGTTGACATTTGTTCAACACATTCGTCAGCTACGTACGAAGTGTACGAGAGGGCTTAACATCCTCCGCTCTCTCTCTTCTACCTCTTGGGGTGCAGACCGATGCACTCTACTACGTCTGTACCGTGCACTTGTACGCTCAAAATTAGATTATGGGTCTCAGGTGTATGCATCTGCCAGAAATAGCGCCGTTCGTTGGCTTGACCCCATCCATCACCAAGCCATTCGAATCGCTACTGGTGCATTCCGAACATCACCTGTCCAAAGTCTGTATGTCGAAGCAAATGAACCATCGTTGTCGCTTCGACGAATGCAGTTGTCTCTACAATATGCCTTCAAGCTGAAGTCCCTGCCGGACCATCCCACGTGGACATCCGTTTTCGAGCCACGATGGGAAAATCTTTATAACACACGGCGGACCACCAATCGCCCATTCGGCATTCGTGTTCAAGAGCTACTCAATGAGCTTAACATCTCGGTAGACAAGGTCGCTCGATCACCAAAGGAGCCCCTTCCACCCTGGCATGCACAAACACCAGCATGTGACTTCTCGCTCAAACTTGCGACGAAGTCTAATACTCCAGCCTCTGTCTACCTTCAGCTCTATTCACAACACCGTGCAGAACATTCTGACTTCTTGCCAGTTTACACAGACGGCTCGAAGTCAGAATCGTATGTGGGATCTGCTGCTGTCTTTCCAAATAATACCGTATCAGAGCAGATACCCCTTGACTGCAGCATTTACACTGCAGAGCTGCATGCCATAGAGTTAGCTCTAGATCACATAAGAAAACACCGTTACCAACGGAGTATTATATATGCCGACTCAATGAGTGCACTACAGGCTTTATCAGCGATGTCACACACTAATCATCCAACCCTGTCCCGAATCCAGCAGATAATATACAGCCTCTTTGTAAGTGGATTCGATATCCGATTCTGCTGGATTCCCAGTCACATCGGGATTAGAGGAAATGATTTGGCTGACACTGCAGCCAAATCGGCAGCCCTGACGGATAATCTTGACCTGTTAGTCCCCTATACAGACTACAGGCAAGTGATCCGTAGTAACCTACAATCTCAGTGGCAAGATTCGTGGCATCGACTGATTACTACAAACAAACTATGTCGAATTAAGCCTATGATCCATCCATGGCGGTCCAGCTTACGCAGGGATCGCAAAGAGGAAGTTGTTCTTGCTCGGCTCCGCATAGGACACTGTCATCTAACACACGCCTTTTTGCTGAGGGCTGATGACCCTCCTATGTGCGAGCAGTGCGACACCATTTTATCCATCAAACATATTTTATGTGACTGTACCAATTTTAGAAATGCTCGTTATACCGCTTTTAACCATCTGACTGAGCCGTATACACTCAGTCAGATTTTATCCGACAATGACCATGTGTCTGCTATTTTTAGTTTCCTAAAAACAGTAAACCTTTTTACTCGTATTTAAAAAAAAAAAAAAATCTTATTATTCTAAGGTTTACTATTGTTACTCGTTTACAGATATTTGTCTTTTACAGTTTATAATTGTTTTTATACTCTGACTTAGTGACCTAATTCATTAGGTCACTGAATGTTTTACTAATTTTGCTGACAAAGTTTTGGCGCATTATAGCCTAAGTTGCTGATGCGCCAATAAAACTCAACTAACTAACTAACTAACCGAGGGACAGGATTCAGGCTGGCGGCGGTGTGGGTATAGTGTCTGGGTAGCCCTGGCGTCCCACTCCCGAGCGCATTTATTGCATGCCGGGTAGTGGGCGTCCCTTTGGGCTCCGTGGTGGGTGGGGAGCCCGGGCACTGAAAAATTTAAAAAACTATATGAATCCTGATAAACTTACTTCTTCAGGGGCCCAAACCCGGTCCCTATCTGAAAACATAGACGGAGAGGCAGATAATATTATTGCGACAAAGAGGCAGCGAACTGAAACATCATCATCAGGGCCTGTCCCAAGATTTCTCATTATGCATTCCACCAATGAAAAACCGATTGGCAAAATGTCGCCCTTTTTTATTCAAAAAGGGTTAGACGGGTTAGTAGGTTCTCCCAAATCAGTTAAGAGGCTCCGTTCTGGAGACCTCTTAATTGAAACTAAAAATGACAGGCAATCGGAACATCTACTCCGAGTAACATCAATCGGAGGAATACCCGTAACAGTGACACCACACAGAACACTAAATTCATGGCCCCGGGTGCCAAGCGTTTCTTGAGGCCAAGCGATTTTCTGTGCTAAATAGTACTGCGATTCCTATAGCGTTTTTCCAAAGCGACTGAGTTTTTCCTTGTTTCATTTCGTTCATAAGCCTTTCTGTTTATTTAGTTCTACTTTTTAAAAGTATAGAAAGAGAGCCAGAAAAAGGAAAGTACCTTTTTCTTTATTGTATATACTAACCGTACTAACTCCTACGCTTGGCCACAAGCGGCACTGCTCCTGCCTCCCCGTGGCGGGGCCGGTAACCTGGGTGGAAAAGCTAATCCCCCAGGGCGAAAAGGAGCCGACATGGATAAAGAAAATTATCCAGCCTTAGAGCCTTCAAGCTCAAATACCATAGATTGGTATAACTCCGATGAAAGTAGTGCGCAACATAAGCGCTTAAAAATAGATAATCATCCACCTGAGTATCCAACTTTCTTGATTATCCATTCCTTGACTAGTCAACCAGTGAGCAAACTCTCTCCATTTATTATACAGAGATTTCTAGAAAATGCTGCTGGATCACCTAAAATGGTCAAAAGGTTACAGTCAGGGGATTTGCTTGTGGAAACTACGCAGCCGAAACATTCAGAATTGTTGTTAAAGATGACAACATTCGGTGGTATCCCTGTTAAAATATCTCCCCACTCAACCCTAAATAGTTCCAAAGGTGTTATCTCTGAGTGGGATCTATTGAATGTAACAGAAGAGGAGCTTGTACAAAACTTAAAGACCAAAAGGTCATACAAGCTAAGAGAATTTTGACTCGTAGAGATGGCAACCTCATTCCAACCCGCAGTGTAATTCTCACATTCAATACTCCAAACTTACCAAATACTGTAAAAGCTGGTTATCTTAATTGCCATATCCGCCCATACATACCAAATCCAATACGGTGTTATAAGTGTCAGAAGTTTGGACACTCTCAGGCAACATGTCGAGGAAACACAATATGCCCAAAATGTGGATCCCAGGATCACACTCAAACAGACTGTACTGCTACATCTCCAGTTTGCCCTAACTGCAAGGAAGATCATCCTGCATATTCTAGAAGTTGCGAGCTATGGAAAGTTGGGAAAAAAATACAGAAATTTAAAGTTGAAAATAAAGTGACTTATCAGGAAGCGAGACGACAAATACTGAAAGATACTCCTGCACGTACATATGCAGGTGTTACAAAGAAATATCGTTCAATTGCTACACAAACCAATGACTCAGTTCCACCGAACATATCACTTGTTGAATGGGCTAGAGCTCAGCTTTCAGTTCCTCAGCCATCCTTGAAGCAACACAACAGAGACCAGACTTGTAATACCCCAATTTCCATCCCCAACACTAGTGGCATTAAGTCACAAAGTGAGACCAGGATCACAAATGCTGAATCTTCTACTAAAACCCAGATTAATACTGCAGAAATGGATACAGATGACAAAACTGAACAAGAACCTATATTAGAAATTCATGCCGAAGAAGACATGGACACTGGACGGCCTACCTTTCCTAAAAAAGATAAAATTAAAATAGACCGCAATAAGCCTATAGCCTCTAAAAGGCAACCGGATCATCCTTCCACTAAAACTAAATAATGAAGTGCATTTTACAATGGAACTGTCGAGGACTACGTACTAATACAGATGAAATTTATGAACTAATCAGAGATTTCAATCCAGCAGGCATTTGTTTACAGGAAACATTTTTAACTCCACAAGTGACCCCCTCAATAAAGAAATATATTTTGTACAGGCGCGACAGGAATACAGCAACTGCAGCCCATGGAGGTGTAGCGGTTTTGGTATCCGTTACTAATCCGTCCAGACAAATCCCCTTAAAAACTAATTTAGAAGTTGTTGCTGTAAGAATAGAAATTGGAATATCTTTATCTCTTGTTTCTATTTATCTTCCACTAAACCAAACGTATACACTCCGTGACTTTGATGAGCTTCTTGCTCAGATACCACCTCCTTTTTGTTTGATGGGTGATTTTAATGGACACCACCCGTTATGGGGAAGTCTCCATATGGATAAAAGAGGGCAGCTAATAGAAACATTACTGGACAAACAAAATTTAACTTTGCTGAACACTGGTGCACATACTCATGTTCATTTTCCCTCAGGAAATACTTCAGCCATAGATCTGTCTATCTGCTCCCCCGCTCTGTACCCAAGTATACATTGGGCGGTATTGGATAATCCCCACAATAGTGATCATCTTCCAATTACTTGTAAATTCCAAACTACCCCCACCACCTATCCGGAAGCTCGCAGAAGATGGAAATTTACAAAGGCAAACTGGGAAAAATTTTCCTTAAGTACAGTTTTAGATAAAAACTCCATTCTGAACCAGTCAATAGATGAAGCTAATGACCATATTACTAAACGGATACTAGCGGCAGCTGACAAAGCTATTCCTCAGTCGTCGACTCATCCACGCAGGGGTAGAAACTACTGGTGGAATGATGAGTGTAATAAAGCAAAAAAAGAAAAGAACAAAGCTTGGAATATTTTCCGCAAGCATCCCACTGTTATTAATCTTACAAATTACAAGAAATTAAATGCTAAAGCACGACAAATAAGAAGGAAAGCCAAAAAAGATTCTTGGATTCAGTTCGCTTCCACTATCACCAAAAACACCGATACTAGATTAATCTGGAGGAAACTCCAACATCTGAATGGCAAATATCCATTGTCATCCTCTCCAATATTGATCTGTAATGGACAGGAACTGTCTTCCCCCAAAGATATTGCAAACGCTTTTGCTAAAGCCTTTGCAAAAATTTCAGCAGCAAATTCATATGACACTTCATTCCAACAACTTAAAGTGGTAGCAGAAAGGTTTAAGTTAAATTTCAATACCGGTCTGTCTCTTCCATATAATCAGCCTTTTACTATATCCGAGTTAAAGGATGCTCTTAATAGATCACCCAATAGTGCAGCTGGACCTGATGGTATATTTTATATTATGCTAAAACACTTGAATGATACTGCTTTACAAATTCTTTTAATATTTTTTAACAGAATTTTTGAAGAACATATTTATCCTAGCTCTTGGAGACATTCACTTGTATTAGCCATCCCTAAACCAGGGAAAGACCTCTCTAATCCAGGAAATTATCGTCCAATTTCCTTAACTAGTTGTTTGGGGAAAACACTGGAGAAAATGGTTCTTAAGCGCCTCACCTGGTTTCTTGAGACACATAACATCTTGCATAAAAATCAATATGGCTTTCGGCAAAATAGATCTGCATTAGATATGATGACCAAAGCAGAATCAAACATCAGAAACGCTTTTGTCAGAAATGACCACCTCGTTATGGTAAGTTTCGATTTAGAAAAGGCCTTTGATACAACATGGCGTTTCGGTATTCTTCAGGATCTTTACACCTTTGGCCTACGAGGCAGGCTTCCTTTGTTTATTCAGAGCTTTCTCCAGGGAAGAACCTTTCAGGTTAGTCATTTAAATGTTCTTTCTAGAATTCATATACAGGAGGAGGGGGTCCCTCAAGGATCTATTTTGAGTCCTACGTTATTTTTAATAAGAATAAACAATATCATCCATGATATTCCAAGCACAGTAGAATTATATCACTATGCAGATGACCTCATGATTTCGTGCCAAGGAAAAACTATGAACTCTATTGAGAGACAGCTTCAAATCTCAATTAATAAAATTGAGCTGTGGATGTCTCACAATGGCTACCGCTTTTCACCACAAAAATCTAACTGTATTCATTTCTGTAAAAAACGTAAGATCCACCCTGAGCCTGAACTACATCTTAAAAATTTCACCATACCTCTTTCCAGTAGTATCAGATTTCTTGGCCTAATCCTGGACAATAAATTAAACTTCTTACAACACATCACATATCTGAGAACCATTTGCATGAAAAAATTAAATATCCTCCGAGTACTCTCTTCATTGACATGGGGTGCTGACCGATACACTCTGCTTCGGCTTTATCGGGTATTAATTCGATCTCGTTTGGATTACGGAGCTCCAATCTATGACTCTGCCAGGAAAAGTGCACTAACTCGGTTAGACACTATCCATCACAGTGCCCTAAGAACTGCTTTAGGAGCATTCAGAACATCCCCTGTACAGAGTCTATATATAGATGCACACGAACCTCCACTCCATCTTCGGAGGAAAATGTTGATCCTCAACTATGCAGCAAAAATACGGAGTCTTCCTTTTCATCCTGTCTCGCCATACTTATTTGAGCCCCAGTGGACCACGTTTTATCAAAACAAACCTAACGAAAACAAGCCTATTGGGATAAGGTTGCTACAGTTAACACAAAGTTGGAATCTAGACATGGGTAATGTCTTTCAGGAAATGAGCAATCCCGACCCTCCGTGGTCTGATTATCTACCGGACTGTGACTTGTCATTCCAACAATGGGGGAAAAAGGAAGCAGCAGACATTACTATCAGGAAACTCCATGCTGCACATGTCGCAGAAAATTCTCGGTGTCTTCAAATATACACCGATGGCTCGAAAACAAGTACGACAGTGGGCGCAGCGGCATTCTCTTCTATCTTTTCTTCTTCTGTGTCCCTTCCAAAGGAATGCAGCGTCTATTCTGCTGAACTGTGGGCAATTAAAATAGCTCTGGATCACGTGATAAATCAGTCCAGGAAGCGAATTATGATCTACTCTGATTCTCTGAGTGCAATAAAATCATTGAAAAATCCATCCAAACCAATCCACCCTGTCTTGAAGCAAATTAGATCACAGATTATTGCGTTACAAGCTGTAAACAAATCAGTCAGTTTCTGTTGGATACCAGGTCATGTAGGCATCAAAGGAAATGAATACGCAGATCAAGCCGCTAAACATCCAATCAATGTAAGATCTCCTAACTACAAAGTGCCATACAAAGACTACAAATCATTCATAAAAAACGTGTGTGAAGAGCAATGGTTGCAAATCTGGCAGGCTCAGTACGGCAATAAACTACTGCAATTTAAACAGGAACCTAAGTTATGGCCCTCAAGCATGCGATCAAATAGGCAAGAGGAGGTGATCCTGGCTAGGACGCGTATTGGGCATACGTATCTAACGCATATTTATCTCCTCAAAGGGGAAGATCCGCCTATTTGTTCATTTTGTCAGACTACACTTACAGTGAGACATATTCTAATAAATTGCAATCATTATAATAATTATCGAAACAAAATTTTCAAATCGCTTTCACATCTGCAAGAACCTTTGACATTAACACATCTGATTGGAGACAATGCAAATCTACCTGAGTTCTTTTATTTCTTAAAGCAGACAGGATTATTTTACAGATTTTAACTGGTAATTGCACTACCGAATAGAATCAGGCACAATATGGCCTTAGCAGCCCTTGTGCCATTAAACAACTTACCAACCAACCAACTAAATTCATCAAGAGGTGTCATTTCGGAGTGGGACCTTCTCGACGTAACCGAGGAGGAAATCTGCTTCGAATTGAAACCACAGGGAGTTACTGCCGTAAAGAGAATCACTGCGCGAAGGGATGGGAAAATTGTTAAAACCAGGAGTGTTATCCTGACTTTTAACTCTCCCAAACCTCCTGATGAGATTAAAGCTGGATACATCAACTGTCCAGTACGTCCATACATTCCGAACCCTTTACGGTGTTTTAAATGTCAGAAGTATGGACATTCTCAAATGGCCTGCCGTGGAGTCCTTGCATGCGCCCGGTGTGGTGCAAAGGACCACGAAACAACAGCATGTTCAGCCGCAAAGCCCACCTGTATTAACTGTGAAGGCGAACAACCGGCCTACTCACGAGCATGCCAGAGGTGGAAAGAAGAAAAAGAGATTCAACGGCTGAAGGCAGAGCTTAACATATCATACCAGGAGGCAAGGAAATCAGTGAAACCCCTGAATACCAACAGACCTACCTACGCCCAGAAGGTAGCAGGGAGATGTTCCGTCGGAACTCAGACGGACATGACCATTCCTCCAAAGGAGACTTTCACTCCCATCGCGCGGTATCTCTTAACATTTCAAAAACCTGCACAGAAGGACCAATCAGCTGCCACTCCTATATCGGTACCTCCTAATGCTCCACAAGTAACAAAGACAATTATGAAAGTAAAGAATAAGAAAGGGGAAGTCTCCCCTAGTACCCAAGAAAAGATGGATGTCGAGCAGAAGGAGGTACCCGAAGAGTCAGTCTTGGAACTCTTTGCGGAGGAGGAAATGGACACGGGACAGCGTCCATTCTTCCCCAAAAAGGATAAATCCAAGACTGATAAAAGTAAGCCCTCAGCACCTCGGAAGCCGCCTGATGGACCCACCAAGCCAAAATAATGGCTAAATTCCTACAATGGAATTGTCGTGGATTCCGCCGAAACATTGATGACATCAAGGCCCTCCTGCAAAAGCACGAGCCAGTTTGCTTTTGCTTGCAGGAGACATATCTAAAGGCAAATGATGATCCCACCATGCACAACATCACATTTTTTCGAAAGGATAGAATTGCGGATGGTTCTGTACGTGGGGGAGTGGCTATCCTCGTGGGTAACCAGACCCCAGTGCAGCCCTTGCCAATTACAACTAGCATAGAGGCTGTTGCAATTCGCCTTTCAGTGGGATTTTTAATAACTGTGTGCTCCATTTATTTGCCACCTGGGACTGACATCACCCAGGCAGACCTTGATGATCTTCTAACGCAGCTGCCTCCCCCTTTCTTACTTCTCGGGGATTTTAATGGACATAACACCCTGTGGGGGTAGTGCTAACATCAACAGAAGGGGACCCCCGTAGTCCATGCGCCATTAAACCTCAATACAAACAAACAAACAAACAGAAGGGGAAGAGTCATAGAGCGTATACTAAATGACAATGAGCTTTCCCTTCTAAATACTGGAACAAACACCTTCTTCCACATGCCTACCCGTACTTTTTCTGCCATTGAACCCCTCGACGTGGGCACCTGTACGTGGTGAGGGGACCTCCCAGTGATGCTGCTGGACTTCCAGACTAGCATCACTGGGATCCAACGCCCACAGCCCAGGTTCCAGGCTTACATCAATGGAATCCGGCGTGTTTGCCGTGCGCTGCGACCCGTGGAAATTCGGAAAGGGGGGATCCTGGTGGTTGAGGGGCCCAGCTTCAATACACCACTTTGGGGCCCCGAGTGCCAAGCGAGTGATCTAGCGATTTCCAAAGCGACTTTCAAAGCGTATTTTCTATAAAGAAGTAGTTAAAATTTCTAAAGTCTTTTACTTTTAAAGTTATTTATTTTCTGGCTCTTTATAAATAAAGAAAGAAGCCTCCTAGAAGAAAGGAAAAACACCTTTCTTTTGTATATATTTAACTAACTCTTGTAACACACTAACCACTAACTTTTTATCGCTTGGTCACTGGTGGCACCGCTCCTGCCTCCACGTGGCGGGGCCGGTAACCTGGGAGAAGGAAGCTCCTCTCCCGGGGCGAAAAGGAGCAAAAATGGATTGCGACGAATTTCCACCAATAGAGCCAACAGGCTCTCAACAAATTGACACCCGTAGAAGGGAACATGATCCTAGTCTCTCGAAAAGAATGAGAACAGATTCTAGCAAACCAGAACCACCAGCTTTTTTGATAATGCATTCATTATCGAATCAACCAGTAAGCAATTTGTCTCCCTTTGTCATTCAAAGGTGTCTTGAAAATTCAGCAGGAACACCAAAAATGGTAAAACGACTTCAGTCAGGAGATCTATTAATTGAAACCACGCAGGCAAGACACTCTGAACTGTTATTGAAACTGTCAACTATAAGCGGAATCCCAATTAAAGTCACGCCGCATAATACACTGAACTCCTCTAAAGGAGTAATAAGTGAGTGGGATCTACTAAACGTCACCGAAGAGGAAATAGTTACGGAATTACAAGAACAAAAAGTAACACAAGCAAGGCGAATCATGATCCGGAAAGACGATAAACTAGTTCCAACACGAAATATCATACTGACCTTCAGTACATCAAATTTACCAAACTCAGTAAAAGCAGGCTACCTCCACTGCCGAGTCCGGGCATACATTCCAAACCCCTTAAGGTGTTTCAAATGCCAAAAATTCGGTCATTCTCAAACAACATGCAGAGGAGAAAATACATGTCCTAATTGTGGTTCGAAAAATCATTCTCAAACAGATTGTACTGCAAAATCTCCAGAGTGCCCAAATTGTAAGAATGGTCACCCAGCTTATTCAAAATCATGTGATCTGTGGAAAATGGAAAAAAATATACAGAAGTTTAAGATTGAACACAAAGTATCATATCAAGAAGCAAGAAGACAAGTCAAGGTAACTATGCCAAAACGCAGCTATGCTACTGCTACCCAAAACTGTCAAGCTGTTGCTACCCAAACAGAAGTGTCAATCCCACCTAACACATCCATTGCAGAATGGGCACGATCTGTACTTTTGACAGATCAGCCCGCTAACAAACCTGTTTCAATAGACGAAGTAAACAATACCCCACTCTCAGTTCCATCTAAAATTACATCAATCGATAAATCACAAAGGAAACCACAAAGGCAACGTGCCTCTGAATTGAAACAACCAAATTCAAGCAGTATGGACAGCGAAGCTGTAAATGCACAAGAAGAAACAGTCCTTGATCTTCATGCAGAAGATGACATGGAGACTGGATGTTCATCTACTGGTATCGATGATGTAGAAGGGAGTACAGAATATGGACGCCCTTATTTTCCAAGAAAGGATAAGATAAAACATGATCGTCAAAAGCAAACTGCACCCCCTTACAAGAAACAGACAGAATCATTTTCCCTCTCTAAAACCAAATAATGATGCACATCGTACAATGGAATTGCAGAGTTTTACGCAGTAATACCGATGATATATATGATTTGATCTCGCAATATAATCCGGTAGCCATTTGTTTGCAAGAGACTTACTTAAATCCACAGGTAACTTATTCGATTAAACATTTTACAGCCCATAGAAAAGATAGAATTAGTTCAAGCCATGCACATGGTGGAGTTGCAATTCTAGTGAATTGTAAATTTCCAGCAAGAAACATTCCTCTTCAGACCCACTTAGAAGCCGTTGCAGTTCGTGTAGCAATGGGAAAAACAATAATTCTCGTCTCATTGTATCTTCCACCTAACAATATCTACACGTTGAAAGAATTAGAAGATCTTATAAAACAGATACCATCTCCTTTTTGTCTTCTTGGTGACCTAAATGCACATCATCCACTATGGGGATCTGCTTACATGGATAATAGAGGGCACTTGCTAGAAAAACTCATAGACAAACTGAACCTAACTTTGCTGAACACTGGTCATAACACCTGCACTCATCTCTCCACGGGATGTATGTCGGCAATTGACTTATCTATATGCTCCCCTGAGTTACTTCCTTCTATAGATTGGACGGTTTTAAATGATCTGCACAACAGTGATCATTTCCCAATAATATGCAGAATTCAAACAATGCAGACACCTTGCCCCGATCATCGGGTATTATGGAAATTTTCTAAAGCAGATTGGGAAAAGTTTTCTGTCTCCATCTCCTTTGATAGCCAATTGATACAACTAGGGTCCATTGATGATGCTACCGAGCACATTACCAAACAAATACTAGCAGCAGCTTCCAAAGCAATACCAAAATTTTCTACTTTCAAACACAGAAACCTTAAACACTGGTGGAATGACGCTTGTACCATAGCGAAAAAAGAAAAAAATAAAGCCTGGAATCAGTTCCGTAAGTTTCCGACCACCGACAACCTAATCCAGTTTAAAAGGCTTAAGGCAAAAGCACGACAAATTAGAAGACAAGCCAAAAAAGAATCATGGATACAGTTTGCCTCTTCTATCACAAAAGACACTAGCAGTAAAACTATTTGGAAAAAAATTCGACAACTAAATGGCAAATTTTTCCCGGTTTCTGCTCCAATTTTAATCAAGAACGGACAAGAAATATCCTCACCACAAGAAATAGCTAATGCGCTTGCAGAGACTTTCTCCGAAACTTCTGCCACTACAGCTTGTGATACTTCCTTTCTACAAACTAAAGCCAAAGCTGAAAAATATAAGATAACTTTCCAAACTACTCAGTCTCTAGCCTACAATCAACCTTTTCGTCTTTTTGAACTCCAAACAGCAATAAACAGATCACCAAATAGCGCTGCTGGAGCTGATGGAATCTATTATGTAATGCTAAAACATCTAAACAATATAGATTTGAATTTGCTAATAACTTTCTTTAATCGGATCTTCCTTGAAGGTACATATCCCTCTACCTGGCATCACTCCGTTATACTAGCCTTTCCCAAACCAGGAAAGGATCAATCACTCACACAAAATTATCGACCAATCTCCCCCACCAGTTGTCTTGGCAAAACTCTAGAAAAGATGGTACACAGGCGACTTACCTGGATTCTTGAAACTCAAAAGTTGCTAAACAACAATCAATTTGGATTCCGACAAAACAGATCCACTTTAGATCTCATGGTGAAAGCAGAAACTAACATCCGTAATGCTTATGTAAAAAACGAACACCTTGTAATGGTAAGTTTGGACATTGAAAAGGCTTTTGACACAACCTGGAGGTATGGCATATTGCGAGAACTTTATTCCCTAGGACTGCGGGGACATTTACCGAAATTTATTAAAAACTTTCTCCAAAAGAGAACTTTTCAGGTTCGCTATCAATCAGTACTTTCTCGTATCTATACCCAAGAAGAAGGTGTCCCACAAGGGTCAATACTCAGCGCTACTCTTTTTTCACTTAGGCTAAACACTATAACCCACAATATTCCCAGTACTGTCGAATTATACATGTATGCTGATGATCTCACTCTATCTTGCAGTTCAAAAAATATTCCTACTATTGAAAGACAGCTGCAACTCTCCATAAATAAGCTGGAAATATGGACACAGCAGAATGGATATCGTATGTCAGAACAAAAAACAGTTGCAATCCACTTCTGCAAAAAACGCAAGCTGCATCCGGAACCGGAACTTCGGCTAAAGAACCACCTGATACCACTCACCAATAATTTTCGTTTCCTAGGTTTAATGTTGGACACCAAACTTAACTTTGTTTCTCACATAACATATCTCCGAACAGTATGCTTAAAGAAACTAAATATTCTTCGGTCAATTTCTGCCATGAAATGGGGTGCTGATAAATACTCTCTCCTACATCTGTATCGTGCTCTTATCAGGTCCCGATTAGATTATGGAGCTGTTGTCTATGACTCTGCTAGGAAAAGTGCACTAACCAGACTGAAGACCACCCAACACAGTGCCCTTCGTACTTCGCTAGGAGCCTTTAGAACATCCCCTGTCCAGAGTCTGTATGTAGAGGCGTATGAACCTCCACTTCACCATAGAAGGAAAATGCTGCTCCTTAATTATGCAGCCAAAATTCAAAGCCTTCCAGCCCATCCTCTTCGATCATTGATTCTCAACCCTGATTGGATCACGTTCTACAACAGCAAAGTTACAGAAAATAGAACCACTGGTATTCGATTAAAAGAATTGATACATGCCTGGGACATAAACTTTGACAATATGCTTCAAGAGAAAGATGTACCTGATCCACCCTGGTCTGTAACTCTCCCTCACTGTGATAACTATTTTCAGCAATGGGGAAAAAAATCCCTGCCATATGAAAGTATTAAACAGCTACATAAAGACCATGCCCTCAACAATGCTCAACGCTGTATAATATATACAGACGGTTCGAAAACAGACTCTTCTGTTGGTGCTGCAGCTGTCTTTTCCACTTTTACGCTTTCAATATCATTACCAGTTGAGTGTAGCAGTTACACTGCAGAGTTATACGCAATAAAATTAGCCCTAGAAAATATAAACACTTCCCACAATACTAGCAGTATAATATATACAGATTCCATGAGTGCAGTATCCGCTTTGGACAATAAACTTTCAATATCGCATCCCGTCATAAAACAAATTTTTTCCTGCTTAAACCAGCTACGAAGTAAGAATCATGCAGTGCTATTTTGCTGGATCCCAGGGCACTCTGGTATCACAGGTAACGAGAGAGCAGATCAGGCAGCCAAACAACAAAACAGTGCAATACCATCACATTACCATGTACCATACGTAGATTATTTGAAGCACATTAAAAAAATCAATACAATCCAGTGGTCTGAAATCTGGAGGTCACAAACGAACAACAAATTGCTTGAAATCAAAGAGAAACCAGCACTATGGAAATCTAGCTTAAGAAAAAACAGACAAGAAGAGGTTGTGCTAGCAAGATTACGCATAGGGCATACACATCCAACCCATATATATCTACTCAAGCAGGAGGTCCCACCTCAATGCACTCATTGTGCTTTATCACTTACCGTCAAGCATATACTCTTAGATTGTAAGCAGTATTCCTATTTCCGAAAAAATAGTTTCCCTTCATTGTCACAACTGAAAGAGCCTCTATCACTTGCCCATATTATTGGAAACAATGCGAATTTAAAAGAAATATTCACCTTTCTTAAGCAGATACAAATATATGATTTTCTATGATTACAAACTGCAACCAAATTTTATATAAAAACAGGTCATAAGAACAGGCACATTTTGGCCCTAGTTGCCCTTGTGCCCAAAAATACCAATACCAATACACCACTTTGGCCCCTGCTTCGACAAGACGGGAGGTCCTGGAAGGCCCGGCTAGGATCAATCGGCTAGTAGGCTCGCCTGCGAGGGTCAACCGTGTCAATGCCACGCCCCTACCCTCATGGTCCGAGGGACAGGATTCAGGCTGGCGGCGGTGCGGGTATAGTGTCTGGGTAGCCCTGGCGTCCCACTCCCGAGCGCATTTATTGCATGCCGGGTAGTGGTCGTCCCTTTGGGCTCCGTGGTGGGTTGGGAGCCCGGGCACTGAACAATTAAAAAACCTTCATGAATCCTGAGAAACCTACTTCTTCAGGGGCCCCAACCCGGTCCCTATCTGAAAATACAGACGGAGAGAGAGATAGCATTATTGCTACAAAGAGGCAGCGAACAGAAATATCATCTGGGCCTGTTCCAAGATTTTTAATTATTCATTCTACCACAGAAAAACCGATTGGCAAAATGTCGCCCTTCTTCATACAGAAAGGGTTAGATGGGTTAGCAGGGTCACCCAAATCGGTTAAGAGGCTCCGTTCTGGAGACCTCTTAATTGAAACCAAAACTGACAGGAAGTCTGAGCAGCTACTCCGTGCAACATCAATCGGAGGAATACCCATAACAGTAACACCACATACGACACTAAACTCATCGAGAGGTATCATTTCGGAATGGGACCTTCTCGATGTAACCGAGGAGGAAATCTGCTTGGAACTGAAACCTCAGGGAGTTATAGCTGTCAAGAGAACTAGTGCACGTAGGGATGGGAAACTAGTTAAAACCAGGAGTGTTATCCTGACTTTTAACTCTCCCAAACCTCCTGATGAGATTAAAGCTGGTTACATCAACTGTCCAGTACGTCCATATGTTCCAAACCCTTTACGGTGTTTTAAATGCCAGAAATATGGACATTCTCAAATGGCCTGCCGTGGAGTCCTTGCATGCGCTCGATGTGGTGCAAAGGACCACGAAACGACAGCATGTTCAGCCGCAAAACCCACCTGTATTAATTGTGAAGGCGAACACCCGGCCTATTCACGAGCATGTCAGAGGTGGAAAGAAGAAAAAGAAATTCAACGGCTGAAGGCAGAGCTAAACATATCGTACCAGGAGGCAAGGAAAGCAGTGAAACCTCTCAACATCAAAAAACCTACCTACGCCCAGAAGGTAGCAGGGAGGTGTTCCATTGGAACTCAGACGGACATGTCCATCCCTCCAAAAGAATCATTTACTCCCATCGCACGTTATCTCTTAAGCTCCCAAAAACCTGCACAGAAGGACCAATCAGCTGCCACTCCTATATCAGTACCTCCTAATGCTCCACAAATAACAAAAGCAATCACGAAAGAAAAGAATAAGAAAGGTGAAATACCACGTACAACCCAAGAAAACATGGATGTAGAGCAGAAGGAGGTACAAGAAGACACAGTTTTGGAGCTCTTTGCTGAGGAGGAAATGGACACTGGACAGCGTCCGTACTTCCCCAGGAAGGATAAATCCAAGACTGAAAAAGGTAAGCCCTCAGCACCTCGGAAGCCGCCTGATGGACCCACTAAGCCAAAATAATGGCTAAATTCCTACAGTGGAACTGTCGTGGATTCCGGCGAAACAATGATGACGTCAAGGCCCTTCTGCAAAAGCATGAGCCAGTCTGCTTTTGCTTACAAGAGACATACCAGAAGGCAAATGAAAACCCTTCGCTTCGTAACACTACTATCATTCGAAAGGACAGAACTGACGATGGACCTGCTCATGGGGGTGTTGCTATAATTCTGGGCAACCATACCCGATATCAAACTATTGCGCTCACCACCAGCATAGAAGCGGTAGCGGTTCGCATTACGGTAGGGTTTTTAATAACAGTCTGCTCAATATATTTGCCACCTGGGGCTGATATCTCCCAGAGAGACCTTGATGATCTCATTGTGCAGCTGCCTACGCCAGTCTTACTCCTGGGCGACTTCAATGGACATAACACCCTGTGGGGTAGTGCAAACGTTAATGGAAGGGGACGTGTCATAGAGCATGTGCTCAATGACAATGACCTATCCCTTCTAAATGTGGGAACTAACACCTTTTTTCACATGCCTACCCGTACGTTCTCTGCTATTGACCTCTCTATATGTTCCCCCTCTCTCCTTCCTTCAATCACTTGGGAGGTAGAGGAGAATCTTTATGGGAGTGATCACTTCCCCGTGATAACCAGCCTACTTAAAGTGACGCCATGTTCACCTTTTAGGTTACCACGATGGAAGATTGATCAGGCTGACTGGAACACCTTTCAACACCTGGTAGACTTTAACATCAGTACAGTCAGTCGGGAGCCTATCAATGACGCAGTGGCGTACATCACAGAAAGCATTGTCCATGCAGCTGCAGCTACAATTCCGAAAACATCTACCCGGTTTCCGCCATTTCCAAAACCTTGGTGGAATACTGAATGCACAGCAGCAAAAAAGGCACAAAATAAAGCTTGGGGGATATTCCGACGATATCCTACCACAGACAATCTCTTAGCCTTCAAACGTGCACGCGCAAAAGCGCGATATATTCGTCGTCAGAGCCAAAAGGAATCGTGGGTCCGCTTTACATCCACCATTACCCAGTCAACCAGCAGTAAAGCCATATGGGACAAAATCCGGAAAATGAAGGGTAAATATACATCGCACCCTTCATCGGTCCTGGAGTATAATGGATGCGTTATTGCAGATCCAACTGCAATAGCCAATGCACTTGGGGAGACTTTTTCTGCCGTCTCGTCAACATCTGCTTACTCCTCAGAATTTCGGGTCTGGAAAGATAAATGTGAAAAGCAGCCAATTAACTTTAAATCAAGAATGTCTCATCCCTATAACGGGCCCTTTACCACGGAAGAGTTAGAAACAGCTCTAACTCTTACCAAGGCAAGTGCTGCCGGACCAGATCTTATCCATTATGATATGATCAAACATCTGTCTGAAAAATCCATGGACCAACTGCTTTTTCTATATAACAGAATATTTCAAGAAGAGCAGTTTCCGGATTCCTGGCGTAAGGCAATCGTGCTTGCCTTTCCTAAGCCAAGATAAGGATCCCAAAATCCCAACGAACTACCGTCCTATTGCTCTGACTAGCTGTCTGTGCAAAATTCTGGAGAGAATGGTTAATGCCCGCCTTATCTGGTATTTGGAAGCTAATGGATTTCTCTCCAGATTTCAGTGCGGCTTCCGTAGGAATAGGTCAACTTTGGACCACTTAATCAGGCTCGAAACTTCCATTCGAGATGCCTTTTTAAAACGAGAACACCTGGTGTCAGTGTTCTTCGATATGGAAAAAGCGTATGACACAACTTGGAGATTTGGAATTTTAAAAGACCTCTACAGCATCGGCCTTAGAGGTAATCTCCCCAATTTTATTAAAAACTTTTTATGTCACCGATCTTTCCAAGTCCGTGTAGGATCTACTCTCTCTCGCTCTTTTATCCAAGAGGAGGGAGTACCTCAAGGATCCGTTTTAAGTGTTACGCTTTTTGCCATTAAAGTGAATTCCATCACAGAACAACTTCCTCCAACTGTAAACTGTGCCCTCTATGTTGACGATTTTAGCATATTCTGTCATTCCTGCAACATGAGGGTAATTGAGAGGCAACTGCAACGTGCCATTGACCATTTGAACTCATGGGCAATGAATAACGGGTTCAGGTTCTCTGCACAAAAGACGGTTTGCATGCATTTTTGCAGAAAGCGCAATCTTCACCCTGAACCTGAACTGAGGCTTGGACAAAATGCTATCCCAGTAGTACCTGAGACTAGATTTTTGGGGCTTATATTCGATAAAAAGCTGACCTTTCTAGAACACATCCGTCAACTACGTGCGAAGTGCACGAGAGGTTTGAACATCCTACGTGCAATCTCCTCACATTCCTGGGGCGCTGACCGATGTACCCTTTTGCGCCTCTATCGTGCACTCGTACGATCTAAGTTAGATTACGGGTGCCAGGTATACGCATCCGCTAGACTCAGCGTACTCCGATGGCTGGATCCCATCCACCATCAGGCGATCCGTATTGCCACAGGAGCATTTCGAACTTCTCCTGTCCATAGCCTCTATGTCGAAGCGAATGAGCCCTCGTTATCGCTTCGCAGGAAACAGTTGTCTCTACAGTATGCTTTAAAACTGAAATCCCTGCCAGACCATCCGACGTGGACACCCGTTTTTGAGCCACGTTGGGAATATCTGTACAACATTCGCCAGACTGCCAATCAACCATTCGGTATTCGTATCCAAAGGCTACTCATCGATTTGAACATCACATTAGACAATGTTGCCCCATCACCAGGGCAACCTTTTCCACCCTGGCATGCTCGTGTCCCAAACTGCAACTTCTCCCTTAACAATTGGAGAAAGGACAATACTTCGTCCACCGTCTACCTGGCCCCGAGTGCCAAGCGATAGTTCCCAAGCGATCTTTATAGTGCGTTTTCTAGCGTTTTTCCTAGAGTGAGTACTAGTGCTTTCATAAACCCTCCACCGCTCGCAACGTCACTGCTGACCGCTCGCAACGTTACTGCTTCCCTCGCTGAGCAACGTCACTGCTTCAACGCTAGCAACGTTACTGCTAACCCCGCTTGCAACGTTACTGCCATCGCTAGCAACGTACTGCTCTCTTCTTCTGCTGATCGCTTGGTCACTGGTTGGCACCGCTCCTGCCTCCACGTGGCGGGGTCGGTAACCTGGGAGAAGGAATTCCCTCTTCCAGGGCTGAAAGGAGCAACGATGGATTGTGATGCATATCCACCGCTAGAGCCCACGAGCTCCAGACCTGTCAACTCTGATTCAGAGCATGACTTGAATCGTCCGAAGAGACAGCGGACTGAAAAACAGAGTGCAGATATGCCAGCATTTCTAATAATGCACTCATTATCCACACAACCTGTAGGCAAGTTATCGCCATTTCTAATACAGAAATGTTTAGAATCGGTTGTTGGATCTCCCAAAATGGTGAAGCGTCTTCAATCTGGAGACCTTCTAATTGAAGCTTCGAAGCCAAGCCATTCAGAAAAATTGTTAAAATTGACAACTTTTAACAACATTCCAGTGTCAGTTACGCCACATAACACCCTGAACACCTCTAAAGGCGTCATCACCGAATGGGACTTACTGAATGTCTCTGAACAAGAAATAATACAAGAGCTTAGTGATCAAAAAGTGGCTCATGCACGGAGAATCATGACTAAAAAAGATGGCAACCTACTACCAACCAGGTCCATCATTTTAACTTTCAGTACTCCGACTCTTCCATCTTCCGTTAAAGCAGGTTACCTAAATTGTAAGATTCGTCCTTACATCCCAAACCCCATTCGCTGCTTTAAATGTCAGAAGTACGGTCATTCTCAAACAGCATGCCGAGGCGATGCTGTGTGTCCTCTTTGTGGTTCCAAGGAGCATTCTCAAGAAGACTGTACAGCTTCCACTCCTATTTGTCCAAACTGTAAGGAAAACCACCCTGCATTTTCTAAAGCATGTGACCTTTGGAAAACAGGTAAAAAAATCCAGAAATATAAAGTTGAACATAAAGTCACTTACCCTGAAGCAAGAAAGCAAGTGCTACTAACCATTCCTAGCCGATCATACGCATCTGTTACTAGAACCAGCCGCTCAGCTGCAACTCAAACAGATGTGTCCATAGAACCGAGAGTTTCCTTTGCCACCTGGGCCAAAACTGTTTTATCATGCAATAAGAAACCTACAGTCAACGAAACCAGCAATACGCCGATCAGCATCCCAACTGATGCTATCTCAACTTTGCCCGAAACAACAAAATCAACTACCGTTGAAAATCAGAAAAAGGTGAAGCCACGAAATATCAACATGGAAACTGATGTTCAATCAGAAGATGACGACACAGTACTAGAGTTACATGCTAGTGACATCATGGATACAGGACGCCCAATCTTTCCCAGAAATGAGAAACCAAAACCAAGCAGACAGAAACCTTCTCAGAAAAAACAGTCAGATCAATCTTCCTCAAACAAATCCAACCAATGAATAAATTCCTACAATGGAACTGTCGAGGATTACGCAGTAATATAGACGACCTCAGTGATTTACTCACTCAAACTAATGCAGTAGGTGCATGCTTACAAGAAACATTTTTATCACCACACGCTTCGGTCAAAATCAAAAACTATACTATGTTTAGGCGAGACAGGGTTTCTAACTCTCCTGCTCGTGGTGGGGTAGCTATACTTGTGAAATCTACAATTCCCTCAAGACATCTCCAACTAAATACCTCCTTAGAAGTTGTAGCAGTCCGGAAAGCAATGGGAATATCGTTATCACTTGCATCCATCTATATATCACCAAATTATCCTTGCTCCCAGACTGAACTGGACAGTCTTATTATGCAACTTCCGCCTCCCGTCTGTTTACTTGGTGATTTCAATGGTCACCATCCATTGTGGGGATCCTCCACCATGGATGGTAGAGGCAAACTAATCGAAACATTCCTGGATAACCATAACCTGACTCTTTTAAACTCTGGTTCTCCAACTCATGTTCAACTACCTGCTGGTACTACATCCGCCATAGACCTATCCATCTGTTCAGCATCTCTTTTTCCAAGCATGGAATGGCTAGTGCTAAATGATCCATTCCACAGTGACCATTTCCCTATCATCAGTTCAATTCAAACACAGGTCATGTCATACCCTAAAGGCCGTACTTCTTGGAACTTCCAAAAAGCAGACTGGAAAACCTATTCCAGTTGTGTTATATTTGAAAAGCAATATGTACAGCAACAGAATCTTGATAACGTAACTGACCACATTACCAGCCACGTATTATCTGCAGCAGAAATTTCCATCCCAAAATCTAACCTGCACAGGAGTGTACACCAAACTCAGTGGTGGAATGAAGAATGCTCCAAAGCAAAGCGTGATAAAAACAGAGCTTGGAACCACTTTCGTAAATTCCCAACTACCGCCAACCTAATTGTCTACAAAAAACTCAGAGCTAAAGCGAGACAGATTAGAAAAAAAGCAAAACATGAATCCTGGACTAACTTCGCCTCATCCATTAACAGAAATACTGACACTCGAATTATTTGGAAAAAAATACGAGCACTCAATGGGAAATTTCTACCGTTGCAATCACCAATAATACAATGGAATGGGCAGGAACTATCTTCCCCTAATGATATAGCAAATGCTCTATCAGAGTCTTTTTATGACATTTCCGCCTCATCCTCTTATGTGACATCCTTCCAACGCATTAAAACTAATGAAGAACGTCAAAAATTAAATTTTCAAACTAGACTCTCACTCCCTTATAACCAGCCTTTTACTCTCGTCGAGCTGAAGGAATGCTTAAGCAAATCGTCAAATAGTGCAGCAGGACCAGACGGTATTCACTACAGTATGTTGCAGCATCTATGTGAATCTGACCTTGGCATATTATTAATATTCTTTAACCGTATCTTTTCAGAAAATACTTATCCTCTGTCCTGGCGGCATTCCTATATTTGTGCTATTCCAAAACCAGGCAAAGATCCCACTCTGGTCCAGAACTACAGACCGATATCATTAACAAGCTGTTTAGGCAAAATCTTTGAAAGGATGGTACATAAGAGGCTCACCTGGTTTCTAGATTCCCAGCATCTTCTCTCTGATCACCAATATGGCTTCCGTAAAAACAGATCCACCCTAGATTTACTTGTAAAACTTGAATGCAACATACGAAATGCCTTCGTCATGAAACAGCACATAGTGATGGTCAACCTAGATATTCACAAAGCATTCGATACTACCTGGCGCTATGGCATTACTAAAGATATGCATCAGTTGGGGCTGAGAGGCTATCTTCCTCAAATCATTCAGAACTTTTTAAAATTACGCACTTTTCAAGTCCGATATAAAAACGAGCTGTCAGCAACTCACATTCAAGAAGAGGGTGTCCCGCAGGGTTCAATACTGAGTGCTACCCTATTTGCGATTCGAGTCAACAAAATATTGGAAGATCTTCCAAAAACCATTCAAATTTATATGTATGCAGATGACCTCACTATATCCTGCCAATCACAAAGTATGAATACTATCGAAAGACAGTTGCAAAATGCTTATACAAAATAGAAACCTGGACCTTATGCAATGGATATCGTCTTGCTGAACAGAAATCCACCACTACACACTTCTGCAAACTACGATCACTTCATCCTGATCCTGAGCTAAAGATTAATAACATGCCAATACCTCTTACTCACACTGTCCGTTTTCTTGGCTTAGTCCTAGATAGGAAACTAAACTTTCAAGCACATGTGACCTACCTTCGGACCATCTGCTTGAAGAAATTGAACATCCTCCGGTGTGTGTCATCTATGTCGTGGGGCGCTGATCGGCATACCCTGATCCATCTCTATCGAGCTCTCATGAGGTCCCGTTTAGACTATGGCTCCCCAGTGTATGACTCTGCTAGGAAAACTATTTTAGAGCGATTGAACACGATCCAGCACAGTGCTCTGAGAGTTTCTCTAGGGGCTTTCAGAACCTCCCCAGTTCAGAGCCTTTACATTGAAGCCCACGAACCTCCCTTACATCTTCGGAGGAAAACGTTGCTTTTGATGTATGCCGCAAAAATCCGCAGCCTTCCCTCTCACCCGAATTGGAGATGTCTGTACAATACCGAATGGGAGTCATTCTTCAATAGCAAACCAAATGAAAACAGACCTGCTGCACTTAGACTTAAAGAACTAACTCAAACGTGGAATATTGAAATCGGCAATATATATGAGGACATAACACCGCCTGATCCACCGTGGACAAATATCCGTGCAATTTATGATGATTATTTACAACAGTGGGGAAAGAAAACCTTGTCTCCCTTCAATATCGCACAATTACATGAAACTCATTCTGCTTCTAATTCACAGGCCTGTAAGATCTATACTGATGGATCAAAAACTGAGACCCAAGTAGGCGCTGCGGCAATCTTCCCTTCATTCACTACTTCTATCTCATTACCTGTAGAATGCAGTATCTTCACTGCAGAGCTTTATGCTATTAACTTGGCCCTAGATCACATTACTCAACTTCTGATTTCTTCTGCCTTAATATACATTGACTCCCTCAGTGCTGTCTCTGCCATAAATAGCAATAGCACCTCCTCTCACCCTGTTATCAAACAAATCCATTCCAAATTACTTGTGTGCAATGAGACCAACCAAACTGTGATATTCTGCTGGATACCAGGGCATTCTGGTATAGCAGGTAATGAAAGAGCAGATCTTGCAGCCAAACAACCAGATACCAATATTTTACAGAATTGTCAAGTTCCGTACTCCGATTTCAAACATATCATTCGTAAAGCATGTTACAATAGATGGTCACTGATCTGGAGAGGTTATCCAGGAAACAAACTATACAAAATAAATCCAGAACCAAAACTGTGGCTCTCCAGTTTCCGGAAAAATAGACGAGTAGAAACAATTTTAGGAAGGCTAAGGATTGGGCATACACACCTCACTCACCTGTATCTATTAAATAATGACAGTGCTCCTCAATGCACATCATGCCAAGTTCAACTGACCATTCGCCATTTGCTAGTGGACTGTCCCCACTTTAAAACCATCCGCTTAAGCATCTTTAAGTCAATTTCTAATACACAGTCATCAGTAAATTTAATGCAGATCCTGGGAGATGATCCTAATATAAAGGAACTATTTACTTACTTAAATCAGATAGGAGTATACCATAAAATATAGGTATCGTTTCATATCCACCATTAGAAAGACACAATATGGCCCCAGCAGCCTATGTGTCGTTAAACTTAACAACAACAACAACAACAACAACCGTCTACCTGCAGCTCTTTTTAGCTGATCGCTCTGAACATGTTGACTTCTTGCCCATCTACACAGATGGCTCGAAGTCAGAAATGTCTGTTGGATCTGCAGCTGTTTTCCCAGATACCACGGTATCTGAGCAGATCTCCAACGAATGCAGTGTGTTCACTGCAGAGCTGCATGCAGTTGAGCTAGCCTTAGATCGCATACGAACCACCCACCACAAAAAATATATTATATATACCGATTCTCTGAGTTCATTGCAGGCTTTATCATCGATGAGGTTCAACCCTCATCCTGTCCTCACTCGGATACAGCAGAAGCTGCACTTCCTTGTACAATCTCGATTTGATGTTCGTTTCTGCTGGATCCCAGGCCACATTGGGATCTCAGGAAATGATTTGGCAGACACTGCAGCCAAATCAGCAAACCTATTTAACTCTTGCCTGTTAGTCCCCTATACAGACTACAGGTCGGTAATTCGAAAGAAACTGATATCCCAATGGCAACACTAATGGCATGGACAGATTACAAACAAGTTATATGAGATTAAGCCTGTAATTGAACATTGGCAGTGTAGTCTGCGCAGGAACCGAAAAGAGGAAGTTGTTCTATCTCGGCTCCGCATAGGACATTGTCACTTGACATACTGCTATCTGCTGAGGGCAGACGATCGTCCTATGTGTAGAAATTGTGACAACATTTTAACAGTCCGTCATATTTTAATTGAATGTCCGTCCTTTTATAATGACCGCCGTTTATGTTTTAGCCATCTGTCTGAACCTTATACACTCAGACAGGTTTTATCGGACAATGAAAACGTGTCAGCTATTTTTAAGTTTTTACAACTTATTAATCTAAATAATTCTATTTAAAATATTTTTATCGTTTTATGCTATATGAACGATTTATATCGTATATTCTTTTAAAATAATATACAAATAATTTTAATATTATATTCTACATCTTTTTGACTTGGCGCATTATAGCCTTAGATGCTAATGCGCCATAAAACAAACAAACAAATAAACAAGCTGACTGGACTGCCTTCCAACATCAGGCAAATTTTGATCTTAGCACAGTCAGTCAAGAGCCGATCAATGACGCAGTTAAGTACATCACAGAAATCATCGTCCAAGCAGCTGCTAATGCTGTCCCAAAAACATCAGCCCGGTTTCCACCATTTCCCAAACCTTGGTGGAATTCACAATGCACAGCAGCAAAAAAGGCTCAAAACAAAGCGTGGGGGATATTTCGCCGATATCCCACTACGAACAACCTTATAGCCTTCAAACGTGCACGAGCCAAAGCACGCTACTTCCGTCGTCAGAGTCAAAAGGAATCGTGGATCCGTTTTGCATCATCTATTAACCAGTCTACCAACTCTAAGGTAGTCTGGGATAAAATCCGGAAAATGAAGGGAAAATATACATCCCACCCTTCTTCAATCCTAGATTATAATGGATGCGCTATTGCAGATCCAACTGCAATAGACAATGCTCTTGGGGAAACATTCTCTAACATCTCCGCAACATCCTCGTACTCCCCAGAGTTCCTGGTCCTGAAAAATAAAATGGAAAAACAAGCACTTAATTTTAAGACCAAGGGCCTCAATCCCTACAACGGGGCATTCACTATAGAGGAACTGAAAAGAGCCCTCACTCTTTCCAAAGCAAGTGCTGTTGGACCAGATGGCATCCATTATGAAATGATTAAACATCTTTCACCAAAATCTATGGATTGTCTGCTCCTTCTGTATAACAGAATCTTTACTGAGGGGCAGTTTCCGGATTCCTGGCGAAAGGCAATCGTTCTTGCCTTTCCTAAGCCAGGAAAGGATCCAAAAATTACCACCAATTATCGTCCTATTGCTCTGACTAGCTGTCTGTGCAAAATCCTGGAGAGAATGGTCAATTCTCGTTTAATATGGTATTTAGAAACAAATGACCTTCTCTCCAGCATCCAGTGCGGCTTCCGAAAGAATCGGTCCACTTTGGACCATCTCATTAGATTGGAAGCATCCGTCCGGGATGCTTTCCTAAAACGCGAACACTTGGTGTCGGTGTTCTTTGACATGGAGAATGCGTATGACACAACTTGGAGATTTGGCATCTTAAAAGATCTGCATAGCCTTGGCCTTAGGGGGCAACTCCCCATTTTTATTAAAAACTTTTTAGCCAATCGATCTTTCCAAGTTCGTGTGCGATCCTCACTCTCTCGTTCCTTCAGCCAAGAGGAGGGAGTACCACAAGGATCAGTATTAAGTGTCACGCTTTTTGCCATCAAAGTGAATTCCATGACAGAACAACTTCCTCCAACTGTAAACTGTGCCCTCTATGTTGATGACTTTAGCATATTTTGTCAGTCATGCAACATGAGGGTTATTGAAAGACAACTGCAGAAAGCTATTGATCGCCTCAACTCCTGGGCTCCTGCTAATGGCTTCAGGTTCTCGCCGGAGAAGACCGTTTGCGTACACTTTTGTCGTTAGCGTAATCTTCATCCTGAACCTGAATTAAAGCTCGGACAAAATGTAATTCCAATAGCAGCGGACACAAAATTCTTGGGACTCGTATTCGATAAAAAGCTGACTTTTCTGGATCACATCCGTCAACTCCGCACAATGTGCACAAGAGGGCCAAATATTCTGCGGTCTCTTTCCTCAACATCTTGGGGTGCGGATCGATGCACCCTACTACGCATCTATCGTGCACTTGTACGATCCAGACTGGATTACGGGTCCCTGGTATACAATTCGGCCAGAGACAGTGTACTTCGTTGGCTCGATTCTGTCCATCATCAGGCTCTACGTATCGCTACTGGAGCATTTCGAACATCTCCTGTCCAGAGCTTATACGTCGAAGCAAACGAACCACCGTTATCGCTTCGTCGTAAGCAGTTGTCTCTAAAGTACGCCTTAAAACCAAAATCCCTGCCAGACCATCCTACGTGGCCATTCGTTTTTGAGCCACGACGGGAAAATTTGTACAACACCCGTAAGACTGCCAATCGTCCTTTTGTTATTCGGCTCCAAGAGCTACTCAAACAACTTAATATGAAGGTAGACAAGGTTGCCCAAACACCAAAGAAACCCTTTCCACCCTGGCATGCTCGTGTCCCGGCATGTGACTTGTCCATCAGAAATTGGGGAAAGTCGGACACTCCATCGTCTGTCTACCTGCAGCTTCATTCAGCACACCGAGCTGAATATTCCGACTTCGCGCCAGTTTATACAGACGGTTCTAAGTCGGAATCATACGTGGGATCTGCTGCTGTCTTTACAGACACCACTACATCAGAGCAGATTCCCTCTGAATGCAGTATATTTACTGCAGAGCTGCATGCCGTAGAGTTAGCCTTGGATCACATTAGTGAATGCCAATACCAACGGTTCATTTTATATTCCGACGCTCTCAGCGTGTTACAGGCTTTACTATCTGTCAGGTATAATCCTCATCCAGTTCTGTCTCGCATTCAGCAGAAGATTCACGTTCTCCATGAACGCGAATATGACATCCGCTTCTGCTGGATCCCGAGCCACATTGGGATTAGGGGAAATGATTTGGCTGACGCCGCAGCCAAATCAGCAATTCTCAATAACAACTGCTGCCTGTTAGTCCCCTATACAGACTACAGGCAAATAGTACATCAAAAGTTACACTCCCAATGGCAGGATTTGTGGAATAGACAGACTGCGAATAAATTACATCGTATAAAGCCTGTAATTGTACCGTGGCAGTCTAGTCTGCGCAGGAAACGTAAGGAGGAAGTTGTTCTTGCCCGGACCCGCATAGGACACAGTCATTTAACTCATTCGTTTCTGCTGAGGGCTGATGACCCTCCTATGTGTGAGTCCTGTGGAACAATTTTAACCATAAGACACATTTTAGTTGAATGTCCAGATTTTACCAATATCCGTTTTACCGCTTTTAATCATCTGACTGAGCCTTATACACTCAGTCAGATTATATCTGACAATGACAATGTGTCTGCTGTTTTTAGCTTTTTAAAAAGAATAAATATTTTTACTCTTATATAAAATTTTTACATTGTTCTTTTATATATTTGTTATACCTTTTGACATAGTGACCTAACTGATTAGGTCACTGCAAATTAAAAAAAAAAAAAAAAAAAAAAAAATTTATTAAAAAAAAAAAAAAAATTTTTAAATGACCTGGTCTTGGCGCATTATAGCCTTAGCAGCTAATGCGCCAAAAAAACCAAAACCCAAACCCAAATCTCACCAAAATTTGAAAACATATATAGGAATCGCAAAAGTGCAAACAAGCCTCTAGGAATCAGACTGCAAGAGCTATTGACAACATATGATCTTAACGTAAATAATGTTGCAATTCTTGAAAGGCACATAATACCACCATGGATAAACCACTCCGCAACTTGTGAACTCTCCACGCAAACCTGGAATAAAAATAACTTATCAGACATTAACTCTAAACAACTACATGCAGCACATAGAACTAAATATCCCAATCACTTACCAATATGGCCCCGGGTGCCAAGCGTTTCCGTGGCTAAGCGATTATTGTGCGTTTATAGAGCGTTTTCACTCCACAGCGACTGAGTTTTCCCTTGTTTTATCTCGCATTCATTAAAAATTTCTGTTAATTAGCTCTAATTTCTTAAAAGGAATAAGAAGAGAGCCCAGAAAAAGGAAAGCACCTTTTTCTTTAATTTAGATACTTTACTAATTGTACTAACCTCAACGCTTGGCCACAAAGCGGCACTGCTCCTGCCTCCCCGTGGCGGGGCCGGTAACCTGGGTGGTAAAGAGAAACCCCCAGGGCCAAAAGGAGCCAACATGGATAAATATAATTATCCACCCTTACAGCCTTCGAGTACAAGAACGGAAACATACCTTGACCATCATTCCAGTTACGACTTAGGAAATGATCCAAAGAGGCAGAAGACTACTCAGATGGAGCAACCCTGCCCATCATTTCTAATTATCCACTCCCTCACAAGTCAACCTATGAGTAAACTCTCTCCATTCGTAATTCAAAAATATCTGGAAGCTATTGCAGGATCTCCCAAAAATGTTAAGAGACTGCAATCTGGAGACCTATTAGTGGAAACAACGAATCAAAGACATTCGGAGAAACTTTTACAGATCACAAACTTTGCTGGCATTGCAGTAAAAATATCTCCCCACGCAACCCTAAATTCATCCAAGGGTGTGATATCCAGTTGGGACCTTCTAAATGTCACAGAGGAAGAAATTACCCAAGAGCTGCATGGACAAAATGTAATTCAAGCAAAACGTATAATGACTAAAAAAGATAATGAACTTATACCAACCAGAAATATTATTCTCACGTTCAATACACCCAACTTACCCGCCTCTGTAAAAGCAGGTTATTTACTTTGCCGCATCCGCCCGTACATTCCTAATCCTTTAAGATGCTATAAATGCCAAAAGTATGGCCACTCTCAAACAGTATGCAGAGGAGTTCCTGTCTGCCCCAATTGTGGGTCTCCAGATCACAATCAGAGCGATTGTTTGGCTACAAAAATGACGTGCGCTAACTGCAAAGGTGACCACCCTGCATATTCCAAAACCTGTGAAAAATGGAAATCTGAGAAAAAAATTGTAAAATACAAGGTGGAGAATAAAGTCAGCTACCAAGAAGCAAGAAAACTAGTTGCACCTGCTGTAAATAAAAATATTACCTATGCTAATGTAGTAAAAAAATACCAAACAGTCTCCACTCAAACAGATGTCACAGTTCACACTAACAAATCAATTTCTGACTGGGCTAGAACTGTCCTTTCTGAGCAACAACCAAGTATGCGACAACAACCCAAACTCTCAGACCAGGCAAATAATTCACCTCTGACAATACCAGCGGTAACTCCTCCATCAGTGATTGCTACCACATCTTGTATTACAAACACAAATACCCCTCGACGTGGGCACCTGTACGTGGTGAGGGGACCTCCCAGTGATGCTGCTGGGTTTCCAGATTAGCATCACTGGGATCTAACGCCCATACCTTGGTTCCAGGGTTACATCTTTGGAATCCGGCGTGTGCAGCCGTGCGCCGCGACCCGTGGAAGCGGAAAGGGGGATCCTGGTGGTTGAGGGGCCCAGCCTTAATACACCACTTTGGCCCCTGCTTCGACAAGACGGGCGGTCCCGGACCGGCTCGACTGGGATCAATCGGCGGGTGGTTTTATACTGCTAGGGTCAACTGCGTTCCAATAAGTCTCCCTCCCTATGGTCCTGGGACGGGATAAAGATTTATTGGTAACGTGGGTATGGTGTTCTAAGCGAACTCGGCGTCCCATTCGTGTACGCAGTACCTGCTAGTTCACGAGTGGGCGCCCCCTCGTAGGGCTCCGTGGTGGGTGAGGTACTTAGGCATCAGACACTTTCTCTTTACTCATATGAGTAATTTAAATCCCCTTTCTTCTGGGGCCCCAACAAGGCCCCTACCTAATCGAGAAGATGAAAAAGAAAACACCTCTGCAAAAAGAGCCAGAACTGAGGATACACCAACACCATCAGTGACACCGCTCTTCCTCATTCTCCATTCCATCGGAGAACAGTCAATTGGAAAGATGTCACCCTTCTTTATCCAGAAAGGATTAGAAGGGTTGGCAGGTTCACCAAAATCCGTTAAACGACTGCGTTCTGGCGATCTTTTAGTTGAAGCTTCCAGCACAAAACAAGCTGAAAAATTCTTGAACTCTACATCCATAGGGGGAATACCTATCACCGTAACCCCCCACAAAACTCTGAATTCTTCACGTGGTGTTATATCAGAGTGGGACCTTCTTCATGTTTCTGAAGAAGAGATCTGCTCTGAATTGAAAGACCAAGGAGTGACAGCTGTGAAAAGAATATCGATACGAAAGGATGGGAATCTCGTCCCTACCCGAGTTCTTATCCTCACGTTCAATACCCCAAGGACTCCAAGTTCCATCAAGGCAGGCTATCTAAACTGCCCAGTGAGGATTTACATCCCAAACCCACTGAGGTGTTTTAGATGCCAAAAATACGGCCACTCACAAACATCTTGTCGTGGTAACCCTGCCTGTGCTCGATGTGGTGTTAAAGACCACGAGAGCAAGGAATGTTCAGCTTCAAAACCGATTTGTATTAATTGCCAAGGAGAGCACCCCGCCTATTCTCGAGCATGCCAGCGGTGGAAGGATGAAACAGAAATCCAAAAACTGAAAACAGAGCTGAATATCTCCTACCCAGAGGCCAGAAAATGTATCGAACCAATAAATAGCGGGAAACCTTCCTATGCTCAGAAGGTTTCTGCCAAGTGCACTATCGGTACTCAAACTGAGATGACTATACCACCGAAAGAGTCATTCACTCCGATTGCACGCTATTTATTAAATTCACAAAAGCCCACCAAAAAAACACAATCAGTTGCCACTCCTATATCCGTACCTCCTAGTGCTCCACCACTACCAAAACCAAGTGGTAAAAAAGAGCAAAAACGTTCTGAAGAGTCACCCGTAATACCAGAAACAATGGATGTAGAGAACAAGGAGGTACAGGAGGAATCAGTCTTGGAACTCTTTGCGGAGGAAGAAATGGACACGGGACATCGTCCATTCTTCCCCAAAAAAGACAAAGCCAAGACTGATAAAAGTAAGCCCTCAGCACCTCGGAAGCCGCCTGATGGACCCACCAAGCCAAAATAATGGCTAAATTCCTACAATGGAATTGTCGTGGATTCCGGCGAAATACTGATGACATCAAGGCCCTCCTGCAAAAGCACGAGCCAGTTTGCTTTTGCTTGCAGGAGACTTATCTAAAGGCAACTGATGATCCCACCCTGCATAACATCACAATCTTTCGTAAGGATAGAATTGCGGATGGTCCTGCTCATGGAGGAGTGGCTATCCTTGTGGGTAATCAGACCCCAGTTCAGCCCTTGCTAATTACAACCAGCATAGAGGCTGTTGCAATTCGCCTTACAGTGGGATTTTTAATAACGGTCTGCTCTATTTATTTGCCACCTGGGACTGATATCTCCCAGGAAGACCTTGATGATCTTGTAACGCAGTTGCCTCCCCCTTTCTTACTTCTCGGGGATTTTAACGGACATAACACCCTGTGGGGTAGTGCTAACATCAACGGAAGGGGACGGGTCATAGAGCGTATGCTCAATGACAATGACCTTTCCCTTCTAAATACTGGAACAAACACCTTCTTCCATATGTCTACCCGTACTTTTTCTGCCATTGATCTCTCTATCTGCTCCCCTTCTCTACTCCCTTCACTCACCTGGGAAGTGGAGGAGAATCCATACGGAAGTGATCACTTCCCTGTGATAACCTTGTTACACAGTGGGAGACCGTGTCTTCCTTTTAGGTTACCACGGTGGAAGTTTGATCAGGCTGACTGGAATGCCTTCCAACATCAGGCAAATTTTGAACTCAGTACAGTCAGTCAGGAGCCTATCAATGACGCAGTAACGTACATCACAGAAATCATTGTCCACGCAGCTGCTACTGCTGTCCCAAAAACATAAGCCCGGTTTCCACCATTTCCCAAACCTTGGTGGAATTCACAATGCACAACAGCAAAAAAGGCTCAAAACAAAGCGTGGGGGATATTTCGCCGATATCCTACCACGAACAACCTTATAGCCTTTAAACGTGCACGAGCCAAAGCACGCTACATCCGTCGTCAGAGTCAAAAGGAATCGTGGATCCGTTTTACCTCATCTATTAACCAGTCTACCAACTCTAAGGTAGTCTGGGATAAAATCCGGAAAATGAAGGGAAAATATACATCCCACCCTTCTTCAATCTTAGATTATAATGGATGCGCTGTTGCAGATCCAACTGCAATAGCCAATGCTCTTGGGGAAACATTCTCTAACATCTCCGCAACATCCTCGTACTCCCCAGAGTTCCTGGTCCTGAAACATAAACTGGAAAGAGAACCACTTAATTTTAAGTCCAAGGGCCTCTATCCCTACAACGGGGATTTTACTATTCAGGAACTGAAAAGAGCCCTCGCTCTTTCCAAAGCAAGTGCTGTTGGACCAGATGGCATCCATTATGACATGATTAAACAACTTTCACCAAAATCTATGGATTGTCTGCTCCTTCTGTATAACAGAATCTTTACTGAAAGGCAGTTTCCGGATTCCTGGCAAAAGGCAATCGTTCTTGCCTTCCCTAAGCCAGGAAAGGATCCAAAAGTCACCACCAACTATCGTCCTATTGCTCTGACTAGCTGTCTGTGCAAAATCCTGGAGAGAATGGTTAATTATCGTTTAATATGGTACTTAGAATCAAATGACCTTCTCTCCAACATACAGTGCGGCTTCCGAAGGAACCGGTCCACTTTGGACCATCTTATTAGATTGGAAGCATCCATCCGGGATGCTTTCCTAAAACGTGAACACTTGGTGTCGGTGTTCTTTGACATGGAGAAAGCGTATGACACAACTTGGAGATTTGGCATCTTAAAAGATCTGCATAGCCTTGGCCTTAGGGGGCAACTCCCCATTTTTATTAAAAACTTTTTAGCCAATCGATCTTTCCAAGTTCGTGTGGGATCCTCACTCTCTCGTTCCTTCAGCCAAGAGGAGGGAGTACCACAAGGATCAGTATTAAGTGTCACGCTTTTTGCCATCAAAGTGAATTCCATCACAGAACAACTTCCTCCAACTGTAAACTGTGCCCTCTATGTTGATGACTTTAGCATATTTTGTCAGTCATGCAACATGAGGGTTATTGAAAGACAACTGCAGAAAGCTATTGATCGCCTCAACTCCTGGGCTCCTGCTAATGGCTTCAGGTTCTCGCCGGAGAAGACCGTTTGCGTACACTTTTGTCGTTAGCGTAATCTTCATCCTGAACCTGAATTAAAGCTCGGACAAAATGTAATTCCAATAGCAGCGGACACAAAATTCTTGGGACTCGTATTCGATAAAAAGCTGACCTTTCTGGATCACATCCGTCAACTCCGCACAATGTGCACAAGAGGGCTAAATATTCTGCGCTCTCTTTCCTCAACATCTTGGGGTGCGGATCGATGCACCCTACTACGCATCTATCGTGCACTTGTACGATCCAGACTGGATTACGGGTCCCTGGTACACAATTCGGCCAGAGACAGTGTACTTCGTTGGCTCGATTCTGTCCATCATCTGGCTCTCCGTACCGCTATTGGAGCATATCGCACAT
This sequence comes from Mastigoproctus giganteus, assembly GCF_048544385.1. Classification (NCBI taxonomy): domain Eukaryota; kingdom Metazoa; phylum Arthropoda; class Arachnida; order Uropygi; family Thelyphonidae; genus Mastigoproctus; species Mastigoproctus giganteus. The sequence goes on from NC_143582.1 coordinate 61,116,527, forward strand.
CTCCTGTCCAGAGCTTATACGTCGAAGCAAACGAACCGCCATTATTGCTTCGACGTAAGCAGTTGTCTCTAAACTACGCTCTAAAACTGAAATCCCTGCCAGACCACCCTACGTGGCTAACCGTTTTTGAGCCACGATGGGAAAATTTGTACAACACCCGTAAGACTGCCAATCGTCCTTTTGGTATTCGTGTCCAAGAGCTACTCAAAGAGCTTAATATAAAGGTAGACAGGGTTGCCCAAACACCAAAGCAACCCCTTCCACCCTGGCATGCTCATGTCCCGGCATGTGACTTGTCCCTTAGAAATTGGGGAAAGTCGGACACTCCATCGTCTGTCTACCTGCAGCTTTTTTCAGCACACCGAGCTGAACATTCTGACTTCGCGCCAGTCTACACAGACGGCTCGAAGGCGGAATCATATGTGGGATCTGCTGCTGTCTTTAGAGACAGCACTACATCGGAGCAGATTCCCTCTGAATGCAGCATATTTACTGCAGAGCTGCACGCTATAAAGTTAGCCTTGGATCACATTAGTGAATGCCAATACCATCGGTTCATTTTATATTCCGACTCTCTCAGTGCGTTACAGGCTTTAATATCTGTGAGATATAATGATCATCCAGTTCTGTCTAGCATTCAGCAGAAGATTAGCGTTCTCCATGAACGTGAATATGACATCCGCTTCTGCTGGATTCCCAGCCACATTGGGATTAGGGGAAATGATTTGGCTGACACTGCAGCCAAATCAGCATTCCCTAATAATAATCGCTGCCTGTCAGTCCCCTATACAGACTACAGGAAAACTATACAGCAGAAGATACACTCCCAATGGCAGGATTTGTGGAATAGACAGACTGGGAATAAACTGTATCTTATAAAGCCTGTAATTGAACCGTGGCAGTCTAGTCTGCGCAGGAATCGTAAGGAGGAAGTTGTTCTTGCCCGGACCCGCATAGGACATAGTCATTTGACACATTCGTTTTTGCTGAGGGCTGATGACCCTCCTATGTGTGTGTCCTGTGGCACAATCTTAACAATCAGACACATTTTAGTTGACTGTACCAGTTTTAGAAATGCTCGTTTTACCGCTTTTAACCATCTGACTGAGCCGTATACAATCAGTCAGATTTTATCCGACAATGACCATGTGTCTGCTATTTATAATTTCCTAAAATCAGTAAACCTTTTTAATCATATTTAAAAATCTTATTATTTTAAGATTTTCCATTGTTACTTATTTACTGATATTTGTCTGTTACAGTTTATACTTGTTTTTATAACCTGACGTAGTGACCTAATTCAGTAGGTCACTGAAACTTTTTTACCTTTTATGACAAGGTTTTGGCGCATTATAGCCATAGTTGCTGATGCGCCAATAAAACTCAACCAACAAACACAAATACTGTGAAAAATATTCAGGGCACAACCATGGATACAGATGGTACATCCATACAAGAAGATCCTATTTTAGAAATCCATGCTGAAGAAGAAGAAATGGACACTGGTCGGCCAGTCTTCCAAAAAAAAGACAAACAGAAATTGGAACGCCATAAACCAGTCACTTTCAAAAAGCAGTCAGAATCAGCTCAATCAACTAAACACAAATAATGCCTTGTTTTTTTACAATGGAACTGTAGAGGATTTCGTCGCAATACAGTCGATATCCAAGATCTAATAAATCGATTTTCTCCAGTTGCCCTTTGCCTTCAGGAAACTTACTTAACTTTGCAAATTTCCCCTTCGATAAAGAACTATTGCCTTTACCGAAGGGATCGTAATACAGCAAATGCAGCCCATGGTGGTGTAGCAATCCTAATAAACTCAAAGATCCCAACTAAACATATTCCACTTCAAACTGACATAGAAGCTGTTGCTGTGCGTATAACGCTCCATATTGAAATAACATTAGTATCAATCTACTTACAGCCAAACCGCACCTACTGTTTAAAAGATCTTGAAGATCTCCTTATACAGATACCTCCACCTCTCTGTATTTTAGGGGACTTCAACGGGCACCACCCCTTATGGGGCGATCCTAAATTGGATAGACGAGGTCGACTCATTGAGAGCCTAATAGAGGCAGTAAACCTCACAATACTAAATACTGGCACACACACTCACGTTCAGCTCCCAAATGGACATACCTCAGTCATAGATCTCTCCATTTGTTCTCCATTACTGGTCCCGACCATTGAGTGGTATGTCTTAAATGATCCAATGGGTAGTGATCACTTCCCAATCGTATGCAACCTGTTAATAGCACAGCCTCCTCCAGCTGAACCCTGCAGAAAATGGAAATTTTCCCGAGCAAACTGGGCAAAATTCCGGTCATCAATATCTTTTGATGAGGAAAAAATCCGTCTGCAGCCTATCGATGATGTGACAGAATACATCACGTCACATCTCCTAAATGTGGCTAAAGAAACAATACCACTGTCAAATCCCTCGGTTCGTAAGCATTATAATTATTGGTGGAATGAGCAATGCACAAAAGCCAAAAAAGAAAAAAATAAAGCCTGGAATTTGTTTCGGCAATATCCAACAACACCCAATCTAATAAATTATAAGAAGTCAAAGGCAAAAGCACGCTTCATACAAAGGCAAGCCAAGAAAGAATCCTGGATCCGTTTTGCATCAAGCATTAACAAAAACACCGACACCAAAATAATATGGAAAAAAATTAGACAGCTTTCTGGTAAGTTCCCTACTGTACCTTCACCAATTCTGTCCTATAATGGGCAAGATCTATCTAGTCCTTTAGATATCGCAAATGCTTTGGGCAACACATTTGCTGAAATCTCAGCGGCAGCAGCTTACACTCCACTTTTCCAGAGAATTAAAAACACTGCAGAACAGCACTCTGTTAACTTCCAAACTGCTCTCCTTCTGCCGTATAACAAACCCCTACAATATTCCGAACTCTTGCATGCTATCGGAACAGCCCACAATGGTGCTCCCGGACCAGACGGAATCTATTACGTCATGCTACAACATCTTGATGACAGAGCATTGCATCTCCTTCTGCTGTTTTACAATCGCATTTTTCTAGAAAATATCTATCCAACTTCTTGGCATCATTCTACTGTTTTGGCATTCCTAAAACCTGAAAAAGATCCAACCAATCCCCATAGTTATAGACCAATATCCCTCTCAAGCTGCCTCAGCAAAATTCTAGAAAACATTGTCCACTGTAGACTCGTCTGGATCATTGAGTCAGAACAGTTAATGAGCAATAGTCAGTATGGCTTTCGTCAAAACAGGTCATGCCTGGACCTTATGGTAAAGGCTGAATTTGCCATTCGTAATGCCTTTATTAAGCATGAACATCTAGTAATGGTCTCCATAGATATAGAGAAGGCTTTTGATACCAGCTGGCGGCATGGCATACTAAGAGACCTTTACTCTCTTGGTCTGCGGGGCAACCTTCCTATATTTATAAAGCATTTTCTACACACTAGATCTTTTCAAGTTCGATACCAACATGCCCTCTCTGCAACTTACATTCAGGAAGAAGGTGTTCCACAGGGATCAGTACTGAGTGCCACTCTTTTTGCCCTAAGAATAGACTCTATCACTAAACAACTTCCAAATACTGTAGAAACTTACCTTTATGCGGATGACCTTGCCATCTCCTGTCATTCCTAAAATATGAGATCTATTGAACGACAGCTTCAGATATCATTAAATAAAATACAGCAATGGGCCAGTCTTAACGGCTATAGGCTTTCGCAGCAGAAAACAGTTGCTATCCATTTTTGCAGACAACGCAAACTTCATCTGGATCCTGAACTTTACATCTCTAATATCTCCATCCCAGTCACTAGTAACATTAGATTTCTAGGTTTAATCATGGACAACAAGCTAAATTTCTTAGAGCACATTAAAAAAGTACGTACTGCCTGCTTAAAAAAGATAAACATACTCAGAGCTTTATCTGCACAAACGTGGGGTGCAGATCGTACCTCCCTTCTTCGATTATACAGGGCATTAATCAGATCTCGTCTTGATTATGGAGCTCCCATTTATGACTCTGCCAGAAAGAGCGCATTACGCTGGCTTGATCCAGTACAACACAGTGCACTGAGGATTGCACTTGGCGCATTCAGAACATCGCCAGCACATAGCCTTTACATTGATGCTCACGAGCCGCCACTATCTTTACGTAGGAAATTGCTTTTGCTGAAGTATTCTGTCAAGATACAACGTTGTGCCTCACATCCCATTCAGCCATATCTTTTCAATCCACCATTAGAAAATCTGTACAGAAATAAACCTAGCATAGGAAAACCAGCTGGCCATCGCCTTCTTGAACTATTGCAGGTATGGAATATATCCATTCATTCCGTACAACAAGTCGCCACTTGTACTCAACCACCATGGGTTCCACCTCCTATACCGACCTGTGACACTTACCTCTGTCAGTGGGGAAAGAATATCTTGCAATCATCAAATATCAGACAAGTTCATGCTGTTCACACTCAAAAGTATATTGATTTTTTACCAATATACACAGATGGCTCTAAATCAAATTCAAAAGTTGGAGCAGCTGCAGTGTTTCCGAATACAATTGTATCAGCAGCTCTTCCTTCTGAATTCAGTATCTTCTCAGCTGAGTTATTCGCAATTAAACTAGCTTTAAAAAATCTCCCTCCTGACTGCTCATTAAAATCAGTTATTTACACGGATTCCCTCAGCTCAATCAACGCTTTGTGTAGTTCAGATAAATTTCACCCTGTTATAATTGAAATTAGAAAATTATTACTAAAGATTATAGAACGCCACCAACTGGTCACATTCTGCTGGATACCAGCACATTCTGATATTTTAGGCAATGAACTGGCTGATAAAGCTGCAAAAAACCCAACCAGCTTAGATTTAACCAATATCCCTGTTCCAGCCTCAGACTATGCACTAATGATTCATGCTGCATGCCTATCAGAATGGACAGCACTATGGCATTCCCAAACGAATAATAAACTCTTACAGATTAAACAAGTTCCGAAAATCTGGCTCTCCAGTGTCCGGACATCAAGGCGGGAAGAAGTAATTCTTTCAAGAGTAAGAATAGGTCATACTTATCTAACCCATTTTCATTTACTCACAGGAGATGATCCACCACAATGTCCACATTGCTATATAAATATGACTGTTAAACACATTCTCACTGACTGCCCCCATTATAAACAAGACAGAATTTCCACCCTGCAATCACTGGTTATCCTCCAACAACCAATAACCCTAGAGAATTTGATAGGTGACAAGGCAAATATAACGGAATTCTTCCGTTTTCTGAAGCAAATTAGAATTATTAATCTATTCTGATTAAGGACATTTCAGGCAGTACGATTCTTTCTCATAAATGAATAGGCGCATTATAGCCAAAGTTGCTTATGCGCCATGAAACCCCCACAACAACAACAACAACAACAACAACTTACCAATATATACAGATGGATCAAAAGCAGAGAACCATGTAGGAGCATCGGCAGTATTCCCAGACACTACACTGGCACGCCAACTTCCAAAAGAATGCAGCGTCTACACTGCAGAATTAGTAGCAGTTCAGATAGCCCTGGAGTACTTCAGAACCACATATCATTTGAGAACAGTAATATACTCTGATTCATTAAGTGCAATACAAGCCATTCAAACCACGACCAATGCAACCCATCCAGTTCTAGTGCAAATTAAACAGATATTAACGGATTTAACAAAAGAAAAACAAGAAATACTTTTCTGCTGGATACCAGGACACAAAGGGATAAAAGGAAACGAAGAAGCTGATAGATTTGCAAAATCAACAACTAACCTTCAGAAACAACCTTTCCCAGTTCCGTATCAGGATTATAAACCAATCATTCAAAACCGCTCTCTGACACAATGGCAAGAACTCTGGCAAAAACAAACTTCAAATAAATTATATAAAATAAAACCAAAAGTTGAACATTGGAAAACAAGCACAAGAAAATCAAGGAGAGAGGAAGTTGTTCTGACTAGACTACGAATTGGACATACACACCTCACACATTGCTATTTACTACGTGCAGAAGAACCTCCAAGATGCCAAACATGCAATACTACCCAAACAATCAGACATATACTCATAGAATGCCCAACCTATGAAAATGATCGACGAAAGATTTTCTCATCATTATATAAAAGAAATCAAGACATCACCCTCAAAGATATCCTAGGTGACGAGGGACGGGTATCAGACATTTTCAGATTCATGCAGACAATCAACATCTACCATCTACTATAAATAATGATAGAGTATATAATCACAGAAAATATTTAACTCCAGTTAACACGACAAGATATAGAGAATCAATATACATACAAAGACATAATATAACGAATGAACTGGCGCATTATGATCTCCGTTGTCAATGTGCCAATAAACAACAAAACAAAACAAACAAAACCCATTTCAGCCTTTGCAGCTTACAACTAGCATTGAAGCTGTAGCAATTTGCCTTACAGTGGGGTTCTTATTAACTGTCTGCTCTGTTTATTTGCCACCTGGGACTGACATCCCCCAGAAAGACCTTGATGATCTTATCATGCAATTGCCTTCCCCTTGTTTAATTCTTGGGGATTTCAATGGACATAAAACTCTGTGGGGTAGTGCTGACATCAATGGAAGGGGACGAGTCATAGAGCATATCTCACTGACAATGATCTCTCCCTCCTAAATGTGGGAACAAACACCTTCTTCCACATGCCTACCCGAACTTTTTCTGCCATTGATCTTTCTATCTGCACCCCTTCTCTCCTTCCTTCACTTGCTTGGGAGGTAGAGGAGAACCCATATGGAAGCGATCACTTCCCCGTGATAATCACCCTAACTAGTGGTAGACCGTGTCTTCCATTTAGTTTACCGCGGTGGAAGATTGATCAGGCTGACTGGAATGCCTTTCAACATCTGGCAAATCTTGACATCGCTACAGTCAGTCAGGTGCCAATCAATGATGCAGTCGTGTACGTCACAGAAACAATTGTCCAAGCAGCTGCAATTGCAATCCCAAAATCATCTAGCCGGTTCCCACTCTATCCGAAACCCTGGTGGAATTCCGAATGCACAGCAGCAAAAAACAAAGCCTGGGGGATATTCCGCCGATATCCCACAACTGAAAATTTAATAACATTTAAACGTGCACGTGCGAAAGCGCGTTATGTACGACGTCAGAGCCAAAAGAAATCTTGGATTCGTTTTACATCTTCCATAACTCAGGCTGCTAGCTCAAAAGTAGTCTGGGATAAGATCCGGAAAATGAAGGGAAAATATCCACCATGCCCTTCTGTGATCCTCGAGCATAATGGATGTCCAATTGTAGATCGAACTGCAGTAGCAAATACTCTAGGGGAAACATTTGCAAAAATATCTGCAATAACATCTTTTCCCGCAGAGTTTTTGGCCCTGAAAGAGAAAAATGAGAAAAACCCCCTGAACTTCTATTCAAAAGGGCTTGAATCGTATAACAAGCCCTTTTCACAGGAGGAGTTAAATGCTGCACTCTTTCTCACGCACGCAAGTGCAATGGGGCCCGATGACATCCACTACGAAATGGTAAAACACCTCACACCACAATGTAAGGATCACCTTTTAATTCTGTTTAACAGAATTTTTCTTAATAAACAATTTCCGGACTCCTGGCGGAAAGCAATCGTTCTTGCCTTCCCAAAACCAGGAAAGGATCCTAGCAATCCAAGTAATTATCGTCCTATTGCTCTGACAAGCTGTTTGTGCAAAGTCCTGGAAAGAATGGTTAATGCACGCCTTGTATGGTATTTAGAAACAAATGGTCTGCTTTCCAGGACACAGTGCGGCTTCCGAAGAAATAGATCCACTCTGGATCATTTAATCCGATTGGAAACGTCCATTCGTGATGCTTTTATTAAATCCGAGCATTTGGTAGCAGTTTTCTTTGATATTGAAAAAGCGTACGACACAGCCTGGCGATTTGGAATTTTAAATGACCTCTATAACTTTGGTCTTAGAGGTAACCTTCCTGTTTTTATTAAAAACTTTCTTTCGAATCGCCAGTTTCAAGTCCGTTTAGGATCCACCCTCTCTCGAGTTTTCTCTCAGGAAGAGGGAGTCCCACAAGGATCCGTTCTAAGTGTTACGCTTTTCGCAATCAAAATAAACTCTATCACAGAACAACTTCCACCCACTGTAAACAATGCCCTCTATGTAGACGACTTTGCCATATTTTGCAATTCATGCAATATGAGGGTCATTGAACGGCAACTGCAGAAAACCATTGATCGTCTCACAGCTTGGTCTTTGGCTAATGGGTTCAGATTTTCATCACAGAAGACCGTTTGTGTACACTACTGTCGCAAACGTAATCTTCATCCTGACCCAGAATTAAGGCTTGGGCAAAATAACATCCCAGTTGTAGCAGAATTCAAATTCCTTGGACTTATTTTCGACAAAAAGCTGACATTTGTACAACACATTCGTCAGCTGAGGACAAGATGTGTCAAAGGGCTTAACATCCTTCGTGCCCTTTCATCAACTTCATGGGGCGCAGATCGTTCTACCCTTCTTCGCCTTTACCGAGCACTTGTCCGTTCCAAACTCGACTATGGGTCTCAGGTTTATGGTTCTGCTAGAGATAGTGCACTTCGGTGGTTAGATCCAATCCACCATCAAGCCATCCGGACAGCCACTGGAGCATTTCGCACATCTCCTGTCCAAAGCCTCTATGTTGAAGCAAATGAACCATCTCTGTCTCTTCGACGTAAGCAGTTGTCCCTACAGTACGCCTTCAAATTAAAATCCCTGCACGATCATTCCACGTGGCCATCCGTTTTTGAGCCGCGCCTGGAAAATCTCTACAACACCCGTCGGACTGCCAACAAACCTTTTGGTATTCGCATTCAAGGGCTGCTGAATGAGCTCAACCTGTCGGTAGACAACGTTGCCCAGTCACCAAGGCAATTCTTTCCACCCTGGCATGCTTATTTTCCAACTTGCGACTTCTCCCTTAAGATCTGGGAGAAGGCTACGACACCGCCATCTGTCTACCAGCAACTCTTTGCATCACATAGACAGCAGTATTCTGACTTTCTGCCAATCTATACAGATGGCTCAAAGTTAGAATGTCATGTGGGATCTGCTGTTGTGCTCCCTCACAAAACGTTATCCTATAAGATCCCACAAGAAACTAGCATCTATACTGCTGAGTTGCAGGCCCCGAGTGCCAAGCGAGTGATCATAGCGATATTTCCAAAGTGATTTGAAAGCGTCTTTTCTCTAAGCGACAGATTGTAGAGATTGTTAAAACCCTCTTTATTTATAAAATTATTTAATTTTGGCTTTTTCTAAATAAAGAACTTAGCTTCTATCAAGGAAGGAAAGACACCTTTCTTTTATATTTATATATATATAACCAACTTCTCTAACACACTAACCACTAATCTCTTATCGCTTGGTCACTGATGGCACCGCTCCTGCCTCCACGTGGCGGGGCTGGTAGTCTGAGTATTAATCTAATACTCAGGGCGAAAAGGAGCAAATATGGATCCATTAATATCACCAACTGTAGAGCCTACGTGCTCGCATGAACTTGAGTCATCTCAAGCAAAAAGAATCAAAAAAGATGATTCTTCACATGACCTACCTGCTTTTCTAATTGTACACTCGTTATCAACGAAACCTCTTAGTAGCTTATCGCCATTTCTTGTGCAGAAAAGCATAGAGGCTGTAGCAGGTACTCCCAAAATTGTCAAACGCCTTCGCTCAGGAGATCTTCTTATAGAGACTTCCCATCCCAGTCATTCTAGACAACTCCTGAAGCAAACGACCTTCGGAGGCCTTCCCATTTCGGTAACCCCGCACAGAACTTTAAACACCTCAAAGGGAGTCATCTCGGAATGGGACCTCCTTAATGTTTCTGAGGAAGAAATTGCCGAAGAACTTAAAGCACAACGTGTTGTCGGAGTTAAGAGAATTATGACCAAACAAGATGGTGTCCTTACACCCACAAGAAATGTTATCCTTACCTTCAGTAGTCCGAATCTACCAGAATCAGTAAAAGCTGGCTACCTTTCCTGTAAAATCCGACCATATATACCAAATCCACTTAGATGCTTTAAATGCCAGAAGTATGGTCATTCTCAAACAGCATGCCAAGGTAAGACAATCTGTCCCCTGTGTGGCTCATCCGACCATTCCCAAACTGAATGTACAGCAGCAACGCCAAAGTGTCCCAATTGCCAGGGTACTCACCCCGCATATTCTAGAACTTGCGAATTATGGAAAACGGGAAAGAAAATAATGAAGTACAAGGTAGAGAAAAATGTATCTTACCAAGAGGCACGTAAACAGATATTAAACGTGATGCCTGCCAAAACATATTCCAATGCAGTCAAAAACACTAAAGAATTTTCTACTCAGACGTATATTACTGTTCCTCCTAAATTATCTCTTATTCAATGGGCTAGATCCATCCTTGCGGATGGTGAGACACTAACAGCAACAAAGACAAAGAGTCTATCAAATACTACTAATACAAAGCCATCCAAACCACAACAAGACGTTCCAAACTCAGGCACATTATCAAAGGAGAAAGATGTTCATCGTACACAAAATAAACCAACTGAACGAACCATGGAAACCGATGAGAAATTAGACAATGATGATGCTGTTCTCATGCTTCATGCTGATGATGAGATGGATATTACTCGCCCAGTCTTTTCAAAACGAGATAAATATAAACAGGATCGAGGGAAAAACAAACGATCAGACCAATCCACCTAAACTAAACCCAAGTAATGCAGAAAATTATTCAATGGAATTGTAGAGGACTAAGAAGCAATCTTGACGAATTAAAATACCTAATGCACCAGCATGATCCTGCATGTATTTGTCTACAGGAAACTTATTTATCATCAAATTATACCCCACACGTCTCACGGTATACACTATATAGACGTGACAGATGTTCTGATTCTCCAGCAAGAGGAGGAGTAGCAATATTAGTTCGTAGTAACGTACCATCGAAACCCGTTCAGTTTTCCACTAATCTAGAAGCAATAGCCGTTCGTATTGTTCTTGGAATTAATCTCACTCTTGTCTCCATTTATATTCCACCAAACGTTTCTTGTTCCATTGCGGAACTTGACAACTTAATTAATCAACTGCCCCAACCTGTATGCTTTCTAGGTGATCTAAATGCTCATCATCCTTTGTGGGGTTCCCCGAACATGGATCGTAGAGGGAGGATGATCGAAACTCTACTTGATAACCATCACTTAACACTACTGAATACCGGTGTGCATACTTATATCCACTTGCCTACAGTTTCCAGCTCTGCTCTGGATCTGTCCATATGTTCCTCGTCTATTTATCCTAGCTTTGATTGGACAGTATTGACTGACCTTCACAATAGTGATCACTTTCCTATAATTTGCAAAATACAGACAGATACAAACTATACATCTAACCAAAGAATTACATGGAATTTTCACCGAGCTAACTGGGAGAAGTTTTCGAAAACAGTGCAATTTGATAACCATCTGATTCTTACTGCACCTATTAATAATGCCACTAGACATATAGTAGAACAACTACTTGGAGCTGCTACCAGCGCAATACCGAAAGTTAACCTTACAAAACAAAGGTATAATAATTGGTGGACAAGGGACTGCTATCTTGCCAAAAGGAAACAAAACAAAGCTTGGAACACTTTTCGCCGAAATGCTACAATGGAAAACCTTATAAACTATAAACGGCTGAAAGCTGAAGCACGCCGAATTCGTCGAAAAGCTAAACAGGATGCGTGGATTCGATTCAGTTCTACCATCTGCAGAAACACTGACCCCAGAATAATTTGGAGAAAGATCCGTATCCTCAGTGGAAAGTGCCAACAAACCAAAGCCCCAATCTTGACCTGGAAAGGAATAGATATTTCTTCTCCAACTGATATTGCAGAGGCTTTAGCGCAAACATTTGCAGTCACTTCATCATCTCAATCTTATGAAGACTCATTTAGACGCAAAAAAATGTCCATGGAAAAATATAAAATTAACTTCGTTACAAAACAACCTCATTCTTATAACCTTCCGTTCACTATGAATGAACTCAACGAAGCTCTCCAGAATTCTAGAAATAGTTCTGCTGGACCAGATGGCATTTTCTATATAATGCTTTGCCACCTCAACTCAAACTCAAAATCTATACTACTGAAATTTTACAATAGAATCTTTGAGGAGAATGTTTACCCTGATACCTGGCATCAGTCAGTTGTGGTAGCCATAGCAAAAGCCGGGAAAGATGCTTCCTCTCCCAATAGTTATCGTCCTATATCTTTGACCAGCTGTTTAGGAAAGATAATAGAAAAGATGGTTCACAAGAGACTTGTCTGGATTGTTGAAGATCAAGATGCTATATCATGCCACCAATTTGGTTTCCGCCGTAACAGGTGTACAACTGATGTCCACATCAAGGTTGAAGCTCACATTCGAAATGCTTTTCTTAAAAAACAGCACATGGTAATGATAACTTTCGATATTACCAAAGCATTCGATACAACCTGGAGATATGGAATCCTCCAAGACTTATACAAACTTGGACTGAGAGGTAACCTGCCTAGATTCATTCAGAATTTTCTTCACCTCAGGACCTTTCAAGTAAGATTCCAGAATGAGCTATCCAAAATTCACACACAAAAAGAAGGAGTACCTCAGGGATCTATTTTAAGTGCCACACTCTTTGCTTTACGTACCAGTAGCATTACAAGAGACATCCCAGCCACAGTAGAAGTTTATATGTATGCAGACGATCTTACTATTTCCTGTCAATCATCCAACATGGCTACCATTGAAAGACAACTACAGATAGCAATAAACAAAATTGAAACTTGGACAGAAAGCAACGGCTATCAATTAACCGAGGGGAAAACAGCAGCAATACACTTCTGTAAATTACGATCGCTTCATCCGGAACCTGTATTAAAACTGAAAGGCAGAGAAATACCGATGACAGACTGCATAAGATTATTGGGTCTGAATTTAGACACCAAATTAAATTTTCGTAAACATGTGACCTATCTACGAACTACGTGCCTCCAGAAACTAAACATCCTTCGTGCAGTATCCTCAACATCTTGGGGTGCTGACAGACAGTCATTGCTGAATTTGTATCGTGCTCTAATCCGGTCACGATTAGACTATGGAGCTATAGTATATGCATCAGCTAAAAAAAGCATCTTACGCTCTGTGAACACCATTCAACACAGTGCCCTTCGATCAGCATTAGGCGCCTACAGAACCTCGCCAGTTCAAAGCTTGTATATAGAAGCACATGACCCTCCACTTTATCTTAGAAGACAACGCCTACTCTGCCAATACGCTGCCAAAATAAGAAGCTTTCCAACTCACCCTTGTTGGGTATACCTCAACCAACCTTTATGGCCAACACTTTATGAATCTAAGCCTAATGAACCCAGACCTGCTGGGATTCGTCTTCAAGAAATAATAAAAAAGTGGAAACTCGATCTCAATAAAATTGCGGAAAATGAAAATATGCCCTTACCCCCATGGAATAGACATCATATAAACATTGATCTTTATTTCGCTCAGTGGCCAAAAAATACCATTCCACCATGTAATATCCGACAGTTGTATGCCAACTATACTTCGCAACACACTGGGAAACTCATAATCTATACGGATGGATCTAAGAGCCAATCACATGTAGGTGCAGCAGCCATGCTCCCATCGCATATAATTTCAAAATCCCTTCCAGTTGAGTGCAGCATTCTAACTGCAGAGCTGTATGCTATACAGCTTGCATTAAGTGAAATATGTCAACACTCGTCCCTTTCTGTCTTAATATATTCGGATTCACTCAGTGCTATTTCAGCCATACAGGGTAAACGACATTCTCGTCATCCTCTCCTACAAGAAATTGACTTTCTAATCAACCTCTGTCAAAAGAAACAATCCGAAATAACTCTTTGCTGGATCCCAGGACACTGCGGAATAGAAGGCAATGAAAAAGCAGACATTGCAACTAAGTCAGCATCCGAACTGCCAAATAAAACAATGATAGTGCCACACACCGATTTTAGTCCAATCATTATTAGAGAAAGTGAAAATGAATGGTCTCAAATATGGAAAAATGAAATCAACAATAAACTGCAGGAAATAAAACCTAATCCAGAAATATGGAAGTCCAGCATCAGAGAGAGTCGCAGAGAAGAAGTAATACTTGCCAGACTGAGAATTGGCCATACTCATCTTACTCATTTTCATCTATTGGCAAACAAAAATCCCCCACTCTGTGTCCAATGCCAAGTTCAGCTTTCCGTAAAACACATTCTTTTGGTATGCCCTCGATTCAGAAATTCCAGATTGCTTTGTTTTCAGAGTTCATGCAATAACCAGAATCCAGTTACCCTTCAACAGATCTTAGACAATTCTGCGAATATAGAGGAATTGCTTAATTTTATCCGGCAAATCAGATTTGACAAACAAATCTAATAAAAAAAAAAAAAGTTTGATTTACAACAAAACTTGGAAAAGACACATCTTGGCCATTGATGCCCTTGTGTCATTAAACCCTTAATCAACAACAACAGCTGAGTTGCATGCAATACAATCAGCCCTAGATCACATTAAAAATCGCGACTACCAGAGGTATATGATTTATTGTGATTCATCAAGCGCGTTACAGGCTCTGGTATCGGTGAGTTTTAACCCTCATCCGATCCTGTCTAGGATCCGGCAGATTCCATTTTCTCTCATAGAATTGGAATATGATATTCGCTTTTGCTGGATCCCAAGACACATTGGGATCCGGGGAAATGAATCGGCTGATGCCGCTGCTAAATCAGCCATTTCCCTGGATAATCATTGTCTGTCAGTCCCCTATACAGACTACAGGCAAATAATACGTTCTAAATTACTCTCCCAATGGCAAGATTCTTGGCACGCACAGGCCACAAATAAATTACATCGTATTAAGCCTGTAATTGCGCAATGGCAGTCCAGTCTACGCAGGGACCGAAGAGAAGGAGTTGTTCTTGCTCGGCTCCGCATAGGTCATAGTCATCTAACGCATTCCTACTTACTGAAGGTGGATGACCCACCTATGTGCGAGACATGTAACGTAATTTTAACCGTCAATCACATTTTTGTAGAATGTCCTGTTTTTATTGAAGCACGACGCTTGTGTTTTACTGATTTTAATAATTTGACTGAGCCATTTACACTCAGTCAGATAATATGTGACAGAGACAATATGTCTAACGTTTTTAACTTTTTACAATTTATTAATGTTCATACAAAGATCTAAGTTTTATGCTTTTACTTTTATACCTTTTTAAACATAATAATTAATTGTTTGACGTGGTAGCCTTTGCTACCAAAATGTTTAATAAGATTTTAAATTTGTCTTGGCGCATTATGGCCTTAGCTGCCAATGCGCCATTAAAACTCAAACCAAACCAAACCCAAACACCAAAGCAACCCTTTCCACCCTGGCATGCTCGTGTCCCGGCATGCGACTTGTCACTTAGAAACTGGGGAAAGTCGGACACTCCATCATTGGTCTACCTGCAGCTTCATTCAGCACACCGAGCTGAATATTCCGACTTCGCGCCAGTCTACACAGACGGTTCGAAGTCGGAATTATATGTGGGATCTGCTGCTGTCTTTACAGACAGCTCTATATTGGAGCAGATTCCCTCTGAATGCAGCATATTTACTACAGAGCTGCACGCCGTAGAGTTAGCCTTGGATCACATTAGTGAATGCCAATACCAACGGTTCATTTTATATTCCGACTCTCTTAGCATGTTACAGGCTTTAATATCTGTGAGGTATAATCCTCATCCAGTTCTGTCTAGCATTTAGCAGAAGATTCACGTTCTCCACGAACGCAAATATGACACCGCTTCTGCTGGATTCCCAGCCACATTGGGATTAGGGGAAATGATTTGGCTGACGCCGCACCCAAATCAGCAATTCCCCATAATAACCACTGCCTGTCAGTCCCCTATACAGACTACAGGCAAACAATACAGCAGAAGATTCACTCCCAATGGCAGGATTCGTGGAATAGACAGACTGGGAATAAACTATATTGTATAAAGCCTGTAATCGAACCGTGGCAGTCTAGTCTGCGCAGGAATCGTAAGGAGGAAGTTGTTCTTGCCCGGACCCGCATAGGACACAGTCATTTGACTCATTCGTTTTTGCTGAGGGCTGATGACCCTCCTATGTGTGAGTCCTGTGGCACAATTTTAACAATTAGACACATTTTAGTTGACTGTCCAGATTTTAGCAATATCCGTTTTACCGCTTTTATTCATCTGACTGAGCCGTATTCACTCAGTCAGATTTTATCTGACAATGACAATGTGTCTGTTGTTTTTAGCTTTTTAAAAACAATAAATATTTTTACTCTTATATAAAATTTTTACATTGTGCTTTTATATATTTGTTATACCTTTTTGACATAGTGACCTAACTAATTAGGTCACTGAAAATTTAAAAAAAAAAAAAAAAAAAAATTTTTATAAATGACCTGGTCTTGGCGCATTATAGCCTTAGTAGCTAATGCGCCAATAAAACCAAACCAAATCAAAAATCAAATCAAACCTATTTAAGTATACGTCACATTTTAACCGAGTGTCCACGTTTTAGACTCGAACGTGATTTATACTTTACTGCTTTCAGTCATCTGGCTGAGCCGGTACACTCAATCAGATTTTATCCGACAATGACCATGTGTCTGCTGTTTTTAACTATTTTAAATCAGTAAACGGTTTTGCTCGTATTTGAAATTTACATTTTATTGTGATTTTTTATTGATTTATATTTTATACCTTTTATACATTTGTTGTATATTTTGAAATGGTGACCTAACTAATTAGGTCACTGAAAGGTTAAATTTTTTTATATATGACCTGGTCTTGGCACATTATAGCCTTAGTTGCTAATGCGCCAATAAAATCTAAACCAACCAACCAACCAGGAAACAAACTATACCAAATAAAACCAGAACCAAAGATGTGGCTGCCCATCTTCCGGAAAAGCAGACGAGAAGAAACAATTTTAGGAAGGCTAAGGATTCGACATACGCATCTCACACATCTGTATCTATTAACTAATGACAGCGCTCCCCAATGTACATCATGTCAAGTACAACTGACCATTCTCCATTTGCTAGTGGACTGTCCCCACTTTCAAAATATCCGCTTAAACTCCTTCAAATCAATTGCTAATATACAGTCATCAATAAATTTATTTCAGATTCTTGGAGATGATTCTAATAAAGAACAACAACAACTTTCCTAAATCGTATAGGAATGTATCATAACATATAGTTATATTAATGAAGCTGATATTTCATATTCACCATTAGAAAGACACAATGTGGCCCCGGCAGCCTATGTGTCGTTAAATTCGACAACAACAACAACAACAACAACAACAACAACAACAACATACATGATAGATTCTAACTGGTTCCACAGCAGTATACACTTCGTAGATTCAAGTAGATTCATAGATGCAATATGGTCTAAGTAGCCACTTGTATATTTCCAGAAACTCCCATAAAAACAACAACAGTTGTTCTTTAGCTATCTGGATTGCGCATCCCCCCAGTTTGTGCAAGAGTTTAGCTTCCCACGTTATCTTATCTGTTTTCTGGACAGTTTCAGACACGGTGTGAGCAGCTGTATTCTATCACCTCTACATCCCTTTGATCGTCTCTAATCATCAATACTATGTTGATTGCTATTAACTGCGAAATCGCATTAATGTTTTTATCCCCTTAAGTTCAGTCCACATGAAATCTGAACTAAAAAACTAACCCAACTTAAGAAATTGAACCTATCTTGTTAACAGAAATATCTTACCAGCCATGGAATTAACTAACCAAGAGGTGACAACCCAAAATAAAGACTAACCTTGTATCTTGTACTTTTAATAATTCTTAAAATTTTCTTCCGGTACAATGATGTTGGTAATAAAAGGCGGTTCATGCGGGGTCCCATTTTTTCAACCAGTTCGTGAAATTGTGCTTTGCTGGAGATATGAAGTGGTGTGTAATGTGTCGCCATCTATCATTTAAGTAGAAAATTACAAACATTTATTCTGGTTATCTTCTTAACAAAACCCGATGGGGACTAATTTGGTCTGCTTCGTGCAGAGAAGACAGGGCCAGTGGAAAAGCTTTTCCTTGGCCCCATCACTTTGAAATAATGATATTTGAAAGTAGTAAGGGCTCGTGTTTTAAGGAAAGGATGGCGCTGTTTTAGTTTTGATTTTTGAAGTCCAGTGTTCGGGAATTATGGATTACACCTAATGAAAAATAAATATATTTGCTTTTAAATATATTATATTGAAATCCCAGTTTTAAAAATAATATATTTGTCGAAGCTTACCTTACTTGAATAAAATTTCATTTTCCGGGTTTTCTGAATGTAACAGATTCTGTGCCAGAAATTTTCTCGGCCCTGATCTTTTGCCTTATTTGTCTATCGTAAATTGGGCTCGCTACACAATCTTAATTATGGCAAAATTTATTATCCTACACTGGGTGGTAATTTAGAGTAGTAGGACTTTGAACATGGAATTTTGGAATCCTTACGGGTTGAGATTTCTCAAGGATATTTAACTGTCTGGGTTCGAATCCCATCAATAAATAATTAGAGGAACTTTATTGGGCTTTTTTCATTCTGTTGCTGAGTTAGTTTCAGGCGAGGTAGTTTGTCCAGAAAACAGACAAACTGACCTGAGGAAATGATGCAATTTACTGAAGAATACCCCGTGTATTTCTCATAAGTGAACTCAATTAATTTGGGAGGCGCAATATGGCCTAATGTGAAATATAGTAAACTCTTTAAAATCCGGCACCATCGGGGATTCATGGGTTAAGCATTTTTAAATTTTCCACATTTTAGAGAGGTGCATTTAATGGGTAGAGCAGCTTTAGAGAGCACATTTCAATAAATATTTAGTACAAACAGCAGAACTTATTTAAATCTGTAAAAAGTTATATTTATTGTGTCCTATAATCTGGTTTTGCAGGAAGCAAGTTTTAAACTGCACGAATAAGGCGATAATCTTAATTCCACAACAATTTTCCTTTGTAACGAGTTGAAATGGTGTTACACTACTTTCAACGGATAGGTTTAACTATAATAAAACATTGAAAACTGATTTCGTATACTGCATAGAAATCCACATTGAACAACATATTTACAACTGATTCATCCGCTTGTTGTCACTAGTGAGAATCTACTATTTAATAAGTGACCAGTTAACCCTGAAAACAGGCGGTCATACCATATTCATCTTTTAAAAAAATGCCATCCAATTATGCGAAAATATTTCAATACCAGATCAGTTCCTTGCAAATGCAAGTTTGTTCTGTTTGTGTGAGAATTATGATCGCTTCATTACCTATGCGGTGGTCTGCTGGCCACAGAAACACATTGATGGACAAAAAGATAGTCGTGAAAGCTTGCAATAAAGACAGAAGCGTAACTCCTTCTGCACCTATTTTTAAAGATAAAAGCTATCGTTGATCCAAGTGCAGAATTGTTTGCTTAGTAATTCCGGATTGTAAAGTGTGTACGTTTTTGTAAAATATGCTGAATTTTGCTGTGACTCGCACTGTATACACTTAATTTTAAGACCAGACTAAATAAGCTGAACTAGTCACTCCAATAAATTCATAGCGAAGACTCTAAAATTGGATTCTGATGCATGCGGACACGCTGATAATGTTTGCAAGTTCTGTTAAGAATATATTAAGCATTATAATTATGCTATAAAGTGGATATAAAATCTTTTAACTCTAACAGTAATTAAATTTGTCGAAATAAATCAAATTCTTATGTCCTTGTAAAAGAGAACCGGAATTATTATTACTTAACCACCAAGGACGATCAAGATCCGTTTGCTGATTTTCTCATGAGTTTATACTCATGAGAAACAGATGTCGACAAAATATATATCGAGAAGGGCAGCCATCAACAGGTGAATTATTTCCCTTGGGAGCTCCATAGTAATCTGACTCCGAATAGATAAGAAGTTTAATAAATTAAGAGACTTTCCAGAAACGGTTCCCCACAATCATTTCTCTGTTAGACTATCGTGACTAGGTCAACCAAAAAACCAGGTAAGTTCGATATTTCTTCTATATTTTTGGTTAGAATAGAATAGTGATTTCAATAAGAAATAGTTTAAGAAACTTTCTGTTATTAGTTTTTCTCCCAGCTGTTGTGCATTTTCAAAGATTTTCTACGAATGTTCAGAGAAAAGAAACCGAGTAACCAAAATTGTTTTTTGTTCAAATAGACCAGTTCAGAATATTTGGATACCAAATGAATGCTTGTATTAGTAGATGTAACATCGAACATTGTCCGAATAGCCCCTCGACGTGGGCACCTGTACGTGGTGAGGGGACCTCCCAGTGACGCTGCTGGACTTCCAGACTAGCATCACTGGGATCTAACGCCCATACCTTGGTTCCAGGGTTACATCGTTGGAATCCGGCGTGTGCAGCCGTGCGCCGCGACCCGTGGAAGCGGAAAGGGGGATCCTGGTGGTTGAGGGGCCCAGCCTTAATACACCACTTTGGCCCCTGCTTCGACAAGACGGGCGGTCCCGGAATGGCTCGACTGGGATCAATCGGCGGGTGGTTTTATACTGCTAGGGTCAACTGCGTTCCAAGAAGTCTCCCTCCCTTTGGTCCTGGGACGGAATAAAGACTTATTGGTAACGTGGGTATGGTGTTCTAAGCGAACTCGGCGTCCCATTCGTGTACGCAGTACCTGCTAGTTCACGAGTGGGCGCCCCCTCGTAGGGCTCCGTGGTGGGTGAGGTACTTAGGCATCAGACATTTTTTTCTTTACTCTCATGAGTAATTTAAATCTTTCTTCTGGGGCCCCAACAAGGCCCCTACCTAATCGATCAGATGAGAGTGAGAGCAATTCTGCAAAAAGAGCCAGAACTGAGGATAAAACACCATCTATAACACCGCTTTTCCTCATTCTCCATTCTACCGGAGAGCAGTCAATTGGGAAGATGTCACCCTTCTTTATCCAGAAAGGATTAGAAGGGCTGGCAGGATCACCAAAATCTGTAAAACGGCTGCGTTCTGGAGATCTCTTAATTGAAGCTTCAAGTACAAAGCAAGCAGAAAGAATCCTCAATGCGACATCCATAGGGGGAATACCGATCATTGTAACACCCCACAGAACTTTGAACTCTTCACGAGGAGTCATTTCAGAGTGGGATCTTCTTCATGTCTCTGAGGAAGAGATCTGCTCTGAACTAAAAGACCAAGGAGTGACGGCTGTCAAGAGAATATCAATGCGTAAGGATGCGAATCTCGTCCCTACCAGAGTTCTCATCATAACATTTAACACCCCACGGCCTCCAAGTTCCATCAAGGCAGGCTATTTAAACTGCCCAGTGAGGCTTTATATCCCAAACCCACTGAGGTGTTTTAAATGCCAAAAAAAAAAGGCCATTCACAAACGGCTTGTCGTGGTAACCCTGCCTGTGCTCGATGTGGTTCGAAAGATCACGAGAGCAAGGAATGTTCAGCTTGCAAACCGATCTGTATAAATTGCCAAGGAGAGCACCCTGCCTACTCCAGGGTATGCTTATAAAGCAGACTGGGTAAACTACTCAGCTTGTGTCCTTCTCGACACTCAATATGTTCAACATCAACATATTGATGACGTAACTGACCACATTACCAGCCAAATCCTATATGCAGCAGAAATTTCCATCCCAAAATCAGACCAATGCAAACATGTACACAAAAACCAATGGTGGAATACGGATTGCTCTAAAGCTAAAGTAGAAAAAAACCGTGCTTGGAACCGGTTCCGCAAATGCCCAACTACTGCCAACCTAATTTTATACAAAAAACTCAGAGCAAAAGCAAGGCAAATTAGAATGAAAGCAAAACGTGACTCCTGGATAAACTTTGCATCAACTATTAACAAAAATACTGACACACGAATTATATGGAAAAAAATACAAGCTCTCAATGGAAAATTTCCTCCGCAGCAGTCCCCGATAATACAATGGAATGGACAGGACCTATCCTCTTCTACTGACATTGCAAATGCTTTAGCAGAATCTTTCTATAACATTTCCGCCTCCTCTTCTTATGTCACCTCCTTTCAACGCATTAAATCTGTTGAGGAACGTCATAAATTTAATTTTTCAACTAGACTCTCACTTCCGTATAATCAACCCTTTTCTATAGCTGAACTCAAAGAATCCTTGAGCAAATCTCCAAATAGTGCAGCAGGACCAGACGGCATTCACTATAGTATGCTGAAGAATCTATGTGAAGCCGATCTCTACATACTATTACTCTTTTATAACCGGATCTTCTCAGAAAATACATATCCTCTCTCATGGCGTCATTCCTACATTTGTGCTATTCTAAAACCAAGTAAAGATCCTTCCATAATTGAGAATTACAGACCAATATCCTTGACAAGCTGTTTGGGCAAAATCTTTGAAAGGATGGTGCATAAGAGGCTCATGTGGGTGCTAGACTCCCAAAACGTTCTTTCCGATCACCAATATGGCTTCCGTAAAAACAGATCTACCCTAGATTTACTACTCAAAATTGAATCTAACATACGTAACGCTTTTGTCATGAGACAACATCTGGTGATGGTGAACCTAGATATTCAGAAAGCATTTGATACCACTTGGCGTCATGGTATTATTAAAGATATACATCAGTTGGGGTTGAGAGGCTACCTTCCACAATTCATCCAGAACTTTTTAAGGTTACGCACCTTTCAAGTCCGATACCAAAACATGCTATCAGCAACTCACATTCAAGAAGAGGGTGTTCCTCAGGGTTCCATACTGAGTGCTACCCTATTTGCTATTCGGGTCAACCACATATTGGAAGAACTTCCAAAATCCATACAAATATACATGTATGCAGATGACCTCACCATATCCTGTCAGTCACAAAGTATGAATACTGTTGAAAGACAGTTACAAATTGCTCTTTCCAGAATAGAATCGTGGACCTTACGTAATGGATACCGCCTAGCTGAGCAGAAATCCACCACTACTCATTTTTGCAAATTACGGTCACTGCATCCCGATCCTGAGCTAAAGATCAATAACATTTCAATTCCTCTTGTTCACACTGTCCGTGTTCTTGGCCTCGTACTTGATAAGAAACTGAACTTTCAAGCACATGTATCTTATCTTAGAACTATCTGCTTGAAAAAGTTGAATATTCTCCGGTGTGTGTCATCTATGTCATGGGGTGCTGATCGACATACCCTGATCCATCTTTATCGAGCCCTCATCAGATCCCGCTTAGACTATGGCTCTCCAGTGTATGACTCTGCGAGAAGAACTACTTTAGAGCGATTAAACACGATCCAGCACAGTGCGCTGAGAGTTTCTCTAGGAGCTTTCAGAACCTCCCCTGTTCAGAGCCTTTATATCGAAGCTCATGAGCCACCTTTACATCTTCGGAGGAAAACATTACTTTTGATGTTTGCCGCAAAAATTCGCAGTTTGCCCTCCCACCCTAGTTGGAAATATCTGTATAATACCGAATGGGAGTCATTTTACAACAGTAAGCCAAATGAAAACCGACCTGCTGCACTTAGACTTAGAGAACTCACTCAAGCATGGAATATAGACATCAGCAATATATTTCAGGACATGACACCTCCTGATCCGCCTTGGACAAATATTTCTGTTAATTACGACGGTTATTTTCAACAGTGGGGTAAGAACACCTTGTCGCCCTCCAATATTGCACAATTACATGAAACTCACTCTTCTAACTCAGAGGCCTACAAAATCTATACAGATGGATCAAAAACTGAGACTCAAGTAGGTGCTGCAGCAGTCTTCCCTTCATTCACCATTTCTGTTTCATTACCAACAGAATGCAGTATCTTTACTGCTGAGCTTTATGCTATTAATTTAGCTCTCGACCGGATAACTGAATTTTTAATTACAACCAGTTTAATATACACCGACTCACTCAGTGCTGTCACTGCTATAATAAGTGGTAACAACTCTTCTCACCCTGTAATAAAACAGATTCATTCTAAGCTACTTGCCTGTAAGGAATTAAACCAAACTGTGACATTCTGCTGGATCCCAGGTCATTCTGGAATAGCTGGCAATGAAAGAGCGGATCATGCAGCCAAACAACCAGAAACCACCACTTCGCAGAATTTTCAAGTTCCATATACAGATTACAAATACATTATCCGTAAAGCATGTTATAACAGTTGGTCATTAATCTGGAAAGGTTATTCAGGAAATAAACTCTACCAAATAAAACCGGAACCAAAGCTATGGCAATCCAGCTTCAGCAAAAACAGGCGAGATGAAATAATTTTAGGAAGGCTAAGGATTGGGCATACGCACCTCACTCACCTATATCTATTAACTAGTGACAGCGCTCCACAATGTACATTCTGTCAAGTACAACTGACCATTCGCCATTTGTTAGTGGACTGTCCCTACTTTCAAAATATCCGCTTAAACACCTTTAAATCAATAGCTAATACACAGTCATCAATAAATTTATTACAGATTCTGGGTGATGATTCTAATGAAAAAGAACTATTTATTTTCCTAAATCGTATAGGAATATACCATAAAATATAGTTATATTCACTATTAGAAAGACACAATATGGCCCTAGCAGCCTATGTGTCGTTAAACACAACAACAACAACAACAACAACAACCAGGGTATGCCAGCGGTGGAAAGATGAAAAAGAGATCCAAAAACTAAAAACAGAGCTGAATATCTCCTACCCAGAGGCCAGAAGACGCATGCAACCAATAAATAGCGGGAAACCTTCATATGCCCAGAAGGTTTCTGCAAAGTGCACTATCGGTACACAAACAGAGATGACTGTACCACCAAAAGAGTCATTCACTCCGATTGCACGCTATTTATTGAGTTCACAAAAGCCCACCAAAAAAACGCAATCAGCTGCCACTCCTATATTCGTACCTCCGAGTGCTCCACCACTACCAAAACCAAGTGGTAAAGAGCTAACAGATAAAACGGAAACAATGGATGTCGAGCGCAAGGAGGTACCGGATGAATCAGTCTTGGAACTCTTTGCGGAGGAAGAAATGGACACGGGACAGCGTCCATTCTTCCCCAAAAACGATAAAGCCAAGACTGATAAAAGTAAGCCCTCAGCACTTCGGAAGCTGCCTGATGGACCCACCAAGCCAAAATAATGGCTAAATTCCTACAATGGAATTGTCGTGGATTCCGGCGAAATACTGATGACATCAAGGCCCTCCTGCAAAAGCACGAGCCAGTTTGCTTTTGCTTGCAGGAGACTTATCTAAAAGCAAATGATGACCCCACCATGTATAACATCACAATCTTTCGTAAGGATAGAATTGCGGATGGTCCTGCTCATGGAGGAGTGGCTATCCTTGTGAGTAATCAGACCCCAGTTCAGCCCTTGTTAATTACAACCAGCATAGAGGCTGTTGCAATTCGCCTTACGGTGGGATTTTTATTAACGGTCTGCTCTATTTATTTGCCACCTTGGACTGACATCTCCCAGGAAGACCTTGATGATCTTGTAACGCAGTTGCCTCCCCCTTTCTTACTTCTTGGGGATTTTAATGGACATAACACACTGTGGGGTAGTGCTAACATCAATGGAAGGGGACGGGTCATAGAGCGTATGCTCAATGACAATGCCCTTTCCGTTCTAAATACTGGAACAAACACCTTCTTCCACATGCCTACCCGTACCTTTTCTGCCATTGATCTCTCTATCTGCTCCCCTTCTCTACTACCTTCACTCACTTGGGAAGTGGAGGAAAATCCATACGCAAGTGATCACTTCCCTGTGATAACCTTGTTACACAGTGGGAGACCGTGTCTTCCTTTTAGGTTACCACGGTGGAAGTTTGATCAGGCTGACTGGAATGCCTTCCAACATCAGGCAAATTTTGATCTTAGTACAGTCAGTCAGGAGCTTATCAATGACGCAGTAACGTACATCATAGAAATCATTGTCCAAGCAGCTGCGAATGCCGTTCCAAAAACATCTGCCCGGTTTCCACCGTTTCCCAAACCTTGGTGGAATTCACAATGCACAGCAGCAAAAAAGGCTCAAAACAAAGCGTGGGGGATATTCCGTCGATATCCTACCACTGTTAATCTAATAGCCTTCAAGCGTGCACGAGCCAAAGCACGCTACATTCGCCGTCAGAGTCAAAAGGAATCATGGATCCGTTTTACATCATCTATTAACCAGGCTACCAATTCTAAGGTAGTCTGGGATAAAATCCGGAAAATGAAGGGAAAATATACATCCCACCCTTCTTCAATCCTAGATTATAATGGATGCGCTATTGCAGATCCAACTGCAATAACCAATGCTCTTGGGGAAACATTCTCTAACATCTCTGCAACATCTTCGTATTCCCCAGAGTTCCTGGTCCTGAAACATAAAACTGAAAAACAGGCACTTAATTTTAAGTGTAAGAGCGTTTTTCCCTACAACGAGGCATTTACTATTCAGGAACTAAAAAGAGCTCTCGCTCTTTCCAAAGCGAGTGCTGTTGGACCAGATGGCATCCATTATGAAATGATTAAGCATCTTTCACCAAAATCTATGGATTATCTGCTCCTTCTGTATAACAGAATCTTTTTTGAAGGGCAGTTTCCGGATTCCTGGCGCAAGGCAATCGTTCTTGCCTTTGCTAAGCCAGGAAAGGATCCAAAAGTCACCACCAATTATCGTCCTATTGCTCTGACTAGCTCTCTGTGCAAAGTCCTGGAGAGAATGGTCAATTCTCGTTTAATATGGTACTTAGAATCAAATGACCTTCTCTCCAATATTCAGTGCGGCTTCCGAAGGAACCGGTCCACTTTGGACCATCTTATTAGACTGGAAACATCCATCCGGGATGCTTTCCTAAAACGAGAACACTTGGTGTCGGTGTTCTCTGATATGGAGAAAGCGTATGACACAACTTGGAGATTTGGCATCTTAAAAGATCTGCATAGCCTTGGACTTAGGGGGCAACTCCCCATTTTTATTAAAAACTTTTTAGCCAATCGATCTTTCCAAGTTCGTGTGGGATCCTCACTCTCTCGTCCCTTCAGCCAAGAGGAGGGAGTACCACAAGGATCAGTATTAAGTGTCACGCTTTTTGCCATCAAAGTAAATTCCATCACAGAACAACTTCCTCCAACTGTAAACGGCGCCCTCTATGTTGATGACTTTAGCATATTTTGTCAGTCATGCAACATGAGGGTTATTGAAAGACAACTGCAGAAAGCCATTGATCGCCTTAATTCCTGGGCACTTGCTAATGGCTTCAGGTTCTCGCCGGAGAAGACCGTTTGCGTACACTTTTGTCGCAAGCGTAATCTTCATCCTGAACCTGAATTAAGGCTCGGACAAAATGCTATTCCAGTAGCAGCGAACACAAAATTCTTGGGACTCATATTCAATAAAAAACTGACCTTTCTGGATCATATCCGTCAACTCCGCACAAAGTGCACAAGAGGCCTTAATATTCTCCGCTCGCTGTCCTCTACATCTTGGGGTGCAGATCGATGCACCCTTCTACGGCTTTACCGTGCACTTGTGCGATCCAAATTGGATTATGGGTCCCAAGTATGTTCTTCAGCCAGAGACAGTGCCCTTCGATGGCTGGACCCTGTCCATCATCAGGCCCTCCGTATCGCTACTGGAGCATATCGCACATCTCCTGTCCAGAGTTTGTACGTCGAAGCAAACGAACCATCGTTATCGCTTCGACGTAAGCAGTTGTCTTTAAAGTACGTTTTAAAATTGAAATCCCTGCCAGACCATCCCACGTGGCCATTCGTTTTTGAGCCACGATGGGAAAATTTATACAACACCCGTAAGACTGCCAATCGCCCTTTTGGTATTCGCCTCCAAGAGCTACTCATAGAACTTAATATCAAGGTAGACAAGGTTGCCCAAACACCAAAGCAACCCCTTCCACCCTGGCATGCTCATGTCCCGGCATGTGACTTTTCCCTTAGAAATTGGGGAAAGTCGGACACTCCATCATCGGTCTACCTGCAGCTTCATTCAGCACACCGAGCTGAACATTCTAACTTCGCGCCAGTCTACACAGACGGCTCGAAGTCGGAATCATATGTGGGATCTGCTGCTGTCTTTACAGACAGCACTACATCGGAGCAGATTCCCTCTGAATGCAGCATATTTACTGCAGAGCTGCACGCCGTAGAGTTAGCCTTGGATCACATTAGCGAATGCCAATACAAACGGTTCATTTTATATTCAGACTCTCTCAGCATCTTACAGGCTTTAATATCTGTGAGATATAATCCTCATCCAGTTCTGTCTAGTATTCAGCAGAAGATTCACTTCCTCCGTGGACGTGAATATGATATCCGCTTCTGCTGGATTCCCAGCCACATTGGGATTAGGGGAAATGATTTGGCTGACGCCGCAGCCAAATCAGCAATTCCCAATAATAACCGCTGCCTGTCAGTCCCCTATACAGACTACAGGCAAATAATACACAAGAAGATTCACTCCCAATGGCAGGATTCGTGGAATAGACAGACTGGGAATAAATTATATCTTATAAAGCCTGTAATTGAACCGTGGCAGTCTAGTCTGCGCAGGAATCGTAAGGAGGAAGTTGTTCTTGCCCGGACCCGCATAGGACACAGTCATTTAACTCATTCCTTTCTGCTGAGGGCTGATGACCCTCCTATGTGTGTGTCCTGTGGCACAATTTTAACGATGAGACACCTTTTAATTGACTGTCCAGATTTTAGCAGCACCCGTTTTACCGCTTTTAATCATCTGACTGAGCCGTATACACTCAGTCAGATTTTATCCGACAATGACAATGTGTCTGCTGTTTTTAGCTTTTTCAAATCAATTAAGGTTTTTACTCGTATTTAAAATGTATACGTTATTGTTATTTCTTTTATTGATAAGCTTTTATTATATATGGCCCCGGGTGCCAAGCGAATTCGAGGTCAAGCGTTCAAAGTGCGAATATACAGCGATCTTTCCCAGTGATAAAAATTCATTTTAAGTTATATCGTTCTTTACTGGAAGTTCATTTATAATTTAGTTCTATACTTGAAAAATCACAAGTAAGAACCAGGAAGGAAACTCACCTTTCTTTTTCAATACATATATTTACTCTATTTTACTAACCAACTAACTTATCTAACCGCTTGGCCTCCTTGCGGCACTGCTCCTGCCTCCCCGTGGCGGAGCCGGAAACTTGGGAGGGAAAGTCAACCTCCCAGGGCAAAAAGGAGCCTAACATGGACTACGACAACTACCCAGAGCTTGAGCAGCCTAGGCGCTCATCCAGTACCATCAACAATGCTGATCATGAAATTTCTCACGATGTAACAAAGTCTAAACGACTGCGTACAGACACAGACCAACAGGAATGCCCATCATTCCTTATCTTACATAGTCTGTCGGACAAATCTATGAGCACTCTCTCACCATTTCTTATTCAAAAATGTTTGGAAAATGTGGCGGGCTCTCCCAAAATGGTGAGAAGACTAAGATCTGGAGACCTCTTGGTAGAAACAGTGAGTCGCGCACATTCTGAGAGACTGTTGAAACTAACAGTATTTGGCGGACTACCCATTCAAGTTACCCCTCATGCAACACTAAATACTTCCAAGGGAGTAATTGCAGAGTGGGATCTGATAAATGTAACAGAAGATGAACTGGCCCAAGAACTCAAACATCAGAAAGTGATACAAGCCAAACGCATCATGATCAGGAAAGATGGAGAACTTGTTCCCACCCGCAACATCATCCTGACATTCGGAACACCTATCTTGCCATCCAGTGTCAAAGCCGGCTATCTCAACTGCCGAGTACGACCCTTTATCCCGAATCCTATAAGATGCTACAAGTGCCAAAAATTTGGTCACGCACAAATGGCTTGTCGAGGAGATCCAGTCTGCCCAAACTGTGGATCGAAAGAACATTCGCAAGCAGACTGTGACGCCAAAACACCACACTGTCTGAATTGCAAAGGCGTGCATCCAGCCTACTCCAAGTCATGCGATCTATGGAAAACTGAAAAAAAAATCCAAAAGTACAGGGTAGAACGAAAAGTCACATACCAAGAGGCAAGAAAGCAAATTATGCTTAACGCACCTAAGAACACATATGCAGCAGCAATGCAAAAATACCAAACAACAGCAACACAAACTGAAGTATCAGTTCCCCCAACCATGTCGATTGCAGATTGGGCCCGATCTATACTGTCACCAACAATGAAACAGACTCCAAAAGAGCAAAAGGTAGTAGATAGAGCCAACAACACCCCTGTCACAGTCCCACCTGCAACCCCACATAGACCATCAGATAATTCAAAGTCAAAAACCGACTCAGTTACAAATAGGAAGACAAACAATATTACTTCAGAAAATATGGACACTGATAACAATACTGACCCAAATGAACCTATTCTAGATCTTCATGCAGAAGATGTCTTGGATACCGGACGCCCAACCTTTCCAAGAAAAGAGAAAATGAAACTCGATCGCCACAAACAGCCTGGGAATAAAAAAGACTCAGAATCCACCTCAAGTAACAAAACCAAATAATGCACCAAATCATACAGTGGAACTGTAGAGGAATTCGCAGTAACATTGATGATATCCACGAGTTAATTGATCGTTACCATCCCGTAGGCATCTGCCTACAAGAGACAAATTTAACACGACATGTATCACTCTCAGTTAAGAATTATGCACTCTTCAGAAAAGATAGAATTGCTACAAATAATGCTCACGGAGGGGTAGCCATACTCATAGACTCACGAGTACCTTGCAGATTAATTCCTTTACAAACCTCCATCGAAGCTGTTGCAACACGTATTGTGATTGGTATTACTTTGACAATTGTTTCCATCTACCTTTCGCCCAATCACTCCTATACTATCCATGAACTGGAAGATCTTATTCAGCAGTTGCCAACCCCTATCTGTTTATTGGGTGACTTCAATGGACACCATCCATTGTGGGGTTCTCCCAATGCAGATAGACGAGGACAACTTATCGAACAGCTTGCTGACAGACAAAATCTGATTATACTAAATACTGGCTTGCCAACTTACATCCATCTCTCTACGGGTACAACTTCTGCAATAGACCTTTCGATATGCTCTCCGATCCTCTTCCCTAGTATTGAGTGGACGGCCCTCGACAACCCGCTAAATAGTGATCACTTTCCGCTAATATGTAAAATTCAAACAGGACATTCCATAATTTCCCAAAACTATGTAAAATGGAAATTTCACAGAGCAGATTGGGCAAAATTCACTTCCCGAGTGTCCTTTGATGAACAGATCATCGAAAGCTGTCCTATTGACACAGCTACCGATCACATCACGAGACAAATACTGGCTGCTGCATGCACTGCGATTCCACAATCACAGTCAACAACCCATAGAACCATAAACTATTGGTGGAACGAAGAGTGCAAAGGTGCAAAAAAAGAAAAAAACCGAGCATGGAATCTGTTTCGAAAATATCCCACCACCGCCAATCTTATAAACTACAAGAGACTCAGAGCCAAGGCCCGTCACATTAGGAAGAAAGCTAAAAGAGAATCTTGGATTCGATTTGCGAGCTCGATTAATAAGAATACTGATTCAAGAATAATATGGCGGAAAATAAAACAAC
The DNA here is from genome assembly GCF_048544385.1 of Mastigoproctus giganteus. Classification (NCBI taxonomy): domain Eukaryota; kingdom Metazoa; phylum Arthropoda; class Arachnida; order Uropygi; family Thelyphonidae; genus Mastigoproctus; species Mastigoproctus giganteus. The sequence continues at coordinate 61,148,251 of NC_143582.1, forward strand.
TAAGTGGCAAAGTTCCCCAATTATCCTCTCCAATTCTGAACTGGAATGGACAGGATCTTTCTTCTCCTACAGATATAGCCAATGCCCTAGGGACTGTTTTTTCACAGCTATCTGCCTCAACAGCATATGATCTATCATTCCAGAAGATCAAAGCATTAGCTGAAAAGTCCAAACTGAACTTCAGATCTACGAGTAAATGTACTTTACCTTATAATCAGCCGCTTACAATGCTTGAACTTCAAGAAGCCATATCTAGCTCAAAACACAGTGCTGCAGGCCCCGACGGGATATACTACATTATGCTCCAACACTTAAATAAAGAATCGGTCTGTTCACTGCTCATTTTTTTCAATCGCATCTTTCTTGAACATTGTTTCCCCAGTTCCTGGCACCACTCCTATATAATAGCAATTCCGAAACCAGGAAAAGATCATTCCATTCCTGAAAACTATAGACCTATTTCTCTCACCAGCTGCTTAAGCAAAACCCTGGAAAAAATAATTCACCGTCGACTTACTTGGTTTCTCGACTCTAAAAATATAATTTCTGACAATCAATTTGGATTCAGGAAAAATCGATCAGCCCTGGATCTCATGGTCAAAGCGGAAACAAACATCAGGAATGCATTCATTCGAAATGAGCATCTCGTCATGGTATGCCTTGATGTAGAAAAAGCCTTCGACACCACATGGCGTTTTGGTATCCTAAGAGATCTGCATTCCCTTGACCTGAGAGGCCACTTACCGTACTTCATATTGAATTTCCTTCAGCACAGATCTTTTCAAGTCCGATACCGACAAGTTCTCTCTCAAACATATATACAAGAAGAAGGGGTCCCACAAGGCTCTGTGCTCAGCGCCACCTTATTCGCAATAAGAATAAACCATATGACTAAATATATGCCCAGCACTGTGAATTCATACCTCTATGCAGATGATCTCACTTTTTCTTGCAGTTCTCAAAACATGACTTTCATTGAGCGGCAGCTCCAAATTTCAATTAATAATATTCAGTTATGGATGGCACAGAATGGGTATAGACTCTCTTGTTCAAAATCGAAAGTAGTTCACTTTTGCAACAAAAGGAAGATGCATCCAGATCCAGAAGTACACTTAACAAATCAACCTATCTCAGTTGTGAGCAGCATTCGTCTGCTTGGTCTGACTTTTGATAGTAAGTTGAACTTCATAGAGCACGTTAAACATCTAAAGACGTCTTGCTTGAAAAAAATGAACGTACTTAGAGTCATTTCTTCTACATCATGGGGTGCAGATCGGTACACGTTACTGCATTTGTATAGAGCCCTAATCAGATCTCGCCTTGATTATGGTGCCCCGGTGTATGATTCTGCTAGAGGAAGCGTACTAGCGCGACTTGCACCAATTCAACACTCTGCCCTGAGGATTTCTACAGGCGCTTATAGAACTTCACCAGTCCAAAGTCTTTATATTGATGCTCATGAACTTCCTCTAACCCTCAGGAGAAAGATGTTAATTCTTAACTATACAACTAAAATCCAAAGTCTACCTACCCATCCCATTAGGCCGATACTTAACGACCCACAGTTCACAACATTCTATAGAAAAATAAACCAAGAGCAATTCAACCTTTTGCTCTCAGAGCTCAAGCACTATCAGAAACCTGGAATATAGATCCCGATAAAGTTCTACAAGATTTAAGCAGTACGGATCCCCCATGGAGGTGTATTATGCCACTCTGTGACAATTATTTTCTAAACTGGGGAAAACACTCTCTTGCAAATGTTAATATACAACAACTCCATATAGCCCATACACAAAATTATCTGCAATTTTCAAAAATATATACTGACGGATCAAAATCTGAGAGTGGAGTGGGTGCATCAGCCGTTTTCCCTCATAAAACCTTCTCTGTATCACTTCCCAATGAATGCAGCAGCTATACAGCTGAATTATACGCCATCAAAATTGCAGTGGAAAATATCCTCCATCTGACCATCCATAAAAGCATGATATATACAGACTCCCAAAGTGCGATTATAGCTTTACAGAACAATTCTCCTAAAACACATCCTTTAATAAAGCTCATAAAATCCAAACTGATGCATCTTCAAGAACTCCAACGAGTGGTCATTTTCTGTTGGATCCCAGGCCATGCTGGGATACAAGGAAACGAACGTGCAGACTATGCCGCTAAACATCCATCCGACAGTGAATTATCACAGCATTACGTCCCATATCTTGACTACAAAAGTAACATTCGAAGAATGTGTAAAGAACAATGGAGAATTCAATGGCAAGCCCAAACGCACAATAAACTCCGCCAAATAAAACCTGAACCGCAATCGTGGACCTCCAGTTTCCGTATGAACAGGAGGGAGGAAGTAATTTTAACTAGAGCGCGAATTGGCCATAGTCACCTTACCCACCTTTATCTCCTCACAGGTAATGATCCTCCACAATGCACACAGTGCAACTGTCCACTCACAATAAAGCATATTCTTATTGAGTGTACTTTATACACCACTGCCCGCCAAGTCTCTTTTAGCTTTCTGCCAAACCTTAAAGAACCTTTGACACTTTGCCACATCATAGGTAACGACGCTAATCTACTGGAGTTCTTTCATTTCACAAAAAATATCGAATTATATGATCGTTTTTGAGTAATGCCATCACAATCACCATGCATATGTAACATTTATAACGGTGATAGGTGCAATATGGCCTAAGCAGCCCTTGCACCAAAAAACAACAACAACAACAACAACAACAACATTATTATATATCTGGACATGGTGGCCTAACTACTTAGGCCACTGAAAGGATAAATTTTTATATATTACCTGGTCTTGGCGCATTATAGCCTTAGATGCTAATGCGCCAATAAAATTCAAACCAAAAAAAACCAAAAACCTGTCCCGAATCCAGCAGATAATATACAGCCTCTATGAAAGTGGATTCGATATCCGCTTCTGCTGGATCCCCAGTCACATCGGGATTAGAGGAAATGATTTGGCTGACACTGCAGCCAAATCAGCAGCCGTGACGGATAATCTTGACCTGTTAGTCCCCTATACAGACTACAGGCAAGTGATCCGTAGTAACCTACAATCTCAGTGGCAAGACTCGTGGCATCGACTGATTATTACAAACAAACTATGTCAAATTAAGCCTATGATCCATCCTTGGCGGTCCAGCTTACGCAGGGATCGCAAAGAGGAAGTTGTTCTTGCTCGGCTCCGCATAGGACACTGTCATATTACACACTCCTTTTTGCTGAGGGCTGACGACCCTCCTATGTGCGAGCAGTGCGACACCATTTTATCCGTTAAACATATTTTATGTGACTGTACCAATTTTAGCAATGCTCGTTTTACCGCTTTTAACCATCTGACTGAGCCGTATACACTCAGCCAGATTTTATCCGACAATGACAATGTGTCTGCTATTTTTAGTTTCCTAAAAACAGTAAACCTTTTTACTCATATTTAAAAAAAAAATCTTATTATTTTAAGATTTACTACTGTTACTTGTTTTCAGATATTTGTCTTATACAGTTTATAATTGTTTTATACTCTGACTTAGTGACCTAATTCATTAGGTCACTGAATGTTTTACTAATTTTTTTTTTTTTGACAAAGTTTTGGCGCATTATAGCCTAAGTAGCTGATGCGCCAATAAAACTCAACTAACTAACTAACTGATAAAAGTAAGCCCTCAGCACCTCGGAAGCCGCCTGATGGACCCACCAAGCCAAAGTAATGGCTAAATTCCTACAATGGAATTGTCGTGGATTCCGGCGAAATATTGATGACATCAAGGCCCTCCTGCAAAAGACGAGCCAGTCTGCTTTTGCTTGCAGGAGACTTATCTAAAAACAAATGATGATCCCACCACGCATAACATCACAATCTTTCGTAAGGATAGAATTGCGGATGGTCCTGCTCATGGAGGAGTGGCTATCCTTGTGAGTAATCAGACCCCAGTTCAGCCCTTGTTAATTACAACCAGCATAGAGGCTGTTGCAATTCGCCTTACAGTGGGATTTCTATTAACGGTCTGCTCTATTTATTTGCCACCTGGGACTGACATCTCCCAGGAAGACCTTGATGATCTAGTAACGCAGTTCCCTCCCCCTTTCTTACTTCTTGGGGATTTTAATGAACATAACACCCTGTGGGGTAGTGCTAACATCAATGGAAGGGGACGGGTCATAGAGCGTATGCTCAATGACAATGCCCTTTCCCTTCTAAATTCTGGAACAAACACCTTCTTCCATATGCCTACCTGTACTTTTTCTGCCATTGATCTCTCTATCTGCTCCCCCTTCTCTACTCCCTTCACTCACTTGGGAAGTGGAGGAGAATCCGTACGGAAGTGATCACTTCCCTGTGATAACCTTGTTACACAGTGGGAGACCATGTCTTCCTTTTAGGTTACCACGGTGGAAGTTTGATCAGGCTGACTGGAATGCCTTCCAACATCAGGCAAATTTTGAACTCAGTACAGTCAGTCAGGAGCCTATCAATGACGCAGTAACGTACATCACAGAAATCATTGTCCAAGCAGCTGCGAATGCTGTTCCAAAAACATCTGCCCGGTTTCCACCATTTCCCAAACCTTGGTGGAATTCACAATGCACAGAAGCAAGAAAGGCTCAAACCAAAGCATGGCGGATATTCCGCCGATATCCTACCACTGTTACTCTAATAGCCTTCAAGCGTGCACGAGCCAAAGCACGCTACATTCGCCGTCAGAGCCAAAAGGAATCATGGATCCGTTTTACATCATCTATTAACCAGGCTACCTATTCTAAGGTAGTCTGGGATAAAATCCGGAAAATGAAGGGGAAATATACATCCCACCCTTCCTCAATCCTAGATTATAATGGATGCGCTATTGCAGATCGAACTGCAATAGCCAATGCTCTTGGGGAAACATTCTCTAACATCTCCGCAAGTTCTTCGTATTCCCCAGAGTTCCTGGTCCTAAAACATAAAATCGAAAAACAGGCACTTAATTTCAAGTCCAAGGGCCTCTATCCTTACAATGGGGCATTGACTATAGAGGAACTGAAAAGAGCCCTCACTCTTTCCAAAGCAAGTGCTGTTGGACCAGATGGCATCCATTATTAAATGATTAAACATCTTTCACCAAAATCTATGGATTGTCTGCTCCTTCTGTATAACAGAATCTTTATTGAAGGGCAGTTTCCGGACTCCTGGCGCAAGGCAATCGTTCTTGCCTTTCCTAAGCCAGGAAAGGATCCAAAAGTCACCACCAATTATCGTCCTATTGCTCTGACTAGCTGTCTGTGCAAAATCCTGGAGAGAATGGTTAATTCTCGTTTAATATGGTATCTAGAAACAAATGACCTTCTCTCCAACATCCAGTCCGGCTTCCGAAGGAACCGGTCCACTTTGGACCATCTTATTAGACTGGAAACATCCATTCGGGATGCTTTCTAAAACGCGAACACTTGGTGTCAGTGTTCTTTGACATGGAGAAAGCGTATGACACAACTTGGAGATTTGGCATCTTAAAAGATCTGCGTAGCCTTGGTCTTAGGGGACGACTCCCCATTTTTATTAAAAACTTTTTAGCCAAATGATCTTTCCAAGTTCGTGTGGGATCCTCTATCTCTCGATCCTTTAGCCAAGAGGAGGAAGTACCACAGGGATCAGTTTTAAGTGTCACGCTTTTCGCCATCAAAGTAAATTCCATCACAGAACAGCTTCCTCCAACCGTAAACGGTGCCCTCTATGTTGATGACTTTAGCATATTTTGTCAGTCATGCAACATGAGGGTTATTGAAAGACAATTGCAAAAATCCATTGATCGCCTTAATTCCTGGGCACTTGCTAATGGCTTCAGGTTCTCGCCGGAGAAGACCGTTTGCGTACACTTTTGTCGCAAGCGTAATCTTCATCCTGAACCTGAATTAAGGCTCGGACAAAATGCTATTCCAGTAGCGGCGGATACAAAATTTTTGGGACTCGTATTTGATAAAAAGCTGACCTTTCTGGATCACATCCGTCAACTTTGCACAAAGTGCACAAGAGGGCTGAATATTCTGCGCTCTCTTTCCTCTACATCTTGGGGTGCGGATCGATGCACCCTACTACGCATCTACCGTGCACTTGTACGATCCAGAATAGATTACGGGTCCCTGGTATACAATTCGGCCAGAGGCAGTGTACCTCGTTGGCTGGATCCTGTCCATCATCTGGCTCTCCGTACCGCTATTGGAGCATATCGAACATCTCCAGTCCAGAGCTTATACGTCGAAGCAAACGAACCGCCGCTATCGCTTCGACGTAAGCATTTGTCTCTAAACTACGCTTTAAAACTGAAATCCCTGCCAGACCACCCTACGTGGCTATCCGTTTTTGAGCCACGTTGGGAAAATTTGTACAACACCCGTAAGACTGCCAATCGTCCTTTTGCTATTCGTCTCCAAGAGCTACTCAAAGAATTTAATATCAAGGTAGACAAGGTTGCTCAAACACCGAAGCAACCCCTTCCACCCTGGCATGCTCATATTCCGGCATGCGACTTGTCCCTTAAAAATTGGGGAAAGTCGGACACTCCATCATCGGTCTACCTGCAGCTTTATTCAGCACACCGAGCTGAACATTCCGACTTCGCGCCAGTTTACACAGACGGTTCGAAGTCGGAATCATATGTGGGATCTGCTGCTGTCTTTACAGACAGTTCTACATCGGAGCAGATTCCCTCTGAATGCAGCATATTTACTGCAGAGCTGCATGCAATAGAGTTAGCCTTGGATCACATTAGTGAATGCCAATACCAACGGTTCATTTTATATTCTGACTCTCTCAGCGTGTTACAGGCTTTAATAACCGTGAAATATAATTGTCACCCAGTTCTGTCTAGCATTCAGCAGAAGATTCACTTCCTCCGTGAACGTGAATATGACATCCGCTTCTGCTGGATTCCTAGCCACATTGGGATTAGGGGAAATGATTTGGCTGACACCGCAGCCAAATCAGCAATCCCCAATAATAATCGCCGCCTGTTAGTCCCCTATACAGACTACAGGCAAACAATACAGCAGAAGATTCACTCCCAATGGCAGGATTTTTGGAATAGACAGACTGCGAATAAACTATATCGTATAAAGCCTGTAATTGAACCGTGGCAGTCTACTCTGCGCAGGAATCGTAAGGAGGAAGTTGTTCTTGCCCGGACCCGCATAGGACACAGTCATTTGACTCATTCGTTTTTGCTGAGGGCTGATGACCCTCCTATGTGTGAGTCCTGTGGCACAATTTTAACTATCAGACACATTTTAATTGATTGTCCAGCTTTTAGCAATATCCGTCTTACCGCTTTTAATCATCTGACTGAGCCGTATACACTCAGTCAGATTTTGTCCGACAATGACCATGTGTCTGCTGTTTTTAGCTTTTTAAAATCAATAAATAATTTTACTCGTCTATAAAATTAATATTTTTATTTATACCTTTTGACATAGTGACCTAACTAATTAGGTCACTGAAATTTTAAATTTGTGTTAAAAATGACCTGGTCTTGGCGCATTATGGCCTTAGTAGCCAATGCGCCAATAAAATCCAAACAAACAAACAAACAAACAAACTTGATGTTGAGAAAGCCTTTGACACTACATGGCGATTCGGCCTCTTAAAAGATCTGCATTCTCTTGGCCTGAGAGGTAATCTATCATACTTTATCAAAAATTTTCTACATCAGAGATCCTTTCAAGTTCGTTACCGGGGAACCCTCTCTAAGATCTTTACCCAAGAAGAAGGAATTCCGCAAGGGTCGGTTCTCAGTGCCACTTTATTTGCAATGAGAATGAATCACATAATTGAACTCATTCCGAAAACTGTAGATTCCTACCTCTTTGCAGATGATCTCTCAATATCCTGTCATTCTCAAAACATGCATTATATTGAACGCCAGGTACAAATATCAATTAATCGCATCCTGACATGGATGACACAAAATGGTTATAGACTGTCCAGCCAGATATCTGCTGCCATACACTTCTGTAACAGACGCAATATGCATCCTGAACCCGAGCTCCACTTGAATAATCATCCTCTTCCCATAGCTAATTGTATTCGTTTACTAGGATTATTTTTCGACAGCAAGTTAAACTTCCAAAAACACGTTGAATATCTCCGGACAAACTGTCAAAAGAAACTGAACATACTCAGAGTTTTATCAGCGACAACATGGGGAGCAGATCGTTACACCCTGCTTCACCTGTACAGAACCATAATTAGATCACGCCTGGACTGCGGGGCGCCTGTTTTTGATTCTGCTAGGGAGAGTGTTTTATCTCGCCTCAACCCTATTCAACATTCAGCTCTTAGATCAGCATTAGGTGCGTTCAGAACATCTCCAGTGCAAAGTTTATATATCGAAGCCCATGAACCTCCTCTAAATATCAGGAGAAAGATGTTGCTGTTAAAATATGCAATCAAGATCCAAAGCCAGGTAACCCATCCTAATTGGTCAATACTTCATGATCAGCTGTATATGACCCTGTATAGAAACAAACCACAAACAGTTCGGCCTGCTGGTATTAGGCTAAAACATCTAACAGAAGATTGGGATATACACTTCGATAAAATCTTGCAAGATCCTATAGATCCTGACCCTCCATGGTCTGTCATCACGCCATGTTGTGACAAGTATTTCCATCAGTGGGGTAAACACTCTCTATCAGACTTTACCATCCAACAGCTGCACACTGAACATGCTCAACATTATCCTGACTTCGCTAAAATATATACAGATGGATCGAAATCCGAGAGTGGATCGGGTGCAGCAGTGGTGCTCCCTGATAAAATAGTTTCTCAATCTCTTCCGACAGAGTGTAGTAGCTACACAACTGAATTATTTGCCATAAAGCTTGCATTAGAAAATGTCTTCCATATGTCAATTCAAAAGAGCATAATATACACAGACTCGCAAGGTTCCGTATTAGCATTGCAAAACAATTCCCTACCTACTTATCCGATATTAAAGCTCATCAAAACACAATTAATACGTCTTAGAGAGCATCAGCAAAAGATTATCTTCTGCTGGATCCCAGGCCATACCGGAATACCAGGGAATGAAATTGCAGATGATGCTGCCAAAAATCCATCCAGCCCAGCCCAAACGAATTCTCTAGTACCCATCACAGATTATAAAATGAACATACAAAGAATATGTAAAGATCAATGGACTCTTCAGTGGCAAACACAATTCCATAATAAACTATTCCAAATAAAACCCTTACCAAAATTATGGGCTTCTAGCTCTATAGCAAACAGACAAGAAGAAGTAATTCTAGCCAGAGCCAGAATCGGCCATACTCATTTAACCCATCTGTTTCGTTTGTCAGGAAATGATCCTCCCCAGTGTAATCATTGTCATACACCACTCACAGTCAAACACATACTTCTGGACTGTACTCTATATAATAATGCTCGACTAATGTCTTTCAAATCTCTGTCAAATTTAAAGGAACCTTTGTCACTTCGCCATATCATAGGCGAAAATTCAAATCTTGCAGAATTCTTCTCCTTTCTAAAACGAATAAGATTGTATAACCGTATTTAACTGCTTCTAAGTCAACAAACACAGACTGTATGCATCACTTCCATAAGTGCAATATGGCCTAAGTAGCCATTGCACTTTAAACCCCAACAACAACAACAACAACAACTAAATGAACCAACACAGGCAGTATGAACCACTTTTCTAAGTGCAATATGGTCTAAGTAGCCATTGCACTTAAAACCCCATCAACAACAACAACAATCCCGGATACAGTAGGGGATCGTAATTTGATATTCGCTTCTGATGAATCCCTAATGACATTGGCACGAGTATAAAGGGAAACCATTTAACTGATATCGCAACCAAATGAATAAAGACCCTGGATAAATATGGATTTCCAAATGCCACATTCACTGCTTTGGATAGGCTGCAAAATATCATACGAGTTTAATACTTTAATCTAATACAGTATTGGCAGTGTTTCTTGGGCAGAATCGTAAAGAGAAAGTTGTACTAGCTCGGATAAAACACAGTCATCTTATTCACTCCCTTCAGATGAGGGCTGATGACCCTTCTATGTGGAACACTATAATACCATTTTAGCCATCAAACATATTTTTAAATGTACGCCTTTTGTGATTTAGCGCTTTTAATTGTCTGACTGAGTTTTATAAACTCAGTCAGACGGTTAAAAGCGCTAAATCGCAAAGGTTTTTTTAAAAACTCAGCAAGATTTGTCTGACAAAGATGACATGTCCTAAAGTATTAACCATTTAAAAATTATAGATTTCTATATACATATATAACTGTTTTTAACAATCATTGTATATAATTCTGTTTCTTTACCTGTTTTTACTTCAATTTACTTCGTTTTAGCTTTTTATATATTGGTACATGGTAACTATTTGTAAGTTACTGCTAATTTTAATATAGTTAATAACTGAAATTGGCACAGCATGCCTCAATTGGAATACTGGGATAAAACTACATTACTTCTAAGTCAGATCAGCTAAGATTAAATCTAAAGAGCATTCAGAGTCAAGCACATTTGTCTAAATATTTTGTGTTTTTCTTCTAGCCATGAAATTTCTTATCTTCATTTGTCTGCTCGGTGTTTCCTTTGCCTTCGTCCAGGGTAAGCCATTTTTGCATTCTTTCCTAAATAAGTTAATTTGTCAAATATGTAAAAAGACTGTTTTCCCTTTTTTTTTTTTGTTTTTAATTTCTATTCTTTCTTTGTAGATGAGGTTCCAACAGAAGATGTTGAAATCAAAGACCTGGATATACTGTAAGTATTTATTTTATTAAAAATGGTAGTTATCAGTTAAACAGTAATGCGTGAGGGACTCTAAGAAATATATCATCATATCTTGACAAACAGTGTTTTTGGTATGTAATTTTAGTTATACTGAGAATTACTTCACACTTTGAACCGCTATCCACCATTTTAATTTGTCTCCCTTCAAATACAAAATACTCCGTTTAGGTAATAATAATGGGAGACATTATCAGTAAGAATTCTTTTGTCATCCGGGTGAATAATAGGATCTAGAGCCCCCATGGACATCATACATTTGTGGAAGGTATTTCAGACATTTACACTAGCCGTTTTCATTAGACATTTACACTATCTGGAAAGGTCAACTTTTGAATCCCGTCAATGAGGGACTCGATTGCTAAGCGATTATTAATGTAACCAAGCGACTCCAGCGACACATATTTTATATTGTGTGTGCAAAAAACATAGTTTTCCCTTGATTTTAAATACAGTTTTCATTATTTTCTTGAACTGCGTAATTTTTACACTACAAGAAGTAGGCAGAGTTCCAGAAAGAAAATTCGACTTTCTGTTTCTTGTTAATAGCACTGACCAAACTAACTCAGCCGCTTGGTTACCTACCCTTGTGGCACTCATATGCTCATCAGCCCTTTTTCTACTGACTGGACTGCTCATGATAGATTACTAGGTATCGACCACTACCCAAAAATAGTCCGTCATATAGAAGCAAATTTACCATCCTGCCACAATTAGACAGCCAATTGGAACTTTGCAAAAGCTGATTTGGAAAAATATAGGCAATTACCTACCCTAAAAAGGTCGCACTGCTCGTGGCACTGCTCCTGCCTCCCCGTGGCCGGGCCGGAAACATGGAAGGAAAAGCTATCCTTCCAGGATTGGCCCCGGGTGCCAAGCGTATTTCGAGGCCAATCGATATTCTTGTGATATATAGAGCGCTGTTGTAAAGTGATTGAAGTTATTTTCTTTTAAGTTCCTACATTTTTATCAACGGCCTTTCTTTAAAACTAGTTCTATATTTGAAAACTACAAGTTAGAACACAGAAAGGAAACACACCTTTCTTTTTCTTATAATTCTAGTCCTACTTCAACCGCTTGGCCTCCGAGCGGCACTGCTCCTGCCTCCCCGTGGCGGGGCCGGTAATCTGGGGTAAAGTAATCCCCAGGGCTAAAAGGAGTAACGATGAATAAAAAAGACTATCCAGCTATAGAGCCTTCAAACTCAAGGCTAGATAACGCAGTGATGATGAATTAAGCCAACCAAAAAGGCTCCGAAGAGAAGTGCAGTGCAATGAGATGCCAAACTTTCTGATGATACACTCTCTCTCTCCAACCAGCCTGTTGGCAAATTATCACCATTCGTCATCCAAAGATTTTTGGAATCCATTGCTGGAACACCAAAAACGGTTAAAAGACTGCAATCCGGAGACCTATTAATTGAAACAGCCAACTCCAAACATTCCGAGTAGCTGCTCAAAACAACGACATTCGGTGACCTGCCAGTATCTATTACTCCACACAATACCTTAAATTCCTAGAAAGGCGTTATAACCGAGTGGGATTTACACTTTCTGAAGAGGAATTAGTACTTACAATTTCTGAAGAGGAATTAGTTCAAGAACTGAGTAATCAAAAAGTAATCAACGCCAAACGCATAATGACTAAAAAAGATGGAAATCTCGTCCCAACTAGGTCAATCGTTTTAACTTTCAGTACCACGGATTTGCCATCCTCAGTAAAAGCTGACTATTTAAACTGCCGAATTCGGGCTTATATCCCTAATCCCATTCGTTGTTTTAAATGCCAAAAATATGGCCATTCCCAACAAGCACGCAGAGGAGAAGCCATTTGTCCTATTTGTGGTTCCAAGGAACATACACAAACAGACTGTTCAGCATCAAGTCCCATTTGCCCCAACTGCAAAGAAAATCATCCAGCATTTTCAAAATCATGTGAAATGTGGGAAACGGGGAAGAAAATTCAAAAATATAAGATTGAACACAAAGTCACATACCCTGAGGCACGCAGACAGGTTACGTTGACCATACCCAGTCATTCATATGCATCTCACACTCGAATCTTTAATTCAACAGCAGTACACACTTATGTATCAATACTTCCCAGCACATCTATGGCTAATTGGGTTAAAAATACATTATTTAACTCAGGAAAAGACACACATCAAACTAAAACCAGTGAATCGATCAAAACACCAATCAGCATCCCAACTGATACACGGACAATCCCGCATGACAAAGAAAAATTAAAAACTACTAAAGACAACAAGAAACCTGAAACATCCACCAATAGTATGGAATTAGATGTACACTCAGATCATGAAGAACCCATACTAGAACTGCATGCAAATGACATTATGGATACTGGACGCCCCAGGTTCCCAAAAAAAGACCGGAAAAAGTGCTCCTCAAAAAAAAAAAAATAGTCAGAGGAATCATCCTCAACTAAACCTAAATGAACCATAATATCTTACAATGGAATTGCAGAGGTTTTCGTTGCAACACTGACGAAATTCAATACCTAATTAAACGATATTCTCTAGTTGCCTTCTGTCTACAGGAAACTTACCTGACCTCACAAATTTCTCCTTCCATAAAGAACTATTGCCTTTATCGAAGAGATCGAAATACTGCTAATGCTGCCCATGGTGGTGTAGCAATCCTAGTAAACTCGAAGATCACAACCAAACGTATCCCACTCCAAACTGAAATAGAAGCTGTTGCTGTTCGTATAACTCTCCATAGTGCAATAACACTTGTCTCAATCTACCTACCACCAAACCGTACTTACTCTTTAAAAGATCTTGAAGACCTCTTTATACAGATACATCCACCTCTCTGTATATTAGGGGACTTTAACGGGCACCACCCATTATGGGGCTCTCCTAAATTGGATAGACGGGGCCGCCTAATTGAAACCTTTTTAGAGGCACTAAATCTCACCATACTCAATACGGGTGCACCGACACACGTACAGCTCCCAGCAGGACACATTTCAGCAATAGATCTCTCAATTTGTTCACCAGTACTAGTCCCAACCATAGAGTGGTATGTAATAAATGATCCCATGGGGAATGACCATTTCCCAATAGTAAGCAACTTTCTGAAAACAAACACTCCTTTAACTCAACCCGGTAGAAATTGGAAATTTGTCCAAGCAAACTGGGAAAAATTGCAGTCATCAATCGACCTTGATGAGGAAAAAATCCGCCTCCAGCATATTGATGATGTGACAGATTACATCACGTCGCATCTTTTTAATATGGCTAAAGACACAATACCACTATCAAATCCCCAGGGCCGAAAGCATTATAATTACTGGTGGAATGACAAATGCACCACAGCAAAGAGAGCAAAAAATAAAGCCTGGCATTTGTTTCGGCAATGTCCGAGCACAGTCAATCTCATTAATTATAAGAAATTAAGGGCAAAAGGACGCTTCATACAAAAGCAAGCAAAGAAAGAATCCTAGACCCGTTTTGCATCCAGTTTTCACAAAAATACCGATCCCAAAATAATATGGAAAAAAATCAGACAGCTGTCTGGTAGGTTTCCTACCATACCTTCTCCAATCCTCTCCTGGAATGGGAAAGATCTCTCTAAACCTGTAGATATAGCTAATGTTTTAGGCAATACCTTTGCAGAAATCTCAGCAACATCAGCCTATACTGCCGCATTCCAAAGGATTAAAAACACTAAAGAAAAGCATGGTATTCACTTTCAAACTGCCCGTCTTCTCCCATGTAACAACCACTGCAATATTCTGAACTTCTATATGTCATTAAAACCGCCCGCAATGGTGCTGCCGGGCCAGATGGGATTTATTATGTCATGCTATAACATCTTGATGACAAAGCTTTGCGCCGCCTCCTGGTCTTTTACAATCGCATATTTTTAGAAAATGTTTTTCCAGCATCTTGGCATCGCTCTACAATTTTGGCATTCCTGAAGCGTGGAAAACACCCAAGAGGAGGGAGTACCACAAGGATCTGTTCTAAGTGTCACGCTTTTTGCGATCAAAGTAAATTCCATCAGAGAACAACTTCCTGCAACCGTAAATAGTGCCCTCTATGTTGATGACTTTAGCATATTTTGTCAGTCATGAAACATGAGGGTTACTGAAAGACAACTGCAGAAAGCCATTGATCGCCTTAATTCCTGGGCACTTGCTAATGGCTTCAGGTTCTCGCCGGAGAAGACCGTTTGCGTACATTTTTGTCGTAAGCGTAATCTTCATCCTGAACCTGAATTAAGGCTCGGACAAAATGCTATTCCAGTAGCGACACAAAATTCTTGGGACTCGTATTCGATAAAAAGCTGACCTTTCTGGATCACATCCGTGAACTCCGCACAAATTGTACAAGAGGGCTGAATATTCCGCCCTCTCCTTCCTCTACATCTTGGGGTGCGGATCGATGCACCCTACTACGCATCTACCTTGCACTTGTACGATCCAAACTAGATTACGGGTCCCTGGTATACAATTC
Organism: Mastigoproctus giganteus; assembly: GCF_048544385.1. Classification (NCBI taxonomy): domain Eukaryota; kingdom Metazoa; phylum Arthropoda; class Arachnida; order Uropygi; family Thelyphonidae; genus Mastigoproctus; species Mastigoproctus giganteus. The sequence continues at coordinate 61,163,570 of NC_143582.1, forward strand.
GGCCAGAGACAGTGTACTTCGATGGCTGGATCCTGTCCATCATCTGGCTCTCCGTACCCCTATTGGGGCATATCGAACATCTCCTGTCCAGAGCTTATACGTCGAAGCAAACGAACCGCCGTTATCGCTTCGACGTAAGCAGTTGTCTCTAAACTATGCTCTAAAACTGAAATCCCTGCCAGACCATCATACGTGGCTATCCGTTTTTTAGCCACGATGGGAAAATTTGTACAACACCCGTAAGACTGCCAATCGTCCTTTCGGTATTCGTCTCCAAGAGCTACTCAAAGAACTTAATATCAAGGTAGACAAGGTTGCCTAAACACCAAAGCAACCCCTTCCACCCTGGCATGCTCATGTTCCGGCATGTGACTTGTCCCTTAGAAATTGGGGAAAGTCGGACACTCCATCTTCTGTCTACCTGCAGCTTTATTCAGCACACCGTACTGAACATTCTGACTTCGCGCCAGTTTACACAGATGGTGCGAAGTCGGAATCATATGTGGGATCTGCTGCTGTCTTTAGAGACAGCACTACATCGGAGCAGATTCCCTCTGAATGCAGTATATTTACTGCAGAGCTGCACGCTATAGAGTTAGCCTTGGATCACATCAGTAAATTCCAATACCAACGGTTCATTTTATATTCTGGCTCTCTCAGCGTTTTACAGGCTTTAATAACTGTGAGATATAATCCTCATCCAGTTCTGTCTAGCATTGAGCAGAAGATTCACTTCCTCCGTGAACGTGAATATGATATCCGCTTCTGCTGGATTCCCAGCCACATTGGGATTAGGGGAAATGATTTGGCTGACGTCGCAGCCAATTCAGCAATTCCCAATAATAATCGCTGCCTGTCACTCCCCTATACAGACTACAGGCAAATAATACATCAAAACATACACTCCCAATGGCAGGATTCGTTCAATAGACAGACTGCGAATAAATTATATCGTATAAAGCCTGTAATCGACCCGTGGCAGTTTAGTCTGCGCAGGAATCGTAAGGAGGAAGTTGTTCTTAGTCGGATCCGCATAGGACATAGTCATTTGACTCATTCGTAAATGCTGAGGGCTGATGACCCTCCTATGTGTGTGTCCTGTGGCACAATTTTATCCCTCAGACACATTTTATTTGATTGTCCAGATTTTAGCAATATCCGTTTTACCGCTTTTAATCATCTGGCTGAGCCTTATACACTCAGTCAGATTTTATCCGACAATGACAATGTGTCTGCCGTTTTCAGCTTTTTAAAATCAATAAACATTTCTGCTCGATAAAATTTTATATTTTTCATTTATATCTTTTATACATATGTTATACCTTTTTACATAGTGACCTAACTAATTAGGTCACTGAAAGTTCAAAATTTTTTATATATGACCTGGTCTTGGCGCATTATAGCCTTAGTAGCTAATGCGCCAATAAAAATCAAAACCAACCAACTGAGCCGTATACACTCAGTCAGATTTTATCCGACAATGACAATGTGGCTGCTGTTTTTAGCTATTTTAAATCAATAAACGTTTTTACTTGTATTTAAAATTTACATGTTATTGTTATTTCTTTATTGATTTATCTTTTTTACATTTTGTAGCTTTGTTATTTTATATCTTGACATGGTGACCTAACTAATTGCGTCACTGAAAACTTAAAATTTTTTATATTACCTGTTTTGGCGCATTATAGTCTTAGTTGCTACTGCGCCAATAGAAATCTAAACCAATCGAAACCACTGACGTCGCATGGATTGGCCGACACGGTCGAATACACCTGGAGTTTGAGAATAGCAGCAGCGCAGACGAGTCTCGCCACAAGATCCATTTCCGTGTCCACAGGCAATTCATATACGATAGATTTGAGGCCCCCCCCATAGAAAGAAATCAAGGCTCGATAAATCAGGTGATCAGGTCAGCTGAGGCCAGGCTACGGTTCCACCACGGCCAATCCATCGACGCAAAAACGCCTGTTCAAATTGTCACGAACACACCTTCCATAATGGGCAGGCGCTCCGTTATGTTGAAACCGAATGATGCGTCTCACATTTGCTGGAACATCGTGAAGTAACCCTGGTAGAACTTGTTCAAGAAAGATCCGATATTTAGCGGAGTTCATGCTGGATTGTAACAAGTATGGGCCTATTAAGCAGTCACCGACCATACCTGCCCACACATTTATTGGGAAGCGTTGTTGTGCCGCATGGGGGCGCACCGTGTGGGTTGTCATGAGCCGACACATGAGCATTGTGCTGATTGAATAAGCCTTCCTGAGTGTACTTGGTAATATTCAAAACTTGCTGGCTCATCTAGCTAAGAACACGAAAGTAGTAAAATTTTGGTGAGTCGCTAGCCATGTTGGCATACCTGGCAATGAGAGTGCTGACCACGCAGCCAAATCTACTGTGCAACCAATTCATGACGCTTTCAAAATTCCTTTCACCGATTATAAAAGTCTTATAATAAAGCGAAGTATTGAATTACTGGCAAACCATCTGGCAAAACCAAGAAGGCAACAAACTCCTTCGGATTAAACCGAAACTCCAGTCTTGGCCATCTAGTTTCCGCTCTAACCGAAAGGAAGAAGTCACACTTGCAAGACTACGAATAGGACATACACACCTTACTCACCTTTATCTTCTCTCTTCCTCAGACCCGCCTTCTTGTCAGAACTGTCATGCTCAAATCACAGTCTAGCACATCATTGTTGAGTGCCCTCTCTATAATGGAGTACGGCAGACCACCTTCTTATCAAATTATGCAGCCCAAATCACACCTACTTTGCAACAAATATTAGACGACAGATCTGATATTGATGCAATTTTCACTTTCCTAAAAGGGATAAAATGCTATGACAGAATGTAATGCTTAAATCTCACATAATGCACATATCTCACTTTTAATAAAGCCTGTTACCTCCTACCATTGTTTGGCGCATAATGGCCTCTATCTGCCGTGGCGCCGTAAAACATACAACAACAACAACAACTTCCCGAGTGAAATATGCCTCATCTGTTAACAAATCATAGGCTGGAAAATTCAAGTCTTGAACACTTTCTTCGAGAAACCACTGCGCAAAAGCCACACGTGCAGGATGATCTTGGGGGAGCAGTAACTGAACCCTTTGGAGATGAAAGGGGTGTAAGGAATCGTCGTGCCAGACAAGACACGACGATTGCTGTACGACATCTCGACAACAAGATGTCGTACATGTTGTTGAGATGCTGTACGACATCTCGTTACTGTACACTGCATAGTGTGTGCATAGTGTGCATAGTATTAGGGTCAGGCGCCACCTGTGGTTTCCCACATCTGCGCCATATGTTCGCTGTGAAGGAATACAGTACTACTGTAAATGCCAGAAAAGTGTTGTGTGTTGTATATGACATATTGCGTTAGGTTCTGTTGTGTGTCCTGGCATTTGGCCGCAGGGCCCCTGGTGGGACTCCACGTTGCCCGCACACACCACTAGGAGGTAGCCAGTCTGCCCATTATTCTCTGGCTTGTCTCCGCCAGGGTCGCCAGAGCTTCCTGGACGGAGACAAAAAAAAAAAAAAAAAAAAAAAAGGTAGAGTCGGGGAAGTACAGAGTGTACGCAAGAAAGGAGGGTATAGCTAGAAATATGGAGGATGTAGGCGAAGGTATCCTCCAGGTTATCAATGGAGCAATAAGCGCCATCAGTTGAAAGGGGAACCCGGGAAGGACGATAAATAAGACAGCAAGAGAGCCGTGTGCAAGTTGCCACTGAGGAATGAGGTGGTCCATACGCCAGTTGATCCTATCCAGGTTAAGATCAGTTGGCCAGTTAGGTTAGGATCAGATGTTTGGGTTGTTCCTATTTTGTGTTGGCAATAAGGTGCTCCGTCTTGTGAAGAGGGCTTGTGCAAACTTGGTAAACTCATAGTAGTAGTTTTCTTCTGTGATGAATAAGTGTTCATTTCCTTGAGGGTTATCTTGTATACGAGTAAACAGGATGCTGCGGAGGTCCTCATAGTGTTGGCAGGTATATACTAGATGGTTCCAGTCTTCTATTTCACCACATGCACAGTAGGGGTTGTCAATGATTCCCATGGATGTTAATTTATGGTTTATTGATCCGTGTCCAGTGATGAGGTAGGTGGTATGAAGACCAGGAGAAAACCAAGTTGGAGATTTAGGAAATACGGCATTCACATAAGGTATAAATTTCTTGGTGATTGGGCCCTTGTCGGTAGCAGTCCATCTGTCCTGCCAGGTCTGAAGTAGTAGGATGGCAATTTTTTTCTTTTCCTGCCTGATTTCATTCAGGTTATTGATGGAGTGTCCAAGGATAGTTGCTGGTATACCCCTGGATAGACAGTAGTGGAGGCCCCTTCGAATAACCTCCAGATCAAGCGGAAGGACGCCCGCAAGAACCTGAAGGGCTGGGTTGCTAACTGTGCAGCATGCCCTTGTAATAGTAAGAAGGATGGTGCGCTGGATGGTTCCCAGTTTACGTTTGTTGTTGTAAAGAGTTGCCCTGCGAAACCAGACCCCTGATCCATACGTTATGAAGGGAAGGAAGATTGATTTGTACAGAATCTTAAGGGTGCGTCGGTTCAATCCCCAATCGCGACGACTCACCCGTGCGATGAGAGCAGTGTAGTTTCTCACTTTCGCGTGGAGGTGTGCAAGATGCGGAGAGAAAGTGAGCTTAGGGTCAAGTATTATTCCCAGTAGTTTTAACGTAGAAACTAGCTTGACGGTTTGGCCTTGAAGTTTGATAGTGGGGTTTCTAGTAGGCTGCAGTGATCCCTTCAGGAGAATGGATTGTGTCTTTTGGGGTGAGAGTCTTAGTTTGTGTAGGGCTGCCCAGTTCTGAAGGATTTGAAGTGCCTGGTTTCCTCTGGCTTCCAGAGAAGCTCTGCTGTCAGCCTCAATCGAAATGGTCACATCATCAGCAAAGGCTTGTATACCTACAGGACCTAGGTCCAGTCCAAGGAGCTCATCCAGGACAATGTTCCACAAAAAAGGACCAAGGACTGAACCCTGGGGGCAACCTCTGTAGATTGACCTGGTAATTCTTCGGTACGTTGAGGAGATTGTAATTTTCCTATTTGATAAGTAGTTTTCGATGCATTTGTATAAATTTAATGGTATATTTGCTTGCCTAAGTCTGCGAAGGATACTTGCCCACCAGAGCCTGTCAAATGCTCCTGCGAAATCTATTGCTATTAGTAGGTAGTATTTGGAGGTAGAAGTTGAGACTGCAGAGATGATCCTTTGCAGTGCGTCTGTACACTGCAACGAGACACTCCTAAGGCAGAGGCAGCGGCACGTGTGCTGGTAGTAGGATTATTCTGGACGGCATTCAACACACTTTCTCCCATGGCGGGAGTTCGCGTTGTACGTGGTCTGTCCACACTACTCCTGTTACCTCCAAATGACCCATAATCGCGCAAATTTTGATGCACACGCGCAAACAAACGGTGGTCTGGTACATGTCTATCTGGGAAGCGTTCTCCATAAATTCGTTGAGCGGCTCGTCCATTGCCCTCTGCTAATGCATACACTAGGTGCATGTCTGCCAGCTCACAGTTCGTATATCGATGCATGCTCTTCGTGCGGCGACTACTGCTTGAATGAGTAAACCAGAAATTTTCCCTCTCGCGAACTGATGAACAGCGCCGTGTACCGACTTACGGTGACGTTTACGGTTATGGGTTCCTATTCGATTCACATTCCTTTAGATGTTACCTACCTCCCCAGGCGCCTCCGTAGCCAGGTGGGAAGGAGCAGCAGTGCGTAGCACATGCTTCTTGATTAGACTGGGGTTCGAGCCCGTCACCACCAAATACGGAGGATGTGGAAAGGTCAGGGAATGACCACCGCATATCCCGGAGCAATATGACCTTAGTTGCTAATGCTCCAAATAACAAACAAACAAACCTACCTCCCCTAAACGTTTGTACCAATATTTTTGAGACACCCTGTAGAAGAACTTTTTATGTATTTAAAACATACTGGCCTGTACACAGGAGCGTATAATTTAACATCTCTAACGATATGTTGCCGTAAATAAACTGACTGTGAACAGACACAATTTGGCCTCAGTAGCCTTTGTGTCGTTAATCCCAGTTGCAACAACAACAACAATACCATTGCAATTCGTTGTGAAGATATTCACAATATGAGATATAATTAAACGATGCATTAAAACTACATTGGTTGTAGAACTGATGTGTGTGCATTAACCCATGCATAAGTAAACTTCTTCATACTCTAAGACTTTAGCCAATAAATTCCTTCATAACTGTAGTCGTAAGATGTTTATTCGGTTTGTAACGACTTACTCAGGATCCTGGACCCAAATAGTATGCGCTAATTACTAACAAAAAATAAATACTATTGAAATTTTATTGCAGAAGGTTTTGTATTGATTTTGTCATCTGCGTTCTCTGGTATTTAGAGTCAGTCTTGATACTAAATATTTTATTCGTGCGACATCACATGATGTCTAGCTCAGATATATTCCCTGATGGACACAGAATTATAAGAGGAGTTGCTATTTGTGATATACAAATTTGGAGGAACTCTGCTAATTCATTCAATGAACTAATTAGTTACCAAAATTTAAGCAGCAGTTGTAAAAGTAGTGGAAATATTCGATTGCAGTTTTCGATGTATTTTAGCCAGATGTTCTTAACTAACTTTGGCAACCTTTATGCTTTCCTCTCCACTTATTATACTGTGGGCTGCCGGAACGATTACATTGCAATGGAGTTGGATCTTGTTATTGAATTCAGTACGCGACATCAGCACCATCTGATGGGTACTCAATTTATGGTCTTGGGGTATATGAAAAATACGTTATAAAATTGGGGCAGTGCTTAACTTTTAGAAACCAGTGTACTGAGAGTGACATTTAAATATACCTACGTTATAACGATTGCATATATTAAAAGTATGTGCTTTGGTTTATTTCTATTGTTATCTAGGGATTCTCTGAAACAGGTGGTTCAAAAACTTATGGACAAAATAAAAGAAGCCCTCCAAAAAGGGAGCACAAATGTGAAACAGCTTATTTCCAGGGTAAGGTTCCAATATAGCATATTTCGTACTTCTTTTGAGTCTCAGAATTCTATTTAGTAGATAATTATTTTTCTATTAACTGAAGTGAGTTGTGATACAGGTATAATCTAAATAGGAATCTAGTATATAGTGGTTTAATAAATTAAATTAATCGCAGTTTAAGGATAAATTAAACAATTAAAACTCTTGAAAACAGAAAACATTCCACTGCATAGAGTTTCTAGTCGTTTCTAGATCATCACACAGCTGTATCGGCAGAAGACCGATAAAATGAACAAGTCAAAAGGTCGCTTCGCTCCATTCTGCCTTGTGTCGCACGAACCTGAATAATACGTTTTTATATTTTAATTTCTTTTTAGTGGGGGGAAACCCCGTTCAATTGTCCATGCGAAAAACATGGTGATGTTAAGTCAACATCAACCTTAGATAATGTTTGACCTTGACTTTTGTTTTTTGTCATAATAAAAGCCAAAACTCTGATGAAGTTTTATTCCCCTTCATTTAAATATATATGAATCCGTGGAATATATTCTTTCGATCCAGCTCTCTCGCTTGTGACGTGTTCACAAACCAAACATTTCTTCCTTATTTCATCTCGACGTGAGCACCTACACGTGGTGAGGGGACCTCCCAGTGATTCTGCTGGCCTTCCAGATTAGCATCACAGAGATCCAACGCACGTACCTTGGTTCCAGAGTTACACCATTGGAATGCGGCCTGTGCAGCCGCAACGCGCGACTAGTGGACATTCGGAAAGGGCGGGGGGGGGGCGAGTGCCAAGCAATCTTTCTAGTGCGTTTTTTCTAGAGAGAGTACTAATACTTTCATAAACCCTCCAACGCTCGCAACATTACTGCTTCCCTCGTCGGAGCAATATGGCCTTAGTTGCTAATGCTCCTAAAAACCAAATAACAAAACAAAAAAACAGCTTCCCTCGCTGAGCAACTTCGCTGCTTCAACGCTAGCAATGTTACTGGTATCGCTAGCAACGTACTGCTCTCCTCTTCTGCTAATCGCTTGGTCACTGGTTAGCACCGGTCCTGCCTCCACGTGGCAGGGACACGTGGAGGCAGGAAGAAGAAGGAATTCCCTCTTCCAGGGCAAAAAGGAGCAACGATGGATTGCAATGAATATCCATCACTGGAGCCCACAGGCGGCAAAGTTAACTCTGTCTCAGAACATGAGTCGAATCGTTAGAAGAGACTTCGGACGGAACACCGATTTCAGATATGCCACCATTTCTTATAATGCACTCATTGTCCACACCTGTCGGGGAGCTATCACCTTTTTGATACAGAAATGTTTAGAATCGGTTGTTGGATCCCCTAAAAGGGTGAAGTGTATCCAGTCTGGAGGCCTTCTAATTGAAACATCAAAAACATCACATTCACAAAAATTTTTAAAATTAAAGACCTTTAACAATAATCCAGTGTCAGTTACGCCCCATAACCTCTAGATGCGTTATCAGCGAATGTGTCTTACTAACTGTTTGTGATGAAGCAGTAGTGCAAGAGCTTAATGAGCAAAAGATAACACGTTAAGGAAGAATAATGACTAAGAAAGATGGCAACCAGGTACATCATTTTAACGTTCGGTACTCCGACACTTGGCCCCGGGTGCCAAGCGTTTCCGTGGCCAAGCGATTCTCGTGCGATAGAAAAGCGTTTTTTGTAAGCAACTAGGTTCTATTTTGTTTTCTCCCTTGATTATTAAACTTTTTCTTTAAGTAGCCCTTTTTCTTAAAAGCACTAAGAAGAGAGCCCAGAAGAAGGAAAGAACCTTTTTCTTTAATTAAATTAGTCTTACTAATTGTACTAACCTATACGCTTGGCCACAAGCGGCACTGCTCCTGCCTTCCCGTGGCGGGGCCGGTAATCTGGGTGGTAAAAATATACCCCCAGGGCCAAAAGGAGCTAACATGGATACGAGTAATTATCCACCTTTAGAGCCATCAAGCTCAAGGTCAGAAATTCCTGACAATGACCGTGACACTAACCAGCCCAAAAGGTTTAGAAGGGAACCTGAATGCCATGAAGAATTACCAAATTTCTTGGTGATTCATTCCTTATCCTCCCAACCTGTAGGCAAATTGTCACCATTTTTGATTCAGAAATATTTGGAATCAATTACTGGATCACCAAAAATGGTGAAAAGACTACAATCCGGAGATCTCCTCATTGAAACTGCCACCGCTAAACATTCTGAGCGGCTCTTAAACACAACATCATTTTGTGGGCTCACAGTATCAATAACTCCACACAGAACCTTAAATTCATCAAAGGGTGTAATCAGTGAGTGGGACCTAATTACAGTCTCCGAAGAAGAGCTACTTCAAGAACTAAGTAGTCAAAAAGTTACAAATGTGAAACGGATTATGACTAAAAAAGATGGAAATCTCACTCCAACGAGATCCATCATTTTAACATTCAGCACGCCAGACTTACCATCCTCAATTAAAGCTGGCTATTTGAATTGTCGTATAAGACCATTTATCCCAAATCCCGTTCGCTGCTTCAAATGCCAGAAATACGGGCATTCACAGCAGGCATGTAGAGGTGAGGCCATATGTCCCATCTGTGGTTCTAAAGATCACACTCAAGCGGATTGCTCTGTCAAAACCCCTGTTTGTCCAAATTGCAAAGAAAGCCACCCAGCTTTTTCCAAAACATGTGAGCTATGGATTACAGGAAAGAAAATTCAAAAGTACAAAATAGAAAATAAAGTCACGTTTCCTGAGGCACGTAGACAAATTATGTCGACCCTGCCTAGTAGTCGTTCCTATGCAGCTCGCACTCGGAACTTCGTTTCTACCGCAGCTCAAACAGATGTATCAGTTCCACCTAACACCTCTCTAGCGAGCTGGCTCAAATCTACGCTTTCAACCTCAAAGAAAGATAATCCTCCAAAAAGAACTAGCGAAGCCACAAACACTCCAATCAGCATTCCTACTCATACCCCATTAGTCCCAGTTGGAAAAGAACAATTAAAATCTGAATCAGTCTCTAAAAAAACGGAATCTCCCTCCAAAAGCATGGATGTAGATGAGCTGCCAGACAATGAGGAACCTATTCTAGAACTCCATGCAGAGGACACCATGGATACTGGACGCCCCACATTCTCAAAAAAGGACCGGAAAAAATGTCCCACGTACAGAAAACAGTCAGATGAATCACCCTCAGGTAAACCTAAATAATGAACAATATCATACAATGGAATTGCAGAGGACTAAGCACTCATTCTGATGACGTAAGAGATTTAATAGCTCAATTTAATCCCATAGGTGTATGCTTACAGGAAACATTCTTGTCACCTCAAGTTTTGCCAAAATTTTCAGGTTATACCATTTACAGACGAGATAGGAACTCGGTATCACCTGCACGTGGAGGAGTTGCTATTCTTGTTAACGCTAGCATACCATCTAAGCCGATTCAATTGAGAACTACCCTAGAAGCTGTGGCAGCTCGCCTTGCAGCTGGTACGTCATTTACCATTGTTTCTATTTATATTCCGCCATCTGCACCACTTCTGCTTTCAGAACTTGACAACCTAATTGCACAACTGCCAACTCCAATTTGTCTTTTTGGTGACTGTAATGGACACCATCCAATGTGGGGATCGGCCACAATGGATATAAGAGGCAAATTGATGGAGGAATTCATGCATAATAATGATCTTAATTTATTAAATTCTGGATCTCCTACCTACATTCACTTAGCAACCGGATCTGCTTCCGCAATAGACTTGTCAATTTGTTCACCATCCATATTTCCAATCATGACATGGTCGGTATTAACCGATCCCTTCAACAGTGATCACTTTCCAATTATTTGCTCTCTACAAACAGGGGTAACTTCAAATCCTGACCAACGATCCACTTGGCAGTTTAAAAAGGCAAACTGGGGTGGCTATTCTGCCCAGATACGCTTAGACAGATTTTATGTTCAAAGGCAACATATTGATGATGTCAACACTTACATAACCAATCAGATTCTGACTGCAGCTAAGGCCTCCATTCCAAAATCCACACCATATCGAAAACACAGAAATAACTGGTGGAATACAGATTGTTTAATTGCCAAACAGGATAAAAACCGCGCCTGGAATCATTTCCGCAAGTATCCCACCACTACTAACCTAATTGCTTTTAAAAGACTAAAAGCAAAAGCTAGACAAGTTAGGCGGAAAGCGAAACGGGATTCATGGATTGCTTTTGCCTCCACCATTACCAAAGACACGGACACACAAGTCATCTGGAAAAGAATACAGGCACTAAATGGCAAATTTGCTCGGCCGCCCTCTCCGATACTTCATTGGAAAGGGAAAGACATTTCTACTCCCGAAGAAGTTGCAAATGCATTAGCAGAATCATTTGCAAAAATATCAGCTTCTGCCACCTATGCCTCCACCTTCCAGAAAATCAAAGCAGGTGCAGAACAGTATAAAATTAACTTCTCCACGCGCCGTTCATTCCCGTACAACCAACCGTTTACGTTAACAGAACTTCAAGAATCATTAAACAGATCTTCCAATAGTGCTGCAGGTCCGGATGGAGTTCATTACATTATGTTAAAGCATTTACTTGAAGAAGACTTGAGAACCCTATTAATTTTTTACAATCGGATCTACTCTGAAAATGCCTATCCATCTTCATGGCGCCATTCGTTCATTATCGCCTTACCAAAACCAGGAAAAAATCCTTCCTGTGTGGAAAACTACAGGCCAATATCTCTTACAAGCTGCATGGGAAAAATTTTCGAAAGAATGGTTCATACTAGGCTCACTTACATCCTAGAGTCAGAGAATCTCCTTCCAGATCACCAATATGGCTTTCGAAAAAATAGATCAACCCTAGATGTGCTCATTAAAGCCGAGTCTCATATCCGGAATGCCTTTGTCATGAAACAACATCTAGTCATGGTAAATTTAGATCTTGAAAAGGCATTTGACACTACATGGCGGCATGGTATTATTATGGACCTTTACCATCTGGGGCTTAGGGGTCATTTGCCAGAAATAATTCAGAATTTCCTGCAATTGCGCTCTTTTCAAGTCCGATACAAAAACGTCCTCTCTACATCTCACATTCAGGAAGAGGGAGTCCCGCAGGGATCAATACTCAGTCCAACACTGTTTTCAATCCGAGTTAGCAGCATGACCCGAGATATCCCAAAAACTGTTCAAACTTATATGTATGCAGATGATCTTACCATTTCCTGTCAATCCCAAAGTATGAATACCATTGAACGGCAGCTACAACTTGCCATAACCAAAATAGAATCCTGGACTTCACGGAACGGTTACAGACTATCAGAAAATAAATGCACTGTCACTCACTTTTGCAAGAAGCGAGCTCTCCATCCTGAACCTGAATTACAAATAAACAATACTCCAATCCCTCTAGTTAATACCGTTAAATTTCGTGGATTAATATTAGACCGCAAACTAAATTTCCAAGCTCACATCACTTATTTGAGAACTTCTTGCTTAAAGCATTTGAATATACTTCGTTCTGTCTCATCTATGTCATGGGGAGCTGATCGGTGTACTTTGCTGCATCTTTATAGAAGCTTAATCCGTTCACGGTTAGATTATGGTTGTCCAGTGTATGACTCTGCCAGGAGCACTACTTTAAAACGGCTAAATATGATCCATCATAGTGCTCTGAGGACTGCGCTGGGAGCTTTCAGGACTTCTCCGATCCAAAGTCTATATATTGAAGCTCATGATCCCCCATTACACCTGCGTAGAAAAACACTACTGCTTCACTACGCTGCTAAGATCCAGAGTCTACCATCGCACCCAAGTTGGGAATATCTCTATAATACTCGTTGGGAACCCTTCTTTGAGAGCAAGCCAAAAGAAAATAGACCCGCCTCCCTCAGGATCAAAGAGCTTGTTCAGACTTGGAACGTCGATGTAAATGAAATCTTCCAAGACACAACTACACCTGTTGCTCCTTGGACATATGTGTCTGTCTCTCACGATACATACTTCCTCCAGTGGGGGAAAAATATACCTTCCTGCAACATCAGACAGTTACATTCAGCTCATGCTACGGACAACCATGCCTGTAAAATTTATACCGATGGTTCAAAAACTGAGAGTATGGTAGGTGCTGCGGCAGTTTTTCCTTTATGTACAATTTCAGCTACACTACCGCTTGCTTGCAGTGTCTTCACAGCTGAATTATATGCCATTAAGTTGGCGCTTAGTAAGGTAATTGAGCTTTCCATCTCATCTGCCATAATTTACACAGATTCTCTTAGTGCTGTCTCTGCCATAAGTAAGAATTCCTCCATTCCTCACCCTATATTGAAACAGATTCATTCCCAGCTATTTTCTTGCAGTGTGTCCAATCGGTCAATTAGTTTTTGCTGGATCCCTGGCCATTCAGGCATTCCGGGAAATGAAAGTGCCGACTTTGCCGCTAAACATCCTCAACCCGCTCTCTCACAACATCCTCAGGTTCCTTTCTCTGATTTTAAGTCTGTCGTACGCAAAGCCTGCTACAATAAATGGTCACAGACCTGGAAAAGTGACCCTAACAATAAACTTTACCAGATAAAAGAAGATCCAAAGCTGTGGCTGTCTGGCTTCCGAAGAAACAGACGAGAGGAAGTGGTACTGGCAAGACTCAGAATTGGTCACACTCACCATACTCATCTCTTTCTATTATTGGGTGAAAACCCACCCCAGTGCCCATCCTGTAAGACGCAACTTACAGTCCGTCATTTCCTGGTTGATTGTCCCTTACATTCAACCATCCGGTCAAACAATTTTCAGTCTCTCTCTACATTGAATATATCACCTGATTTATCTCGCATCTTAGGAAATGAAGCAAATATTGAAGAACTTTTATTATATCTAAAACATATTGGTTTGTACAGAAGCATATAATGTAATTTCTCTAACAATATGCTTTTTGCCAATTAACGCTGAAGAGACACAATTTGGCCTTAGTAGCCCTTGTGTCGTTAAACCGAACAACAACAACAACAACAACTCCGACACTTCCATCTTTTGTTAAGGCAGGTTACTTAAACTGCAAGATCCGGCCATACGTCCCGACTCCCATTCGCTGCTTAAAGTGCCAGAAGTACGAGAACCCCTCGACATGGGCACCTGTACGTGGTGAGGGGACCTCCCAGTGACGCTGCTGGACTTCCAGACTAGCATCACTGGGATCCAACGCCCACAGCCCAGGTTCCAGGCTTACATCAATGGAATCCGGCGTGTTTGCCGTGCGCTGCGACCCGTGGAAATTCGGAAAGGAGGATCCTGGTGGTTGAGGGGCCCAGCTTCAATACACCACCTTGGCCCCTGCTTCGACAAGACGGGTGGTCCTGGAAGGCCCGGCTAGGATCAATCGGCTAGTAGTCTCGCCTGCGAGGGTCAACCGTGTCAATGCCACGCCTCTACCCTCATGATCCGAGGGACAGGATTCAGGTTGGCGGCGGTACGGGTTTAGTGTCTGGGTAGCCCTGGCGTCCCACTCCCGAGCGCATTTATTGCATGCCGGGTAGTGGGCGTCCCTTTGGGCTCCGTTAGTTGGTGGGGAGCCCGGGCACTGAACAACTTTAAAACTATATGAATCCTGATAAACTTACTTCTTCAGGGGCCCCAACCCGGTCCCTATCTGAAAATATTGACGGAGAGCCAGATAGCATTATAGCTACAATGAGGCAGCGAACCGAATTACCATCAGGGCCTGTCCCAAGGTTCTTAATAATGCATTCCACCAACGAAACACCGATTGGTAAAATGTCACCCTTTTTTATACAAAAAGGGTTGGATGGGTTAGCAGGTACACCCAAGTCAGTTAAGAGGCTCCGTTCTGGGGACCTCTTGATTGAAACAAAAAATGACAGGCAATCAGAACATCTACTCCGAGTAACATCAATCGGAGGAATACCCATAACAGTGACACCACACAGAACACTAAATTCATCGAGAGATGTCATTTCGGAGTGGGACCTTCTCGACGTCACCGAGGAGGAAATCTACTCCGAATTAAAACCACAGGGAGTTACTGCCGTCAAGAGAATCACTGCGCGAAGGGATGGAAAAATTGTTAAAACCAGGAGTGTTATCCTGACTTTTAACTCTCCCAAACCTCCTGATGAAATTAAAGCTGGCTACATCAACTGTCCAGTGCGTCCATATGTTCCAAACCCTTTACGGTGTTTTAAATGTCAGAAATATGGACATTCTCAAATGGCCTGCCGTGGAGTCCTTGCATGCGCTCGATGTGGTGCAAAGGACCACGAAACAACAGCATGTTCAGCCACGAAACCCACCTGCATTAACTGTGAAGGCGAACACCCGGCCTACTCACGAGCATGCCAGAGGTGGAAAGAAGAAAAAGAAATTCAACGGCTGAAGGCAGAGCTAAACATATCGTACCAGGAGGCAAGGAAAGCAGTGAAACCTCTCAACATCAAAAAACCTACCTACGCCGAGAAGGTAGCAGGGAGGTGTTCGATTGGGACTCAGACGGACATGTCCGTCCCTTCAAAAGAATCATTTACTCCCATCGCACGTTATCTTTTAAGCTCCCAAAAACCTGCACAGAAGGACCAATCAGCTGCTACTCCTATATCGGTACCTCCTAATGCTCCACAAATAACAAAAGCAAATGCAAAAGAAAAGAATAAGAAAGGTGAAATACCACCTAGTACCCAAGAAAACATGGATGTCGAGCAGAAGGATGTACAAGAAGTCTCAGTTTTGGAGCTCTTTGCTGAGGGGGAAATGGACACTGGACAGCGTCCATACTTCCCCAGGAAGGAGAAAGCCAGAACTGAAAAAGGTAAGTCCTCAGCACCTCGGAAGCCGCCTGATGGACCTACCAAGCCAAAATAATGGCTAAATTCCTACAGTGGAACTGTCGTGGATTCCGGCAAAATACTGATGACATCAAGGCACTCCTGCAAAAGCACAAACCAGCTTGCCTTTGCATACAGGAGACTTATTTAAAGGCAAATGATGACCCCACTATGCATAACATTACCATCATTCGTAAGGATAGAATTGTGGATGGTCCTGCTCACGGAGGAGTCGCAATCCTCATCGGCAACCAGATCCCATTTCAGCCTTTGCAGCTTAAAACTAGCATTGAGGCTGTAGCAATTCGCCTTTCAATGGGGTTCTTATTAACTGTCTGCTCTGTCTATTTGCCACCTGGGATAGACATCCCCCAGACAGACCTTAATGATGTTATCAAGCAATTGCCTTCCCCATGATTACTTCTTGGGGATTTCAATGGATATAACACTCTGTGGGGTAGTACTAACACCAATGGAAGGGGAGGAGCCATAGAGCATATGCTCACTGACAATGACCTCGCCCTCTTAAATGTGGGAACAAACACCTTCTTCCACATGCCTACCCGTTCATTCTCTGCCATTGATCTTTCTATCTGCTCCCGTTCTCTCCTTCCTTCACTTACTTGGGAGGTAGAAGGAAATCCATATGGAAGCGATCACTTCCCCGTGATAACAACCCTAACTAGTGGTAGACCCTGTCTGCCATTTAGTTTACCGCGGTGGAAGATTGATCAGGCTGACTGGAATCCCTTTCAATATCTGGCAAACTTTGACATTGCTACAGTCAGTCAGGAGCCAATCAATGAAGCAGTCATGTATGTCACAGAAACGATTGTCCATGCAGCTGCAATTGCAATCCCAAAATCATCCAGCCGGTTCCCACTATTTCCCAAACCTTGGTGGAATTCAGAATGCACGGCAGCAAAAAAAGCACAAAACAAAGCGTGGGGGATATTCCGCCGATATCCCACCACTGAAAATTTAATATCATTCAAACGTGCACGTGCGAAAGCGCGTTATGTACGACGTCAGAGCCAAAGGAAATCTTGGATTCGTTTTACATCTTCCATAACTCAGGCTGCTAGCTCAAAAGTAGTCTGGGATAAGATCCGGAAAATGAAGGGAAAATATCCACCATGCCCTTCAGTGATCCTCAAGCACAACGGATGTCCAATTGCAGATCGAACTGCAGTTGCAAATACTTTAGAGGAAACATTTGCAAAAATCTCTGCAATAACATCTTTTCCCGCAGAGTTTTTGGCCCTGAAAAAGAAAAGTGAGAAAAACCCACCGAACTTCTCTTCAAAAGGGCTTGAATCGTATAACAAGCCCTTTTTACAGGAAGAGTTAAATACAGCACTCTCCTCATGCATGCAAGTGCTGTGGGGCCCGATGACATCCACTACGAAATGCTAAACCACCTCTCACCACAATCTAAGGATCACCTTTTAATTCTGTTTAACAGAATTTTTATTCACAAACAATTTCCGGATTCCTGGCAAAGGGCTATCATCCTTGCTTTCCCAAAACCAGGAAAAGACCCTAGCAATCCAAGTAACTATCGTCCTATTGCTCTCACAAGCTGTTTGTGCAAAGTCCTGGAAAGAATGGTTAATGCACGCCTCGTATGGTATTTAGAAACAAATGGTCTGCTTTCCAGGACACAGTGCGGCTTCCGAAGAAATCGATCCACTCTGGATCATTTAATCCGATTGGAAACGTCCATTCGTGATGCTTTTATTAAATCCGAGCATTTGGTAGCAGTTTTCTTTGATATTGAAAAAGCGTACGACACAGCCTGGCGATTTGGGATTTTAAAAGACCTCTATAACTTTGGTCTTAGAGGTAACCTTCCTGTTTTTATTAAAAACTTTCTTTCGAATCGCCAGTTTCAAGTCCGTTTAGGATCCACCCTCTCTCAAGTTTTCTCTCAGGAAGAGGGAGTCCCACAAGGATCCATTCTAAGTGTCACGCTTTTCGCAATCAAAATAAACTCTATCGCAGAACAACTTCCACCCACTGTAAACAATGCCCTCTATGTTGATGACTTTGCTATATTTTGTCATTCATGCAATATGAGGGTCATTGAAAGGCAACTGCAGAAAACCATTGACCATCTTACAGCTTGGTCTTTGGCTAATGGGTTCAGATTTTCAGCACAGAAGACTGTTTGTGTACACTTCTGTCGCAAACGTAATCTTCATCCTGACCCAGAATTAAGGCTTGGGCAAAATAACATCCCAGTTGTAGCAGAATTCAAATTCCTTGGACTTATTTTCGACAAAAAGCTGACATTTTTACAACATATTCGTCAGCTGAGAACAAGATGTGTCAAAGGGCTTAACATCCTTCGTGCCCTTTCGTCAACTTCATGGGGCGCAGATCGTTCTACCCTTCTTCGTCTTTACCGAGCACTTGTCCGTTCCAAACTCGACTATGGGTCTCAGGTTTATGGTTCTGCTAGAGATAGTTCACTTCTGTGGTTAGACCCAATCCACCATCAAGCCATCCGGACAGCCACTGGAGCATTTCGCACATCTCCTGTCCAAAGCCTTTACGTTGAAGCAAATGAACCATCTCTGTCTCATCGACGTAAGCAGTTGTCCTTACAGTACGCCTTCAAATTAAAATCTCTGCCCGATCATCCCACGTGGCCATCCGTTTTTGAGCTGCGCTGGGAAAACCTCTACAACACCCGTCGGACTGCCAACAAACCTTTTGGTATTCGCATTCAAGGGCTGCTGAATGAGCTGAACTTGACGGTAGACAACGTTCCCGAGTCACCAAGGCAATTCTTTCCACCCTGGCATGCTTATTTTCCAACTTGCCGCTTCTCCCTTAAGATCTGGGAGAAGGCTACTACACCGCCATCTGTCTACTAGTAACTCTTTGCATCACATAGACAGCAGTATTCTGACTTTCTGCCAATCTATACAGATGGCTCAAAGTTAGAATGTCATGTGGGATCTGCTGTTGTGTTCCCTCACAAAACGTTATCCAATAATATCCCACAAGAAACTAGCATTTATACTGCAGAGTTGCATGCAATACAGTCAGCCCTAGATCACATTAAAAATCGCGACTACCAGAGGTATATGATCTATTGTGATTCATTGAGCGTATTACAGGCTCTAGTATCGGTGAGGTATAACCCTCATCCGATCCTGTAAAGGATCCGGAAGATTCTTTTTTCTCTCGTGGAATTAGAATTTGATATTCGCTTTTGCTGGATCCCAAGCCACATTGGGATCCGGGGAAATGTATTAGCTGATACCGCCGCCAAATCAGCCATTTCCCTGGATAATCATTGCCTGTCAGTCCCCTATACAGACTACAGGCAAATAATATGTTCTAAATTACTCTCCCAATGTCAAGAATCTTGCCATTGGGAGAGTAATCTTGCCATTACTCTCCCAATGGCAAGATTCTTGGCACGGACAGGCCACAAATAAACTACTTCACATAAAGCCTGTAATTACGCAATGGCAGTCCAGTCAACGCAGGGTCCGAAGAGAGGAAGTTGTTCTTGCTCGGCTCCGCATAGGTCATAGTCATCTAACCCATTCCTTCTTGCTGAGGGCGGATGACCCACCTATGTGTGAGATATGTAATGTTATTTTAACCGTTAGTCATATTTTAATAGAATGTCCTGTTTTTATAGAAGCACGACGCTTGTATTTTACCGCTTTTAATAATGTGACTGAGCCATTTACACTCAGTCAGATAATATGTGACAGAGACAATATGTCCGACGTTTTTAACTTTTTACAGTCTATTAATTTTTATACAAGAATCTAAGATTTATACTTTTTATACTTTTACTTTGTATCTTTTGACAATAATTAATTGCTTGACGTGGTAGCTTTAGCTACCAAAATGTTTAATAGCGTTTTAAAATTTGACTTGGCGCATTATGGCCTTAGCTGCCAATGCGCCATAAAAAATCAAATCAAATCAAATCTGCCAAAAGTCCAAGTTCAGACCTAACTTCTGCCCCTATTGCAGCGCCCGATTATAATATCTTAATTCATGCAGCATGCCATGCAGAGTGGACAGAATTATGGCATAACCAAACGAATAACAAACTTTTCCAGCTGAAACAATACCCAAAGTTCTGGCACTCCAGCAATCAGACAGTGCGGCGGGAAGAAGTGGTACTCACACGAATGAGAATAGGACACACCCATCTGACTCACCTCCATCTACTAATGGGTGATGATCCTCCTCAGTGTCCACACTGCTTAGAACATCTAACAGTCAAACACATTCTGATTGACTGTCCACAGTATCAACAACATCGAGCTGCAATACTTCAAAATCTGGCTAATCGTCGAGAACCATTGACATCATATCATTGGAGAGGGCGCAAATGTTAACGAGCTTTTCTGATTTTTAAAACAAATTGGAGTGTATCATCTTTTATGAATAGGTTTCAGAACTGAAACTAATTTAAACTGGATTATTTTTTAATATTCCTACGAATAGGCGCACTATAGCCAAAGCAGCTAATGCGCCAATAAACAACCATACTACACACACACATAGCTACCTACTAACAAACGATGATCCTCCACAATGCTGTAACTGCTTATGCTCATTAACAGGAAAACATATCATCCTGGAATGCCCGTTATATCTGAAGGAACGGAAAACTGCTTTCTTCTCTCGTTTTCATAACTCCAGCCAGTTTATCATTACAGTGTGTTCTAGGAGATCGTGAGGATATGGATGGCATTTTTCTCTTCCTAAAATTGATAAATAAATATCACAATATATGAACCATATCACGCGTAAGACAAACGAAGAAGACATTAGACAGTAATCAGTGCATTATAGCCTAAGTTGCTGATGCACCAATAAATTTAACAACACACACACACACACACACAATTTGGAAACTTCTCTTATGAAACCGCTTTTATTTTTCAAACTAGGAAATTGAATTATATTATATTACATTCTCTTACAGCTCAGGGATTTGGTCAAGTTTCTCGTCAGCTCTAACATAAAATTCACCGGTGAACTCATACAAAAGATGAAAGAGATGGCCGAGCTCGCAACTGGATCCATGAAGGAAATGTTTGATGAAATTGTGGCCATAATGAGTAATGTATTTCAATATATCTTATAATTAGAAATTTTATCAAAAAGGTGTTATCTGATGCCAAATTACTAATACGTATTAAAACGTTAATATTAAAATTAACCTCTATATTAACATTATATTGTAGACATGTATAGTATCTTATGTAATGTCTCTCGTGGTAAGCAACTGTATGTTGAGGGGTATCTTCAAGTGATGTTGTTGGCGTTCAGATTAACGTCACCGGGATCTACGATATCTTTGTTCCAAGTTTACACACCGGGTGGAAAAGGCCTGGGTTCGAATCCCGTCGATGACGCGAGGAACTTTAGGGGACTTTTTTCATTCCGTGGCTGAGTTAGTCGGTCTCAGGCGTAGATAGCAAGTCACCCCCTCCCCAGAAACTGGGGGTTTTTCGTCCAGCAAAACAGGCAAATCGTCCAGAGAACACACGAAATTTACAATCATAATACATATATGGGTATATGTAGAGATTGCGGGTGAATTTTACTTTGGCAGGTTCTGCTGCCACTTAGGTTACTAGTACCACACACACACACACACACACACACATTATGTCTGAGCGGATTCCCCTTGAATGCAGCATATATACTGCAGAATTGCATGCTATGCAGTTAGCCTTGGATCACATAACAACCCGCCAACATCATCGGGTTATTATATATACCGATTCGTTGAGCGCAGTACAGGTTCTATCATCGGTGAGACTCAACAATAACCCAATCCTGTCCCGGATTCAGCAGATGATTTGCTCTACGGAAGGCGGATTCAATATCCACTTCTGCTGGATCCCCAGCCACATGGGCATTACTGGAAATGATTTGGCTGATAATGGAGCCAAATCAGGAGTCCTGACGAATAATCTTGGCCTGTCCGTCCCCTATAAAGACCAGACGCAAATAATCCGTAAGATTTATTCGCAGTGGCAAGACTCATGGGATGGGCAGATAACAAACAAACTCTATCAAATTAAGACTGTAATCAAACTGTGGCGGTCTAGTCTGCGCAGGGTTCTTGCTCGGCTCCTCATAGGACATAATCATCTGATACATTCATTTTTGATGAGGGCCGATTACGCTCCTGTGTGCGAGCAATGTGACACTGTTTTGGACAGACTGTCCAAATTTTGGAAGTTCACGTTTATTGCTTTTAGCCATCTGACTGAGCCTTATATATTCAGTCATATTTTATCTGACAATGACCGTGTTTCAGCAGGTTTTCACTTTTTACGTGCTATTAATATATATATATATATATATATATATATATATATATATATATATATATATATATATATATATATACTATCATTGATTTATATTAAATATTAACATGAATTACATTATAATAAAGTGAATAAATAAATAAATAGGCATTCATTAGAGGCAGCGACATGCAATTCCTCCATATGAAGCTGAAATACATCCAATATTTGAAATTAAATAAAATAAAACATAAGCCAGTAGTATGGCAAAAACTGTAGAGCGAAAATTAACATAAAAATAACCCAAATAAACAAACGAACGAAAAAAAGGAATAGACATAATAGTAGCCCGATAACCCTTATATAATTTCGAGTTTTAAATCCAATTAATAAAAACTATACAAATTTTAGAATAATGCCAATTATATAATAATTTAGCGGTACCCCCCAGAGGTACCAGTTCCGAAAGAGACGTGAAATATCACCAAAAGAGGGTTAAAGGAACTACCAAACGATAACAAAATCAAAATAAATTAAAGTAAAATAGACTGTCCATTATGCCCCATATCGACAGAGGACCACGAGGCCAATAATGGTCATGGAATGCAGCGATTCCATGACCATTATTGGCCTCGTGGTCCTCTGTCGATATGGGGCATAATGGACAGTCTATTTTACTTTAATTTATTTTGATTTTGTTATCGTTTGGTAGTTCCTTTAACCCTCTTTTGGTGATATTTCACGTCTTTCGGAACTGATACCTCTGGGGGGTACCGCTAAATTATTATATAATTGGCATTATTCTAAAATTTGTATAGTTTTTATTAATTGGATTTAAAACTCGAAATTATATAAGGGTTATCGGGCTACTATTATGTCTATTCCTTTTTTTCGTTCGTTTGTTTATTTGGGTTATTTTTATGTTAATTTTCCCTCTACAGTTTTTGCCATACTACTGGCTTATGTTTTATTTTATTTAATTTAAAATATTGGATATATATATATATATATATATATATATATATATATATATATATATATATATGTGTGTGTGCATATATATACACGCAACGTTTGACGAGGTGACCTCTTTCATAGGTTACCAAAATCGTAAATTTTTTTTGTAAATTTAAACTATTCCTGGCGCATTATAACCGCTGATCTTTTTGCGCCATAAAAACAAAAATCAATTAATCAATCAACCCCCTCTCTCACAACATGCTCAGGTTCCTTACAGCCACTATACGCCTATCACTCGCAAAGAACTTGTCACAGGTCTGAAAAACTAACACGAACAATAAACTTTACCAGATAAAACGAGATCCAAAGCTGTGGCTCTCTTGGCTTCCGATGAAACAGAAGAGAGGAAGTGATATTGGCAAGACTCAGAATTGGACACACTCATCTTGCACATCTCTTCCTACTATTGGGAGAAAACCCACCTCAGTGTTCATCTTGTCTGACGCAACTTACAGTCTATTATTTTCTGGTTAATTGTCCCTTACATTCAACCATCCGCTCTAACTCTTTTCAGTCTCTCTCCCTCCACATTGAACATCTCTCATGATTTATCACACTTCATAGAAATGAAGCAAATATTGAAGAACTTTTATTGTATCTAAAACATATTGGCTTGTACAGGGGCATATGATTTAACCACTATAACTAAATGTTGCCTGTAAATAAACAATGAACAGACACAATTTGGCCTCAGTAGCCCTTGTGTCGTTAAGCCCAATACCAACAACAACAACAATGACCAACAGCTGAGCAGCTGTGCATTGATTTAAAAGCAGAACGCGAGAGGCCAATTTCGTCGAGAACCCCAGAGAGCTGTATATATGAAGATCTACTTCCAGTTCACAAGCTATTCATCGAACCTGACAACTCACGTCGTTTCCTTTTATTAACTACCGAGGAATACGCAGCTCAGTAGCAGACCAATACGAACCAACTTCTCCATGAAGCAATCTCCGTTGTCGATGCGCCAATAAACACCAAAACAACAACAACAACATCCATGAAGCAAAGCAATGATTCACTGCTCACCCTTCTCCATCACAAGAGGCTGGCTCGCTATGGTGGTCTAAACCAGACATTTTGTTTTTACCACATTTGTGATTTGAGCTAACCTCACACCCTACATATGGCCCACTATGGCCAGAGCTGCTGATACGCGGTTAAACAGAAAAACAAACAAATCAAACTGTTTTGGTAAATTACGCCCCTTGGTAAATTGTAACTCGTCGCAGGCATATGGTTCACCTGCTGGAAAATCTCCAGTAAATTACAAATTGTATATCTTTAAATGATATCTGTCATCAGTAATGAACAGAGAATTTCAGAAAGGCTTTCTTTTATTTTATCCCAATAGTAATATTTAAAACATTAATAGCACGATAAATTAGTTCAAAAATTTCATTTCTATACGTAATTAGATAGAAAAAAACAACAACAATATTTTGCCTTATTGGAATAAATGAATTTTTTAAAAATGGCATTTTTGCATTAGGTCTTATATTTTGAAATCCTTCCCAACGAGTTACCCACTCTTGCACTTTAAATGAACAACACTTCTAATTATAAGGAGTGTGTTGTTACTTATGTACTTATTTGAGTCTCTCCACCACCCAGACAATATCGTTTAGTTAATATACTGTGAGCTTATCTGCAGGTGTGTAGGTATCCCGCGTATGAGAGTTGAAAAACTCGATGTGAATTTTTTTCTATAATATGAGAGATGAAGAAAGATGTGATATTTTTAAACTTTAGAGCGAAAAAGCCACAAATTAATACAATTTATACTTTTGTGTTGTGTATTACTTTAACAATGAAAGATGCATCAGAACTCCAAGTAACATCAAGTATTCTTCCTTTAGCAAAAAATCAGAAAGAAGACGCTTTCAAGTGGTGAGTCACTCATCGTCAGATGAAGAGGATTAATGTGCAAAGCAAAGTTTATTAATGTAAAGTGATAATAAATAAGCTCAACTTACCAGTTGTCTCCTGTTTATTTATTAGTAGTTATTATTATTTACAAAAAAGCAGTTTTTTACAATAAATGTTGGATGCACGACAACAATTTGCGAGTATTTCGCAAAGACAAAAATATCTTCGACAACGGGTGTAAATTTTTATTTTCATTTTGACAAAGAACGACAGAGAAAGAAACTTGGTTTCAGCTACCTTAAAATTAAAGTTAGGTCTCTTCCGTGTTTCAGCTTCGTTTTTTCCATTTGTGGAAATGCACGCGTGATAACTTTCTTGATCGTCACCAGAAAATCAGCAGTCAGTTTAATTTTCATTTACATCATTTTCGGCTGTTTTTAATATTTTCAGGGTATTCATTCGTGTAAGGGCTCCGAGTGCCAAGCGATAGGGACCAAGCGATTTTTCTTAAGCGAATTATAAAGTGATCCTTCCAAACGGGCCCCAGGTGCCAGGCGATTTATTAGTGACTAAGCAATTCCCAGCGATTTATAGAGAGTTAGAAAAAAATATACCAGTTTCTTTAATTTTCATCGTTAACTTCCTTTTATTTTTAGTGAAACAGCTCTTTGTCTTACAATCAGTAAGTGAAGACACAGGAAGGAAACTCATCTTTCTTATTTTTTTTCTCTTAATCTCACTTTTACTGACCTAACACAGTAGCCGCTTGGTCACTAAGTGGCACTGCTGTTGCCTCGACGTGGCGGGGCTGGTAACCTGGGAGAGGAAAGTAACCCTCCCAGGGCCAAAAGAGCAAACATGAGTAGTAAAATAACTACTGATACTACAGGGCTTCAAGAGAAAGTCCTACAAAGTAGAGACACAGAAAAGACAAAGAGACAGAAGACAGATATGGACCCACCAAAAATACCGACATGCATTGTTATACGTGCGACAGGAGATCAGACATTAGGACGTATTTCTCCCTTCGTAATTCAGAAAACATTAGAGGGTCTAGTAGGATCTCCCAAGTCTGTTCGACGCCTGAGATCCGGGGACATACTAGTGGAAACAGAAAGTCCTAATCACTCCCAGACGTTGCTAGCAACGACAACAACGACACCACACAACACTCTGAATTCTTCCAAAGGAGTGATCTCCGAGTGGGACCTCTTAAATGTGTCAGAAGAAGAGCTCACAGAAGAATTAAGAAGCCAAGGGGTAACAGGAGTGAAGAGAATTAATATCCAAAGGGATGGAAATATAATTCCAACAAGAACAGTAATCATAACCTTTAATACTCCGAAACCTCCAACAACAGTCAAACCAGGATATCTGAACTGCCGAGTAAGACAGTACATACCACATCCATTGCTATGTTACAAATGTCAGAAATTTGGACATTCGCAAATGGCATGCAGATACTCGGCTACCTGTGCAAAATGTGGTTCTAATGAACACGAGACTACTGATTGCTCTGCCAACACCTTGAAATGTACAAACTGTAAAGGGGAACACCCAGCCTACTCACAAACGTGCGAAAAATGGAAACAAGAGAAACTAATTCAGAAATACAAAACAGAACACAACACAACGTACCAAGAAGCAAGAAGAATAATACAGCCATGGCCTACAAACAAGCCATCATATGCACAAGCAGTGATCCAATATAAATCAGTAGAAGTTCAAAACTGAAATTTCCATGCTGCCAAAAGAATCACTTAGTGGATTTAATGCACAAAAAACAAGAAAAAATAGTGAATACTCCAATTTATATGGCCCCGAGTGCCAAGCGATAGTGTCCAAGCGATTTTCCAAAGCGATATATAGTGCTATTTCCGAGTGACTTTGTTATATTTTCTTTCCAGTGCGTTTCTCATACTCATTTCTCTGTAAGTGGTTCTGTACTTAACAGATCCTAAGTAAGAACCCAGAAAGGAAAATTACCTTTCTTTTCCTAGTATATTTATTAACTTTTTGCACTAACAAACTAACCTCTCCAACCGCTTGGCCACTAGGTGGCACCGCTCCTGCCTCCACGTGGCAGTGCCGGAAATCTGGGAGGAAAAGCGCTCACTCCCAGGGCTAAAAGGAGCAACAATGGACTGTGATACATGTCCACCACTAGAGCCGACAGGCTCTCAACATACTGAGACTCGAAGAATGGAAGACGATCCCCAATCTGGCAAAAAGAATGAAAAAAGACTGTAACAAATCAGAACCACCAGCTTTTCTGATTGTACATTCTTTATCGACTCAGCCGCTAAGCAGACTCTCTCCCTTTGTCATCCAGAGATGTCTGGAGAATGCAGCAGGTACACCGAAAATGGTGAAAAGGCTGCAATCAGGAGATCTCTTAATTGAGATCACTCAAGCAAGGCATTCAGAATTTTTACTAAAAATGACATCTATAAGCGGAATCCCAATCAAAGTCTCACCACATAACACCTCGAACTCCTCAAAAGGAGTAATAAGTGAGTGGGATTTGTTGAACGTAACTGAAGAGGAGATAGTCGTGGAATTAGCAGAACAGAAAGTAACTCAAGCAAGAAGAATTATGATAAAGAAGGATGACAAACTTGTTCCTACACGTAATATTATACTGACCTTTAGTACACCAAATTTGCCGACCTCAGTTAAAGCAGGCTACCTAAACTGCCGTATCCGCCCATACATTCCAAACCCTTTAAGATGTTTCAAGTGCCAAAAGTTTGGTCACTCCCAAACAACATGTAGAGGCGAAAATACTTGTCCTAACTGCGGGTCAAAAAACCATTCACAAACAGAGTGCACTGCAAAGGCTCCGGAATGTCCAAATTGCAAGAATGACCATCCAGCATACTAAAAATCATGCGAACTCTGGAAAATTGAAAAAAGAATACAAAAGTACAAGACTGAGAATAAGGTCACATATCAAGAAGCAAGAAAGCAAATAAAATCAACTGTCCCAAAAACCACGTACGCTGCCATTACACTAAAATGCCAAGCTGTTTCAACCCAAACTGATGTATCAATTCCGCCCAATACATCCATTGCAGAATGGGCACGATCTGTGCTATCAACATCTCAACCTACCAGCAAACCCGTTGTAGTTGATGAAATAAGCAATACCCCTATCACAGTTCCGCCTAAAATAAAATCATGTGATAAAATGTCAAATAAATCACGAAGGCAACAAGCCACTGAATTACAAAAGGCAAACTTAAATAGAATGGACTCTGAAAATATAACTGCACACGATGAAACAGTACTTGACCTTCATGCAGAAGATGATATGGAGACTGGATTTTCATCAGGTCAAACTGATGAAGTAGAAGAGGGTACAGATTCCGGACGTCCCAATTATCCTAGAAAAGATAAAATGAAATACGACCGTCAAAAGCAACCCAATCACAAGAAACAGACAGACTCGCCTTCCCTCCTCAAACCCCGATAATGCAGAACATTGTTCAACGGAATTGTAGAGGTTTACGCAGCAATACCGATGACATCTATGATTTAATCTCCCGATATGGTCCTATAGCCGTTTGCATACAAGAGACTAACCTAACTCCACAAGTCACTCCATCAATCAGAAATTTCACATTATACAGAAAAGATAGAAACTCCTCATTATCCGCACGTGGAGGCGTCGCGATTCTAGTTGACTGTAAAATTCCATCTAGAAACATTCCGCTTCAAACCCACTTAGAAGCCATTGCCGTACGTGTATCAGTTGGGCAAATTCTAACTCTAGTATCTCTGTACCTTCCACCTAACAAGATGTGCACGTTTAAAGAACTAGAAGACCTTATAAGACAGATACCACCACCTTTTTGTATCCTTGGTGATTTCAACGCGCATCATCCATTGTGGGGATCAGACCACATGGACAGTAGAGGACACTTGATCGAGACGATACTAGACCAACTGAATCTAACATTACTGAACACTGGTGAAAATACTTATACTCACCTTCCCACTGGATCTATGTCAGCAATTGATTTAACACTCTGTTCCCCCATATTATACCCTAGTATAGAATGGAGAGTATTAAACGACCCACACAACAGTGATCACTTTCCGATCATATGCAGAATCCAAACGCTTCAAACATCATATCCTGATAATCGCTCAAAATGGAAATTCTCCAGAGCAGACTGGAAAATGTTTTCAACCTGTCTTTCTTTTGATAGCCAATTGATCAAACTACAATCCATTGATGATGCCACAGAGCATATTATCAGACAAATACTGACCACTGCCTCCGAAGCAATACCTCAAGCCTCCACATTTAAACACAAAAACCTTAAACACTGGTGGAATGAAGCTTGTACCAATGCCAAAAAGGAAAAAAATAAAGCTTGGAACCTGTTCCGGAAGTTCCCAACTACCAACAACCTTATTCAGTATAAAAGGCTAAAGTCAAAAGCTAGGCAAGTTAGAAGAAAAGCCAAAAAGGAATCATGGCTACAGTTTATCGCTTGGTCACTGGTGGCACCGCTCCTGCCTCCACGTGGCGGGGCTGGAAGTCTGGGAGAAGAAATCCACTCTCCCAGGGCTAAAAGGAGCAGTAATGGAAAACACAAAACAGTCGGCCCCGGGTGCCAAGCGATTGTGACTGAGCGATTACTCTGTGCTATTACTGCGATTTCTCAAAAGTGATTTATAGTTATTTTGAGTTCTTCACGTTAATAAATCTATTCATTTAAAAACAGCTCTTGTTACAAAAACACTTGTACAGAGCAAGAAAGGAAAGGCACCTTTCTTTGTTTCTTCTAGTTTACTACTAACCACTTACTACTTTTCGCTTGGTCACACCAGGCACTGCTCCTGCCTCCCCGTGGCGGGGCCGGTAACCTTGGCAGAAAAGTTCATCTGCCAGGGGCTAAGAGGAGCCAACATGGAACAAAGTATGTTTCCAACTCTAGAGCCGTCGAGCTGTCGGCCAACCACAGAAAATGACCATGACCATGATTCGTCGCAAGCAAAGAGGTTGAAAACCAATCCCTCGGCGACAGACTTACCTGCATTCTTAATCATGCACTCGCTATCTGACCAGCCTCTCAGTAAGCTATCCCCTTTTTTAATCCAAAAACACCTGGAAAGTATTGCAGGGTCTCCCAAGACGGTTAAGAGACTGCAATCAGGGGACTTACTTATTGAAACTATAAATGGCAAACACTCTGAAAAATTACTTAAAAAGACAACTTTCGCTGGTATTCCAGTGAAAGTAACTCCACATGCAACCCTAAATACATCAAAGGGTGTAATATCTAGTTGGGACCTGATGAATGTGACGGAGGAAGAAATTAAAGAAGAGCTTCAGGAGCAAAATGTAATAGCTGTAAAAAGAATTATGATAAAAAAAGACAATATTCTCACACCTACCAGAAATATCATTCTTACATTCAACAGTCCAAGCCTACCCTCATCAATAAAAGCTGGATATCTACTTTGCCGCACTCGTCCTTTCATACCCAATCCGTTGAGATGTTATAAATGCCAGAAGTATGGCCACTCTCAAACAACGTGCAGAAGCAACCCAGTTTGTCCCAACTGTGGATCCTCCGATCACATTCAAAGTGATTGTTCGGTGAAAGAAATGATCTGTCCCAACTGCAAAGGCAACCATCCGGCCTACTCTAAGACATGTGAGAGGTGGAAAACAGAGAAAAAAATTGTGAAATATAAAGTTGAAAACAGAGTTAGTTATCAGGAGGCTAGAAAATTAATTGCACCGAGTATACCTAACCGTACCTATGCCAATATTACAAAAAAATATCAAACCATTGCCACACAAACCGATGTTACCGTACCTTCAAACACTTCCATCTCTGACTGGGCTCGAGCTGTTCTCTCTCAGCAACAGTCCAGTGCCGTTAAGCACTCAGACCAAGCAAATAATACGCCTCTCACAATACCAGCAAAATCTCAATCTCCGCCAGTGAATGCCACTACAAATAATAATAGTTCGACTTCGAAAAAGATTATCCAAGACAAATCGATGGAGGCAGAGTATCCATCCAACCAGGAAGATCCAATTCTGGAAATATTTGCTGAAGAAGAGATGGACACTGGTCGCCCTTCCTTTCCGAAAAGAGAAAAACCAAAGCCAGAACGCCATAAGACAGCCACGTCAGGTACAGCTTCTTCCTCTAAATTCAAATAATGTCTAATATCTTGCAATGGAATTGCAGAGGCTTTCGTGGAAACATTGATGACATCCGTTATTTAATTAATCGCTACTCTCCAGTTGGTTTCTGCCTGCAAGAAACCTATTTAACTCCTCAAATTTCCATTTCCATCAAAAACTACTCGATCTATAGACGCGATCGGAATACATCCGATTCTGCTAGAGGTGGTGTAGCAATTTTAATTAGTACAAGGATTCCAGCTAAGCAAATTACTCTCCAAACCCAAATCGAAGCTGTCGCTGTGCGTCTGATTACTCAAACTGCATTAACTCTAGTCTCACTTTATCTCCCACCAAACCATGCTTACTCTTATAATGATCTTAAAGAACTTTTATTGCAGCTAACCTCCCCTATCTGCCTGCTAGGGGACTTCAACGGCCACCACCCTTTATGGGGTTCATCTAAATTAGACAGACGCGGCCGACTGATTGAATCTTTACTGGAAAAAGAAAACCTCACTCTTCTTAACAGTGGCTCGCACACCCATATACAGTTACCCAATGGACAGACTTCTGCCATTGACCTATCGATTTGCTCCCCAATACTGTTTTCAGCTATGCAATGGTCCACCCTGGATGATCCCATGGGTAGTGATCACTTTCCAATTGTTTGTAATCTGTTGACTACCCAACCACAATTACAACATCCCTGCAGGAAATGGAAATTCTCTAAAGCCAATTGGGCGAAATTTCAATCAGCAATCACTCTTGACAAAAAAACTATTCAACTACAGCCAATTGATGAAGTTACTGATTATATTACATCCCGCCTTTTAGTTGCAACTAAGTACTCAACTCCGTTATCAAATCCCCCGTCCCGACGGCATTTCAACTACTGGTGGAACGAAGAGTGCACAAAAGCAAAGAAGGAAAAAAATAAAGCATTTAATTTATTCCGTCGATCTCCAACCACAGCTAATCTAATTAGCTACAAGAAACTAAGGGCAAAAGCGCGTTACATTCAAAAGCAGGCCAAGAAAGATTCTTGGACTAGGTTCGCATCAACTATCAATAGGAACACTGACTCCAGACTAATATGGAAAAAAATTAGGCAGCTTTCTGGGAAGTTTCCAACTGTTCCTTCCCCAATTCTCTCCTGCAATGGGCAACAACTCTCTGCTCCTATAGATATAGCCAATGCCTTGGGCAAAACTTTTGCTGAAATATCGGCTGCATCAAACTACACTCCAAAATTCCAGAAAATTAAGACTGCCAAAGAACAGAGACCTATCACCTTTCGAACCTCACTGTCACTTCCATATAATCAGCCTCTGCAATATTGTGAACTTTTACAGGCCATCAGAACAACGCGAAACAGTGCCTCTGGGCCAGATGGCATATATTATGTCATGCTGCAGCATCTCGATGAGAAAAACTTACAAATGGTTCTAATCTTTTTTAACCGGATCTTCCTGGAAAATATTTATCCAACCTCTTGGCACCACGCTACAGTTTTGGCGTTTTTGAAACCTGGAAAAGATCCCTCCAGTTCTAATAGTTACAGACCAATATCTCTGTCAAGTTGCCTTGGTAAAATTCTTGAAAAAATGATCCATAGTCGACTCACTTGGATCATTGAAACTCAACATCTACTGAGTAATTGTCAACATGGCTTTCGTAAAAACGGGTCATCCCTAGATCTGATGATCAAGGCGGAATCTGAAATTCGCAATGCCTTTGTGAAAAACGAACACCTTGTCATGGTCTCCATTGATATAGAGAAGGCATTTGATACTACCTGGCGGTATGGCATTCTCAGTGACCTATATAATCTTGGTCTACGAGGCAACCTACCCATATTTATTAGGAACTTCCTCGAGAGCCGATCTTTCCAGGTGAGATATCAAAATTCCCTTTCTGCTACATTCTCGCAGGAAGAAGGAGTACCACAAGGATCAGTTTTGAGTGCAACCTTGTTTGCCCTTAAAATTGATTCCATTACAAAAGTACTCCCAAATACCGTAGAGGCTTCCCTTTACGCTGACGATCTCGCTATTTCTTGCCATTCTCAGAACATGAGATCTGTCGAAAGGCAATTGCAGATGTCCCTCAATAAAGTTCAAAAGTGGGCTGAGCTCAATGGATATCGTCTTTCCCCAGAGAAAACAGTTGCGATCCACTTTTGCTGTCAACGCAAATTGCATGCAGATCCTGAACTTCGGATTTCAAATTCCACCATTCCGATTGCCAGCAATATGAAATTCTTGGGACTAATCCTGGACAGTAAGCTCAACTTCTTGGATCATGTTAAATTAATACGTACTGTCTGTCTTAAAAAGATCAACATGCTAAGAGCTTTATCTGCCCTCTCTTGGGGAGCAGATCGTACAACTTTGCTGCTCTTATATAGAGCACTGATTAGATCCCGTTTAGACTATGGTGCTCCAGTTTATGATTCTGCCCGAAGGAGTGTGCTACGCTGGCTGGATCCTATTCAACATAATGCATTGCGGATTGCAATTGGTGCATACAGGACATCTCCAACTCAAAGTCTATACATTGAAGCTAATGAGCCCCCTTTGCATCTTCGTAGAAAAATGTTACTACTTAAATATGCAGCCAAAATACAGACTTGCCCTTTGCATCCTATTCAGCCATACCTTTTTAATCAACCACTAGTTAATCTCTATAGAAATAAACCAAGTAAAATCCAACCGGCTGGCCTACGGCTCCTTGAAATATCACAGAACTGGAATGTTCCTCTCCACAATATGCAACAGATAAAGAATTACTCTCATCCACCATGGACCACCTTTCCTCAACTGACCTCTGATACCTCTTTTCTTCAATGGGGAAAGAATTGCCTACCGGCAGTGACTGTGCAACAACTCCATGCTAGCCATATTCAAACTTATGCCGACTTCTTACCGATATATACGGATGGTTCCAAATCTCTGTCAACTGTTGGAGCAGCAGCAGTGTTTCCCTCTGCTATCATATCAGCTTCTCTTCCACCTGAGTATAGCAACTTTTCAGCAGAACTCTATGCAATACAGTTAGCTCTAGAAAATTTGAATTTACATCCATCTGCAAAATATATAGTTTATACTGACTCTCTCAGCTCAATCAAAGCAATGCAGAATACAGCTCAAAAGAATCACCATATCGTAATGAAAATCAGGAGTTTATTATTGCAGATTTATGATCGTCAACAACTAGTGAAGTTTTGCTGGATTCCAGCACATTCAGGCATAAAAGGGAATGAAGTGGCTGATACATTTGCCAAAAGTCCAAGTTCAGACCTAACTTCTGTCCCTATTCCAGCGCCCGGTTATAATATCTTAATTCAAGCAGCATGCCATGCACAGTGGACAGAATTATGGCATAACCAAACGAATAACAAACTTTTCCAGCTGAAACAAAACCCAAAGTTCTGGCATTCCAGCAAACAGACAGTGCGGCGGGAAGAAGTGGTACTCACACGAATGAGAATAGGACACACCCATCTGACTCACCTCCATCTACTAATGGGCGATGATCCTCCTCAGTGTCCACACTGCTTAGAACATCTAACAGTCAAACACATTCTGATTGACTGTCTGCAGTATCAACAACATCGAGATGCAATACTTCAAAATATGGATAATCATTCAGAAACATTGACATTACATCATATCATTGGAGAGGATGCAAATGTTAACAAACTTTTCTGCTTTTTAAAACAAATCGGAGTGTATCATCTTTTATAAATAGGCTACAGAACTGAAACTAATTTAAACTGGATTATTTTTTAATATTCCTAAGAACAGGCGCACTATAGCCATAGCAGCTAATGCGCCAATAAACACCCATACCACACACACACACACACAAAACAGTCCAGCTGCGGATCTACTGATCCAGATCTAGATAGGCATGACCTAGATCATGACTTAAACCCATCCCATGCCAAGAGACAAAAAAAAGAAGGGACAGATTATTCTACTCCTCTCTTTTTAATATTGCATTCCTCCACGGACCAACCACTGAGTAAGTTATCTCCATTTTTGATTCAGAAATGTCTCGA
Organism: Mastigoproctus giganteus; assembly: GCF_048544385.1. Lineage (NCBI taxonomy): Eukaryota > Metazoa > Arthropoda > Arachnida > Uropygi > Thelyphonidae > Mastigoproctus > Mastigoproctus giganteus. The sequence goes on from NC_143582.1 coordinate 61,198,857, forward strand.
AAATGTGGCTGGCCCTCCAAAAATGGTTCGTCGATTAAGATCTGGAGATTTATTAGTGGAGATGAATGAACATAGACATGCAGAGAGACTCCTGAAAATTTCTACCTTTGGTGGAATTTCCACAAAGGTTACCCCACATGCCACCTTGAACTCCTCTAAAGGGGTAATATCAGAATGGGATCTCCTAAATGTATCGGAAGATGAACTTGTCCAGGAATTAAACAACCAAAATGTAATCCACGCCAAAAGAATTTTGATCAAAAGAGATGGAGAGCTTGTCCCTACTCGGACAGTTATACTGACTTTTAAAACACCAATTCTCCCCACAACTATAAAGGCTGGATACCTCAGATGTCATGTTAGACCATACATTCCCAATCCGGTACGGTGCTTCAAGTGCCAAAAATTTGGTCATTCGCAAACGGTATGCAGAGGTGTAGTCACTTGTGCTGCTTGTGGTTCTAAAGAACACACACATACCGATTGTAACAAGGAAACTCAAAACTGTCCTAATTGCCATGGAAATCATTCTGCCTTCTCTAAGGACTGCGATCAATGGAAACAAGAGAAGAATATTCAGAAATATAAAATAGAGCATAAGGTGTCATATCAAGAGGCAAAAAAACAATTTACAACTCCTGTCAAATCATCTACGTATGCATCAATTACTCAACGACTACGCTCAATATCAACTCAAACTGACTGCTCAGTCCCTCCAAATATCTCTATATCTGGTTGGGCTAAATCAGTACTTTCTTCATCAAAGGAACACTCTCCCTCCAGATATGTAACAAAAGAAGTAAATACACCAGTAACAGTTCCTCCAGATAAGAATCCCAAACAGCAACAGAAAGAACAAATCAAGAGCTCTGAAAGAAGTGATAAATACAAACTCAGATCTGATACCATGGACCTCGATGAAAAAGCAGGCGAAGACGATACAATCCTTGAAATTCATCCAGAAGATGACATCGACACAGGCAGACCAGTATTCTCAAAGAAGGAAAAGGGAAAAATAGACAGGCGTAAGCAGACTACTTCACGGATGTTAGCAGACACCAGTTAAAACCAAACAATGAGTACAGTTATTCAGTGGAATTGCCGTGGGCTCCGTGGTAACGTAGATGACTTTTACGATCTATTAAGTAAATATAAGCCTGTTGCAGTGTGCATTCAAGAAACCAATCTCACAAATACAGTGTCTATGACAATTAAGCATTATACTATATATAGAAAAGATAGGAGTTCCTCTAATTCAGCTCATGGAGGAGTAGCAGTCTTAGTGAACTCTGTAGTTCCCTGTAGACCTATCCCCATGCAAACATCTTTAGAGGCAGTTGCAGTTCGAGTCACCATTGGTATAACAGTAACATTAGTTTCGTTGTATCTATCGCCAAACCATTCATACAGCCTTGATGATTTAGATGATATAGTTAAGCAAATACCTGTTCCCTTTTGTATTATGGGTGACTGGAATGGCCATCACCCCCTATGGGGTTCCCAACATCTTGACTCTAGAGGACAGATAATAGAAAAATTTTTAGATAAACATAATCTAACTATTCTAAACAGTGGTGATCACACATACATACACTCTCCATCTGGTTCAAGTTCAGCTATTGATCTTTCAATATGCTCCCCAACAATATTTCCTATCATAGACTGGACTGTTACTGATAACCCTTGTGGTAGCGATCACTTTCCTATCATCTGTACTTTCAGCTCAAGTTCTCCTCCCCAGAGAGAAATTAGGACAAGCTGGAAATTTGAAAAGGCTAACTGGACTAAATACCAGGAAATAGCTCGAATAGATACTGCCGTCATAACAACCCTCACAATTGATTCTGCAGTCAGGTATACTACACGAAAAATAATGAAAGCATCGGAGGCTGCTATTCCAAAATCTTCATCCAAAATCAGGCTTCATCCAAAAATGTGGTGGAATGAAGCATGTAACAATGCTAAAAAAGAAAGAAATAAGTACTGGAATCTGTTTCGAAAATATCCAACTACAGCCAACCTCCTACAGTTTAAGAGAGCCAGAGCTAAAGCTCGTCATATAAGAAGAGAGAGTAAAAAAGAAGCATGGGCACGTTTCGCTTCCACCATAAACAGATCCACAGATACTTCTAAAATATGGAAAAAAATCAAACGAATTAATGGCAAATACTCACAATCAATTTCTCCTATTCTACTTGTAAGAGGGAAGGAAATTTCTGAACCTCTGGAGATTGCCAATATCTTAGGTAATTCATTTGAAACACTTTCAGCTGTTGCCACATATGAACCAACATTTCAATTGTTAAAATCCCGGACAGAAAAATACAAACTAAAATTTAATACTGCCGTCCCATATTCGTATAACCTACCTCTGACCATGATTGAATTGCGCAGTGCACTTTTCAGATTAAAGAATAGTGCTCCAGGCCCCGATGGAATTTTTTACACCATGATCTTTCATTTAAGTGAGGATTCATTAACTGCCCTATTACAACTGTTTAACAGAATTTTTCTAGAGGAGTATTACCCTGCTAGCTGGTGCCATTCTTATGTGCTGGCTTTCCCGAAACCAGGAAAAGACCACACAGATCCCAGAAACTACCGCCCTATTTCTCTAACCAGTTGTCTGGGAAAAACATTAGAAAAAATAGTTAACGCTAGATTGACATGGTTTCTAGAAACGGAAAACATTCTAAGTCCAAACCAGCATGGCTTCCGGAGAAGAAGATCTACACTTGATCTCATTATCAAAGCAGAAACAAATATCCGGAACGCTTTCCTCAGAAACGAGCACCTAGTCATGATATGCGTTGACATAGAGAAAGCCTTCGATACAACTTGGCGATATGGGATTCTTCAGGACTTACATAAATGTGGACTTCGGGGTCATCTGCCGATATTCATTAAAAACTTTCTAGGCAATAGATCATTTCAAGTCCGATTCCATTCATCATTGTCTCGAGCATATGTACAAGAAGAGGGAGTTCCCCAAGGTTCAGTGTTGAGCGCCACACTCTTTGCCATTAGGATTGATGCCATAACCAAGTGTATACCTAATACAGTTGACGCATACCTATATGCTGACGATCTTGCCATCTCATGTCACTCTCAAAATATGCGACTAATTGAAAGACAACTACAAGGTACCATTAACAAAATAGTCTCTTGGGCCAAAAACAACGGATATCGACTTTCTAAACCAAAAACAACAGCCGTACACTTCTGTCGCAAACGTTCTTTACATCCTGATCCAGACCTACAGTTAGATTCTCATCGTATTACTTTCCAGCCTAGTATTAGATTCCTTGGTGTAATTTTTGATAAAAAATTAAACTTTCTGGAGCATATAAAACATATCCGTACAAGTTGTCTTAGAAAACTAAATCTTCTGAGAGTAATTTCCTCCATGTCATGGGGCGCAGATCGCTATGTGTTGCTACAGCTATATCGATCGCTGATTAGATCCAGGTTAGACTATGGGTCTCCTGCATATGACTCGGCCAGACCGAGTGCACTTAAATGGCTCGATCCTGTACATCATAGTGCCCTACGAGTTGCACTGGGGGCTTTTCGTACTTCACCAATCTTAAGTCTATATACCGAAGCCTATGAGCCACCGCTACATCTTCGACGACAAGTTCTGTTACTAAATTACGCAGCCAAAATCAGCAGTCTTCCACATCATCCCATAGGGCAATATCTATTTATACCCAAATGGAGTAAACTTTATGAAAGTAAACCACGGCTCAATAAACCATCTGGCATTAGGCTTCAAGCTCTTATCACAAGCTGGGACCTGAATTTTACTAACATTCTTCAGGATACTAGCATGGAAACCCAGCCATGGCAAATGCCCCCGATACATATTGATAGACACTTTCAGCAATGGGGAAAGAATAACCTTCCAGATTCCAACATTAGACAAATTCATAAGACCCACTCCTCTGAGTTTAGCACTTTCATTCAAATATATACAGATGGATCCAAAATTGGTAGTAAAGTTGGTACCGCTGTAGTATTACCAAATATCACCATCTCCAGACAGCTTCCGTCTGAATGCAGTACTTATACCTCAGAACTATACGGCATTGTTCTAGCTCTAGAGAATATCAAAGAAGAGTCGTATACCAAATCCATCATATATACGGACTCATTGAGTGCTGTTAATTCTCTACAGCGTCAATTCTTCCCTAGTCATCCGCTGGTACAAAAAATTTGGGCACAGCTACTAGAACTTCATGGACAGCTAGTAATATTTTGTTGGATCCCTGGACACGCTGGAATACTAGGAAACGAGCAGGCAGATTTAGCTGCTAAATGTGCTACAAATGTGATATCATCTAATTTCAGGACTCCTTATATTGACCATAAATCCATTATCAAACAGATGTATAAACAACAGTGGACACGCATGTGGCAAAGTCAAGCAAATAATAAACTTCTTGAAATCAAGAGAGAACCCAAGCAATGGCAATCCAGTCTGAGACGAAAGAGAAAAGAAGAAACCATCCTAGCCAGATTACGCATTGGTCATACATTCCTCACACATAGCTACCAACTAACAAACGATGATCCTCCACAATGCAGCAACTGCTTATGTTCACTAACAGTAAAACATATCATCCTGGAATGCCCGCTATATCTGCAAGAACGGAAATCTGCTTTCTTCTCTCATTTTCATAACTCCAGCCAGTTATCATTACAGAGTGTTCTAGGAGATCGTGAGGACATGAATGACATTTTTCTCTTTCTAAAATTGATAAATAAATATCACAATATATGAACCATATCACGTGTAAGACAAACTATGAAGATATTAGACAGTAATCAGTGCATTATAGCCTAAGTTGCTGATGCACCAACAAATTTAACAACAACATGGCTACAGTTTGCCTCCACTATTACAAAGGATACTAGCAGTCGTCTCATCTGGAAAAAGATTCGGCAATTAAATGGGAAATATCCACCTCTTCCTTCTCCCATCTTAATCAAAAATGGACAGGAAATTTCTTCTTGTCAAGAAATAGCTAACGTCCTTGCAGAGAACTTTTACCAAACATCTGCCACGTCAGCATATAGCAACTCTTTTCTTAAAATCAAAGCTTCAGCAGAAAGGTACAAAATAAAATTCCATACTACCCAATATATTGCCTATAATCAACCGTTTAACCTATTTGAACTGCAAACAGCATTAAATAGATCACCCAGCAGTGCAGCTGGACCTGATGGTATATATTATGTAATGCTGAAACATATAAACAGTACAGCCTTGAATTTACTATTAATGTTCTATAATCGGATTTTTCTTGAAGGTACATCTTCCTGGCATCATTCCATCATTTTGGCCTTTCCTAAACCAGGAAAAGATCACACATTTCCAGAAAATTACCGACCTATTTCTCTAACTAGCTGCCTAAGTAAAATCCTAGAAAGAATGATACACAGACGGCTTACCTGGGCTCTTGAAACTAAAGAACTGATGAACAGCAATCAGTTTGGTTTCCGACAAAACAGATCCACTTTAGATCTAATCGTGAAAGCCGAGACTAACGTCCGCAATGCTTACGTCAAAAATGAACATCTTGTAATGGTAAGTCTCGATATAGAAAAGGCTTTCGACACTACCTGGAGATACGGCATATTGAGAGAGCTTCATTCCATAGGATTGCGAGGGCACTTACCAGAATTCGTTAAAAATTTTCTTCAACACAGAACCTTTCAGGTCCGCTATCAATCTGTACTTTCCCGGTCCTACACTCAAGAAGAAGGTATCCCGCAAGGATCAGTACTGAGCTCTACCCTTTTTTCACTTAGACTGAACACCATAACACACAACATCCCAAATACTGTAGAACTATATATGTATGCTGATGATCTAACTATATCTTGCCGTTCCCAAAATATACATACCATTGAAAGACAGCTGCACCTCTCCATAAATAAGTTGAAGGCATGGACAATGCAGAATGGATATCGTTTATCAGATCAAAAAACAATTGCAGTTCACTTTTGCAAAAAACGTAAGCTACACCCAGAACCAGAACTCAGATTAAAAAACCATTTGATCCCTCTCACCAGTAATTTCCGTTTCTTAGGCCTAATATTGGATACCAAACTGAATTTTGTCTCACATATCACATACCTCCGAACTGTCTGTCTAAAGAAACTTAATATACTTAGGTCCATTTCTGCTATGACATGGGGAGCTGATAGATACACTCTATTACATTTGTATCGTGCTATTATCAGATCTCGTTTAGACTACTGTGCTATTATATATGATTCAGCTAGGAAAAGCGCATTAATCAGACTTAATACCATACAAGACAGTGCCCTTCGAACTGCTCTGGGCGCATTTAGAACATCCCCTGTTCAGAGTCTGTATGTAGAGGCACAGGAACCTCCACTTCACCTTCGAAGGAAAATGTTGCTTCTAAATTATGCAGCTAAAATTCAGAGCCTTCCAGACCATCCCATTCGACCATTGCTTTCCAACCCTGAGTGGACAACGTTCTATAACAGTAAACCGAATGAAAATAGACCAACTGGCATGAGACTAAAAGATTTGCTTCACACCTGGAATATTGATTTTGATAACATACTGAAAGAGAGCGATAATCCTGATCCACCCTGGTCTGTAAATCTCCCTCATTGTGATACGCACTTTCAGCAATGGGGAAAGAACTCCCTGGCAGATGAAAATATCAAACAACTACATAAAGAACATGCCCTCAACAATATACAAAGCTACCAAATATATACAGATGGCTCAAAAACAGATTCTACAGTTGGTGCCGCAGCTGTCTTTCCATCTTTTGCAGTCTCCATATCACTACCAGTTGAATGTAGCAGTTATACTGCTGAGTTATATGCAATTAAACTAGCCTTACAGAATATTAACACAATCCACAATACTAGCAGTATAATATACACTGATTCATTGAGTGCAGTGTCTGCTTTGGGCAATCAGTTTTCAATATCGCTACCAATCGAAAAACAAATCACTTGCTACTTAAACCACCTACGAAGTAGGAATCATAAAGTGAAATTCTGCTGGATCCCAGGGCATTCTGGTATCTTAGTCAATGAGAGAGCAGATCAGGCAGCCAAAAATCCAAACAGTACAACACCAGCAAATTACCAAGTACCATATAGAGATTATTTGAAGCATATTAAAAAAGTCTATATGTTTCAGTGGTCAGAAATATGGAAGGCACAAAGTAATAACAAGTTGCTCCAAATCAAAAAAGAACCTGCGTTATGGATTTCCAGCTTTAGACAAAATAGACAGGAAGAAGTTGTTCTAGCAAGACTAAGGATTGGACATACTCATTTAACCCATATGTTTCTACTCATGGGGCCCCTCGACGTGGGCACCTGTACGTGGTGAGGGGACCTCCCAGTGATGCTGCTGGTTTTCCAGATTAGCATCACTGGGATCCAACGCCCATACCTTGGTTCCAGGGTTACACCATTGGAATCCGGCGTGTGCAGCCGTGCGCCGCGACCCGTGGAAGCGGAAAGGGGGATCCTGGTGGTTGAGGGGCCCAGCTTCAATACACCACTTTGGCCCCTGCTTCGACAAGACGGGCGGTCCCGGACCGGCTCGACTGGGATCAATCGGCGGGTGGTTTTATACTGCTAGGGTCAACTGCGTTCCAATAAGTCTCCCTCCCTATGGTCCTGGGACGGGATAAAGACTTATTGGTAACGTGGGTATGGTGTTCTAAGCGAACTCGGCGTCCCACTCGTGTACGCAGTACCTGCTAGTTCACGAGTGGGCGCCCCCTCGTAGGGCTCCGTGGTGGGTGAGGTACTTAGGCATCAGACACTTTTCCTTTACTCCTATGAGTAATTTAAATCTTTCTTCTGGGGCCCCAACAAGGCCCCTACCTAATCGAGATGATGACGCAGATAACACCTCTGCAAAACGAGCCAGAACTGAGGATAAACCACCACCATTAGTGACACCGCTTTTCCTCATTCTCCATTCCACCGGAGAGCAGTCCATTGGAAAGATGTCACCCTTCTTCATCCAGAAAGGATTAGAAGGGTTGGCAGGTTCACCAAAATCTGTAAAAAGACTGCGTTCTGGCGACCTTTTGGTCGAAGCTTCAAATGTTAAACAGGCGGAAAAAATCCTGAACGCCACATCAATAGGGGGAATACCTATCATCGTAACCCCCCACAAAACTTTGAACTCTTCACGTGGTGTCATTTCAGAGTGGGACCTTCTTCATGTTTCTGAAGAAGAGATCTGCTCTGAATTGAAAGAACAAGGAGTGACGGCTGTCAAAAGAATATCAATGAGAAAGGATGAGAATCTCGTCCCTACCCGAGTTCTCATCCTAACGTTTAACACCCCACGGCCTCCAAGTTCCATCAAGGCAGGCTATCTAAACTGCCCAGTGAGGATTTATATCCCAAACCCACTGCGGTGCTTTAGATGCCAAAAATACGGCCACTCACAAACATCTTGTCGTGGTAACCCTGCCTGTGCTTGATGTGGTGCGAAAGACCACGAGAGCAAGGAATGTTCAGCTTCTAAACCGATCTGTGTAAATTGTCAACAAGATCATCCTGCCTACTCTAGAGCATGCCAGCGGTGGAAGGATGAAAAAGAAATACAAAAACTGAAAACAGAGCTGAATATCTCCTACCCAGAGGCCAGAAAACGTATCCAACCAGTAAATAGCGGGAAACCTTCATACGCCCAGAAGGTTTCTGCTAAGTGCACTATCGGGACACAAACTGAGATGACTATACCACCAAAAGAGTCATTCACCACGATTGCACGCTATTTATTGAGTTCTCAAAAGCCCACCAAAAAAACACAGTCAGTTGCCACTCCTATATCCGTACCTCCTAGTGCTCCACCACTACCAAAACCAAGTGGTAAAGAGCCTCAAGTAACAACAGAAAGAATGGATGTAGAGAACAAGGAGGTACAGGATGAATCAGTCTTGGAACTCTTTGCGAAGGAAGAAATGGACACGGGACAGCGTCCATTCTTCCCCAAAAAAGATAAAGCCAAGACTGATAAAAGTAAGCCCTCAGCACCTCGGAAGCCGCCTGATGGACCCACCAAGCCAAAATAATGGCTAAATTCCTACAATGGAATTGTCGTGGATTCCGGCGAAATACAGATGACATCAAGGCCCTCCTGCAAAAGCACGAGCCAGTATGCTTTTGCTTGCAGGAGACATATCTAAAGGCAAATGATGATCCTACTATGCATAACATCACAATCTTTCGTAAGGATAGAATTGCGGATGGTCCTGCTCATGGAGGAGTGGCTATCCTTGTGAATAATCAGACCCCAGTTCAGCCCTTGCTAATTACAACCAGCATAGAGGCTGTTGCAATTCGCCTTACAGTGGGATTTCTATTAACGGTCTGCTCTATTTATTTGCCACCTGAGACTGACATCTCCCAGGCAGACCTTGATGATCTTCTTACGCAGCTGCCTCCCCCTTTCTTACTTCTCGGGGATTTTAACGGACATAACACCCTGTGGGGTAGTGCTAACATCAACGGAAGGGGACGAGTCATAGAGCGTTTGCTCAATGACAATAACCTTTCCTTTCTAAAGACTGGAACAAACACCTTCTTCCACATGCCTACCCGTACCTCTTCTGCCATTGATCTCTCTATCTGCTCCCCTTCTCTACTCCCTTCACTCACTTGGGAAGTGGAGGAGAATCCATATGGAAGTGATCACTTCCCTGTGATAACCTTGTTACACAGCGGGAGACCATGTCTTCCCTTCAGGTTACCACGGTGGAAGATTGATCAGGCTGACTGGATTGCCTTCCAACATCAGGCAAATTTTGAACTCAGTACCGTCAGTCAGGAGCTGATCAATGATGCAGTAACGTACATCACAGAAATTATCGTCCAAGCAGCTAAGAATACTGTTCCAAAAACATCTGCCCGGTTTCCACCTTTTCCCAAACCTTGGTGGAACTCTCAATGCACAACAGCAAAAAAGGCTCAAAACAAAGCGTGGGGGATATTTCGCCGATATCCTACCACGACCAACCTTATAGCCTTCAAACGTGCACGAGCCAAAGCACGCTACATCCGTCGTCAGAGTCAAAAGGAATCGTGGATCCGTTTTAGATCATCTATTAACCAGTCTACCAACTCTAAGGTAGTCTGGGAAAAAATCCGGAAAATGAAGGGTAAATACACAGCACACCCCTCATCGGTCCTTGAATATAATGGATGTACTATTGCAGACTCTACTGCAATAGCCAATGCTCTTGGGGAAACATTTTCTAAGATCTCTGCAACGTCATCTTACTCCTCAGAGTTTCTGGTTTTAAAGTGCACGACTGAATATCAGGCCCTTAAATTCACATCGAAGGGTTCCCACCCATATAATGGGCCATTTACTATCCACGAGCTAAAAACAGCACTTGCCCGTACAAAGGCTACCGCTGTTGGACCAGACAACATCCATTATGAAATGGTCAAACATCTTTCACCAGAATCCATGGACTGTTTGCTTTTCATGTATAACAGAATCTTCCTTGAAGAGCACTTTCCGGATACCTGGCGCAAGGCAACTATACTTGCTTTTGCTAAGCCGGGAAAGGATCCTAAATGTCCAAAAAACTATCGTCCTATTGCTCTGACCAGCTGTCTGTGCAAAATATTGGAGAGAATGGTCAATGCTCGTCTCTTATGGTATTTAGAATCGAACGACCTTCTCTCCCTCTTTCAGTGCGGCTTCCGAACAAACAGGTCCACACTGGACCACTTAATTAGACTGGAAACATCAATCCGTGATGCTTTCCTAAAAAGAGAACACTTGGTGTCCATCTTCTTTGACATGGAAAAAGCGTACGACACAACTTGGAGATTTGGTATTTTAAAAGACCTTTACAATCTCGGTCTGAGAGGCCACCTTCCCATTTTTATTAAAAATTTTTTATCCTGCCGTTATTTCCAAGTTCGTGTAGGATCCTCCCTTTCACGGCCTTTTTGCCAAGAGGAGGGGGTACCGCAAGGATCTGTCTTAAGTGTTACGCTTTTTGCCATTAAAATAAATTCTATTTCTGAACAACTTCCTCCAACTATAAACAGTGCACTCTATGTCGATGACTTCAGAATATTCTCTCAATCATGCAATATGAGGGTTATTGAGAGACAACTGCAACAAGCTATTGACCGTGTTAACACCTGGGCCACGGCCAATGGTTTCAGGTTCTCACCGGAGAAGACCGTTTGCGTCCATTTTTGTCGCAAACGTAACCTCCACCCTGAGCCTGAATTACGACTTGGACAAAGCACCATTCCAGTTGTATCAGAGGCGAAATTCCTGGGACTCATTTTTGACAAAAAGTTGACATTTGTTCAACACATTCGTCAGCTACGTACGAAGTGTACGAGAGGGCTTAACATCCTCCGCTCTCTCTCTTCTACCTCTTGGGGTGCAGACCGATGCACTCTCCTACGTCTGTACCGTGCACTTGTACGTTCAAAATTGGACTATGGGTCTCAGGTATATGCATCTGCCAGAAATAGCGCTGTTCGTTGGCTTGACCCCGTCCATCATCAAGCCATCCGCATTGCTACCGGTGCTTTTAGAACTTCGCCTGTCCAAAGTCTGTATGCCGAAGCAAATGAACCATCTTTGTCGCTTCGGCGAATGCAGTTGTCTCTGCAATATGCCTTCAAGCTGAAGTCCCTGCCGGACCACCCCACGTGGACATCCGTTTTCGAGCCACGATGGGAAAATCTTTATAACACACGACGCACTGCCAATCGGCCATTCGGCATTCGTGTTCAAGAGCTACTCAATGAGCTTAACATCTCGGTAGACAAGGTTGCTCGATCACCAAAGGAGTCCCTTCCACCCTGGCATGCACAAACACCAGCATGTGACTTCTCGCTCAAACTTGCGACGAAGTCTAATACTCCGCCCTCTGTCTACTTTCAGCTCTATTCACAACACCGTGCAGAACATTCTGACTTCTTGCCAGTTTACACAGACGGCTCGAAGTCGGAATTATATGTAGGATCTGCTGCCGTTTTTCCAGATAAAACCATATCAGAGCAGATACCTGTTAACTGCAGCATTTACACTGCAGAGCTGCATGCCATAGAGTTAGCTCTAGATCACATAAGAAAACACCGTTACCAACGGTGTATTATATATGCCGATTCAATGAGTGCACTACAGGCTTTATCAGCGATGTCACACACCAATCATCCAACCCTGTCCCGAATTCAGCAGATAATATACAGCCTCGATGCAAGCGGATTCGATATCCGCTTCTGCTGGATCCCCAGTCACATCGGGATTAGAGGAAATGATTTGGCTGACACTGCAGCCAAATCGACAGCCCTGACGGATAATCTTGACCTGTTAGTCCCCTATACAGACTACAGGCAAGTGATCCGTAGTAACCTGCAATCTCAGTGGCAAGATTCATGGCATCCACTGATTACTACAAACAAACTATGTCGAATTAAGCCTGTGATCCATCCTTGGCGTTCCAGCTTACGCAGGGATCGCAAAGAGGAAGTTGTTCTTGCTCGGCTCCGCATAGGACACTGTTATTTGACACACTCCTTTTTGCTGAGGGCTGATGACCCTCCTATGTGTGAGCAATGCGACACCGTTTTAACCGTCGAACACATTTTATGTGATTGTTCTAGTTTTATAAATGCTCGTTTTACTGCTTTTACCCATCTGACTGATCCGTATACACTCAGTCAGATTTTAAATGACAACGACAATGTGTCAGCAGTTTTTAAATTTTTAAAGTCGATCAATTTGTATACAGTCATATGAAATAAACAATTTGCTTTTGTCATTGTACTGATTTTATGACTGTATGCACCTTAAGACGAAGTAGCTTTTTTACAAGTTACCAGTCTTACCTTTTTATATTTTAACTTTTTCCTGGCGCACTATAACCCTGCTGTTTTTGCGCCACAAAAAATCAAAATCAAATCAAATCAAACCGGACCGGCTCGACTGGGATCAATCGGCGGGTGGTATTATACTGCTAGGGTCAACTGCGTTCCAATAAGTCTCCCTCCCTATGGTCCTGGGACGGGATAAAGACTTATTGGTAACGTGGGTATGGTGTTCTAAGCGAACTCGGCGTCCCATTCGTGTACGCAGTACCTGCTAGTTCACGAGTGGGCGCCCCCTCGTAGGGCTCCGTGGTGGGTGAGGTACTTAGGCATCAGACATTTTTTCTTTACTCCAATGAGTAATTTAAATTCTTCTTCTGGGGCCCCAACAAGGCCCCTACCTAATCGATCGTCAGATGAGAGTGAAACCAATTCAGCTAAAAGAGCCAGAACTGAGGAGAAAACAACATCTGTGACACCTCTTTTCCTCATTCTCCATTCCACCGGAGAGCAGTCACTTGGGAAAATGTCACCTTTCTTTATCCAGAAAGGATTAGAAGGGATGGCAGGTTCACCCAAATCCGTAAAACGGCTGCGTTCTGGAGATATTCTAATAGAAGCATCAAATATAAATCAAGCTGAAAAATTTTTGAAAGCCACATCTATAGGGGGAATACCCATCATCACAACCCCTCACAAAACTTTGAACTCTTCAAGAGGTGTGATATCAGAGTGGGATCTTCTTCACGTTTCTGAAGAAGAGATCTGCTCTGAATTAAAAGAACAAGGAGTAACAGCTGTCAAGCGAATATCCATGCGTAAGGATGGGAATCTTGTCCCTACCCGAGTTCTCATCCTAACATTCAACACCCCAAGGCCTCCAAGTTCCATCAAGGCAGGGTACTTAAACTGCCCAGTGAGGATTTACGTTCCAAACCCACTGAGGTGTTTTAAATGTCAAAAGTATGGCCACTCACAAACAGCTTGTCGTGGTAACCCTGCCTGTGCTCGATGTGGTACTAAAGATCACGAGAGCAAGGAATGTATAGCTCCTAAGCCTAACTGTATTAACTGCCAAGGAGAGCACCCTGCATACTCTCGAGCATACCAGCGGTGGAAGGACGAAAAGGAGATACAAAAGTTAAAAACGGAGCTTAACATCTCCTACCCAGAGGCTAGAAAACGCATACAACCAATAAATAGCGGAAAGCCTTCATATGCTCAGAAGGTTTCTGCGAAGTGCACTATCGGTACACAAACAGATATGACTATACCACCAAGAGAGTCATTCACGCCGATTGCACGCTATTTATTGAGTTCACAAAAGCCCACCACAAAAACACAATCAGCTGCTACTCCAATATCCGTACCTCCTAGTGCTCCACCACTAACAAAACCAAGTGGTAAAAAAGAGCAACCAAAATTAACAGAATCAATGGATGTAGAGGACAAGGAGGTACCGGACGATTCAGTCTTGCAACTCTTCGTGGAGGAAGAAATGGACACCGGACAGCGTCCATTCTTCCCCAAAAAAGATAAAGCCAAGACTGATAAAAGTAAGCCCTCAGCACCTCGGAAGCCGCCTGATGGACCCACCAAGCCAAAATAATGGCTAAATTCCTACAATGGAATTGTCGTGGATTCCGGCGAAATACAGATTACATCAAGGCCCTCCTGCAAAAGCATGAGCCAGTTTGCTTTTGCTTGCAGGAGACTTATCTAAAGGCAAATGATTATCCCACCATGCATAACATCACAATCTTTCGTAAGGATAGAATTGCGGATGGTCCTGCTCATGGAGGAGTGGCTATCCTTGTGAGTAATCAGACACCAGTTCAGCCTTTGCTAATTACAACCAGCATAGAGGCTGTTGCAATTCGCCTTACAGTGGGATTTTTATTAACGGTCTGCTCTATTTATTTGCCACCTGGGACTGACATCTCCCAGGAAGACCTTGATGATCTTCTAACGCAGTTGCCACTCCCTTTCTTACTTCTAGGGGATTTTAATGGACATAACGCCCTGTGGGGTAGTGCTAACATCAATGGAAGGGGACGGGGCATAGAGCGTATGCTCAATGACAATGCCCTTTCCCTTCTAAATACTGGAACAAACACCTTCTTCCACATGCCTACCCGTACTTTTTCTGCCATTGATCTCTCAATCTGCTCCCCTTCTCTACTCCCATCACTCACTTGGGAAGTGGAGGAGAATCCATACGGAAGTGATCACTTCCCTGTGATAACCTTGTTACACAGTGGGAGATCATGTCTTCCTTTTAGGTTACCACGGTTGAAGTTTGATCAGGCTGACTGGAATGCCTTCCAACGTCAGGCAAATTTTGAACTCAGTACAGTCAGTCAGGAGCCTATCAATGACGCAGTAACGTACATCACAGAAATCATTGTCCAAGCAGCTGCGAATGCTGTTCCAAAAACATCTGCCCGGTTTCCACCATTTCCCAAACCTTGGTGGAATTCACAATGCACAGCAGCAAAAAAGGCTCAAAACAAAGCATGGGGGATATTCCGCCGATATCCTACCACTGTTAATCTAATAGCCTTCAAGCGTGCACGAGCCAAAGCACGCTACATTCGCCGTCAGAGTCAAAAGGAATCATGGATCCGTTTTACATCATCTATTAACCAGGCTACCAATTCTAAGGTAGTCTGGGATAAAATCCGGAAAATGAAGGGAAAATATACATCCCACCCTTCTTCAATCCTAGATTATAATGGATGCGCTATTGCAGATCCAACTGCAATAGCCAATGCTCTTGGGGAAACATTCTCTAACATCTCCGCAACATCTTCGTATTCCCCAGAGTTCCTGGTCCTAAAACATAAAATCGAGAAACAGGCACTTAATTTCAAGTCCAAGGACCTCTGTCCCTACAACGGGGATTTTACTATTCAGGAACTGAAAAGAGCCCTCGCTCTTTCCAAAGCAAGTGCTGTTGGACCAGATGACATCCATTATGACATGATTAAACATCTTTCACCAAAATCTATGGATTGTCTGCTCCTTCTGTATAACAGAATCTTTATTGAAGGGCAGTTTCCGGACTCCTGGCTAAAGGCAATCGTTCTTGCCTTTCCTAAGCCAGGAAAGGATCCAAAAGTCACCACCAATTATCGTCCTATTGCTCTGACCAGCTGTCTGTGCAAAATTCTGGAGAGAATGGTTAATTTTCGTTTAATATGGTATCTCGAATCAAATGACCTTCTCTCCAACATCCAGTGCGGCTTCCGAAGGAACCGGTCCACTTTGGACCATTTTATTAGATTGGAAGCATCCATCCGGGATGCTTTCCTAAAACGCGAACACTTGGTGTCGGTGTTCTTTGACATGGAGAAAGCGTATGACACAACTTGGAGATTTGGTATTTTAAAAGACCTTTACAACCTTGGTCTAAGGGGCCACCTTCCAATTTTTATTAAAAATTTTTTATCCTTCCGTTATCTCCAAGTTCGTGTAGGATCCTCCCTTTCGCGGCCCTTTTGCCAAGAGGAGGGGGTACCACAAGGATCTGTCTTAAGTGTCACGCTTTTTGCCATTAAAATAAATTCTATGTCTGAACAACTTCCTCCAACTATAAACAGTGCACTCTATGTCGACGACTTCAGCATATTCTCTCAATCATGCAATATGAGGGTTATTGAGAGACAACTACAACAAGCTATTGACCGTGTTAACTCCTGGGCCACGGCCAATGGTTTCAGGTTCTCACCGAAGAAAACCGTTTGCGTACATTTTTGTCGCAAACGTAACCTCCACCCTGAGCCTGAATTACGACTTGGACAAAGCACCATTCCAATTGTATCAGAGGCGAAATTCCTGGGACTCATTTTTGACAAAAAGCTGACATTTGTCCAACACATTCGTCAGCTTCGCACAAAGTGCACGAGAGGGCTTAACATCCTCCGCTCTCTCTCTTATACCTCTTGGGGTGCAGACCGGTGCACTCTTCTACAGTCTGTACCGTGCACTTGTTCGCTCAAAATTAGATTATGGGTCTCAGGTATATGCATCTGCCAGAAATAGCGCTGTTCGTTGGCTTGACTCCATCCATCATCAAGCCATTCGTATTGCTGCTGGTGCATTCAGAACATCACCTGTCCAAAGTCTTTATGTCGAAGCAAACGAACCATCCTTGTCGCTTCGACCAATGCAGTTGTCTTTACAATATGCCTTCAAGCTGAAGTCCCTACCAGACCATCGCACGTGGACATCCGTTTTCGAGCCACGATGGGAAAATCTCTACAACACACGACGGACCGCCAATCGCCCATTCGGCATTCGTGTTCAAGAGCTACTCAATGAGCTTAACATCTCGGTAGACAATGTCGCTCGATCACCAAAGGAGCCCCTTCCACCCTGGCATGCACAAACACCAGCATGTGACTTCTCGCTCAAGATTGCGACGAAGTCGAATACTCCAATTTCTGTCTACCTTCAGCTCTATTCACAACACCGTGCAGAACATTCTGACTTCTTGCCAGTTTACACAGACGGCTCGAAGTCAGAATCGTATGTGGGATCTGCTGCTGTCTTTCCAAATAATACCATATCAGAGCAGAAACCCCTTGACTGCAGCATTTACACTGCAGAGCTGCATGCCATAGAGTTAGCTCTAGATCACATAAGAAAACACCGTTACCAACGGTGTATTATATATGCCGACTCAATGAGTGCACTACAGGCTTTGTCAGCGATGTCACACACTAATCATCCAACCCTGTCCCGAATCCAGCAGATAATATACAGCCTCTATGAAAGTGGATTCGATATCCGCTTCTGCTGGATCCCCAGTCACATCGGGATTAGAGGAAATGATTTGGCTGACACTGCAGCCAAATCAGCAGCCCTGACGGATAATCTTGACCTGTTAGTCCCCTATACAGACTACAGGCAAGTGATCCGTAGTAACCTACAATCTCAGTGGCAAGATTCGTGGCATCGACTGATTATTACAAACAAACTATGTCAAATGAAGCCTATGATCCATCCTTGGCGGTCCAGCTTACGCAGGGATCGCAAAGAGGAAGTTGTTCTTGCTCGGATCCGCATAGGACACTGTCATATTACACACTCCTTTTTGCTGAGGGCTGATGACCCTCCTATGTGCGAGCAGTGCGACACCATTTTATCCGTTAAACATATTTTATGTGACTGTACCAATTTTAGAAATGCTCGTTTTACCGCTTTTAACCATCTGACTGAGCCGTATACACTCAGTCAGATTTTATCCGACAATGACAATGTGTCTGCTATTTTTAGTTTCCTAAAAACAGTAAACCTTTTTACTCATATTTAAAAAAATCTTATTATTTTAAGATTTACTACTGTTACTTGTTTTCAGATATTTGTCTTATACAGTTTATAATTGTTTTATACTCTGACTTAGTGACCTAATTCATTAGGTCACTGAATGTTTTACTAATTTTTTTTTTTGACAAAGTTTTGGCGCATTATAGCCTAAGTAGCTGATGCGCCAATAAAACTCAACTAACTAACTAACTACTCATGGGGGTTGACCCACCTCGATGCACGCATTGTTCACTACCGCTAACAGTCAAGCATATACTTTTAGATTGTCCTCACTATTCTCCTTTTAGAAGAATTTTCCACTCTCAATCACAGCTGCAAGAACCGTTATCGCTTAACCACATGATTGGCAATAGTGCTAACCTAGCTACACTCTATACATTTCTGAAGGAAATACATATATATGAATTCCTATGATGCCAAAATAGAACATATTATATTACCTTAGATTAATAATGTAGGACCTGGCACATTTTGGCCTTAGCTGCCCTTGTGCCTTTAAACACCAATACCAATACCAATACAACAACAACTACAGGCAAGTGATCCGTAATAACTTACAATCTCAGTGGCAAGATTCGTGGCTTCGACTGATTACTTCAAACAAACTATGTCGAATTAAGCCTGTGATCCATCCTTGGCAGTCCAGCTTACTCAGGGATCGCAATGAGGAAGTTGTTCTTGCTCGGCTTCGCATAGGACACTGTCATGTTACACACTCCTTTCTGCTGAGGACTGATGACCCTTCTATGTGCGAGCAGTGCGACACCATTTTATCTGTTCAACATATTTTATGTGACTGTACCAATTTTAGAAATGCTCGTTTTACCGCTTTTAACCATCTGACTGAGCCAAATACACTCAGTCAGATTTTATCCGACAATGACCATGTGTCTGCTATTTTTAGTTTCCTAAAAACAGTAAACCTTTTTACTCATATTTAAAAAATCTTATTATTTTAATATTTAATATTGTTACTTGTTTACTGATATTTGTCTTTTACAGTTTATACTTGTTTTTATACCCTGACTTAGTGACCTATTTCATTAGGTCACTGAAAGTTTTACTTTTTTTATGACAAGGTTTTGGCGCATTATAGCCTAAGTTGCTGATGCGCCAATAAAACTCAACCAATCAATCAAGCTGTTTGTGGTATGCAAATTTGAAGGAACTCCACTTCCCATTTATTTATACATTGAACTGATTAGTTACTAAGATTTAAGCCGCAATTGTAAAAGGGGCACATCTCAGAACTAGTGGAAATATTCGACTGCTGCTTTGGTAGTAATTTAGCCAGTTGTTCATAACACTTTTTTGGGAAACCTTTACGAGGTAAGTTATTCACCGATGAGATATAAATCTAGCTTTCCTGTCCACTCACCTATATAGTGGGGCGGCTGAAATGATCACATTGCAATGGAGTCTGGTCTTTTTATTGAATTCGGTACTCGAAATCAGCACCATCTCATGGGTACGCAATTTTCTGTTCATTTCCTGGTCTTGGTGTATGTTAAAATTATGTTAAAATATTGGGGTAGGGCTTAACGTTTGGAAACTAGTGTATTTGGAGCGACATTTAAATATACCTACGTTATAATCATTGCATATATTGAAATAATGTACTTTGGTTTGTTTTTATTGTTCTCTAGGGATATTCTGAAAAACTTGTTGCAAGATTTTGTACAGAATATAAGGACAGCCATACAAAAAGGGCAGGAAGTTTCCAAAAGCCTTTTAGACAAGGTAATGTGCCAATATAGCAATATTTCGTACTTTGTTTCTTCTCCGAATTCTATTTAGTGCATAATTAGTTTTCTCTTAACTGAAGTGAGTTGTAATATAAACTAAATTGGAATTCTAATATACACTGCTCGACAAAATGAACAGAACAAAATGTTTTCAGGAATATTTTATTGTGAATACTGTCGCCGATGGCGAATATTTGTAATAATAGGCATCCTGACATGCAAATTCCGAGTATCCAATAGAAATCGGTCTATGACCTTACATAGCCACACATATTATGTAAATTATCCATGACTATAAAACACGGGTTGCGACTACATTACTCCAGCCCCGTTTTTTGGCTTATTTAGTGACAAAACAAATTATGATATTAGGGTTACCCGTAATTTAATACATAAACCCGTATTTGTGTCTGTAAATTGCGTGTGTCCCCTGGACGATTTGCCTGTTTTACTTGTCGAAAAAAACCCAGTTTTTGGAGGGAAAAAAAAAAAATTGCTATCTACGTCTAAGACCGACTAACTCAGCCACGGAGGGGAAATACCCATTAAAGTTCTACGCGTGATCGACGGGATGAACCCGGACCTTTTCTACCCGGTGTGGGGAGGGCTGTGACGATACCATTGTACTACACGCCCAGATTATTCAGTGATATAACCACATCTGCATTACTCAGGATGGTAAGTCATTTCTATAATTCTTTGAGATGGCAGCCGTTGGACGAAAGAAGCCTGGCAGTCACAGGTGTAGGAGCATTAGCAACAAAGGCCATATTGCTCCGGGGACATGCGGTAGTCATTCCCTGACCTTTCCGCATTCTCCGCATTTGATGGTAACGGTCTCGAACCCCGGTCTAATCAAGAAGCGTGTGCTACGCACTGCTGCTCTTGTCCTCCTGGCTACTGAAGCGCCACGATGTCCTGTCATCAACTGTCTCTTAAGGTTGTTGCGGCCACAGATGAAAACATTTCCAACTGGACTGTGTTAAGAGCTCAAATGAAGTGGACTCTACGCAAGGAATTCAAGAGTTGTATCCAGTAGTCCAAGAACTACAACATCAAAAAGTTATACAGGCAAAGCGAATTAAAATCAAGAAAGATGCTGAACTGGTTCCGACACGCAGTGTTATACTGACCTTTTCCCCCTCGACGTGGGCACCTGTACGTGGTGAGGGGACCTCCCAGTGACGCTGCTGGACTTCCAGACTAGCATCACTGGGATCTAACGCCCGTACTTTGGTTCCAGGGTTACATCGTTGGAATCCGGCGTGTGCAGCCGTGCGCCGCGACTCGTGGAATGCCGAAAGGGGGATCCTGGTGGTTGAGGGGCCCAGCCTTAATACACCACTTTGGCCCCTGCTTTGACAAGTCGGGTGGTCCCGGATCGGCTCGACTGGGATCAATCGGCGGGTGGTTTTATACTGCTAGGGTCAACTGCGTTCCAATAAGTCTCCCTCCCTTTGGTCCTGGGACGGGATAAAGACTTATTGGTAACGTGGGTATGGTGTTCTAAGCGAACTCGGCGTCCCATTCGTGTACGCAGTACCTGCTAGTTCACGAGTGGGCGTCCCCTCGTAGGGCTCCGTGGTGGGTGAGGTACGTAGGCATCAGACACTTTTTCTTTACTCTATGAGTAATTTAAATCCTTGTTCTGGGGCCCCAACAAGGCCCCTACCTAATCGATCAGATGAGAGTGAGAGCAATTCTGCCAAAAGAGCCACAACTGAGGATAAAACACCATCTATAACACCGCTTTTCCTCATTCTCCATTCTACCGGAGAGCAGTCAATTGGGAAGATGTCACCCTTTTTTATCCAGAAAGGATTAGAAGGGCTGGCATGATCACCAAAATCTGTAAAACGGCTGCGTTCTGGCGATCTCTTAATTGAAGCTTCAAGTATAAAGCAAGCAGACAGAATCCTGAATGCGACATCCATAGGGGGAATACCGATGAGTGTAACACCGCACAGAACTTTGAACTCTTCACGAGGAGTCATTTCAGAGTGGGATCTTCTTCATGTCTCTGAGGAAGAGATCTGCTCTGAACTAAAAGACCAAGGAGTGACGGCTGTCAAGAGAATATCAATGCGGAAGGATGAGAATCTCGTCACTACCCGAGTTCCCATCATAACATTTAACACCCCACGGCCTCCAAGTTCCATCAAGGCAGGCTATTTAAACTGCCCAGTGAGGCTTTACATCCCAAACCCACTGAGGTGTTTTAAATGCCAAAAATACGACCATTCACAAACGGCTTGTCGTTGTAACCCTGCCTGTGCTCGATGTGGTTCGAACGATCACGAGAGCAATGAATGTTCAGCTTCCAAACCGATCTGTATAAATTGCCAAGGAGAGCACCCTGCCTACTCCAGAGCATGCCAGCGGTGGAAGGATGAAAAAGAGATCCAAAAACTAAAAACAGAGCTGAATTTCTCCTACCCAGAGGCTAGAAGACGCATGCAACCAATAAATAGCGGGAAGCCTTCATATGCCCAGAAGGTTTCTGCGAAGTGCACTATCGGTACACAAACAGAGATGACTGTACCACCAAGAGAGTCATTCATTCCGATTGCACGCTATTTATTGAGTTCACAAAAGCCCACTAAAAAAACGCAGTCAGCTGCCACTCCTATATCCGTACCTCCGAGTGCTCCACCACTACCAAAACCAACTGGTAAAGATCTAACAGATAAAACAGAAACAATGGATGTCGAGCACAAGTGGGTACCGGATGAATCAGTCTTAGAACTCTTTGCGGAGGAAGAAATGGACTCGGGACAGCGTCCATTCTTCCCCAAAACAGATAAAGCCAAGACTGATAAAAGTAAGCCCTCAGCACCTCGGAAGCCGCCTGATGGACCCAACAAGCCAAAATAACGGCTAAATTGCTACAATGGAATTGTCGTGGATTCCGGCGAAATACTGGTGACATCAAGGCCCTCCTGCAAAAGCACGAGCCAGTTTGCTTTTGCTTGCAGGAGACTTATCTAAAAGCAAATGATTATCCCACCATGTATAACATCACAATCTTTCGTAAGCATAGAATCGCGGATGGTCCTGCTCATGGAGGAGTGGCTATCCTTGGGAGTAATCAGAACCCAGTTCAGCCCTTGCTAATTACAACCAGCATAGAGGCTGTTGCAATTCGCCTTACAGTGGGATTTTTATTAACGGTCTGCCCTATTTATTTGCCACATGGGACTGACAACTCCCAGGTAGACCTTGATGATCTTGTAATGCAGTTGCCTCCCCCTTTCTTACTTCTCCGGAATTTTAAAGGACATAACACCCTGTGGGGTAGGGCTAACATCAATGGAAGGGGACGGGTCATAGAGCGTATGCTCAATGACAATGACCTTTCCCTTTTAAATACTGGAACAAACACCTTCTTCCACATGCCTACCCGTACTTTTTCTGCCATTGATCTCTCTATCTGCTCTCCTTCTCTACTCCCTTCACTCACTTGGGAAGTGGAGGATAATCCATACGTAAGTGATCACTTCCCTGTGATAACCTTGTTACACAGTGGGAGACCGTGTCTTCCTTTTAGGTTACCACGGTGGAAGTTTGATCAGGCTGACTGGAATGCCTTCCAACATCAGGCAAATTTTGACCTCAGTACAGTCAGTCAGGAGCCTATCAATGACGCATTAACGTACATTACAGAAATCACTGTCCAAGCAGCTGCGGATGCTGTCCCAAAAACATCTGCCCGGTTTCCACCATTTCCCAAACCTTGGTGGAATTCATAATGCAGAGCAGCAAAAAAGGCTCAAAACAAAGCGTGGGGGATATTTCGCCGATATACTACCACGACCAACCTTATAGCCTTTAAACGCGCACGAGCCAAAGCACGTTATATCCGCCGTCAGAGTCAAAAGGAATCGTGGATCCGTTTTACATCATCTATTAACCAGGCTACCAATTCTAAGGTAGTCTGGGATAAAATCCGGAAAATGAAGCGAAAATATACATCCAACCCTTCTTCAATCCTAGATTATAATTGATGCACTATTGCAGATCCAACTGCAATAGCCAATGCTCTTGGGGAAACATTGTCTGACATCTCTGCAACATCTTCCTATTCCCCAGAGTTCCTGGTCCTGAAACATAAAATCGAAAAGCAGGCACTTAATTTCAAGTCCAAGGGCCTCTATCCCTGCAACGGGGCATTCACTATAGAGGAACTGAAAAGAGCCCTCGCTCTTTCCAACTCAAGTGCTGTTCGACCAGATGGCATCCATTATGAAATGATTAAGCATCTTTCACCAAAATCTATGTATAATCTGCTCCTTCTATATAACAGAATCTTTATTGAAGGGCAGTTTCCGGATTCCTGGAGCAAGGCAATCGTTCTTGCCTTTGGTAAGCCAGGAAAGGATCCAAAAGTCACTACTAATTACCGTCCTATTGCTCTGACTAGCTGTATGTGCAAAATTCTGGAGAGAATGGTTAATTTTCGCTTAATATGGTATTTAGAATCAAATTACCTTCTCTCCAACATCCAGTGCGGCTTCCTAAGGAACCGGTCCACTTTGGACCATCTTATTAGATTTGAAACATCCATCCGGGATGCTTTCCTAAAACGCGAACACTTGGTGTCAGTGTTCTTTGACATGGAGAAAGCGTATGACACAACTTGGAAATTTGGCATCTTAAAAGATTTACATAACCCAGGCCTTAGAAGGCATCTCCACTGTTTTATTAAAAATTTTTAGCCAATCGATCTTTCCAAGTTCGTGTGGGATCCTCACTCTCTCGTTCATTCAGCCAAGAGGAGGGAGAACCACAAGGATCAGTATTAAGTGTCACGCTTTTCGCAATCAAAATAAATTCCATGACAGAACAACTTCCTCCAACTGTAAACAGTGCCCTCTATGTTGATGACTTTAGTATATTTTGCCAGTCATGCAACATGAGGGATATTGAAAGACAACTGCAGAAATCCATTGATCGCTTCAATTCCTGGGCACTTGCCAATGGCTTCAGGTTCTCGCCGGAGAAGACCGTTTGCGTACATGTTTGTCGTAAGCGTAATCTTCATCCTGAACCTGAATTAAGGCTCGGACAAAATGCTATTCCAGTAGCAGGGGACACAAAATTCTTGGGACTCATATTTGACAAAAAGCTGACCTTTCTGGGTCATATCCATCATCTCCGCACAACGTGCACACGTGGGCTTAATATTCTTCGCTCGCTCTCGTCTACTTCTTGGGGCGCAGACCGATGCGCCATTCTTCGGCTTTACCGTGCACTTGTGCGATCAAAATTAGATAATGGGTCCCAGGTATATTCCTCAGCCAGAGACAGTGTCCGTCGATGGCTGGACCCCGTCCATCATCAGGCCCTACGTATTGCTACTGGAGCATATCGCACATCTCCTGTCCAGAGCTTATACGTCGAAGCAAACGAACCATCGTTATTGCTTCGACGTAAGCAGTTGTCTTTAAAGTACGCTTTCAAACTGAAATCCCTGCCAGACCATACTTCGTGGCCATTCGTTTTTGAATCACGATGGGAAAATTTATACCATAAGACTGCCAATCGTCCTTTTGGTATTCGTCTCCAAGAGCTACTCAAATAACTTAATATCAAGGTAGACAAGGTTGCCCAAACATCAAAGCAACCCTTTCCACCCTGGCATGCTCGTGTCCCTGCATGTGACTTGTCTCTGAGAAATTGGGGTAAGTCGGACACTCCATCGTCTGTCTACCTGCAGCTTCATTCAGCACACCGAACTGAATATTCCGACCGCGCCAGTCTACACAGACGGTTCGAATTCAGAATCATATGTGGGATCTGCTGCTGTCTTTACAGACAGCAGTATATCAGAGCAGAATCCCTCTGAATGCAGCATATTTACTGCAGAGCTGCACGCTGTAGAGTTAGCCTTGGATCATATTAGTAAATGACAATACCAACGGTTCATTTTATATTCCGACTCTCTTAGCATGTTACAGGCTTTAATATCTGTGAGATATAATCCTCATCCAGTTCTGTCTAGTATTCAGCAGAAGATTCACTTCCTCCGTGGACGTGAATATGATATCCGCTTCTGCTGGATTCCCAGCCACATTGGGATTAGGGGAAATGATTTGGCTGACGCCGCAGCCAAATCAGCAATTCCCAATAAAAACCGCTGCCTGTCAGTCCCCTATACAGACTACCGGCAAATAATACGCTCTAAATTATATTCCCAATGGCAAGATTCTTTGCACGGACAAGCCACAAATAAACTACGTCACATAAAGCCCGTAATTTCGCAATGGCAGTCCAGTCTACGCAGGGTCCGAAGAGAGGAAGTTGTTCTTGCTCGGCTCCGCATAGGTCCTAGTCATCTAACACATTCCTATTTGCTGAGGGTGGATGACCCACCTATGTGCGAGATGTGTAATCTTATTTTAACCGTCCGTCATCTTTTTATTGAATGTCCTGTTTTTATAGAAGAGCGTCGCTTGTGTGTCAATGCTTTTAATAATTTGACTGAGCCATTTACACTCAGTCAGATAATAGGTGACAGAGACAATATGTCCGACGTTTTTAGCTTTTTGCAATCTATTAATTTTTATACAAGGATCTAAGATTTATACTTTTTATACTTTTACTTTGTACCTTTTTAACAATAATTAATTGCTTGACGTGGTAGCCCTGGCTACCAAAATGTTTAATAGCATTTTAAATTTGACTTGGCGCATTATGGCCTTAGCTCCCAATGCCATCGTTACTGCTGACCGCTCGCAACGTTACTGCTTCCCTCGCTGAGCAACGTCACTGCTTTACCGCTAGCAACGTTACTGCTAACCCCGCTTGCAACGTCACTGCTATCGCTAGCAACGTACTGCTCTCTTCTTCTGCTGATCGCTTGGTCACTGGTTGGCACCGCTCCTGCCTCCACGTGGCGGGGTCGGTAACCTGGGAGAAGGAATTCCCTCTTCCAGGGCTGAAAGGAGCAACGATGGATTGCGATGCATATCCACCGCTAGAACCCACGGTTTCCAGACCTGTCAACTCTGATTTAGAGCATGACTTGAATCGACCGATGAGACAGCGGACTGAAAAACAGAGTGCAGATATGCCAGCATTTCTAATAATGCATTCATTATCCACACAACCTGTAGGCAAGTTATCGCCATTTCTAATACAGAAATGTTTAGAATCGGTTGTTGGATCTCCTAAAATGGTGAAGCGTCTTCAATCTGGAGACCTTCTAATTGAAGCTTCGAAGCCAAGCCATTCAGAAAAATTGTTAAAATTGACAACTTTTAACAACATTCCAGTATCAGTTACGCCACATAACACCCTGAACACCTCTAAAGGCGTCATCAGCGAATGGGACTTACTAAATGTCTCTGAACAAGAAATAATACAAGAGCTTAGTGAACAAAAAGTGACTCATGCACGGAGAATCATGACTAAAAAAGATGGCAACCTACTACCAACCAGGTCCATCATTTTAACTTTCAGTACTCCGACTCTTCCATCTTGTGTCAAAGCAGGTTACCTAAATTGTAAGATGTCCTTACATCCCAAACCCCATTCGCTGCTTTAAATGTCAGAAGTACGGTCATTCTCAAACAGCATGCCGAGGCGATGCCGTGTGTCCTCTTTGTGGTTCCAAGGAGCATTCTCAAGAAGACTGTACAGCTTCCACTCCTATCTGTCCAAACTGTAATGAAAACCACCCTGCATTTTCTAAAGCATGTGACCTTTGGAAAACAGGAAAAAAAATCCAGAAATATAAAGTTGAACATAAAGTCACTTACCCTGAAGCAAGAAAGCAAGTGCTACTAACCATTCCTAGCCGATCATACGCATCTGTTACTAGAACCAGCCGCTCAGCTGCAACTCAAACAGATGTGTCCATAGAACTGAGAATTTCCTTTGCCACCTGGGCTAAAACTGTTTTATCATGCAATAAGAAACCTACAGTCAACGAAACCAGCAATACGCCGATCAGCATCCCAACTGATGCTATCTCAACTTTATCCGAAACAACAAAATCAACTACCGTTGAAAATCAGAAAAAGGTGAAGCCACGAAATATCAACATGGAAACAGATGTCCAATCAGAGGATGACGACACAGTACTAGAGTTACATGCTAGTGATATCATGGATACAGGACGCCCAATCTTTCCCAGAAATGAAAAACCAAAACCAAGCAGACAGAAACCTCAGAAAAAACAGTCAGACCAATCTTCCTCAAACAAATCCAACCAATGAATAAATTCCTACAATGGAACTGTCGAGGATTACGCAGTAATATAGACGACCTCAGTGATTTACTCACTCAAACTAATGCAGTAGGTGCGTGCTTACAAGAAACATTTTTATCACCACACGCTTCGGTCAAAATCAAAAACTATACTATGTTTAGGCGAGACAGGGTTTCTAACTCTCCTGCTCGTGGTGGGGTAGCTATACTTGTGAAATCTACAATTCCCTCAAGACATCTCCAACTAAATACCTCCTTAGAAGTTGTAGCAGTCCGGATAGCAATGGGAATATCGTTATCACTTGCATCCATCTACATATCACCGAATTATCCTTGCTCCCAGACTGAACTGGACAGTCTCATTACGCAACTTCCACCTCCCGTCTGTTTACTTGGTGATTTCAATGGTCACCATCCATTGTGGGGATCCTCCACCATGGATGGTAGAGGCAAACTAATCGAAACATTCCTGGATATCCATAACCTGACTCTTTTAAACTCTGGTTCTCCAACTCATATTCAACTACCTGCTGGTACTACATCCGCCATAGACCTATCCATCTGTTCAGCATCTCTTTTTCCAAGCATGGAATGGTTAGTGCTAAATGATCCATTCCACAGTGACCATTTCCCTATCATCAGTTCAATACAAACACAGGTCATGTCATACCCTAAAGGCCGTATTTCTTGGAACTTCCAAAAAGCAGACTGGAAAACCTATTCCAGTTGTGTTATATTTGAAAAGCAATATGTACAGCAACAGAATCTTAATAACGTAACTGACCATATTACCAGCCAAGTATTATCTGCAGCAGAAATTTCCATTCCAAAATCTAACCTGCACAAGAGTGTACACCAAAATCAGTGGTGGAATGAAGAATGCTCCAAAGCAAAGCGTGATAAAAACCGAGCTTGGAATCACTTTCGTAAATTCCCAACTACCGCCAACCTAATTGTTTACAAAAAACTCAGAGCTAAAGCGAGACAGATTAGAAAAAAAGCAAAACATGAATCCTGGACTAACTTCGCCTCATCCATTACCAAAAATACTGTCACTCGAATTATTTGGAAAAAAATACGCGCACTCAATGGGAAATTTCTACCGTTGCAATCACCAATAATACAATGGAATGGGCAGGAATTATCTTCCCCTAATGATATTGCAAATGCGCTATCAGAGTCTTTTTATGACATTTCCGCCTCATCCTCTTATGTGACATCCTTTCAACGCATTAAAACTAGTGAAGAACGTCAAAAATTAAATTTTCAAACTAGACTCTCACTCCCTTATAACCAGCCTTTTACTTTAGTCGAGCTGAAGGAATGCTTAAGCAAATCGTCAAATAGTGCAACAGGACCAGACGGTATTCACTACAGTATGTTGCAGCATCTATGTGAATCTGACCTTGGTATATTATTAATATTCTTTAACCGTATCTTTTCAGAAAATACTTATCCTCTGTCCTGGCGGCATTCCTATATTTGTGCTATTCCAAAACCAGGCAAAGATCCCACTCTGGTCCAGAACTACAGACCGATATCATTAACCAGCTGTTTAGGCAAAATCTTTGAAAGGATGGTACATAAGAGGCTCACCTGGTTTCTAGATTCCCAGCATCTTCTCTCTGATCACCAATATGGCTTCCGTAAAAACAGATCTACCCTAGATTTACTTGTAAAACTTGAATGCAACATACGAAATGCCTTCGTCATGAAACAGCACCTAGTGATGGTCAACCTAGATATTCACAAAGCATTCGATACTACCTGGCGCTATGGCATCATTAAAGATATACATCAGTTGGGGCTGAGAGGCTATCTTCCTCAAATCATTCAGAACTTTTTAAAATTACGCACTTTTCAAGTCCGATATAAAAACGTGCTGTCTGCAACTCACATTCAAGAAGAGGGTGTCCCGCAGGGTTCAATACTAAGTGCTACCCTATTTGCGATTCGAGTCAACAAAATATTGGAAGATCTTCCAAAAACCATTCAAATTTATATGTATGCAGATGACCTCACTATATCCTGCCAATCACAAAGTATGAATACTATCGAAAGACAGTTGCAAAATGCTCTATACAAAATAGAAACCTGGACCTTATGCAATGGATATCGTCTTGCTGAACAGAAATCCACCACTACTCACTTCTGCAAACTACGGTCACTTCATCCTGATCCTGAGCTAAAGATCAATAACATGCCAATACCTCTTACTCACACTGTCCGTTTTCTTGGCCTGGTGCTAGATAGGAAACTAAACTTTCAAGCACATGTGACCTACCTTCGGACCATCTGCTTGAAGAAATTGAACATCCTCCGGTGTGTGTCATCTATGTCGTGGGGTGCTGATCGGCATACCCTGATCCATCTCTATAGAGCTCTCATCAGGTCCCGTTTAGACTACGGTTCTCCAGTGTATGACTCTGCGAGGAAGAGTACTTTAGAACGATTAAATACCATCCAGCACAGTGCCCTTCGAGTTTCTCTAGGGGCTTTCAGAACCTCCCCAGTCCAGAGCCTTTACATTGAAGCCCACGAACCTCCCTTACATCTTCGGAGGAAAACATTGCTTTTAATGTATGCCGCAAAAATCCGCAGTCTTCCCTACCACCCGAATTGGAGATGTCTGTACAACACCGAATGGGACTCATTTTACAACAGTAAACCAAATGAAAACAGACCTGCTGCACTTAGACTTAAAGAACTAACTCAAACGTGGAATATTGCAATCGACAATATATATCAGGACATAACACCTCCTGTTCCACCGTGGGCAAATATCCCTGCAATTTACGATGACTATTTCCAACAGTGGGGAAAGAACACCTTGTGTCCCTTCAATATCTCACAGTTACATGAAGCTCACTCTGCTTTTAATTCACAAGCCTGTAAGATCTATACAGATGGATCGAAAACTGAGACCCAAGTAGGCGCTGCTGCGATCTTTCCATCTTTCAGCACTTCTGTCTCATTACCTGTAGAATGCAGTATCTTCACTGCTGAGCTTTATGCTATTAACTTGGCTCTAGGTCATATTACTCAACTTCTAATTTCGTCTGCCATAATATACACTGACTCGCTCAGTGCTGTCTCTGCCATAAATAGTAATAACAACTCCTCTCACCCTGTAATAAAACAAATCCATTCCAAATTACTTATGTGTAATGAATCAAACCAAACTGTAACATTCTGTTGGATTCCAAGTCATTCTGGGATAGCAGGAAATGAAAGAGCAGATCTAGCAGCCAAACAACCAGATACTACTCTTTTGCAGACTTTTCGAACCCCATATACTGATTATAAACATATCATCCATAAAGCATGTTACAATAGCTGGTCATTAATCTGGAGAGGTTATCCAGGAAACAAATTATATCAAATAAAACCAGAACCAAAGCTGTGGCCGTCCAGCTTCCAGAAAAGCAGACGAGAAGAAACAATTTTAGGAAGGCTCAGGATTGGGCATACTCATCTCACTCACCTGTATCTAGTAACTAATGACAGCGCTCCACAATGTACATCATGTCAAGTACAACTGACCATTCGCCATTTGTTAGTGGACTGTCCCCGCCTTCAGAACATCCGCTTAGATACTTTTAAATCAATTGCTAAAACACAGTCATCAATAAATTTATTGCAGATTCTGGGAGATGATTCTAATAAAAAAGAACTATATACTTTCCTAAACCGGATACAAATATATCATAAAATATAGATATTATTTCATATTCACCATTAGAAGACACAATATGGCCCAAGTAGCCTATGTGTCGTTAAACCCAACAACAACAACAACAACAACAGCTCCCAATGCGCCATTAAAAATCAAATCAAATCAAATTAAAAAGCCCTCGTGGGTAGCACGTTTGGTAGGATCGCCGTCCTCCCCACACTGAGTGGAAGAGACCTAATTTCGAATTCCGTGATGACGGGAGGAATTTGTATGGACCTTTTTCACAACGTGTGTCAATTGGCCGGTCTCAGGCGAGGGTAGCATAGTTTTGTTCCTCCGGAAACTGAAGTTTTTCGTCCAGAAAAAAGAAATCGACCTCAGAACACGTGCAATTTACAGACAATATGCAAGGAGGAGCATGGCCTTAGTTGCTGATGTTCCTAAAACTTAATACAACAACAACATCTTCTTGCCAATTCTACAGTAACTTCATCTTCACTGGGGCTTTTTGATTCTTCATTTTCTTCAATGCATGTTCCATCTCATCAGGCAGGATATCGGGTATGTCTCATGTGTTGCAAATTTGCGATCTATCTTCCCCCCTGCTTGCATCATTCCCTTGCTCCTTATATAATTCTTTATAGTAGTCTTCTTCTATTTGAATTATGCCTTCTCTGCTATTTTTAAGTACACCATCACTGTTCTTCAGATTCGGATTCACCTGTCTTTCTGTATTACTGCTCATGATTTAATAAATGCACAGTTTATTTCATTTAACTGAAAATATTAAAGAAACTTCGTTGGCACAAAAATATACTTATTTTAAAATTTTAAAGGAATAGACACTTGAAATTTGTCATTTATTCGTTTTACGAAATTTCTAGAGTATTCTGCTGCGGAAATTTGTGCTAATGAGATTCGTTTAAAATTTCTGTTAATTTTAGTGCAATTTACCTTGTAATTTCTCCTTGTTAACAGATTGGAAAATATGAAATTAAAAATCAGGAAAAATTACGGAATGTTCATTTTTTCTAATAAGTCAAGGAAATTGTTTTCCTACCAGAAACACATGCAATTTATGAACATGAAATCTACGCAGGTGAGATTGTTCTCAAGTAGCCTAATATTGGAGTTTTTTCTAGCGTTCTTTCAAATTTCGTATAGAGTCCTCTCTCTCTCTCGTTTTTTTTTTTTTTTTTTTTGTTTTTGCCGAAAGCAGCGAGTTCCACAAGGAACCATACTGACTGTTGCACTTCTTGCATTAAAGTTAATTCTATTACTCTCTTTTTATTGATGGGAAGGTAGTAATAAAAAATTAATCCAACTACGAACAGCTTCCTCTTTGCTGATGACTTCAGTATTTTTACTAAAAATACTGAAGTCATCTATAGTTTTATAGATCTATTCAACGTGAGGATTATTGAAAGACAATTTTAGCCAGCCATCAACTATTAAAGTTCTACTTCAGGGTGAAGATCCTGAACTGGAACCAAAGTACAGACAAAATGTAATTTCTGCAATAAGACACTATTCTTGAGCATTGTATCCCAATACGTAGTTGACATTCCACTACACATTCATCAACTTTGAATATTTCTCGTGAGGTGTGAACCATCTTATGTGCCATTTATTGCAGCAGTTGAATTATTTATGTTTGCTTTTTATTTCATCTCAATCATGGATTGCGTGCTGTAAACAATCCCACCATCGTGAAGGTACAAGCAGAAGATTTAACTATCACACATCGACCGGACTTCTCCGAAATTGGGTCCACTTGACTTGTGTTCACCCGAATATCAGTTCCATCAGTCCTTTACACTCCCAGGTAGCAAGCCTAGCTTGACATACTGAGAGAGTGTCTTTGACAGACTCAAGGACCTGAAAAATTGGCACATTCATCCAAGATTGTTTTTCCTATTATTGGACGAAAATCCTACCCACTGCTCGTCCTGTGATATTCAGCTTACGTTCCGTCATTTACTGGTTGATTGTCCCCTATATTTATCCATCGGTTCAAGCACTTCCAATCACTCTCCAGGTTGAGCATTGCTCAGGATTTATCTCATTTCTTGGAAATTATATAAATATAGAACTTTTGTTTTATTAGTAGAATATTGACCTGTATAGGAGCATATAATTCAATACCTGTAATGATATGCTACTTCCAAAAAAGCAATGAACAGACACACGTTGGCCTCAGTATTCCTTGTATCGTTAAACCCAATACCAACAACAACAAAAATATCCGATAATGATCATGTGCCAGCAGTTTATAAGTTTTTGCAAGCTGTTAACATGTACACACGTACATAAAACAGATAATTTAATTTTAATCTTATATTGTATTTTATATTTTTGCATATGTAACCTGTTGACAAGGTAACCTATTTAAAACGTTACCAAAATCTAGATATTTTTAAAAATTTCACTTCTTTTCTTGTGTAAAATACTCTTGTCGGTTTTGCACCGTTAAAGCCCAAATCAAATAGTCAATCAGTGCATCGGGTATTAGGCGAATGCCACAAGTTCAGAAAGTGTTGAGAGCGTTAACTAGTTTCGGAAAACTAGATATGACTAAGCATACCTCTTGGACACTTGGGTTCAAAATTATCCAGGAAAGTTTAGTCTTATCAAGTTGTCTGAAACTTCTAAAAAATTCCTTTTAATTTTGAAACTTTTGTTATAAAATCTATTTTGTTTTCCAAACCATTAAATTTGATTACATTGTTTTTCACTCTCCTACAGTTCAAGAGGGTGATCGAGACTTTCGTCCGTTTCGGCTTGAAATTCAACAAGGACATGTTGAAACATATAAAAGACTTACACGATCACGCAACGGGCAGCTTAAAGGAATTCTTGAAGGACATTTGGGACATAATGAGTAATGTATTTCCATACAGCTTATAGTTAGAAATTTGATCAAATGGTGTTATCTGATGCCTTATCACTACTACGTATTAAAATGTTAATATTAAAATTAACCTCTATATTAACGTTATATTTTAGACATGTATAGTATCTTATGTAATGTCTATCGGCGTGAACTGGTGGTTAGCACACTTGAGAATATCGCCTTCCTCTCCACACCGGGTAGAAAAGATCTGAGTTAGAATCCTGTCAATGACGGAACGAATTTTTATGGATCTATTTCAAAACGTGGCTGATTAGTCGGTCTCAGGCGAGGGTAACATAGTTTTTTCTCCGGTACAGTTCAATTTGAGCAGCTATACGTGGTGAGGGGACCTCCAAGTAATTCTGCTGGTCCCCCAGGTTAGCATCGCTGAGATCCAACGCCCATAGCCTAGGTTCCACGCTAACATCATAAGAATCCAGCGTATTTGTCCTGTGCTGAGACCTGCAGAAATTCGAAAAGGGGGAACCTGGTGGTTGAAGGACCCAGCTTCAACACATCACATTAACCTCCGCTTCGATAAGGGCCCCGAGTGCCAAGCGATCAAAGCGAATCTAAAAGCGAATTTCAAAGCGCCTTCTCTAGAGTTAATAGATTTCAGAGAAATTTCAAGTGTTTATTAGCTAAGTTATTTATTTTCAGCTCTTCTAAATAAAGAAGTAAACTTTTCAAAAAGAAAGGAAAGGTACCTTTCTTCTTCTTGAATATAGAAATAACATACATAACACACTAACCACTAATCTCTAATCGCTTGGTCACTGGTGGCACCGCTCCTGCCTCCACGTGGCGGGGCCGGTAACCTGGAGGAAAAGTTATCCTCTGGGGCTAAAAGGAGCAACCATGGATTATGACAACTTTCCAGTACTTGAGCCTAGACGCTCATGTCATGCCCCTCGACGTGGGCACCTGTACGGGGTGAGGGGACCTCCCAGTGATGCTGCTGGTTTTCCAGATTAGCATCACTGGGATTCAACGCCCATACCTTGGTTCCAGGGTTACAACATTGGAATCCAGCGTGTGCAGCCGTGCGCCGCGACCCGTGGAAGCGGAAAGGGGGATCCTGGTGGTTGAGGGGCCCAGCCTTAATACACCAATTTGGCCCCTGCTTCGACGAGATGGGTGGTCCCGGACCGGCTCGACTGGGATCAATCGGCGGGTGGTTTTATACTGCTAGGGTCAACTGCGTTCCAATAAGTCTCCCTCCCTATGGTCCTGGGACGGGATAAAGACTTATTGGTAACGTGGGTATGGTGTTCTAAGCGAACTCGGCGTCCCATTCGTGTACGCAGTACCTGCTAGTTCACGAGTGGGCGTCCCCTCGTAGGGCTCCGTGGTGGGTGAGGTACTTAGGCATCAGACATTTTCTCTTTACTCATATGAGTAATTTAAATCCCCTTTCTTCTGGGGCCCCAACAAGGCCCCTATCTAATCGAAATGAAGACGCAGAAAACACCTCTGCAAAAAGAGCCAGGACTGAGGATACACCATCATCATCAGTGACACCGCTTTTTCTCATTCTCCATTCCACCGGAGAGCAGTCCATTGGGAAGATGTCACCCTTCTTTATCCAGAAAGGATTAGAAGGGTTGGCAGGTTCACCTAAAACTGTAAAAAGACTGCGTTCTGGCGACCTTTTGGTCGAAGCTTCTACCACCAAGCAAGCGGAAAAAATCATAAAGTCTACATCCATAGGGGGAATACCTATCATCGTAACCCCTCACAAAACTCTAAATTCTTCACGTGGTGTCATATCAGAGTGGGACCTTCATGTTTCTGAAGAAGAGATCTGCTCTGAATTAAAAGAACAAGGAGTGACAGCTGTCAAAAGAATATCAATGAGAAAGGATGGGAATCTCGTCCCTACCCGAGTTCTCATCCTAACGTTTAACACCCCACGGCCTCCAAGTTCCATCAAGGCAGGCTATCTAAACTGCCCAGTGAGGATTTATATCCCAAACCCACTGCGGTGCTTTAGATGCCAAAAATACGGCCACTCACAAATATCTTGTCGTGGTAATCCTGCCTGTGCTCGATGTGGTGTTAAAGACCACGAGAGCAAGGAATGCTCAGCTCCAAAACCTATCTGTGTCAATTGCCAAGAATAGCATCCCGCCTACTCTAGAGCATGCCAGCGGTGGAAGGATGAAAACGAAATACAAAAACTGAAAACAGAGCTGAATATCTCCTACCCAGAGGCCAGAAAACGTATCCAACCAGTAAATAGCGGGAAACCTTCATATGCCCAGAAGGTTTCTGCTAAGTGCACTATCGGGACACAAACTGAGATGACTATACCACCAAGAGAGTCATTCACCCCGATTGCACGCTATTTATTGAGTTCTCAAAAGCCCACCAAAAAAACACAGTCAGTTGCCACTCCTATATCCGTACCTCCTAGTGCTCCACCACTACCAAAACCAAGTGGTATAGAGCCTCAAGTAACAACAGAAAGAATGGATGTAGAGAACAAGGAGGTACAGGATGAATCAGTCTTGGAACTCTTTGCGGAGGAAGAAATGGACACGGGACAGCGTCCATTCTTCCCCAAAAAAGATAAAGCCAAGACTGATAAAAGTAAGCCCTCAGCACCTCGGAAGCCGCCTGATGGACCCACCAAGCCAAAATAATGGCTAAATTCCTACAATGGAATTGTCGTGGATTCCGGCGAAATACAGATGACATCAAGGCCCTCCTGCAAAAGCACGAGCCAGTTTGCTTTTGCTTGCAGGAGACTTATCTAAAGGCAAATGATGATCCCACCATGCATAACATCACAATCTTTCGTAAGGATAGAATTGCGGATGGTCCTGCTCATGGAGGAGTGGCTATCCTTGTGAATAATCAGACCCCAGTTCAGCCCTTGCTAATTGCAACCAGCATAGAGGCTGTTGCAATTCGCCTTACAGTGGGATTTCTATTAACGGTCTGCTCTATTTATTTGCCACCGGGGACTGACATCTCCCAGGAAGACCTTGATGATCTTGTAACGCAGTTGCCTCTCCCTTTCTTACTTCTTGGGGATTTTAATGGACATAACACCCTGTGGGGTAGTGCTAACATCAATGGAAGGGGACGGGTCATAGAGCGTATGCTCAATGACAATGCCCTTTCTCTTGTAAATACTAGAACAAACACCTTCTTCCCCATGCCTACCCGTACTTTTTATGCCATTGATCTCTCTATCTGCTCCCCTTCTCTACTCCCTTCACTCACTTGGGAAGTGGAGGAGAATCCATACGGAAGTGATCACTTCCCTGTGATAACCTTGTTACACAGTGGGAGACCATGTCTTCCTTTTAGGTTACCACGGTGGAAGTTTGATCAGGCTGACTGGAATGCCTTCGAACATCAGGCAAATTTTGACCTCAGTACAGTCAGTCAGGAGCCTATCAATGACGCAGTAATGTACATCACAGAAATCATTGTCCAAGCAGCTGCGAATGCTGTTCCAAAAACATCTGCCCGGTTTCCACCATTTCCCAAACCTTGGTGGAATTCACAATGCACAGCAGCAAGAAAGGCACAAAACAAAGCGTGGGGGATATTCCGTCGATATCCTACCACTGGTAATCTAATAGCCTTCAAGCGTGCACGAGCCAAAGCACGCTACATTCGCCGTCAGA
Source organism: Mastigoproctus giganteus (assembly GCF_048544385.1). NCBI lineage: Eukaryota > Metazoa > Arthropoda > Arachnida > Uropygi > Thelyphonidae > Mastigoproctus > Mastigoproctus giganteus. The sequence goes on from NC_143582.1 coordinate 61,237,227, forward strand.
GTCAAAAGGAATACTGGATCCGTTTTACATCATCTATTAACCAGGCTACCAATTCTAAAAGGTGGTCTGGGATAAAATCCGGAAAATGAAGGGAAAATATACATCCCACCCTTCTTCAATCCTAGATTATAATGGATGCGCTATTGCAGATCCAACTGCAATAGCCAATGCTCTTGGGGAAACATTCTCTAACATCTCCGCAACATCTTCGTATTCCCCAGAGTTCCTGGTCCTGAAACATAAAATCGAAAAGCAGGCACTTAATTTCAAGTCCAAGGGCCTCTATCCCTACAACGGGGCATTCACTATGCAGGAAGTGAAGAGAGCCCTCACTCTTTCTAATGCAAGTGCTGTTGGACCAGATGGCATCCATTATGAAATGATTAAACATCTTTCACCAAAATCTATGGATTATCTGCTCCTTCTATATAACAGAATCTTTATTGAAGGGCAGTTTCCGGACTCCAGGCGGAAGGCAATCGTCCTTGCTTTTCCTAAGCCAGGAAAGGATCCAAAAGTCACCACCAATTATCGTCCTATTGCTCTGACTAGCTGTCCGTGCAAAATCCTGGAGAGAATGGTTAATTCTCGTTTAATATGGTACTTAAAATCAAATCACCTTCTCTCCAACATCCAGTGCGGCTTCCGAAGGAACCGGTCCACTTTGGACCATCTTATTAGATTGGAAACATCCATCCGGGATGCTTTCCTAAAACGAGAACACTTGGTGTCGGTGTTCTTTGACATGGAGAAAGCGTATGACACAACTTGAGATTTGGCATCTTAAAAGATCTGCATAGCCTTGGTCTTAGGGGACGACTCCCCATTTTTATTAAAAACTTTTTAGCCAATCGATCTTTCCAAGTTCGTGTGGGATCCTCACTCTCTCGTTCCTTTAGCCAAGAGGAGGGAGTACCACAAGGATCAGTATTAAGTGTCACGCTTTTTGCCATCAAAATAAATTCCATCACAGAACAACTTCCTCCAACTGTAAACGGTGCCCTCTGTGTTGATGACTTTAGCATATTTTGTCAGTCATGCAACATTAAGGTTATTGAAAGACAACTGCAGAAAGCCATTGATCGCCTCAACTCCTGGGCACTTGAAAATGGTTTCAGGTTCTCGCCGGAGAAGACCGTTTGCGTACACTTTTGTCGTAAGCGTAATCTTCATCCTGAACCTGAATTAAGGCTCGGACAAAATGCTATTCCAGTAGCGGCGGATACAAAATTTTTGGGACTCGTATTTGATAAAAGTTGACCTTTCTGGATCACATTCGTCAACTCCGCACAAAGTGCACAAGAGGGCTAAATATCCTCCGCTCTCTCTCCTCTACATCTTGGGGAGCAGACCGATGTACCCTCCTTCGGCTTTACCGTGCACTTGTGCGATCCAGACTAGATTACGGGTCCCTGGTATACAATTCGGCCAGAGACAGTGTACTTCGTTGGGTGGATCCTGTCCATCATCTGGCACTCCGTACCGCTATTGGAGCATATCGAACTTCTCCAGTCCTGAGCTTATACGTCGAAGCAAACGAACCGCCGTTATCGCTTCGTCGTAAGCAGTTGTCTCTAAACTACGTTTTCAAACTGAAATCCCTGCCAGACCATCCTACGTGGCTATCCGTTTTTGAGCCACGATGTGAAAATTTGTATAACACCCGTAAGACTGCCAACCGACCATTTGGTATTCGTGTCCAAGAGCTACTCAAAGAATTTAATATCAAGGTAGACAAGGTTGCCCAAACACCGAAGCAACCCCTTCCACTCTGGCATGCTCATTTCCCGGCATGTGACTTGTCACTTAGAAATTGGGGAAAGTCGGACACTCCATCGTCTGTCTACCTGCCCCTCGACGTGGGCACCTGTACGTGGTGAGGGGACCTCCCAGTGATGCTGCTGGTTTTCCAGATTAGCATCAATGGGATCTAACGCCCATACCTTGGTTCCAGGGTTACATCTTTGGAATCCGGCGTGTGCAGCCGTGCGCCGCGACCCATGGAAGCGGAAAGGGGGATCCTGGTGGTTGAGGGGCCCAGCCTTAATACACCACTTTGGCCCCTGCTTCGACAAGACGGGCGGTCCCGGACCGGCTCGACTGGGATCAATCGGCGGGTGGTTTTATACTGCTAGGGTCAACTGCGTTCCAATAAGTCTCCCTCCCTTTGGTCCTGGGACGGGATAAAGACTTATTGGTAACGTGGGTATGGTGTTCTAAGCGAACTCGGCGTCCCATTCGTGTACGCAGTACCTGCTAGTTCACGAGTGGGCGCCCCCTCGTAGGGCTCCGTGGTGGGTGAGGTACTTAGGCATCAGACATTTTTTCTTTACTCCTATGAGTAATTTAAATTCTTCTTCTGGGGCCCCAACAAGGCTCCTACCTAATCGATCGTTAGATGAGAGTGAAAGTAATTCAGCTGAAAGAGCCAGAACTGAGGAGAAAACAACATCTGTGACACCTCTTTTCCTCATTCTCCATTCCACCGGAGAGCAGTCACTTGGGAAAATGTCACCCTTCTTCATCCAGAAAGGATTAGAAGGGATGGCAGGTTCACCCAAATCCGTAAAACGGCTGCGTTCTGGAGATATTCTAATAGAAGCATCAAATGTAAATCAAGCTGAAAAGTTTTTGAAAGCCACATCTATAGGGGGAATACCCATCATCACAACCCCTCACAAAACTTTGAATTCTTCAAGAGGTGTGATATCAGAGTGGGATCTTCTTCACGTTTCTGAAGAAGAGATCTGCTCTGAATTAAAAGAACAAGGAGTAACAGCTGTCAAGCGAATATCCATGCGTAAGGATGGGAATCTTGTCCCTTCCCGAGTTCTCATCCTAACATTCAACACCCCAAGGCCTCCAAGTTCCATCAAGGCAGGGTACTTAAACTGCCCAGTGAGGATTTACGTTCCAAACCCACTGAGGTGTTTTAAATGTCAAAAGTACGGCCACTCACAAACAGCTTGTCGTGGTAACCCTGCCTGTGCTCGATGTGGTGCTAAAGATCACGAGAGCAAGGAATGTATAGCTCCTAAGCCTAACTGTATTAACTGCCAAGGAGAGCACCCTGCATACTCTCGAGCATGCCAGCGGTGGAAGGACGAAAAGGAGATACAAAAGTTAAAAACGGAGCTTAACATCTCCTACCCAGAGGCTAGAAAACGCATACAACCAATAAATAGCGGGAAGCCTTCATATGCTCAGAAGGTTTCTGCGAAGTGCACTATCGGTACACAAACAGATATGACTATACCACCAAGAGAGTCATTCACGCCGATTGCACGCTATTCATTGAGTTCACAAAAGCCCACCACGAAAACACAATCAGCTGCTACTCCAATATCCGTACCTCCTAGTGCTCCACCACTAACAAAACCAAGTGGTAAAAAAGAGCAACTAAAATTAACAGAATCAATGGATGTAGAGGACAAGGAGGTACCGGACGATTCAGTCTTGCAACTCTTCGTGGAGGAAGAAATGGACACCGGACAGCGTCCATTCTTCCCCAAAAAAGATAAAGCGAAGACTGATAAAAGTAAGCCCTCAGCACCTCGGAAGCCGCCTGATGGACCCACCAAGCCAAAATAATGGCTATATTCCTACAATGGAATTGTCGTGGATTCCGGCGAAATAAAGATGACATCAAGGCCCTTCTGCAAAAGCACGAGCCAGTTTGCTTTTGCTTGCAGGAGACTTATCTAAAGGCAAATGATGATCCCACCATGCATAACATCACAATCTTTCGTAAGGATAGAATTGCGGATGGTCCTGCTCATGGAGGAGTGGCTATCCTTGTGAATAATCAGACCCCAGTTCAGCCCTTGCTAATTACAACCAGCATAGAGGCTGTTGCAATTCGCCTTACAGTGGGATTTTTATTAACGGTCTGCTCTATTTATTTGCCACCTGGGACTGACATCTCCCAGGAAGACCTTGATGATCTTGTAACGCAGTTGCCTCCCCCTTTCTTACTTCTCGGGGATATTAATGGACATAACACCCTGTGGGGTAGTGCTAACATCAATGGAAGGGGACGGGTCATAGAGCGTATGCTCAATGACAATGACCTTTCCATTCTAAATACTGGAACAAACACCTTCTTCCACATGCCTACTCGTACTTTTTCTGCCATTGATCTCTCTATCTGCTCCCCTTCTCTACTCCCCTCACTCACTTGGGAAGTGGAGGAGAATCCATACGGAAGTGATCACTTCCCTGTGATAACCTTGTTACACAGTGGGAGACCGTGTCTTCATTTTAGGTTACCACGGTGGAAGTTTGATCAGGCTGACTGGAATGCATTCCAACATCAGGCAAATTTTGACCTCAGTACAGTCAGTCAGGAGCCTATCAATGACGCAGTAACGTACATCACAGAAATCACTGTCCAAGCAGCTGCGAATGCTGTCCCAAAAACATCTGCCCGGTTTCCACCATTTCCCAAACCTTGGTGGAATTCACAATGCACAGCAGCAAAAAAGGCTCAAAACAAAGCATGGGGGATATTCCGCCGATATCCTACCACTGTTAATCTAATAGCCTTCAAGCGTACACGAGCCAAAGCACGCTACATTCGCCGTCAGAGTCAAAAGGAATCATGGATCCGTTATACATCATCTATTAACCAGGCTACCAATTCTAAGGTAGTCTGGGATAAAATCCGGAAAATGAAGGGAAAATATACATCCCACCCGTCATCGATCCTTAACTATAATGGATGCAATATTGCAGAACCCACTGCAATAGCCAATGCTCTTGGGGAACCATTTTCAAACATCTCTGGGATATCATCCTATTCCCCAGAGTTTCTGGTCCTGAAACATAAAAGAGAAAAAGAGGCACTAAATTTCACATCGAAAGGCATTTTTCCCTACAATGTGCCTTTCACACTGCCAGAATTAAAAAGAGCTCTCTATCATTCCAAGGCAAGTGCTGTTGGACCAGATGGCATCCATTATGAAATGCTTAAACATCTCTCATCTACATCTATGGATCGCCTGGTTGCTCTGTATAACAGAATCTATATAAAAGAGCAATTTCCGGATTCCTGGCGCATGGCACTTGTGATTGCCTTTGCGAAGCCAGGAAAGGATCCTAAACTCGTTACTAATTATCGTCCTATTGCTCTGACTAGCTGTCTGTGCAAAATCCTGGAGAGAATGGTTAATTTTCGGTTAATATGGTATTTAGAATCGAATGATCTTCTCTCCAGCATCCTGTGCGGCTTCCGAAAAAACAGATCAACTCTTGATCATTTAATTAGACTGGAAACATCCATCCGGGATGCTTTCCTAAAACGCGAACACTTGGTGTCAGTGTTCTTTGACATGGAAAAAGCATATGACACAACTTTGAAATTTGGCATTTTAAAAGATTTGCATAGCCTTGGTCTGAGAGGGCACCTTCCCATTTTTATTAAAAACTTTTTAGCCAATCGATCTTTCCAAGTTCGTGTGGGATCCTCACTCTCTCGTTCCTTTAGCCAAGAGGAGGGAGTACCACAAGGATCAGTTTTAAGTGCCACGCTTTTCGCCATCAAAATAAATTCCATCACAGAGCAACTTCCTCCAACTGTAAACAGTGCCCTCTATGTTGATGACTTTAGCATATTTTGTCAGTCATGCAACATGAGGGTTATTGAAAGACAACTGCAGCAAGCCATCAATCGCCTTAATTCCTGGGCACTTGCAAATGGCCTCAGGTTCTCGCCGGAGAAGACCGTTTGCGTACATTTTTGTCGTAAGCGTAATCTTCATCCTGAACCTGAATTAAGGCTCGGACAAAATGCTCTTCCAGTAGTGTCACACACAAAATTCTTGGGACTTGTGTTTGATAAAAAGTTGACCTTTCTTGAACATATTCGTCAGCTTCGTACAAATTGCACAAGAGGACTAAATATTCTTCGCTCTCTCTCCTCCACGCATTGGGGAGCAGACAGGTGCACCCTACTACGTCTTTATCGTGCACTTGTACGATCCAAATTAGACTACGGGTCCCAGGTATATTCCTCAGCCAGAGATAGTGTCCTTCGATGGCTGGACCCTGTCCACCATCAGGCTATTCGTATCGCTACTGGAGCATTTCGAACATCTCCTGTCCAGAGCTTATACGTCGAAGCAAACGAACCATCGTTATTCCTTCGACGTAAGCAGTTGTCTTTAAACTATGCTCTAAAGTTGAAATCCCTGCCAGACCATCCTACGTGGACATCCGTTTTTGAGCCACGTTTGGAAAACTTATATAATACCCGTCAGACTGCCAACCGGCCTTTTGGTATTCGAGTCCAAGAGCTACTCAGAGAGTTTAACATCATGGTAGACAAGGTTGCACAAACACCAAAAGAAACTCTTCCACCCTGGCATGCTCATACCCCATCGTGCGACTTTTCCCTTAAGAAATGGGTAAAGTCTGAGACCTCATCATCTGTCTACCAGCAGCTCTTTTCTGCACACCGAGCTGAGAACTCCGACTTCCTGCCCGTCTACACAGACGGCTCGAAGTCTGAATCGTGCGTTGGATCTGCTGTTGTGTTTCCGGACACTATAATATCTCAGCAGATTCTTCCTGAATCCAGCATATACACTGCAGAGCTGCATGCCATAGAGTTAGCCTTGGATCACATTCGAACTTGTCAATGCCAAAGGTCAATAATATATTCTGATTCTTTGAGTGTATTACAGGCTTTATTATCTCTGAGACACAACTCTCATCCAGTTCTCTGTCGGGTTCAGCAGAAGATACATTCTCTTCATGAATACAAGTTTGATATTCGCTTCTGCTGGATTCCTAGCCACATTGGGATAAAGGGAAATGATTTGGCTGACACTGCAGCCAAATCAGCAGCTCCCACTAATAATCGTTGCCTGTCAGTCCCCTATACAGACTACAGGCAAATAATACGAAAAAATATATATTCCCAATGGCAAGAACTATGGCATAGAGAGAGAACAAATAAATTATACCAGATAAAGCCTGTAATAGAAACATGGCAGTCCGGTCTGCGCAGGAATCGGAGCGAGGAAGTTGTTCTTGCTCGACTCCGCATAGGACACAGTCATCTGACACATTCATTTCTGCTGAGGGCGGATGACCCTCCTATGTGCGAGTCTTGCGACACCATTTTAACTGTAAAGCATATTTTAATAGATTGCGTTAATTTTACCGATATTCGCAATATATATTTTACCGCTTTTACTCATCCGACTGAGCCTTATACACTCAGTCAGATTTTATCAGACAACGCAGTTTTTAAGTTTTTACAAGCTATTAATATATACGCACATATATAAATTGGATCATTTACTTTTAAACTTATACTGCTCTATATATATATATATATATATATTTATATATATATAACAATTTGACGAGGTAACCTTTTAAAGGTTACCAGAATTTATATTTGTTGATCTTTTAATTATTACTTGGCGCAATAAAACTAAAATCAAATCAAATCAAAATCTGTCTACCTGCAGCTTTATTCAGCACACCGAGCTGAATATTCTGACTTCGCGCCAGTTTACACAGACGGCTCGAAGTCGGAATCATATGTGGGATCTGCTGCTGTCTTTACAGACAGCATTACATCAGAGCAGATTCCCTCTGAATGCAGCATATTTACTGCAGAGCTGCTCGCTATAGAGTTAGCCTTGGATCAGGCCCCGAGTGCCAAGCGAGTGACTAAAGCGATTCTATAGTGATTTGAAAGCGATTTTCTTAAAAGAGCGATTGATTGCAGTTGAACGTTAGTTTCTAATTTCCAAAGTTATATAATTTTGCTCTTCTAAAGTAAAGAAGTCAGCTTACTCAACAGAAAGGAAAGCCACCTTTCTTCTTGTATATAAAACTAATCTACTAACGCACTAACACTAACAACCTTATCGCTTGGTCACTGGTGGCACCGCTCCTGCCTCCACGTGGCGGGGCTGGAAGCCTGGGAGGAGAAATCCACTCCCCCGGGACTAAAAGGAGCAACTATGGACAACACAAAACAGTCCTACTATGGATCACTTGATCCAGATTCAAGTAGACATGACGACCATGATAATTTGAATAAATCCCATGCTATGAGACAAAAAAAAGAAGGGACAGATTTTTCTGCTCCTCTCTTCTTAATATTACATTCCTCCACAGACCAACCATTGAGTAAACTCTCCCCATTTTTGATTCAGAAATGTCTCGAAAATGTGGCTGGGCCTCCAAAAATGGTTCGGCGACTAAGATCTGGAGACCTATTAGTGGAGATGAGTGAACACAGACATGCTGAAAGACACTTGAAAATTTCTACCTTTGGTGGAATTCCCACAAAGGTTACCCCACATGCTACCTTGAACTCCTCTAAAGGGGTAATATCTGAATGGGATCTTCTAAATGTATCAGAGGATGAACTTGTCTCCGAATTAAGCAACCAAAATGTAGTCCAGGCAAAAAGAATTGTCATCAAAAAAGATGGAGAGCCTGTCCCTACACGAACAGTCATATTGACATTTAAGTCACCAAATCTCCCCACAACTATAAAAGCTGGATATCTCAGATGCCATGTTCGACCGTACATTCCCAACCCAGTTCGGTGCTTTAAGTGCCAAAAATTCGGTCATTCGCAAACTGTGTGCAGAGGTATAGTCACTTGTGCTTCTTGTGGTTCAAAAGAACACACACATACGGACTGTAATAATAAAATTCAAAACTGTCCTAACTGCCAGGGAAATCATTCTGCCTTCTCTAAGGACTGTATCCAATGGAAAAGAGAGAATAACATTCAGAAATATAAAATAGAGAACAAAGTGTCATATCAAGAGGCAAAGAAACACTTTTCAATCCCTACTAAATCATCTACATCAGTGTTTCTCAAAGGGTGTGCCGCGTCACATTAGTGTGCCGCAAAATTTTCCAAGTGTGCCGCGAAATCTTAAAAAAAAACTAGCGTCGTTTTTATTTTAACATCACTGTCCGAATATTTTATTTTCGTTGTAAGAATTGTTTGCATAACACAGATATAATATAAGTATAAATAAAAAAATTGTTAATATTATTTTTCGTTCTATTTATTTAATTTAGAAATTTCTTCTATGACTACGTAGGTGTGACGCGAAGTTTTTCTTCTTTAGAAAATGTGCCACGAGAGTAAAATGATTGAGAAACACTGATCTACATACGCCTCAGTTACTCAACAGCTTCGCACAATATCAATCCAGACTGACTGCTCCGTCCCTCCAAATATCTCTATATCTGGTTGGGCGAAATCATTACTTACTTCATCAAAAGAACAACCTCCCTCCAAATATGCAACCCAAGAAGTAAATACACCGGTAACTATACCTCCAGATAAGAATCCCAATCAGCAACCGAAAGTACAAACTAAGAGCTCTGAAAGAACTGATACACAGACATTCAGATCTGATACCATGGACACTGATGAAAAAGCGGATGAAGATGACACATTTCTTGAAATTCATCCAGAAGGTGACATTGACACAAGCAGACCAGTCTTCTCAAAGAAGGATAAAGGAAAAATAGACAGGCGTAAGCAAACTACCTCACGGAAGTTAGCAGACACTAGCTAAAACCAAACAATGGATACAGTTATTCAATGGAATTGTCGTGGGCTCCGTGCTAACTTTGACGACTTTTACGATCTCCTATCTGAATACAAGCCTGTTGCAGTATGCATTCAAGAAACAAATCTCACTAATGCAATATCTATGAAAATTAAGCATTACAATATGTATAGAAAAGATAGAAACTCATCTAATTTAGCTCATGGAGGAGTAGCACTCATAGTGAACTCTTCGGTGCCCTCTAGACCTATCCCCCTGCAAACATCTTTAGAGGCAATTGCTGTCCGTGTCACCTTCGGAATCACAATAACATTAGTTTCATTGTATCTATCACCAAATCACACATACACCTTTGCTGATTTAGATAATTTAGTAATGCAAATACCTGCTCCCTTTTGTATTATGGGTGACTGGAATGGCCATCACCCGCTATGGGGTTCTCAACATCTTGACTCTAGAGGACAGATAATTGAAAAAATTTTAGATAAACATAACCTGACAATTTTAAACACTGGTGCTCACACATACGTGCATTTACCATCTGGCTCAACCTCTGCTATTTATATTTCAATATGCTCTCCAGTGATGTTTCCTCTCATAGACTGGACCGTTACTAATAATCCTCGCGGTAGCGATCACTTTCCTATCATCTGTACTTTCTGTATAAGTTCTACTCCTCAGAGTAACATTAGGACAACCTGGAAATTTGCTAACGCTAACTGGATTAAATACCAAGAAATAGCTCACTTAGATACTGTTTTCATAGCAACCCACACAATTGACTCTGCAGTAAACTACATTACAGATAAAATAATGAAAGCATCCGAGACTGCTATACCAAAATCATCATCCAAAATCCGGCTTCATCCAAAAATGTGGTGGAACGAAGCATGCAACAGTGCTAAAAAAGAAAGAAACAAATATTGGAATATTTTTCGAAAACATCCAACTACAGCTAACCTTCTACAGTTTAAGAGAGTCAGAGCTAAAGCTCGTCATATAAGACGGGAGAGTAAAAAAGAAGCATGGGCGCATTATGCCTCCACTATAAACAGATCCACAGATACTTCTACAATTTGGAAAAAAATCAAAAGAATTAATGGTAAATACTCGCAAACAACTTCTCCTATTCTATTTGTAAAAGGGAAAGAAATCTCTGAATCTACAGAAATTGCCAATGCCTTAGGTACTACGTTTGAAACGCTTTCAGCTGTTGCCACATATGAACCTGCATTTCAATTGCTAAAATCCCAGACAGAAAAATACAAACTAAATTTTAATACTGTCTTCCTTCATTCTTATAATCTGCCTCTGACCATGAATGAATTGCGTAATGCACTTGCACGAGTGAAAAACAGTGCTCCAGGTCCTGACGGGATTTATTACACCATGATCTGTCATCTAAGTGAGGAATCATTAACTGTACTCTTACAACTGTATAACAGAATTTTCTTAGAGGAGTATTACCCCGCTAGCTGGTGCCATTCTTATGTGCTAGCCTTCCCGAAACCAGGGAAAGACCACACAGATCCCAAAAATTACCGTCCTATTTCTCTAACCAGTTGTCTGGGAAAAACATTGGGAAAAATAATTAACGCCAGACTGACATGGTTATTAGAGACTCAAAACATTTTAAGCCCAAGTCAGTATGGTTTCCGGAGAAAAAGATGTACGCTTGATCTCATTATCAAGGCCGAAACAAATATCCGGAATGCGTTCTTGAGAAATGAACACCTAGTTATGGTATGTGTTGACATCGAAAAGGCCTTTGATACAACTTGGCGATATGGGATTCTTCAGGACTTGCATAAATTTGGACTTCGGGGTCATCTCCCAAAATTTATTAAGAACTTTCTAGGCAATAGATCCTTTCAAGTCCGATTCCACTCTTCATTATCTCGAACATATGTACAAGAAGAGGGAGTTCCCCAAGGATCAGTGTTGAGCGCCACACTCTTTGCCATTAGGATTGATTCTATTACCAAGTGCATACCTAACACAGTTGACGCATACTTGTACACTGACGATCTTGCCATGTCATGTCATTCTCAAAATATGAGGCTTATTGAAAGACAACTACAAGGCACCATTAACAAAATAGTCTCTTGGGCCAAAAATAATGGATATCGGCTTTCTAAACCAAAAACGACTGCTGTACACTTCTGTCACAAACGTACTTTACATCCGGATCCAGACCTTCAGTTGGATTCTCATTGTATTACTTTCGAACCTAGTATTAGATTTCTTGGTGTAATATTTGATAAAAAATTAAACTTCCTGGAACATATAAAACATATTCGTACAAGTTGTCTTAGAAAACTAAATCTTCTCAGAGTAATTTCTTCTATGTCATGGGGTGCAGATCATTACGTGCTGTTACATCTATACCGCTCACTGATCAGATCCCGGTTAGACTATGGGTCTCCTGCATATGACTCAGCCAGGCCAAGTGTATTGAAATGGCTTGACCCTGTACATCACAGTGCATTAAGAGTTGCACTGGGGGCTTTTCGCACATCACCAATCTTAAGCCTGTATACCGAAGCCTATGAACCACCGTTACACCTTAGGCGGGAAACTCTACTACTAAATTATGCAGCCAAAATCAGCAGTCTCCCACATCATCCCATGTGGCAATGCCTCTTCACGCCAAAATGGAGAGAAATCTATCAAACTAAACGGCGTTACAACAAACCATCTGGCATTAGGCTTGAAGCTTTGATCACAAGCTGGGGCCTGAAGTTTTCTAACACCCTCCAGGATACTAGCATGGAAATGCAGCCATGGCTTTCCATGGCTCCAGTAAATATTGATAGACATTTTCAGCAATGGGGAAAGAATAACTTCTCCGATATCAACATTAGACAAATACATATGGCTCACTCTACAGAGTTTAGCAGCTTCATTCAGCTATACACAGATGGATCCAAAACTGGTAATAAAGTTGGCACAGCTGTAGTACTACCAAATGCCACCATCTCCAGACAGCTCCCACCAGAATGCAGTACTTATACCTCAGAGTTATATGGTATTCTACTAGCCCTAGAGAATATAAAAGAAGCCTCGTACGCTAAATCCATCATTTATACGGATTCGTTGAGTGCTGTTAATGCTCTGCAGTGTAAATCCTTCCCTAGTCATCCTCTGATACAGAAAATTTTAGCACAGTTATTAGCACTTCATGGACGTGGACAGCTCGTAATATTTTGCTGGATTCCTGGACACGTTGGAATCGTAGGAAACGAGCAGGCAGATTTAGCTGCTAAAATTGTTACAAATGTGATACCATCAAATTTCATTACTCCTTATATTGATCAAAAGTCCTTTATCAAACAGACATATAAAGAAGTGTGGACAAGCTTGTGGAAAGATCAGAAAAATAATAAACTTTTTGAAATCAAGAGAGAACCTAAACTGTGGCAATCCAGCCTGAGACGAAACAGAAAAGAAGAAACTATTTTAGCCAGATTACGCATTGGTCATACTTTCCTCACTCATAGCTATCTACTAACAAACAGTGACCCTCCACAATGCCGTAATTGTTTATGCCAACTAACAGTAAAGCATATCATCATCGAATGCCCGCAATATGAAAAAGAACGGAAAACAGCTTTTTCCTCTAATTTTCATAATTACAATCATTTAACACTGAAGTGTGTCCTAGGAGATCGAGAGAACATAGATGACATTTTTCTTTTTCTAAAATTTATTAATAAATATCACCTTATCTGAACTGCTATCTCCTGTAAGAAAAACGAAGGAAATATCAGACAGTAATTAGTGCATTATAGCCTAAGTTGCTGATGCACCAATAAATCTAACAAACAACAACAACAACAGCCTTGGATCACATTAGTAAATGCGAATACCAACGGTTCATTTTGTATACCGACGCTCTCAGCGTGTTACAGGCTTTAATATCTGTGAGATATAATTCTCATCCAGTTCTGTCTAGCATTCAGCAGAAGATTCACTTCCTCCGAGAACGTGAATATGATATCCGCTTCTGCTGGATTCTCAGCCACATTGGGATTAAGGGAAATGATTTGGCTGACACCGCAGCCAAATCAGCAGTTCCCAATAATAATCGCTGCCTGTCAGTCCCTTATACAGACTGCAGGCGAATAATACACGAAAAGATACACTCCCAATGGCAGGATTCGTGGAATAGACAGACTGCGAATAAATTATATCTTATAAAGCCTTTAATTGAACCGTGGCAGTCTAGTCTGCGCAGGAATCGTAAAGAGGAAGTTGTTCTCGCCCGGACCCGCACAGGACATAGTCATTTGACTCATTCGTTTTTGCTGAGGGCTGATGACCCTCCTATGTGTGAGTCCTGTGGCACAATTTTATCTAGTAGACACATTTTAGTTGACTGTCCAGATTTTAGCAATATCCGTTTTACCGCTTTTAACCATCTGACTGAGCCGTATACACTCAGTCAGATTTTATCCGACAATGACAATGTGGCTGCTATTTTTAGCTTTTTAAAAGCAATAAACGTTTTTAATCGTATTTAAAATTTATGTTATTATTTATTTCGTTTATTGATTTATCTTTGTAATTAGATCTGGACACGGTGGCCTAATTAATTAGGTCACTGTGATGTTAAATTTTTATATATTACCTGGTCTTCGCGCATTATAGCCTTAGATGCTAATGCGCCAATAAAACCAAACCAAACCAAACCAAAGCTCATGTCATGACTTAAATGAACTCGAACGTGACGAATCACAATCTAAGAGACTACGCAAAAATGAGAATCAGCAGGAATATCCAACGTTCCTCATATTACATTCTCTTTCTGCCAAACCTGTGAGTTCACTTTCACCATTTCTAATCCAGAAATGTTTGGAAAGTGTGGCTGGTTCACCGAAAATGGTGAAAAGACTCCGATCTGGAGATCTGCTAGTCGAAACAACTAAGCACCAGCATTCTCAGGCTCTACTGAAATGATCAACTTTCGGCGGAATACCAGTACAGGTCACCCCTCATGCCACTTTAAATAGTTCCAAAGGTGTAATAGCAGAGTGGGACCTGATGAATGTCACTGAAGATGAGATAGTGGAAGAACTAAAGGATCAAAAAGTAGTTCAAGCAAAGCGGATAATAATTAAAAAAGATGGTGAACTTGTTCCCACTAGGAATATTATCCTCAAATTTAGTACACCAACCTTACCATCATGTGTCAAAGCCGGATACCTTAATTGCCGAATACGTCCCTACATTCCGAACCCAATCAGATGTTTCAAGTGTCAAAAAATTTTGACACTCGCAAACAGTATGTCGAGGAGACGCCATCTGCCCAAACTGGCTCTAAAGCTCATGCACAAACGGACTGCAATGCTGAAACGCCACAATGCCCAAATTGTAAAGGCCGGCATCCAGCATACTCAAAATCATGTGAATTCTGGAGGGTAGGAAAAGAGATTCAGAAATACAAAGTTGAACAAAAAGTCACCTACCAGGAAGCTAGGAAAAAAGTCATGCTCAATATGCCAAAAATTACCTATGCTGCGGCAGCCAAAAAATAACAGTCAGCTGCAACACAAACGGCAGCGGCCCCGG
Organism: Mastigoproctus giganteus; assembly: GCF_048544385.1. NCBI lineage: Eukaryota > Metazoa > Arthropoda > Arachnida > Uropygi > Thelyphonidae > Mastigoproctus > Mastigoproctus giganteus. The sequence goes on from NC_143582.1 coordinate 61,252,358, forward strand.
GTGCCAAGCGTTTCCGTGGTCAAGTGATTATTGTGCGTATATCAAGCGTTTTTCTTGCCAGCGAATAAGTTTTCCTTTGTTTTATCTTGCAGTTATTCAATTTTCTGTTAAGTAGCTCTAGTCTCTTATAAGAAATAAGAAGAGAGCCTAGAAGAAGGAAATCACCTTTTTCTTTAATTTAGATCTAGTAACCGTACTAACTCTACGCTTGGCCACAAAGCGGCACTGCTCCTGCCTCCCCGTGGCGGGGCCGGTAACCTGGGTGGTAAAGAGAAACCCCCAGGGCGAAAAGGAGCCATTATGGATAAAAATAATTATCCACCGTTAGAGCCTTCGAGCTCAAGAACAGACACTTATATAAATTATGACCCCAATCACGACTTAGAAAATGATCGTCCAAAGAGACAGAGGACTAATCAGATGGAGCAACCCTGCCCATCCTTTTTAATTTTCCACTCCCTTACTAGTCAGCCAATGAGCAAACTGTCTCCCTTCGTAATACAAAAACATCTCGAAGGTATTGCAGGATCTCCTAAGACTGTCAAGAGATTACAATCAGGAGACCTGCTAGTGGAAACTACGAACCACAGGCATTCGGAGAAACTCTTACAGTTAACAAACTTTGCAGGCATTCCGGTAAAAATATCTCCTCACGCAACCCTAAATTCATCTAAGGGTGTCATATCCAGTTGGGACCTGTTAAATGTCACAGAGGAAGAAATTACCCAAGAGCTGCAGGGACAAAATGTAATTCAAGCCAAACGTATAATGACTAAAAAAGATAATCAACTTATCCCAACTAGAAACATTATTCTCACGTTCAATACGCCCAACTTACCGTCCTCTGTAAAAGCAGGTTATTTACTTTGTCGTATCCGCCCATACATTCCCAATCCTTTAAGATGTTTTAAATGTCAAAAGTATGGCCACTCACAAACTGTATGCAGAGGAGTTCCTGTCTGTCCCAACTGTGGTTCCTCGGATCACATACAAAGTGACTGTACGACTACTAAAATGATATGTCCAAATTGCAAAGGTGATCATCCTGCCTATTCCAGAACTTGTGAAAAATGGAAAACGGAGAAACAAATTGTAAAATACAAGGTCGAGAACAAAGTGAGTTACCCAGAAGCGAGAAGACTAGTGACACCTACTATGAATAAAAATATTTCCTATGCTAATGCAGTTAAAAAATACCAAACAGTCTCTACTCAAACTAATGTTACAGTTCCTACTAATATTTCAATTTCAGATTGGGCTAGAACTGTCCTCTCTGAGGAAAAACCAAATGTACGTAAACAACAACCCAAACTCTCAGACCAAGCAAATAATACTCCTCTTACAATACCAGCGGAATCTCCTCCTCCAATGAGTGCTACCACACCATGTATGACAAATTCAAATATAACCAAAAATATTCGAGACACAAGCATGGACACAGATGGCACATCTATAGAGGAAGATCCTCTTTTAGAGATCCATGCTGAAGAAGAAGAAATGGACACTGGTCGGCCAGTCTTCCAAAAAAAAGACAAACACAAATTGGATCGCCATAAACCAATCACTTTCAAAAAGCAGTCAGAATCAGCTCCATCAACTAAACACAAATAATGCCTTGTATCTTACAATGGAACTGCAGAGGCTTTCGTTGCAATACAGTCGATATCCAAGATCTAATAAATCGATTTTCTCCAGTTGCCCTTTGTCTTCAGGAAACATACTTAACTTCGCAAATTTCTCCTTCGATAAAGAACTATTGCCTTTATCGAAGGGATCGTAATACAGCAAATGCTGCCCATGGTGGTGTAGCAATCCTGATAAATTCAGTGATCCCAACTAAACATATTCCACTTCAAACTGAAATAGAAGCTGTTGCTGTGCGTATAAAGCTCCATATTGAAATAACTTTAGTATCAATCTACTTACAGCCAAACCGTACCTACTGTTTAAAAGATCTTGAAGATCTCCTTATACAGATACCTCCACCTCTCTGTATGTTAGGGGACTTCAACGGGCACCACCCCTTATGGGGTGATCCTAAATTAGATAGACGAGGTCGACTCATTGAGAGCCTAATAGAGGCAGTAAACCTCAACATACTCAATACTGGCACACACACTCACGTTCAGCTCCCAAATGGACATACCTCAGCTATAGATCTCTCCATTTGTTCCCCATTACTGGTCCCGACCATAGAGTGGTATGTTTTAAATGATATAATGGGTAGTGATCACTTCCCAATCGTATGCAACCTATTAATAGTACAGGCTCCTCCAGCTCAACCGTGCAGAAAATGGAAATTTGCCCGAGCAAACTGGGCAAAATTCCGGTCATCAATATCTTTTGATGAGGAAAAAATCCGTCTGCACCCTATCGATGATGTGGCAGAATACATCACGTCACATCTCCTAAATGTGGCTAAAGAAACAATACCACTGTCAAATCCCTCGGTTCGTAAGCATTATAATTATTGGTGGAATGAGCAATGCACAAAAGCCAAAAAAGAAAAAAATAAAGCCTGGAATTTGTTTCGGCAATATCCAACAACACCCAATCTAATAAATTATAAGAAGTCAAAGGCAAAAGCACGCTTCATACAAAGGCAAGCCAAGAAAGAATCCTGGATCCGTTTTGCATCAAGCATTAACAAAAACACCGACACCAAAATAATATGGAAAAAAATTAGACAGCTTTCTGGTAAGTTCCCTACTGTACCTTCACCAATTCTGTCCTGTAATGGGCAAGATCTATCTAGTCCTTTAGATATCGCAAATGCTTTGGGCAACACATTTGCTGAAATCTCAGCGGCGGCAGCTTACACTCCATCTTTCCAGAGAATTAAAAACACTGCAGAACAGCACTCTGTTAACTTCCAAACTGCTCTCCTTCTGCCGTATAACAAACCCCTACAACATTCCGAACTCTTGCATGCTATCGGAACAGCCCACAATGGTGCTCCCGGACCAGACGGAATCTATTACGTCATGCTACAACATCTTGATGACAGAGCATTGCATCTCCTTCTGCTCTTTTACAATCGCATTTTTCTAGAAAATATCTATCCAACTTCTTGGCATCATTCTACTGTTTTGGCATTGCTAAAACCTGAAAAAGATCCAACCAATCCCCATAGTTATAGACCAATATCCCTCTCAAGCTGCCTCAGCAAAATTCTAGAAAAAATTGTCCACTGTAGACTAGTCTGGATCATTGAGTCAGAACAGTTAATGAGCAATAGTCAGTATGGCTTTCGTCAAAACAGGTCATGCCTGGACCTTATGGTTAAGGCTGAATTTGCCATTCGTAATGCCTTTATTAAGCATGAACATCTAGTAATGGTCTCCATAGATATAGAGAAGGCTTTTGATACCACCTGGCGGCATGGCATACTAAGAGACCTTTACTCTCTTGGTCTGCGGGGCAACCTTCCTATATTTATAAAGCATTTTCTACACACTAGATCTTTTCAAGTTCGATACCAACATGCCCTCTCTGCAACTTACATTCAGGAAGAAGGTGTTCCACAGGGATCAGTACTGAGTGCCACTCTTTTTGCCCTAAGAATAGACTCTATCACTAAACAACTTCCAAATACTGTAGAAACTTACCTTTATGCGGATGACCTTGCCATCTCCTGTCATTCCCAAAATATGAGATATATTGAACGACAGCTTCAGATATCGTTAAATAAAATACAGCAATGGGCCAGCCTTAACGGCTATAGGCTATCACAGCAGAAAACAGTTGCTATTCATTTTTGTAGACAACGAAAATTTCATCTGGATCCTGAACTTCACATCTCTAATATTTCCATCCCAGTCACTAGTAACATTAGATTTCTAGGTTTAATCATGGACAACAAGCTAAATTTCTTAGAGCACATTAAAAAAGTACGTACTGCCTGCTTAAAAAAGATAAACATACTAAGAGCTTTATCTGCACAAACGTGGGGTGCAGATCGAACCTGCCTTCTTCGATTATACAGGGCATTAATCAGATCCCGTCTTGATTATGGAGCTCCCATTTATGATTCTGCCAGAAAGAGCGCATTACGCTGGCTTGATCCAGTACAACACAGTGCACTGAGGATTGCACTTGGCGCATTCAGAACATCGCCCGCACATAGCCTTTACATTGATGCTCATGAGCCGCCACTATATTTACGTAGGAAACTACTATTGCTAAAGTATTCTGTCAAGATACAAAGTTGTGCCTCGCATCCCATTCAGCCATATCTTTTCAATCCACCATTAGAAAATCTGTACAGAAATAAACCTAACATAGTAAAACCAGCTGGTCATCGCCTTCTTGAACTACTGCAGGTTTGGAATATATCCCTCCATTCCGTACAACAAGTAGCCACTTGTACCCAACCACCATGGGTTCAAACTCCTATACCGACCTGTGACACTTACCTCTGCCAGTGGGGAAAGAATATTTTGCAATCATCAAATATCAGGCAAGTTCATACTGTCCACACTCAAAAGTATATTGATTTTTTACCAATATACACAGATGGCTCTAAATCCAATTCAAAAGTTGGAGCAGCTGCAGTGTTTCCGAATACAATTGTATCAGCAGCCCTTCCTTCTGAATTCAGTATCTTCTCGGCCGAATTATTCGCAATTAAACTAGCTTTAAATAATCTCCCTCCTGACTGCTCATTAAAATCAGTAATTTACACGGATTCCCTCAGCTCAATCAAGGCTTTGAGTAATTCCTCAGATAAACTTCACGCTGTTATAAATGAAATTAGAAATTTATTACTAAAGATTAATGAACGTCACCAACTGGTCGCTTTCTGCTGGATACCAGCACATTCTGGTATTTTAGGCAATGAACAGGCTGATAAAGCTGCAAAAAACCCAACCAGCTTAGATTTAACCAATATCCCTGTCCCAGCCTCAGACTATGCAATAATGATTCATGCTGCATGCCTAACAGAATGGACAGCGCAGTGGCATTCCCAAACGAACAATAAACTCTTTCAGATTAAACAGGTTCCGAAAATCTGGCCCTCCAGTGTCCGAACATCAAGACGAGAAGAAGTAATTCTTTCAAGAGTAAGAATAGGTCATACTTACCTGACCCACCTTCATTTACTTACAGGAGATGATCCACCACTGTGTCCACATTGCTATATAAATATGACAGTTAAACACATTCTCATTGACTGCCCCTATTATAAACAAGACAGAATTTCAACCCTGCAATCACTGGTTATCCTTCAACAACCAATAACCCTAGAGAATTTGATAGGTGACAAGGCAAATATATCTGAATTCTTCCGTTTTCTGAAGCAAATTAGAATTTTTAATCTTTTCTGATTAAGGACATCTCAGACAGTATGATTCTTTCCCTTTTCCTTTAATATAAATGAATAGGCGCATTATAGTCAAAGTTGCTTATGCGCCATGAAACCCCCACAACAACAACAACAACAACAAACGGCAGTCACAGTACCTCCATCCATCTCAATTGCCGATTGGGCTCGATCAGTGCTGTCGTCCCCACAGCAGCCACCTACAGAATAATGTAAAGTGACTTGTGCTAACAATACTCCGCTAACAGTCCCACCAACTGCAACTGATACTCTACCAGAAACTGTGAAATTGAAAGCATCATCCCCAAATATTGCACAACAACCGTGCTCAGGAAATATGGACATTGATGCTGGTACCCTGCAGGATGAGACAATCTTAGATTTACATGCAGAAGATGATATGGACATTGGGCGTCCTAACTTCCCAAAAAAAGAAAAGATGGAACTAGAACGACACAAGCAGGCCGGATATAAAAAACAAACAGACCCATACACAATCCCTAAAACGAAATAATGCAAAATATTACAGTGGAACTGTAGAGGTCTACGAAGCAATATATTTGATATTTATGACCTAATCAAACAGCACAGTCCAATCAGCCTCTGCCTGCAAGAAACCAATCTAACCCCGCAGGTGACCCCAGTGATTAAAAATTATAGTATCTATCAATAAGACAGAAGCAATACTAACTCAACCAGAGGAGGTGTAGTCATACTAGTTGACAACAAAGTTCCTGCAAAACAGATCTCCCTGCAGACCACATTAGAAGCTGTAGCGGTACGTATCGTTTTAAATTTTACTTTAACCATAGTCTCTGTATACCTTTCCCCAAACAAAGAATTCACTGCGAAAGAACTGGAGGACCTTATAAAGCAGCTTCCATCTCCTTTCATTCTACTAGGAGATTTCAGTCGGCACCACACTATGTGGGGATCTCCCCAGATAGACAAACGAGGAAAACTTATTGAAACAGTTCTTGACAGCCAGAATCTCACGTGATTAAACACTGGTGTTGACACTTATATTCATTTTCCCACCGGAGTATCTACTGCCATAGACTTATCCCCAAAACTATTCCCAATCATTCAGTGGTTAGTTTCAAGTAACCCACTAAACAGTGACCATTACCCAATTATTTGCAAATTGCAAACAAACAGAACCACACGTATAGCCAGCCGCATAAAATGGAAATTTTCAAAAGCAGATTGGAACAAGTTCACAGATTCAATTTCGTTTGATAATCAAGTTATCAAAAGCCGTCCATAGATAAAGTTACCGACCACATTACTGCACAGATAACAGCTGCAACCTGTGCCATACCAAAAACCACAGCCTGTCCTCGCAGACATGCCACTATCTGGTAGAATGATGCATGCCGTGATGCCAAAAAAGAAAAGAATAAAGCATGGAATCGATTTCGCAAGTATCCAACAACTGCCAACCTGATTAATTTTAAGAAACTTAAAGCAAAGGCACGTTATGTGCAAAAAAAGCGAAAAAAGACTCTTGGATCCGGTTCGCTTCCACTATTACTAAAAATACAGAGATTAGAAAAATCTGGAATAAAATCAAAACGCTGAATGGTAAATCGTTCCCCGAATCAATGCCCATTATAAGCTGGAAAGGTAAAGACTTCTCCTCTCCAATAGAAATTGCAAATGCCCTGGCAGATTGCTTTTTCCAAATCTCTGCAACATCAGCATTTGAGTCTACTTTTAAACAGCTAAAAGCTAAAGCAGAAAAGCATAACCTGAACTTTAATACAAGGGCATCTCCTCCATATAATCGACTTTTTACACCATTTGAACTAGAGTGCTCTCTAAATAGGTCGGGTGATAGTGCACCAGGGCCTGATGGGATATACTATATAATGCTTAAACATTTAAACAAACAAGCTTTGAATTCATTACTAATATACTTCAACCGGATATTCCCAGATGGCTACTACCCTCTTTCTTGGCGTCACTCAATAGTTCTAGCCTTTGCTAAACCTGGAAAGGATCAATCAGATCCACGAAACTATCGACCAATATCTCTCAGCAGTTGCCTTGGTAAGACACTAGAAAAAATGATTCACGCTCGTTTAGTATGGTATCTATAATCTCATTCGGTGATGAATAAGAACCAGTACGGATTTCGGAAAAATCGGTCAACTCTAGACCTTATGGTCAAGGCAGAATCCAACATACGCAATGCTTTTATCCGTAAAGAACATCTAGTCATGATTTTCTTGGATATCGAAAAAGCCTTTGATACCACCTGGCGGTATGGCATACTTCAAAATCTGTATGCCACAGGGCTCCGGGGTCAACTACCCCTAATCATACAGAGTTTTCTAGAAAACAGGACCTTTCAAGTGCGTTACTGCAATTCACTGTCCGGTACATTTGTCCAAGAAGAAGGGGTCCAACAAGGATCAGTTCTAAGTGCAACGCTCTTTGCGGTTAGGCTAAATAATGCAACAGAAAATATTCCGGCTAATGTTGACACCTATTTATATGCAGATGACCTTACTATATCCTATCATTCACAAAGCATGCGCTCAATTGAGCGACAATTGCAGCTATCGATAAACAAAATAGAGTCGTGGGCACCCTGCAATGGCTATCGTCTCTCTGCAACAAAAACAACTGCCATCCACTTTTGCAAAAAGCGTCAGCTCCATCCAGATCCGGAGCTAATATTAGGAACCCAAAAAATACCACTTAGCAAAAGTATCCGGTTCTTGGGCTTATACTTGACACTAAACTTACCTTTCAGGCACATATACGACAAATACGAACTCAGTGCATGAAAAAGATAAATATCCTCAAAGTTATCTCTTCCATGACATGGGGAGCCGATCGCTTCACTCTTCTACATCTATATCGAACCTTAATAAGATCTCGTCTAGATTACGGAGCCCCAGTTTATGATTCTGCACGAAAGACTGGGGCCCCGAGTGCCAAGCGAGTGATCAAAGCGAATCTACAAGTGAATTTCAAAGCGACTTCTCTAGAGTTAATAGATTTCAGAGAAATTTCAAGTGTTTCATTTGCTAAGTTATTTATTTTCAGCTCTTCTAAATAAAGAAGTAAGCTTTTCAAAAAGAAAGGAAAGGTACCTTTCTTCTTCTTGTATATAGAAATAACACATAACACACTAACCACTAATCTCTAATCGCTTGGTCACTGGTGGCACCGCTCCTGCCTCCACGTGGCGGGGCCGGTAACCTGGAGGAAAAGTTATCCTCTGGGGCTAAAAGAGCAACCATGGATTATGACAACTTTCCAGTACTTGAGCCTAGACGCTCATGTCATGACTCAAATGAACCCGAACGTGACGAATCACAATCTAAGAGACTACGCAAAAATGAGAATCAGCAGGAATATCCAGCGTTCCTCATATTACATTCTCTTTCTGCCAAACCTGTGAGTTCACTTTCACCATTTCTAATCCAGAAATGTTTGGAAAGTGTGGCTGGTTCACCGAAAATGGTGAAAAGACTCCGATCTGGAGATCTTCTAGTCGAAACAACTAAGCACCAGCATTCTCAGTCTCTACTGAAATTATCCACTTTCGGCGGAATACCAGTACAGGTCACCCCTCATGCCACTTTAAATAGCTCCAAAGGAGTAGTAGCAGAGTGGGACCTGATGAATGTCACTGAAGACGAGATAGTAGAAGAACTAAAAGATCAAAAGGTAGTTCAAGCAAAGCGGATAATAATTAAAAAAGATGGTGAACTTGTTCCCACTAGGAATATTATCCTCACATTTAGTACACCAACCTTACCATCATGTGTCAAAGCCGGATACCTTAATTGCCGAATACGTCCCTACATTCCGAACCCAATCAGATGCTTCAAGTGTCAAAAATTTGGACACGCGCAAACAGTATGTCGAGGAGACGCCATCTGCCCAAACTGTGGTTCTAAAGCTCATGCACAAACGGACTGCAATGCAGAAACGCCACAATGCCCAAATTGTAAAGGCCAACATCCAGCATACTCAAAATCATGTGAACTCTGGAGGGTAGGAAAAGAGATCCAGAAATACAAAGTTGAGCAAAAGGTCACCTACCAGGAAGCTAGGAAAAAAGTTATGCTCAGTATGCCAAAAATTACCTATGCTGCGGCAGCCAAAAAATACCAGTCAGCTGCAACACAAACGGCAGTCACAGTACCTCCATCCATCTCAATTGCTGATTGGGCCCGATCAGTGCTGTCGGTCCCACAGCAGCCACCTACAGAACAATGTAAAGTGACTTGTGCTAACAATACTCCGCTAACAGTCCCACCAACTGCAACTGATACTCTACCAGAAACTGTGAAATTGAAAGCATCATCCCCAAATATTGCACAACAACCATACTCAGGAAATATGGACACAGATGCTGGTACCCCGCATGATGAGACAATATTAGATTTACATGCAGAAGATGATATGGACCTTGGGCGTCCTAGCTTCCCAAAAAAAGAAAAGATGAAACCAGAACGACACAAGCAGGTTGGATATAAAAAACAGACAGAACCATACTCAATCCCAAAAACTAAATAATGCAGAATATTATACAGTGGAACTGTAGAGGTCTACGAAGCAATATATTTGATATTTATGACCTAATCAAACAGCACAGTCCAATCAGCCTCTGCTTGCAAGAAACCAATCTAACTCCGCAGGTGACTCCAGTGATTAAAAATTATAGTATCTATCAACAAGACAGAAGCAATACTAACTCAACCAGAGGAGGTGTAGCCATACTAGTTGACAACAAAGTTCCTACAAAACAGATCTCCCTGCAGACCACATTAGAAGCTGTAGCCATACGTATTGTTTTAAATTTTACTTTAACCATTGTCTCTGTATACCTTTCCCCAAACAAAGAATTCACTGTGAAAGAACTGGAGGACCTTATAAAGCAGCTTCCATCTCCATTCATTCTACTAGGAGATTTCAATGGGCACCACACTATGTGGGGATCTCCCCAGATAGACAAACGAGGAAAACTTATTGAAACAGTTCTTGACAGCCAGAATCTCACATTATTAAACACTGGTGCTGACACTTATATTCATTTTCCCACCGGAGTATCTACTGCCATAGACTTATCAATATGTTCCCCAAAACTATTCCCAATCATTCAGTGGATAGTTTCAAGTAACCCACTAAACAGTGACCATTACCCAATTATTTGCAATTTGCAAACAAACAGAACCACACATACAGCCAGCCGCATAAAATGGAAATTTTCAAAAGCAGACTGGAAAAAGTTCACAGATTCAATTTCCTTTGATAATGAAGTCATCAAAAGCCAGTCCATAGATAAAGTTACCGACCACATTACTGCACAAATAATAACAGCTGCAACCTGTGCTATACCAAAAACCACAGCCAGTCCTCGCAGACATGCCAATATCTGGTGGAATGATGCATGCCGTGATGCTAAAAGAGAAAAGAATAAAGCATGGAATCGATTTCGCAAGTATCCAACAACTGAAAACTTGATTAATTTTAAGAAACTTAAAGCAAAGGCACGTTATGTGCAGAGAAAAGCGAAAAAAGACTCTTGGATCCGGTTCGCTTCCACTATTACTAAAAATACAGAGATTAGAAAAATCTGGAATAAAATAAAAAAACTGAATGGTAAACTGTTTCCCGAATCAATGCCGATTATAAGCTGGAAAGGTAAAGACTTCTCCACTCCAACAGAAATTGCAAATGCCCTGGCAGATTGCTTTTTCCAAATCTCCGCAGCGCAGCATCAGCATATGAGTCTACTTTTAAACAGCTAAAAGCTAAAGCAGAAAAGCATAACCTGAACTTCAATACAAGGGCATCTCCTCCATATAACCGACCTTTTACATCATTTGAACTAGAGAGCTGTCTAAATAGGTCGGGTGATAGTGCACCAGGGCCTGATGGGATATACTATATAATGCTTAAACATTTAAACAAACAAGCTTTGAATTCATTGCTAATATACTTCAACCGGATATTCTCAGATGGCTACTTTCCTCTTTCTTGGCGTCACTCAATAGTTCTAGCGTTTGCTAAATTTGGAAAGGATCAATCAGATCCACGAAACTATCGGCCAATATCTCTCAGCAGTTGCCTTGGTAAGACACTAGAAAAAATGATCCACGCCCGCTTAGTATGGTATCTAGAATCTCATTCGGTGATGAATAAGAATCAGTACGGATTTCGGAAAAATCGGTCAACTCTAGACCTTATGGTCAAGGCAGAATCCAACATACGCAATGCTTTTATCCGTAAAGAACATCTAGTCATGATTTGCTTGGATATCGAAAAAGCCTTTGATACCACCTGGCGGTATGGCATACTTCAAAATCTGTATGCCACAGGGCTCCGGGGTCAACTACCCCTTATCATACAGAGTTTTCTAGAAAACAGGACCTTTCAAGTGCGTTACTGCAATTCACTCTCCCGTACATTTGTCCAAGAAGAAGGGGTCCCACAAGGATCAGTTCTAAGTGCAACGCTCTTTGCGGTTAGGCTAAATAATGCAACAGAAAATATTCCGGCTAATGTTGACACCTATTTATATGCAGATGACCTTACTATATCCTATCATTCACAAAGCATGCGGTCCATTGAGCGACAATTGCAGCTCTCGATAAATAAAATAGAATCATGGGCATCCCGCAATGGCTATCGTCTCTCTGCAACAAAAACAACTGCTATCCATTTTTGCAAAAAGCGTCAGCTCCATCCAGATCCCGAGCTAATATTAGGAACCCAAAAAATACCACTTAGCAAAAGTATCCGGTTCTTGGGCCTTACACTTGACACCAAACTTACCTTTCAGGCACATATACGACAAATAAGAACTCAGTGCATGAAAAAGATTAATATCCTCAAAGTTATATCTTCCATGACATGGGGAGCCGATCGCTTCACTCTTCTACATCTGTATCGAACCTTAATAAGATCTCGTCTAGATTATGGAGCCCCAGTTTATGATTCTGCACGAAAGACAGCATTGGCTTGGCTCAATCCGTTCCAGCATAGTGCTCTCAGGATTGCCTTAGGGGCCTTTAAGACATCCCCAGTGCAAAGTATGTATATAGATGCCAATGAACCTCCACTACATCTTAGGAGAAAAGTATTGCTTCTTAGTTATGCAGTCAAATTACGTAGTCACCCGTCTCATCCCATCTGGACATATCTTTTTAAACCGCAGTGGGAAAACGTATATAGAAATAAACCCAATGAAAACAAACCTGCTGGTATTCGGCTACAAGAGGTAACTCAAAATTGGAACATCTATCTTGGAAATATCTTTCAAGCTACGGACGCAGTACAAGCACCATGGGCAATGTATATACCTCATTGCGATGACTATTTTCTTCAGTGGGGAAAACACTCCTTATCGAACCACAATCTCAGACAACTACATGCGAATCACGCATTGACCAATGCTCACAGTCTTCAGATATACACGGACGGCTCCAAAACTGATGTCTCCGTGGGAGCTGCAGTAATGAGTCCTGCATGCACTGTCTCTGTCCAATTACCACTTGAATGCAGTGTTTTTACGGCCGAACTATACGCAATCAAAATGGCTTTAAAACTCCTTAACGATGTTCCAAACACCCAAGTAATAATATATACAGACTCTTTAAGTGCGGTGAATGCTCTGCAGAATAAATCACAACATTTGCATCCATTCCTCTCACAAATCAGGTCACAGTTATGCCAACTCAACAAAAATAATCAGACTGTTACGTTTTGCTGGATACCGAGCCACGTTGGAATTCCAGGAAATGAGCGTGCAGACGAAGCAGCAAAACACCCCACTTGCTTCGATTCCACCCCTGTTCCTTTTTCTGACTACAAACCAGTCATACGGCGGATATGTACTGAGATGTGGTCTGAAATGTGGCATAATCAAACCGGTAACAAACTTCTTGAAATAAAACACAATCCACAGCTGTGGAGATCCAGTTCCCGATCAAACAGGCAGGAAGAGGTCGTGCTGGCAAGAGCACGAATTGGCCATACACATCTTACACACCTATTTCTACTGCTAGGAGAAGATCCTCCACTTTGCCCGCATTGTAGTTCCATACTTACTGTAAAACATATTATCATTGAGTGTACACATTATCATTCAGCTAGAATCGCATGTTTCAAATCCTTAATTAGCTCACAAAAACCTCTGCAACTAAGCCATATACTTGGAAATGATGCCACTTTATCAGAACTGTTCACCTTTCTAAAAATGATTAACGCATACAATCACTTCTAGAATAGTCTCCTTTCCTATATTGACAAACACTCCAAAGTAACAGTATAGGCGCAATATGGTCATAGCAGCCCTTGCGCCAATAAATCCCACTCCAACAACAACAACAACGAAAGACTGGACCAGAAAGTTATTCAAGCGAGACGAATAATGTTAAAGAAGGATGGACAATTATTCGCAGCATTATTCTTACTTTTTCTACACCGAACCTACCTTCATCAGTAAAAGCTCGATACCTAAACTGCCGCATCCGTCCTTACATCCCCAATCTTATTCGATGCTACAAGTGTCAGAAGTTTGGGAATTCCCAAACTGTCTGCCGAGGAAATTCAGTATGTTCAAACTGCGGATCAAAGGAGCATATTCATACCGATTGCAATGCCGAATCATCACGATGCCCAAACTGCAAAGGCATTTTGTATTTTATAATTCAGCATTCTATAAATCCTGTGAGCAATGGAAGCTGGAGAAAACAATCCAGAAATACAAAGTAGTTAACAAAGTCACGTACCTCGAAGCGAGAAAACACCTTCTACAAAGCATACCTAAACGTTCATATGCTGAAGCATCCAAAAGATACCAAACAGTTTCAACTCAGACGGATACAACTGTTCCACCAAAAGTGTCAATTTCTGACTGGGCTCGATCACTCTTGTCATCTGCACCACAATCCACAAAACAAACTGTCGATAGGACTAATAACACATCAATCTCAATACCACCTACTACCCAAGCTCCAGCTATTTCAGGTCAAATGGAAAACTCAGATTATGCCAGAAAGAAATCATCTGATACCACAGATATGGATGTTGCAGAGAATAATACCTATGATGAACCGTTTCTAGATGCTGAAGACGACATGGACACACGTCCATTCTTCCCAAAAAAGGAAAAAATAAAATTTGACCGTCAAAAACAGAGCACGTCTAAAAAACAGACGGATTCGACTGCTAACTCTAAACCTACACAATGAATAATATAATCCAATGGAATTGCAGAGGGTTTCGTAGCAACATAGATGACATATACGAGTTAATCGATCGTTATCATCCTGTGGGTATATGCCTACAAGTATCTGTATCTCAAGTATCTGTATCAATTAAATATTATACTCTTTTTCGTCAGGACAGGTCCATTACAAAAAATGCTCATGGAGGAGTAGCCATACTCATAGACTCAACAGTTCCTTGTAAGCAAATTGTTCTCCAAACTTCCCTAGAAGCCGTCGCAGCTCGTATAGTGGTTGGCACTGCTTTAACGATCGTCTCAATCTATCTTCCACCCAATAAACCATGTTCAATTCAGGAACTGGAAAACCTTATTTTGCAAGTACCGTCTCCCATCTTCCTGTTAGGAGACTTTAACGGTCACAATCCATTATGGAGATCTCCCGTCTCAGATAGACGGTTCAGAGCTCATTGAAATGTTACTAGGCAGACAGAATTTAACGTTACTGAACACTGGCTTATCCACTTACATTCATTTTCCTACTGGTTCAACCTCGGCAATAGATCTTTCGCTATGTTCTCCTATCCTCTTCCGAAGTGTCGAGTGGACAATACATGACAATCCTCTGAACAGCGATCACTATCCTGTCATATGCCGAATTCAAACCACCCATTCTAAAACAACTGAAACCCAAACGAAATGGAAATTTTCCAAAGCAGAATGGGCAAAATATAAAAATTACGGCCCCGGGTGCCAAGCGTATTTCGAGGCCAAGCGATATCTGTGAGATTATAAAGTGCTCTTCAAAGGCGATTAAAGTTATTTTTAAGTTTATACATTTATCTAAAGCCTTATTTTTTTAAAACCGTTCTACACTTGAAAAGCCACAAGTTAGAACAGAGAAAGAAAAGCCACCTTTCTTTTTATCCATTTTTCTAGGTCACTAATCAACTAACACTTTAACCGCTTGGCCTCCTAGCGGCACTGCTCCTGCCTCCCCGTGGCGGGGCCGGAAATCTTGGCAAGTAAGTCCACTTGCCAAGGGCTAAAAGGAGCAATCATGGATAACACAGACCATAAGGATATTGAGAACGATAATCCAAAGAGACAAAAGACTGATCGGATGGAGCAACCTTGCCCGTCGTTCTTAATCATCCACTCCCTTACTAGTCAGCCCATGAATAAATTGTCTCCGTTTGTAATACAAAAACATCTGGAGGGTATTGCAGGATCTCCCAAGACGGTGAAGAGACTGCAATCAGGAGACTTACTAGTAGAAACCACCAACCACAGACATTCCGAGAAGCTGTTACAACTTACAAGCTTTGCTGGCATTCCAGTTAAAATATCTGCTCACACAACCCTAAATTCATCTAAGGGTGTGATATCCAGTTGGGACTTACTGAATGTCACCGATGAAGAAATAACCCAAGAACTGCAAGGACAGAATGTAATTGAAGCAAAAAGAATAATGACTAAAAAAGATAATCAACTGACACCTACAAGAAATATTATTCTCACCTTCAATACACCCAACTTACCCTCCTCTGTAAAAGCAGGTTATTTACTTTGCCGCATCCGACCTTACATTCCAAACCCTTTAAAGTGTTACAAATACCAAAAGTATGGCCACTCACAAACTGTATGCAGAGGAGTTCCTGTCTGCCCTAATTGTGGATCCTCAGATCACATACAAAGTAACTGTACAGCTACAAAAATGACCTGCCCAAATTGCAAAGGTGACCATCCTGCATATTCAAAGACATGTGAAAAGTGGAAAACGGAGAAAAAAATAGTAAAATACAAGGTTGAGAACAAAGTAAGTTACCCAGAAGCGAGAAAATTAATCGCTCCTACTATAACCAAAAATATGACCTATGCCAATGCTGTAAAAAAATTTCAGACAGTCTCCACTCAAACTGATGTAACAGTTCCCACTAACAAATCAATTTCTGACTGGGCTAGAAATGTTCTTTCTAAGCAACAATCAAAGTTCTCTGACCAGGCAAATAATACTCCTCTGACAATACCAGTGGCATCTCCTGCTCCAGTCATAGATACCATATCTCATAGTTTAAACACAAATGTAGTAAAAAATTTTCAAGATACAACCATGGACACAGATGGCACATCCATACAAGAAGATCCCCTTCTAGAACTCCATGCAGAAGAAGAAATGGACACAGGTCGGCCAGTTTTCTCCAAAAAAAGATAAATCTAAATTAGAACGTCATAAGCCAGTAACCTTCAAAAAGCGGCCCCAGGTGCCAAGCGATTTGTTAGTGACTAAGCGATTCCCAGCGATATATAGAGTGATCAAAAAATAAACAAGTTTCTTTAATTTCCTCGTTAAAATCCTATTATTTTTTGTGAAGCAGCTCTTTATCTTACAAACAGTAAGTGAAGACACAGAAAGGAAACTCACCTTTCTTATTTTTTCTCTTATTCTCACTTTTACTAATCTAACTTACACAGCCGCTTGGTCACTAAGAGGCACTGCTCTTGCCTCCACGTGGCGGGGCTGGTAACCTGGGAGAGGAAAGTAACACTCCCAGGGCCAAAAGAGCAAACATGAGTAGTAAATTAACTACTAGTACTATAGGGCTTCAAGAGAAAGCTCTACCAAGTAGTGAAACAGAAAACACAAAATCAAAGAGACAGAAGACAGATATGGACCCACCAAAAATACCAACATTCATTGTCATACATGCGACAGGAGATCAGACATTAGGAAGTATGTCTCCGTTTGTAATCCAGAAAACATTAGAGGGTCTAGTAGGATCTCCCAAGTCAGTTCGACGGCTGAGATCTGGAGACATACTAGTGGAAACAGAAAATCCCAAACACTCCCAGAAATTACTTTCAACAACAAATTTTGGAAGAATGCCAGTAGTTGTAACACCACACAACACACTGAATTCTTCCAGAGGGGTTAACTCAGAGTGGGACCTCTTAAATGTGTCAGAGGAAGAGCTCACAGAAGAATTAAGAAGCCAAGGAGTTACAGGAGTAAAGAGAATTAATATCCGAAGGGATGGAAATATAATTCCAACAAGAACCCTTATCATAACATTTAATACTCCAAAACCTCCAGCAACAATCAAAGCAGGATATCTGAACTGCCAAGTACGACAATACATACCAAATCCACTACGTTGTTACAAATGTCAGAAATTTGGACATTCACAAATGGCATGCAGAAACTCAGCAACCTGTGCAAAGTGTGATTCTAAAGAACACGAGACTACAGTTTGCTCTGCCAACATCTTGAAATGTACAAACTGTAAAGGGGAACACCCAGCCTACTCAAAAACGTGTGAAAAATGGAAACAAGAGAAACTAATTCAGAAATACAAAACAGAACACAACACAACGTACCAAGAAGCAAGGAGAATAATACAGCCACGGCTTACAAACAAGCCAACATATGCACAAGCAGTAATCCAATATAAATCAGTAGAAGTTCAAACAGAAATTTCCATGATGCCAAAAGAATCATCTACTGGATTGAAGGCACAGAAACAGGAGAAAACAGTGAATACCTCAATTTCTCTTCACACAGAACAGATATCCACAAATCAGCATCACAACGAAAACCGACCTAAACTTATAAACACCAAAGAAACCGAACAGATGGAAATAGGAAAAATAAACACAACTGAAGAACCAGTATTAGAAATTTTCACAGAAGAAGATATGGACATGGACCGGCCAAACTATCCTAAAAAAGATAAGACAAAGCATAAGAATGCTCCATTTCGGAAGCAACCCGGAAGCCCTAGAAAAACCAAATAATGGATCAGTTCATCCAGTGGAATTGTAGAGGACTACGCGCCAATTACGACGATGTCCAGTATTTAATAACACAACATACGCCAATATGCTTTTGTCTACAAGAGACATACCTTAGACAACAAGACACCCTTTCAGTGAAAAATTATAGACTGTATAGGAAAGACAGATTAAGAGAAAGGTCAACACATGGAGGTGTAGCCATCTTAGTCCATAACCATATCCCAACCGAACACATTCCTTTAAACAGCAATATAGAAGCGATAGCTGTAAGAATAACACTGAAATTTAGGGTAACCATCTGTTCAATGTACCTTCCACCAAGACCAAATATACCATTTGAGGAAATAGACCAACTAATCTCCCAACTCCCATCACCTTTCTGTATAATGGGAGACCTGAATGGCCATAGTCAACTGTGGGGAAACACTGATATCAATAGACGAGGACGGATAATAGAAAGAATAATAGACCATCATAACCTTTCTGTACTCAATAATGGCAAACATACGTATTTTCACTTTCCTAGTCGCACAACCTCAGCAGTAGACCTAACCATATGCACTCCTTCACTCCTACCGGAATTAAAGTGGCAAGTAATAGAAAACCCATACAGCAGTGACCACTACCCAGTAATCACCATACTGACCAGAAACCTTCCTTGCCACCCAAACAGACCACCCCGCTGGAAAATAGAAAAAGGTAACTGGGAAAAATTTAGAGAACTGGCAATATTTAATCCACAAATCATCCAAGAAACATCGGTCGATGATGCTCTAAAGCACGTCACAGATACCTTAATACAAGCAGCCAAACAAACAATACCCACAACCTCGACTCGTTTTCCATTGCACCCAAAATCCTGGTGGGACGAAAATTGCATGAAAACAAGAAGAGAACAAAACAAAGCCTGGAATAAGTTCCGGAGATATCCTACAACGGATAATCTGATAAAATTTAAGCAAGCACGAGCACTAGCTAGGTATACACGGAAAAAAGCCAAAAAGACTTCCTGCATCCAGTTTACGTCCTCTATAAATAGAACAACAAACACAAAAATAATATGGAATAAAATAGGAAAAATGAATGGGAAGTATAAAAACCAACCATCACTAGTATTACATTGGAATGGAGAAAGCATTACCGAACCATCAGAGATAGCTAATATACTAGGTGAAACGTTTGCTAAAGTATCGTCAAAACAATCCTACAATACTGAATTTTTAACCTATAAGGAGAAAATGGAAAAAAACAGAATTAATTTTAATACTAAAAGGATTGAACCCTACAACCAACCAATTACAATACACGAATTACGTCAAGCAGTATCACAAACAAAACCAAGTGCAGTTGGATCAGACAACATACACTATGATATGCTTAAACACCTAAAGCAGGAAGAGATAGAAAACCTCCTTCAACTGTACAACCGCATATTTCTAGAAAATCAATATCCTGAACAGTGGCATCATGCAATAGTATTACCTTTCCAAAAACCCAATAAAGATCAGAAGGACCCAAACAACTATCGTCCGATAGCCCTCACAAGCTGCTTAAGCAAAGTACTAGAGAAGATCATCAACAAAAGATTAGTCTGGTTTTTGGAGACAACCAACTGGTTCACCAATATGCAGTGTGGGTTTAGACACAATCGATCCACATTAGATCACCTTGTACGAATAGAAGCAGATATAAGAGATGCATTTATAACCTCAAAGCATATGGTTACTGTATTTTTTGATATAGAAAAGGCTTATGACACGGCCTGGAGACACGGTATATTACAAGATATCCACGATGCAGGACTCAGAGGACATTTACCACTATTCATTCAAAATTTCATGAAATATAGAACATTTCAAGTTAGAGTACAAAACACCATGTCAAAATCATATAAACAAGAAGAAGGAGTTCCCCAAGGGTCTGTCCTGAGTGCCATACTATTTTCAATAAAAATAAATAGCATCACAAAACAACTACCACCCACAGTGTCATATGCACTATATGTAGATGACTTCAGTATTTCATATCAAGCACAGAACATGGGAACAATAGAAAGACAACTACAATGTGCAATTAACAACGTTAGTCATTGGGCCCAGAAAAACGGGTTTAGAATATCAAAAGAAAAAACAGTCTGCATACATTTCTGTAGAAAACGGAATTTACATCCTGAACCTGAACTAATATTGCAAGGTAACACAATACCAGTTAAACAAAGTGTAAAATTTCTTGGACTTATTCTAGACAGCAAATTGACCTTTGTAGAACATATAAAAGAACTACGAATAAAATGTATGAAACAACTTAACATTCTTAAAGTCTTAACAACAACATCTTGGGGGACAGACCGTTATACCCTGCTCAACTTATATAAAGCACTAGTAAGGTCAAAAATAGATTATGGAGCACCGGTTTATGCATCAGCAAGAAAGAGCGCCCTCAAATGGCTAGATCCGATTCACCATAGTGCAATTCGAATAGCAACAGGAGCTTTCCGCACATCCTCTATATACAGTCTCTATACAGAGGCTAATGAACCACCACTGTTCCTGAGGAGACAACAGTTGTCATTGCTGTATGCTTATAGGATAAGACCCATAAGAGACCATCCGACTTGGACAAATTTATTCTCGCCAAAATGGGAAAACATATATAGAAACCGCAAAAGAGCAAACCAGCCTCTAGGCATCAGACTACAGGAGCTACTGATAACACACCACCACTGTTCCTGAGGAGACAACAGTTGTCATTGCTGTATGCTTATAGGATAAGACCCATAAGAGACCATCCGACTTGGACAAATTTATTCTCGCCAAAATGGGAAAACATATATAGAAACCGCAAAAGAGCAAACCAGCCTCTAGGCATCAGACTACAGGAGCTACTGATAACACATGACCTCAAAATTGACAATGTTGCAAACCAAGAAGGATATATAGATCCACCATGGATAAACCATACCACAGCCTATGAACTCCTCACACAAAACTGGAATAAAAATACTTTGTCAGACAGCAACTTTCAACAATTGCATGCAGCACATAGAATGCAATATCCCAATCACATACCAATATATACAGACGGATCAAAATCAGAGAACCATGTAGGAGCAGCAGCAGTATTCCCAGATATTACATTGTCACGCCAACTCCCAAAAGAATGCAGTGTCTACACTGCAGAATTAGTAGCAATTCAAATAGCCCTGGAGCATTTCAGAACCACCTACCACTTGAGAGCAGTAATATACTGTGATTCATTAAGTGTAATCCAAGTCATACAAAACACAAGCAATATAACCCATCCAGTACTCTGGCAAATTAAAAGGATACTAACAGGCTACACAAATAAAAAACAAGATATACGTTTCTGCTGGATACCAGGACACAAAGGGATAAAAGGAAATGAAGAAGCGGATAGAATTGCAAAATCAACCAATAACCTTCAAGAACAATATTTCACAGTTCCACATAATGACTACAAGCCAATCATTAAAAATCGCTGTCTAACCCAATGGCAAGAACTCTGGCAAAAACAAACATGGAATAAATTATATGAAATAAAACCAAAAGTTGAGCACTGGAAAACGACCATAAGAAAATCAAGGAGAGAAGAAGTAGTTCTGACCAGATTGCGGATAGGCCATACGCATTTAACAAATGGTTATCTATTACGTGCAGAAGAACCCCCAAGATGCCAAGTATGCAATACTATCCAAACAGTTAAACATATACTTATAGAATGTCCAACATATGAAAATGATCGACACCGAATTTTTTCATCATTATATAAAGGAAACCAAAACATCACCCTTGAAGATCTTATAGGTGACAAAGAACACGTGTCAGATATTTTTAGATTCATACAAACAATCAACATATACCATCTGCTGTAAATAATAGTATAATACCGCATAAACAGTTCACCTTTCACATTCAAACAAGATTTATATAAAGAGAACATTGTATAATCAATGAACTGGCGCACTATGATCTCCGTTGTCGATGCGCCAATAAACACCAAAACAACAACAACAACAACAACAACCTTCAAAAAGCAGTCAGATACATCTCCAACAATTAAACACAAATAATGCCTTGTAATTTACAATGGAATTGCAGAGGCTTTCGTTGCAACACAGATGATATCTATGATCTAATTAACCGATATTCTCCAGTTGCCCTTTGTCTTCAGGAAACTTACCTAACCTCGAAAATTTCTCCTTCAATAAAAAACTATTGTCTTTATCGAAGAGATCGTAATACAGCAAATGCTGCCCATGGTGGTGTAGCAATCTTAATAAATTCAAAGATCCCAACTAAACATATTCCACTTCAAACTGAAATAGAAGCTGTTGCTGTTCATATAACTCTCCATATTTCAATAACACTGGTCTCAATATACCTACCCCCAAATCATACTTACTGTTTAAAAGATCTTGAAGATCTCCTCATACAGATACCTCCACCTCTCTGTATATTAGGGGATTTTAATGGACACCACCCCTTATGGGGCGGTCCTAAACTAGACACACGTAGTCGACTCGTTGAAAGCTTTCTAGAGTCACAAAACCTCACCTTACTCAATACTGGTGCGCACACTCACATACAACTCCCAACTGGACACACCTCAGCAATAGATCTCTCAATTTGTTCTCCAATACTCCTCCCAACCATAGAGTGGTATGTTTTAAATGATCATATGGGCAGTGACCACCTTCCAATCATATGCAATTTTTTAATATCACAGTCTCCTTCAAACAAACTCCGCAGGAAATGGAAATTTGTTCGTGCAAACTGGGCAAAATTTCGATCATCAATCTCTCTTGACGAGGAAAAAATCCAGCTCCAGAATATTGACAATGTAACAGATTACATCACATCACATCTCCTAAAAGTAGCCAAAGACACAATACCATTATCAAATCCCCCTGGTCGCAAGCATTATAATTACTGGTGGAATGACGAATGCACAAAAGCAAAGAAAGCAAAAATTAAAGCCTGGAATTTATTTCGGCAATGTCCAACCACAAGCAATCTCATTAATTATAAGAAGCTGAGAGCAAAAGCACGATTTGTACAAAGGCAAGCCAAGAAAGAATCCTGGACCCGTTTTGCATCGACCTTTAACAGAAACACTGATCCGAAAACTATATGGAAAAAAATTAGACAGTTATCTGGTAAGTTTCCTACTATACCTTCTCCAATCCTCTCCTGGAAAGGGCAGGATCTATCTAGTTCCTTAGATATTGCTAATGCTTTGGGCAATACTTTTGCTGAAATATCAGCGGCATCAGCATATTCTACGTCATTCCAACAAATTAAAAAAACTAGAGAACAGCATGCCATAAAATTTCAAACCGCACGTACTCTTCCATATAACAAACCTCTGCAGCACTCTGAACTTCTGCATGCCATTAGAACAGCCCAGAATGGTGCTTCCGGTCCAGATGGGATTTATTATGTCATGCTTCAACATCTCGATGACAAAGCTTTAAGCCTGCTTCTGATTTTTTACAATCGTATATTTTTAGAAAATGTTTTTCCAACTTCTTGGCATCACTCTACTGTTTTGGCATTCCTAAAACCTGGGAAAGATCCAACTAACCCCTATAGCTATAGACCGATCTGTCTCTCAAGCTGTCTGAGCAAAATCCTTGAAAAAATTGTCCACAGAAGACTCGTATGGATCATTGAGTCACAACATCTAATGAGCCATAGCCAATATGGCTTTCGTAAAAATAGGTCATGCTTAGATCTTATGGTCAAGGCTGAATTCGCCATTCGAAATGCCTTTGTTAAACGTGAACATCTTGTAATGGTTTCAATAGATATCGAGAAGGCTTTTGACACTACCTGGCGGCATGGCATACTTAGTGATCTTTACTCTCTTGGTCTACGAGGCAACCTTCCTATATTTGTTCAGAACTTCCTACGTACTAGATCGTTTCAAGTTCAGTACCAACATGCCCTCTCCAAAACATTTATACAGGAAGAAGGAGTACCACAGGGATCAGTACTGAGTGCCACTTTGTTTGCTCTTAGAATAGATTCCATCACCAATCAGCTTCCAAATACAGTTGAGACCTACCTTTATGCAGATGATCTTTCCATCTCCTGCCATTCCCAAAACATGAGGTCTATTGAACGACAGCTCCAGATATCACTTAATAAAATACAACAGTGGGCCAGCCTCAATGGCTATCGACTCTCGCAGCAGAAAACAGTTGCCATCCATTTTTGTAGACAGCGCAAACTTCATCCGGATCCTGAACTTCAAATTTATAATGTCTCCATCCCGGTCACTAATAGCATCAGATTTCTAGGATTAACACTTGATAATAAGTTAAATTTTATAGACCACATAAAAAATGTACGTACTTCCTGTCTAAAAAAGTTAAATATACTCAGAGCTTTATCCTCCCAAACATGGGGCGCAGATCGTACATCTCTGCTTCGGCTATATCGGGCATTAATCAGATCTCGTCTTGATTACGGAGCTCCCATCTATGATTCAGCCAGATCTAGTGCATTACGCTGGCTTGATCCAATTCAACACAGTGCCTTGAGACTTTCACTCGGTGCTTTCAGAACATCACCAGCACATAGTCTCTACATTGATGCCCATGAACCCCCACTAACTTTACGTAGGAAGACACTGTTATTGAAGTATGCTGTCAAGATACAAAGCTGTGCCATGCATTCGACTCAGTCATACCTGTTCAATCCACCATTAGAAAACCTTTTCAGAAATAAACCAAGCATAGTAAAGCCAGCTGGTCTTCGCCTTCTTGAACTGATGCAAATTTGGAATGTTTCCATCCTTTCCGTACAACAGGTAACAACTTGTACTCAACCACCATGGGTTCCACCTCCTATACCGACCTGTGACACTTACCTCTCTCAATGGGGAAAGAACATTTTACAAGCATCAAATATCAAACAACTTCACGAAGCTCACACTCAAAGATACTTTGACTTTTTTCCAATTTATACAGACGGCTCTAAATCTAATTCAAACGTCGGAGCGGCTGCAGTGTTTCCAAATACCGTTATTTCAGCATCCTTGCCATCTGAATTCAGTATCTTCTCAGCTGAATTATATGCAATCAAACTAGCTTTACAGAATCTCTCTTCTGACTGTGCTTTAAAATCTGTTATTTACACTGATTCCCTCAGCTCAATATTGGCTTTATGTAACCCGTTAGATAAAGTACACCCTGTTCTAGATGAAATAAAAAGCATATTACTACAAATTGACGAACGCAATCAACTGGTCACCTTCTGCTGGATTCCAGCTCATTCTGGCATTTTGGGCAACGAACTGGCTGATAAAGCCGCAAAAAATCCAACTAGCTTCGACTTAACTGATATCCCTGTTCCGCCATCAGACTATGCATTAATTATTCAGGCTGCATGCCTGTCAAAATGGACAGCAATATGGCACTCTCAAATTAATAATAAACTCTTTCAATTTAAACATGATCCAAAAATTTGGCGCTCCAGTGTCCGCACATCAAGGCGAGAAGAGGTAGTCCTTTCAAGGGTAAGAATAGGCCATACTTATCTGACCCACCTTTATTTACTCACAGGGAATGTCCTGCCACAGTGTCCACTTTGTAATATAAATCTGAGTATTAAACACATTCTCATTGACTGCCCTTCCTATGAACAAGACAGAACTTCAACCCTGCTATCACTGGTTAATCTTCGTAGACCAATAACTTTAGAGAATCTCATTGGAGATGATGCAGATATTTCCGAATTTTCAACTTCATAAAGCAAACAGGACTTTTTAATCAATTCTGAATTTATGAAACTTTTTCATCTCTTTTTATAAAGAATAGGCGCATTATGGCCAAAGTAGCTTATGCGCCATCAAACCTCCATATCAACAACAACAACAATAAAAATTATGTCTCTTTTAATGATCACATCATTGAGTCTTCTCCCATCGATACCGTCACAGAGCATATAACAGCACAGATACTTAGAGCTGCAACAATCTCCATTCCGCAGTCTCAACTAGGAAACCGCAAGCATATCAATCATTGGTGGAACAAAGACTGTTACACGGTTAAAAGAGAAAAAAATGCAGCATGGAACCAATTCCGCAAATACCCAACCACTGTCAACCTTATTAATTATAAAAGACTTAGAGCCAAAGCACGATACATCCACCGAAAAGCCAAAAAAGACTCTTGGATAAAATTCGCTTCAACAATTAACAAAGATACCGACTCCAGAATAATTTGGAAAAAAATAAGGCAGTTGAATGGCAAATATCTTAAATCACCTTCAGCTATTCTTAACTGGAATGGGAAGGAGATCTCTGATCACACAGAGATTGCAAACACCTTAGGAACTGCGTTCTCTGAGTTGTCCGCCTCAATAGCTTATCAGCCATCATTCCAAAAAATTAAAGCCGAAACTGAGAAATTCAAAATAAATTTCAAAACTACCCATTCTTTGCCTTATAATCAACCACTCACATTATCTGAACTGAAAGAATCCATAAATACCTCTAGAAACAGCGCCCCTGGCCCTGACGGTATTTACTATATAATGCTGAAACATCTACATGAGAAATCTCTGTCCTCACTCCTAAAATTCTACAATAGGGTCTATTCTGAACACACATTCACCTGTTCCTGGCAACATTCTTACGTTATAGCTATCCCTAAACCAGGAAAAGATCACTCGGCTCCATAGAACTATAGACCGATATGTCTAACCAGCTGCTTGAGTAAAACTTTGGAAAAAATGGTGCACCGTCGATTAACATGGTTCCTCGAGAAAAGAAACATAATCAGCAGCAATATATTTGGCTTTCGGAAGAATAGATCATTTTTAGATCTTATGGTAAAGGCGGAATCAAACATAAGAAATGCGTTTATTAGAAATCAACATCTGGTCATGGTTTGTCTTGATATAGGAAAAGCTTTCGATACCACATGGCGTTATGTAATCCTAAAGGATCTCCATACTATTGATATGAGAGCCATTTACCATCTTTTATTGAAAACTTCCTTCGCCACAGGTCTTTCCAAGTCCGATACCGTCAGGCTCTGTCACAAACATACATACAAGAAGAAGGAATCCCACAAGGCTCTGTACTCAGTGCCACTTTATTTGCCATGCGAATCAACAATATCACAAACAGAATTCCAAACACTGTCGACTCATATCTCTACGCTGATGAACTTACCTTATCCTGTCATTCCCAGAATATGAATTATATCGAGAGGCACTTACAAATATCAATAAATAATATTGAACTGTGGATGACCCAAAATGGATACAGGCTATCAAAGCAAAAGACTGCAGCTATCCACTTCTGCAACAAGCGCAAAATCCATCCAGATCCTGAGCTACTCTTGGACAGTCATCCTATTCCAATCATGAACAATATTCGTCTCCTAGGAATAATTTTCGATAAGAAGCTAAATTTCCAAGACCACATCAAAAACCTACGAACTACTTGCATTAAGAAAATGAACGTACTGCGGGTAATCTCCAGTACATCATGGGGTGCAGACTGTTACACTTTGCTCCGTCTATACAGATCCCTAATTAGATCTCGGCTGGATTATGGAGCACCTGTTTATGACTCTGCTAGAGTACCTTGGCTCGTCTTGCTCCCATCCAACACACTGCTCTTAGGACTGCTCTAGGTGCATTCAGAACATCGCCAGTTCAACGTCTGTATGTTGAGGCCCACGAACCTCCACTGAATATCAGAAGAAAGATGTTATTGATGACCTACTCTGTTAAAATTAAAAGTCACCCTACACATCCTATTTGGCCACTACTACACGATCCTCAGTACATAATCCACTATGCAAACAAACCAAGAACAATTCGGCCTACTGGTATCAGATTCCAAAATCTAACAGAATGCTGGAATATTCAACTTCATAATGTTCTCAGTGACTTAAGAGATCTAGATCCTCCGTGGATTACCTTCACGCCTTTTTGTGATGATTACTTTGTGCATTGGGGAAAAGGTGCTATATCAGATATCAACATCCAACAGCTACATCTTATCCATACACAGAATTATTCCCTCTATTCTAAGATCTACACTGATGGTTCTAAGTCTGGTAATAAAGTGGGTGCAGCTGCTGTCTTCCCTAATAGAACTATTTCACTTACACTTCCTGCAGAATGCAGCAATTATACTGCTGAACTTCATGCCATTAAGCTTGCTTTGGAACATATTTCACTCCTGTCAATCAATAAAAGCATCATATATACGGATTCCAAAAGTGCTCTCTCAGCTCTCAAAAACACGACACCTCACACGTCTTCACGAACATCAGCAAACTGTTGTCTTCTCTTGGATTCCAGGGCACAGCGGTATTAAAGGAAATGAACGCGCAGATAATGCTGCAAAACATCCCTCCAGCATAAATTCAACAAATGACCTTGTCCCGTATACTGATTGTAGATGCAATATCCAAAAAAAAAAAAAAAAATGTACGTAGCAGTGGGCACTTATGTGGAGAAATCAAACACAGAACAAGCTGTCTTGTTCTGAATTCCATAATTGTGGTTCAGGTTTCAGCTGAAACCTGAACCACAATTATGGAATTCCAGCCTGCGTAAAAATAGAAAAGAAGAAATAATTCTAGCCAGAAGCCGAATAGGCCATACTCACCTCACTCATCTTTTTTTGCTCACAGGAAACGATCCTCCGCAGTGTACGCACTGCTTGCTACCACTGACAGTAAAGCATATACTCATTGAATGTAACTTGTTTAACAATGTCCGATAGTGTATTTTCAGCTCGTTGTCATTACAAGAACCGTTGTCACTCAGCCGCATCATAGGTAATAATGCAAACCTCTCCGAATTCTTTTTGTACCTAAAACGAATTCAAATATATGATAAATTTTAACTGCTCCCAGAGCAGTCATCACATACAGCTTCACTACCTTTGGTAGGCGCAATATGGCCAAAGTAGCCCTTGCGCCAGAAACTCCCATAACAACAACAACAACAGCATCACATAGCAGTGGCGAAACTATGCTCTCGTCGGTAGCACAGTTGGATATTTTTCACAACATGGCTGAGGCACGGGTGCAAAGTGTTTCCGTGACCAAGTGATTATTGTGCGTATATAGAGCGTTTTTCTTCCCAGCGACCTTATTTTCCTTTGTTTCTCTTGCACTTATTAAAATGTTCTGTTAAACAGCTATAATTTCTTAAAAGAAATAAAAAGAGAGCCCAGAAGAAGGAAAGCACCTTTTTCTTTAATTTAGGTATCCTTACTAACCGTACTAACTCTATGCTTGGCCACAAAGCGGCACTACTCCTGCCTCCCCGTGACGGGGCCGGTAACCTTGATAAAGAAACCCCCCCAGGGACAAAAGGACCAATCATGGATAAAAATAATTATCCACCGTTAGAACCTTCGAGCTCAAGAACAGACACCTGCTTTGACCATGATACCAATCATTACTTTGGAAATGATTATTCCAAGGAGACAGAAGACTAATCAGATGGAGCAACCCTGCACATCATTTTTAAGTTTCCACTCCCTCACTAATCAGCCTATGAGCAAACTGTCTCCCTTCGTAATACAAAAACATCTGGAAGGTATTACAGGATCTCCTTAAATTATTAAGAGACTGCAATCAGGAGACCTATCAGTGGAAACTATGAACCACAGGCTTTCGGAGAAACTTTTACAGATTACGAACCTTGCTGGCATTTGGGTAAAAATATCTCCTCAAGCAACCCTAAATTCATCTAAGGGTGTGATATCCAGTTGGGACCTTTTAAATATCACAGAGGAGGGAATAACCAAGAGCTGCAGGGCCAAAATGTAATTCAAGCAAAACGTATAATAACTAAAAAACATAATCAACTTATACTGACCAGAAATATTATTCTCACCTTCAATACCCCTAATGACAAAAGTATGGCCACTCACAAACTGTATGCAGAGGAGTTCGTGTCTGTCCCAATTGTGGGTCCTCAGATCACAGAAAAATTGGAGGAAAATGTTAAAGTTTTTTAGTTTTAGACTCATATATTCTCAAATCAATACAATTTATACTTTTGTGTTGTGTGTTACTTTAACAATGAAGGATGAACTCCAAATAACATTTACTATTCTTCCTTTAGAAAAACATGAGAAAGAAGAAGAAGTTGTTACTACTCCTTCTTTGAAGTGGTGAGTCGCCCATCGTCAGATGAAGAAGATTAACCTGCATCGCAAAGTTTCTTAATGTAAAGTGATAATAAAAATGCTGAACTTAACAGTTGTCTCCTTTTTTTATAAGTAGTTATTCAGATTTTAAAAAAAATCCAATAAATGTTGGGGGCACGACAACAATTTTCGAGTATTTCGCAAAGACAAAATTCTCTTCGAAAGCAGGTGCAATTTTTGAATTTCACTTTTACAAAGAATAAGAGAGAAAGAAACTTGGTTTCAGAGTCATTAAAATTAAACTTATCTCTCGTTAAGTGTTTCATCTACGTTTTTTATATTCGTGGGGCAACAAGCGTGACACCTTCCTTGATCGCCACCAGAGAATCACCCCTCGACGTGGGCACCTGTACGTGGTGAGGGGACCTCCCAGTGATGCTGCTGGTTTTACCAGATTAGCATCACTGGGATCTAACGCCCATACCTTGGTTCCAGGGTTACATCTTTGGAATCCGGCGTGTGCAGCCGTGCGCCACGACCCGTGGAATTCGGAAAGGGGGATCCTGGTGGTTGAGGGGCCCAGCCTTAATACACCACTTTGGCCCCTGCTTCGACAAGACGGGTGGTCCCGGACCCACTCGACTGGGATCAATCGTGGGTGGTTCTTACTGCTAGGGTAAACTGCGTTCCAATAAGCCTCCCTCCCTTTGGTCCAGGGACGGGATCAAGGCTTATTGGAAACGTGGGTATGGTGCCTCTAAGCTAACTTGGCGTCCCATTCGTGTACGCAGTACCTGCTAGTTCACGAGTGGGCGTCCCCTCGTAGGGCTCCGTGGTGGGTGAGGTACTTAGGGCATCGGAAATTTTTATTTTACTCCTATGAGTATTATAAATCCTTCTTCTGGGGCCCCAACAAGGCCCCTACCTAATCGAGATGATGACGCAGATAACACCTCTGCAAAAAGAGCCAGGACTGAGGATATACCACCACCATCAGTGACACCGCTTTTCCTCATTCTCGGCCCCAAGTGCCAAGCGATTCTGTGATCAAGTGAATTTTTGCTCTGAATTAGCGCTCTTTCTTGAAGTAGAAATCGTTTCCTTATTTAAAGCATTTATTAACACACAATTAAATAATCCATAGTAAAGAAAGCAACTTTACTAGATTAAGAAGGAAAGCAACCTTCTCTTTCCCTTTTATTTTCTGTTATATCTTAATTACTAACCTAGTGCTTGGTCACAGGGCGGCACTGCTCCTGCCTCCACGTGGCGGGGCCGGTAACCTGGAAGGGAAAAGCTCTCCCTTTCAGGGCGAAATGGAGCGAACTGACTCCAATACCCAGGAATCCACTGGGTCAACGGACCGGAAGAGAACTGATCCAAGATATGAGAAATCTAGTTCTCTCGGAGACACCTCTAAGACAATCAGAAAAGGCGATGGAAATGAATCTGTCTCCACAAAGAGATTAAAAACTGACTCTCAAGTTTTAATTTCTCCAACATATATTATTGTACACTCAAATACTGAGAAAGCGGTAGGACAATTGTCACCCTTTCTCATACAAAAGACTCTTGAGAGTTATGTCGGCCCACCAAAACAAGTTAAAAGACTAAAATCAGGCGACATTTTGGTAGAAACGGCCAATACTAAACACTCAGAAAAATTATTACAAATGACAACCTTTGCAGGAATACCAGTAACAGTATCCCCGCACAATACATTAAATACTTCAAAAGGTGTCATTACGGAATGGGACCTTCTAAATGTGCCCGAAGAGGAAATTCAAATGGAACTTCAGGAACAAGGAGTCATCAGTGTTAAAAGAATTACAATTAAAAAAGAAGGGATAATCACCCCCACCAGGAATCTGATACTCACTTTCAACACGCCTAAATCACCCAGATCAGTAAAAGCTGGATACCTACACTGCAATATAAGACCATACATCCCGAATCCTCTCCGTTGTTTCAACTGTCAGAAGTTTGGTCACTCACAGACAGTATGTAGAGGAAAATTAACATGTGCAAACTGTGGTTCGCAAGAACATGCCACTTCTACTTGCACAGCTGGATCCCATAAATGTGTAAATTGTAAAGGAGATCATACTGCATATTCAAGGGAGTGTGAAATTTGGAAGAAGGAAAAAATGATACAAAAATACAAAGCAGAAAATGGAGTTTCATATCAGGAAGCTAAAAAGGCAATTACAATAAATATAACAAACAAACCTTCTTATGCGCAGATTACCACAATCAAAAAGGCTCCGGAAATTAAACTACCCAATTCAAAATGTTGTGGCACACAAACGGATGTTACAATCCCCCCAGGAGAATCCATCTCAGAATGGGTTCGTGAGTTTTACAAACCATCTCCTTCACAAAAACAAGAAAAGATTATCAATACTCCTTTATCTTTCCCACCAGATAATTCAGAAAATGCAAGAAGAAAACCAAACAAAGAAAAGATAGGTAGTACAGGAAAAAAGACTGCAGAACAAATGGACACGGATGCAAGAAACCAAGGAGAGGAACCAATTCTCGAAATCTTTACTGAAGAAGAAATGGATACGGGTAGACCCTATTTTTCAAAAAAAGACAAAACCAAGGTAGACAAAAATAAATCAGCCCCAAGGAAGCAATCCGAGGGAACATCCAACCCCAAATGACAGATACGATTATCCAATGGAACTGTCGAGGTTTTCGCTCAAACACTAATGATGTTATAGATCTCATCACCCAGTACCACCCACTAAGTATCTGCCTACAAGAAACCTATTTAAAACCACAGGACAATAGTATAATCAAAAATTATATCACATATAGAAAGGATCGCATAACGAATGGAACAGCGAGAGGAGGAGTTGCAATACTAGTTAACAGACATGTCCCCTCCCAAACAATCCCATTGAACACACCATTAGAAGCAGTTGCAGCCCGTCTAGCAATAGGCTTCAATATTACCATAGCCTCAGTATATCTACCCCCTAATCAAGAATTCCGATTTAAGGATTTCGAAGAGCTGATCACTCAACTACCACCTCCATTCTGCATCTTAGGTGACCTAAATGGACATCACCCACTATGGGGCGATCACAAAATAGACCAGAAGGGTAAGCAAATAGAAAAATTAATTGTCGAGAACAACCTAATGATTTTAAATGACGGCACACACACATATTTCCACCTTCCATCAAAAAGCAGTTCTGCAATAGACTTATCAATCTGTTCCCCAACACTGTTCCCTATGACTAAATGGAGCGTGCACGAGACTCCATTGAGCAGTGACCACTACCCCATTATTTTGAAAATCATGGAAAAAACGCCATGCCAAGCCAGTAGGCACCCCAGATGGAAAATATATGATGCAGATTGGGAAACATTCAGGATACTAGCCAAGCTAGACCGCAACATTATTAAAAGAGAATCAGTACAAACATCAGTAGCCTATGTTACTGATAGTATGCTTCAAGCTGCGGAAAAGACAATACCTAAAACATCTTCTAACATCAGAATATATCCAAAACCATGGTGGAACAAAGAGTGCCAGGAAGCTAAAAAAGAAAGAAATAGAGCCTGGAACCTTTTTCGCAAAAATCCAACAACAGAAAATCTGATACAATTCAAGAGAACCAGAGCCAAGGTCAGGAAAGTGCAAAAAATAAGCAAAAAAGCTGCTTGGATGAAATTTGCATCCACTATAACTATTTCCACACCAACTACACTTATCTGGAAAAAGATCAGAAGGATGACCAACAATTCTCAATTAAACCACTCTCCATTGCTAAATTGGAAGGGACAGTTGGTTACAAACACCTTAGATATAGTCAACGTGCTTGCTGAAAATTTTTCAAATACATCTGCTAATTGTACATACCCCACAGCTTTTAAAACGTACAAGAAAGAGGCCGAAAAAATAAAATTAAACTTTTCAACCAATCAGTGTGAACAATACAACTTGCCACTCACGGCAGCAGAACTAAAACAAACTCTGCTACAGGTGAAACACAGCGCAGTCGGTCCTGATGAAATCCATTATGCAATGGTACAACAATTAGATGAACAGTCCCAATTAGCCCTGTTAGATCTATACAACAAAATATACCTTGAAAATTCCTTCCCAAACAAATGGCACCACTCAATAATACTAGCTTTCCCAAAACAGGGAAAAGATCTCTCAGACCCACAGAACTACCGTCCCATAGCTTTGACCAGCTGCTTAGGCAAGATCTTAGAGAAAATGGTCAACAATAGACTAACATGGTACCTAGAAAATAATAATCTTCTCAATCCAGAACAATTTGGCTTTAGAAAAAATCGCTGTACCTTGGATGTACTTATACAACTGGAAAATCAAGTAAGAAATGCTTTTCTCAGGAAACAACACCAAGTCATGGTTAATTTTGATATCCAAAAGGCATATGATACCACGTGGCGATATGGTATACTTAAAAGATTACATCAACTTGGCCTTAGAGGACATCTACCCCTCTACATATACAATTTCCTTAAGAATCGGACCTTCCAAGTTCGAATGAACAATACACTTTCCAATGTATTTTATCAAGAAGAAGGGGTCCCTCAAGGATCTGTACTTAGTGCCACACTTTTTGCAGTCCACTTCAGCACAATAATAGAACAAATCCCAAACAATATCTTTACAACAGTTTATGCTGATGATTTCAGCATTTCTTATCAAGCGCAGCATATGAGAACAATAGAACGGCAATTGCAAGTAGCCATTAACAGAGTCATAAAATGGACAGAAAGAAATGGATATAGAATATCGGTACAAAAGACTGCATGCATACATTTCTGCAGAAAAAGGAATCTCCATCCTGACCCAGAACTCAGGCTGAAAGAACAGATCATCCCAGTTGAAAATAGTGTCCGTTTCTTAGGATTAGTTTTTGACAAAAAACTGACTTTCCTAGAGCATATCAGTCACATAAGAGTCCACTGTTTGAAGAAAATGAACATCTTGAAGGTCCTATCCGCTATATCCTGGGGAGCAGACAGGACAATCCTACTACGTTTATATCGCCTTCTCATTCGGTCTAAGCTAGACTATGGTGCCCCAGTCTATGACTCGGCAAGACCTAGTGCTCTGAGATGGCTCGACCCGGTACATCACTGCGCACTACGTTTAGCCCTTGGAGCTTTCCGCACCTCACCTGTGCAGAGCCTGTACGCCGAAACTCAAGAACCTCCTCTGCAAATCAGAAGACAAAATCAATTACTCTCTTATGCAGCTAAAATAAAATCCTTACCAGACCACCCTCTACAGAAAACTCTTTTTGCTTCTGAATGGGAACAACATTATCAGCAACAACAAAGAATCAATAAACCTGCGAATGTGAGATTAAAAACCCTTCTTCTCAGTAGAGAGCTTAACCTAGATAACATAAATCCGCTACCGAAGCAGTCTACTCCACCATGGACAATCAGACAACCTTTATGTGACTCCTCCTTCCACATTTCGAGCAAACAAATCCTTTCTCATATAAATCATCAACAGCTGCATGCTGCTTATAAGGCACAATTTTCAGATCATAGCTT
Source organism: Mastigoproctus giganteus (assembly GCF_048544385.1). Classification (NCBI taxonomy): domain Eukaryota; kingdom Metazoa; phylum Arthropoda; class Arachnida; order Uropygi; family Thelyphonidae; genus Mastigoproctus; species Mastigoproctus giganteus. The sequence continues at coordinate 61,288,381 of NC_143582.1, forward strand.
TCTATATACAGATGGATCCAAAACTGATTCTCATGTGGGAGCGGCAGTTTACTTTTCTGACATCACATTGGCCCAAAAACTTCCAAAAGACTGTAGCATTTATACCGCAGAACTGCAAGCCATTATGTTAGCACTAGACGAAATCGACCATTCCAGTTTTCAAAACAGCATAATTTTTACTGACTCCCGTAGTTCCATGATGGCAATACAAAATATCAGTTCTAACAAACATCCTCTACAACAGCAGATTCAATACAAAATATCAAGACTCCTTGAACAACAAGGTAACATTAGATTTTGCTGGATCCCAAGCCATGTCGGAATACATGGAAACGAACAAGCAGACAGAGCTGCCAAAGAAGCTAACAACAATATTTCTGCATCAGAATATATCCCTTTCTCAGACTATAAACAAGTTATTGATCACAGTGGGAAACATCACTGGCAGCAGCAATGGCAAGTACTTACCACTAACAAATTGCATCAGATTAAAAGATTACTCCAACCATGGAAATCCAGCATTCAGAAAAATAGACGCGATGAAGTGATACTTGCTAGGTTAAGGATAGGACACACGTATTTCAGTCACTCTTATCTTTTGCGAGGAGAGGATCCCCCTCTATGCCCTATCTGTCACATACAACAAACAGTAGAACATGTACTGATTACTTGTCCAGCTTTTGCAGATGAACGCCGAAACTCCTTCAAAGAGCTAAACAAACATCACTCCCTCACTCTCAAAACCATACTGGAAGATAGGAAAAATATATCAGATGTTTTTCAGTTCCTTAAGAAAATAAATTACTACAATCAAATATAAGACTAAATATTATTTCTAAAGCAAGCTATAGTCATTCTCTGTTACTCTTGGAAATCATTAGCAGCAATATACGAATTAAAACAAAACCATTATATAAAATAAAATTTTACAGGCGCATTTTAGCCGCAGTAGCTCTTGCGCCAAGAATTCTTAAAACAAACAAACAAACAAACAAATCCTCATTCTCTATTCCACCGGAGATCAGTCCATTGGAAAGATGTCACCCTTCTTTATCGAGAAAGGATTAGAAGGGTTGGCAGATTCACCAAAATCTGTTAAACGACTGCGTTCTGGCGACATTTTGGTCGAAGCTATAAATATAAAACAGGCGGAAAAAATCCTCAAAGCCACATCAATAGGGGGAATACATATCATCGTAACCCCCCACAAAGTCTGCGCCGGTAGCACAGTGGTATCGTCACCGTCCTCCCCACACCGGGTGGAAAAGGCCTGGGTTCGAATCCCGTCGATGACGCGAGGAACTTTAATGGGCTTTTTCACTCCGTGGCTGAGGTAGTTGGTCTCAGGCGTAGATAGCAAGGTTTTTCTCCCCAGTAACTGGGGTTTTTTCGTCCAGCAAAACAGGCAAATCAACCATAGAACATACGCAATTTACAGACACAAATACGGGTTAATGTATTTAATTACGGGTAACCCTAAAATAATAATAATAATAATACCCCCCACAAAACTTTGGGCCCCGGGTGCCAAGCGAATTCGAGGTCAAGCGTTCAAAGTGCGAATATATAGCGATCTTTCCCAGTGATAAAAGTTCATTTTAAGTTACATCGTTTTTTACTGGAAGTTCATTTATAATTCAGTTCTATACTTGAAAAATCACAAGTAAGAACAAGGAAGGAAACTCACCTTTCTTTTTCATTACATATATTACTCTATTTTACTAACCAACTAACTTATCTAACCGCTTGGCCTCCTTGCGGCACTGCTCCTGCCTCCCCGTGGCGGGGCCGGAAACTTGGAAGGGAAAGTCAACCTCCCAGGGCAAAAAGGAGCCTAACATGGACTACGACAATTACCCAGAGCTTGAGCAGCCTAGGCGCTCATCCAGTACCATCAACAATGCCGATCATGAAATTTCTCACGATGTAACAAAGTCTAAACGACTGCGTACAGACACAGACCAACAGGAATGTCCATCATTCCTTATCTTACATAGTCTGTCGGACAAATCTATGAGCACTCTCTCACCATTTCTTATAGAGAAATGTTTGGAAAATGTGGCGGGCTCTCCCAAAATGGCGAGAAGACTCAGATCTGGAGACCTCTTGGTAGAAACAGTGAGTCGTGCACATTCTGAGAGACTGTTGAAACTAACGATATTTGGCGGACTACCCAATCAAGTTACCCCTCATGCAACACTAAATACTTCCAAAGGAGTAATTGCAGAGTGGGATCTGATAAATGTAAAAGAAGATGAACTGACCCAAGAACTCAAACATCAGAAAGTGATACAAGCCAAGCGCATCATGATCAGGAAAGATGGAGAACTTGTTCCCACCCGCAACATCATGCTGACATTCGGAACACCTATCTTGCCATCCAGTGTCAAAGCCGGCTATCTCAACTGCCGAGTACGACCCTTTATCCCGAATCTTATAAGATGCAAAAGTGCCAAAAATTTGGTCACGCACAAATGGCTTGTCGAGGAGATCCAGTCTGCCCAAACTGTGGGTCGAAAGAACATTCCCAAACAGACTGTGACGTCAAAACACTGCACTGTCTGAATTGCAAAGGCGGGCATCCAGCCTACTCCAAGTCATGCGATCTGTGGAAAACTGAAAAAAAAAAATCCAAAAGTACAGGGTAGAACGAAAAGTTACATACCAAGAGGCAAGAAAGCAAATTATGATTAACGCACCTAAGAACACATATGCAGCAGCAATGCAAAAATACCAAACAACAGCAACACAAACTGAAGTATCAGTTCCCCCAACCATGTCGATTGCAGATTGGACTCGATCTATACTGTCACCATCAATGAAACAGACTCCAAAAGAGCAAAAGGTAGTAGATAGAGCCAACAACACCCCTGTCACAGTCCCACCAGCAAACCCACAAGACCATCAGATATTTCAAAGTCAAAAACCGATTCAGTTACAAATAGGAAGACAAACAATATCACTTCAGTAAATATGGACACTGATAACAATACTGACCCAAATGAACCTATCCTAGATCTTCATGCAGAAGATGTCATGGATACCGGACGCCCAACCTTTCCAAGAAAAGAGAAAATGAAACTCGATCGCCACAAACAGCCTGGGAATAAAAAAGACTCAGAATCTTCCTCAAGTAACAAAACCAAATAAGGCACCAAATCATACAGTGGAACTGTAGAGGAATTCGCAGTAACATTGATGATATCCACGAGTTAATTGATCGTTACCATCCCGTAGGCATCTGCCTACAAGAGACAAATTTAACACGGCATGTATCACTCTCAGTTAAGAATTATGCACTCTTTAGAAAAGACAGAACTGCTACAAATAATGCTCACGGAGGGGTAGCCATACTCATAGACGCACGAGTACCTTGCAGGTTAATTCCTTTACAAACCTCCATCGAAGCTGTTGCAACACGTATTGTGATTGGTATTACTTTGACAATTTTCTCTCTCTACCTATCGCCCAATCACTCCTATACCATCCATGAACTGGAAGATCTTATTCGGCCCCGAGTGCCAAGCGATATTTTGTGCGATACATAGCGTTCTTTCTCAGCGGATTAGTTATATTTATTTTCCAGTGTCACTATTCTTCTTGTTTTTCTTAAGTGATTCTTTACTTAAAAGTTTTGAAGTAGAATCCAGAAAGGAAATACACCTTTCTTTCCTTGTGTGTATATATATATATATAATCCGTACTAACCTAACTAAACCTCTAAACCGCTTGGTCACTGGTGGCACCGCTCCTGCCTCCACGTGGCGGGGCTGGTAACCTGGGAGAAGAAAAACACTCTCCCGGGGCAAAAAGGAGCAAAGATGGACATAAATAGACATGCCACTTATGGATCTCATGATCCAGATCTCTCAAACAGAGAAGACTTAAATGCAGGAAATGCAAAACGGCAGAAAAAAGAAGGAACAGAAACCCCTGCTCCTCTTTTTTTGATACTGCATTCTTTGACTGACAATCCTTTGAGTAAGCTCTCCCCATTCTTAATACAGAAATGTCTTGAGAATGTGGCGGGCCCACCAAAAATGGTTCGAAGATTAAAATCCGGAGACCTTCTAGTGGAGATGAACGAGAATAAACACTCGGAAAAACTATTAAAAATATCGACTTTTGGTGGAATTCCCACAAATGTTACCCCGCATGCCACCTTAAACTCCTCTAAAGGGGTAATAGCCGAGTGGGATCTCCTTAACGTATCTGAGGAGGAAATCGTTCAGGAATTAGGCGATCAAAATGTAATAAATGCCAAAAGGATAGTCATTAAGAAAGATGGGGTTCTTACTCCTACCCGAACGGTCATTCTTACATTTAAAACACAAATTTTACCAACATCTGTTAAAGCTGGATATTTAAGGCGCAAAATTCGACCTTATATTCCAAACCCATTCCGGTGTTTTAAATGCCAAAAATTTGGACACTCACAAGCAGTCTGCAGGGGTGTAACCACCTGTGGTTCAAAAGAGCATGTTCACACAGACTGCCCCACTGAAATACAAAGCTGCCCAAACTGTAAGGGGAATCATTCAGCATTTTCAAAGGAGTGCATCCAGTGGCAGACTGAAAAGAATATACAAAAGTACAAAGTGGAACACAAGGTGCCATACCAAGAAGCAAAAAGACATTGTTTAATTTCAAATAAATTGCCATCTTATTCTTCAGTTGTAAAAAAGCAACGATCCATAACAGTACAAACAGATTGTTCAGTTCCGCCAAGCATCTCAATTTCTGATTGGGCCAGATCAGTCCTCTCTATACTAAAAGAACAGCCTACCCAACAGCAATCAACTCATTAGGTAAACACACCATTGACAGTACCGCCAGATAAAAATTCTGTACAACAGCCAGTTAATCAAACAAGCTCTGAAAGAAATAATCAAAAAACCAGTACTGATACCATGGACATAGATAGAAATTCACACCGAGATGATCCACTTCTTGAACTTCATGCAGAAGAGGAGGACATGGACGTCACTAGACCAAATTTCCCAAAAAGGGAAAAAAGGCTAGACAGGCGCAAACAGACCACATCCCGTAAGCAAGCAGACACACCCGATAATCCTCAATAATGCACAGAATCATTCAATGGAATTGTCGCGGACTCCGAGCTAACTTAGACGATGTTTATGACCTAATTACCGAATATAAGCCTGCTGTTCTTTGTCTACAGGAAACAAACCTGACCCCTAAAATAACTATGAGCATGAAACATCATATAATGCTCAGAAAGGATAGGAACGACTCTAATACAGCACATGGAGGTGTAGCATTGCTAGTAAACTCCAGAACTCCTTTCAGACCAGTCCCACTGCAAACAACTTTAGAAGCAATTGCTGCTAGAGTTATGGTTAAGATAGCGGTAACAGTTGTTTCCATATACTTTTCGCCAAACTATTCATACTCTCTAGCAGATTTGAATGATTTAGTTACTCAGCTGCCACCACCTTTCTGTATCTTGGGTGACTGGAATGGGCATCACCCCCTATGGGGTTCCTCGCACCTTGATAAGAGAGGTCAGTTAATTGAAAAATTTCTTGAAAGGCACAACTTAACATTATTAAACAATGGGACTCACACGGACGTGCATCTTTCCTCAAGGTAAACTTCTGCAATTGATCTTTCAATATGCTCGCCAAACCTCCTTCCTCTTATTGATTGGACGGTCACTGATAACCTGCGAAATAGTGACCACTTTCCAGTAATATGCACACTATCGGCTAACACTCCTCCTCAAACTGAGATAAAAACTGTTTGGAAATTCGACAAAGCTAACTGGAAGAAATATCAAGAGCTGGCACATCTAGATATTCAGACTATCGAGACCCTCACCATTGACTCTGCCGTAACTTACATAACTCAGCAAATGATAGCAGCTGCAGAAACCAGTATACCCAGATCATCCATGAAAACTCGCTCCCATCCAAAAATATGGTGGAATGAAGCCTGTAGCAATGCGAAAAAAGAGAAGAATAGATACTGGAACTTATTTCGTAAATACCCAACCACAGCTAATCTCATACAGTTCAAGAAAGCTAGAGCTAAATCTCGTCACATACAACGAATAAGCAAAAAAGAGACATGGTCTAAATATGCCTCCTCTATAAACAGGACCACAAATATCAGAACTGTTTGGAATAAAGTTCGAAGAATTAATGGAAAATATCCACCTATAACCACTCCGATAATATATCTAAAAGGCAAAGAAATCTGCAATCCTCTCGATATTTCTAATACATTAGGTGAAACCTTTGAAAAAATCTCCGCTGTAACCGCATTTGAGCCAAGTTTCCAGGCACATAAAATACAAGCAGAAAAACATAATCTCAATTTCACTACTTCACGACAGCATCCATATAATGTACCCCTTACCATGGCAGAGTTACGTAGCGCACTTGCAAGATCCAAAAATAGTGCTGCTGGCCCTGATGGAGTGTACTATGCCATGATATATCACTTGAGTGAAGAATCCCTTTCTGCTCTGCTAAAACTGTATAATAGAATCTTTGGCGAAGACTACTACCCTACCAGTTGGCGTCATTCTATTGTATTAGCTTTTCCAAAACCAGGAAAGGACCACTCAGATCCAGCAAATTACTGACCGATAGCGTTAACTAGTTGTATAGGAAAAGCATTAGAAAAAATAATTAATGCCAGATTGACATGGTTCCTAGAGACTGAATGCATTCTAAGTCAAAATCAATATGGATTTCGAAGAACTAGATCAACACTTGACCTTATGGTCAAAGCTGAAGGAAACATCCGAAATGCATTTCTCAGGAACGAACACCTAGTGATGATATGTCTTGATATCGAAAAAGCTTTTGATACAACCTGGCGGTATGGAATTCTTCACAATCTCTATGAATCCGGTATTTATGGTCATCTTCCAAAATTTATCCAGAACTTTTTGAGCAATAGGACCTTTCAGTACGATTTCACTCTGCTCTCTCACAAACATTTGTGCAAGAAGAGGGGGTCCCTCAGGGTTCTGTGCTTAGTGCCACGCTCTTCTCTCTCAGGATTAATTCCATTACAAAATGTATTCCCGACACAGTTGAAACTTATCTGTATGTCGACGATCTGGCGATCTCAAGCCACTCACAAAACATGCGTATCATTGAAAGGCAGCTTCAAGGTACAATTAACAAGCTTGTACAGTGGGCCAAAAATAATGGATACAGACTTTCAAAACAAAAAACGACAGCAATTCATTTTTGCCGTAAACGGAATTTACATCCAGATCCCGATGTACATCTTGATTCTCATCCAATTGCTTTTCAACAGAGTATTAGCTTTCTTGGACTAATTCTGGATAGAAAACAGTTTCTTAGAGCATATTAAACATATTCGTACAACCTGTCTAAAGAAGCTGAATCTCCTCAGGGCAATTTCCGCTATGTCATGGGGTGCAGATCGGTACATGCTGCACTTATACCGGTCGCTCATAAGATCCAAACTAGACTATGGGTCACCTGCATATGCCTCAGCTAGAGAAAGTGTATTAAAATGGCTCGACCCAGTACATCACAATGCTCTCCGAATTGCACTGGGAGCTTTTCGTACATCGCCAGTTCAGAGTCTCTATACGGAAGCACACGAACCACCCCTAACAAAGTATGTGGTACAACTGGATGCATATATGTGGTACAACTGGATGCAAAAAATAATTTTGGATGTCATGTACTTGGATTTCAGGAAAGTTTTTGATACTGTTGCACATGGAAGACTGCCGTACAAATTTGAGAGGCATGGCATTAACGACAAGTTCCTCCAATGGATAAAGGGATGGTTGAGTGGTAGACGGCAGAGAGTGGTAATAAATGGACACTGCTCTATGTGGACTAATGTTATTAGTGGAGCCCAAGGGTTCAGTGCTGGGCCAAGAAGTGGAAACTGACGTTTAACATTGATAGATGCAAAGTACTGCATATGGGTAGCCGTAACCCAAGAAAAACGTACCAACTGTGTGGTACTACGCTCAGGGAGGTGGAGAATGAAAAAGACCTGGGGGTAATTGGGCAGTCAGATACGAAGTTTTCTGGGCAGTGCAGACGGGCTGTCAGAGCAGGTCATGGAGTTTTGTCAATGATATATAGGAATTTTGCTATCAGAGACAAGGAGGTGATTATACCTCTGTATAGAGCAATGGTCAGGCCACGCCTTGAGTACTGCATATAGGTCTGAAGGTCTCATTTTATGGAGGATGTAGATTTGCTAGAACGAGTACTGAGAAGGGTAACAAGGTTGGTGAGAGGAACAAATGGGGTCTCTTACCAAGAGAGGCTTAAATTCTACAAGTTGCAGCATCTGGAGATGAGGAACCTGCGAGGTGATCTGGTTGAGGTGATTAATGCCTTGAATGGTTTGAGCAGGCTTAATGCTTATGGGATACTTCCGCTTGCTGAGATTAAGAAGCTGAGGGGGACATAGATTCTAATTGAGGAAAGACAGTTGTAGAATAGATGTGAGGAAGTTTGTCTTTAACCAGCGGGTAGTTGATTGCTGAAACAGAGTTCCATCTGTTGTTGTGGAAATTGATATCTTAAATAAATTTAAGGCTGAACTAGACAAACATTTGGAATGACCGGATGGACGGAATGGGAAGGGTTGTTGGTTTTTTTTTTTTTGGCTGATGCTGTATAAGCCTGCTTTCTTGAATCATATGGCTCAACTAAAGCTAATGCCTTAATTGAGAAGTTTGTTCTAGTCCCCCTCCTGAGTTTATCATTTCATTCCAGAAGAAACGTTTCTATTGCATTTCTGAGCAACAATGTTCTGTAGAATTTTAGGCTACTAATTTTGAATTACAAATATACAGTAAAATATCAACAATTCGTCAGTGATACCCCAGGGGTCGCTTCGGTTTCTTTCTCACCTAATCCTTCGAGTGGTTTTTGGGTACGTGAAAACCACCCACTAATTTTTGCGTAGTGCCTCATGTTCAAAAAAAAAACTGGTGTTATGAGTTACTGACAACGAATGGTAGCCAAGTTTCAATAAATTGATTTAGGAAGATCCAGGTAAGTCGTAATAACCTCTTAAAGTAAATTTCAAAAGAATATATTCAAAAGAAAATTTGTGCAAGTTATCACACTGAAAAAAAATGGAGAAATTATATTTGAAGCAGACTTTAACTAAATTCAGAGCTGTATTGTGCGAAGCCCAATCTAGCTGGCAGTTTCAGAATTATTTCTTTATATTTTAGAATTTTAGTGTTTTCAATAAGCTGCAACATAAATATGCCTTCTCTGTAAAGTATAAAACTCGTTTTTAAGTGTTTCAGTTTCCTTGGTGCTTTCAAAATTATAATTAATTACCTCAGCTTGCATTAATATTTAGAATAATTTTTTAACTGCGTACCTCTCCAAACTTAAATTTTATGATTACATTTTTGGTTAATTTTAGATGATTAATACACCTCTACTCATATTTGAACGTGCCATTAGGATGTTCGCGTTGGTGTACGCATTTTTAAGGGAAAGCCACTTTAAGTGATGCATCTTAGCTTTCCAAAAACGGAACTTATTAATGGAGGTTCGAGAAAATGGGTAATTAGGGTTAAGACTCGGTAACAAGAGTGAGTGTGATAGGTTTTACATCAAAGGAAGAACAGATGGCGGTTTTTAATTATAATTCATTTTTACAAGGCAGAACCATGATTTAAATCTGAATTTTAAGAAATACAATGGTGATATTTATGCTACCACCACTGTATTTTTTCTAAAATGACTGTTTTCTTCCTCGCATTTGTACTTTATTATGAGATAACCTGTTGGATTCACACTCTCAAAAGGAAATCTTCGTGGAAAATTGACGTTTAATTCTTTCAGGATTTAATTATTTCAGGAGATTTGAAATAAAACAGGAGATTGGAGATTTGGTTAATTGTCCAAAGAGTGACTTGAATTATGATTTGCGCCTACCGATGATAGTCATTGGCAGCGATGTCTGGAACACACAAGATTAGAGTGTTCTTTTTTACCATGAATCAGTCTTATATAGTCGTATAAACTAACAACCTTTTTTTATTATTTTTCTAGTACACCTAGGTTGAATTTTGATTTAGTATCCCTTTATTGCCCTCCAAATCAGGATATAGTTAATTCTATTCATTATATGGAAACTTAAGCGTAATTGGCAATAGTATTTTAATGGTTGCAATGGATTCTAACGCTGTCCAATTTATGGTTTAGTGGTATGGTTGACCAAAAAGGTCGTTTGATGGAGGATTTTATTTTTTCCAACAATGTGTGTAGTTAATAAACCAGGACAGCCTTATACCTTCAATAATGTTCATGACAGGTCAAAAAAGATTTGACTTTAGTGATTCAAGGACTTTAGTGATTCAATGAATTTGTCATTGGCATGTGCAAACAGATTACATGAACAGCGATCACAGATCTTTAGTTTTTCATATTAAATTAGAGGTTTTTAATGATAGTAATGAGATTTTGATAACTCAGAGTTAATTAGATTTACTTATAAGAAGATTAATTGGTCACATTTTGCAAGGTCCTTATCCTTGGATTTTTTCTAATGATAACATGTTTCATTTAAATTGTTTAAATTCTGGTGAATATGCTTTTTATGTTCAGTGTTCACTGTTTAGAGCTCTGAGTTGTGCTTCTAAAAGACAGCAAATTAAGAGGCGGGTTGTTAGTTCGTGGAATGTTGAATTATCTAGGTTAAGGAAAGAAGTTTTTTCATGTAGGAAGGCATATCAGAGTTACAGGCAATGGTGGCACAATGAGGCTTTATTTTATCATGCTTGTTATAATAATAAAGTTTATTATAAGGCTATATATGAGAGTAAGTTAAGGGCATAGATAAATTTTGCTAATGCGGGCAATTCAGACCGCTGGGGGTTAATTTATAAATTAAGCAAGAATAAATTAAGATCTGGAGATATGATAAACGCTATGATTGTGAATGGTGTGGAAACTACTGATTGGCTAACAACAGTGCAGGCAATAACATTTGAGTCGTTCCATATGAGGTAGGTGGGGGGTGGAAACAACAGAGCAAGTGAGTATTAGGCTGTCTAATTTATCTTACCTTGGATCTGATGATACTGAATTATTTACTTTGGATTAGTTGCGAAGTGTTTCTAAACAAATAAATATTTCTAAAACCCCCGGGCCTGATTGTTGAAAATGCTGCTATTCTCAATTTAATCGAAATTTAACCTCTTATCTTGATTAATTTATATAATAAGTGTTAATTTCAATGTACCTTTCCAGGAATGTGGAAATGTGGTTTGATTAAATTATTATCTAAGCCAGGTAAACAACTAAATGACCCAAGAGGATATAGGCCGATTTCGTCGTTGGCCAATCTTGGCAAAATGTTTGAGAGGCTGCTAGTTTTAAGACTTGGTCAACTCATAAATCGAGTTACGGCGCCTCCGTAGCCAGGTGGGAAGGAGCAGCAGTGCGCAGCACACGTTTCTTGATTAGACCGGGGTTCGAGCCCGTCACCACAAAATACGGAGGATGCGGAAAGGTCAAGGAATGACCACCGCATATCCCGGAGCAATATGGCCTTAGTTGCTAATGCTCCTAAAAAAAACCAACCAATAGATCGAGTTGGATTGATTTTACGCCAACAATACGGCTTTAAGAGAGGGCATTCTACGAAGGATGCCATTAATGACCTTATGAAATTTAGTAGTCGGACAATGGATAAGTATATGTTACTTGTATAGACTTTAATGGAGCCTTTGACATGGTGTGGTATGGTATGACAGTATCATGTTTGCATTAAGGGGAATACAACGTCCAATATTTTTGTATAGAACGATACAAAGTTAATTAACCGGTAGGAAAATTATTCTTAAGTCCGAACATTTAAAGTTTGAAAGGAAGCCCTTGAGAGGGTGCTCACAGGGGTCTGTATTGGGCCCATTTTTTTTTTTTATTTTTTTTTTATTTTATTTAGTGCTTAATTTATGGCTAGATCAATCAATGGAAAATGTGCATAAAATTGCTTACGCAGATGACATGGTCTTACGTGTAACAGGTAAATCAAGATCTGTGCTAGAAGCAAAAGTGGCCCAGGTTTAAGATAGTTTAGTGCTATGGGCTGATTTGCATAACTTATTGATTTCCACAACCAAATCTGTTGTGATGTTACTTAAGGGAAAATTAAATTACTGTCGACCACCCAAAGCTTTAATTCAAGGGGTTCAGATTCCTTTAGTATCAGAAGTGAAATACGTAGTTATAAGAATTGATGACATGTTATCGTTTTTTCCTCATTTAAACAATCTGCATGAAAAAGTCAAAAAATTCAGTTCAGCTATAATTCGGTTGACCAGATCAGATTGGGGATTAAAAAGGAGGGTTTTAAACTTGTACTATAAAGCAGTCTTTTTACCATAGTTGCTTATGGGGTATCGATATGATATTTTAAAGTGACAGATTTAAGCAGACATTGTTATCTATACAACGTTCAATGCTTTACGTTGTTGCTAATTTATGCAGAACAGTCTCGACCAATGCCATGCAGGTATTGGTTGGCCACTTGCCATTAGACTTATATATTGTGTATCGGGCATTTTGCTATTATATTAAAAAAGGTGAAGACGTTGCCTTCTTGAACATTACTCCAGATCTTACTATTGGTATGGCTAAAGCCAAGAAAAACATCCTGCCTGAACTGGTTCATATCTGTCAACACAGGTTGGATAGCAGTGCAACTGGAGTGGCGACTAGATTATTTATCCCTTAAGGTCACATTTAATTTTGATAATAAGAGTAACAAATGGTTTTTTTCCTGTTATGGAAATGTCGTACATTTTAAATTGCCACGGGTCATTGTATTATATATTACATTATTTTGGCTTGGTAAATTCTCCTTTGTGCACTTGTGGTCAACTAGAAACTTGTAATCATATATTATATGATTGTTGAACATAGAGATAGGTTAAAAGTAAAGATTAATAATTTGATTAGTGGTAATGAAAGTGATTATATTGTCAACCAGGTAAAATTTGATGCATTACAAGAATTTTCTGTAACTGTTTTCCAACGGAGAAGACATTGGATTAGACTAATCCTTGCAAATTTTTTTAAACATGATGATAATAATAATAATAATATTATTATTATTATTATTTTACTATAATTTCATTAGCAAAAATTAGCAGGATACATTCTAATGCAGATGAGATGCAACTAGGAGCCTCTCAAACATACCAAAATGCAAAGAAGCGGTTCATTATGTTGGCTATAACTATGATCACCAGGAGGAGCTACATCACTGTTTAAATCGCGGTTCGCAAAGCAGATGTAACTCTGTTCAGGATTCTCAAGATTAACCGGAGAGTTTTATTTGAGCTCCCTGGACTTTACTGAATGCCAAATCCTCCGTACTAGCGTAATGCATACATCGCTCTGCTGTTTAGAGAAAGTTTAACGTTCATTTTCCCTTTCAGATCAGAGAAATTCTCTACAAAGGCGTTTCTTAACTTGGGGCTTACTTCTGTCTCTGGTGGAGAGATTTTCTTTTGGAGACACTCCGATTTTCCTTTCATATCTATGCAGTCCAGTCTAAAATGCACGAAATTTAATTTATAGACTTTATATACTAGTGCCTCCTCCACACAGTTCGGCTTGATGTTTGTTTAATGTAACCCACGAAATCTGAAAACACAGTCGAGATAAACATCTTTCGTATTTCAGTGTAATATAAATAAATAAATAAATATTCATTTATCGCTAAGCCCTTCACACCAGATTCCTAGGGGCAGATAATTTACTATAAAGGAAATAAAATAGTTAGTAATCATATTAATTTAAATCCACTTTCTGTTATTGAGTGAATTTGTTGCTTATCTAGTTTGGGTTCAAATCCCGTCGATGGTTTTGATTTTTAACTTAGGAAATTGAAGAGCTTTTCAAGCTGGGATGAAGTGCGGCGGGTATAAGTAATAGTGCAGCATTTTTTTGTTTTGCATTCCATTAACAGATGAACTGGTTTATAAGCCGCGCAATATTATGATGATTTTGCTGGATAATGACCAACAAACTGAGGCCCCACCCGAGAAACTGGGGTATTTTTGTCCAGCAAAACAGGCAAATCGACCAGAGCACGCAATCTATAGACGCAATGCATAAACGGTTACATGTAATCATTTACGGGTGACCCTAATATTATAATTTGAATTTTTAATTGAGTCCTGAGCTTCCCCTGCGCCAATATAAACAACACCAATGCTCTCCAATGGTTGCGGGATTCTTTGTGGTTTTAACCATCTTCCGTGATGCACTTGTCGACTGCATTTTGTTTATAGATTGCGCTCCACACCAATACGCCTAGTTGACACCATTGTGCACATCGAACTATTTCGAGATAAGAAAGAATGCAATGTCTTTTAATTAGACATCAAAGGTTGCTATCGACAACACAGATCACAGAAAAGCTGAGATTCTAAAAAATCATTTTCTCACTGATACATTGGTAACATCCTATCTAAGTACAGCCTAAATCCATAATATTTCCTCTTCCCAACTAGTACTGATAACATTGTCGTCACACACACAACAGGCATTCCTCAAGGTGGTGTAGTCTACAGTATTATATTTTCAGCATCTCTACAACCACTCCTGAAAGCAAATCCAATCTGCTGGTTATATTACGATGACTTAAAGCTATTCATTATTTCAAAAGCCTGTGACGATATTCGCAAAGTTAGCTATGGTTCCAAAATACAGATGTAATAAAATCAAGTATCTAAAAGAACTCAAACTGACTATCAATGCAAACAAATGTACTCAGATGACTTATTCCTTACAGAGACAACAAAACCGCCTAGAAATTAAAACTCTCAATTCCAAATGTATATGCCCACAAAGAGTCATTTTTGACGAAAATCTTTCTTTTAATTCCCACTATTTGCGTATTGCTCAAAAAATTCGAAACACAAAATGGCTAATCAAACAGGAAACAGCAACGATTAAAGATAAAAAAAAAAGCCATAAATCATGTTAAAATATGCATCTATTCCATACTGTCATATGCTTTCGAAATCTGTTTTGGATTCCATCAAGCAACCATTAAAAAATTCCTTTCCCTGAAGTATTCAGTTCTAAGATGCTCAATAGCAAACTTTTTTCCCAATTCAATATCCAGGAAACAACTTTACGAAAACTTAAACACGAAGCCCCTGCAACAGATCATCAACGTCTCTGGAATCATGCTTCTTGCGAAGTTGATAACTTCTACAAGCGATTCACCAAATATAGCCAACATATAACAACAGCACCCAACAGAGAAAATTGGAGAAACCATCAACAATTCAAAACTGGCCTCTCCAGACTCAAGCAAATAGACAGAATATTTCCCACTCCTGCATCTCATAAATCTTCACCACATTGATTGCCAAAGATTTCTCAACTCCTAAGCCTTTGTAAGATTTACAATCAGATGAAAATAAATGCAAACTTCCTCCTGTGGGTGCTGGATATAATACATTTAGAATGGTATGTGGATAGTTGTGGCACTCCCCCTCTTGGCGTGGACGGATACTGGGAAGAACACTTTCTGTAGCAGTGATCACCTTTCTGGTGGTTACACATTATTAAATGTATACATTTCACAATATTACTTTGCGTTAGATTATGCAAGTCTTTCTATTTAGGAACCCAATCAATAGCAACCCAGTTCCTATTGGGTTACTTAATGTTAGTTTTTAGTTAAATGATATTATATATAAAATTAAATTGTTTAATTAATTAGTTAATTTATTAGTTAAATTAGATATTGGTTAAATGATAGTCAACGAACACTGATGGAATTAGGTGAACCACTTGAAAATTATTCTATCAATATTCCTTCATTTTCCGTAGTTAAATTGTTAATATATTTATTCTAATAAATGCCAATTTCTAATCGTTTGATCTTCGAGTTATCAACATTCCCGATAGATGGCAGCACAATTTGCACGCAAAGGCAAAGATTGCCCCTGTCTTTGTATTATTCTATGCCTATCTAAAATAGCAGTTTTATCCAATATATGAGCAAATCACCCCGATTTAAAATAAGAAAAAATTCTGCTTATACTCCGGAGTTCAGAGGAGTTCACAAGATGGAGAGAATACAAGCAACAGCACCTTGTTTAAGAGTCACGGGCCGGATCCCCTTCAATTGTGCAATTTCTATTGTTGCACAATTTGTTTAGCTTAAGCAGAGTGATACTATCACGTGACCAACATCGTTCCTTAGGGTTTTTTCAAATTTAATGTTTTGACAAAGATATCGCTTCCTCAAGTACGCTTACCAAATCTCACGACTTCTATTTCTTGCCGAGTAAGTGGCTCGTATTCAATCCCGAAAAGCAGATGGAAATTTACTTCTTCTCAAAAGGGCATTGAAGTCAGAGACCCAGTGATCAAGTCTCGTGTACAGTTTTAGCGCTGTGCACAATGAAGTACCTCTCATAGTCATTATGCTTTAATTTCAATTGCGTATTTAATTTGCACTTCTTATTTATTTGTATCTTAACCGAATTTTACAATATGTTCGGCATATGCAATTATTTCTGGCATCACGTAATTATTACCACTATAATTTTAATCCCGAAGCTCGTATGAATTAAAATAGTATTGACAAAGAGAGTGTAACCAAAGATTAAACTCCTGGCCACGGTCTTCTCTTAGTTACAGCCATTGGAAAGCAGCATTTAATGCAGACCACATAGATTAATTTCCTCTTCTCTTTCCACTTGTCTTTCTTGTTTATTGTGTTCTCTGTTCCCGTTCACCAATTCCGGTTTCTTCGATAGCCGTATGTTTTTTTTTTGCTTCATAACCAATATTGGTATCCCAGAGCATCCTTCACTAATCTTGTTACCGAACAGCGACTTCTATCCAGGGCTTGGCTTGTTTCTACAGTGGACTTTCAATCTTACTTAAGAGGCCAACACTCCCGAACATTCTAACGCGAGTTTCACATTTAACGATTTTCCTTCTAATGCCCCCTCACAGTGGATATAATACAGCTGTTAGAAGAGCCTCTCCGTCGATTTCAACCTTGGTCCAGACGCACGCGTGCTTTAACTTTGAGTGATTTAGGCTTTGAACAAAGTTACTCGGACATGTTGGTCCAAATAGCTTCAAAGTAGAATTTGATCCATCTGCCAGGAGCTTATGGAACTGAATACAGACGTCCAGTAAAGCCTTTTATCCGCGCAGGCAACATTACCAGGATCTGCTATATTCTTGTGAATGGCAAACTGATTATGTAGGTGATAAAACTAAATTTATTGCGCCGATATAAAAAATAATAATAATTAATATGAACACTGAACCATGAATTAAATGATGTCTTGTAGAGGCTTATATTTCAGTATATAATTGCTGACATTTCTTCATTTTGTATCCTTTGTCTGTAACGAATGTCCCCAGATCAATCCGTAAATTGTTATAAATGAGTGTTACGTGGGATGAGTCTCTTGAGTCCAACCGAGTTTTTTATTTTGTTCTTGAGGACTGGAATTGTCAACTCAGGATAATGAGGTTATTCTCCCATGAGTCCATGAGATTGTTTCAAGATTGGACTATGGACCACCGCAGAATTGAATTGGATATAATGGGGAGGTGATCAGTGACTCGATTGATCCACCTCATGATCTAACATTCCATGTTCAACTATCTCTTTATTAGATTTTTGGCCCGACGATTTTATAGCGGCATGCATGAAACATGTTTGTTCATATTTTATTAGAAGCTTTTTATGTCTTACTCCTGCCACTCTTCACTGATTTCTGCCAAAGCCTTTCCTTTTATATTAGAGAAGTGCTGCTGAAATGGCAATCCATCTTCCTAAGTCAGTCCTAAGTACATATGGTATTTTACTCTTTGGACTTGTGTACCACTGATTCAAATATCTAGGTTGGCGTTTTTGCTTAAAATTGCCAAATGACATAATGACTGATTTGATAGGATTGATTGTCAATCCTATCTCATGGAGATAAAATTGAGAATCTTACATTCCCTTTTTTTTCTGATTTGCCTGTATTTGAAGATTCATGCGTTGGTCAGAGGTAAAGTACAAGTTAATATCGTCTGCATATACTGAGACATTATCCGGATGAAGAAAGAATGAGTCCATTGCAACAGCAAACAGAAGGAAAGGCAAGACTCCGCCTTGAGGTATTCCCTGTATTTGTGGTTTTTAAAAAGGAGAACTCTTTGATTTGGCAGCTCTTCCATGGTTCTTGGAATTCTCTTGAATGTTGAAGTATTGTTTAAGTATTAAGACTAATGCATTGACTGAATTTTGTCGAAGACAACTTTAACATCTAAAAATAATACGTTCAGTTATGCTTTATTATCTATAGCATGCTTTATTTTTATAATGATATCTAATAATTTGTCTTCTACGTCGGCCTTTTTGGGATGGTTGAGGGTAAGTGAATTGACCTATACGAAATATAATGATTTATATGGGTTGGTAAGAATAGCTTTTCAAATAGTTTCAGAAGATCTGTAATCCTTAGGCATTTTCAGATCTTTCCTTTGGGAATAGACTTACACAGTGTGAACGCCAAATACTGGGAATATCTCTTGTTTTGAATGACTCCATTGCTGTAGCAATGGACTCATTCAAAACAACAGATATTCCCAGTCTGCGTATTTTCAAAACAAAAAACATGGAAATTTGTCATAACCTGTAGTTGATTTCATAGGAAGTTTATTAACAGCATCAGTAATATTTTAATAATAAACGGTAATGATTTTCAGTTCAGGTCTTATATTAATACCCAAATACTTTTGTTTCTTTTCCTTTATGAAGTCAGCTAACACGCTCACAGCTTGATCAAGTTGCAGATCAGACTGGCGTTTTCCTGTTGGATTAGTGCAGCTGCCTGTTGTTCAAAGATATTATCCTGAATTGAGAATTTTGTGTTATTTCTTAGTTTTGTTTAGAGTTCTTTTGGAAACAAACTCGCAAGAGGATATTGTGAAAATAGACTCCTGTCCTCTCCAAAGCAGGGTTCTTTATAATACACGTAAAGAATTTAAACCCATCATATTGATTTTTGTTCTGGATATAAATTCATCTAAACAAGAAATAAAAGAAGGATTATACTACAGAAATTTAAAAAAATTAACATCTTTTAAATGTAGGATATTCAGGAGGAGGCTTCCTTTAGATTTCACACCAACACTACATCTAAATCGTCTTTAAACATGGTTGTTATGCTTTTCCCCCCTGAATTTCCCTCTTGAATAACTATACTTGGCTGGACCTCTCACAGTTTTAAACAGTTGAGAGATATCACGTGTTTCACTTTCGTAGGCTACGGACACATGTCCTAGTCTTTTAAACTGGAATCTTTCTGCGACCATTGCGCCAAAAAGGGACATAATTTTCTTGTATGTCCTGACAAAAACAGTTCATTGTTCAATGTCCTGACTTCATTGTTTGTTAAGAAGAAAACCTCATAACTACTAAGTGCATGATCGGAAATACCCTGAATGTCGGAGAGCCGTCTTGGTGTTTTACAGAAATAAAATAGTACATGGCTAGTGAAACTGTACGTAACGTCATTCCTAATATCTAATTGTCCCCAGTTGTTCGCCTTTTAAATGTTGCTCAACACAATGCTCAGAACTCCAAAAAGGTTCCAGATGATTTGCATAAATCTATTGAGGAAAATCGTGTGGACATTGCACGCAGAGAAAAAAATCTTACTATCTTCGTAGTAAGGTCTTTCACTGGCCTCTATATTCCTGCGTTATGCATCGAGATCATGATGAACCTCGAACAGCTCTCATTATCTTCAATACAGAATTGGACCTCGTGAAAGTCAATAATCTCTGTCATCAGTATGTAACGTTAGCCTAAATCCCAGTACCAGCCTTTACCCCCTTTTTACTATCGTTTTACTCCCAGCCCACAGCAGACCTTTCCCATTTTCTACATCTGCTAGGAAAAGTTGCTGATAATGTCAGCTCTTTTGGTCTCATAATTATGATTAATACCAACAGGAAATCTACCTTGTCGTATTCTACAATCACTGATCGCAGAGGTTCTATGTTTGAAGACTTCTTTCAGACACATCATCTCACTGTCCTAAATGAAACCCGGCCAGCTTACTACTTACTCTACCGCCATAGGAAGTTCAAATATAAATCTTACTATAACTTCTCATGTATTAACGTCACATATTTATAATTATACAGTATATCCAGACTGGACCCCCCCCCCCTCGACGTGGGCACCTGTACGTGGTGAGGGGACCTCCCAGTGACGCTACTGGACTTCCAGACTAGCATCACTGGGATCCAACGCCCACAGCCTAGGTTCCGGGCTTACATCAATGGAATCCGGCGTGTTTGCCGTGCGCTGCGACCCGTGGAAATTCGGAAAGGGGGATCCTGGTGGTTGAGGGGCCCAGCTTCAATACACCACTTTGGCCCCTGCTTCGACAAGACGGGTGGTCCTGGAAGGCCCGGCTAGGATCAATCGGCTAGTAGGCTCGCCTGCGAGGGTCAACCGTGTCAATGCCACGCCCCTACCCTCATGGTCCGAGGGACAGGATTCAGGCTGGCGGCGGTGCGGGTATAGTGTCTGGGTAGCCCTGGCGTCCCACTCCCGAGCGCATTTATTGCATGCCGGGTAGTGGGCGTCCCTTTGGGCTCCGTGGTGGGTGGGGAGCCCGGGCACTGAACCATTTAAAAACTCCTATGAATCCTGATAAACATATTCCTTCAGGGGCCCCAACCCGGTCCCTATCTGAAAACATAGACGGAGAGGCAGATAATATTATTGCGACAAAGAGGCAGCGAACCGAAACATCACCATCAGGGCCTGTCCCAAGATTTCTCATTATGCATTCCACCAATGAAAAACCGATTGGCAAAATGTCGCCCTTTTTTATTCAAAAAGGGTTAGACGGGTTAGCAGGTTCTCCCAAATCAGTTAAGAGGCTCCGTTCTGGAGACCTCTTAATTGAAACTAAAAATGACAGGCAATCGCAACATCTACTCCGAGTAACATCAATCGGAGGTATCCCTATAACAGTGACACCACACAGAACACTCAATTCATCTAGAGGTGTCATTTCGGAGTGGGACCTTCTCGACGTATACGAGGAGGAAATCTGCTCCGAATTAAAACCACAGGGAGTCATTGCCGTCAAGAGAATCACTGCGCGAAGGGATGGAAAAATTGTTAAAACCAGGAGCGTTATCCTGACTTTTAACACTCCTAAACCTCCTGATGAGATTAAAGCTGGATATATCAACTGTTCAGTGCGTCCATACATTCCGAACCCTTTACGGTGCTTTAAGTGCCAGAAGTATGGACATTCTCAAATGGCCTGCCGTGGAGTCCTTGCATGCGCTCGATGCGGTGCAAAGGACCACGAAACAACAGCATGTTCAGCCGCAAAACCCACCTGTATTAACTGTGAAGGCGAACACCCGGCTTATTCACGAGCATGCCAGAGGTGGAAAGAAGAGAAAGAAATTCAACGGCTGAAGGCAGAGCTAAATATATCATACCAGGAGGCCAGGAAATCGGTCAAACCCCTGAATATCAACAGACCTACCTACGCCCAGAAGGTAGCAGAGAGATGTTCCATCGGAACTCAGACGGAAATGACCATTCCTCCAAAGGAGTCTTTCACTCCCATCGCGCGTTACCTTTTAAGTTCTCAAAAACCTGCGCAGAAGGACCAATCAGCTGCCACTCCTATATCGATACCTCCTAACGCTCCACAAGTTCCAAAGGTAACTATTAAAGAAAAGAACAAAAAAGGGGAAGTACCACCTAGTACCCAAGAAAGGATGGATGTTGAGCAGAAGGAGATACCCGAAGAGTCAGTCTTGGAACTCTTTGCGGAGGAGGAAATGGACACGGGACAGCCTCCATTCTTCCCCAAAAAAGACAAATCCAAGACTGATAAAAGTAAGCCCTCAGCACCTCGGAAGCCGCCTGATGGGCCCACCAAGCCAAAATAATGGCTAAATTCCTACAATGGAATTGTCGTGGATTCCGGCGAAATATAGATGACATCAAGGCCCTCCTGCAAAAGCACGAGCCAGTTTGCTTTTGCTTGCAGGAGACATATCTAAAGGCAAATGATGATCCCACCATGCACAACATCACAGTTTTCCGAAAGGATAGAATTGCGGATGGCTCTGTACATGGGGGAGTGGCTATCCTTGTGGGTAACCATACCCCAGTGCAGCCCTTGCTAATTACAACCAGCATAGAGGCTGTAGCAATTCGTCTTTCAGTGGGATTCTTATTAACTGTATGCTCTATATATTTGCCACCTGGGACTGACATCTCCCAGGCAGACCTTGATGATCTTCTAACGCAGCTGCCTCCCCCTTTCTTACTTCTTGGGGATTTTAATGGACTTAACACCCTGTGGGGTTGTGCTAACATCAACGGAAGGGGACGAGTCATAGAGCATATGCTCCATGACAATGACCTTTCCCTTCTAAATACTGGAACAAACACCTTTTTCCACATGCTTACCCGTACTTTTTCTGCCATTGATCTCTCTATCTGCTCCCCTACTCTACTCCCTTCACTCACCTGGGAAGTGGAGGAGAATCCATACGGTAGTGATCACTTCCCCGTGATAACCTTGCTACACAGTGGGAGACCATGTCTTCCCTTCAGACTACCACGGTGGAAGATTGATCAGGCTGACTGGACTGCCTTCCAACACCAGGCAAATTTTGATCTTAGTACAGTCAGTCAAGAGCCTATCAATGATGCGGTTAAGTACATCACAGAAAATATTGTCCAAGCAGCTGCTAATGCTGTCCCAAAAACATCAGCCCGGTTTCCACCATTTCCTAAACCTTGGTGGAATTCACAATGCACAGCAGCAAAAAAGGCTCAAAACAAAGCGTGGGGGATATTTCGCCGATATCCTACCACGAACAACCTTATAGCCTTCAAACGTGCACGAGCCAAAGCACGTTACATCCGTCGTCAGAGTCAAAAGGAATCGTGGATCCGTTTTACATCATCTGTTAACCAGTCTACCAACTCTAAGGTAGTCTGGGATAAAATCCGGAAAATGAAGGGAAAATATACATCCCACCCTTCTTCAATCCTAGATTATAATGGATGCGCTATTGCAGATCCAACTGCAATAGCTAATTCTCTTGGGGAAACATTCTCCAAGATCTCTGCAACATCTTCGTATTCCCCAGAGTTTCTGGTCCTGAAATATAAAATCGAAAAACAGGCACTTAGCTTTAAATCTAAGAGTATTTATCCCTACAACGGGGATTTCACTATTTTGGAACTGAAAAGGGCCCTCGCTCTTTCCAAAGCAAGTGCCGTTGGACCAGATGGCATCCATTATGAAATGATTAAACATCTTTCATCAAAATCTATGGATTGTCTGCTCCTTCTGTATAACAGAATCTTTACTGAAGGGCAGTTTCCGGACTCCTGGCGAAAGGCTATCGTTGTTGCCTTTCCTAATCCAGGAAAGGATCCAAAAGTCACCACCAATTATCGTCCTATTGCTCTGACTAGCTGCCTGTGCAAAATCCTGGAGAGAATGGTTAATTCTCGTTTAATTTGGTATCTTGAATCAAACAACCTTCTCTCCAACATCCAGTCCAAAGATGGTCCACTTTGGACCATCTTATTAGAATGGAAGCATCCATCCGGGATGCTTTCCTAAAACGCGAACACTTGGTGTCGGTGTTCTTTGACTTGGAAAAAGCGTATGACACAACTTGGAGATTTGGCATTTTAAAAGATTTACATAACCTAGGCCTTAGAGGGCATCTCCCCTTTTTTATTCAAAACTTTCTCGCCAAACGATCGTTCCAAGTTCGTGTGGGATCCTCACTCTCTAGCCCCTTTAACCAAGAGGAGGGAGTACCACAAGGATCAGTATTAAGTGTCACGCTTTTTGCCATCAAAATAAATTCCATCACAGAACAACTTCCTCCAACTGTAAACAGTGCCCTCTATGTTGATGACTTTAGCATTTTTTGCCAGTCATGCAACATGAGGGTTATTGAAAGACAACTGCAGAAAGCCATCAATAGTCTGAATTCCTGGGCACTTGCTAATGGCTTCAGGTTCTCGCCGGAGAAGACCGTTTGCGTACACTTTTGTCGCAAGCGTAATCTTCATCCTGAACCTGAATTAAGGCTCGGACAAAATGCTATTCCAGTAGCAGCGAACACAAAATTCTTGGGACTCATATTCGATAAAAAATTGACCTTTTTGGATCACATTCGCCAACTCCGCACAAAGTGCACAAGAGCCCTTAATATGCTACGCTCGCTGTCCTCCTTATCCTGGGGTGCAGACCGATGCACCCTTTTACGGCTTTACCGTGCACTTGTGCGATCCAAATTAGATTATGGGTCCCAAGTATATTCTTCAGCCAGAGACAGTGTACTTCGATGGCTGGATCCTGTCCATCATCAGGCTATACGTATTGCTACTGGAGCATTTCGAACATCTCCTGTCCAGAGTTTATACGTCGAAGCAAACGAACCACCGTTATCGTTTCGACGTAAGCAGTTGTCTTTAAAGTACGCTTTAAAACTGAAATCCCTGCCAGACCATCCTACGTGGCCCTTCGTTTTTGAGCCACGATGGGAAAACTTGTACAATACCCGTAAGACTGCCAATCGTCCTTTTGGTATTCGTGTCCAAGAGCTACTCAACGAACTCAATATCAAGGTAGACAAGGTTGCCCAAACATCCAAGCAACCCTTTCCACCCTGGCATGCTTGTGTCCCGGCATGTGACTTGTCGCTTAGAAACTGGGGAAAATCGGACACTCCATCATGCGTCTACCTGCAGCTCCATTCAGCACACCGAACTGAATATTCCGACTTCGCGCCAGTCTACACAGACGGTTCGAAATCAGAATCATATGTGGGATCTGCTGCTGTCTTCACAGACAGCACTATCTCAGAGCAGATTCCCTCTGAATGCAGCATATTTACTGCAGAGCTGCACGCTGTAGAGTTAGCCTTGGATCATATTAGTAAATGCCAATACCAACGGTTCATTTTATATTCCGACTCTCTTAGCATGTTACAGGCTGTAATATCTGTGAGGTATAATCCTCATCCAGTTCTGTCTAGCATTCAGCAGAAGATTCACGTTCTCCATGATCGTGAATATGACATCCGCTTCTGCTGGATTCCGAGCCACATTGGGATTAGGGGAAATGATTTGGCTGACGCCGCAGCCAAATCAGCAATTCCCAATAATAACCGTTGCCTGTTAGTCCCTTATACAGACTACAGGCAAATAATACATCAAAACATACATTCCCAATGGCAGGACTCGTGGAATAGACAGACTGCGAATAAATTATATTGTATAAAGCCTGTAATTGAACCGTGGCAGTCTTGTCTGCGCAGGAACCGTAAGGAAGAAGTTGTTCTAGCTCGTCTCCGCATCGGACACAGTCATCTTACACATTCTTTTCTGCTGAGGGCAGATGACTGTCCTATGTGCGAGCAATGCGACACCATTTTATCTATTAATCACATTTTAACCGTATGTCCACGTTTTAGACATGAACGTGATTTATACTTTACCGTTTTTAGTCATCTGGCTGAGCCTTATACACTCAGTCAGATTTTATCTGACAATGACCATGTGTCTGCTGTTTTTAGCTTTTTAAAATCAATAAACATTTTTACTGCCATATAAAATTTACATTTTATTGTGCTTTTCTATTGATTTATCTTTTATACATTTGTTATTATTTATTTTGACATGGTGACCTAACTAGTTAGGTCACTGAAAGTTTAAATTTTTATTAATGACATGGTCTTGGCGCATTATAGCCTTAGTAGCTAATGCGCCAATAAAACCAAACCAAAACAAAAGCCTCCCCCTTTATTACTTCTCGGGGATATGAATGGACATAACACCCTGTGGGGTAGTGCTAACATCAACGGAAGGGGGACGAGTCATAGAGCGTATGCTCAATGACAATGACCTTTCCCTTCTAAATACTGGAACAAACACCTTTTTCCACATGCCTGCCCGTACCTTTTCTGCCATTGATCTCTCTATCTGCTCCCCTTCTCTGCTCCCTTCACTCACTTGGGAAGTGGAGTAGAATCCATACGGAAGTGATCACTTCCCTGTGATAACCTTGTTACACAGTGGGAGACCATGTCTTCCCTTCAGGTTACCACGGTGGAAGTTTGATCAGGCTGACTGGACTGCCTTCCAACATCAGGCAAATTTTGATCTTAGTACAGTCAGTCAAGGGCCTATCAATGATGCAGTTAAGTACATCACAAAAAATATTGTCCAAGCAGCTGCGAATACTGTTCCAAAAACATCTGCCCGGTTTCCACCATTTCCCAAACCCTGGTGGAATTCACAATGCACAGCAGCAAAAAAGGCTCAAAACAAAGCGTGGGGGATATTCCGCCGATATCCTACCACGACCAACCTTATAGCCTTTAAACGTGCACGAGCCAAAGCACGCTACATCCGTCGTCAGAGTCAAAAGGAATCGTGGATCCGTTTTACATCATCTATTAACCAGTCTACCAACTCTAAGGTAGTCTGGGATAAAATCCGGAAAATGAAGGGAAAATACACAGCGCACCCCTCATCGGTCCTTGAATATAATGGATGTACTATTGCAGATTTTACTGCAATAGCGAATGCTCTTGGGGAAACTTTTTCTAACATCTCCGGAACATCATCTTACTCCCCAGAGTTTCTGGTCCTAAAGCGCAACGCTGAAAAACAGGCCCTTAAATTCACATCGAAGGGATCCCACCCATACAATGGGCCATTTAATATCCATAAGCTGAAAACAGCACTCGCCCGTACAAAGGCTACCGCTGTTGGACCAGACAACATCCATTATGAAATGATCAAACATCTTTCACCAGAATCCATGGACCGTCTGCTCCTCCTGTACAACAGAATCTTCCTCGAGGAGCACTTTCCGGAAACCTGGCGCAAGGCAACTATTCTTGCTTTTGCTAAGCCAGGAAAGGATCCTAAATATCCAAAAAACTATCGTCCTATTGCTCTGACCAGCTGTCTGTGCAAAATATTGGAGAGAATGCTCGGCTCTTATGCTATTTAGAATCGAATGACCTTCTCTCCCGCTTTCAGTGCGGCTTCCGAAGTAATAGGTCCACATTGGACCACTTAGTTAGACTGGAAACATCTATCCGAGATGCTTTCCTAAAAAGAGAACATTTGGTGTCGGTGTTCTTTGACATGGAAAATGCGTACGACACAACTTGGAGATTTGGTATTTTAAGAGACCTATACAATCTCGGTCTGAGAGGCCACCTTCCCATTTTTATTAAAAATTTTTTATCCTGCCGTTACTTCCAAGTTCGTGTAGGATCCTCCCTTTCGCGGCCTTTTTGCCAAGAGGAGGGGGTACCACAAGGATCTGTCTTAAGTGTTACGCTTTTTGCCATTAAAATAAATTCTATTTCAGAACAACTTCCTACAACTGTAAACAGTGCACTCTATGTCGATGACTTCAGCATATTCTCTCAATCATGCAATATGAGGGTTATTGAGAGACAACTGCAACAAGCTATTGACCGTGTTAACATCTGGGCCACGGCCAATGGTTTCAGGTTCTCACCGGAGAAGACCGTTTGCGTCCATTTTTGTCGGAAACGTAACCTCCACCCTGAGCCTGAATTACGACTTGGACAAAGCACCATCCCAGTCGTATCAGAGGCAAAATTCCTGGGACTCATTTTTGACAAAAAGTTGACATTTGTTCAACACATTCGTCAGCTACGTACGAAGTGTGCGAGAGGGCTTAACATCCTCCGCTCTCTCTCTTCTACCTCTTGGGGTGCAGACCGATGCACTCTACTACGTCTGTACCGTGCACTTGTACGCTCAAAATTAGATTATGGGTCTCAGGTGTATGCATCTGCCAGAAATAGCGCTGTTCGTTGGCTTGACCCCATCCATCACCAAGCCATTCGTATCGCTACTGGTGCATTCCGAACATCACCTGTCCAAAGTCTGTATGTCGAAGCAAATGAACCATCCTTGTCGCTTCGACGAATGCAGTTGTCTCTACAATATGCCTTCAAGCTGAAGTCCCTGCCGGCCCATCCCACGTGGACATCGGTTTTCGAGCCACGATGGGAAAATCTTTATAACACACGGCGGACCGCCAATCGCCCATTCGGCATTCGTGTTCAAGAGCTACTCAATGAGCTTAACATCTCGGTAGACAAGGTCGCTCGATCACCAAAGGAGCCCCTTCCACCCTGGCATGCACAAACACCAGCATGTGACTTCTCGCTCAAACTTGCGACGAAGTCTAATACTCCAGCCTCTGTCTACCTTCAGCTCTATTCACAACACCGTGCAGAACATTCTGACTTCTTACCAGTTTACACAGACGGCTCGAAGTCAGAATCGTATGTGGGATCTGCTGCTGTCTTTCCAAATAATACCGTATCAGAGCAGATACCCCTTGACTGCAGCATTTACACTGCAGAGCTGCATGCCATAGAGTTAGCTCTAGATCACATAACAAAACACCGTTACCAACGGAGTATTATATATGCCGACTCAATGAGTGCACTACAGGCTTTATCAGCGATGTCATACACTAATCATCCAACCCTGTCCCGAATCCAGCAGATAATATACAGCCTCTTTGTAAGTGGATTCGATATCCGATTCTGCTGGATCCCCAGTCACATCGGGATTAGAGGAAATGATTTGGCTGACAATGCAGCCAAATCGGCAGCCCTGACGGATAATCTTGACCTGTTAGTCCCCTATACAGACTACAGGCAAGTGATCCGTAGTAACCTACAATCTCAGTGGCAAGATTCGTGGCATCGACTGATTACTACAAACAAACTATGTCGAATTAAGCCTATGATCCATCCATGGCGGTCCAGCTTACGCAGAGATCGCAAAGAGGAAGTTGTTCTTGCTCGGCTCAGCATAGGACACTGTCATCTGACACACTCCTTTTTGCTGAGGGCTGATGACCCTCCTATGTGCGAGCAGTGCGACACCATTTTTTCCATCAAACATATTTTATGTGACTGTACCAATTTTAGAAATGCTCGTTATACCGCTTTTAACCATCTGACTGAGCCGTATACACTCAGTCAGATTTTATCCGACAATGACCATGTGTCTGCTATTTTTAGTTTCCTAAAAACAGTAAACCTTTTTACTCGTATTTAAAAAAAAAAAAAAAAAATCTTATTATTTTAAGGTTTACTATTGTTACTCGTTTACAGATATTTGTCTTTTACAGTTTACAATTGTTTTTATACTCTGACTTAGTGACCTAATTCATTATGTCACTGAATGTTTTACTAATTTTGTTGACAAAAAAAGTTTTGGCGCATTATAGCCTAAGTTGCTGATGCGCCAATAAAACTCAACTAACTAACTAACTAACCAACCAGACTGGACCCTCAGCGATCACCGTGGTATTGCTTTGAATACATTCCAACCTCATCTGATAGCTTACTTCCCAATCACTTAAACTCCCTCAAACATATGGAACAATTCTGATTTCCCTCATCAACCTTCACTTCGGGATTCAATGACTACCCACAGTATAGCTTAGCTTCTTCAGGATTCTATTATCAAGCTGCCTCTGAAAGCGTACTCCTGTCCCCTGGTGGATTCACAATTTCGCTTCGTAAACAGGTTCTCATTGCAAAGAGGGAACTCCAAAGAAGGTGAAAAATCTGGCTTTTACTGAGACTGAGCATCTCCAGCATGTTTATTAAGACTTCAGAAACCTGTATAAGATAGCAATTCTAAAAGCCAAAAAATCACTTCTTGGCAACAGTTTGTCAAATCTAACGGACATAATGACCCATAGAGCCTTATCTATGAACTTCTAAGGGATAAATAAAACGTATACAGCAGTTTAAACAACGTGTATTAGTTTTTACACGTTGCTCTTGGGACTGTTAATGATATACAGGAATTTTGCCAGTAGGGACAGAGAGATGGTTGTCCAATTTAAAACGTAATGGTTGATCAGCATCTCGAGTACTGCATACAAATCTGGAGGTCTCGTTTTAGGAAGCAAGTTGATCAGTTGGAAGAGATCTAGAGAAGAGCAACTAGATTATTCAAGAACGCAGAGGGGTGCTCTTACCAAAAGTGACTTCATTTCTGCTAATTGTAGCGTCTGTAAACTCTGTATACTTTCACGGAAATCTGACTGAAGTGCTTGAGTCCTTAAATGGATTGAGTAATTTTAAATGCTCATAGCATCCTAACTTTTGTTCGGACGACACACGGGGAATCATAAATTTCATTGAAGAAGGTTTTTGGTAGAATGGATTTGAGAAAATTGGTTTTCACCCAAATAATAATTGGTTGTTGGAACAAGCTTTCGCTTAGTGTTGCGGAAGTTTGAATACAATTAAATAAGAGTTAGATAAATTTTTGAAGGATGGATAAATAAAGTGGGTAGCGTGTTTTTGTTTTATGTTGATGCTGTTTAAGCTTTGCCTCCTTGCATCATCTGTCACTACTGGTACTAATAATACTTTTAAAAGTTGGAATACAAATTGAATTTCTCTATAGCATGTTCTAAACGATAAACATCGTTCAGTTTTAATGGGGATTTCATTTATTCATTTGCATTTTCCATACTTCTAGGACCTACGGATCATAGGGGAAAACTAACATGAAAATTTAACTAAACTTTTAGATGGGAAGGAAGTGAAGGGCGGGGGGGGTGAAGACCCTATTTCTACCAATCAAATTCAATGGAATGCGTTGGAAAAGTGGGGATTTCTCGAGGGAGCAACGATCGACATTTTGTTATCGAGCTGTTCCATCAGTTCATCTCGGGAATTGATCAGGAAATTGAATTTTGGACTGCTCACTGCTCTTCAGAGTTCGTCTGGACGAAAGAAGAGCGAAAATTGTTTTCATCACACCTCGCTGACTTTATCGGATGGGTGGAAATTGTCAAAGAACCGTTTATGAAGAAATTGAAAGGAAAACGTAAACTCACTGGGAGCGGTTAATTTGTACAAGTGCGTGACGTGCAGGGGTCCGAAGCATTTTGCAGAGCGTCGTAGAAGCATCTCAGACGTGAATGCCTGTGTCTATGTGCCCGAGAAAACTGACGTAATTCAATGCAAAACAATTAAGCTGCAATTATATAGAGGAATGTTTAATTTAGAAATGAAACGGTCCACTATTAACATCAGAATACCTAAAAGGGAGTTTGCTAATTATTTCTGTTTAATATATTTTTACAAAATAGTATTGGCGTGGCACTGTCACAATTGACTAGCCTTTCCTAAAAAGAATCATCATTTAGCTAGTTGAATTAGGGATTGTTTGCGTGAAGCTGGCATATCCTCCACAATTAATGTTGAGATACGTTAATGCCAATTTACGTGGAGAAAAGAGCTTTTGCGGATAGTGTTAATGGACCAGTAACATAGTCGCACGATGGATCCTTTTAAAGCAAAGTCAAAATGCTTCGTACAAATAGTTTCCATACTCTGTTAATCGAATTTGCTGAAGATGTTTGGGCAGACAAGTGCTTGAAGTGCCACTCTTGCTGGAGTGGCGTAATTTAATAAATTTAGAAGTTCCGTACGAATCAAATGAATTAAAATGCTAACTGCAGTTGCAAGTAATTACCATCCGTGACTGGAGTACTTAACAGCAATCAAGCGAGCCTGCGATTTCAGAGGGTAGCTGTACCGCTCCTTGAGTATTCAAATTCGATTACTGCCGTTGTGTTTTCTTAATTAAGCAAATCTGCCGTCTGCAGTTATTATCTGGCATGTCTTCAACCCACAATAGACAAATAAGTAAAACTTTACATTTGTGTTAATTCCACTACGATTAATAGCATTATCCGCTTCGTTTACAATTTTTTTAATTAATAAAGCCTTGTTTCTGTCTTTTATTTGTTGCTGAATTCGTTTAAAATGAAATAAAATCAACTGTGTATGTGTTCAACAACCCAACTAAGGCTGTGAAGTGCAAGTATACTGTATCTGTTGCAGGGTCCGTTTGAATCCCAAATCAAAAGGAGATTCTCAGTTTAATTCAGTCCGGACTCCTTGAATTATGTTCCTCGTAAATATCTGCTGTGTGTAAGTAAGCTTACCAACCACTGTGGTGTGATTAGATCTCTCTCTCTCTCTCTCTCTCTCTCTCTTTTTCAACAAGAGAAAATGTTTTTCTGTGGAAGAGATGCGCATTTTAAATTATGATGGATTGCCATAATGCAAAGAAGAAGCTTTCCTTCTCTATTGATTGCAACAAAAAAGTATAAAGGCAAAAATCGAATTTCAGGAAGGTTTCTTATCTCCAAGATCAGATACCGTCAGTCATTAGTTTAGAAATGTCCATGAACTGGCTACAAGAATACCCTTTTTGACCAGAAAATATCGAGGCGAGTTTCTTTTAATTCTTGGTGGCCATGCATTGCACAACTCAGCTTAATGGGAAAGGTCGAATTTTTTGCTGAGATTGACATTCTGTTGTTGTTTGCTAAATGTTAGAACTTCAGCCTCTTCACAAGTCATCTATTTTTATATATCAAAATAGTATTAAGAATATAGTTCGCTGAGAGTCGCCTCATGGCTGTACCTGCTCAGTTCTTTTTTTTCTGCTGCTATTAATCATTTTGTTTCTGTGAGGCACTGGACATTTTGTGTATATATTTGGGAGTGGTATGAGCAGCATTACAGAAGTTCTTAATATTTAAAGAAGCTCATCGATTTGTCATTTTCCAGATGAAGTGGTGGAGAGCGACAATGTGAGTGGTCGTCTTTTCTAAAGAATTTCACCTCACGTGATTCCTTCAGCTTACAACAGCAGCATCGGTCTGGAGCAGAACCTCTCAAGAGATTAATGGTCCTGTACTCACATTATTAATCATGTCGTTACCTTTTGAGACATCCTTGTGTACATATGTGTGGATGGGATAATGCAGATTGTGTTTAGTACTTTGCAGTATTGCGTTATGCAGCTGGTCACGTGGACTTGTGATAATGAATGAACATTGTAGACAGTGAACCACATTGATGCAGATTAATGATGGCAAATAACTCATCAAAGAACACCATCCCTATCTAGTTCTATTTTAAGCTCTCACAGCTATCTCTTTCTCAGGATTATGTATGAAGAAGTATGAGAACATAATTTATTAAGATTGAAAAAGCAACGACCCATTTGCTAGGTATGATATTATATTGCTTTCTACACAACGGCTAGAAGTATTGTTCAGTGTAGGGGTCGTTAACATTATTAACCTTGTGGTTACTTTTTCGGATATCCATATGCGTGTTTCTAGATCCTCATTTGATTAAAATTCATGACTTTTCTTTATAGATTTTATGTTCTATTTGAGTAGTTCTTATTTTCTAATAATTTTACTAATAATCTCAGCTACGTTTTTTAGAGGTAAATCCATTGTCTCTTCCAAGTATTAATTTTTTGGCTTGATAACCATAACATTGGTTCTAAATTTCTCATAAACCACTGATTTATTTAGGAAAAACTTCGTTAAGCAGAGATTAAGTATTGGTCTTAAGGCTGTCACAGATTTTTCTCTGGTATGTGATCTTGGGCTGCTACCTGAGAGTCTCTAAAATCCTGACGGAACTGCTATTCAGGTGACTACCGAATTTCATTGATGTCCGGTTGCTTTCTGACAACTAAATCCTTTGCTTATACCTCTACGATGGTGGGACTGTTAGTAACCCTTGGTATAATCCCCATGTGCAAGTCCTTCAATACGGTACCCCTAATATACTGGTGGTGACCACTCATGTGCAAACCAACGAAAGAAAGGGCAATATTCCTCCATGTGACGCCTACACCACACAGAGGAATACTGCCCTTCTGTGTTACCAGGAAACACCAGGTGGTAGATGACTTTTATTACCACCCCTTTGCTTATTGGAGGCTTGAATTGGTGGAACCCATGTTTAGTCGGCAGAGCAAGCCTCTAACAACCCCCTTCCTATCACGCAGTATGAATGTCTTTTCAGGTTATGATGGACATCACTGCGAGATCCAGTATTTCTT
Organism: Mastigoproctus giganteus; assembly: GCF_048544385.1. Classification (NCBI taxonomy): domain Eukaryota; kingdom Metazoa; phylum Arthropoda; class Arachnida; order Uropygi; family Thelyphonidae; genus Mastigoproctus; species Mastigoproctus giganteus. The sequence goes on from NC_143582.1 coordinate 61,322,428, forward strand.
ACATTTCGAGGGTACAGATCTAAAACGGTGATCGCAGACCGACTGCTAAATAGTCCACCAGATCGAAGCTACTGGTAACTCCTAGAAGGCTTCCGGATCAGCTAATGTATAATCTCGCTGCCTCTACTTATGTAATTATAAGTACTGTTGTTAACCACGCGACATGTGTGGTTGGTTTACGAAGTCTCTGTAATGGAATGTAGAAACATGTCCGATTCACGATGTATCTGTTAAATAATTCCTGTGTAATTTCAGGTCTGGTTTTATTGTTATCTTTTTCAAAGGGAACACCCCCTAAAAAGCCTCTGGCTTATGTGTTCTCCCTCCCTTCTTGCTGTTATCTCCCAACAATTGTAACACAAAATAGGGATAAATAAATTATCTACTCTGCCAGATAGTGACAAGTTCAAGTGTTCGTGTTAATAAAGGCGGTATTCAGGGTTTCGCCTATAAGCCGCCGTATTTTCTAACCGCAAATTCGCAAAGGCCAGCTTAAAAAAAAATGAATACATCTAATGAAATGTGTGTAAATTAAGTGTATCTTATGTGGGTATCGTTGTGTGCCGGCTCCTGGCATTTAGCAGTCCAGAGGCAGGAACAATTTCTTCCTATCCATGGACTCCCGTCCCTAGCCACGAGGAGGCAGCCAGGAACTACTAATCAAAAACATCTAAGTGAAGTTAAACTCCTTAAATGAAGAGTGAAATAGGAAGACTAGTTTATAAAAGGAGGGCAAGAAAAGAAGTATAGTAAATTGAAGAGGATATAAATAGAGTATATAACCCCACGAAGAAAGAAAATAAAAGATATATAGGAAAGATTTAAATTACACTAGTGTATATGCCAGTGCAACCCTCAAGCAAAATCTGCAACAACAATATCGATCTTTCCAAATCATTCATTATATAAAACTATGTACAGTGATTCAACTCCAGTCCCACAAGTAACTACTTACTTTTTTACAATCAACATATAAAATTGCCAAATATCTTATTAAGCATGCGTACCCACACACATTCACCAAGATACCTAACTATATACATCGATTCAACTACAATCACCATTAGGTAACTAATTACAATATTTACAATGATCATGCCTTCATTAATATATTACTCCTGAAACTAATAATAGGTACAATTGCCGAATAGCACAATAAGTGCACCCGCACATACACCAGCATATTTAGAATTACATGACCGAATACATGATCAAGCAATCCAGCACAATTAAATCAACTACTGATTAATAATTAACTACAGACTAGTTAATTAACTATAAACATCAAATACAATTACAAGTAGCCAATATATTAAACATCTATGCACAAATGGCGAAAACACCAAGTCCTGACCAAAAATGGCAGAACACCAAGTCCAGACCAAAAATGGCAGAACACCAAGTCCTGACCAAATAGGTCCACTTACATAATAATATTTACATCTATGTACAAATGGCGAACACCAAGTCCTAATTTACACAGGTCTTCAATTTCCTAGCTATTACAAGTTCATCAACCTTCTCCTCCTCCTGAAGACACCATCAGCAAAATTTGCAAATTCCTTGTAATTATCATGAGTATTAATCAAATTTGGCAAATCAGTAATATCAAAAACATTTGTTCTCAATTGCAAATTCAACCGCAGATCCGCATACAATGGACAGCCAAAATAATGTGTCCTGACGTTTCTTGAAATCCACATGAGCAATCTGGTGAATCTACCAAACCTAATGCAAACAATTTCGAATTTAAACTTCCATGTCCAGACACCAGACAGCAGAAAAGTCTGATCAAACCCGGAAAAAACCATGAAAAAATGATCCGTCCATCTCCACTACCTGTGGGAAGAATCAATAGGTAGTTCTGCCTGTCTGGCAGAGCTCCCAACTTGTCTTCCAATCCTGCCGGAACATATTCCTTAAACTATTTACATCCTCCTTTACAGTTACATCAAGATTTATACCAAATAAGCCAATATTACGCTGAAGATTTAATTTCCTATGATACAGAAGATAATTAAAAATAATTTCATGTTTCACAGGAAGTTTTCCCTGTAATACCTGCAAGGAGGAGGTTGCTGTAGTTCGACAAGCACGTAATGTTGCCAATAAAAAGAACCTTTGTGCCTGCGTCATATATTTCTCAACTAAATATTTAGTGATATTGTCACCCCACACGCCAGCTCCGTAACAAACAATAGGCAAAAATATACATTTATAGTATAATTTTAATGTGCTAGGTTTTATTCCCAGGGAACACCTGGTTATCTTTATTAATTTCCCTGTAACAGTTTTAATTTTCTGCACAATATATTTTGCATGCTGGATGAAAGACAATCTATCATCCAGCATGACACCCAAGTAATTGTACACTCGTACAAACCTTATTGCCCGATCATTCAATTTGATGTTTGGTGGACGATTTGGGTCCAGGTGTCCCTTAAATAACATTTGCCTTGTTTTATCCAGCGATATCTCCAATTTAAGCAACACGCAGCAACAATTGAGGTCTTCAAGGACTTTATTTGTGCGCAACTCCAACTGACGTCTTGAGTTACCATTAATTAGAATGATTAAATCATCTGCATACGCTACCTTGTGCACGTCCACTTGGTTCTGCAAAAGCCAATCATCAAGAACCACACTCCAGCAAACCGGATCAAGTACAGATCCTTGTGGGAAACATCGATTCACCGATCTTGAAACACAACATATGCCAGATGAAACCTCAATATATCGATCCGAGAAATAGCTGGAGATCAAATTATATATGGGTGCAGAAACCTCAGCCTCCCTGAATCTCGCCAGGACACTTTGCCACTGTACAGTGTCAAATGCCTCTTTGAAATCCACCAGGAGGCCGAGTACATATTTAAAATTTGAATCACGAATTGTGTCAACTGTGCATTTAATCGCGTCCACAGCACTTCTGCCTTTCCGAAAGCCAAATTGTGACGCAGAGCTCAGACATTTCCTTTGATAATAATCATTAAATCTTAATACAATTAATTTTTCCAATATTTTACCTAAAACATGGAGAAGGGCAATTGGTCTATACGAAGATGGTCTATTAGCTGATTTTTCACTGCTTTTTAGTAATAATTTCGATGTTTTCCACATCTTCGGGAAAGTGCCATAAGAAAGACAAGCATTCAACAAATTCAAAATAACTTCTTGACAATTCAGCCACAGTCTCTTCAGAATGGATGGCTCCATTAAGTCCAATCCAGGACACTTTCCAGAGCTTAAAGAATTTATAGCCAAATCTACCTCAATTAAAGAAAAAGATGGCTCAAACTCAGCACCACAATACGACAGGTCCGCAATACGCATATCTGTTTGACCAGTACTCTCAACAGTGGAATCATCCTGCCTGATTATCTCATCCAGTATTAGATTAATCGTATCTGCCCAATTCAGCGATTCTGAACTATCAGGCTTTAGAATGGAATGCGCAATCGCACCAGGGTGGATTTTCTCAGTAATCAGCCTATAAGCCAAACCCCAGGGGTCATCATTAGTTGACTGCCTAACAAAACTTTCCCAAGCAGCATGTTTAGACCTATAAATCAGATTAAAATATTTTTTTCTTGCCTGTCGATATATATCAAAAAGATAAATTGACTCATTTTCTGGTCTATTTCGTACCCTTGACCTATTATAATTTCTTCTTGCATTCTGCATTGTCTTTCGAAGTCCAGTCAACTCAGCTGACCACCAAGGAACTGAAGCTGGGCGACGACGCCGTTTGATTAATGTAGTTTCACAAATGTGATTAACTGGTTTCATGAATTCTGATAATTGACTATTCGGGGTTAATGATTTAAGATGTTTTATGCAATTTACATTAAATGAAAATTTTGTCAAATCATCAAAATTTTTCCAGTCTATATTGCTCGTTTTATGCCTAGTAAAATCATAATTTATAAAATTCGGACAAGATGCTGGATTAAAATCCATGTTGAAAGTTATAGCACTATGATCACTACCCAACCATGAGGAATGAACAGTCCAGGAATTAATAACTGTCCCCAAGGTTCTATTTGAAATTGTTAAGTCAATCCAAGATCTCCCACTAGCTGAAATAAATGTAGGTGGACCATTCCTCAAATTCCAAATACTTAAATCCTTTGATAGTATAAATTCCTCCAATACCTCACCCTTATTGTCAACAGCAGGGCTCCCCCAAAGTGGAGAAGATGCATTAGCATCACACATGATCAAGACTCTGTACCCTGACAAGCTTGATAAAACAAAATCCAGGTAATCAATAAAAGGCTGAATTGATTGATGATCCTGAGAACACTGCATATACAAAGAAATTACATATATTAAATCAAAACATCCTTTCACACTAATACACACAGCGTAGTGTGAACACAAAAAACTTATTGTGATTGTTAATGATCGATCTACCACAACGACAGCTGCCCACACCCTAGTCACCGCATTGCCCCCCCACACCAGAAACCTGCGCATCAGAGCATATCACGCTACAATTAAAAGAAAAGCCCTTAGGAACTCATTTATACGTATATATCTCCTGAAGAGCAAGTAAACTAAATTCTTTATCTGTTAGTAATTTAGCCAGATCATTAGCAACAGAAAGTGACCTCTGACAGTTTAACTGTAATAATTTCAATTTATAATTAGGATTGAAAATAATCAATTCGCGATTTTGCTAAATCCTGAGCCCTTAAGAACTCAGGACAAGTAGGGTTTACGATAAGAATCATCTGGCACACGTTTTCGTGATAGACAATTTGCACACCTTGCTGGAGATTCCTTCGAAGGGCAGGCCTGATATTGATGACCCCTCTTACCACAATGCCCACAAGAATGATGATCCTGCTGGGCACAAAATTTTGCCGAATGCCCAAAACCTAGACATTTATAACATCTAGATAAGATTACAAAATCTTTAACATTATGTGATGACCAGCCCAAGAAAACCCGACCACCAGTATTTAAAATTACATTACGTATTTTTGGTGAAACTTCAAATACGCAGTGACAATTATTATTATTTTTAGACTTCAAAATCTTACCTTAACTTTATGAAATTCTTCATCATCAATATTGTAATCTTTTAAGTTTTTTGTTAACAAATCATCTAAAAATTCCTCGTCTGAATATTCCTTCGGAATGTCATAAGCAATCAAAGCTGGGTTCTGTTTCTTAGGCTGTTCCAATACAAGATTATATTCATTGAATTTTTTGATTTCTTTAGATTTACAATATCATTACTTGTTGCTGTCTCCAGCAAAATACCATTATCTCTTACTTTACGTACTGATTTAACCTTAATTTGTTTTAATTCTGTTTTAAATTTCTTGGAGAACACCTGCTTTACCCCCCTCGACGTGGGCACCTGTACGTGGTGAGGGGACCTCCCAGTGACGCTGCTGGACTTCCAGACTAGCATCACTGGGATCCAACGCCCACAGCCTAGGTTCCGGGCTTACATCAATGGAATCCGGCGTGTTTGCCGTGCGCTGCGACCCGTGGAAATTCGGAAAGGGGGATCCTGGTGGTTGAGGGGCCCAGCTTCAATACACCACTTTGGCCCCTGCTTCGACAAGACGGGTGGTCCTGGAAGGCCCGGCTAGGATCAATCGGCTAGTAGGCTCGCCTGCGAGGGTCAACCGTGTCAATGCCACGCCCCTACCCTCATGGTCCGAGGGACAGGATTCAGGCTGGCGGCGATGCGGGTATAGTGTCTGGGTAGCCCTGGCGTCCCACTCCCGAGCGCATTTATTGCATGCCGGGTAGTGGGCGTCCCTTTGGGCTCCGTGGTGGGTGGGGAGCCCGGGCACTGAACAATTAAATAAACTCTATGAATCCTGATAAACTCATTTCTTCAGGGGCCCCAACCCGGTCCCTATCTGCAAACATTGACGACGATCCAGATAGTACTATTAGTACAAAAAGGCAGCGAACAGAAGTAACATCAGGGCCTGTTCCAAGGTTCCTGATTATGCACTCAACCGGTGAAAAACCGATTGGTAAAATGTCGCCCTTTTTTATCCAAAAAGGGTTAGATGGGTTAGTAGGTTCACCCAAATCAGTTAAGAGGCTCTGCTCTGGAGACCTCTTAATTGAAACTAAAAATGACAGGCAATCCGAACATCTACTCCGAGTAACATCAATCGGAGGAATCCCTATAACGGTGACACCACACAGAACACTCAATTCATCGAGAGGTGTCATTTCGGAGTGGGACCTTCTCGACGTCACCGAGGAGGAAATCTGCTCCGAATTAAAACCACAGGGAGTCATTGCCGTCAAGAGAATTACTGCGCGAAGTGATGGAAAAATTGTTAAAACCAGGAGCGTTATCCTGACTTTTAACTCTCCTAAACCTCCTGATGAGATTAAAGCTGGATATATCAACTGTTCAGTGCGTCCATACGTTCCGAACCCTTCACGGTGCTTTAAGTGCCAGAAGTATGGACATTCTCAAATGGCCTGCCGTGGAGTCCTTGCATGCGCTCGATGCGGTGCAAAGGACCACGAAACAACAGCATGTTCAGCCGCAAAACCCACCTGTATTAACTGTGAGGGCGAACATCCGGCCTACTCACGAGCATGCCAGAGGTGGAAAGAAGAAAAAGAAATTCAACGGCTGAAGGCAGAGCTAAATATATCATACCAGGAGGCAAGGAAATCGGTCAAACCCCTGAATATCAACAGACCTACCTACGCCCAGAAGGTAGCAGGGAGATGTTCCGTCGGAACTCAGACGGACATGACCATTCCTCCAAAGGAGTCTTTCACTCCCATCGCGCGGTATCTTTTAACTTCGCAAAAACCTACACAGAAGGACCAATCAGCTGCCACTCCTATATCGGTACCTCCTAATGCTCCACAATTAACAAAGGTAATTACGACAGAAAAGAATAAGAAAGGGGAAGTCCCCCCTAGTTCCCAAGAAAAGATGGATGTCGAGCAAAAGGAGGTACCCGAAGAATCAGTCTTGGAACTCTTTGCGGAGGAAGAAATGGACACGGGACAGCGTCCATTCTTCCCCAAAAAAGATAAATCCAAGACTGATAAAAGTAAGCCCTCAGCACCTCGGAAGCCGCCCGATGGACCCACCAAGCCAAAATAATGGCTAAATTCCTACAATGGAATTGTCGTGGATTCCGGCGAAATATAGAAGACATCAAGTCTCTCCTGCAAAAGCACAAGCCAGTTTGCTGTTGCTTGCAGGAGACATACCTAAAGGCAAATGATGATCCCACCCTGCACAACATCACAGTTTTTCGAAAGGATAGAATTGCGGACGGCTCTGTACATGGGGGAGTGGCTATCCTTGTGGGTAACCAGACCCCAGTGCAGCCCTTGCTAATTACAACCAGCATAGAGGCTGTTGCAATTCGCCTTTCAGTGGGATTTTTATTAACTATATGCTCTATTTATTTGCCACCTGGGACGGACATCACCCAGGCAGACCTTGAAGATCTTCTAACGCAGCTGCCTCCTCCTTTCTTAATTCTCGGGGATTTTAACGGACATAACACCCTGTGGGGTAGTGCTAACATCAACGGAAGGGGACGAGTCATAGAGCGTATGCTGAATGACAATGACCTCTCCCTTCTAAATACTGGAACAAACACCTTCTTCCACATGCCTACCCGTACCTTTTCTGCCATTGATCTCTCTATCTGCTCCTCTTCTCTACTCCCTTCACTCACTTGGGAAGTGGAGGAGAATCCATACGGAAGCGATCACTTCCCCGTGATAACCTTGTTACACAGTGGGAGACCATGTCTTCCTTTTAGGTTACCACGGTGGAAGATTGATCAGGCTGACTGGACTGCCTTCCAACATCAGGCAAATTTTGATCTTAGTACAGTCAGTCAAGAGCCTATCAATGATGCAGTTAAGTACTTCACAGAAAATGTTGTCCAAGCAGCTGCTAATGCTGTCCCAAAAACATCAGCCCGGTTTCCACCATTTCCTAAACCTTGGTGGAATTCACAATGCACAGCAGCAAAAAAGGCTCAAAACAAAGCGTGGGGGATATTTCGCCGATATCCTACCACGAACAACCTTATAGCCTTCAAACGTGCACGAGCCAAAGCACGTTACATCCGTCGTCAGAGTCAAAAGGAATCGTGGATCCGTTTTACATCATCTATTAACCAGTCTACCAACTCTAAGGTAGTCTGGGATAAAATCCGGAAAATGAAGGGGAAATATACATCCCACCCTTCTTCAATCCTAGATTATAATGGATGCGCTATTGCAGATCAAACTGCAATAGCCAATGCTCTTGGGGAAACATTCTCTAACATCTCTGCAACATCTTCGTATTCCCCAGAGTTCCTGGTCCTTAAACATAAACAGGAAAAGCAAGCACTTAATTTTAAGACCAAGGGCCTCTATCCCTACAACGGGGCATTCACTATAGAGGAACTAAAAAGAGCCCTCACTCTTTCCAAAGCAAGTGCTGTTGGACCAGATGGCATCCATTATGAAATGGTTAAACATCTTTCACCAAAATCTATGGATTGTCTGCTCCTTCTGTATAACAGAATCTTTACTGAGGGGCGGTTTCCGGATTCCTGGCGAAAGGCAATCGTTCTTGCCTTTCCTAAGCCAGGAAAGGATCCAAAAGTCACCACCAATTATCGTCCTATTGCTCTGACCAGCTGTCTGTGCAAAATCCTGGAGAGAATGGTTAATTCTCGTTTAATATGGTATCTTGAAACAAATGACCTTCTCTCCAACATCCAGTGCGGCTTCCGAAGGAACCGGTCCACCTTGGACCATCTTATTAGATTGGAAGCATCCATCCGGGATGCTTTCCTAAAACGCGAACACTTGGTGTCGGTGTTCTTTGACATGGAGAAAGCGTATGACACAACTTGGAGTTTTGGCATATTAAAAGATCTGCATAGCCTAGGCCTTAGGGGGCAACTCCCCATTTTTATTAAAACTTTTTGGCCAATCGATCTTTCCAAGTTCGTGTGGGATCCTCACTCTCTCTTCCCTTCAGCCAAGAGGAGGGAGTACCACAAGGATCAGTATTAAGTGTCACGCTTTTTGGCATCAAAATCAATTCCATCACAGAACAACTTCCTCCAACTGTAAACTGTGCCCTCTATGTTGATGACTTTAGCATATTTTGTCAGTCATGCAACATGAGGGTTATTGAAAGACAACTGCAGAAAGCCATTGATCGTCTTAATTCCTGGGCACTTGCTAATGGCTTCAGGTTCTCGCCGGAGAAGACCGTTTGCGTACACTTTTGTCGCAAGCGTAATATTCATCCTGAACCTGAATTAAGGCTCGGACAAAATGTTATTCCAGTAGTGTCAGACACAAAATTCTTGGGACTTGTGTTTGATAAAAAGCTGACTTTTCTCGAACATATTCGTCAGCTTCGTACAAAATGCACGAGGGGACTCAATATTCTCCGCTCTCTCTCCTCAACGCGTAGGGGAGCAGATCGATGCACCCTACTGCGGGTTTACCTTGCACTTGTACGACCCAAATTAGACTACGGGTTCCAGGTATACTCCTCAGCTAGAGATAGTGTCCTCCGATGGCTGGACCCTGTCCACCATCAGGCTATCCGTATCGCTACTGGAGCTTTTCGAACATCTCCTGTCCAGAGCTTATACGTCGAAGCAAGCGAACCATCGTTATCCCTTCGACGTAAGCAGTTGTCTTTAAACTATGCTTTAAAGTTGAAATCCCTGCCAGACCATCCTACGTGGGTATCCGTTTTTGAGCCACGTTGGGAAAACTTGTACAATACCCGTCAGACTGCCAACCGACCTTTTGGTATTCGTGTCCAAGAGCTAATCAGAGAGTTTAACATCATGGTAGACAAGGTGGCACAAACACCAAAAGAAACTCTTCCACCCTGGCATGCTCATCCCCCACCGTGCGACTTTTCCCTTCAGAAATGGGTAAAGTCTGAGACCTCATCATCTGTCTACCAGCAGCTCTACTCTGCACACCAAGCTGAGCACTCAGACTTCCTGCCCGTTTACACAGACGGCTCGAAGTCTGAATCGTGCGTAGGATCTGCTGCTGTCTTTCCGGACACTATAATATCTCAGCAGATTCCTCCCGAATCCAGCATATACACTGCATAGCTGTATGCTATAGAGCTAGCCTTGGATCACATTCGAACTTGTCAATTCCAAAGGTCAATAATATATTCCGATTCTTTGAGTGTATTACAGGCTTTATTATCTCTGAGACACAATTCTCATCCAGTTCTTTGTCGGATTCAGCAGAAGAGACATTCTCTTTATGAATGCAAGTTTGATATCCGCTTCTGCTGGATTCCTAGCCACATTGGGATAAAGGGAAATGATTTGGCTGACGCTGCAGCCAAATCAGCAACACCCACTCATAATCGTTGCCTGTTAGTCCCCTATACAGACTACAGGCAAATAATACGCAAAAAGATATATTCCCAATGGCAATAACTATGGCACAGACAGAGAACAAATAAATTATATCAAATAAAGCCTGTAATAGAAACATGGCAGTCTAGTCTGCGCAGGAATCGGAGCGAGGAAGTTGTTCTTGCCCGACTCCGCATAGGACACAGTCATCTGACACATTCGTTTCTGCTGAGGGCGGATGACCCTCCTATGTGCGAGTCTTGTGACACCATTTTATCAATAAAGCATGTTTTAATAGATTGCGTTAATTTTACCCATGTTCACAATATACATTTTACCGCTTTTACTCATCCGACTGAGCCTTATACACTCAGTCAGATTTTATCAGACAACGACCACGTGTCGGCAGTTTTTAAGTTTATACAAGCTATTAACATATACACACATATATAAATAACAATTTGACGAGGTAACCTTTTTAAAGGTTACCAGAATTTCTTTGTTGATATTTTAATCGTTTCCTGGCGCAATATAACCGTAGTTGTTTTTGCGCCATTAAAACCGAAATCAAATCAAATCAAACCTGCTTTACCTCCTCACTTGACTTCAATTTACTTTTGTCATTCGCCTTAATCAGAATAACATGCTTCGGTTGTTGAGAAGGAGATTCAACATTACTGAACACCTTTCTTGAGGTACTATTCGAAGCCACCACATTAACATAACTCTTTTTACCTTGTACATCTAATGTTGCCGATTTTAATTCAAGCTTAGCTTTAAGTTTCTCATTATTTATAGTTAAGTCTACAACTAGTTTTTCAAGGTTGCTCCATATGTCACAGATATCAACCAACACAGAAGTACTTAAATCCAGAACAAATTTCAATGTATTTAGCATACTATGTCTTAAAGAGTTCATGTATTCAGTCGTTACTTCAGGGACAAAACCGCCCTCATCAACAAGCGAATCATGAGCCCCATCGGCCGTTACTATTTTAATAACATCCTCCATAATTGGTGGAGAAGCTTCACCAGGTATACTCCCACTAGAAGGCTCCTCCAACTGTGCCCCGTGATACGTCAAGTCCCCAGGCACTTCCAATGAGCTTGAGGCCTCTGATGCCATGAAACCACCATAAAATAACTACTTATTCTTAAAATAATTAAAATTCCACTTCTTACTAATGCCACTAGGAGGCACTAGTTGTATCAAATGATAGTGTTGTAAACTACTCACAGACCAAATCTGAGGTCGAACCAATAAGCAGTTCCTGAGATATTCAATATTCTATAATTCCTTAAAAATGACAAATTTTGCTGGATGAAAAAACTGTTTTTCTATGCCCACAAATATCTCCTCAAATTCTTGACCAAATGTTACGAAACTTACAAAATATACAGAGTTCTCTGTCGTCTTTCCTATAACGTCGTTTTTAAGGCCTCAAGGGCACCCGTTCAAAAGGTATTGACGATTTTATTGTTCTTATCACCAGATGGCGCTAAAAGGCCTTGAGATAGATAGAACTCTTAATTACGAACATTATGACCCCAAGATAAAGTCCCAGGGCCCCATAGACAAAGAGTTATAACTATTCAAAGTTTCAGCACCTTAAGACACTAAGAAATCTTAAGAAATAGTGCTTAGTCAAAATGCAATGTCCAGTATCACACCTACATTCAATGACCGAGTGTAGTGTATGTTTGCGTCATTATATATAGCCAATAAAAGTCACATTTTCCAGTCATAAGGACCAGGCTGGTTGAGATGCAGAAGCTTTTGTAATTACTGATGACTACGCGCATTTGATCTATAGATCAAATGGCCACCACCAGTGGGGGCAACCATCTATCCTTGCCAACTTTATTATTATGTAACCAAGATATAGGTCACATGGGTGCAGCCATCTTGTAATGTTAATTTTCCATATGGTCTCTTTAAAAGGCAAAATGGTTTCCCAAGTTAAATTCCCATAGAGTTTTTATGTACAACCATGCAACCTAAAATAAGAACACAAATAACTGAAGATATCCCAGAAGAATCACATCCACAGAAACCTCATGAGTCAGTCTTCACCGAGGTGCACCTTAGGGATTGCAGAGTGACCTAAAAGAAAAGATATCTGGAAGAAAACCTAACATAATAACTTTCAAAGAGCCCACAGTCAAGAAACTGCATAGGTTAACATGGAAAAACACTAAATGAGTTTATTGAGAGGAAAAACAGTTATTTTTCCTTCAATTTTTGATTGTGCGCTCCCAAAATTAAATCAGAGACTCAACGCAACTTGTACAATTCAAGACTATACTTTGTTTCTTGCAGAAATACCTGAAACACCATAAATAACACTGAAAACCAAGAGCGCGACTTAACGTGTCTTCACATACAAAAAGCATATCCACTAGTGCCAGATAGTGACAGAAGGGAGTCTGAGTAGTGTGGTGCGGGGGCATTGTCGAAGTCACATTATTTTAAGGAGTTGGGTATATTCTTGCCGTGTGTCCGCCATATACAGAAACTTCATTACTTCATTCAACATGACTTCCCTACCTTTTTCTTACTACCGAATACATCATGAATATCAAACTAATAGGACAAGCTTATCTGAGAAAAGACCTAAACCTCCCAAACACTTCCTCATTCATTTCACAAATATAAGTGGTCTCAGTTCCAATTTCAGTGATGTCCATTTCCACTTACAGTCTGCCAAACCACACGTACTTTTTATGAGGGAAACCCAATTATCGGTTGATTCAACCACTGCTCATCTTATGTTTCCTAATTATTCGCTGTATGATTCCTTTCGTTTCAAAGGTGGTACTTGTGCATATGCCCGCTCTGATATTCCCTGTCAGAGAGAGTAATTTGAAATATCATCTTTTCAGCTTTCTCTGACTTAATATTTCTCTGCCCCATTCTGTCAAATTCATCTGTTAACTCTATCATCCTCCCAAATCCACTAATCCCTTGGAACTCTTCGACTTTCTCACTTTGAAATTTTACTTTCTCCAGTCCAACTTTCCTAACAGTGAGGTAATTTTCATTGGTGATTTTTATGTTCCCTACTCTAGCTGGCTTCCTTTTTCCAGTCATAAGGACCAGGCTAGTTGAGATGCCGAAGCTTTTGTAATTACTGATGACTTCGCACAGACTGGTTCACTTACCTACTCAGACAATCCTACCACAAAGCCAACACACTTGATATTTTTCTCGCAAACAACCCTTCTAAGTACACAGTCGAAGTGAGTGGTCCTCTAGGAACTGCAGTGCAAAACTTGGTGATGGTCTCTTCTCCAATGGAGCCTTTCTCTCTTGTGGCCATTCTCAACCTCATGTTGTTTTGCATTTCAATAATGAAAAATGGGATGATCTGAGAGAATTCTTTTCCTTGGTCGGATTACTATTTCAAATCTTCTGATGTCAACATTTGCTCAGATCCTATCAATGATATATTATTTTTGTAGGGATGAAATTCTGCATTCCACATGCTACCATAAAATATCATCCTTTATCTAAACCGTGGTTTTAAAATAAATGTTTTAAGGCTGTTCAAGATAAGAATGTTGCATATCGCATTTGGCATGCATCCAAATATACAGATTCATTTTCTGCCTATAAGAAAGCTCGCAAAAATTGTAAACAGTTATTAATCAGTCCAAACTAAACTTTGGAGAGGATAAGAGTAGAAAACTTGCTTCTTGTCCAAATAGCAGTCAAGCAGCATTCTAGTCTGTTGCCAAAGTTATTGGTTGAAAGTGTCGTCCCTCTCTATTCCCACCTCTGTATAAACCGAATGGTTCTACTGCTTCCTCAGCTAAAGATAAAGCTGATATACTAGCATCCTATTTCTCTTCTAATTCGTGTATTGAGTGCAAACCATTCAATCCTCCCCCTGTGGATTTCCGTCAATAGGATGCCAGAAGAATTTCGACAGTCTTAATGCCAAGAAATGCCATGCATCGATGATATTTCTCCAATTATTCCCAAAACTTGTGCTCCTGAGCTTACTCCTGTTGTGTGTCTCCTTTTGCACTTTGTTATTCCACATGTGTTTTCCCTTATGTTTGGAAATTTGCTCATATCCAGCCAGTACCTAAAAAGGATAACAAATCTCTGAATCCCATTATCCTTCCATTGCACTTTTTTTTTTTTTTTAATAATGGAGAAATCTATTAACCGTCAACTCCTAAATTGTCTAGAAACCTTCCTTCTGATCAATGATCGATAGTTTGGATTCCGTTAGTGTCGATCCATTGACGATATTCTCGCTTATGTTATCCATCTATGGACAAATTCAATGAAATTTTGGTGAAACTGAAGCAATTGCTCTTGACATTTCAAAGGCTTTAATCGTGTTTAGCATAAAGATCTACTAAATAATCTTGTGTCTTATGGTTTGCCAACTGTTTTTTTATAATTGGGTATTAGTTTCTCTCTGACCGCTCACTGCAGCGATGGCAGACAATTCTCGGTCTCCTAACCTCTAATGCAGCTGTTTCCCAAGGTTCAGTTAATTCTCCCTCTATTTTCCTCTGGTATATTAATGACCTTCTTCCATTGACTGCAAATCCTAACCATAGTTCTGCTCATGACCTATTGCATTCCACTTTCCAGTTTGAGGAACCTTGCCCTACTGACACAGCTTCAACCTCTCGAATATCCCCTACCAATTCCTTAAAGGCACCTCCGTAGCCAGGTGAGCAGGAGCAGCAATGCGTAGTACACGCTTCTTGATTAGACCGGGGTTCGAGCCTGTGACCACCAAATACGGAGAATGCGGAAAGGTCAGGGAATGACCACCGCATATCCCTGGAGTAATATGGCCTTAGTTGCTAATTCTCCTAAAAACCAAATAACAAATAACAACCAATTCCTTAAATGCTGATCTTCAGGTAATTCTCCAGTGGGGCAAAGACAACTTAGTCGATTTCAATCCTTAAACTCAGCCCTGTCTTATATCTCGCAAAAAAAGGATTCTTTTGCTCCTATGCTTTTCTTCGATAATACTCAGATTTCTAAGCAAAATGATATATCTCTTTTAGGGATTACCCTGACTTCTAATCTCTCTTGGCACAAGCACATTACACTGCTTCCTCTGCACATTGCTTCCTCTGCATCTAAAAAACTTGGTTTTCTCTTTCGCTCTCGGCGTTACTTTTCTTCCAAACAGCTGCTCACTCTGTATAAATCGCAAATCCGCCCTGCCATGGAATATTGTTCCCACATCTGGGGTGGTGCCCCCAAAACCTCTCTCAGGCTTCTTGATTCCATTCAGGAAAGGGCAGTTAGGTTAATTAATGACTCGTCTCTAGCAGAGTCTCTCCACTCTGTCTTATAGACGTATTGTTTCTGCTGCATGCCTTTTCTGCAGATACTTCCATGGGCACTGTTCTTCTCAATTGGCTTCTGTAATTGTCTCTCTCTTCGAAACCAATCCTAACACGTACTACAACCAGCGAGCATCATTTTTACTATCCAACTTTTCTTCTTCCTCATATATTCCTTCAACTTTCATTTTCTGGAACAATCTTCCTTCACACGTATTTCCTAAAAATTATCATCTGCAAAAATTCAAGTCTAATGTCAAAAAGTTCTTTTTTTATCTTCTCAACTTTCAGCCCTCGCACGGCACTAAGCTCTATAGGTTCTAATACCTCTCGTGCTTAGGGTTTTCATTAAATAAAGTATAAAGAAATACATTAATTTTCTGATTATGTCCAAGGATTACCCTTTTATCGCTAAAAGAGAATATTTACATTTTTTTTTGTTTGTTTTCGAACTACGAGTATTTCCGCACTTTATCATTGATTAAGATTAATAACAAGATGCTATCCATCTTAAGAATTTGACGCTTTTTCTTGTTCGCTATTGTCATCAATTTTCAGTTTATTTATATTTTTAACATTTTAACAAATCAATCAATAAATGAGGAATTAAATTAAACGTAAAAGATTGTTGAAACGAAGTGGAAACTAAATAAAAATATCAGTTGACATTTTCTCGATTACATCTCGCTTCCCAACAAGTGAAAACCCATTAGACAATCAAAAAACCAGCAGCAGAATAGTGGTTAGTGTTGTTCATTTTCGTAATTTATTCATGGATCCAGGACAAAACGAGATGAAGTGATTTCCTTTTGCAACACCAACAATTGTGATTTTATCACTTGTGTTCTAGGCTCTCACATGACCAAATCACTGAGTACTATCGCTGCAGGCCAAAACATACACTCATGTTTAACTTAACACTTCTGACCGCCTTAAGGATAGCTGAAATGTTCCCGGTCGCTGTGTTTGAAGTTATTACTATCATAAATGAACTAGACGGTCCAAGTATCGCGTAGCTTGCGTTGGCCTACGAGATTTATGCAGCTTTAACCACACAGAAAAGCCATTATCGACACGCCAGCAGCAGAGGGACGACGCGCTGGCAGAAGTGACAGAAGAAACGACAACTTCCCACAACAAACGTAGCATCAATCATCTCAAGCGGGATAGCTGTGCTCGTGCCGTACCACCAAGTCTGTTTTTACCTACGTGATCTATCATCTTTTAAAAATGATGACAGACGATACGTCTTATTCTCGCTCAAGAATAACGTTGACTAGCAAAATATGACTCGCTCATCATTGCACTCCTCTGCCTTGCGAGACACATCTTTTCTGAGTGAGCTTTTCTGCATCTCCACTGTGGCCAAAAAGTATTGGAACAGTAACGAATAAGTAGAGGGACGAATGGAGCTGTAAAAGGTAATGTGTAACTTACCAATAACATTGCCACACACTAACGATCTCAGCTAATTTGAAGGTGGACAGATGGTAGAATCTAATGGGACAAGACTAAGCGGACTTTGCGTTTTGGAGTTCCCAACAATCCAAAAAACGAGCTGCGTGCATTCAAGAACACTGCACAAAACTTTGGCTTGATAAAAATGGAAGACGGATGACTATGCCTAGTTGAACATCGACCTATGAAACTGTCGTACAAGAAGGAGATGTCGCCGTACCACCGCATCCTAAAAAAAAAAGGACATCCACTTTGCGCTATCCCCGCAACGCGAACCTTGTTGAAATATATACAACAGACAACCTAGAAAATAGCACTTGACCTCCAGGATATCTCAAGAAAGTTGCAAGTCCTCGGCTATATTAGCCGAGGACGTAATGCGCACTAATATTAGTCGGTGGAACACACATTTTCAGGAAATATTACTAAATATTTATTTAAAGTTAAATATTGATTTTATTGTTCATAAATAAAAACAAATTCTTATAAAAAGAGAACAAATTGGTCTATATTAAAAAATGTGCTTTAAAATGCTGTCACCCCTGGACTATATCCATTTAGCCCATTTGTTAAGGTGGCATTACTTGACTTTGATCTGAACCTGCACTACAGGAGGGAAGGTTGGCTTGATTAGACCCAATCATCTTGTACGTAATGTAAATCCCTTAGAACAGTAATACCGTGCTGTAAGATTACAAGAAACGTAGATGCACACAGTATACGCAAAAATATATCCACTAAGATGCCATCTGATTAAAAGCATTTCTCCCGATGTTTGCGTTCTCTGTCGTTCTGTTTTCATGAGTTTGAGGATCCAGTGTCAGAAAGAAACTGCATGAAGCATTGCATCAAGTTTGACTTCTTCTCATAGTCCAGGTGACCTGGACTGTGAGAAGTCAGACTTGCTGATTGACAAAATCAACATAGAATCCTCATAATAACAACGATCTAAGCGTCCATAACCGAGTTGTCAATCCCTGGAGTCAAAAAGTGCACGTGCATTGAATGGCTTAAGGATCAAGCCCTCGTGACTACTAAAATACATGGCCCCGGGTGCCAAGCGGTTGTGACTGAGCGATTTCCCTGTGCTTTCACTGCGATTCTCAAAAGGTGAATTCTAGTTCTCTTTTACCTACGTGATCTGACGTTCTTCTCCTTAATAAATTTTACGTTCTTCTCCTTAATAAATCCTTTTATTTAATAGCAGCTCTTTTTTCAAAAGTACTGATCGAGAGCAAGAAAGGAAAGTAACCTTTCATATTTAATAGACTAATCACTACTAACTTCGCTTGGTCACACCAGGCACTGCTCCTGCCTCCCCTTGGCGGGGCCGGTAACCTTGGCAGAAAAGTTCATCTGCCAGGGGCTAAGAGGAGCCAACATGGAAAAAAATATGTTTCCATCTATAGAGTCGACGAGCTGTCGGCCAGATACCGAACATAAACATGATTCGTCACAAGCAAAGAGGTTGAAAACCAATCCCTTGGTGACAGACTTACCAGCATTTTTAATAATGCACTCACTATGAGAACAGCCTCTCAGTAAGCTATCCCCTTTTCTAATCCAAAAACATCTGGAAAGTATTGCAGGGTCTCCCAAGACGGTTAAGAGACTGCAATCAGGGGACTTACTTGTTGAAACTCTAAACCACAGGCATTCTGAAAAACTACTAAAAATGACAAATTTTGCGGGTATTCCAGTTATCTTAACTCCACATGCAACCCTAAACACATCAAAGGGTGTAATATCTAGTTGGGACATGATGAACATGACGGAGGAAGAAATTAAAGAAGAGCTTAAGGAACAAAATGTAATCGCTGTAAAAAGAATTATGGTCAAAAGAGACAATATACTCGTACCTACCAGAAATATAATTCTAACCTTTAACAGTTCAAATCTGCCCTCATCAGTAAAAGCAGGATATCTTCTTTGCCGCACTCGTACTTTCATACCCAATCCGTTGAGATATTATAAATGCCAAAAGTATGGCCACTCTCAAACGACATGCAGAAGCAACCCAGTTTGTCCCAACTGTGGATCCTCTGATCACGTTCATTCAAAGTGATTGTTCGGTGAAAGAAATGATCTGTCCCAACTGCAAAATCAACCATCCGGCCTACTCTAAGACATGTGAGAGATGGAAAACAGAGAAACAAATTGTGAAATATAAAGTTGAAAATAAAGTTAGTTATCAGGAAGCAAGAAAATTAATTGCACCCAGTGTACATAACCGTACCTATGCCAGTATTGCAAAAAAATATCAGACAATAGCCACGCAAACTGATGTTACCATTCCACATAACATATCAATCTCCGATTGGGCTCGAGCTGTCCTCTCTCACCAAGAGTCCAATACCCAGAAGCACTCAGACCAAGCAAGTAATACGCCTCTTAAAATTCCAGTAAAATCTCCTCCTCCACCAGTGATTGCTACTACTACAAATAATCCTAGTTCATCTTCATAAAAGATTATTCAGGACACATCGATGCATTCAGAGTATTCATCCGAACAGGAAGATCCGATTCTGGAAATATTTGTAGAAGAAGAAGATATGGACACAGGTCATCCTACATTTCCAAAAAGAGACAAACCAAAGCCAGAACGCCATAAGACAGCCACGTCAGGTACAGCTTCTTCTAAATTCAAGTAATGCCTAACATCTTGCAATGGAATTGCAGAGGCTTTCGTGGCAACATTGACGACATTCATTACTTAATTAACCGCTACTCTCCAGTTGGTATCTGCCTGCAAGAAACGTATTTAACTCCTCAAATTTCCATTTCCATAAAAAACTACTCAGTCTATCGACTAGATCAGAATACATCCAATTCTGCTCGTGG
This sequence comes from Mastigoproctus giganteus, assembly GCF_048544385.1. NCBI lineage: Eukaryota > Metazoa > Arthropoda > Arachnida > Uropygi > Thelyphonidae > Mastigoproctus > Mastigoproctus giganteus. The sequence continues at coordinate 61,342,422 of NC_143582.1, forward strand.
TGGTATAGCTATTTTAATTAACACAAGGATTCCAGCTAGACAAATCACTCTCCAAACCCAAATCGAAGCTGTCGCTGTGCGTCTGATTACTCAGACTGCTTTAACTCTAATCTCAGTTTATCTCCCACCAAATCATACTTACTCTTATAATGAACTTAAGGAACTTTTATTACAGCTACCCTCCCCTATCTTCCTGCTAGGGGATTTCAATGGCCACCACCCTTTATGGGGATCATCTAAATTAGACAGACGTGGCCGACTGATCGAAACTTTACTGGAAAAACAAAACCTCACTCTTCTTAACAGTGGTTCGCACACCCATATACAGTTACCTAATGGACAGACTTCTGCCATTGACCTATCGATTTCCTCCCCGATACTGTTTTCAGTCATGCAATGGTCCGCTCTGGATAATCCCATGGGCAGCTATCATTTTCCAATTGTTTGTAATCTGATGACTACACAACCACCATTAGAAGAACCCTGCAGGAAATGGAAATTCTCTAAGGCTAATTGGGACAAATTTCAGTCAGCAATCACATTGGACAAAAAAATTATACAACTGCATCCCATAGATGAAGTTACCGATTATATCACTTCCTGCCTTTTATTTGCAGCTAAAAGCTCAATTCCAATATCAGATTCCAAGAATCGACGCCATTTCAACTGTTGGTGGAATGAGGAATGCACAAAAGCGAAGAAAGAACAAAATAAACCATGGAATTTATTTCGTCGAACTCCAACTACAGTTAATCTTATTAACTACAAGAAACGAAAGGCAAAAGCTCGTCTCATTCAAAGACTAGCCAAGAAAGACTCTTGGACTCGGTTTGCATCGACTATCAATAGAAACACGAACCCACGATTAATATGGAAGAAAATTAGGCAGGTTTCCGGGAAGTTTCCAACTGTTCCTTCCCCAATTCTCTCCTGCAATGGTCTAGACGTCTCTGCTCCTCTGGATATAGCAAATGCCTTAGGCAAAACTTTTGCTCACATCTCAGCTGCTTCCACCTACTCTCCGGAATTTCAGAAAACTAAGACCACCACAGAACAGAGACACATCAACTTTCGAACTTCACTGCTACTTCCATATAACCAGCCACTCCAAAAATGTGAACTTATGCAAGCCATCAGAACAACACGCAACAGTGCCGCTGGGCCAGATGGGATATATTATGTTATGTTACAGCACCTTGATGAGAAAAACTTACAAATGCTGCTAGCCTTCTTTAACCGAATCTTCCTGGGAAATGTTTATCCCACTTCTTGGCACCATGCTACAGTTCTGGCCTTTTTGAAACCTGGAAAAGACCCCTCCAATCCTCATAGTTACAGACCAATATCTCTGTCCAGTTGCCTTGGTAAAATTCTTGAAAAAATGATCCACAGTCGACTCACTTGGATCATTGAAAGCGAACATCTACTAAGTAATAGTCAGCATGGCTTTCGCCAAAACAAGTCCTCCTTCGATCTGATGATCAAGGCTGAATCCGAATTCGCAATGCCTTTGCTAAAAACGAACACCTAGTTATGGTCTCCATAGATATAGAGAAGGCATTCGATACTACGTGGCGTTATGGAATTATCCATAATCATGATCTCCGTGGCAACCTGCCTATATTTATTAAGAACTTCCTCAAGAGCAGATCTTTCCAGGTGCGATATCAAAATTCCCTTTCTACTACATTCTTGCAAGAAGAAGGAATACCACAAGAGTCAGTTTTGAGTGCAAACCTGTTTGCCCTCAGAATTGATTCTATCAGAAAATAACTCCCAAATACTGTAGAGGCGTACCTTTACGCTGACGAACTCTCTCTTTCTTGCCATTCACAGAATATGAGATCTATTGAAAGGCAATTGCAGATGTCTCTCAATAAAGTACAAAAGTGGGCTGAGCGCAATGGATATCGTCTTTCCCAACAAAAAACAGTTGCGATCCACTTTGCAATCAACGCAAACTGCATACGGATCCTGAACTTCGGATATCAAATACCACCATTCCAATTGCCAGCAATATCAGATTCTTGGGACTAATCCTGGACAGTAAGCTGAACTTCTTTGAGCATGTTAAATTATTACGTACTACCTGTTTTAAAAAGATCAACATGCTAAGAGCTTTATCTGCCCATTCTTGGGGAGCAGACCGGACAACTTTGCTGCTCTTATATAGAGCATTGATCAGATCCCGTTTAGATTATGGTGCTCCAGTTTATGATTCTGCCCGAAAGAGTGTACTACGCTGGCTGGATCCTATTCAACATAGTGCACTGCGGATTGCAATTGGTGCGTATAGGACTTCTCCAACTCATAGTCTATACATTGAAGCTCATGAGCCCCCTCTGCATCTCCGCAGAAAAATGCTGTTACTTAAATATGCAGCCAAAATACAGACTTGCTCTTTGCACCCTATTCAGCCATACCTTTTTAATCAACCAGTAGTTAATGTCTATAGAAATAAACCAAGTAAAATACGACCAGCTGGCCTACGGCTCCTTTAAATATCACAGAACTGGAATGTTCCTCTCCACAATAGGCAACAGATAAAGAATTACTCTCATCCTCCGTGGACCCCCTTTCCTCAACTGACCTGTGATACTTATTTTCTACAATGGGGAAAGAATCGCCTACCGACACTAAATGTGCAACAACTCCATGCTAAGCCATCTTCAAAGCTGTGCTGACTTCTTGCCGGTATATACGGATGGTTCCAAATCTCTTTCAACTGTTGGAGCAGCAGCAGTGTTTCCCTCTGCTATCATATCAGCTTCTCTTCCACCTGAGTATAGCAACTTTTCAGCAGAAATGTATGCAATACAATTAGCTCTAGAAAATTTGACTCTACTCCCATTTGCAAAATATAGAGTTTACACTGACTCTCTCAGCTCAATTAGAGCAATGCAGAATCCCTCTCAAAAGAATCACCGTATTTTAATTAAAATCAGGAGTTTGCTATTGCAAATTGACCACCGTCAACAACTAGTGAAGTTTTGCTGGATTCCGGCACATTTAGGCATAAAAGGAAATGAACTAGCTGATATATCTGCTAAAAATCCATCAACCTTAGACTTAACCTCTGTCTTCATTCCAGCATCTGATCATAATATCATAATTCAAACAGCATACCATGCACAGTGGACAGCGCTATGGCATAAAGAAACAAATAACAAACTTTTTCAATTGAAACAGGACCCAAAATTATGGCACTCATGCACTCAGACAGTTCGGCGAGAAGAAGTGGTACTCGCTCGGATAAGAATAGGGCATACCCATCTGACTCACCTCCATTTACTCACCGGCAGTGATCCTCCTCACTGCTCTGAACATCTCCGGGAGGCAAATATCTCCAATAACCTGTACCACTGTATCAAAACCTACCTATCTGATAGAAGGATCTCAGTATGTGCTCCCTACCCTCAACTTACTCGGCCTATCTTCCAGGGGTGCCCACAAGGTTCAATCCTGGGGCCACTCCTTTGGAATATGGTGATGGACGGCTTCCTCAATCAGAATCTCAATGGGGCAGATGCACAAGCATTTGCAGACGACCTCGTCCTGATGCTGGAGGGGGACAGCCGGGCACAACTGGAAGCCACTGCAAACCGGGCACAACTGGAAGCCACTGCAAACCGGGCAATTGACTCCCTGCAAACGTGGGCGAAACAGAACCACCTAACAATATCACCAACCAAGACATCCTCAATACTCCTTAAGGGTTCTCTCGACACGAGAAGGCCACCACAAATCAAAATAGAAGGAACCACGATTAAACTAACTACAGAACTAAAATACCTCGGAATCGTATTGGATAAAAAACTTATCCTTTACCCCACATCTCATCTATCTCCAGAGAAAGATCAGGAACTACTCAGCCCTCATAGCAAGAGTCACACGAAAAGATTGGGGACTACGGAAACGGACCCTGTCTCTCTTTTACAAGGCTTTTTTCATCCCTGCCGCCTCATACGCTGCAGGGATTTGGTACAACAAAGCAACCACGGCTGTGAACAAAAGGAAATTAGAATCAATACAGCGTAGCATCTTGCTCACCATCACAAGAGCATGCTGCACTGTCAGGATCACTCCCCCTGGAAATTGTCCGCTGCGGCATGCTCTTTCAACTGTCCAGAGGTAAAAGTGTATCCTGCATCGGCTTCACTACCGATCCAGCCAACAACAGCAACATAGAGAAAAAACGTCTTACCAACCATCTCCAGCAAACCTGGCAGTCCCGATGGGCAGAATCAACTAAAGGCGCCATAACCCGGAAATTTATCCCGGACGTTACCCAAGTCTACCCCCACCAGCCGGCTTGGTTCTCACCGGGGCTCTACACCACCTTCCTTCTAACGGGACATGGTTCCTTTAATGCCAAACTTTCGACCTTCGGAATAAAAGAATCACCATTATGCCACTGCGGTGAAAATCAGACATGGACACATCTGATGCATGAATGCCCCCTCTTTGATGATATAAGATGTCACTTTATAACAAAAATATGTTTCAACCCGAAGGATCGGGAACACCTTGTACTGTCGGAAGAGGAGTACTATAGAGCCCTCTCGAAATTTGCGCATGAACTGTTCAGCAGACTACGAGCATTACCACAACTTCCCTAAACTCGACACTGGAACTCTGACAACTGAAACGGACAACAATGACTAGGACTTAACTGGAGGAGACCTATATCCCCTTAGTTACACCATCCCACACTGACACCCTGATTATTGGAACAGCAGTGGATGGGATCCTATCCCAACACTGACCAACTAATGGACTGTACACTGTCATGGACCTGACGAAGCCACAGCTTTGCTACATACACGCCATGTTAGTGATCTGAGCCGGCTCCCTTGTTCGGCCTTTCTTCTCCCTTACCCCGGCGGGGGGAGGTGACGGCTTTCCTGTCTCCTCCCCTCCTTGCCGACCCCACTCTTCCCTCTGGTGGGGTATGGGCATGCCCCACTGATTCTACCTGGGGTCGTCTCCCCTATTGACCCCCATTCTTCTGTCTTTATCCCTCCAGTCTTCATTCTCCCTACCCAATTCTATCTGTATGCAAGCGAATGTCCCACACGCCAAAAATAACCGTGTCTAAATTACGCTGTTCGCCCACCATTTTGGCTTTTCTAATTCTAGCGCAATATTCCCATGCAAAAAAAAAAAAAAAATTTTTTTTTTTTTTTTTGCATGGACCTTAAAAAGAAAAAAAAAAAAAAAAAAAAAAATTTTTTTTTTTTTTTTTCTTTTTAAGGTCCTAGCCACTGAAATCCCAGGAAACTAGGTGGCAGGACCTGCCAGAGTGCAAATTTAAACTAGTGGTTACCTGGTCTGCCTCCACGGGGCGAAGTGCGGGCAACGTTGGGCCTCAGCTGGGGTCCAGCGGCTAAATGGCCAGAAGAACAACGGTACATAACACAACACACTCACATGATCCATACACTTTTAAATCTCTGGCCTTCCCAGTGAACTGGTACACTCACAATGAAAGCAACGCGGAGATGGGGGGAACCCCTGGTGCCGTTAGACACTTAACACACTTTGCTCTGAACATCTAACAGTCAAACATATTTTGATTGACTGTCCACACTATCAACCACATCGTACTTCAAAATCTGGCTAATCTTCAAGAACCGCTGACACTACATCATATCATAGGAGAGGAGGCAAATATTAAGGAACTTTTCTGCTTTCTGAAACAAATTGGAGTGTATAATCTTTTATGAATAGCTCTCAGAACTGAAATGAATTTGAATTGTTACGTTCTTTATTATTTTCTGATATAACTACGAATAGGCGCACTATAGCCATAGCAGCTAATGCGCCAATAAACAACCATACCACACACACACACTAAAATACATTATAACGTTCTTGTACATTCTCCTCTATCTTGTGAACTCCTCTGTTGTTGTATGGCTGTTTTTGAGTGTAAACAGATTATTTTTTGTCACGATGGAAGACACTTTGCAAGAGGAGCAATGCACGTTGAAGAGTAATGAGACTATTTGCAACAGGTTTCAATAAAAATGTTTATTTAGCGTTTACTGTTTTCATTCAAACCACTCTCGTGTATCTGTGGTACGCAAATTGTCTGTTAAAAATATTTGGCATTTCTGCATTGCTGTAAGAAGTGAAAGTACATTCTAAAGAAAGCTTCAATTTTAACGAATATCTTCATAATGAAATATATACCACCAACATAATGCAGCCATCAGCGAGGCCTCCCCATTACTTTTTCTCGATGGGCTTCGAGCAGTTTTGCTTAGAAGTGAGTTGCAGAGAGAAGTGATCGAAAGAGCCCCGACTAGAATTTTATGTATCAGCGTGGAGCTTATGCAACTCGCTGCAGATTTCCACTAAAGCCTTTTATCCATAGCTGCTGCATTTCCTGGATCTAGTGCACGTACGGGTTTGCTCGTGAATGAACATTTAAGGTCACCGATGACACAGGTAATGACGTTGTTAATTTATTCTGGCTCACTTCCTCCTCTCTTTGATTCTGGCATTAAGGAAACTCTCGCTCCGTGGTATTATCACGAACAAGAGACGAAATATTTCGTCGTGTGCAGCGCACGATATCTATTCTGATTCTCTAATGACTTAGTGAAGGTAAACTTATTTTTTTAGTAAAATGAAATAAGAAAAACTGAATATTTTCTTGTAGCTGTGTTCGCAGAAGCTAACAAAAGTGAATGGATTTAAAATTCTCTTTTGGGAATCTCTTGAACTTCTTATGGGCGTGTTTTTCTTTCCTTCTCAGCTGAAACTCATCAATTTGCATCTAGCTACAACGACACTAGTGTCATCTGCGATGTTTTATTAACTAACTTTATTTACGTAGTTAATTGGACCTGGGCCAAATTATCTGGTCTTGTGCGTAGGTGGCGCAGATACCCTCCGGAAATTCGAGTTTTTCATCCAGATAATCAGGCGAAACGACCGCACTGGCACCTCACAGCTTAAGTTGCTATCTCAAAAATAGAACAATCATAACCAATAATTAGTTCCCCCATAACCAGGCTTTGGTTAAAACCATGATTGCAAAACATGGTGAGAAAATACCCAGGCATGTAACCGAGTTAGTGATGAGCATTATTATCTGTAACTTCATTGTAGTGCATGAAGTTAACAGTTTGGGTGACCCGGGGCTCTTGTGATGAAGAATGGCTTATTAAGGAAATCGATGACTTAAGTTGATAAAAATTAAGAACTTTTATAGTTGTCCTCTGTTCCGATTTGCTTTTATTAAAAACAAACCACTTAACTCTGAAAAGCTGGAAGTTGAACTGGGAGTTAAATACTCAGAGGTATATTAGTTGACGCTCATCGATTTACATCTACCTGATATTCATGTATGAAAAGTGAGGCGAGGAAAGAAAGTCAAAAATGATCTGTTTCTGGCCAAGCTCTCAAAGATGTTATCTTTAAAAGATCTGTTAGTTTATGAGGAAAATAAAAGAATAGTTGCTCCGGGTTAGGTTTGTTGCCCTAGTGATTACCTTTTTGATTTGATTTAATGACAGATCACAAGGGAATTTTGATATTTATGTTGAAGTCTTAACAGACGGTGTTCATCAATTTGGATAAGCCATATGTATTTCATAAAATACTGGATACGCTATTAAAATCCGTATACAATAACCAGAGATTTCTCCAACACAATTGTGGTTCTATTGAGTGTACAGTAACGGAGCGATATTTCAATTTTATTTATTCCGGAAGAAACGCGTGGCATTTCAAACAATTGTTGTTGTAGGGTTTCAGGGCCATAAGCGACTAAGACCATATTGGTCCGTATATACTGTCCGTATATTGCGTGTATTCTTTGGTCTATTTATTTATTTTTCTGTGCGAAAAACTCGAGTTTCCTGGGGTGGAAACTTTCTGTCCACGCCTAAGACAGACTGACTCAACCATGGAGTGATAAAACCAAACCCCATAAAAGTTTCTCGACAGAATTCGAACCCCAGCCTTTTCCACTCTGTGTGTTTGTGGAGGATTGCGATTATAACCACTGCTCTACCCGTGTGGAAAGGGAAGGACTACAACAGTGTTCAGGAAAAAAATTCCACCTTAATCTGATCACATGACGAGGAATATAATCCCTTCAGGCGCTACCTGGGATCGCTTCTGATGCTAAAAGTATCTTCTCACAGACGGAGAGTACAGCAAAATTAGGAGTAATTTTAAAGAATCCATAAATAAATCTGTACGATGCACCAAATTGTAAAAGGATTCCCTGGCGAACAGAAGGAAAAACGAATTTTAATTGCATGATTCGTAAATTTACAAATAAAATTACAAAAACTTGAAGCTCAATTTTTAAGAAAGCAAAATTTTGTTCTAGCTTTTACTAAATTCATATACATTTTTAATACCTCAATAGACAACATTGATAGTTTTTTACTGTCAATGCTGTTTATAAGTTACTTTTATTTTTTTCCTTTCTGCCCAAACAGAATATTGCGAAAATACTCCAGAAACTTTTCGAATAAAAATACATAAAAGAATCCAAATATATTGTTGATATTCGTCGTAAAATCTGAATTTTCATTTTAAGCTTTTTCTCAGTCGAACGTAGCGCCCTCCTACAAAGTGACAATACACACGCAAAGCTCAATATTAGATAAAATTTAAAAATATACATAGTTCTTACGTTACCTCCATACTGTACAAGAATTTCGCAAACAAATATACTGGCGATATCCTATAACTACAGTTGCGACAAATATGCCATTTATTTTGGATCGCAGAAGAGCTTTTTACACCAACGAACTTTTACCAGACATTGTAATATTTTCCATCTGAAGATGGAATAACGTGGAAACTATGACTGTGGACTCTTCCGTTTTTCTCTGGCTCCTTCCCAGTACCAAAGGTTCTCCTTTGTCACAGATTTCTTTGGAATATTCCCAGTTACAACACTGTATTAGTTTTCTCTGGACCCATTTCTTTGCGCTCATTAACACTGCAATGCAAGAGGGACCCACTTACATTCCGGACATCAAACAGCCTCCGTAGAAGGCGATAAAAGGCCGAAAACAATAGCTCGCTGTGACAGAACTCCATACTTTCTATTTCTGTGATCTCCCTCGTGTATCGTTGTCTTCGCCGAAGTGCAAACTTCGTTTACCCACATATCTCCTCCCACATGTATCTTAACAGATAAGGAGCCTTATCTAGGACTCCACGAGCGAGTTATATGAGGTAGCACGTGATACCTGCATAGTTTAGCGAGGTACCCTTCTCCATCACACGACCTCTTTATCTGCGAAAATGCACTTACCGATTGCCATCACAACAGATGGTGTACTCGTAGCGAAGTAGAGGACATGTAATGAACTTGACAAAGACGTAAGATCAGGCGTGAGGTACGGGTGAATTTGGAGAAGGCGGTACCGTGGAAATTACATTTGCTGTCTATTTACGTTAACAGTCATGCCGATCATAACATATCTTCACATATCAGTTTCTTCTTGGTTTTCAAACAGCTGTTCTGCGTGAATTCATCTTAATCCAAAAAAATGGGAAGTGAGGAATAAGATTGCTTATCTGATTTAGAAACATGCGACAAAATAACCAGCGTTTACGATCATCCCATCTCATTTTGGTTTACTTTAGCACAGTAATCAACATTTGATTCCGTTTTATTTATTTATTTAAATTTTATGATATAATTTTGATTTACCGCATCATGTTGCGTAATCAGAGTAGTCGACTAGCTTTTAATACAGATTACTTACTTATAGAGATTACTTTAATCCAGACAGAGCATGGGTTTTTCAAAGGGAAAGTCTTGTCTGACCAATTTGATTGAATACTATGATGTGGTCACAAAGGAACTGGATGCAAAAAATAATTTGGTATCATATACTTGGATTTCAGGAAAGCTGTTGCACATGGACAACTACCATACATATTGGAAAAGTATGGCGTTAAGGGCAAGTTGCTACAATGTATAAACGGATGGTTGAGTGGGAGAAGACAGAGAGTGGTGGTCAATGGGTACTGCTCTCCGTGGACTAATGTTATTAGTGGCGTCCCTCAGCGTTCGGTGTTGGGTCCTCTGTTGTTTTGTATATTTATCAATGATATTGATGAAGATATATCAGGCTTAATGTCGAAGTTTGCAGATGATACAAAGGTTGGCAGGGTTGTTAATGACAGTATGTTGCTGCAACAAGATCTGGAAAAGTTGTGCAGATGGGCTGAGAAGTGGCAACTGAAGTTTAACAAAAAAAAAGTACCGTATATGGGAGCAATAAACCCAGAGAAATGTACCAACTATGTGGTACTGATTCTATGTGGTAGTGAAGAATGAAAGAGACCTGTGGGGTAATTGTGCAGTCAGATATGAAGTTTTCCGAGGAGTGCAGACAGGCTGCCAGAGTAGGTCCTGGGGGCTTGTCAATGATATACAGGAATTTTACGAGCAGCGATAAGGAGGTGATTATCCCCTTGTATAATGCAATTGTCAGGCCACACCTTTAGTACTGCTTACAGGTCTGGAAGCCTCATTTTAGGAAGGATGTAGAGTTGCTAGAATGAGTATAGAGAAGGGCAACAAGATTGGTGAAGGGAAAAACGGGGTGTTCTTATGAAGACAGGCTTAATTTCTGCAAATTGCTGCTTCCTGAGACCAGGCACCTGCGATGCGATCTGATTGAGGTGTATAAGGCCTTGAATGGATTGAGCAGACTTAATACTGAGGGGATTCTTTCGCTTGCTCAGATTACAAACCTGACGGGGCATAGATTCAAATCGAGGAAAGACAATTGCAGAATAGATGAGGAAGTTTGCCTTTAGCCAGCGGGTAGTTGATTGCTGGAACAAACTTCCATCTGTTGTTGTGGAAGTTGATAGCTTAAATAAATTCAAGGCAGAACTAGACAAACATTTGGAATGAATGGATTAGTAAAATGGGAAGGATTTTATTATTTTTATTTTTTTTCGCTGATGCTCTATAAACTTGCTTTTTTGCATCATGTGCCTCTACTAATGCTAATACTTAACTTTCAAAATTCGTATAAATAAAATTTCAGTGTCCCAAAATTGTCAATTTATTGCAAAAGTTGGTAAAAATGAACTGCATGCGACTATGAGATCCTTAGAGACCATTTCTGCATGTATCAATCCTGAAAGCCAAAAATTCAGATAAGGTCAGGATGTACTCAGATATCCTCGTCCCCAGAATTCTCCAGCATCTATCCAAATACCAGAATAGGCACATTATGGCCTAAGTTGCCATTGTGCCGATAAACATCTACACCACCAACCAACCTCGTCCCCAGACCCATTTATTGCTTACTAAAATTTTACTCTAAATTGAATTTTTGAGAGATTCATTTTATCGTTTACTTATTGACATTGCTGGATACCCAGATATAAATCATTAACTAATTGTACTGAAAGCGTGCAGATTCCAGATGCCTACCATCAATACAATGCTGATTAATAAAACTGAAGTAATCTTAGAAATTGCACCGAAATGTTCTCTTTGCGGAAATTTACACCACTTTTGGGTCTTCATTGCTTCCACCTGATTAGAGCCCAATTCTAGGTGGAAAACTATTAAAATTCAGGAAGAATCCGAATCTCATTTCTATGCAAAGCAAGGTCGTCGAGATACATATACATTTTACTGAATCTTTTTGTGAGTGATGTTTGGGGCAAGTGGAGAGGGAGTTCCTGGAAGCCGGCAACTGAAAGAGATGAAAATTTCATTGACACATTCAGAAATAATGGATAGAAAGTTTGTGAGGAATTCGGGCATGATGCTGGCGAATAAATAGAAGCTGATGAGAAATAGCTACATTTCGCTGGGATTGCCAAATTACCAAGGTTTTTCAAAACAACTTCAAATTAACAGATGACATCTAATCGAATCAAATCATTATTTCAAAAGAAGAGAATTATATCAAGAATAAGATACATGTGATTATTTAACTCGTATAAACCTTTCTGGGTGAAAATACCACACGCTTTTTTCTTTGGTTGGTTGTTGAAGAGTTTTATGGCCATCAGCAACTTAGGCCGTATTGCCTACATACATATCTGTAAACTGCTTCTCTTGGGGAACCTGGGACCTACTAATTCAGCCACGTTGTGAAAAATACCCATAAAAATTCCAGTTCGAATGGCAGAATGATCTCACCCGTTCCCCCAAACAAACAAACATGGTAACTCTAGAATTTAATTACTCACATGCCAATTTGACCCATTTGTGATTGCCATTACGCGCTAAAAAGTTTGTTCCAGTTTGGAATTTCAGTTTGAAATTAAACGCTAGCAGCGAAGGGAAACGGAGGAGAGGTTTTTATAATTACTTCGATGATAACCTTTTCTCCTTCACTGAAACCGTTTTGGTGAAGTATCTTCCACAGGTATTCTAGCACTCTTATAATGAAGAAAAGAAATGGAAAGAGAGGTAGCTCTTTTCACCGATAATGCAACATCTGTACGTTCTGTTGATGTGAACAGCAAAACTCCTTGAATGTACTCCTACATACAGTAAGTACGCATAACTCTGAAAACAGAGTAGTATCTTATTTTGCGAAAATAGCTCTCCTTCGAATAAGAAGCATTCTCTCCTAATGGACTCTTCTTCAAAGACACCGTAAATGGAGTATATTTCCGGGTTTTTTTTTAGTGATCTTAAAGAAAATATCGAAAGAAAATGCATTAGTTTCAAAGAAGATCAGTTTATTTCGATCTCAATGAAGCGACCGGGGATTCTTTGAAGTTTCACGCGCTGCCCATCACTAGTTAATGCTTAGCTGATGATCTGAAAGTGTGTGAATGTGGAAAACACCAAATAACTTACTTTTCCAAAGCTGAAGTTCGGCCTATTGGAATTCTTCGAGACCAGTTTTTAGGTGTGTTTTTATATTTATGGTTTTTAGTGCGAGTTCGAGTAATCGTCATTAGTATACTCTAAGTTAATTGCGAACTAATTAAATCAGACGTGAGATAGAATCTATATTTAGATATGGTAAATAAAATATAGAAATTACATTCAGCAATAATTTCCCGAATATATCTTTGCGACATATAGTGGCTAAATCTGTAGTAGGTCTGAATCTGAACACAGATGTAAACAGGTTCTTAGGTGAGGACGAAATTAATTGGAATTAGTGAACTGAATTGATTGAGTTAGTCTATTTCAAGACATTGAAGGGGATCTGAGTAATTCTGTTTTCTCTTCTTGCAAACATCCAACTCGACTTTAGAACTTACCACCTCATTGTATTTCCTATTACAGTATACTTCCAAATATTTTAAGAATTATTCTTTGCCTTCTCTTGCAACGAATAGCTGGTTTTAATGTACACAGATATGATCAGCGTTTCGCTTGCAGATTAGTATAAGAGTTTAAAGATGAGTCAAACTAGATTTTTGGACACATTTGACACCTTTTACTTAAGCCAGCTTCCTGGACTGACAAATATAAACAGCTCCATGGCGTCTTTTGATTGGAAGAGACGTCATATTCCTTCCACGACTATACAGTCTGTTTGGCTTTAATTTTAAAGAGTGTTACAAGGCGCAGATAAGATCCAGGTCTTGGCTCAGCAATTCCTTCTTCTGGCATGAAAATAAAATGTTATTGTTACTGTAGGGTAGCGATTTTATACTCATTCGTCGAAGTACTTTGGAACAGATTTAACATTTGTTCATACAGTTGACGGATGAAAAGTTATTCACAGATATTTTATTTCCGAATAATTTGTATTAAATAGTTTTTCCATAAATTACTTTTATATATTACCCCAGGGGCTCATATCTGGTGAGTATGGGTTTGCCACACCCAAGGTCCTGAGCTGGATATCATCATTCTTCTCTTTCTTGGTGATTCCCTTCTGCTTCTTGTTCTCTCTCTCTCTCTCTCTCTCTCTCTCTCTCTCTCTCTCTCTCTCGCTCGCTCGCTCTCTCTCTCTCTTTACTTATAAAACTTAAAGGAGTTTCCAGCAAACTGACCGAAGGATACACGCAATTATATACGCAGTGTTCGGAAACCTCTGAAAACAAAATCGAATTCATTTAAATTAATGGCAAAGCAATTTATTTAATAGGAAAACGGAATAGATATTAATACCGCTTAATAATTAATACTCTTTCCGATAAGGACATCAGATAACACACTACTCGCTCATTGCCACTGCTGTAATTTAGCTGATTGCTAGAATTCAGTTGACTTAGCGCAGCTTTTGTATAGATACTCTCCAAACTTTGGGCATACAAGTAGCCCGCGTTCAGATTAATCCTTTTGTTTACTTTTAACATTTTCCCTGCAGCTTCGCCACACGCTAATTACCTTCCAGGCCGACACCAGGAGGAGCCCCGGACTTTAGAGTTTCATTCCGCTGGCCTGACACTAATGGATAAGGTTGTGATTAATGAATGCCCTTCCTATTGACATTTTTAAGTGGTTGTGTGGCAATGAGCGACTTTTATTAGAATTATTAATGGTGTTTTAGGTGTGTTAACTAGAATTAAATTGGGAGCGCCTGACATCATACTTAATTCCACAATGCACGCGAGCTACATACCACCATTCTATTCAACAGAAAGGGACCTACGCTCAGAGATCTCTAGTCATCTTCATGTATGCGTTGCTCTAACAAAGAGTTTGTTAATCTGACAGAACTTCCAGGCCAGTTTGTTGTCCAAAGCTGTTGAATACATTTAAAATGCGTAATTTACTTAAACTTTCTGCAGTTCTTTGCTAAAATAAAATGTATATAAAGAGTCTTCAGTAAGCAACCAGATCGAATTTGGAATAGTTTTGGTCCATAATATTTTTTTATCCATTTCCGATTCCAATAAATTCATTCAACACCTATTACAGTCCAGAATGATATCCAGCACGGAAAATCAATGTTATCGTGTAATATTACGTTCATTAATAGGTGTCTGAAGTTCTTTCTAAAGGACATTGATTAGTTTTTCATCGAGTATTAATGAATTCATACCAGTTAACGATTGTATTTTAATAATTTTAACAGCATAATTTATGGGTCTTAACTTATAGTGTATCATTTATCTAAGAATTGTCTCATTTTAAAAATAAAATTATTCTTTCACAAGATATTGTGGGTGTCCATGGGAATACTTCCAGTCATATAATGTTGCATTTCAATATTTATTTGGATTTGAACTTGAAAGTCTTGAAGGTTCTTCGAACGACCAACTCTCGATCATAATCAGCGAGAAGCGACTGTTTGACTAGTTTAATGATTTTGTTAATAAAGTGTTGATAAGGACTCGTTTACCTAGTTAGATAATAGAGCCCGCCTCCCAGTGGCAGGGATGGAAACCAGATTCACTGGGAAAGGCGGGGCTGTGCTTTGAGCCTTATGTATAAGATTATACACTCAATGTCATACAAATCAAATCGAGCAATTTGACCGGACGTCAGCTATCACGGACAGCAGTGTGCACGTTATAGTCAAATAGCAACGAATTAAAGAAGGACGTACAAAGAGCAATTCCTGTATTAATATCAAGGAGAATTTTGCTTGAATATTTAAATCGCTGTTTTCTCACAACTAAATATCTAGAGGAGATTTTAGAACGTACGAAGACAAAACTAGCAAATAAGACTACATTAATTAAACTGCTTGTTGAGGCTGGTGGAATCTTCAGAGAGCTATTATATATCTCGACACATAAAATCCCGTTTGGTGGAAACCGGGCAGCTGTGCACGATTTAGAGTTCCTAATGATAAATTGAGAGACCGGAGGACACCGCTTGCTGCGTAGTATTTTTTTTCACTCCCAGGGCGGGAGGATTTTCTCAAGCTGATGTACCACGACCGTAATGGACTACTTTGTTACCCAACCGACCGGAGAAGACATGTCATGTGTCCCCGTAATGTGCTGCTGGAAAAGTAAATGATAAGAGGAATCAGCCTCGTTGGTGTTTAGAAGCTGTATATGACAAAATCGATTTTACTGGACTGATCGTGCGGGAGCATCGAGACAGACCTAAAGACGACAGAAACCTGTATTTTGTGGTGTCGTTAAATCGCACGAGGGAGAACTTCCATATCATAAATTCTTCCTTAAGTACCTCGGAGGTGTGCATGGGTTCGTTTGAGTAGTCAGTAACAGGACAGACGTGTTATTTTTGCTGTTGTTGCTAATAAGGTTTCAACGGTATAGATGATACTTGGATAACGGTCCACTCTTCAGCAGGCCATCTAAACTAAATTAGATGTGAGATTGGGATCTCAAAAGTTACAGTTTAAGGTAAGAAAAAAGTAGCAATTAAATATTCATCAATAAAGCATGCGCATTAGGGGTACCGTAATGTTTTGCTATTTAGCGTAATAGCCTCCTTTTGAAGAATAGTTATTACGCTATCCTCCAAACGTATTGCATTCTCAGTGTTTTTATAATTCACTAGACCTTTCCAAATAAATAAGTGACTCAGATCGGCATAGAAGGAAGACGTGTGAGGGATTGGTTTGTTGTTTTTGTCATTGCACTTAGAACCGAACTGACTGATGTTGGGAGGGTGTTACAGTCGCATATCAACGGCTGGTTTGTCGATTCGTGCAGTTGTCGACAGTTTACTCCATCGAGAGTCAACCGTTGAGGATATTAACATGAAATGGAACCGTGCTGACACAACCATCGGACAACAACGTAGAGGAAGACAAGGAAAGCTCACTTCACATGACCAGAGAATACTCGATGGAGTAGCACGACAATCTCGTTAGATAATCATGTTAAGGCGTCAACAGGGGGTTGCATCTATACGAACATTCTATATTTGGAGCTCTGTGGCCTGGCCTTCGCCGTAGAACAGTTGGTATAATCACCATCCTCACCACAGCGAGTGGAAAAGACCATTTAAAATCCCTTGTATGAAGTGAGAAATTTATGGGTCTTTTTTTCAGAATGTGGCTGATTTCGTCGGTCTCAGTTGAGAATTGTATTGTTTTTTTTTTTTTTTTTTTTGTCCCAGAAAGTCATATTTTTTCCAGTAAAAAGAAAATTGAGCACAGGCACAAGAATTTATAGACAATATATAGGCGCAATATGGTCTTAGTCACTGATGCGCCTAAAACCCTAAGACAACAACATTGCATTTACCTTTTTAACGTGGTAAACTGTTTATAGGTTACCAAACATTGTTATTAGTGTTTTTGTTTTGATTTGGACAAAATTTTTTTGTATTTTGAAATATCATTAACAAAACTAAACATCAAATATATAATGCAATATTACAAAGTGTTTTATTACATGAATGAGAGACTGGGACCTTAACTGAAAGACAGAAAAATAAACTGCTGGCCGTTGAGATGGATTTTTTGCGAAGATCGGCAAGAAAGTCTAGGACTGAAAAAGTTAGAAATGAGGTGAAAGGAGTACAATGAATGCCCAAAAAACCATCATTAATAAAATAGAGGAGGAAAGATTGGAGTGGTTTGGCCATGTGAAGAGAATGGAGAACGACAGATTGCCCAGAGGAGCCATGGAGAAGGAAAAAGAGAAAGACCAATAAGGTCGTGGGTAGAGGGTGTGAGAGCAGCCATGAATAGATGAGGACTGGTGGATTGGGAAGATAGAAGAAATTGGAAAAAAAAGAACAGAGGGATGACTTTTCGATGTTAGGCTGAGGAGAGCCGTTGTAATAACGGAATAAATCCTAAGAAGAAGAATTTGACTTGGCGCGTTATGTCTTAAATGAGGCAATAAAAACGAAATCGACCAATCAATCAATCAACCTATGCTATGTATAAGTTGTATCTTTGAGATATTTCTTCTCATATGTCATTCAGGACACACTTCTACCAACTAGAGTGAGGCGCGCCAATCATAATTTACACCTGAACAGTTTGGAGAAGAACAGATGCTTTTTGGCACAAATGACGAGACTTGTATGATCAGGAAACACTGCAGGTAGGTTGCAGATTATTGAATTAGGAGACCCGTGAAGATGATTGTTAAGTACCCGTGGAAACATTGAACTTCTCCAAGTGAAAGAATGCGTGCTTTCTCTAAGACTGCACGTGATTATTGGATACTCGGGATGAATAACAAAAAAAAAAAAAAAGTTTCCTTTGAGATGCTAATCTGTACTTGATCTACGGGAGCAAGAACTTTCCTGTGTTCTATGATTTACGTGACTCGAGTTAATTCTTTCTCCTTACTTCGTGGCCTGAATACAACCGCATATCTTATGAGAGCAAATAATGACGTCACGGCTGTATAAACACGGCAGTCCTCGCGTCATGTTTATACACGGACCTTCTCGACCGCCTTGTGTTCTCTCTGTTTCATCGCAGCTGTATCGAGAAGTCACGCGAGCCTCTCCCTACCCCGTCACATTCACCTTTTTGATCCTCTCTTTTGTATTGTAGATTAAAGAAGCAGGTGGCGCTGCACGAGACGATTATGCCGAGTCGACATCACGAACAACTATTGTGCATGTTTTTGTCATGGATACGGTAACTTTACCATCATCCACTTATTCTGAGCAGCCTTTAAATGCAGTAGTTAACAAAAAATAAAGGGTGTGAAGGAGTACACAAAGGTCACCACGCCCTTCTTTCCTGTCAAGAATTATGCACGCATTAACCAGGAGACCTTATGGTTGACAAAGAAACGTTTCCCCCTTGGATGGCACTCACCCGGCAGTCAAGCTAATGAAAACATTAAACGAGTTAGAATTTCATTAGAAGCTGATCTTACGGCTTCCATTAAAGAAATTTGGATTAAAAATATTTGGCAGATATTTCGATGATTTGAACTATATTTTTGGTTTGACTACAACCAACTTACTGGTTTCAATATTACAATAAAGATATATAGTATTACTCCGATTTTCAAACTCTTAATCTTCTCCACCCTCAGTAGATTTGTTTTGATCCATGCGCAGTTTTTGCCCAAGTTTCAACGTGAGTTTAATTTTAGTTCGTTATTTTTTAATACTTCGGCTAAGTACGAGATCGTGAGTGTGTGTGCAGTGCTAGCCCATTTAACAGCATTTCTTTACTTTTCGAGAATCCTTCCCACGTTAAGAATAATCTGATTATGGGAAGGCACGCAGACAGCTGCCATCTGTAGATTATTTTATAACTAACTTTTGGGCAGAAATGTTTCTCCCGCAGGACTATTCTGCTCGTGAACACTGTGTGTTTTATTTATTTATTTTTTTTTTATCCCTTTCCAGTTTTCTTTATTAACCGCCGGCAGCGATTAACGATGTTGTCGCGGCACGTACGAAACTGTTTTAAAAGTTGCGAAAAGCGATTAGTATCCAGTACACTTGAACAAGTCACAAAAAACATTTAGTTATTTTACTGCAGTAATATCACACATTAGAGTCGCTGTGCTGCTTGATTTGTGTGTGTGGGGGGGGACAGATATTGAACGTGACTGTCAGGGTTATTAAGGTCATGAGGTAGTTTATCGTGGTTTTCAACGTGTGGTCTAAGCAACAGAGTTCTTCGTATGTCAAAAGTGTAGAAAGGACAAGCTCGCAAGGAATATAGCCGACAATTTCTTGATAAAGTGCGGAGTACAGCAATTGCAGGTTCAAGCGCGGACGAAGTCACAAATACGCAGTTGATTTTAACTGTTGAATGTGTTATAAAGGCAACTGGAGATGATGTTATTTATCGCTAACCTTAATGCATTTTAACTCCAGAGATAAACATCTTCATACTGAGATTAAGACGTTGAATTCTTTCCAAGGGCAGCGAATTAGCTTTCAGAGAACGCAGTTGAATTAAATTTCCTCTAATCAATCCCTGATTATCTTTATTGTTGCTTGGCTTCTTTGCTAAGAGGCAACATTAGTCACGGTGGAAACATGGGGGGGGAAAAAAGAAGCAAAATTTTTCCCCAAAGACGATTTTTCTTAGTGTATTACTCGCGAAGTGTAATTACATTTTAGTCTCTTTGAACAAATTAATTAATCACCGACTTCGAAATTTCTGCGAGGCTTTTTTCTGCGTTCCAATAATGGACGCGTTTTTATGTGGTGGCAGTAATTAGATATGAACGCTGTGGGAAGCTGCCTGTTATCAACCATTAGATGGTGGTTATTACGTGGCTTTGGCACATGCTCGGGGCAGCCAGGGAATTTGTAATTTGAAAGTGCAGTACTGGACGATGCGTAAAAAAGCTTAGATTGATTGCCAGTTGCGTTGAATAAATGCCATTATGCGAGCAAACTATCCACTGTGAACAACAGAGGCCAAAATAACTTTGAGAATGTTGATCACAGAGAGGGAGAGACAATAACAGAAGGAAGATGGGCAAAAATTCAGAATAAAAACGATTTTAAAGGGGAAAGACAGTTTCATTAGGAAATTCCATGGTTCTGAATAATTTCATTACACTTCAGACATTACTGATTGATTTGGACTTGCGGCTCAGTTAGTTTGTGGTGTAGAAGAAGTTTGATATTTGCTTAAGATCAAAACGTCTTGAGGTCATTAATAGAAACAGGATACACACGAAAGCTATATATATATATATAAATAAAACGCACCGTTTTGAAGAATAATTATTTAGGCTTAAACTGTGAACACATTTCGACTGTGAAATATTTTTGCCTGGATTGTTTACAAAATGGTTTACACCAGAATGATAGTTTCTCGACACACTAGAAAGAAGTGTGAATGTTAACAGCAACGCAGGACTTGGCTGCTCGAGATTTCCGGAACATTAAACACACAGAGAAAAACATTACTGACAGACACTGCAGAATTTGTAAGATCCAAGCGTTGAAAGAAGTGACACAAGAAGAAATGGACAGCGTCCCACTACAAACACGGCATCAATCATCCTGTGAGGGATACGAGAGCTTTGACGTACTGCCATGTCTCTTCTCCTACGCGATCTGTCATCTTTTAAAAACGATGGTTGAAATACGTCTTCTTCACACTCAAGACCAACGTTACCTAGCAACAGTGACTCATTCATCACCGAAATCCCCAGCCTCTACCAGAGAGCTGCATTTGTTCTGAGCGTGAATCCACTTCGCAGTCGCGTGTCCTTTAAGCGTTTATACAAACGCTCGATTTTTTGTAATCACATCAAAGGGTACGGGAGAAGGAAAAGTATCCAATATTCGTAAGGAAGTGTTGGTGTGCATTGACAAGTTTTTAGGAGATGAAACCATGCAGCCCTCATTAAAGACCGACTAAGTCAGCAATGTCGAGAAAAGAAAAACAGTAAAAAATTCCAAGCCTTTCCCTCCTAATATGGGGAGGACGTTGACTACATCCACTATGCTACCTACCAGGGCCTGGTGTTGTATGAAAGCGATAGAAGCCTGTTTCTTATATAAAACACTCACTAAACATTAAAGTACCCTTGGATCCGAGAGCCATTTTGAATTTCATTAGGATTGATGAGAGTATTGAAGATGAAGCGTGTTTGTTTGCTGACACAGTTTTGCGAATAGTCCGATTCTGATTACTGCACTTGTGGTAACGTCTTTGAGAATGGGAAACACGAAAACCTATAAATTGGGGTAAATTAATTAAAGAATTATTGACTACTTCGTTCCCTTAGTGGCGTCACTTACAGCCTCTGTTGTACCCATTACAACGGAGATACAAATATTCCGATGAGGAATTCAGCGCCAGTAAGGGAGGACAGCTTTGAAGGAGGCAGAGAGCCATTAACTGACATCTTGTTCACAATAAATCTATTAATGGTATGGTTCAGCAAACATTAGTAATGTCGCAGGTTTCGTGAAGCTCGCTGTAGTCCTTATTGAATGGAAGGATGCTAACATCAGATTAACTGTATGAAGAGGAACAGCAAAGACGCTTTTTACAAGGAAGCCGTGATATTTGTTGTCAAGTGCACGTGGAATCAATAGAACATGTGCTTATATAATCCTCCAAGGGAATCTGTGGTAGGAAAATGGTGCAAAGAAGATGCTCTTGAAAATGAAGACGAAACAGCACCCAGACAACATTGTCAAAGGCAGATGTTAGGTAGCCTTACTGGTTGATTTCACAGTTAACTTTGCCCATAGTTCTATTAGTTATTCGAGAAGTTCAATGCATCCTGATTTCTACACCTTTAAGCTTACAGAGGGTGTAGAAATCAGGATGCATTGAACTTCTCGAATAACTAATGGAACTATGGGCAAAGTTAACTGTGAAATGAAATCATGGCTTCCGTAGCCGAGTGGTCAGGAGCGGGAGTGCAGTGGCACACGCTCTTTGAGAAGACCGGGGTTCAAGCCCCTGACTGCTAAATACGGTCGATCTGCCAACCCGCACTGGACCAGCGTGGCAGATTATGGTCCATTTCCCTCATCATGAATTGTTGAGGAGGCTTCCATCCTGCAGTGGGTTGATAATGGCTGCAGTTTATTTTTATTTAAGCTTACAGAATCTTCGTCATTGAACTTCCAGAGTCCGCTAAATTTCTTGAATCTGCAAGGTTAAACTACCAGAGTCCACATTATATCTCTGGGGCTTTTCGAGATAATGTCCTGAACTTTTTAGTTTTTAGTGTGGGGTTACGAAGAAAATAAAAATGAGGAGTTCATTTAGTCAGATTTACGAGTTAAAATAACAGGAGTAGATTGGGACTCCTTTTCTACACCGCCAAACCTTTCCCTAATAACAAAAATCGGTAATCTACAGTATTTCACTGTTTTTGTTATACCAATTAAACACAGTTTATCTTAAGCTAAAGATATGGCACGGTGAATCTACCCGATATTTGGCATGTTATTAAATGAACAGTTCTTAAAGTATAGAATATATTCACGTGTTTGAATAATTTATATTTTTATATATAAACTAGACAGGAATAACAGCTGCTGCCCGAATTTTGTTGCTAATAGGAGAAAATATATTTCGATGGAAGTCAATTCGCCCTTTGTACGTGTGTGGGACTTTTTACCAGATTAAAAGCAAAAGAAACTCATTTATACTTGATGTTCGAATATCACTAGGAAAGAAAACAGTGGAGATAAGAAGAAATCTAAAAACGATCGAAAATCTTCAATTTTACTATGCGATAAATTAGCTATCACGTGTTAAACGACAAAATATACTTCAGCACGCAACATTCCCCTGCCCTGAAACCCTGGATAGATTACCGCACGTGTAGAAGAGAAATGGAAGGTGTCAACCTCTTTATCCATCCACACTGCAACCTATTCTGACCATCTGTAATCATGACTCGCAATACGTAGTAAATGCGCATGCTAGATGGCTATACTCATAGCTATCTTTTGATAAATTACGAGAGCGAGGGACCGCCCAAAGATTTCCATTTGTACCCTAATGGCCGAAGTGTTAATCATGGGAATGTGGTGTCTGGACTAACGCTTATTTTTGCTAAATGGCCAGTAGATGGCGCGCCTTCAGTAATGATAATTTCATCTTCACTGGCCATCAATGTCTTTTGTCTGTGTTGCCATCAGCTGCTTTCTGGCAGTTTGATCTCAGACTGCTGTCCAATTCGTGTAGTTCATTGTTAAACATGAAACGTAATCTTCATTCTGCTCCTGCCTTGCCCAAATGAATGTTTCAGAAAATTTTCTTCGCCGGTGAAGTGGGAAGAAGCATCCTTTACCATATCTGAAGATTGAGTAACTTCAGTTAACTGGAGCATTAAACCCAGTCTATGACAGGTACTTGTAATGAACCAGATTAGATCAAGTGGTATTTTTAACTTTCTTTTGGACTGAACTGACAATAACAGAAAAAAAAAATTAATTTTCACAAAGGATAGAATGAAAACTGATTGGTTTTTCTATTTTTTTTTACACGGTCGATGACCTAACTCCCTTTTATCTTTCATTACTTGTTTCTTTCGTTTTCCCCTTCGACTTTTATTTAACCTTTACTGTTGTAAGAGAACTGCTTGATATTTTGAGCGTAAACGTGGCCCGTGGGTGAACTTTGGAATAAAATGAACAAAGACAAACCCAAGCAATGTTTCTTTCTTGTCTGTTGCGTACCATGACAGATTTCATTAACCAGCATGCGGGATCGACAGCGGAGTGTACTTTCAAGAGCGAAACCCTCCTTCCGATATATCTGGAATGAGGGCCTTCGCCTTTTTCGTACAATATTGGCTTTATAAACTAAAATTAAATTAAAGTTTTCATTTGGTTTCTTTTCTTTGGTAGTTTTAGATTTGATAAATTTTCCCCAAGAAAACTGTCACTTAAACTCTTCGTATAATAAAAATAACGCATTCTTCGCGTTTGGCGATTTATAATATGAAAAGCTTTTTTTATTCAAGATCTTTATTGAAATAACCTGCCACAGGCATAGGACACGGGTTTTGTTGAGTACGTTGTTGAAATATAAACAAATAAAAGGAATAAAGTAAAATAAATGAGAAGGTAGATTAAAATTAAACATGGAAAATTAAGACCCAAGGCCTATCAAGATATCTGGCCTTGGTGGAAGACAACGGTGGACTGAGCATTATACATCAGATGGCAGACAGAGCTATCAACGTATTGGGCCTAATGTGGACAGATCAAGGCCTCATTTACAGGGGCATTGCTGTGCAGTGTAGACGTCACTTGACTGCGGCTGTGAATACCTCTTGCCTGTAGACTTTATCTCTAAGAAAGCTATAAAAGTCGTAGTCCAGAGTTTGGATTGCAAGTAGAATTTGTATTTGGAAAATTATTTAAGGGTTTAAGGCGTTGCTTGATAGTTCGGACGGCAGGATTCCACAGAAGAATCCTCCATTCAGTAGTTTCCAAAGCATCAGGATGATTCAGATCACCAATGGTTGTGAACCAGCCATTGGTGATCTGAATATGTGTATGGATATGTATTTTTAGAAACATTAAAGAAAGGAAATGTCTGGCGACAAGAGAATGACTTTGGATCCTGCACCCACCGTTGAACGTCAATCTTCCTATAAAAGATTTTTCGATTAAGATATTCCTTTCAGTTGTCAGAAAGGCTGTGTTTTACTCATTGACCCATCCATCACTGCCATGTGTGTCGAGAAGAGTGTCGGATTGTCTTCTACTTATGACATGTCTAATTCGCTAGACATGTCCTGTCTCCCTGTGAATGAAAGCTGGACACATGACCTTGCGTTTTCACCTAGTAGTATAGACTTCTCATGCACAGAACTTCCTTCACATTGAGTTGCCCCGGAATTGCACTATTTTGATAAACAGCTGTTCAATCATTGTTATTATTGATTTATGCTTAGATTAATTCTATTTTCTTAGCAAATGCAATAGATTCGAATCTTTGTAACATCCCCAGAACAATCCAATACCCGTACGCGTCTTTTATCTGCGCATGCGCGGGTACGTAATCCGTGGCTGTTTTTGACACGCGCTAGTCGCAAACAGTCAATCAGTTTGTGGATTCCGTGAAATGCAAACGATCTTCGTAATTCTTTAACAAAATAAAAAGAAATGAAAGACAGAAAGGAGGAATATTCAAATTTTCAATTTATTTCAAATATTTCGTGCTTGGTTGATCAACCTAAAGAAAGATACGAAAACGTTATCTGTTATTAAAGCAATTTAAGATAGAAAAAAGGTTTATCGCTCGTGTAAAAAGAAATGTCGACCTTAAATTGGTTTAATAACGGAGAATATTGTCGTTAAATCCTATTTAAGAATCACTTCTGCAGCAAAGAAAACCTTATTGGATTGATATACTGCCCCTGCTTGAATACACCTCCCCCTGCGGGCAATAAGGCGAATCATGGATTCGTAGACGGCAGCCAATTAAATCTTGTTCGCTTGCAGCGCTGATACGGAACATAGGAAAACGTCTTGCGGGGGAATTTTTCCGCGTCTGCTGTTTGCATCCTTTAATTTTATTACCGAGCGATATAGAGAAAAGTCAGATGATCTCATTGGACTGTAATTGCTTCCTCCGGTCAACTGTGTGTAGATAAGCCTTCTTCTGTTCATATGCGGATGCTACGTCCCAGCAGAGTTCGCTAGGGATCGCTGACATTCAAGTTACGAGTCAAGTAGAATTCTGTCCAGTTATTGCTAACGAGATCTTATCCTCCTCGCAGAACGAGTCCTCAAAATCTTTCTTAACGTTAGCTTTCCAAGTATTTACGTAATATGGCATCCTTCACTTCTCATGAAGTCTAGAAATCAGTCTCGATCAATGTCCCTAACGGAAGAAAACATGGCGGATCTTTTAATAGGTGAAACGTTCCATTAGCCATCGAAAGCGTTCCAGTAGCAATCCATTACGAAGTTTCACTTCCCCCTTTTTGTTAAACAACGATTAGTTTAGTGGAAGGTGCGTTTCAGACTGCAAACCAAAAAAAAAAAAAAAAAAAATAGAACTACAATTCAATGTTTTTCTTGAAAAACCTAGAATTGTAGACGCACGCGGAATAATCAGTATGGACACTGATGTACAAAAGTATTAAATCTATTGTAGATGATATATTTGGTCATTGCCACCACCTAGATCCATGCATATAGGAGGATACTCTTTTCTTGAAAAATGGCACAGGTTATGAACTGCTTCACGTGGCTTCAGTCTTTGCGATCCAGCTGTATTTCCTCTTGAATTCAGGATACTGCCCTTACAGAATCAGGTAACTAATCATCTGAGATCATAGCTTCAACGTGTCTGCCATTTGAGGCTTTTTCCTAAAACTCATATACCAGATAATATTACTTCAATCAATGGAAAAGTCCATTGCTTTTCTTCCATCCTACCTGCTTGAATATCCTGTAAATTTTATAACCCGAGGACGTAGGTAAGTGTTCATAACAAGGATTCTTTAGGGACATCTCTCGGTAAGATGAAGATCAACCCCTTAGTTTATCATTTCTGTGGTCGAATCCACGCCAGCTGCTATTTGATAAACGAATCAACTCAAACAGCAAACACGGTAAATTTCAACTACTGGGCGTATCTTCAACTGCTTAGCAATGTCAGTTGAGATTGATTAAATTAGTGCACATCCTTTTGCTTATCCCCACATGGGAGTGTGTTCTCGAGGTGTGGTGACAAGATGAATGAAGTCACCAACCCGTATTTGGCATCCTCCTAATTTATATCAGCATTAAGACTTCATCGTGGCACTGTGGTTTGTTACGGGACATGCTTAGTAGTAATGAACACTTTCGGCCTGTGATTTTCCGTGTAAAGCGGCACAGATTTAATGTGTCATGGGCGGCATCGTAGTAGTTAAATGTTCGTGAGCGATACGCACGCTGTCATACGAGAATAAGCCTGCCTCATGGGTAGGAACAGCGTGCTCATCTCCAGCGGTTCTGCTAGAATTAGTATAAATAGCCATAAATAACTTAGGACTATCAGAGATCCCCATAAACTGGTTGGTACCGTTTGTTTACAATCTGTAGAGCAAACTGAGGAAAGGTACTCGGCACTATATTGTCATAGTACACCTTTGGACAGCGTGAAACATGCACAGTCTTTCTATAATTCTGACTGTATTCATCTCAAAGTCATGTAACCGCTGTAAAATACAATATATTGAAGAAATGTTATTTAGAGTAAAAGATAACCCTTATGATGGTCAGACGAGGCAGATTTCTAATATAGTTTTCTTATAATACTCCTGGTAGTTAAGAAACCCTTAATTCCATTTAGGATCTGCAGCTATTCGATATCCTAAAGAGGTACATCGTAGTTCCATTAGTCTGCCCATGTCTTTAATGTTGTCTGCTTTGTTGTATTCCGAGTTCCGAATGGAAAGAGTCTGATAATGAGCATCTTTTTCTCCAAGTTCTCTTCAGCATCCGGCATCAGTATATAGCGGTCTGGCTACAATTTATTTTTCTTTCTGCGGTATCTTTGGAAGCGAAGAAAGGCCAAGGTTCCGAATCGATCACAAGTGTAGAAAGGAATTATTTATACGGACATTGTAAAGGTTGTTGCTGTTCTTTCGATCGACCAGCAGGCAGTCGAAATCCGCCGGAAACGTTACTTACATTTCGAGGGATAATCTTTTGGGCGTAATGGTGACATTATAGAATCCCAATCGTTTATTGCTCGCTTTTTTCAGACCTTTTTTGAGTCAACAGACAGAAATGTCCTTTTAGAGCATCAGAATGAAATATCGTGCTTTGGCAGTTCGACAAAACACTACAAAGGTGGAGAGCACGCTCGTAGACGACAGCTTAGATGGATTATTGAACTCTTATCACTGTTGTTACAACCGAGAGGTTTCCTCCTCCTCCCCCATAGTGTATATATTCACACCACGTTTACATTTATTGGAAATATTTCGATTTTTGTAGCGGTGATATCGAGTGCCATCCTTCAGTGGATAAAACGACAGCGGAAAACATAAAAGAAAGCCAACTTTATCTTTATTGTGTGTTGTATACAACTGAAAAACCTTACCAAGACGAAAATTTTCGTTGTTGTAAGTAGAGAAAAATTGGTACTTTGGTGTGAAAATCATCCGGCTTTCCACCTTGTTATTAAAACAACATGGCGTGGCTCTTGACTCTGAATTACAACATAAAATGGAATATTTTCGAAACTTTTATTCAAACAATATAATCCGAAATTTCCCTTTGACAAATAGCTTTTTTAATGGCTGTTATCACGTGATAATAGCCTCGTACGAAGAAGGTACTATGGCAAATAGTTTGCTAATTATTTTAAACCGTTTTTATGAAAAAGGCATAAAATTAAAAATACGTAATTGTGAAAGTGTAAAGTTTTGGAGACTTGAGGAGAGGGCGATCTTAGCTAATAAAATATCTTAGAATTAGAACAAATCTTCAGTCTTTTACACTCTTTAATTCGAAAGTTAATGCGTGTAAATAAAACTTCCGATAGATGGCAGCACGATACGTGTATTTTAATAAAGCAAAAAAAAAAAAAAAAAAAACACGAAGAAATTCACTTTCTTTCTTTTCTTTTTATAAATTACTAACCGAGATCACGATGTAATTTCTATGATTTGGTTGTATTTTTATCTTCTTTCTACGTATAATTTGCTTCGCTCTAACTATGGATGGTATTAATTTATTAAATTAAAAATTCCTATTAACATTATTTACCCTTCCTTGGGTTTGCGTATAAAATTTTACTAACTTTGATGGCTTGGAATTAAAAAAATACTGGAGTTCGCTTCTAGCTGTTTTTATCAGTATTATGAAGGAGAAAATTTTTTTTTTTCTCTTTTTTCGTGATATAAATTAATTAAACTGGAGATCACTGTCTTTGTAATATGGGAAAAGTTAAACCCGGCAGTTTATGGGTCAGTGAATTAGTCTAAGGATAATAATCGATAAAATGTGACTACGATCACAGTCTGTGCCACGCTGTGCAGAAAAGGCTTGGGTTCAAATCCCGTGTGAACGAGAGAGCTATTTGGAGGGTTTTTTTTTTTTTTTTCCATGCCGTGCTCTGCTTAATTTGACTAGGGCAAGGGTTGCACAGTTTTATCCCACAATACGATATGAGGTATCGAAAATATCCCGATGTCTCACAGCCTTAGCTGCCTAGGCGCATAATCTACAACAACCTAACCAAATATTACTCTTATTTTGCAGTCCAAATGTTGTTAGCGAATATCTTCATATATATAGCCTCTGTTTGGATAAAATGCTATTTGGAAAGCCGCCCCTTTACTTCCGCCTCATTGTCAGGCAGCACGTGCAATCCTATCTCTGAATGAGTTAAGCTTTGAATGTCGCTACCAGGATATGTGCTTCAAATTGCTTCCAAGTGGAGTTTAATGTTTTAAAGAGAAGCTTATGGACACTCATTAAAGCCTCTTATCCTACTGGCAACGTTAACTTACCACCACTTATGCATCCACCACTGAACAGGGTCGTGATGTTGGGCACACATTCGTGACAATACGCGGTTTCATACTGAAGAGTAAATGCAGTGTGACTAATTTTACTAAAATGC
Source organism: Mastigoproctus giganteus (assembly GCF_048544385.1). Taxonomy (NCBI): domain Eukaryota; kingdom Metazoa; phylum Arthropoda; class Arachnida; order Uropygi; family Thelyphonidae; genus Mastigoproctus; species Mastigoproctus giganteus. The sequence goes on from NC_143582.1 coordinate 61,372,283, forward strand.
CACGCATATTATTACAAAAATCATAACTCACAGTTTGATAATGTCGACGTTATTAACAGTTAAACACGCAATTAAAGTTGGAGTTTGGGAAACTTAAATTACTTAACAGAACTACTCGTATAACGGCTCTGTTATTATTCAAGTATTTCAGTTCTTCCATTATTCAAATGATTCAATTGTTTCATTTCATTTACTATTGACAAATTATCTAAAAACCGTAATATAATTGCTGTTCTAATGAATACAGTTTTACTTTTGGTTCCTTCATTAACCTTTTATTCATTGTCTGTTTGCTTTCTGCTTCGAAAATGCAAACTGGTTTCCTTCAAGGGGCCAATTTTAGCCTTCAGTCAAATATTTTCAAATTTTGTTACTCTTATTTCCTATAATGCAAAACTCAAATAATTGCATTTTACAATGCTAAAATGCCTCGGAAGTTTGTTTAATGTCTTCTGTTTTTGTTAAAAAGCTGAGTTTAAAAAAACTGAATTTTTACCACAACACAGTATGATACACATAAGTGAGTCTTTTTTGGATTTTCACGTTTTTGTTGTGCATTAAATATTTTATTTTTGAGTTTCTTAAGAAATTTATTATAAAAGTAGTGAAATAATAATATATTTTAAGGATTTTGAGTTTATTGGAGGATTTTAGGTTTTAAACTATTTAAATGTTTGTCGTTAAGTAAACCTACCATGTAATTCTATAATTCAACTTTATATTGGAAAATAAAAGAAAATTATGGATTTAGTTAAACTAGGTTTAATATTGATTGCGCTAAATAGAATATGAGGTTACGTACAGTAACTAGTAATGGGGGGGGCAATCGATCCCTCATCTCCAGAGTGAAAACACCGGTTCCCACCTTACTACAGAGTTCAGTAATCTATCACATTTCTTTCAGTGACTGCACTAGCTGCTACGTCGGGGAAACTGGCGGAAGGCTCAGAAAACGTATTTCAGAACACGAAAGAGCCTCTCGCTTAGCGGATATAAAGTGAAAAATGTGTTTAGGGTCAAACGGCACCAGGGGTTTCCCCCATCTCCGCGTAGTTTACATTGTGGTGTGATACAGTTCACTGTAAAGGCCAGAGATTTAAAAGTATATGAATCTTGAGGTGTGTGATGTCGTGTACCGTTGTTTTCTGAACATTTAGCCTCCAGATCCCTTCTGAGGCCCGACGTTGCCCACACTTCGCCCCGTGGAGGCAGACAAGGTACCCAGTAGTTGTAGTTTACTCTGACAGGTCCTGCAACCTAGTTTCATTATATTTCAGTGGCTAGGACCTTAAAAACGTTTGCGTGGGTTTCGCCCATCTCTAAACTACGCGGAGATGGGCGAACTTAATTTGGATGATATTAAATTTTGACCTGTGGGGTATACGCTGACGGGCAGATAGAGAGGGAGAGGAGACTGAAGACTGGGGGGGGGAGAAAGACAGAAGAAATGGGATCAATACAGGAGACGACCCCATTATAAGTCAGTAGGGCATGCCCATGCCCCACCAGCAGGAAATATGGGTTGGGAAGGAGGCAGGAGAGACAGCCTCCTCCCATACCGCCGAGGGAGGGGGAAAGAAAGATGGGTCCAGCAGGAATGCCGGAACCGATTGCCATTATGGCTGGCATATGCAGAAAGTTCTGCGGTCTCATTGGGTTGGTTGGAATTCAGCTGAGTAGAAAATTACTCATGAGGCTGTGTACCGTCCGGGTGAGGTCCACATATCGGGTGTGCACCTTTCGTGGGCTAGGTCTGGATCACGAGATCCTCTTATCATGTTAGGCAGGAATACGATTTTATAGAATAGCTCGAGGGCTCTCCTCCGCAGGCCCCAATCCTTGTGGAAGATCCTCATGGATAGAGCAGAGTATCTTCTGATCTTTTTCTGTATGTAGGTCAGATGAGGTGTGAATGAGAGATTATTGTCTAGAAAAACCCCGAGATGTTTTATTTCTTATGTGAGCTTAATTGTTGTGCCTTGGATGCGGATTTGGGATGGTCTCCTGATGTCCAGGGTACCTTTTAGCAGTACTGAGTTGGTCTTCATTGAGGATATGCGGAGATTGTTATCATAAGTCCACTTCTGTAAAGTGTCAATGACACGATAACAGAAGAAGGTTTAGGAAACCGTCGAAAACCATGTTCCAGAAGAGCGGACCGAAGACTGAGCCCTGTGGGCAGCCTCTGAAGATATGTTTGGAAATGGAACGATATGGAGTTTTTATGACATCCATTCTGTTGCTAAAATATGTTTTGATGCATTGGTATAGGTTGGCCGGGATGTTCGCCTTCCGGAGTCTGCCGAGGACGCTTGGCCACCACAGGGTGTCAAATGCCCCGGCAAAATCTATTGCGATTACAAGTAGATATTTATGGTTTGTTGTTTCAGCAGCTTTGGTAATGTTTTCCAGGACATCCAGAGTGGAGCAGCTCCTTCTAAAGCCGAATTGATTCTGTGATTGTAGGCCTGCAGCCATGTAGCAGATTTCGATTCTATCTTTGAGGAGGTGTTCAAAGAGTTTTAGTACTGAGAGAAGGGCTCTCGGTCGGTATGACTGCAGAAGGTCCTGTTGCTTGTTTGGACATTTTAGGATTAAGCGCAATTTGGCAGCTCTCCCAGCTTGTGGAAAGCATCCCTCATCAAGGCAGTGATTAAAGAGGGTGAGTGTTACCTCTGGAGTGGTCCCCTCGACGTGGGCACCTGTACGTGGTGAGGGGACCTCCCAGTGACGCTACTGGACTTCCAGACTAGCATCACTGGGATCCAACGCCCACAGCCCAGGTTCCAGGCTTACATCAATGGAATCCGGCGTGTTTGCCGTGCGCTGCGACCCGTGGAAATTCGGAAAGGGGGATCCTGGTGGTTGAGGGGCCCAGCTTCAATACACCACTTTGGCCCCTGCTTCGACAAGACGGGTGGTCCTGGAAGGCCCGGCTAGGATCAATCGGCTAGTAGGCTCGCCTGCGAGGGTCAACCGTGACAATGCCACGCCCCTACCCTCATGGTCCGAGGGACAGGATTCAGGCTGGCGGCGGTGCGGGTATAGTGTCTGGGTAGCCCTGGCGTCCCACTCCCGAGCGCATTTATTGCATGCCGGGTAGTGGGCGTCCCTTTGGGCTCCGTGGTGGGTGGGGAGCCCGGGCACTGAACCATATAAAAAACTCTATGAATCCTGATAAACTACCTTCTTCAGGGGCCCCAACCCGGTCCCTATCTGAAACCATTGACAAAGATCCAGATAGCATTATTGCTAATAAGAGGCAGCGAACCGAACTACCATCAGGGCCAGTCCCAAGGTTCCTAATCATGCACTCAACCGGTGAAAAACCGATTGGTAAAATGTCGCCCTTCTTCATACAGAAAGGGTTAGACGGGTTAGCAGGTTCTCCCAAATCAGTTAAGAGGCTCCGTTCTGGAGACCTCTTAATTGAAACTAAAAATGACAGGCAATCAGAACATCTACTAAGAACAACATCAATCGGAGGTATTCCTATAACAGTGACACCACACAGAACACTCAATTCATCTAGAGGTGTCATTTCGGAGTGGGACCTTCTCGACGTATACGAGGAGGAAATCTGCTCCGAATTAAAACCACAGGGAGTCATTGCCGTCAAGAGAATCACTGCGCGAAGGGATGGTAAAATTGTTAAAACCAGGAGCGTTATCCTGACTTTTAACACTCCTAAACCTCCTGATGAGATTAAAGCTGGATACATCAACTGTTCAGTGCGTCCATACGTTCCGAACCCTTTACGGTGCTTTAAGTGCCAGAAGTATGGACATTCTCAAATGGCCTGCAGTGGAGTCCTTGCATGCGCTCGATGCGGTGCAAAGGACCACGAAACAACAGCATGTTCAGCCGCAAAACCCACCTGTATTAACTGTGAGGGCGAACATTCGGCCTACTCACGAGCATGCCAGAGGTGGAAGGAAGAAAAAGAGATTCAACGGCTGAAGGCAGAGCTTAACATATCATACCAGGAGGCAAGGAAATCGGTCAAACCCCTGAATATCAACAAACCTACCTACGCCCAGAAGGTAGCAGGGAGATGTTCCGTCGGAACTCAGACGGACATGACCATTCCTCCAAAGGAGTCTTTCACTCCCATCGCGCGGTATCTATTAAGTTCTCAAAAACCTGCACAAAAGGACCAATCAGCTGCCACTCCTATATCGGTACCTCCTAATGCTCCACAAATTACAAAAGTAGTTATGAAAGAAAAGAATAAGAAAGCGGACGTCCCACCTAGTACCCAAGAAAAGATGGATGTCGAGCAGAAGGAAGTACCCGAAGAGTCAGTCTTGGAACTCTTTGCGGAGGAGGAAATGGACACGGGACAGCGTCCATTCTTCCCCAAAAAGGATAAATCCAAGACTGATAAAAGTAAGCCCTCAGCACCTCGGAAGCCGCCTGATGGACCCACCAAGCCAAAATAATGGGTAAATTCCTACAATGGAATTGTCGTGGATTCCGGCGAAATATAGATGACACCAAGGCCCTCCTGCAAAAGCACGAGCCAGTTTGCTTCTGCTTGCAGGAGACATACCTAAAGGCAAATGATGATCCCACCATGCGCAACATCACAGTCTTTCGGAAGGATAGAATTGCGGACGGCTCTGTACATGGGGGAGTGGCTATCCTTGTGGGTAACCATACCCCAGTGCAGCCCTTGCTAATTACAACCAGCATAGAGGCTGTTGCAATTCGCCTTTCAGTGGGATTCTTATTAACTGTATGCTCTATTTATTTGCCACCTGGGACTGACATCTCCCAGGCAGACCTTGATGATCTTCTAACGCAGTTGCCTCCCCCTTTCTTACTTCTCGGGGATATGAATGGACATAACACCCTGTGGGGCAGTGCTAACATCAACGGAAGGGGCCGAGTCATAGAGCGCATGCTCAATGACAATGACCTTTCCCTTCTAAATACTGGAACAAACACCTTTTTCCACATGCCTACCCGTACCTTTTCTGCCATTGATCTCTCTATCTGCTCCCCTTCTCTGCTCCCTTCACTCACTTGGGAAGTGGAGGAGAATCCATACGGAAGTGATCACTTCCCTGTGATAACCTTGTTACACAGTGGGAGACCATGTCTTCCCTTCAGGTTACCACGGTGGAAGTTTGATCAGGCTGACTGGACTGCCTTCCAACATCAGGCAAATTGTGATCTTAGTACAGTCAGTCAAGAGCCTATCAATGATGCAGTTAAGTATATCACAGAAAATATTGTCCAAGCAGCTGCGAATACTGTTCCAAAAACATCTGCCCGGTTTCCACCATTTCCCAAACCCTGGTGGAATTCACAATGCACAGCAGCAAAAAAGGCTCAAAACAAAGCGTGGGGGATATTCCGCCGATATCCTACCACGACCAACCTTATAGCCTTTAAACGTGCACGAGCCAAAGCACGCTACATCCGTCGTCAGAGTCAAAAGGAATCGTGGATCCGTTTTACATCATCTATTAACCAGTCGACCAACTCTAAGGTAGTCTGGGATAAAATCCGGAAAATGAAGGGAAAATACACAGCGCACCCTTCATCTTCAAGTTTAGTTTATTTGGAATTATACCCGTTCGGCAGTCTTCTTCTTTTATAACTGGATTAATTTTGATTAAATAATTTGATTGAATATAATGGATGTACTATTGCAGACTTTACTGCAATAGCGAATGCTCTTGGGGAAACTTTTTCTAACATCTCCGCAACATCATCTTACTCCCCAGAGTTTCTGGTCCTAAAGCGCAACGCTGAAAAACAGGCCCTTAAATTCACATCGAAGGGTTCCCACCCATATAATGGGCCATTTACAATCCACGAGCTAAAAACAGCACTTGCCTATACAAAGGCTACCGCTGTTGGACCAGACAACATCCATTATGAAATGATCAAACATCTTTCATCAGAATCTATGGACTGTTTGCTTTTCCTGTATAACAGAATCTTCCTTGAAGAGCACTTTCCGGATACCTGGCGCAAGGCAATTATACTTGCTTTTGCTAAGCCGGGAAAGGATCCTAAATGTCCAAAAAACTATCGTCCTATTGCTCTGACCAGCTGTCTGTGCAAAATATTGGAGAGAATGGTCAATGCTCGTCTCTTATGGTATCTAGAATCGAACGACCTTCTCTCCCGCTTTCAGTGCGGCTTCCGAAGAAATAGGTCCACACTGGACCACTTAATTAGACTGGAAACATCTATTCGAGATGCTTTCCTAAAAAGAGAACATTTGGTGTCCATCTTCTTTGACATGGAAAAAGCGTACGACACAACTTGGAGATTTGGTATTCTAAAAGACCTTTACAATCTCGGTCTGAGAGGCCACCTCCCCATTTTTATTAAAAATTTTTTATCCTGCCGTTATTTCCAAGTGCGTGTAGGATCCTCCCTTTCGCGGCCTTTTTGCCAAGAGGAAGGGGTACCACAAGGATCTGTCTTAAGTGTTACGCTTTTTGCCATTAAAATAAATTCTATTTCTGAACAACTTCCTCCAACTGTAAACAGTGCACTCTATGTCGATGACTTCAGCATATTCTCTCAATCATGCAATATGAGGGTTATTGAGAGACAACTACAACAAGCTATTGACCGTGTTAACACCTGGGCCACGGCCAATGGTTTCAGGTTCTCACCGGAGAAGACCGTTTGCGTCCATTTTTGTCGCAAACATAACGTCCACCCCGAGCCTGGATTACGACTTGGACAAAGCACCATTCCAGTTGTATCAGAGGCGAAATTCCTGGGACTCATTTTTGACAAAAAGTTGACATTTGTTCAACACATTCGTCAGCTACGTACAAAGTGTACGAGAGGGCTTAACATCCTCCGCTCTCTCTCTTCTTCCTCTTGGGGTGCAGACCGATGCACTCTACTACGTCTGTACCGTGCACTTGTACGCTCAAAATTAGATTATGGGTCTCAGGTGTATGCATCTGCTAGAAATAGCGCTGTTCGGTGGCTTGACCCCGTCCATCACCAAGCCATTCGTATCGCTACTGGTGCATTCAGAACATCACCTGTCCAAAGTCTGTATGTCGAAGCAAATGAACCATCCCTGTCGCTTCGACGAATGCAGTTGTCGCTACAATATGCCTTCAAGCTGAAGTCGATGCCGGACCATCCCACGTGGACATCCGTTTTCGAACCACGATGGGAAAATCTTTATAACACACGACGGACCGCCAATCGTCCATTCGGCATTCGTGTTCAAGAGCTACTCAATGAGCTTAACATCTCGGTAGACAAGGTCGCTCGATCACGAAAGGAGCCCCTTCCACCCTGGCGTGCACAAACACCAGCATGTGACTTCTCGCTGAAGATTGCGACGAAGTCGAATACTCCAATTTCAGTCTACCTTCAGCTCTATTCACAACACCGTGCAGAACATTCTGACTTCTTGCCGGTTTACACAGACGGCTCGAAGTCAGAATCATATGTAGGATCTGCTGCTGTGTTTCCAGATAAAACCATATCAGAGCAGATACCTGTTAACTGCAGCATTTACACTGCAGAGCTGCATGCCATAGAGTTAGCTCTAGATCACATAGGAAAACACCGTTACCAACGGTGTATTATATATGCCGACTCAATGATTGCACTACAGGCTTTATCAGCGATGTCACACACTAATCATCCAACCCTGTCCCGAATTCAGCAGATAATATACAGCCTCTATGTAAGTGGATTCGATATCCATTTCTGCTGGATCCCCAGTCACATCGGGATTACAGGAAATGATTTGGCTGACATTGCAGCCAAATCGGCAGCCCTGACGGATAATCTTGACCTGTTAGTCCCCTATACAGACTACAGGCAAGTGATCCGTAATAATTTACAATCTCAGTGGCAAGATTCGTGGCATCGACTGATTACTACAAACAAATTATGTCGAATTAAGCCTGTGATCCATCCTTGGCGGTCCAGCCTACGCAGAGATCGCACAGAGGAAGTTGTTCTTGCTCGGCTCCGCATAGGACATTGTCATATTACACACTCCTTTTTGCTGAGGGCTGATGACCCTCCTATGTGCGAGCAGTGTGACACCATTTTATCCGTTGAACATATTTTATGTAACTGTACCAGTTTTAGAAATGCTCGTTTTACCGCTTTTAACCAGCTGACTGAGCCGTATACACTCAGTCAGATTTTATCCGACAATGACAATGTGGCTGCTGTTTTTAGTTTCCTAAAATCAGTAAACCTTTTTACACGCATTTAAAAAAAAAAAAAAAAAAAAAAAAAATCTTATTATTTTAACATTTACTATGATTACTTGTTTACTGATCTTTGTCTTTTATAGTTTATACTTGTTTTTATACCCTGACTTAGTGACCTAATTCATTAGGTCACTGAAAGTTTTACCTTTTTATGACAAGGTTTTGGCGCATTATAGCCTTAGTTGCTGATGCGCCAATAAAACTCAACCAATCAATCAATCAATCAATCTGGAGTGGTCTCGACGGCCTTTTTGACGATTTCAGGCTCCAGTAGGTCGATAACCGGTGATTTCGTGTTGCGCAGTTTTGCTGCAGCAGTGTGAAGTTCGGAGATGGTTAGCGTTCTTCCTTATTGGTGGTAGGGCGCCTCCGTAGCCAGGTGGGAAGGAGCAGCAGTGCGTAGCATACGCTTCTTGATTAGACCGGGGTTCGAGCCCGTCACCACCAAATACGGAGGATGCGGAAAGGTCAGGGAATGACCACCGCATATCCCGGAGCAATATGGCCTTTAGTGCTAATGCTCCTAAAAACCAAATAACAAACAAATATATTGGTGGTAGTATAGGTATCATTGTCTTGACATAATTGTTGCTGTTCTGGTGTAGTGGGAGTAATATGTCCCAGAAACAAGCTGTCCAAGATGTTGTTCATATTATCCTGCCAGGTCTTGATATAAGTCCCTAGCGGCGTCTTTGTTGCGGGGGGAGAGTTTATTTGTTGTTATTCTGTAGACAACCTCCCCCCAGGGGTGCTTCTTTCCTGTCATAGAAACTAGTTACTCCCACGAGCGCTGTTTCCTGAGTCGAATTAGAGCCGTGTACACATTTTTTGTGGCAGATAGTGGTCGCGGAGTTGGTCTATTTCTGCTGCTGGCCAGGAACGACGTGCTCTGCGAAATAGTCTTCTCCTTCTGTTCACCTCGCGTCTGAGCTTAGCGGACATGGAACACTCGACCATTGCTGCGCACTTCTGGTCAACCCGACACGACATTGATCCACGCCGGGTGCCGATTGTTCCCGCCATTACCGACGCCGCACCTGGTTGGAGTCACTGAACATCATGTGTTCTAATACTTCCTTCAACAGAAACAGAGGATGTCGTGTTCGTCCTATTATTGAGCAACCATTCTCGTGACTGACAACGGTGGCAACGTTCCCATACGTCACAACCACAGACTTCAACTTCCAATAGTTAGTTGTTGCATCATGCAGTTCACTGTGCATGACTGCCATTGCACGCTCTTAAGTTCTACTTTCCCAAAACTTTCAATCCAACGGTTAACTGATGAAGAGCAACTTAAAGCCCGAAAGCTTTTTGTATTATTGGTTACTGTATGTATCTAATGTATTCTGTTTTTACTGTTTATCGTATGTATTTAACATTAAACATAGTTTAAGTATAACTCGTCGTTTTATTTTTCTTTCCATTCCGCTCTGTGCTAAATAATAGAGAATATAGAGTAATGAGTTCAGAACGTGTAGTCCTTTTTACCTATCTATAATTCAAATTACGTTTTGGAGACTCAGATAGCGGTTTAGTTTGTATCTGAGTAAGAAATTTCATCTCCCTAAAAATGTAGGTAAGGCTTGAGGAAAGATTATAAAAACGCCAGCGAATCCTGTCCCCTTCGGGGGCAGGATTCGCTGGTCTCCAGTTTATTAGAGACTGGAGTTTCACCTGCTCGTACCCAAATTTAGGCTTCCTGGGTACGGGAACTCGTGTCATCCATTGGTATTACGCTATCTCCAGTGGATGGAGGATTCTTTGTGGTTTTCACCATCGTACGTGATTATAGGAGACTGATGCACCCTTGCGACTTGCGCTGCTTGCTATGGGTAGTGGTAAAAATACTTTTTTAGCACGTGTATAGTTGGGCCCGCCTCCTCATGGCGTTGACGGCTATTGGGAAGCAGCCTTCTTGGTAGCTAAGTGGCCAGAATCAACTAAGCAACATACATCCTACACATATATAGCACAACACTAATTTCTGGCCATTGTACAGAGTTTTTTATATCATCACAGAGGACCATGGCGAAGATGAACTAACGTTTAAGGGCCGGCTTACATAAGACACGACACAACAACAACATCAGAATATAAAAACGTCAGAATTATAACGTATACAATTAAACGAGAAAAGCTGCTAACATACAAAGCATAGTTATTTATTTATTATTATTTTTTTTGTGGTCTAAATGAGGAACTGCAACTTATTTGGGATAAAGCGACCAATTTATTTAACCAAAGCAACGAGGTAAGTCCATTAAAGGGGTCAGAGGTGACTGAGTAGAAATTTAAATTCAAAGTTATTTCCCTGCATTTAAACTCTCCTTCACACCGTATAGGCTTTGTGAAGGGTATCGAAATAAATAAATTTCATCAATATTAGCTTATAAAAATTAGCTACAAATAATGTACATACTCATACAAATATTCAAAATAAATATTTGTAAGAGAAATTATAAAATCTGGGTATTAAACAGGATAACTGAATCATGTTTTCTCCCCTGATAATTTAATAATAATTTGCGATCTACATTTGTTTGAGAGAACTACAAAGATCATTTTGGTAAATAAAATGTATTTTTCTATATTTACTCATTCATGTTCGATTTACACGACAGATCAGCTCGCATAAGGGGACAATTCGGATTGTGATCACGCACTTGTATAGATATAATACAGAATGGCGCTATACGGCCTCCATAATTGCTGATGCGCCTAAAAATCAACAACGCGTGGGAGGGTGGCTGGAGAAAGTTTAGTTTATTTGGAATTATACCCGTTCGGCAGTCTTCTTCTTTTATAACTGGATTAATTTTGATTAAATAATTGATTTTCTAGGATAACCGATGGTATAAGAACGTTATTCTGTGATCTCAAGCAGGGTGTTTAGTTTTACTCTCAATACTGGATAATACAGGTGTTGCTATTTAGATGCTCAGTATGAACTGAATATTTCTTGAGTAAATTCCATTCATTGAATTGCAAAAACTGCGTTAAGCCATTTCTGTTTCCTCCTCTGCCGATCTTCTCTTTTCTTAGTTGCTAGCTGGAAAAAGGAACGAGCGTATGTGTTAAGTCATTAGTTTTCGCTGATCTGCGCTAATCTGAGGATTTCAAGCTACTGGTAGCTAGTCCGCTAATTAGCTTCCGCTGTCGGGAATCCGAGAGGATTATTAGAGATTATGGCACAATTACCAGAAAGAAAGACATAATGGCACGCATCAGTCGAGAATACTGAACCTGTCTCTGAATTTCTTATATTATCCAAAGGAAAGATGGGCACGCCGAAGGGTAAAGTGAACTGAAAATAATGTCGAGCATATATCTGCAATACGAGCGTTGGTTGATTGCCATCTGTTTGACTAACAAAGTATAAGAAATATTATAAATGTTTTAAACCTGCCTTCCGTATTTGCGAATAACGAGTTTTCTTCGAATGGTTTTTGAGAATGGATTGTCCATATTTCTCCTTCGTACACTCTGATGATAGATAACACTGTAAAGAGGACATGTCGCCTGAGTCCGACTAACTCAACCAAGTTTTGAAAAAGACCTATAAAAATTCTTATCGTCATCGACGGGATTCGAACTCGGGTATTTTTCACCAAGTTTGGGGTGGTGGCGGGGGTAGACGGCGATTCTACCAACTGCGCTACCCACGAGGGCTCAATGGGAGAAGAATGAGTCCCATAATCGAGAACTGGACGTAGTACAGACCACGAATTTTGTGTTGTATCTAGAGCTGCACTGCTCCGTCTGTCTTCCAGCATGGCGAAAGTTACTAAAGGCACTTTTCTTGGAAGGTGCCCAAACATTCTTCCTACTATCCGGAGCTTTATATGTCTAATTATATCTTTAATCCCTTGAAAATCTTTGGCTTTTCACTCGAACTGTGGTATGGGGACTACAGGACTGAGATGGATGTGATAGATTATTTTCATTTTTACAAGACTGTATGTGGGGGGGGAGAGAAGAAGAATGTTTTATTTTTTGTCTTGTTTTTGTTGGGTTTTGACTTCCACCCTACTGAAGTCACAATCCCACCCCACAAAACCCAAATCTAACTGCAATTCATAGAAAATTCTAGGACGTGTAAAGTGGATGTTAGCAGAACATTAAAGACACATTTTTTTCAAATAAAATCTAAACCTTTAATGAACATTATATACCGCATTTACAAACAACAAATAATTATATACAAGCATACCAATTTCCATATATTTGAACCATATTAGTACAATACACTACCTCTCTCTTTCATCAACTATTCTCAATTTACAAATTATTAACATCAGTTTATATCAGTTGTACCTTACTTAATATGAATCCTCGATGATTACCAATTTTTATCACTTTCATCAGTAAAATTCGTTTCAACTCTTATTACTCTTTTTGTATATTTGTTTCTAGCCTTTAACACATGAAATTTATTACCACTGATATCCTCTTACCTCAATAATGTTCACTATAAATCCCTCATTCTACCTTAATTACTCTCTAGTTATCATCTTGTCATCCCTCTTTACTCGCGAGGTTTCTCTGTAAATAAAATATTCTTTCTCTTTACACCTCATCTGGTATGTTATCTTGTGTTGGCACCTGGCCTAGTTTAATGATGTAGGTTAACATATCCTCACAGTACTACCCCTATAAATATTTATTTACTAATTCCTTTATACTATTACTTTCCCTTTATTTACTCCTGTGCCACACTTTCGTTATTTCATAATCAGTACATTCATAACAAATTATCTCAACCTTAGTTTGTTCTCAACTCTAACTTGCCTATTCCAAATTGAATTTTAGTTAGAAAGAACTGCGTTAAAGAACTTTGAGAAATGGCCAGTTGTGAAGATATGTGAGCCAAGAAAAGAATGCCACTTCGCCACGGAATGAAAAAAAAATCAGAGTGCCCAAGAAATGAATTTAAGCCGATCTGCTACGAAGGAAGCCTGAGCGCAATGGAACTGGAAGTAGGGCCATTTCGGAACGTAAGTCTGTTCCTCTTGGTTCACATATCTGCACAACTTTCAACGCACATATTCCCACTCGTCCATACCTCCAAAAAAAATCATCACTTTCAGTCTGCAGTTACTCGCCTCCTCTACACCTCGCTATCCCTGTCTCTCACCCATATTTTTTTATTCTTATTTTTTTTTCACGGCAGTATGACATTTTCCTATTTGTTGGACACCTCCAGAACACTCCGTTTCGTGTTCACACCTTCTCTGCTAAATATGGCCAACTTGCCAAAATATCAGCCACACTGACTCCCGTTTTCTTTTTACGCAAACACTGGATGCCCACTAATTTCCTGTTTACTTCCTAACGGCGGCTTAGATCAAAAGAGACGCTTTGTAATCCCATTTTACAGTCCTATTGTTCTTGCCCTCAGCAACCCTTTCTCGCTTGTTCGCAAATGGCTCCTCTTCTGTAGTGCTAACCGCTGGCCCTGTTTGCTCTCTTATATTACTTGAAATTACTGGTTTCCATTAAGCGCTATTTAACATATACATCTATAACTTTCCCATCTCCAAATATAATGTTTCTTCGAACTTTAACCTTACTTACATTAAAACTAAATATCTAATCTTAATACTCCCTTTCCATCGCCCTTCCTGGATTTATTTTAGCAAAACATATTTCTATTATATTTGTATGACCAACGTCTTACAACTGTTTTCAAAATCTCATCGAATTTAGAATTGTCATGAATATTGTGGAAATGTACGACTTATAGAGAGAGAGAGAGTAGGAAAAATAGTAATAATGAAAAATATTCAATTTAAAATATTGTTGCTTATATTTGTGTCCCAGCAAACTAACGCATGTGTATACTCTACTGTATGGTTGGATTGCCTCTTTTGAAAGAGAAAAAGTTCAGTTTCTGGGGGGGGGGGAAGGAGAACCGTAGTATATTACTGACTAACTCGGCCACATGTCAAAAAGCCCATTAAAAATTCTCACGCCAATACGGAATATGAACCTATGCCTTTCCACAGGTCGTGGATGGACACCGCTTGAAACAGGCAAGGATAACATAAAATATGCAGTTTTTCAGACTCAATAAAGTTCATTGAGAAGCAATAGAATCGAGGCTGAGAGTTTACTCAAGAGTCAAGATTAAAAATGATTATAAACAGCCCAAATATAATAAATTACCGAACCCTTAATGCTTAGAACGACCATTATTAGTTTTCGAGTGGTTCTGCCCTCTCCTCAAATACTAAATTCAGCCGGTGGACAATCAGATCATGAATATAAATCAAGATCGAACTGCCACTGTTAGACAAATGCTTTAACCAACTCTTTTTAAACAATGCTCAGGAAATTTAAGGAAATCTTAAAATGGTTTTAAATTAATATGTGGAATGGCGCATTGCAGTGTGGATGTCACTTGGCCAATCCTTACAAATTACTCAAATTGAGTGAGAGAACAAATGAAGACTGCATAAAGTGAAGGACAGCAGATGTTTCTCTTCATAATGGTCGGACGGGTTTTAATTCATTTCGTTCTTCAGATGATGGCAGCGGTGAAAGGAAATTTGCTGAGCTCCTTTTAATGGAGTTATTTATTGTTTTAGCGTGTTGATCTGCAGTGCCTTCTTATGTTTCTTTATGATACGAACACGGTGTTTACGATTGTTTCATGAGCCAAAGAAATTTAGTGCTAGCGGTTTTTGTTATTGGTAAAGCTGCTTTAATTTCCTAACTTGGGAACTTTATGAGGACAAGATAATCTATACATCAAGATTTAACATCGTCCATGAATTCCCAGAGCTTTACGGATAAGTAGTAGACAAACTAAAGTGTAGCAAACCGATGTAACGTGTCCCATATATCACTTCGCAAATACACAGAGTGGATATCAGTCTCAAGAAAGGATTCTGTTGTGCCTCTGGAGTGGCAGAAGAATCGATGAGATAAATGCAGAACAGACACAACGACGTAGAATAAATGTAAAATCCAAGAACAAATTAAAACAAGAATCCTGAAAATGAACCATTAATTTGTTACTTCTAGGTGAATCTTAAAATTTTCATCCTAGAAAAAAGAAAGAAAGAAAAGGTGTGAGAAATTGTTGAAGTTAAACATAAAAAAGGCACCTGGGGTGGATGGGATCTATCCAGTTAGATTAAAGGAGGTGGCAAAGGAAGTAAGCAAGCCTTTAGCATTAATTAAAAGAGCATCCTTGGATTCAGGAAAGGTCCCCACGGACTTGAAATGTGCGAATGTATCCCTAATTCACAAGGGGGGGTGGGGAAATCAATGGATGATACGAGTAATTAGAGACCTGTTAGTTTGATTTCTGTTCTGGGAAAAGTAGTAGAGTCACTGGTTAAAGAAGCACTGCAGGGTCATCTAGACAGGACTGTAGTTATAGTTCAGACACAGCATGGGTTTGTTAAAGGAAGGCCTCTGACCAATTTGATTGGATACTACAATGCGTTCACAAAGGAACTGGATGCAAAAAATAATTTTGATATCATGGATTTGACTTGTTCTTGGATTTGAGGAAAGCTTTTGATACTGTTGCACATGGAAGACTGCTGAACACACTGGAGCAGTATGGAATTAAGTACAAGTTGCGGCAATGGATAAAGGGATGGTTGAGTGGGAGACGGCAGAGAGTGGTAATCGATGGACACTGCTTTGTGTGGACTATTGTTACTAGTGGAGTGTCCTTTGGGCACGTTGCTATTTTCTGTATTTGATATTGATAAAGCCATATCAGGCTTAACGTCCACGTTGGCAGATGATACGAAAATTGGTAGAGTTTAAATGACAGCGAGGACAGTATTCTACTGCAACAGGATCTGGAAATGGAGCAGATGGGCTGAGAAGTGGCAAATGAAGTTTAACATTGACAAGTGCAAAGCACTTCATGTGGTTAACAGCAACCCCAAAGGAACTTACCAAATGTCCGATACTACACTCAGAGTAGTTGAGAATGAAAAAGACCTGGGGGCAGCTGTAGAGTCAGATATGAAAATTTCTGAGCAGTGCAGATAGGCGGCCAGAGCAGCTCATAGGGTCTTGTCAATGATATACAGGAATTTTGCTAGCAGGTATAAGGAGGGGTATTATCCCTTTGTATAAAGCAATGGTCAGGCCACGCCTTGAGTACTGCATATGGGTCTGGAGGCTTCATTTTATGAACGATGTAGAGCTGCTGGAACGAGTACAGAGAAGAGCAACAAGTCGATGAGGGAAACAAATGGTTGTTCTTACCAAGAAAGGCTCTTACCAAGTTCTGAAAATTGCAGCGTCTGGAGACTTGTAACTTAAAAGGCGATATGACTGAGGTGTATAAAGCCTGGAATGGATTACACAAGCTCAATGCTGATGGGATTTTTTCTCCAGCTCAGATTATGCACTTGATGGATGAAAATTTCGAACTGAGGAAAGACAGTTGTAGAATAGATGTGCGGAAATTTGCCTTCAGCCAGCGAACGGTCGATTGCTGGAACAAACTTCCCTCTATCTTTGTGGAAGTTAATAGCTTAAGTAAATTCAAGGAACGAACTGAGTGGACAAAGTTTTGAAATGGGAAGAATTTTTTTTTTTGGCTGATACTGTATAAGTTGCTTTCTTACATCATATGCCTCTACAAATGCTAAACCCGAGAACAAGGCTGATATCAGAAAGATACTTCCATACGTGTCCATTTTATCCCTCACTGCAACTCCTTGTTGAAATTCGAACTGTACTACTCAACAAAGAACCGATGCCGTTTTTAATTGGTGAGCGTCTTAAAGCAGTGATGGAACAATCGCGGTATTCAAGTTCGGCTTTGGAACAGGATGACTCCAGTCCAATTTTAGAAAAAAATGTGTCGCAGAGAGTGCTCGAGAATCCTCAAACATCTCTTTAGTTTTTCCCTAATTTCCTCCCACTGTTCATAATCAAGTATACGTATTAGTGTAAGTATATTTATACAGAAAATTACATGATTTAGCGTATAAATGGTATATTTGCGAGGGGAATCGGATATCGTGTAATATTTCATGTTTATATGTGCAAAGTGTTTTTTTTTTCATCTCTAATGTCATGTGAGATACTGCAACACTACTAAAATATTTCATCCAGGGGAAGTATTCTGATTTATTTGGATATTTTCTCTCCTTAATTACCAGGAAAGTTTCACCAACGCGGAGCAGTTTCGTGAATTCTTAAATCCTGCCCTTAAACTTTTATTGTACAAATGTTTCACTTGATTAACTAAGAAAGACGGTCATTCAGATAATGTACTTTCATTTTTTTTTTAGATTTACTGTTAGAGTACGATAAATTCAATGTCTCAACAGAAAGGACCTTGGATGTTCTTCAGACTCAGTCGTCTGGGATAACTTCCGAAAAATGAAGGACAATTCAGATTTTTTTTGATAGTACTACTAATGCTGGCGACCGTGGTATGGCATCAGAGGCACACGGAGTAGTTGATGATGAGAAGCAGCGTAACTTCTCGGTCTTTTATTAATGGCTTTGTTGATATCGGCTGTGCCAGGACTGATACCAGGAGATTTAGCTAAAATGCTCATTGTCTTTCAAAGTTAATCGTTGATATATTTATATTTGAACAGCATTTAAACAAATTTTAAGATGATTTGCTCATCCCTTCCAGATTCGGTCAATTTCAATAACAATATTCCACTAGGTCGCAAAAGAACAGTGAAAATATATGACATCGCGTATAAGGACTGGATCAAAATTTGACTTCATTTTTGACATCAGTCAATGCATTGAAGCAACAACATGCATTCCATGGGAAATTGTTTAACTTTGTGACCCTCAACTGCGACTGGCCAAATTCATCAAGTCGATAAACGTAACACAGCATATAGCAGTCAAATAGTGGACAATTTCCCCACATTCTAAGGCCTCGCAGACTCCTGAACTAAACGAAAGCTTCATGCATAAACAAACATTCCACAAAAACAGTGTGCGAAGGAATCTCTGCCTAAAAGAGATCCAATAAGATTTTCATCACAAAGCTGCTGAATAATGTATTTCTTTCTTTTTGATAAGCATTCATTAGAATACCCTACCTCATCATAACCAAGAAAAATCCTTCTGCGAATGGATTAATGGATATAAATATTTTCGCTGAAATAGGATAATAGAGAACGAATTTTGTTGGGGATTAGTATGTTGGGAATAAGAAACAAACCTTTTGAGCAAAAAGTGCAATCTGATGAAGATGGCTGTCTAGTTATATTCCGTATTCTTTGCATAAAGAAGTTTCTTTCAGCGCTGCAGAAGGATTTTATCAGTTACAAAACCGATTTAATCTTCTTAGTCAATTTTCCATCATGTTTAATATAACAGTTCAAATTTGTCACAAATATTTTGAATATAAAGCAGCTGACTGAATCTTAACGTGCCTGAATAATAAATCGAAAAAAAAAAAGATAAAATATTATTCTATGAGTTCTGTGTTCTGTGAGCAGAAATAATCTTCGGAATTTTTGGAATTAGTCTCACATCGAAACTGTCTAAACAAAGTATTAGAAATAGATGCATGAAAGATTTAATGAATCTATTCATTCACCTAATATTAGCTGTTTTTGCCTTTTCTCCAAAGCATTTAAAGCCATGAGACATCAGTTTTCTATGCCTAAGACCAAGAGATTTTTACAAATTGAAACTGCAAATCGCAAATATTCAGCACGATTGTTCCAGATTACTGGCTTCAGTGCAATCTATCTTAAGGTCTCACCTGAATACTTCAAAGAATGTCGTGGCAGAGTGGGACCTTCTACACGTCAGTCATGATGAAATTACTCAAGAGCTCCAGGAGCAAAACATCATTCAAACCACGGATATCATTAGGATACTTAATGATTTTGTAATAACTGAGAGCAAAGTGGAAGAGAAACTGTTGAAGTTAAACGTAAGAAAAGCACCTGGGGTGGACGGGATCTATCCAGTTATATTAAAGGAGGAGGCAAAGCAACTAAGCAAACCTTTAGCCATAATTATGAGAGCATCCTTGGACTCAGGGGGAGGTTCCCACGGACTGGAGATGTGCAAATGTATCCCCAATTCACAAAGGGGGATCGAAGGGTGACACGGGTAATTACAGACCACTTTGTTTAACTTCTGTTCCTGGTAAAATAATGGAGCCGCTGGTTAAAGATGCATTGCAGGATCATCTAGACAAGACTGCAGCAATAATTCAGACACAGCATGGGTTTGTTAAGGGAAAGTCTTGTCTGACAAATTTGATAGGATATTATGATGTGGTTACAAAGGAACTGGATGCAAAAAACTAATTTTGATATCATATATTTGGATTTCAGGAAAGCTTTTGACATTGTTGCCCATGGAAGACTATTGTACCAATTGGAGCAGAATGGTATTAAGGGTAAGTTGCTACAATGGATAAAAGGATGGTTAAGTGGGAGAAGACAGAGGGTGGTAATCAATGGGTGCTGCTCTTCTTGGACTAATGTTATTAGTGGAGTCCCACAGGGTTCGGTGTTAGGTCCACTGTTGTTTTGTATATTTATCAATGATATTGATGAAGGTATATCAGGCTTAGTGTCGAAGTTTGCAGATGATACAAAGGTTGGCAGGGTTGTTAATGACAGTAATGGCAGTGTGCTACTGCAACAGGATCTAGATAATTTGGGCAGATGGGCTAAGAAGTGGCAACTGAAGTTTAACCTTGACAAATGCAAAGTACTGCATATGGGTGGAAGTAACCCCAGAGAAACGTACCAACTGTGTGGTACTACACTGAAGGTGGTAGAAAATAAAAAGGACCTGGGAGTAATTGTTCAGGCAGATATGAAGTTTTCTGAGCAATGCAGACAGGTGCCAGGGCGGGTCAATGGGTTTTGTCAATGATATATAGGAATTTTGCTAGCAGGGAAAAGGAGGTGATTGTCCCTCTGTATAAGGCAATGGTCAGGCCACGCCTTGAGTACTGCGTACAGGTCTGGAGGCCTCATTTTAGGAAGGATGTAGATTTACTTGAGCGTGTACACAGAAGGGCAACAAGATTGGTTAGGGGAATGAAGGGATCCTCTTACCAAGAGAGGCTTAAGTTCTGCAAATTGCAGTGGCTGGAGACTAGGCACCTGCGCGGTGATCTGATTGAGGTCTATAAGGCCTTGAATGGGTTGAGCACGCTGAATTCTGATGGGATCCTTCCACTTGTTCAGATTACGAACCTAAGGGGGCATAAATTCAAATTAAGAAAAGACAGATGTAGAATAGATGTGCGGAAATTTGCCTTTAGCCAGCGGGTGGTTAATTGCTGGAACAAACTTCCATCTGTCGTTGTGGAAGTTGATAGGTTGAATAAATTTAAGGAGGAACTGGACAGGCATTTGGAGGGAATGGTGTGATTTTTTTTTTTTTTTTTTTGGCTGATGCTGCATAAGCTCATACACTTGCTTTCTTGCATCACATGCCACTACTACTACTACTACGAGATCGTCATCTGGTCAAACGAGACGGTTCACTGATACCATTTAGACATTTTATATTGACTTTCAGATCACCGAATTCGCTGGAAAAGAGTAAAGACAGACTACTGTCAGAATACTAATAGCCGCCGTAGCCTAGTGGTCAGGCGCGCGGGTGCATAAGTACACGTGCCTTGAGTGACCGGGGTTCAAGCCCGTGACTGCTGAATATGGTGCTGTTTCTTGTATTCTCTCTATCTTGTGAACTCCTCTGACCGTTTGGTCGTCCCGGAGTATAAACAGATAATTTATTTATTTATTACTGTAGATAACTGTAAAGTACGTGTACTATTAAAGTACATGTACACGACAGTTCTCTTCGCAGAAATAAATAAGATCCGGATACCCTTCGCTGCTTTTAAAGATTCACTAAAAGACAAAAATGGAAATGAACTGAATGATCAACTAGGAATTAGAAAAAGATGGCAGGAATACACGGAAGAACTGAATGCAAATAAAAACAAACATCAACAGATTGAAGCTCAAGGACAGAATGGACTACTGTAGAACCGGATATTTTAGAGGGAGAAGTAGTACGCGCGCTGCAACAACTGTCAAGGCGAAAAGCCCCTGGAATTTATGGAATACCATCAGAATTGTTAAAACTTTTGCCAATTACAGTTATCACAGGGAGATTTGGAAAAGAGATCAGTGTCTTTTTTTCCAATTCCGAAGAAGGAAATAGAACTACCGTATACTAACCTTGATATCATACGAAAGTAAAATTCTATTGAAAATCATTCAAGCACGATTGTATAGAATCATGGAAACAGAACTGTCAGATGGTCAAGTTGGTTTCCGCAAAGGAAGAGGAACTCGTGATCACAGCGCAAACATTCTTTGGATCCTGGAAAAAGCCCATGAATTTCAGAAAGATGTATACGTGTGCTTAATCGACTATACCAAATTATTTTATTCGGAACACTTGGTTGAGCTAATAAGATCATTGTACACCAATCAAGAAGCAACTGTCAGAATAACATTTGGAGATACAGACTGGTTTGAAATTGGGAAAGATGTGCGACAGGGCCGTATGTTATCCCAATTGTATACCGAATCAGTTATGAGAAAAAAAGGCAGGAGCAAAACCCGATTTATTCATGGCAAAAGGAAAAAAGGAATGCTGGATGCACTTCGCTTCCATCAATAAAATAGAGATGACCGGGTCGATGGTAATAAAATCTGCAAATTAATGGCAGTTAAGTTATGGCTATGAGGCGTTAGTGTACTGTGTCCATAAATTGCACGTGTGTTCTGTGGTCTATTTTCCTATTTGTTAGTTTCTGGGAGAGAAAACCATGTACTCCTCGCCTGAGACCCACTAACTCGGCAACGTTGAGACAGAAATCCATAAACATTTTTTGCTTCATTGATGGGATTTGAACTCAGGCTTTTTCCACTCAGTGTGGGAGAATGGTATTATAATTACTGTACTACCACAAGGACTTTCACTTCGTGACTTCAGAAATTATGAGCTCTCATAACGCGTTTCCTGAATGTTGCACTACAAGTAAAATAAGGACGAGAGAATGTTTGCGCAACAAGTACTCGTTTTCTTTGGATGCTTAGATACTTCTCCGACTGGGATCAGTTCGATTTCCGACAAAGAAATCCAATTTAAGTGATGTTTCTAGAGGGTGTCCAGGGAAATTACGCCTATCCAATCAGCTTAATTAGGTTCTTTCTTAATTTAACTATACCGAAACGTAAGTTTTGCTACGAAGGATGTAGAAAGGCATTTCCAGTACATGTTATTCAATTTCTGAGACATACAAGTGGAACATTGTCCTTGAAAATGTTAAGAGTTAATTTAAAAAGTTTATTTCACTATAAAATCAACTTAGACATCGCCTATAATATTCATGAGGAATGGATAAATAGAACATGTATGTTCGTGTAACCTGATTTGTCTTAAAAGCGTACTTTCAAATGATATATCCAATTTCCTTGATTAAATTTCTTAACGAAAGGTTTTAATTAATCTTATACTAACCACACGAAAATCTAAATAAATTTTAAACTTAAAAGATAATATTTAGTCGGTTTTACTACTTGTGTGGCGAAGAGAGAGAAAACTAAGTTTACTGCAAAATAAAGCGCTGCCTTATTTCATAGTTTATTTGCAGTGTAAGACTGAGGCAACTGCCATCGATTTTTTCACAATATAAGGCTAATGCGTTTTTTAGAAAATTGAGTTTAGTTTCGCGGTAAAGTACAGAGTTTTTTTTAATCGAAACCCCAAGCACAAGGAGAACTAGAACTACAGTACCTAGTACCATGCATGGATTGAAGGTTGAGAAAATGAGAGTGTACTTCACATTAGACTTGGAATTCTGTGGATTGTAATTTTCAGGAAATATATATGAACGGTGGTTGTTCCAGAAAACGGAAGTTGAAGGCATAAATGAGGAAAGAGAAAAGTTGGTTCTCTGAGTCCGAAGTTGGACAGTAAACGAATGCTGATTGGTTGTGGCACGTGTTCGGATTGGCTTGTAAGAGAGCAGAAATGTAGAAGCCAATTCAGAAGATCAGTGCCCATGGAAGTCTCTATTGAAAAGGCATGCAACAGACACAAAGTCTATGAGACAGAGTGGAGAGTCTTTGTTACAGATAGGTCATTAATTAGCTCAATTTCTCTCATTTGAATGAAATCTAGAAGCCTGAGAGAGAGATTTTTGGGGCACTGCCCCAGATGTGGGAATAATATTCCATAGTAGGGCGAATTTGCGATTTGTACAGAGTGAACGGCTGTTTGGAAGAAAAGTAAATACGAGAGCTAAAGAAAAAATCCAGTTTTTTAGATACACCGGGAGCTATATTTGTGATGTGCTTATGCCAAGAGATATTAGAAATCAAAGTAATCCCTAAAAGAGAAATGGTATCTTGTCTATAAGTCTGATTGCCATCGAAGATAAGGAGAATAATCCTTTATGCAAGATAAGAAAGGACTGAATTTTAGAAGGATTGAAATCAACCAAGCTATCTGTGCCCCATTGGAGAATTACCTGAAAATCGAAATTTAACGAATTGAGAGTGGATACACAAGAAATTGAAGCAGTTTGTGCAAGGCAAGATTTGTCAAACTAGAAGGTGGAATGCAATTCTCGACTACCATTTGGACAAGAAGCGGGTTTTCTACGCTTAGCCTGTTCAAATCTAGTTTGGACTGATTAATAACTGCTTTACACTTGTTGTGAGCTTTGATGGATGCAGAAAATGAAATTGGAAATTTGGATACAAACCAATTGCGATGAGCAACATTCTTATGTAGAACTGCCTTAACACATTTATTGGAAAACCAAGGTTTACATAAAGTAATGGATTTTATGGAAGAGTGTGGAATAATTGATTTCATAAGTACAAGAAAAATATACAATTGTTGCGATCTGAGCAGATGTTCAAATCAGAAAATTTGAAACGGTAATCCCAAGAAGGAAAAGAAGAAAATAAATCTCGCAAATTATCCCATTTTGCTTTCTTGTAATGCCAAACAACACGATGTTGAGAATGGCCATGATAGAAAGGCTCCATTGGAGAAGCGACTATCAACAAGTTGTGAACTGAGGTGCCTAGAGGACCAGCCACCTCGATCGTCCTTTAAAAGGGATTGTTTGTGAGAAAAAGATTAAGCGTATTGGCTCTGTGGTTAGGGTTGACTGGTGGTTGGTGCTGTAAGGTTTAGGAATATCAGCGACTATTGCTCTGTATATACTCTCTGTAAATTGCGATTTCTGTGGTCAGTTGTGTGTATGCGGGACAAAAAACCAAGTTTCATGAGAAAAAAAAAAAACCCATACTAACCTCGCCTGAGACTGACTAATTTACCCAAGCTGTGAAAAAGGCCCTTAAAAATTCCACATTTCATCAATGGGACCAGAACTTATGTCTCTTTCACCTGGTATAGGGAGGCCAGCTACGAACTGTGCTACCCACGAGGGTTGCTTAGGACTCTCTGGTATTCTGGTAGGTAAATGAACGATCCGTGCGAAGTCATTAGTAATTTCAAAAGCCTCACCATCTCGACCAGCTGGGTCCGTGTTACTGTAAAATGTAAGCCAGCTGGAGTTGGGAACGTAAAAATCACCAAGGAAAATTACCTCACAGTTAAGAAAGTAGGACTGGAGAAAGTGAAGTTTCAAAAAGAGAAAGTCAAAGAGTTCCAAGTGATTATTAGAGTTGTGAGAACGATAGAAGCAACAGATGAATTTGACAGAGTGGGGTAGAGAGATTTCAAGCCAGAAAAGATCCATAAAGAGGACAGTCCAGATTATTGAATCTCTGGCAACGAATATCAGAGCGAATAATTAGGAAAACTGAGATGAGAAGTGGTTGAATCAACGATAATTGCGAGTCTATCAGAAAAAGTACGTGATTTTGCAGACAATAAGTGTAAATAGGCATCATGGAGATTGGAACCGAGACCATATATATCCGGGAAATGAACGAAGTAATATTTGAGAGGGTTTGATCTTTTCGCAGATAAATTTGTTCTATTAGATTGAATATTCGTGACATATCTGGTGGTAAGGAAAGGTAGGAAGGCCATGTTGTATGAAGAATGAAGTTTTTGGATATGGCGTACACAGCAAGAACAGACCCAGCTCCTTGACATAACGTGGCTACTAAATGACCCCCCCCCCCAAATAACACACTACCCGGACTCCCTGCAGTGAATATCTGGCAGAGTTGAGGCAGCGAGATTATACACTAACTGGTCCGGAAGCCTCCTAGAGAGTTACCAATAAGTTCGGTCCCCTGGTATGTGTAGCTCTCTACATGATGTCCATCATAATCCTCAAAAGATATGAATCACACTGCATGATGGAAGGGGGTGGGGGTTTGCCGGAGCTTTGCTCTGGAGACCAAACATGAATTCCACCACCTCAAGCCTCCAATAAGGAAAGTGGTAATTTTGCACCAGTTGATGAGAGTCATATGCCACATAGCATTCACCGTTAACACAGGGGGTGGTGTTCCTCCGTGTGGTGTGGGCGCACACCTGAAACCCTGCTTACGTTTGTTCGCACCTGGGTGGTCACCCAAGTTCGAACAAAGTAATTAGTTCACAGAACGACAGGATGTTCCCGAAATTCGGAATGTCTTCAGTGTCTCCCGAATATCCGTTCCACGCTTTATTCTCCCAGGTAGCAAGCCTAGCTTGGCATACCGAGAGAATCTCTGTGACAGCCTCAAGACAATGATACATAATACAATAATAATAAATAATATATTTCTACCAAGAGCACTTTCATATTAAACAAATTCCATTACTGAAGCTCATTAATTTTTAATGTTTTCTTATGGTATTCACTTGTATTATGTAAAACTAATTTTATTCATCATTATAAAGTTTTAATATAATGCACAAAACGTTTGTCAATCCAGCGGAAATTTCGAAAATGTTTCTTTATCTCCGTGCATCAGAAGCACTCGACTGTGATTTGTTTTTATGAAATCCCCAAAAAGAAAGGTATCAAACCCCATAGTACTTATTACGAAGCATTGGTTGAAGGGGGAGGATGCCAGAAACTTTGCTCTGGACACTAAACGTGGGTTTCACCACTTGAAGCCTCCAGTAAGCAAAGTGGTGGTCGTACTGGTTGATGAGTCATCTGCCACCTCGAATTTAGGCTTATCACATCACTGGTCCATGAAAGTGTTTTATATTTAAATATATTATAGTGAATTAAAATATCTGTTAAACAAAAAGAATACATACGGCGTCTATAAACAAGGAATAGTCCAGTAGATATATCTATTTAATTTCACGAGGGAGGGTATAAGACAAAATCTTGTACAACTTATTTAATCAAATCCAAGTCCTAATAATGATGACGACGACATAACGATGAATGTCCTAATCGAAAGAGCCAGAAAGGAATACAGACTTCATGTTAATAATTTTATTTAACTCTCCTGAAACATTTAAAGGTTTAAAATAAAATAAAAAAGAATATTTTAACGCTGATGGGCATAGGAGTAAGTCTGAATTCGGTGTGGCACTTAAGAATCTTTTAAAGATTAAAGAACGAATTGTATTTGTTTTTAGTTGGTCGCGCGCTGCCTTACTGCAAAAGGCTGTCCTAACTAGATGGAAGCCGTGATGCGACATTATCGATCCCTTGAGCAACGAGTGGGAGGAGAGAGAGAGGGAGAGGGAGGATGACAATAAATGGTCCCTTGACTCCTGCGTACTTTTTTCTTAGTTGTCAGAATGACTCTCACCAGAGGGAGCTAGAAATGAGTTGTTGCCTCTACAAAACTGTCAAGTTGCTGACTGTGACGTACATTAACGAGAATATTTTGGATGACATCTGGAGACGACTTTTATTGACTTCTTTGTGACAACTGAAGGAGCGCTTGTTAGGGCTCATCTCCAGAATACCTTATGTAACAAGGGATGTCTAATGTAGGGTCGTTGAGACTTTCTGACTATTGCATTATGTAAGGCTGTTCGATACCATCGATGTAGGACAACGTCGCTTCATTAATCATCGTGTATCATTGCAACTGGAACAAGTTTCACACTCGCGTAGGCCCATAAAAAAGATGAAGTCCTCGTAAACTTAGTATGAAACAACGAAACGGGAAAACAGTAAAATTGATTGTCAAAAATCGATCATTTCTTTTATAATCAAATTCCTTGCAAGCTCACGTTCTACAGAGTATTCCTCCAGGCCCCTGTGGCTTATTCTTGATGCTGAACTATTAAAAGACATTTCTAAGCATTATTAAAAATTAAATTTAAAAGTTACAAACTTCGGAAAAAGATCTGGTTGAATCCAGCTGGAAAAGAAGTTTTCCGGCTGGATTCAACCAGATCTTTTTATGGACCATTTCAAATAGCAAATTAATTGTTTCTGAGGGTTATAAGGTTTATTTTCCCCGTAACCTGCGTTCATCATCCAGAAAAACCAGGAACCGACCACCTGTGAATACGCAAGTGGTCGGTTTGTGTATCTGTTGTTGCTGTCTTTCCTCCAATTATTTCACGTAGTACTCATCAAACGTATCGGTACCCCTTTTAATATAAATTTTGTTTTTAAACTGAAACTTTGAGCAGATAATCTTATGAACCGGTATTCCAATAAACACCAAACCAAACCAAAGCCCGCACGGCATCGCAACTGAATAAAAACGTCGTTTTATTAGAAGCGAGATGGCATCGAACTCAATTCCTGTTACATTCCACCCCTCGTGCAGCTAATATGACGTGATCATCATTCAATCAGGGTTGCAGTCGGGTCACGAGCCATGGCTCCTTAATAACGGCTTCGTGAACTGTAACCATTAATGGATCTGCTGTGGAGAAGATGCCACTTAATGGTTCTCTTCGTCGTACATCACCCCCTGCTCTCCTCCCTTTTTCCTTCTCCGCTCAGAAAATATGGAGCTTCTTTTATTCGTGTATAAGGTTGTTTGCACACGACATCAAACACATTTTAGGTGTGTCGAAGACAGTCGAAAGTTTATCCACGTACTCCGGAGACACTCCCATGACAGACCGTACTTAAGTGACAGGAAATGGATGCCCTCCTTCGTTACAGTCCTTTGAGCAAGCAAAGCGAAGACTCTTTTTTTACATTAAAGAAGACTGAATCCTTGTATGTAAGTATTATTCATTATCTATCCTCTTTTCCCTTGGGGATATAGCTACCAGGAATTCTCTCTTTCATTATTTAAATTCAAAGTTTTAAAATTAAAACTTTGAATTTGATTTTCGTACTTTTCAGTAATAATTTATCCGTTGGATAATATATTAGCACAAAATGTACACATTGGTACAGTTGAATCCAAAGTGATAATCATTTTGGGTACAACAATCGGTATTTATTATAACCAATATAACAATTATCTGTTTTCCATTACCCTTTTTGTAATTTTATTATTTTTCAATTCATTTCCTTTTATTTTATTGTCAGTAAATCTCATATTGGTCAAAGAGGAAACTCTTCTTTGAATAAATAAATATTATCGCTTTCTCTGTGCCTTTCGTATTTTGTTTCCTTCTAAAAAAAGTTTATTGCATCAACCGAGAAAGAGACAGAAGTTACTGCAAATTTTTCTTCCATTAACGGTTTTTTATATTGAAATTAGTCCGCCCATAAGATTTCCTCATCTTCTGTAGTAATTTTGTTTCCTGCTTCTATCTTTCGAGCAAGTGAATTACTGTGCATGAGAATAATGTTCGTGAGTTTTTCCAACCTATCAGTATAGTGGGAGACTCAGATGTATTTTCTGTTGAATCCAATTTCCAGCTTTTCGATAGCTGGCAATTAGATTCAACAGAAAATAGCGTTCGTTCTTTTCCCAGTAACTGATAAAATCACGAATACGTATTCCCTAACTGAAATTGCCTAAATTTCAATAATAAGATTGGTAAAATATGCATGAGGCCTCAGACCTTTTCTAAATCTTGGAAGTTATTTAATTTTTTTTTTGTTTTTATCAATTATCAAATAATTTTGGCGAATCTCATCTAACAGACGAAACTATAAAAACATTATTTTTCTCTACACAAACCTGAAACGATAAAATTTTGAGACATGGACATGTTATGTCTTAGGTAGGGAGACTCCTCAATACTATCTCAACTCTGGCATAGTATTCTGTGATGAATACAGAACTCTGAGTGTGTCGCTGGCCCTGCGACGAAAGATTGTCACTAAAATATACTTTTAAATTGAAATCCCTGCCAGATAAACCTATTTTGAGCCACGATGGGAAACTCTTTATAACACCTGTCAGACTGCCAACTGTCCCTTTGGTATCCGTGTCCAAGAGCTTCTCAGAGAGCTCAGCATTACAAAGGTAACTTTCAATTTGTACCATTTACAGATTATAGGGATCATTTCGTATCAAATATACTTCTCTAAGTATACTGCAGGCTTTATCGTGGACGAGGTATAATCCATTCCCGACCTGGATCCAACAGACGTTACACTCTCTTTCTGAACCTTCTTTCGACCATCGTTTCTGTTAGATCCCAAACCACATTGGGATCAGGGGTAATGAACTGGCAGATGCCGCGGCCAGATCACCAGAACCCCACAAAACCCTTTGCCTGTTAGTCCCCTACACAGCTAACACATGATAAATTATTCTTCCAATGGTAACAATCTTGGGATGAGCAGGTCACAAATAAGCTATATCAGATAAAGCCTGCTATCCAACACTGGCAGTCTAGTTTGCGCAGGGACCGTAGAGAGGAAGTTGTTCTAGCTCGCATCTGCATAGGACATAGTCATCTTACGCATGCGTTCTTGCTGAGGGCAGAGTCATAGTGACCTAAGTAATTAGTTCACTGAAATTTTTGCAATTATCTTGTATGAGACGTGGTTTCTTCGCATTATAGCCCTAGTTGCTGATGCGCCATTAAAACTCAAACAGACCATTGATGATACAATTTGTGAAAAGAATCGGGATGAATCATTTTTTGTATATTTCTTTAAAAAATAAGTCTACAAAGTAACCTTTGGTACCAACTGCATTATACCAGCAATCTGTGCACCCTTTATGCAATCTGTCCACCTTGTCGAAATAAAAAGCTATAAGCAACGTGCCTTCACCGACTTTGGAAATATTTATGGCGGTACCATTAAATTCAATTGGCGTATTATTTCTGATACCGATACACAGACCTAAATTAAAGAGAGAGAGAAAGCCAGAGGATTGAAGACACAAATTACCTAAAGAGTAGCAGTGGATACCGTTCTACAGACACTGTTTAAAACTAACAGAAACCATCTTTGTAAGATCATAGTTTTCTTTGAAAAGTTAATAGATTGGTTCTTGAAATCCAGGCTGCTGCCAAGTACGATGCAATTGAAAGGATAGCAATCTTGTAGAAGATATTCAAGGTCCAATGATTAAGACCCCAATCTTGTCTAGATATGCTCATGAGGTTTGATGACAAGGGATTTGATGAAAAGAATATTAGATGATTGTCTAATATTTCGCTAAATATAAACAAATTTTTTTCTTAAAGAAAATCATAAATATTTGTAATTGTGATAATATAACAATATCAAAAATATCCAAAGCTTCAGCACAGGTAAGCTTTCAGTATGGGAAAGAAATTCGCCATCTTGTCTTAGATTGAAGTTCCTGTAAATTAATGCTCTTTTGAAATATTTTTGGGAGGTTGGCAAATCTCAGAAGATCTTAAGAAATCTTAAAAAAAAAACAGCGAGAAGCTTTGTGACATATTTAAGTAATTGATTGACTTCTTTCACAACGCTTGAAAACAACAACGCTCATATTACTTCGTCTTGTGTGTGTTTCTGATATATTTGAAAATGATAAAAATCCTAGCTTTGGAGTAGAAGTTACTGATATAAGGGTTTATAGGGATGGCAATTAAAACATGGTTTTAGTAAAAAAAAACGTCAAAGAATACTGGGGCTTAAGCATTACGATTAGGAAACTGAACCAGAGAAACAATTTTTCATTCGAACTTCGTCATATTGCATTTCAAAGTCCTTTGAAATCGCAGGACTTCGTAAACTCCATGTTTCTCTCTTCCCGATATTACCAGTTCTGCAAGTAATATACCTAGATATACGCATCTTGGCTTTTCTCTTTTCTTTCTTTAATTTCCGGTCCTCCTCATCGCTGTTTTCGTGGCTGAAAATGTCGGTTATCGTAAAGTGTGTGATGTTTGGCAATTTGTCATCACGCGTCTGTCAGTGACGCCTATTGAAAGAGCTTCGCGGGTTTCTATTAAGATCTGTCTGCCTTCGATCACGCTGCTCAAACAGAAATTTCCCATGACAGCTTGAAGAGGTTTTTCTGTGTGTTGACCGTAGTTTGTCCTTCAATAGATGTAGCCGACTGCAGTTACTGACCGTTGTACCTTCGAGTGCGAGTTGTTAGCTAGCCCAAACAGGCTAAAGAATTCTATGGTGCTAACATTAATTTCAGGTTTATCTTCACAAGAATCGGAAATCATACAAGAACAACCTAAACGGAATTGTAATTATATTTTATGCGCTTATCTTAAGGCAAGTAAACTTGTGTGTTGGTGGATCTTTATCGGGGAATTTAAATCCACCAATCGTACCACATACTAATACACTTTCTTGCCATCTTCTGGCAGTTCACCAAGTTGTAAGATGGCGCTGGCATTTGGGAAATTAAATGATCATTCGAAGTAGTTCAAACGTTTTGTTAAAAGTTAAGAGTTTCCTTGGATCGCCCACTTGTTCTCAATAAATTAAGGTTAATTAAATAATGGATGTGACTTACTCATGTATCTGAGTGAAACTGTTGAAGACTTTTGCTCAGTCAAGCGAGTAGATCTCAATTGCTTCCTGTTAACTTAAAGTAGTCATTTGGGTAAGCCTCTTTAAGTTGAAGGACCGTTTTCTAGAGATAAATTCTAATCCTAGAGTCAAGTAAGAATCAGTGTGATGTGGAACCAAACAAACGAAGTTTCGTTCGAACAACGTAGTATAGTAATTCCAACAGAGGAGCGAAGAACTGAAAGTTTCGAATACTTACAGCTACTCTGTTATTGGACCCAGAAAGCAGAAAGCGTACAAGCTAACCCAAATCTACTTAACATGCGCATCTGAAAATGCATTTAACTTCATCGACCTCGGAGAACTGTTTCCTGTAATGGAACAAAGTAACATCGTAAAGATTTAAGCTTCGAATGATCGGACCTTTGATTAAACTTTTATGCGGCGAATCTGGCTTACACGACCACGTAACCGCTTTTGTTTTTAGTTTAAGTGATGCGAAACGAGTTTACAAGGGCAAGCCACCCCTTCACATTGTTTCTTGTACGAGGAACACAATACAGTTCTCTTTTTTGACGTTCACCTTCCATTACGAATAGTAATGAAGTAGATTCGGAACTCTTTCTTTTAAAGGAACATCGAAAATGCTTTCAGATACGATGGATTTTAGTTTCATTTGACGATACTCGGAAAACATTTCATTGACAACAGTCATTCCAAGATAAACAACAGTAATTGTTTATCTTGGAATGTTTTTTTTTTCTTTTAATGAACACCAACATTATTCAGCAGGAATTTTTATTTATCGTTAGTGCTTTTAGGCTACGAATTAACATTTTGATCTTTGGTTTTGATCTGTTTCAGTGGGCACTCGTGTATAGAGCTGAAGGATAGTCAATGTGGAATTATTAATTCTGTAGTTCGTATTCTTAAATACGTCATTTTATTTTAACCGTTTTGAGGGCGTTTTCGTGTAAACTTTATACCAAAGCAGTTTTATAAAATCTTCATTAGGATGAGCAAGTTGGCATATCAGCTCCAAAACTGTCATTCACTTCCATCAGCTTCTTTCCTTCTTCTCTCCCCTTAATAGAAATCGAATATTCCCACGATGCTGTTACAAAGGGCTTTCAGTTAATCATACCTTCCTGTAAAAGAGCTATTTGTGCGGAACGATAGAGGATCCCCTTGAGATCGTTAAAACATACATTTTCTGTAAAGCAAGCTTGGAAGCTGTTATCAAGAACGATCTTCTAACAGCAGCGTTTTTTTGACTTTTCTCAATGGGTGTGCTATTATCGAGTGAAAAAGGTACTGCTTTTTCCATCTGCCTTTTCCATCTCCCATTCTTCTCTTCGTCCCCCTCCCCACACATTGGACTTAAAGTCTATTTTCCTCGCTGTAAACCTTATATAAACTACAAGGAAACACAGAGCACTGTTTTTTTTCTATCAGACTCTCTTTGATCGGTGAAGCATGACTTAAAATCCTCTTTTGGTAATCCAGCCGAATCACAAGTTTATCTCTAAGCCAACATAATTAACTGACAGATGTCGTCTTAAATCGTATTATCTTGATCGCTCAATGCTTTGGCTTCGAACTGAAATTCGCTTAGATAACCCATCAGTCATGATTATAAAGTTGTCTTAACGAGTGTGGCACTTGTGGTAAGCTCTGTAATCGAGCGATATGCATGCATAGGAAATTGCCAATCCAATTAATTCACAGCCATCCATCTCTAAAATGGCATTTTCTGTGAAATTCCTTGTACTCGTATAACATTAACTTAAACTCTTATAATGATCAGCCGATGTTTGTTAATGCATGCCACCACTTCAGGACATCGAGAGAATCCTCCAACTTGTAGTTGGATGATTTCTTCTCAAGGCTGAATTTTTATCCCGCGAATATTTTGAGTAAATGTGGATGGTATCAATCTTATACAACTGTTTCAGATGTGGCGGATAAATGTTTTTAATTAAAATAAAAATGAGTTGGGAAATAGAGAAATATATTTTAATAGTATATCAAAATTATTGAGAAGGGCGGATTTACACCAGGATCTGAGAATATTGAGCATCAAGCATTTTGTAAATAGAAATCTCCTAAGCGATTTTCTGGTGGCAAACAGGAGGGGTTTCTAATGTCTGGCTTCGAAGCTTCTTGGAAAGATACCCGGAACTTTCATGTCCCCGAAAGCTCAACGTTTATCAATTGCCAGATTTAGAGGAATGCGTGAAGAAAATGTGACATATTTTTGAAGCCTGGGGAACTCCAATAATAGCATTAGTCTGCGAAGAGGAGTGCCCATTAATGACCACTCTCTTGGTGGTCACTAATGGGCACATTCTTCCATTTAACCATCCTTTTATCCATATCAGTAACTTGCCCAATTAGTCCTGTAATAAATTTAATAAATTTATGAATAATATTCAAACAAAAATTGACTTCTCCAGTAACACGCAGCAGTTTTATATAATAAATGTCGAAGTGGTTATATTAGTGTCCTCATGTAGTGTTTTATGTCACCTTCATCTATTTAGTAATGGCGTCATAATCTGATCTGTGTGATCACCGTGGTAGAAGTTAATTAGCGGACTTCGCCGGTAGCAGCTTCGATTCTTCAGTTAGGGCAGAGAAAGGAAAACTAATGACTAAGCACGACAGCCTCTTTTTCTAACCAGCAACTGTGGAAATATAAGATCCACACAGTTTGAATTATTTAAGTTAATCTTGCAAGTACCAATGGAGACCGAATGAACAACAGCAAGAGAATTGAAAAGCTGTGTGTGAGAGAAATTCTGATCTATTTCATCAGAGAAAACCTATAATCTTCAAAAGTGCTCGTATTAGAGCAAAGTATACTCACCGTTAGATAAGAAGATTGCTTCGTCCCCTTTTCTCTATATTTTGTGGAACTGGCCGATCAATTCTAAAGTTGTCTGGTTAAAATATTTTTCACACTCGTTGTCGATCCAAAGTCATAATGGAGGAGTAATTGCAGATCCAATGGTGAATGTGGCATTAAGGGCAAGTTACTGCTGTGGATAAAAGGATGGCTAAATGGAAGAAGACAGAGAGGGGCATTCCTCTTCGTGGACTAATGCTATTAGTGGAGTTCCTGAAGCTTTAGTGCTGGATTCATTATTGTTTTCAATATTTATCAATGATATTGATGAAGGTATATTAGGCTTAATGTCTAAGTTCACATGTGACACAAAGGTTGGCAGGATGATTAACGACAGTCACCAGGGTAAGATATTATAACAAGGTCTAGGAAAATTAGGTGGATGGGCTGAGAAATTACACTTGAAGTTTACCATTGACAAATGTAACTACTGCATGTGGATGGGTAGCCTTAACCCCAGAGTAACATAATTTTCAACTGTGTGGTACTACACCCAGGGTAGTGGAGAACGAAACAGACCTGCGGATAATTGTGCAGTCAGATATGAAGTTTTTTGAGCAGCGTAGACAGACAGCAAGAGTAGCTCATGGGGTTTTGTCAATAATATACAGAAACTTTGCTAGTAGGTAATAAGGAGGTGATTATTCCATTGTATAAGGGCATGGTAAGGCCGCACCTTAAGTACTGCATACAGGTCTGTAGGCCTCACTTTAGGAAGGATGTAGGGCTGCTGGTGCGGAGAAGGACAACCAGACTGGTGAAGGGAACAAAAGGGTACTCTTACCCAGAAAGACTTCAGTTCTGAAAATTGCAGCGGCTCGAGACTAGGCACCTGCGGAGAGATCTGGTTGAGGTGTTTAAAGCTTCGAATAGATTGTGTAAGCTGAATGTTAATGTTAATGGCATTCTTTCACTTGTTGAGACTACGCACATGAGGGGACATAAATTCAAGTTGAGGAAGGATGGTTGCAGGATAAATGTGGGAAAGGTTGCTTTCAGTCAGCTGGTGGTTGATTGTTGGAACAGGCTTTCATAATCTCTTATTGTGGAAGTGGATGGGTTGAACAAATTCAAGGAAGAACTAGGCAAATTCTTGAAGGTACGGCTGGGTGAACTATGTAGGTTTTTTTTTTTTTCTGGTGCTATATAAGTTTTCTTTCTTGCATCATTTTCTATTACTACTACTCTAACTAAATTTAAGAAGCTTAGTTATGACTTTGCGAAGATATCCAATCTTCATACATTTCTAACTACTAAAAAAATGGGAGAGTGGTTGATTAGTTCCGTTTTGAATAGTCCGGACTCTTCCCCAAAAATAAGACCCAGAGTGCCAAGCGAAGCGATTCAAGCGACCTCTCTGCGATTATCTATCAAATCAATTATTATAGACAGCTTTATTTTGCACTAAATTATAGAGTTCTTAAATTCTTCTTGTACATAATGAAGTCTGTGCCGATAACACAGTTGTTTTAATCCCCTTCATCCACACACCGGGTGGAAAAGCACCGGGTTAGAATCCCTTCAATGATAAAAGGAAATGTTATGGATTTTTACAATCCATATCAGTCAGTCTCAGTCGTGGACAACAAGGCCCCTCCACCCGGAAACTCGGGATTTTCTTCCAGCAAATCAGGTAAACCAACCAGAAAGTACGCGCAATTATGGACCGCATACGCATATGCAGATAGGGTAGCTCTTGTTGGCCCTAATACGACAGATTTTTTTAGATAATAGTAACACATATCATATAAGAAATTTACTTACTAACACCGAAAGGTAAATTATATTTCTTTATAGTAATCAATAACTAACCTTTGCTTCCCTGTTTGGTCACTGGATTGCACCGCTCCTGCCTCCACCTGACGTGGCTGGTAACCTGGGAGGAAAATCGCTCACTTCCAGGAGTTGCGGAAAAGAAAATTATCCCTTTCCTAATACAAAGAGGTTCAAAAAATATAGCTGGAACATGAATAGCAGAAAAAAATTGAAATCAGGCAACTTGTTGGTTGAAACATTCAATATATATGACAGTCAGAATCTTCATCAAAATGACGACTTTGATAGGATTCTGGTACCGGAAATATTCCATACTTCTTTAAATACCTCGAAGGGAGTGAAACAAGATTTCCTCCATTTTACAAAAGAAGAAAGACGAAGGAATCATAGATTTAATTAATAAGTAATTAGCTATTAATTAACAGAATTAATCGACACACCCCTATAACTAGACACGAGTCATATATAACAAACCAGCACACTCAGTAGCATTATCTTTACAAACTTAATGCTTTATAGGCGTTAAGATATTGTACTATAAATATTCATCCAAACCGTGATGGTACCATATACCACGATTGCAAAATCGAGCTGAGAAAAACTTCCCCCTCAATGATTGTAATTAGAGTGCATTACCCTAAGGCGTTCTTCATATGGACCACATTTAACAGGTGAATAACTACGTAATTACCTTCTATATTTATTATCAGCGTAAAAGACTTATCACTGATTGTGAAACGATTTTCGGATTATACACATTCTAAGATGAAAAGATTTGAGCTATGCTTATTAATCCAACATCGTGTCTCTCTCTTCAATTAGCAGGAAAATATCGGAGTAGTATGATGATAGTTGTTAATTCTAAACAAGCCACTTGCAGTAATTTCTTCTGTGTCAGAGTGTCTTGTTAGATTAACTGGACTGGACATTGAATGATTATGATGGGATTTATTTTACCATTGGCGATTCTGCTGATTTGGGGAACTGATTCTTGTTAAGACAATAGTTATGAAGGTGCTTCATTTGCTCATTCGCCCAGAATATCTTGGAATTTTTCAGTTATTGAACCTAACTGATGGAAAACGTAATTTAGAAACTGTTTCTTTCCAGTAGATGGAGCGTAATTCTGTGTGTGGGAGGTTTGCAACTCCACGGCTATGTTAAGTCATGCTCAGTCATTCAAAACCGGAAGTGACAGCAGCAAAGAAATTTCTCCCTTGAAGGAACTATGAAGAAGAAGAAGGAAACTTAATTATGTTGAATATCTGATAGACAGTTTACAACGCCGTTGGATATCAATTATTTATCTCCAACTATCTTTAAAACATTCATAGTAATTAAGAAGGTTTGAAACATTTTCAAACTTTTACAGTTCACAGTTCGATTATCATCAACAGTCCGGAACGAAGTGACAGGATATACTCGGCGAGAACTAAGGTGACAAATAGAGTGGTAGAACTTTGCCGCGTCTGAATGTCGTTACTTAAATTGAACTATGACACAACGGATGCATCAGCGGCTGTTCGAGGAATGTGGACCTTCATTAACAGTCATCAATCTCCGGAGCTAATTAATGATTTAATAAAGCAGACCGTTTGAATCGAAGTGTTGATTAATGCACAGAATTAAATGATGTATGTGGCGCACTCTACACTAATATGTGGTTAATTACGGAGGACAGTATAAGGGGCGGTGTAATAGCCATCCGTCAGAAGTTCTGCTCTCTGTCTACTGGACTCCATTGCTGCTTATGACAGGGAAGAGGGCAGCGAGTTAAAACTCCCGTGGCGATCAGATGGCATGTATGTATTAGAGTTTAGTTACCACTGATTTCCTTCCCTCTTTCCCTGCTTAGCGATCACGTTTTACATGGTACATCTTCACATTCTCATTCGCATTGTAGATGTATCTTTCAGTACTGTTAAAGTCACTGGTTATATGCTTACCCAGCGAACATTAAACTACTGAGGACCGTGTTCATATACGAAATGGTCTTTCTAATTAACCCGCTATAAATATGGAATGAACAACAATCGAGGTCTTGCCTACGCAATGTGGAGTAGCTGTTGTCTTTCTGGCATGTTTATCACAGCCATCTTTGCTGGTAGCTCAGTGGCACTCAGAGACAGGCTTCTGTCGTGTTTGGAGAGTATCGGATGCGAAAGCCTGGTGAACCCAGCGATAGCCCTACTACCTCCACTTCAGGTTAAATTAAATTTAATGAAGTAAGACTGGTGATTGCTTTAAATTTAATGAAGTAAGACTGGTGATTGCTTTCTACCCGTACATGATGGGAAACTCACAGAAGGCTATTTCTATGGGTAACGGATAAGAATATTCAGCCCATACGAGCACTTTGATGACCGCAGTTGAAAAAAGAATCATTCATTGGCCCCAGAAATGCTCTTCCCAACTCTTGGAAGATTATAGATGCCCATTATGAAAATATCGTTGAAAATTCGATCAGTCTATTTAAAAAATTTTATTGGAGCGTGATCTTGAAGGTTGCACTGCTGCATAGATTTTTTTCCCGGAAAATCGTTGTTCCATCAGAAATTTTACCAAAGTATCCATGAGATGAAAATAATATACCCGGAAGGAACAACGTAAACATGAAGACAAACTGCTACTGGTCTTTGGAAAAAAGAGCGAAACGCTTGCAAACATAGTACATAAAGAATAGAAAGAAACACGAAACTTATTTTGAGACTAGAACAGCGAGAATTTGTTATAAGAAATGTAATGGATCTGCATAACCTTCATTTTTGTGTTAATATTCTTATATATATATATTTTCATTTTAATTGAGTCGCATTTCCCCTTATTATAAAAAAAAGGATCGATATCGCTGTTTGGATAAACTGATTAATCCCAGAAAATGAGGAAAAGCATAAATTCTTTTTCCTAGACTTATGGAAAAATCATTAGGTTATACAAAACAGAAAATGGATGTCAATTTCGAAAGCCAAAAATATGGAAGGTAATAAGTTAGAACAAAAACCCTGTTTTTAAAATTTAGATTTAAAGTCTATGTGATTGCTGTGTGGAAGCCATATGTTTAAGTATTTGGTAAAGTGAAGTCCTCGTGGGTAGAACAGTTGGTAGAATCACTGTCCTCCCTAGACCTGGTGGAAAAGACCTCAGTTCGAGATCCGTCGATGCCGTTAGGAATTTTTATGAGCGTTTTTCAAAACTGGCTGAGTCAAGCGGTCTCAGACGAGGGTACCATGAGTTTTCTCCCGAAAACTTGGATATTTCGTCCAGAAAATAGAAAATCGACCACAGAATACATGTAATTTACAGACAATATACACAGAGTAACATGGCCTTAGTCGCTGATGCTCCTAAAACCCAACAACAATAAAGTGACCTACCTGGTGGTTCAATTTTTTTAACACTCTTCTCACATATGATGTATGCTAATCTGACTGTAAACCGCCGTGATCTGAAGTTCTTAAAAGGTGTCTGTAGATCTGTTGGCGAATAAGACAGTTTTGGAGACAATGAAAGGAATTATGGATTTTCCATCTGGCCATCTAATTTTCCACACCAAAGAAACAATTGGTACATATCTTCTAAACGGAAGTACAAACTCAGTGTTGATGACACCGATAATTTATTGCCTTATATTCCAAAGGCAGCAAAGAGCTTTCTTTGTGGACTTTAAAATTGGTTGGTAAGGTTTCCAAGTTAGCTATAGGCATTAAACTTTTCAATTGTCTTTTCTTGGATCCAGATACTGACGTCTTTATTTCCTTTGTGCTGATGAAGGTGGTTTTATCTGATTTCTGTTAGTTTAGTTAAAAAATAATAGACGGAAGGAACATTTCAAGTTTGAGATACGAGTTTTTGCTCCACTGAGGATTGTTTGGATGTGGTGTGCAATGCCAGATACTATTGCAAAACAATCAGTCAACTGTATAGGAAATAAAACTTTGGTTTGAGGCTTTGAGCATGGCTGTTTTTTCTCCACGGTAACCACAAATAGAGATGCTGGCAAGCTCTCATCTTTCGAGACCGTGAAGGTTGCCACTGCATATACATATTATCAAACTGGATTCCCAAAAGTCAACCATATTCCTTCTTCATCTGTTTTAATAAACTCCGTGACGGCCCCTCGCAACTAGCACTGTGGTTAATGGTTGTAATCTTCCACATTATGTGAAAATGTACGAGTTTGAGTCCTTTCTGTACGGGCAAAAAGACACTAGAAAATGACATGACGCATGACTGTAATTTCGACTAGAACGACAAAATGAAACAATTCTTGTTATTTATCTGGATATATAAATTTTTTTTAACAGCATTGACAAAAGGAACAAAGAACCGTATTATAATCAAGTTATAAAAAGGGAAACGAGACTTACATTTCTTGTCCTTCTGAATGAATAATTTTGAACATCTCAAGAAACGTTTAAAGAATCTGTTCCTCTAACAGCTTGAGTTTCAGCTAACCATCTTCTGTATTTTTTGGACTTTTATCGAAACGACCAGCGTAACCAGTGGGCCTTGTGATTGACAGTATCAATCGCTGAGAAGTGAGGCAGGAAATATGGACATAGAAGAGGTGGGGGAGAGGTTTTATTGGCACAGCGGGACAACAGTGAGCATCCAACAGTAAAATGGAAGACAGTAAATCATCTTCTTGTTTCTTTGACTGCCTAATCTACTCTATTTTTCTTGGATGCTACAATAACCCTCGCCAGGGGAGCTAGGAATGAACTTTCGGCTCTCTGAGATGTCAAGTTTCTCAAAACGTGATGTACATTGATGGTGACATTTTGGATGCTGTCTGGAGCATTTTATTGACTTTTAACAGCAAATTTTATCTATTAATTTTGTTAGTACTGACCATCGGAATGCTTAGCACAAGGTATGATCGGAATCATCACCAGAATGATCAGTCAAGATCTTCACCAATAACTCATCGGTACATTCAAAAGGCTAATGTTTCGTATATTTGGAATTTATTCTTATATTTTGCATAATTGGCAATCCAATCTAGCGCAATTATATATACACTGCCCTACCATTAGTATCCGGACACCTGCCTTTAGCCGAAAAAAGAGCTTTTATTATATCATTTAATATTTTGTGCTCAAACGTTTTGCTTTTATGATGGCCTTCAATCTTCGCGGCATACTCTCAACGAGCTTTTTATAAATGTCAGGTGATATGTTCCTCCACTTGGCCTTTAACGCACGCAGCCACCAGTTCGACCTTGTTCTTTGGGCGATTTCGACGTGCACGTAATCAATGATCCAATACATCCCAAAGATGCTCGATAGGGTTCAGATCAGCACTCTGGGCTGGCCAATCCAACTTTTCCACAGCCATGTTCTTAAAACACTCTGTTACGACTAGAGCGGTATGGCATGGCGCGTTGTCTTGCTGATACAGGTGTGGGCCTTCCCCGAAGTATTGCGATAATGTTGGAAGTGCATAATTGTCCAGACTGTCTTGTTATTGCACAGCATGCATGGTTTTGTCGATAATGACTAATGTGC
The DNA here is from genome assembly GCF_048544385.1 of Mastigoproctus giganteus. Lineage (NCBI taxonomy): Eukaryota > Metazoa > Arthropoda > Arachnida > Uropygi > Thelyphonidae > Mastigoproctus > Mastigoproctus giganteus. The sequence continues at coordinate 61,414,424 of NC_143582.1, forward strand.
CCAAGCCAAACCATGAAAGGAGCCCCATACCATGACAATGAAAGGAGCCCCATACCATGACAATGAATCCACCAAACTCCATTGTTGGGAGGATACAATCAGGAAGGAACTGTTTCCCTGGCATTCGCCACACCCAAGAACGGCCATCAGACTGGTAGAATGCGAACCTCGACCTGTCTGTCCATAGTATTCACTAGTTTATCAGTGCTCTACAATCCAGGATTCGCGCTCCTTACACCATGTTAATCGGCGTCTAGCATTTGTTTAAATGATCAATGGCTTGTGAACAGCTGCACGACCATTGTAACCCATATCATGGAGTGTCCTTCGTATTGTACTACTGCTGACGTTAGACCCAATACGCTCACAGAGGGTTTGTGGGACTTGAGACAACGGCAAATTACGATGTGGCGCACATTTCTTCGCAGAAGTCCCTTGTCCCGTTCTGTTAGTTTTTGAGGTTTACCGGGCCGTTTTGTGTCAGATTCAGTCCCATTGCTCTGCCATTTGTGTATGACTTCATTAACCTAGGGATCCCCAGAGTTATTGCAATGTCTCGTACAGAACGCTTGTTTATGGGCATCCTACTGTCATTCCACGTTGGAAGACTTAATTCTGTTGAACGTGTCATCCTGCCTGCTCACTTTTGCAATTTTCTGTTCGAAGCCCAGTGTGCATATTTATAGCATGTTCTGTGATGTGTTGCATGCATAGGACCTGTTTCCCCATCCATGGAGGGGTGTCCAGATATTAATGGTAGGGCAGTGTATTTAGCGTTTGAAATTTATAATGTAATTTTCACAAGATGAACATAATGCAAAGAAAATAAAATGGGCAGAATACACGGTCCACCTTATTTTAGATCTCTAGTGCGGAAAATGTAAGCACAAAAATGGGAAAAGGTTTGAAATTATCTAAACAGAAGGAAAAATAAGGTGAATTTCTTATTATAAAGAATAATGGAATTATAGAAAATATGTGCAGCTTTAACTGCACTCATTCTTGATTGTTCATAATGAAATATTCATATGATTCCATACAATGGAAATGTAAAAAATTATACAAAAAAGAAATTTACATTCGCTACGACGTTCCTTTCTGCCGATTTTGTAGATTAAAATACCAGTTTCTTGGAGATCAAACAACAGATTAGTTAATATACATCCTGTTTTACATTTCGGGTTTTATTTCTTAAATTAATTGAATTCCTTCTCTTTCCTTGGAAGTTCATAATTCTTCTTTTGGTGGGCACGTCTATTTCCGAAATAGTTTCACTGTGAAGGCCTCGTCAGATGTCCCATCTGATGAGGAGACTTCGGAGTCTGGCATATCACACAGAATCCAATCCATCCAAATTCCTTGCAGCCAATAAGCATTCCTTCTCTGGAAGAGGAGGTCGTACAAGTGCATGCTTTCTTTGTTGCTTGAATGCCAGAGGAAACAAATAATATTTTACGTGTCTGAATTCAGATGAAATTCTTGGCAAGGGAATGACGCGTTAGTTGAAACCATTCCACAAAAATTCCTTGTACTGAATTATGTTTGTCGAGCATTGAATCTGGCATCTGTTTAATTTGCACACGTGATCCATAGGTGTCTTGTTCTGCGTTAGTAGTGTCGATCCGCTATTTTCTAATGTTTTGAGCTGTATACTTCAGACATACTCCTATTTCTTAAGCAGAGCAGCTGTAACTTAATAAACAATAACCAAGAAGCTGTATATTAATCTAACGAATGAACGTGCTAACTTCCAACGAAATCCCTGACACGGGCAGAAAGAGACCCTGCCTTCTCTTGAGTGTTTAATTCAATTTATACGAATGCATTTTCTTAATTAACCAATTCCTCCTTCTCACTATCGTTACGAGGAATGTCATCTCAGGTTTCTTACAGGCTATGTGGGCAGAATCCAGTAAATAAAAATGTATTGTGTTTCGCGACACTCCATTACGGCTAATGGAATTAACCTCTTACTTAAAATCCCTTCGTGTTTTAATCAAAGAGATCTTTCTTCTCGCTTGTTGCAGAGTTCATTTAGAAGATGAAATTTTCATGTAGCCGAAGGGTGAGCGAGCTTAAGAAATACGACATTGTTTGTTTTACTTAATTTTACTTTCTCCAGTAACGAACACCGAATTAAGGTCTAAGAGACTCCATTTATATTTTTGGATATGCATTAACTTATCCTTCAGTATATTTTTTCTAATAGACGAAGCATTATATCTTTATCTGTTTTCAAAGAAAAGATAAAGATTATGATTGCAATGCATTGAGTTTCAGCTTGATGAGAAGGAAGAAGAACATGCCTTATTTTATTGATGAATATATGATCATTTATTGATGAATATACAATGGCTTTAATGGACAGACTCTAGAAATATAGAAGCAGTATGCGGTGGTGAAAGTGAATGTCAAGTATGGACGAAACCGTTAAGATCTAGTTGTAGGGACAATTGGCGATTGATGCTATGGAAATATAAGTTGTTGTTATGTGAATAATAAAACCGAAGTAGAGGACGCGAAAAAAAAATGAGCTAACGTTTCTTCCAACGAAAAATCCGAACTCAAATTTCAAATGACAGTGAAGTCACTACAGCAAGAGAGCGGACAAAGCGTCTCTTCCTGCGAAGAAGAGTTGATATCGAAGAATGAGCCATACGATTTGTAGCAAGGATTTGAACAAATATCCTTGCATGCTTTTCGAAATGGCAGCCATCGTGGAAACTCAATCCCAGTTATTTATCTGGCCTTTCTCGTGTGCTTTATCCCTCCAAGCTTCAGACAAAGAGAGGGTGAGAGAGGATGTGTGTGTGTGTATCGTGTAGCAGAAATCCAGTGACCTAGGATTATTTCTCCTCTACATTCTTTCATGCACTGCATCAGCGACCTCTAGTCAAGATACGTATAAATATATAACAGCAGATGTTGCAGAAAAGCTACCAGCGATTCTTTAGTTAAGCGATGCTGTCAGAAAGAGAGGGTTCGGAACAAAACGAAGAGACTCTTCGAGAGGGCAAGTTAAAATAGTTCGACATCCACCAAAATTCCTGCGTCATCGTAAGTGCGACGCCCTTGTAGGTTTCACAATAGATATAATCGCGGTCCTCCTCATACTGGATTGAAAAGAGCAGAGTTCGAATAAAAATGCTTCCGTTAATGACGCGAAGAATGTTTATGGACTTTTTTTTGTGGCTGAGTTATTCGGTGTTAGGCGAAGTTCGCATGGGTCTTGCATACAGCAAACAGACAAATCGACCACAAAACACACATTTTTATTGACATAATATATATATACCGCAAAATAATCCAAGGTCGCTCATGCTGCAAAAGAAAACCTACAACCACAACAACATCAGGTGATACACACATGACACGAGCTAGCAGTTACCAGGAGAATTACTCAATACCAGCGGCAGCGACAGAAGGGTGGTGCAGTCTTGCACCATCCTTCTGTCGCTGGTGAAGGTTGGTGAAGCCGTGACAATTGTATAAATATTTGTTGGTCTATAACCTCCTGCGTATATTTTGTAGCTGCCCTTGTTCGGAGAGCCTGAAAGATGTCCATTTGACCAAATTATGAATATGAAAAATATGTCACAATGTCAGTTTCGATTGTCTTGAAGTGCTGCTATATTATGCCTTTCGCTTTAGCTCCCAGGTACACTAATTTATATGAGATCGATACTTTGATAAGAACCTGCTTCTGTAATCTGCTGTGGTGCTAATTAGAGAGGAACTCACCCATCTTCATGCTCATTGACCCTCTCTTGCTTGCTATTTACCGTGTTCTCAAAAATAATCCCACAAAAACTCATCTTCCAATAAATCGAACGGTTCAGCCTTTTATCAATTCACCCTCACATAAAGGAGTATTTCTTCAAAAATGATAAAAAAATATAAAGCAAAGCTCTACTGAATTTCACCATTAGATTCAAAAAGCGAAAAATAAGGTTGATTTTTAGAATGGAGTCGATGTGGTTTTGTGTTGAAATGGAGCGATGCTTCGAAAATAATGAGATCTGGAGTAGATGATATTAAACCCTCTCTGTTTGTCATTGCACCTTCCATCTATCACCGGAATAAAATCCACGAAGGAATTTTCAGCTGCAGTTTTTCTCTAAGCACGCAGAGAATGCTGATTGTTTTAGTTAATTACAGGCTTTAACTCATCAGTTATTACCTGCATTCTCTCTAGACTCTAATCTAGGAAATGCTGCACCGTAATAGGAGATTCAAACGAACACTAGACTCTTTTAAAACCCCTAGCTAATTGGAATAAGAATACTGGAAAATGAAAAAACATGGCGCCCTCTCTTCTGACTGCAGACAAATTGTTCCAGATGGTTTAAGAAGCCCTGAGTTTGGTCAGCATAAATTTTCTTGATATGTATTGTTTTACTTGGTGATTCTGACGGTCATGTACAGAATTGTTTTTCTATTTAGGTACTATCAGTGCCAGTAATAATTGCGATTATTTAACGTGTTGAAATAAGTGTGATTCTTAGAAATGAAATTAAGTAAACGGTGCTTAGATGGCCGTGGAAATTAGCTTTTGTAAATCAAGCTGTGAAATTGTGCAGTCTAAGATATGGAAATGTTATTTTTGTTCTAGCTCTCACCAGAATGAAATGTGCTTAAATTAAAACACAAAGATAAAAGACATTAGTTTACATTAGCAAGTTTATATTCAAGATCTGTGTGGATCATCAACTCGCTTTTAGCATTGCGATTTCTGGAACATTTTCCAGCTGTAGAAACTCGGATAAACTTCGGCAGTTGGGTGGATGTTGTTATAGAAGTTACCGAGTTCATTACCAGCAGCTGAAAGTGGCAACTTCTTTCATTTGCAAAGAAACTTACGGGATGTGACCATTAAGACACTGGCAGAAATGAAGACTAAGCAGTTTGTTCCGTGCTGATTCTTTAATGGTCAAAACCTCATTTACCTACTGGTGAAAACTAGCTGGAAATTTCAGTTATTTTTCAAATCATTCATGTGGATAGAGTTCCGCACGACTTGAAGGGGTGGTAATTATCATAACATCGATTAAGCTCATCTGAGAAACCTCCTACTGAATTTGAGCAGAAATTTTATCATTGGCCGGCCCTGTTTCAATTACATTAATAACTGTTCTTCACAAACAGATATAACTTTGTGGAAGAAGATGTTTCTTCGTATTAGATACCATTTCATTATAAAGTATCGTTAGATACTTAAAGATGCCATCGCTAAAATTCTTTTAGGTATAAATGGGTTAATATCATAATGTAAAAGAAGTTCTATGAACAAATATCTCACTGCTAGCACAGTGGTTACGATCGTTGTATGATGGTGGTGTCTGTAGGTTCTTCTGCGCCCTGTTTGAAGCAACGCAACACTTCAATACGCATTATAGGAATCGTAATGCAACAGAATACTCCAAAAATAATGCAGGAAGAAAACCATGAACTGGTTGGAAGTTCCATTGTTATAAAGAAAAGAAAATGTTCAGAAGAACCTCCACCCTGTGTGGTATGACAGTAATTATATCCACTATGATACACGATAGATCGGTGGATGGCAATTCACTTTGTGGGAACCTTTCCAATACTTTGGACATCACCCACGATTCGTTCTGGGTTAGCGACTGGAAAAGTTCTTTTAATTCTACTCCAACAGTCCTTGCACATTACTGTTAACCGAATTCCAAACGCTAAGTTAAGTTAAAAGAATGGGAAACGTGTATAAAAGCAACTGTTATCAAGTTTCTTATAAGACTGACGTCTTAATAATAATAACCGAATATTTTCTGCGAATGGGCAATATCAACAACTGTCTTATCTTTCCCAGGCGGAGTGGGTTACTTTCCTTTTATTTATTCCTTTTTAATTACTTTCGATGTGATTCCAGCGTGATCAGATTTCTTTTTGTTATTTGCTAATTAAGTAATTATACGCATTGAAGATTTTGGCCGTTAGATTAATTAGAAAATGTTTTCAGTGTAAACAACGGAGGAGAAATGACAGCGTAAAAATTGTCCGATTTCATGCGATATTCTCTCATCTTTAACGCATTGCAAATCAAATTAAAGAGAATATTTTTATCTATTTGTAATTTCGCTGCAGATGGCATTTAATTGTAATTGAACGAAGAGCGTTGGTAGGGAAAAGAACAAACCGAATGGAAGTTAGGGCGTGCGTGATAAACAGGGACATCTGCGAAATAAAAAGAAGGAAGTTTGAACATTTTAATAAACAGGTTGCAGCACTCTCTTTAATGCGTTAATTTATACAATTAATATACGCGCATACACATGTATAAATGATGTATATATTATAATCTACATTAATTAAATCACAGATGTAATTGAAATACGAATCTCTGACTCAGCGATTTCGTGAGGTAGGAAGTATGCAGTGTGTCCGGAAAATAAAACGGGTGTTTTTAGTAAACGGGTGCGCACAATAGAAAGCGTCATTGTCTCACAGGACAGGAGAATAATACAGTGCTCGACAAAATTAACAGAACATGTAGAAAACGTGGTGTAATTCCTGCAGCTTGAGATGAAACGGGACAAAACTTGGTAGGTGGTGTACCATAGAATAACGATGAAATGAGGCGACAGCAAGAAACTTCGACCAGGTAAAAGAGACATTTAAGGAGTTGTATAAGAATTACCAAAAAGGTCACATTACAGAAATCGATACAAGATGCTCCAAAATATGGTTACATGCACCAATACAGCGTATGATCCCCTCCAACGGCTAAACAGGTCCGACAGCAGTGAACCATGCTCGATATAAGAGTGTCTATAAGATTATGTGGCAACAAATCCCATTTTTCCACCCTTGTAAATAGCACAGTTGGCAGAATCGTCGTCCTTCTCACACTCACGTGTAAAAGACTGAGTTCGAGTCCTATTGATGACGTGAGAATTTTTAATGGGCCTTTTCACAACGTCACCGGTTTAATTGGTCTCAGGCGAGGGTAGCTGGTGTTTTCTTCCTGAAACTCTGGTTTTTTTCGTCCAGCAAACAGAACATCGACTATAGAACACACGCGTTACAGACAGAATACACGGAGCAATATGGCCTTAGTCTCTTATGCTCCTAAAATGCCACTACAACAATTTATTCTTCCCTCAGCTCAGGACTTAACTCGTCAGGTGACTGAAGAGTTGGCTGTCGCGTGCAGTACGAAGCTGAAGGGCACTCCATATATGTTCGATAGGATTTAAGTCTGGTAATCTTGCTGGCCACGGCAATCGTTGGATATCTTCAGTTTGAAGAAGTTTCTCCACCACTTGAGCTCTGTGTGCAGTGGCGTTGTCGTGCATGAAAAGAAAATCTGGCCAACCGCACCCCGAAAAGGTCTCACGTACAATTGGATGATCTGTTCTCGGTACTTGTGCGCAGTTACAGTACCGCTATTAAAAACAGAAAGAGGGATGAGGCCGATGATTAGTATTCCACCAACCACAAGAACACCGCCTCCATAAGTGACCCTTTCTGTGATGTTGGAGGGTGAGGTGGCAACGCATTCGTCGTTTTCTGCAGATGAAAGAACGTCTAGAATATGTTTGCAGGCTAAAACGGAAATCATCAGAGTACAGAATTGTATCCCGTATGGCATGACTTCATGGCACCAGTTTAGACGAGTTCTGTGGTGGTTTGAGATTAAAGGGTGCAAACCGCTGGCTATCTTGCGTAGAGCCCACTTGAATTGAGTCTTCTCAACACAGTTCGGTTGGAAATGTTTTCACATGTGGCTGCAGCAACCTCAACAGACAGTTGATGACAGGACATCGTAGGTTTATATCTTGCTGTTAGAAACAGATAGCGGTTTGTTCTTGTTGACGTAACCCTAGGGCGAAATTGGTCAGCTCTTCTTGTAATGATTCCTGTCTCCTGAAACTGCCTCCAGTGTATCGAAAATACACAGCGTGACGCATTAAGCCAATGTGCAGCCTGCGACTGCCTGGTTTCAAGTTGTCCAACGGCCCGCCATCTCAAAGAATCATCCAAACGACGATGACTTGCTATCCCGAGTACTGGAGATGTGGCTGTCCCACTGAGTAAGCCGAAAAACGGAAATGAAGTGATGTGTTCGCACACCATGTTTTTATAGGCGTGAATAAATTTGCACAATGTGCTGTTCTGGAAGGTGGTAGATCGATTTTTACTGGATACTCGGATTTTGCATGCCACGATGTCTTATATCAAATATTCACCATGGGCGAAACTTTTCGCAATTAAATATTAATGAAAAACATTTTGTTCTGTTAATTTTATTGAGCAGTGTAGTATGTTCATAACAACCGAGAAGAGTGCCACATATATTCGTGTCCACACGAATATATGAGGCAAACTACAAAGATGGATCTGGCCAGAGAGGACACATGATACTGCCAGTTACCCCTGAAAACCAGTAATGGTTTGACTGAGGTTTCTACGCAGAGGATATCGGTGTTCTTGTTTGTCATTGAATGAGGAAAGGTCGTTAATTGAATAATCCCAGAATACTTTTGCTCTCAAAGCCATTATTATCAAAATTCCAGAGATGCGCGGTTTACTCAATTAATTTGCATTCAGAAATAAGTTTAATTTTGCCATCGAAATGGCATTTATAATTAGACGCATTCCTTGATCATTATAGTTAGAATGTTCTACGTCAGAAGTGGAAATGGAAAGGTATTTTCTTAATATGTAAGAAATCAAACTTCGAGAAATTAAATTAAAGCTTGAGAAATAATTTTAACGTTGTTACTTTAATGTCTGCTACAGTCATCACGTAAATGAAAATAAAGTTAACAAATAAGTTTGCGTTGTTTCCCTTGCATCTATTAATAAATGAATAATTATTGATAATAAATTTTTAAATTTGTTTAATTCCAAGAACTTTTTAATTTCGGTTTAAAAATGCACGCAGCACGAACTCGATTATTACGTTGTAGTGATTGGTCAGAAATGGGGGTACATTTTCTCCCTTAAGATAAATAATTTAAGGGGAATTATTTTTAATTAAATTAATATTTTAATTATATAAAATATGTAAACTTTATAAATATAATTGAATAAATTAATAGGTATAATAAATAAAATAAAAATACTATTATTATAATTTAATAATAATATTTATTAATATTAAAATATAATACATTTATGTAATTTTACATATAATAAATCAGGGAATAATAATTTATAAATTATGGAATTCGCAGAACAGAAGAACCATGTCTGATCTTTCGCTTCTCGTCTAGTTTGCTAAAAGACTGAAGTCTTTTTAAGGTGGTCGTGGTTGTTTCAATGAATAGGTAATCCATTTCATTGAGGTACTCCGGTATTGCACAACTTTCAGATGATTAAGTAATCAATTGTATTTTTTTCTAACGCTTTTAAGTTGAATAATTTATTAGGTATTTGACATGTTCCTGCACCTTGTAAAAATTTTCTGGTTCCTTTCTCCTTAAACTGTGGACTCCTTAATTAAACTCATTCATCAACACTGCCGATAGCAGAATTTTAGAAAGAAAACCATTGCCCTTCAAGAGAGAATGGAAGATGGATAAGGCGTGAATATAAGGTCAAAATGGTCGAATTCCTTCAATGTAGCTAGAAATTGTTATGGGCCTTTTCACAGCTGGGTTGAGTTAATCGGTCTCAGTCAAGAATTGGATTGTTTTTTATCCCGGAAACTCGGGTTTTTCGTTCAGCAAACAGGCAAATCAGCACTCGCAAATTACACGCTTTTGTTATTGGACTTTTAGGCACACTCAAGTCCTATAACAAATGTTGAGGCCTTAACTTAGATGTACCCCGAGAAAATTATATTAAAGTTATGTAAGTAATATGGAAGGGAGTAATTAAAGCTTTGGATCGTCCACAATAAAAGACAAAAAAATGCAGCTTAATTGGATTGAACTAATGAATGCAGAGAGGAAAGATAATTAGCCCTTACCATTTCAGGAAACATGACACCGCATTCCAATAAAACGAATTTAGATACTACTTGGGCGGAATTGCTTTCTAAAAAGATTCAAAAAAATATTCCAAGAAAATAACGTCTTTCAAGTTGTCATCGTTCCTAAGGTCACTGCAAATGAAGTTTAAAAAACGTAATTACCATTGTAAAGTTTCATACAAAACATGGAAGCAAATTACAGAAAGGTTTAATTAGCAACGAAATGACTCACACCGAATTTGGGGTGTTGTAATGCTGGATAATGAAAGTAAAGCATCACCCCATCCTGTAATTTAAGAAACACTTGTATTATTCCGTTTTGAAGATGTAAACATTCTGGCTAACTAATTGAGTCAAGTGATATCTCATCAGGAGATTTGTGAGGGAACCCTTCAAATTTAGATTCAACTGCAGAAACGTGCGTTCTAGACAAGCGGCGATTTTAATTTGAGTGCAGGATATTTTGCTTGAAGACGCAGGTCAAAATAAAAATTCTCCATTAGGGGCACCAGATCAGAGTATCTCCTGATCTAAATTACGATGGTGAATATCATTTGAAATGCAAAGATATTTCATGATATGTTTCAGGCGAATTCGAATTTACGTAATTCAGAATTAAAATAAACTGCTACTAAAAGCTCCCGAGTTATTTTGTATTCAAAAAGAATTGGCAGCATATATTCCGTGTCTCTAATCCAAAAGCAATTATGGGAATACCTAAGACGTACGAGGATAAACTTTCGTCTGTCTCTGACACAACCTATAACGTATGTGATGCGGTGAAAACAACTTTAACCTCGACCAAAAGCATTCCATTCTCCATATCTGGGGCAACGGAGAGAGAGACAGAGAGAGAGAGGGAGGAAGAAAGAAAATGGGACTTTGTTTTATACGAGGAGAACCATTAACTGGCATCTTTTTTTCCCACAGCACATCCATTAATGGTTACGGTTCAAGAGACCGTTAGTAATGGCCTCAGTCTCGTGCACCTGGATGTAACCTTGATTGAATGATGATCACGTCACATTAGCTGCACGAGGCGGAATGGGGGAAGGGCTCGAGCTCATCATTGTCTCACCTCTTTCGGCAAAGCCGCGATATTTATTTGGTAGAAAGGACGCGTTCAATTGGTGGCACGTGCGCTTTGACAATCTTTCGGAGAGACTTTTGTGAAGAAAAGAAAGGCATCCGGTGAAGAAAACATACGTAGACGATTCTCGTCTGGTTTACGCCCATTATCTAGTTATTCGATTCTTTGCAATGAGATTTGAGATCGTTTTAAAATAAATTTTACAAAAGATGACTTATTTGGTGTTCGTGACTCTGAAGAGGAGTTCTTCGTGAACACCATGAATAAGCAAATCTGTATAAAAAATATCGTAAAGAAGTTGATCTCAAGAGTGCAGTTAATGCAGTGTAGTCTTTTGATGCGTAGTTTGGAAAGCAAAGTTTATCATTCTAGGACAAAGAATGATAAATATTGCAGATCAAAGTTTCGTAATGGATTATATTAATAAAATAATTTTACCAAGGTATGTCTCTGGTTGTCTCGCAGCTCAACATAGAACGAGAAACACGGACAAAGATAGAACAAGAGAGTAAAGATGTAATTTCAAAGACATTGATAAATTAACTTAAAAGAACTGCTACGCAAGGTGAAATGTGGCTGAACTACGCACCATGCATTTTTATATCTGATTTCTTGAGCCTTTGCCGAAAGTTTTTGAGAAATTGTTGGCAATTTATTAATCCTGGAGACTGGTTTTAGTTTAAGCATATACATTTCTCGACAAAATTAGGAGAACGCGTAGGAATGAAATGGAACAAAATTTGGTAGGGTGATGTACCATAGAATAACGATGAAATGAGGAGACAGCGAGAAACTTCGGACAGGTATGAGGGACATTTATAGGGGTTGCGTAAGAGTTACCAAGAAAGTCACATTACAGAAATCGATACAAGATTCTCGTAAATACGGTCACATGACATGAGAACGGCTTATGACCTCCTTCAATGGCGAAACAGGACTGACAGCAGTGAACCATGCTCGACATAAGGGTGTCTATATGATTTTGAGCAACAAATCCATTTTTTAACTACCACAGATCGAAACTTACCAAGCGACCGAGGAGTTGACTGCCGGCTTGCATTGCGACGTCCAGCAGTCCCACATATCTTCGGTTGGATTTAAGTGTGCTGATCGTGCTGGCCACGGCAGTCGTTAGATATCTTCAGTTTCAAGATGTTCCTGCGCCACTTGAGCTCTATGTGTAGTGGCTTCGTCATGTGTGAAAAGAAAATCTGCGCCAACTGCACCAACCACCCCAAAAAAGTCCCACATAGGGTTCAACGTCTATTTCGGGCTCTTCTGCTCAGTTCAGCTATCCCTATCAAAAACATGAAGGGTGCCGCGGTTGATCATTATTCCACCCTACGCACGCACGAGAACACTTTCTGTACCTCATGCGTCCCTTTCTGTGTTGTTGGAAGGATGGTACCTCATTCCAGATGAAATAACGTCTAGAATATGTTTGTCCGCTAAAACGGGACTCATTAGACCTGAACAGAACTGTATCCGATTTTTCAGGGCTCCACGTCACATGTTCATAGCACCAGTTTCGACCAGCTCTGCAGTGGTTTGGGGCTAATGGGATACAAACCACTGGCTTTCCTGCGTAGAGTTCACTTGAATTGAGCTTTCTTAACACAGTCTGGTTGGAAATGTTTTCACCTGTAGCCGAAGCAACCTCAAGAGACAGTTAACGACAGGACATCGTAGGGTTCCACTTGTATTACGACCAGATAGTTGTCTGTTCTGGTTGACGTAGACCTCGGGAGACCTTGGCCTGCTTTTTTGTAATGGTTCTTGTTTGCTGAAACTGCTTCCATAGTGCCGAGACGACACTGTGTGATACATTCAGCGAACGTGTGCTATACTTGCCCGGCTTCAAGTCGTCCAACGGCCAACCATTTCAAAGAATCATCTAAACAACGATGACTTACCATCCTGAGTACTGGAATTGTGGCTATCCCAATGAGCAAGCCAAAATGCGGGAATGAAGTGATGGGGTTGCAACCCGTGTTTTATAGGCATCATATGAAATCTTTTTGCATGCTTTTGTATAGCATTGACTAGCACCAATGCTGCTGCTCTGCAAAGTTATAAGAAATGCAGGAAAACGACCTTTCAGATTCTTTTCTTTTTTATTTATATCAAAACTGTTATTTCGAGAATATTCAGTGTGGGTCACAGCGATATCACGACCAGTGGGCCCAAGGATTTAGGTTGTCCAATCGTTGGTTTGGTGGAGTATTTTTAAAGATATAGGGCTGTTGAGAAGTTTGGCTGGGGGAGGGCAGAATTTATAGTTTTTCCTCTGATCACGATACTTAATGCAACTGTTAATTTTTCTTATTTTAGTTACTCGATCGATTTGATCACGGGGAATACAGCTTCCAGACAGATGGCTTGTTTGAAGCGACCAGAATGAATTTTTACAGTATAATGATACATTTTCAAAAGTTCTGTGCGTGATCAAAGGTTGTCCATCTACTTTTCAGAAGAAAATTGTGAATTTAAGATGGAAGATAGATATTCTTCTCAAATACTGACGAAGCTTCGATAAGTATTGAACTCTTTTTCAGCAAAATGTGACAATCCCTATATTATTTCCACGTACACAGATCTGGCTATTTTTATATAAATTAGATCACAACTGTTTTTAGTTTTCTGAATCAAATCTTTCCTGTGAGAGACTTTATTAATATATATCTTAAAGAAGCTTGTCAGATAGGAAAAATCCAAACTCCTTGGAATCCCCTTTTATTTTAGTCTATAACACTGTTTATTTCTTGTTCATTCTTTTTTTCTGACAAACCTCATTATCTATAATCCAGAAGATAGATAGACAGAGAGAGATGCAATACCAGGACCTTTTCTGCGTTATCTGGAATTGAGATTTCATTTCTATAAACTACACCATTTCATATTCTTTGTCATTTTTTCAAAATCGAAATTAACTTTGCCCTTCAATTTTTTTCCTCTTCGATAGTAATCTCGTTTCTCTTTCTTATCTCTTTGAGAGAAGAAGAGTAATTTAATAGGGATGACTTCCCTGTGCAAGAGAGAGCTCTACTTAAACTTACCTAAACAATGTCTGTGGCGGAGGATTTCTGCCTTCGTGACAGGTTGGCAGCTTGTAACGGGTCCGGAACAAAATAGCATCCGCTGTGTGTGCAGAAACTGATAAAATTACGGCTGCTTGCCTGTTCAATAGTTGAGTGAGTCCAGCTGGCCCTAATTGGATTAGTATGGAAAGGTATTGACGCGGAACCAGACCTTGTAATGCACTCATGAGCTCAGAAAACCCTCATACTTTCCAGACTTAATTCTCTATTTCAGTAATAATCGCATCAGTCACAATGGATCTCATCTAGAAGACTTTAACACTGCAATCAGCATTTGGGCTAATCAGATATGGCACTTCTGTCGGAATTTTTTAGGAAATTCTTGAAGGATGGTTTTTTCTCTGTTCAAATAAAACTGTAATCAATTAAGGAATTCGGCAGTATCGAAAATATGCAAATTCTTTGTTCCTGGGTACCTTACAGTGGATCAGATGGAAACAACAATTATATTAACACGTTACTTGAAAATTAAATGATGCCATTGACCTATCTAATTTGCGAAAGTTGTCTGAAGTACAGGGGAGGTTGTAAAGTCTTTTCCTACTTTTAAAAATTATTAATTTGAAAATTATAGATCGTATCAAAAACAGTAAATCTTTCACCCATATTTATTGACCATTATATTTCCCCGTGTCCACCATTACCTCCTAATTAGGAAACAAATCAAGACATGGTATTGTGTTCTCCACAACCACCTTTAAAAATTTTCGATGGAGTTAATTCCTAAACCCTAAATCTCTGTGATGATATATAGAGCTTTGTACAATGGCTAGAAATGAGCGTAGTGCTATGTTTGCTCTATGTGTGTGTTGTTTTGTTGTTTCTAACCAATTAGCTATCAGAAAACAGCGACCACCGAAAAGGCTGCTTCCCAGTACCCGTCCAAGACACGAGGAGGCGGGCCACAATTATACCCGTACTAAACTAAATGTATTATTACCAGCACCCATAGGAAGAAGCCCAAGTCGTATGGGTGCGTCAGTCTCCTGTACTCCCCTACCGTTAAATGGATAAAATAATAATTAAAGTTTTAAAAAATAAATAAATGATACACTAAAATAATAATAATTATTATTAGAGAAAAATAATTAAGGAGAAAAAGAGAGAATAATAAAGATTAACACTACCCTAAGGAAGTAATGAAGCGCAACTAAATAAAGCTGTACTTTAACACAGGAGGGTTTTCACGTCAGATCTTAAAAGTAGTTTTGTTGAGTGCAGACGTCAATTCAGTGATCCTTGTCGTTTGTTAAAAATGTATGGTAGCAAATTCCTGTAGAGCTGGAAAGGTATTTTGACTTTCAGTGAGATATCTTCCGTTTCCAGGAGAAAAATTATGTACTATTCTAGATAAGTTTTGTCTTAAAGCTTGGTAAACTGGGCAAAAAATGAGACATGACTCCAGTCTTCAGAGGCCCTGCAGAAACAGGTGTCTGACGTAGCTAGATTGAACTGAAGAAGACGAGGGTTCAACGAGCCGTGACCAGTTAGAATTTATGATGCAACAAGCTTGGTCATCTCACTTGCCATCTTTTATATAGCTCAGTCCAACATTTCGCCTTTTCATTCTTTGAATCATAGGTCAAATCAGAAAACGTTAGAGGATATGCTTTACGAATATAATAAGTAAAACTTTTGCACGTGAGATACAGATCTAGAGCCTGCAATATTTGTGAAGATGCAGATGAAACTGTCTACAAATTCTCAGAAGCTAGCAAAATGGTCCGTTGGACACTGCCCAATTTGATTTGAACTGTAATAAGTTTGGTTATGTGAAACCATATGCTGTCTGCATGTCTAACTATTGGAATAAACACTGTGTAGTACAAAATTCTGAGAGTTACCTTTTTTAAAGACCAATCCTGCCGAGAGATTTTGAATAACATGGTCATAAAAGTTTTAACTTTTTGGAAAGATTCTGGATGTGTGGTAAGAATGAAATTTTTCATCAAAAATGATACCAAGATGCTTATGAGTGGTAATAAGTAGCAAAGGCACTCCATTAAATTTGACAACCGTAGGTCTATTATGGTCTAGTTGTCCATGAAATATGATCATCTTGGTTTTAGATGGTGACACCCTTAATTTATTTTTCAGAGTGCAATCCAGAAAGTTATTGAATACAGCGTTAGCCCGTTGTTCCAATTGGGACCTGGAGTTGGGACCAATTGGCCCGTTGTTCCAATTGGGACCATGTACTAAGATGGAGAGATCGTCGGCAAAGGCAATCAATTGCACATCGGCCGTGTCAGACGCCGAAGACAGCCGTCATCGAGGACGAGGTTCCACACAAGGGAGTCAAGGATTGAACCCCACAATATGAGAGAGAATTAAACTTCATAACTGGGTTGTCACCCATTGTATCACAGAGTGCCTGCCCGCCCGCCGATGAGTGGCCAAAAGGCTTCAGAGAATAAGTAACATTAGTTTCCTCCACTGGCGAAGCTTTGCTTATTCTAGGTGGTGCAATAAAAGACAACTCGTTGTGAAGGCGTTCACAATATGAGATGTAACAAAACGATGCCATTTCACCCACTTCGGTGATTAACTACGAACTTAATCCGTGGCACTAACTTGTTCGTCTATTAAATTTCGCATACTCTGAGGCTTTCAGCCCTAAACATTTTTGGTCATCTAGTTTATTTAAAAATTTTGTTTTTCATAGCTAGTTTCCCTCCTACTTATTTCCATCAATTAGAAGCAGATTGAAGTCACCTGTAATAAGACATTTATATTTGCTTGCCATTTCCAACTGAGTGTAGAGGCTCTCATCACACTCTTCACAATCTTCTGGTCTGTAGATTACTCCCACTCTCATTATACCTTCTTTGCTTCCAACTGACTCAAGCCACACAGATTCTATGCTGGCAGAAGTAACTTCTGACTCAGCAAGTGCTCTTTTTGTGCTCAGGCTGCTTTTGATAAGAAGCATCACTCCTTCTGTCGTTCCTGAATGCATTATATATACAATAATGGAACTCGTCTCCTCTTATGTCAGCATTCATTGTCGAAACCAGGAGTTCGAATTCAGTCATTTTATTAAAGCATCGGCTGTTGCGGCAACAAACAACAATTCTTGAGATGTGTGAAAGCATTACTTTTACCCATATCATCAGATAAACGAGTGTCTATATTAAAATTCTCTTCCTAACTGGCAGTTTCCTTAATCTTAGGTATCCTCAATCATAATGGCACAAACCCTTGTATCACCTATGTTCAAATGAATACCGTCTCTGCAAAATAAATGCCTTCTAACTGCAAATGTGGGCCACACTGATAAAAAAAACTTTCCCTCCAGAACCTTGCACCCTCTCAAGTCCAAAGTTAATCTAACAATGTTTTAAGCACATAACCCTCCTATCGTGTCTGGGCAGGATTGCAGCCACACACATTCTGATCCAGCTCGCGGAATTTTTCATCATGGTCCTACATTTATCCAACAAATCGTGAGTTCGCGTTCGTTTGATATCGTTAGTGCCCAATGAATAATGATGGTCTCTTTATCCCACCTTAAAATTGGACCATCTGTTGGTAACTTCATCAATTGTTGCTCTCGGCAAACGAACCCTAGTTCTGGTCCGCCTATCTTTATTACAAAAATGTTACCCTTTCCATGACAATAAAATCCCCTATAAAACTAAACCTCCTTCAACCAGAACAGTATGCACTTGACTGTCCTTTTCTTGGACCCGAATCGGTGGTGCATCACTTGGCGGTCACGAGTTTAAAAGAATTTGATAAGCCTGAAGAGACTTCAAAAGAATCTGATAAGCCAGTCATCAACTATTGCCAATCGCTGTCCATTTTGCAAGTAATTGCCTTGTTTAAAATTCCCGTTTTACATTTATTTACTGGCAGTTGTACTGGAACTAGAAACTTTTCAACCTTTGGTATCTAGAAATGAGCTCCACACAGCTCGTGAATGATCAATATTTTAAGCTTTGGAAGAGCAAAGTGCGGGAGACACATCTGAATGATGAATGGCATATGGAAAAATCCCAATAATCAATTTTCTATTTGAAAACTGTTATGACCACAGAGATAGAAAAATCTTCCAAAGGATAGCAATATTGCAAGAATTTAATATTTCCTTAGATTAACTTCGCGCAAACAAATAAATACGAAAACTCTCTTCCCACTTATTGAACTAGTTATTTTTAAAGAGCTTCATTTCTCCTTTTCACAATACTCATTGAATTCTTTTTAAAGGGCTTCGTGTACTAAAGAAACTTACGCAATTGATGCACTTTATTCAGTAGTAAACTTCATCCTGCGGGCGAAGATTGTGGGGAGGCGCGTGGAACCCACTGTTCTCAGCCAATTAAATCACGTCCGTTTGGAGAATGTTAAGAAGTTCGAGAAGTGTTCTTTCCTTCTTCAATTCCCACCTTTGTTGCCATTAAATGCGTTAATTGGGTGATAAGAAAAGTGGTCAAGCACTACCGTATTCCCTATGTGAAGGAGTCTCATTCCGTTTGTGATTGAGCGCCTTCAGTCGTCTACAGTAATGTACTGAATTCTGTTTAGTGCACTCTGCAACTAAATCAGAAGGTCTTACGTTTCACTTTCTCAAACGTCAAGTCAGTTCCTATTCCAGCAAGAAATTTGCCAGAGGATACCAACAACTAAATAAATAATTTTCTAAGTAATCGGTGGTGAAATTATTTCTCTGTAGGGTGAAGAAATACGTTTTAAAATATCTAGTCAGTCAACTGGGTATTTCTAATAAAGATTTGTGTTCGATTCGTCTTCCTGACTGCTACCAAACACTTTCTTGTTTTAGAGAATTTCGAATAATGGGCCCATCAAAATTAAACCCAATCTCATTATCGTTGACTTTAATCAGAGTAAGTTTAAATTATAAAATATTATGTTGATTCCAAAGGAGAAATCTAAACAATTCTTATCCGATTCCCAACAGACGTGTTTTTATAACGCAAAGGGACAGGGACCTCTGGATCCTGCAAATTGGTATTATGGACGTTGATCCACACGGATGGAGACGCATAAAGGAATTTATCTTTCCATGTTTATGCAAAAGACATCACAGCTATGAGCATTTCCAAATCGGTGTGACCAAACTGCATCGAAATCCTGCCTCGCTACAGACCCTTTAAAGACAGTGATGGATGAAACTGCTTTGCAAATGAAGAGAAATTGCATTATTCAGAATAACAGTTGCGTCCCACGGTAGTAATATGCAAACATCTAGCATGTGGGTTCTTCGTATTGTGCGAATCAGCTAGGCTATTCATCCCACACACACACACACAAGGCCCATCAAATCCATAAGTAATGTAAATATTGAAAAACAAGGAGTCGCATTTAGACTCTGAGAAGAAAATAATTCCAGCCGCTTCTTAAATTTGTAGTTTGGAGAGTTCGAAGGAATAATTCCTTCAAACTTAGTTCTGATGTCACATCAATGGCCATATTAAAAGAATGAAGACGTGCAGCACTGGTAACTAAGAATAAGATTTTTTATTTTATAAATATGGTTGAATATATTACAACAGAATGGTAATAATCAGTTATTTAGGATGTAAGTATTGAATAAAATTAGAAACAATGTTATTGTGTAAGGCCCTTATTTTTTGGCTCGTAAACAAAATAACACCACCATAACTGTGGCGATTTTATTAATCCTGACTGCGAGGGTTAAGATGCCATTCAATACTCCAGGAATAGTTCTACCCATGGCTCTAACATCTTTTAATAATTAATACCAATTATTATTTATCAACCAAATTACCAATAACGTAAGACAATATTATTATTGCTTACTGGAAAGAATCAAGTTTTTTACTGTACCACAGTGGTGATGACTCTCGCCCCACATTCCATGGAAAAGATCTACGTTCGAATGCTAGGAATGGAAGAAGCTTTTATGGATCTTTTTTCACACCAAGCCAGGGTTATTCGTACCCGAACGTGAATAGCATGTTTTTTCTCCCGAAAACTAGGGTTATTTCAACCAGAAAAACAACCGAAGAACACAAACAATTTGCACACAGGAATTACACTTGGGTTGGATGAGATACCATTAGGTAATCCGTAACTTAAAATGTCCTAGTCTTTAGTTTGAATTCATTTCAAACAATTGAGATTCCTATCCTCATTTGAAATCTCGAAGAGTTCACTTTCATTCGTTTTTTGATCCATCCTCAGGGCCTTATAGAATTAGTCCCGCATCGGGTCAGGTTACCAGCAGTTCAAATCGGGTCTTCAGAAATTGAGGTTCACGGGTCGGATGCGGTTACAATTTTTGAATATAAATAATTTAATACAACAATACCCAAAAATATTAAAGCTTCTAATTTAAACGAGGGTTTCGTTTGTTTGTTATTTGGTTTTTAGGAGCATTAGCAACTAAGGCCATATTGCTCCGGGAATATGCGGTGGTCATTCCCTGACCTTTCCGCATCCTCCGTATTTGGTGGTGATGGGCTCGAACCCCGGTCTAATCAAGAAGAGTGTGTTATGCACTGCTGCTGCTCCTCCTTCCCACCTGGCTACGGAGGCGCCACGAGGGTTTCGGGGAATATTTTTTTTTATATTCCGACTATAGGTAATATTACCAGGAAACCCTTACGGGACAGCTGATATATTTCCTTTGTTTAGAAATCGGGAAAGGGATGATCAAATGCGAAAAGGGAAACAATGATAATTTCTGCTTCATTCACTTTTCCGATTTTTAAATATGGACATGGGGGGGGGCAAGGGTATATCTACAATCCGGAAAAATTGGCTGGGTAACATATTCACTGTATTCCGAATAATTCTCAACGCTTCCCCGATAGTGAAGCGTTGCTTACTCCAAGTCTTTCCTCATGTAGGCGCCATTAGTCAACCTCACTAGATGAGTCCCCCATCTTTGGTCCTTTTCGAGAAACTGTATGTCTTTTTGAACTGCGATTGGAACTTTATATCCGCACTTAGTCAAAGTATTTAAAGTGCACTCTCTCACTTGCTTTACACGGTGGAATTATAACCTTCCTATCTCTACAAGCAAATGTTCGACAAATCATTGGCAGGACACCATAGGTCCTCCTTCATTTTTTAATATTTAAGTTCCTTTGGATTTGTTTTTTGAAGTGTAAATCTTTGTATTTGATCTTTCTTTTGTGTCTGCGCATAGTTTTGAGCTTTTTATTCAAACCTCAGAAAGAGTAGTTTATTATTCGTCTACAAATTTCTGGATCAGATGACACCGTAATGTTTCTGTTATACGCTTCAATGATATAAACACTTTCTCAAAAGAAAGCGTGAAAATAATATATCCATTACATTCCATAATGGAAACGTCGGTTATGGAGTATGACATATTCAGAAAGGTATGTGGCGCCTCGAGGGAATAGGGTGAGAAGCACCGCGATAAAGAACCCAGTCAAAGTACTGAATGAGGGATAACTTTACACGATTTAAATATCATCATTCCCGAAGAAGGCAAAATGTATCTCGTGGCTTGACACGAATCTGCCGATTTCTTTCATATTTCACTAGGAGAGAAGATAAGCTTCATCTTTCGCCTTCCCTGTGAATTACGTGTCAATGAGAATATCATTACACTTAATGGCCCTCTCGGCCTTAGCTCTAGGTGTAATCCAAGATGATGTATGGTTGCTTTTTATTTGGAAATATCACGTAATGTCGCTTCTTAAAGATTAAAAGTCTACTTTGGAATTGGAAAACATTCGCATGGAGATTTCCAGTTTATCACACTGACGTGAAGGAAGGAGAGAAACTTGCTGGGCTTGTCCAGTTCACCTTTAGTACTCATGCCCTAAGATAAGAATAATCACAGGAAAAGTATTGCGAAGAAACTGGGAGTTTGATCTCACCTGGAGTAGAAAAAAAAACAGTTTTTTAAATCACATTTTTATTATAATATTTATTCACATTTCTATTATAATACTGAATTTAGTATATTCTAAAATTACTGTATAATTGATAATTATTTTAGATATCTGCCAATTTGAAATACAAAATGGTTATTTGAAATATCACGTGTTCTGTTTTTTTAACTTTCAAACAGCCAAGAATATTTCTGATATAAGTTTGATTTAAATTGCCAAGGGATTTTCAGCTTGATCCAACTTGATCCTGGATCGTTCTGAAAGAAGAGTTAAGTCTTAAGTTTTTATTCCGATACACTCAACACACTACATAAAAATGGCCAGCTTTGGCGCAAGTTTCTTCAGAAGATGCACTACAGCGGCTAATGGGGGAAACCTGAGGTTTGCCACAACATTACATGAATATCCCCTGTATTCCGATACAAAATTCCAGTCTTGTTAACCATGAATTAATTCTCTCTTTCTTTTTGCTGTTATTTTGAATTTAAATGTTGCTTATGCATCTTAAATTTTCTTTTGTCTTATGAATTGGAATCTTCTTTTGAAGATTCAAAGCACTGTATCTTCGAAGCACTGTAATTCGATCTAAAATTCTGAATTTTGCGGGTCATTTTATCCTTTTATTTTCATAATTCAAGCCCTACATTACAGTCGCTTCTGATTCACCTAAGCCAAATTCATTTCGCGTCTATGAAAATTGAGAGATGTATTACGGGGGTGACAAGATCGGATTGGTTATTGATTGCATTGCATTTTGGCAAAAAGCAAAGAAGATCATGAGGCATCAGTGTATTCTGTCTGTAAATTTCGTGTACAACACAATCGGATTGGCTGTTTTCTGGATGAAAAACTTGAATTTCAGGAAGATAAACGCCGAATAATTTGGTCACCGTTCGGGAAAAAAAAAAAAAACCATAAAAATCCTCCCATTTACGTGGTACTCGAATCTAGGCCTTTTCTACACAGTGTTGAAGGGCAGCACTATGACCATTGTACTTGCCGTGAGTGCCACTGGGATTAATGTTTAGTAATCGTTCTTTGTCGGTGCTAATTGACCAAAATATCACAATATTCCGTTTTAATAAATTTCAGATAATCTTGAACACCTCTCATTAGCAGTCTTCTTTAATTTTTGTTTAGCATATCTCTCTCATCAAATATTTAATCAAATCTTTATCGTTCACAATGGAATTACATGTTTAAAATGTAATTTATTTCTCCCAGCAATTACTGTATATGTTGCCTTTCAACCCGTAATTTCCTCAGTCATTCTGGTAAGTTATAGTTATAACTTTCGGCTTCTCCATCAACCATTAAATGGCTTCGGATATGTATGGTAATTGCACTGTTAAATGATTCATTGTCTACATTTGCCATCAGGATTTAAGTTGGTCTAAAAATAGGATGAAAATAAAGTTTAATTTCTGGTTTGCTTCAGTTTCCAATTAGTTTTTTGTGCCGATCTAAGTAAATAGATGAGATTTAATTTTCTTTCCAGAAGTATACAAAAATAAAAGCGCACTTTAATTCTCAGATGAATGGTTTGTTGGTTGATAGACACCCGAGAAATTTTAAGACTGGCAAGAGAAAACTCACAATACAATGGTGATTAATACTGATGGTTCACTTAATTATTTATAGTGGGGCAATGATAGTTCGAAACGTTGTTGGAGACAAAAGTTTGGGAGATATACCTGTGTTACTGTTTTGGCATCCAGTGACTATGCTGTTTGTGTAAGAACCTTTCAGTACTGATAGTTTCCTACTGCAATTTACTGATGTTCCAGTTCTCCACTTTAAAAGCTAAGGATTTAATGAATCCCTTAAAAAATGAATTTTCCAAAGCTCTCTCAGCCGCGTATGAAATGTATGCAACTCTTTTCATTCATTATTTCTTCCATCTTTGATTTCCTGCTTTGTCTTTTTCATTTCTGAGATACCCATAAAGATCTGGGAGCAGGTTAGGTGCAGAAATTAATGGAAGGAAGAGTTGATAAGCAGTAAACTGAAAAACCTTCTCGTTTTAAAATTTAATGCAAATAATTTATAATATGGAAATATTTGTGGAACACAGGAGGTAAGTTTTATGACTTCAAAATCATTCCGTTTTTAACTCAGTTTGCGAATTTCCAAAAATATCCCAAAACCATTAAGATCTCTGCGACTCCTTGAAATCTCAAAGAAGTACATTAAAATAACTCTCTGAATGATGCAGAATTCAGATAATGATCTTGTTTATTTATTTATTTTTTCGTTCAAAATTCTCTTCAGCACCAGAAAGGTCCCTGAAATGAACTGAATACTCGCGATCAATTTCTTTTGCAACGCTGTGTTTGGATAGGAAGGAAACCAAGTCTGTAGATCGATCGATCAAAAGTGCCTGAAGGTTATTATTTATACGGAAATCTCAAATACTGGCGCATTTTTTACGACCGACCATCGACAGTTTAGAATCCTGCTGTAATATTCCCTTAAATCGGAGATAATCTGCCTGACTAATAATGGGGAAGTTATGCGATCCTTATTCACACAAAAAAGCAATACTGCTTCTTTTATAGGTTCAGGAAAAGAAATCATCAGTTTGGTTGTTTAACAACGCCCTAGAAGGGTCGATAGTTTGGGGTAGGCTGCTAGCACAGACTGCATTAATTTGCTGTTATCGCTTTTACTATGATCGAGTTTCTTGGAATCAGATTATTATTACGATAGCTTTGAAAACACAAAATTACTGTAACCATTAATGTACACCAATCTTCTATACTTGGTAGGGATTCGTTAATTTGTTTATTGAAGTATAAGCTCTTTATCGATAGCCAACGTTGCGTAATATCCTATTCTGTATTACACTTTGTGGCATTACTGTTACTCCTTTAAGTATCAAAGTTTGAACATCAATGGACATTATGAGCCTAGCAACATAAAGTCATGAGGCGTCAGTATACGGTTTCTGTAAATTGCGTGCATTCCATGATTGGCTATTTTTGTTTCGGGATGAAAACCCCGATCTTTGGCCAAGGGAAAACCATAAAATCCACGGCAGACAGGTTAATTCGATCAAGGTATGAAAAAAACCCATAAAAAGCTCGGCATGTTGTGTGGAAGGACATCTTAATTATTTATTTTTTAAGATCTGCTTCAACCAACGAATTAATTATTTGCCAGCAATGACTTTTTCCTTTTAATCAACCTAAAGATCTTTCTTTTAATTTGTGCTTCTATAAATGTCATTAGAGGGAAAGTTCGGTGACCCAGGATTACTTTTACTTCAGGAATACTTTTCAGGAACTTCGCTTTCATGTGAAGGGCTGATTTCAAATAGCTCAATTATTTTTCTGGTTCACAAAAGATTAGGAGAAATAATTGAGAATCCAATATTTCTATCGCACGTAGATTCCTCTTCTCCAAAGTTCTTTTGTCGTCAATTCAAAGGTAGTTAGAGGAAAGCGGTAGAATTGATGACTTTCAGGTGGTAATGAACAATTCTGTAGGATATTAATGAAAAATAAATTTCTTCTTATCAGAAAATTAAACCACGGTGGAGGAAAGTTGATAGCTGCGGTTTAGAGCTACTGCTTTTACTTCCTTTTTCTCAAAATGATTTCAGAATTAAATGTTCATTAACTACGAAATAATGTCTATAATATCTATACATTTCATACTTCCACATCCTTTACAACGGGAACAGATTTTCGTTTCTTATTCAATGCCTGTATGTGTTTAGTGAGATCCGAGTATAACCAGTTTTGTTGCCATAAATGTCGCCTAATTACTCCTGAAAGTTAGCTACAAATAATACCTTAAAACAATTTATCTACAGATTAGTTTTAATCATTTTCTGAATGTGAGTAGATAATGCCCATTACTAACCGAATTTCCTTATCAAGTATCGTCTGTTATAGCTTCAGGTTTGGTTCTATTTTTTTTCCCCAAGGCAGTTAAAGCCCTGAGGTATCATAATATCGTGTCTGTAACAGCGTGTGTTCTTCGGTCGATTTTTCTGAAAAATGAGAATTTACAAGAAATTAAACCATGCCTCCAATCTGAGATCGATAAACTCGGCCACTGTGTGGAAAAAGCCAATAAAAGTTCCTCCCGGTGAGACGAGATTCGAAAAGGGTCTTTTCCACACGATTTGGAAGGACAGCGACCATAAGTTCAAGCCATTACATATCTCTGTGGAAAGCGAACATTTTCACCAGAAATGACATTGAAGTTTCTAATGAGATCATTCTATTCTGTTCGTGAAATTAGGTGAGCTGCTATTGATGCCAACGGTTGGAAATCTGGATCCGCGCTGGTTCTTCATAAAACTTTTTAAACTACTGGTTTGTTGTCCTGGGGCATTGCAGGTTCCTCGTCATCCAAAATCTGTAGTTTCGAGGTCTTAGATATTGACAAATTCTTATCAACAGGTACAGGTCTCTTTATATTTAAAACATTTAATAGAAAAATTGTACGATTTTAGTCGAGCATGTTTGGATGGAAGGCCTTGATGGGTGACAATATTATCTACCGTGATGTTAAGATTTCTGAGTGGGCACGCATATCACAGGGATGGCTGACAGTCTGGAAGCTGTTGTTGAGGTTTTACCATCATGGCTCAAAAATGGATGTCCACGTGGGGAGGTCTTGTAGGGATTTCAGCTTAAAAGTATACTGTACAGACAATTCTTTCATTGAAGCAACAGAAGCGGTTCAGTTGCTTCGATGCATAAACTTTGGACTGATGTTCGGAACGCTCCAGTAACAAATCGGATAGCGTGATGGTGGACGAGGTCCAGGCGTATCAATATGTTTCTGCTTAATACATATACACGGACCCACAATCTAGTTTTGACCGTACAAGTGCAGAACGGAGTCAAAAGGAAGTGCAGCGATCTGCTCCCAAGTTGCTAGATGAGATGGTTCAGCCATTCCATGCAGCTCTGAGATGGACTAACGCGACCAGTATTAAAAGCCAGCGAAGTTTGAAATATTCGTTAATTGCGATCTGCTAGAGAGCACAGCCCTTAGCAAGAATATGTGTCATGGAACAATTAGCCAAAACTAAGAGGTTCATTCAATGGCGTTTGTACGCTTTAATATAGGATCTGCACCATTTTTTGTTACCTTCATTTGAAAGCACTTGTGTAGCTTTCGTCTCTCCTTATTACCAACGTTCGCTGATCAAAAGAGGAGAAATTTAATCCCGCTTTTAGTATTCCTCGAAACCATTAAGGGCTCTGAGAGAATGGTACCTTAATTTCCGCGGAAATTGCAAGATCAAATGCTCCAGAGTATCAAATGTAACCAGCGGAATGGATGTTATTACCTTCATGTGCTAACAACACGATTCCACTTTAAATCGTATCTCCGGCAATGCAGATGAAAGCAATTAATACAATTACAGACGGTCACATTGTCAGAGTAATTAGCTCCGTACACGATAACGGAAGAATTCTCTTACCATTTGATTCCCATATCGCTGCTATTGACTTGGACAGTCTACTGATGGAAGTTCTTGAGGGAATTCGCACTGCCTTGGGCTAACGCGAATTGTTGAACCTGCATATCACTTCAGACTTAGTTGAGTTGAGTCCTAATACAGAGCGAGATCGTTGTTAGCCATATTTTGAATAAACATGGACTGCATGTTTACAAAGGCAGTAAATTTGTGAAAACAAACCTGGTGAAATTTATACATAAAAATGGACGATTTTAAATGCATTAGATCAATGAACTCAATACTGAATGAAAGAATTTCAAGGTTCTGAATTTTGTTTTTGAAACTTAGAAAGAAATCCGCATCCTGTTCTTCAACTAACTAAATAGATAAATTGAGATACTGGAGTTGCGAGAATTGCATTTTAAAATTTTCTTTAATATTATTTCTTATAATAAGTTGATTTTTTTTTGTACGTGAGTTAAATAAAGTCAGGCATCTTCTTAAGAAACAATATCTCTTATAAGAAAAGTTTCTAACGCTGGATGAAACTCTTAATTAGTGAGTAACGTCCCCCAGCAGCATTTTATCATTCATGTTGATGAAACCTCTAAAATGATGCACGGTTTCGGGTATCATCGATAATTAATTTCATAAAAAACTTCAAAAAACCTTAATTAAAGTTTCTGGTTTTCCCTGTAAGAGGAGACATTCTCTGGAAAGCAAAACATCCGTGTGTAGTTTTATTACTGCTACCCGGTAGTGAGATTCCGTTGATGTATTGCACGGGCTTGTAGTTAATTAATTTCTTAGCCTGCATACCTTGTTGGGGGAAGTCAGGATGAATGTTTCCCTGTAGATAAATAAAAGAGCACGCTGGACCGAGCAGATGACGAAAAGACGCCCAATATACAAACTGTTTGAATAAGGAAGAAAAAGAAAATGTTTTCCGTTTACTCTCTTTGAATATTAAACACCATCGGAATGAAGCAACCCTCCTTTGGGAGTCAACTTGCGTGCAGAATAGACTATCGGCTGAATCTAAAGAACTACCCAATTCAACGTTATCGTAAATCCTGATTTACATTTTACATGAGTCAACAAGTCCATGATTTCAACTCTGTTGCGTTTCCTTTTGGTCTACAGTCAACCTTTGTAATTTTTGCGTACATTTTTAATCACCAATCTTCTGAATTAGCGTATTCAGTTTGTTTAGTGTATTGTTTTGTACCTCTTTTTAACAGACTATACACGACTTTGATGTAACCTATTTAACGGACAAATATCTTCATCTTGGAAGTTGATAAATTATTTCTTGGCACACTGTTTAACTGACTGTAAAAAGGAGTTGCTTTTAAGGTGATAGTTATAATAATAGTCCTTCCACACCATCTGGAAAAGGATTTGATTTTCTAGTTCCATCTAAAAGGTCGGAAAGTCTACGGACTGGCTTTTGTCACATCCTGGCCAAGTTAATCTTGAGAGATCAATGCCTCGATCCCTTAAGAACTAATTTGGTTCCTTTCTTCCAGAAACAATGATTTTTCATCCAGTAAACAGCAAATCAATCGAAGAATGCACCTGGTTACTCACAATATACTGACGCCTTAGTTTCTCTCGTGTTTAACACACACGCACACATCCCTCTTCTACAGCTAAACTGGTGACTACATTGATGAAGAAATTATCACAAATATCTTCTGCCTACTACAAACTGGTGGCAGATTTTTGACGGATCATTGCTACCATCGGACCAAAAGTGTGCTCCAATGACAGAAATTGATTTGTTCGTTAAAACACGAGTTTTTACAAAAGTGATAGTGTCCGAATACTTTCGTTGCGATAGTGTACCTTGGAACCTGACTTTAATAACCAGGTTCCAAGGTCTAAAAACAAACAAGACAAAACAAATACAAGCGCATCACATAAGATAAATTTACTTCTTGTGAATCATTGAATTCTAGAAATTGTCTTCTTGAAGATTGTT
This sequence comes from Mastigoproctus giganteus, assembly GCF_048544385.1. Classification (NCBI taxonomy): domain Eukaryota; kingdom Metazoa; phylum Arthropoda; class Arachnida; order Uropygi; family Thelyphonidae; genus Mastigoproctus; species Mastigoproctus giganteus. The sequence continues at coordinate 61,443,817 of NC_143582.1, forward strand.
TGGCCCATCGGAATCTATGATCTTAGATACTCATTGGAAATTTAATTGGTTTAGTTTGCGAACAATTTCATATTTAAGGCAGTTTGTTTAAGTTTAAAATTGTTAGCATTAATCAACTTAAAGCTGTTAATAGCCTTCATTTTAAAAAATATAATTTCCACTTATCTGAGTGATGTTTCTATTAACATCACCTGTGATTTCTCTTCGCAGTTTTGTAGGAAACATTAAAAAGCTGTGCAGTAAACTGTGGGCACTGGTTAGTTCTTTCATGTTTATTAGATATAAACATTTCTACTCTTGAAGTAGGAAGTTCAGATAAACAGAAAAAGAGAATATAAGGTGCTCGAGTTTACAAAGTAATTTTAATGTTATCTATTAAAATTCTGAGCACGTTTATCCTCCTAAATATTCCGTTTTCTCATTACTTGGTACTGAGACTGTTTAACGTGTTTCATTTCTAGTTTACAATTTAAATGTTTCCAATTAGCAGCAACATAAAAATGACTTCAAAAATTCCCTTTAATCTCTTTTAATCGCCTTTTGTTCCGGAGATTATAATTAAAATAGCAAATTTCATTAATGTTTAGAATATTTTTCACTTTGGGTTACCTCTCTTACAATAAATTTCCTGATGGCCTCTTTATTCTGATTAAATTTAAATGATTAATGCGTCTCCTATATTGGAATGTTTCTTTAGAAAATGTCTTCGGACCGGTTTAAAAGGGCAGGCAGATTAAATAAGGCACGTTCCTTCCCAAAACCTGAAGTTATTAACAATTCTTCAAAATAATGGACAATCAGAATTATGAATGATCACTAAAGAGGACCTGAACCACATTGTAGATTTTAAGGCTACTTTGAACTCAGGCCTCTTACACCGAATAGGAAAGACCTGGGTTCGAATTCCTTTAATCATATATCCTTTTTATTTTTTCTTTCTTTTATAGAACTTCGCTGAGTGATGTTATTCACCTAGAAGTTCACACGGTATTTTTGCATCATACCATGTTTCTCTGACTTCCATCATCATTTGCCTTCTACTACATTTTTGTATTTTATATCTTAACTTTTGTCCATCACTGTATGTTCGCAACAATTTTTCTACAACCGAATTACTGGTAGTGACGTTTCGATGGCAATACAGAATTTTCTCCACTTTGTGTTGCTGACGGTCCCTCTCACTATCCTTCTAATTTCGGACTAGCCGTCGTGGGAAGCCAAGTTGGTTGGATCGCCGTCCTCCCCACATCAGGAGGAAAAGACCTGAGTTCGAGAACGTCGATGAAGTGAGGAATTTTTATGGGTGGGCCTTTTTCACAACGTGGCTGAGTTAGTCAGTCTCATGCGAGGGAGCATGGTTTTTTCTCCCGGAAACTAGAGTAGTTCGTCCAGCACACAGAAAATCGATCTCAGAACACGCAATTTACAGACAATATGGCTTTAGTCGCTGATGCTCCTAAAACCCTACTACAACAACAACAACATTCTGAAGAAAATGTTCAATAAATGCCTTTTGAAACGTACTAATTAATTTATTCAAGGTTAGGACATGTTTAATGTCGAGAGTGAAAAATGCACTGAAATATCTGTTTTGCTTTTGCACACGTTTCAGCGAAACAGTTGAATATTTTAGTTTCCCCTATCTGTCCAGGGCCCTCTTTTGATGCGAAGTTCTTACTGGTTTATGGAAAAGCCGGACAGAAAAAGTTATCTACATGAAATATTTACAGTTCTCGTGTTACTTCTGTTAATAATCATGTCTAGCGAAGTATTTTTATCACATATTTCTAATTCAGGACTAAACGTGATTTAATGTTTTTTTGCTATCTTTCTTTAAACTTAGCATTAAAAGTGGTTTCAGTATTATACTGATGCACAAGGAATTCATTCTCAGCAAATAATTTCATTAAAAATAATGTAAATATATGCAAAAAAGAGGATAGAGAACTGGCATTATTGCAGAAATTTATACAATTTTCAGTCAAAAGGTAGGTTAAGGGTTTATTTATATAAAAAAACATTTAAGAAAAACGAATGTCATATATTTATCAAAATTTAAACTCGAAATATATGTAGAAGAATACCAAAAAGCAGAGAGATTTATCTGTGAGGAAGAAGAATGTTAATTTGCTTATCGAATAATTTCAATAATAGAATTTCGCTTCCGAACAATTATTATTGGAGGTTTTAATAGAATCATTAGAATATTAGATTTCAAAAGTAATTTCAGGGCGAATAATAATGAATTAAATATCACTTAAACGCCTTCCAAAGCAGCACAGTTGGTATAATTATCGGCATCTCCAAACCCATTGGTAACAACCTGAGTTCGATTCCCTTCGAAAAAGTGAGGAGATTTTAAGGACATTTTTCACAAATATCTTATTAGTTATTAATATTAGTTGGCCTTAAGCGAAGGTGGCATGTTTTGTTTTCACTGAAACTCGGGTTTTTCATTCAGCAAACAGGCGGATCGATCACAGAACACACGCAATTTACATACATACTATGTCAGCATTTGGATTAGTGTGTCCAAGTATGGAGACCATCTGAAAAAAAGACATTGAGCCTCGGCCTCGGCTGCCAAGCGATTATAGCGCGATCAATAAAGCGATCTTCCAAAGAGCTTTTGCCACATAGAGAATCTCTTTTGTTCTGATTACCGTTTTCCTCATTTTCTACTAGAGTAGCTCTTTGACACTACAGGAAGTGGGCAAAGGCCCAGAAAGGAAAGACACCTTTCTGTTTCTTTTTCCTATTTATCACTAACACAACTAACAGCCGCTTGGTCACCTCGTGGCACTTCTCCTCCCTCCACGTGGCGGGGTCAATAACCTGGGTGCTAAAGACAAATCCCCAGGGCCAAAAGGAGCCATCATGGATAAAAATGCTTCTCTAACCTTACAGCATTCGAGCTCAAGAGCAGAAACTTACATTGACCATGACTCCAATCACAACTTAGGAAATAATAATACAAAGAGACAGAAGACCGATCGGATGGAGCAACCCTGCCCATCGTTTCTAATTTTCCACTCCCTCGCTAGTCAGCCTATGAGCAAACTGTCTCCCTTTGTGATTCAAAAACATCTGGAAGGTATTGCAGGATCTCCTAAGACTGTTAAGAGACTGCAATCAGGAGACCTATTAGTGGAAACTACTAACCACAGACATTCGGAGAAACTTTCACAGCTTACTAACTTTGCTGGCATTCCTGTAAAAATATATCCTCACGCAACCCTAAATTCATCTGAGGGTGTCATATCGAGTGGGGATCTATGAAATGTTACCGAGAAATAAAACAAGAGTTGCAGGGACAAAATGTAATTGAAGCAATACGTATAATGATTAAAAACGACGATCAACTTATGTCTACCAGAAATATTATTCTCACCTTCAATACCCCTAACTTACCTGACTCTCTAAACGCAGGTTATTTACTTTGCCACATTCCCCATATATTCCTAACCCTTTGCGATGTTATAAATGCCAAAAATATGCTCACTCTCAAACTGTATGTAGAGGACACACCCTGTCTGCCGCAATTGTGGGTCCTCAAATCACAATCAAAGTGACTGTTCTGCTACAAAAATGACGTGCGCGAACTGCAAAGGTGACCACCCAGCGATTCCAAAACTTGTGAAAAATGCAAAACTGAGAAAAGAAATAGTAAAATGCAAGGTAGTGAATAAAGTCAGCTACCAAGAAGAAAGAAAACTAGTTGCACCTACCAGAAACAAAAATATTACTTATGCTAATATTCTAAAAAATATCAAACAGTCTCCACTCAAACAGATTTCACAGTTCCTACTAATAAATCAATTTCTGATTGGGCTAGAACTCTCCTCATTGAGCAACAACCAAATGTACGTAAACAACAACTCAAACTCTCAGACCAGGCAAATAATACTCCTCTGACAATACCAGCGGCACCTTCACCTCCGAGTGCTACTACATCCTATATTACAAACTCAATTGCAATGATGAATCTCAGGATACAACCATGGATACAGATGGCAAACCTATACATGAAGATCCCATTTTAGAAATCCATGCTGAAGACGAAGAAATGGACACTGGTCGACCAGTTTTCTCCAAAAAAGATAAACCAAAATTGAAACCTCATAAGCCAGTCACCTTCAAAAAGCAGTCAGATACAGCTCCACCAATTAAACCCAAATAATGCCTTTATTTTTCAATGGAACTGCAGAGGCTTTCGTTGCAACACAGATGATATCCATGATCTAATTAACCGGTATTCTCCAGTTGCTCTTTGTCTTCAGGAAACTTACTTAACCTCGCAAAATTCTCCATCGATAAAGAATTATTACCTTTATCGAAGAGATCGTAATACAGCAAATGCTGCCCATGGTGGTGTAGCAATCCTGATAAATTCAAAGATCTCACCTAAGCATATCTCACTTCCAAACTTACCTGAATATTAGATTTCAATATAATATTGAAATCGAATAGTCAGGAATACCAGAAATATTATCTGTTCGTATAACTTTCCATATTACAAATAACACTAGTCTCAATGTACTTGCAGCCGCACCATACATACTGTTTAAAAGAACTTGAAGACCTCTTCATACAGATACCTCCAACTCTCTGTATATTAGGGGACTTTAATGCGCACCACCCCTTATGTGGCGCTACTCAATTAGATATATGGGGTCGACTTATTGAAAACCTTTGAGGCACTAAACCTCGGCATACTGAATACTGGTGGCCACACTCACATTCAGCTCCCAACTGGACATACTTCAGCAGTAGATCTCACTATTTGTTCTCCAGTACTGGTCCCGACAAATAGTGATGGAACTATTTGTTCTCCAGTCGTATGTTAAAAATGACCGGATGGGCATTGTCACTTCCCAATCATATGCAAGATATTGATAGCACAGCCCGCTCTAACTGAACCAAGCAGGAAATAAAAATTTGCTCGAGCAAACTGGGCAAAATTTCGGTCATCAAACTCTTTCGATGAGGGAAAAAAAATCCGCCTTCAGCCTATTGATGATGTGACAGATTACATCACGCCGATCTACTAAATGTGACCAAGGATACTATACCATTATCAAATCCTTGGGCCGAAAACATTATAATCATTGATGCAATGAGGAATGTACAAAAGCAAAAAATAAAGTCTGGAATTTGTTTCGGCAATATCCAACCACAGCCAGTCTGATAAATTATAAGAAATTGAAGGCAAAACCACGTTTCACACAAAGGCAAGCGAAAAAAGAATCCTGGATACGTTTTGCATCAACAATTAACGGAAACACTGACAGCAAAATAATTTGGAAAGAAATTAGACAGCTTTCTGATAAGTTTCCGACCATACCTTCTTCAGTCCTTTCTTGGAACGAGTGAGATTATCTAGTCTCTCGGATATAGCTAATGCTTTGGGCAATACTTTTGCTGAAATCTCAGCAACATTAGCTTATACTACATCTTTCCTGGGAATTAAAAACAGTAGAGAACAACATTCTATTAATTTCCAAACTGCCCTCATTCTACCATATAACAAACCTCTGCAATATTCCGAACATTTGCAAGCCATTAAAACTGCTCACAATGGTGCTGCCTGACCAGATTAAATCTATTATGTCATGCTGCAACATCTTGATTACAAAGCTTTACCCTCCTCGTTGTAGTTTAAAACCGTATTTTTTTTAAAAAAATGTTTATCCAGCTTCTTGGCATCACTCTATTGTTTTGGCGTTCCTGAAGCCTGGAAAAATTCATCCAACCCCCGTAGCTATAGACCAATATCTCTGTCAAGCTGTCTCAGCAAAATCCTAGAAAAAATAATCCATATTAGACTTGTCTGGATCAGTGAGACACAACATCTAATGAGTCAAAGTCAACAAAACAGGTCATGCTTGGATCTCATGATCAAGGCTGAATTTGCCATTCGCAATGCCTTCTTTAAACACGAACGTCTAGTAATGGTTTCTATAGATGTGGAGAAGGCTTTTAACACCACATAGCGGCATGGCATACTTAATGATCTTTATTCTCTCGGTCTTCGGGGCAACCTTCCCATAATTGTTCAGAACTTTCTACACACTAGATCGTTTCAAGTAAGATACCAACATGCCCTCTCTACAACTTTCAATCAGGAAGGTGTTCCACAGGGATCAGTGCTGAGTGCTACTCTTTTTGCTCTTAGAATTGATTCCATCACTAAACAGCTCCCAAACGCAGTTGAGTCGTACCTTTATGCGGATGACCGTTCCATCTCCTGCCATTCTCAAAACATTTGGTCTATTGAACGACAGCTTCACATACCACTTAATAAAATACATAAATTGGCCAGTCTTAATGGCTATCGACTGTCACAGCAGAAAACAGTTGCTATCCATTTTTTCTAGACACCGCAAAATTCATCTGGATCCTCAACTTCAAATTTCCAATATCTCCACCCCAATCACTCCTAACATCAGATTTCTAGGATTAATCTTTGACAACAAATTCAATTTCTTAGATCATATTAAAAATGTACGTACTTCCTGTTTAAAAAAAGTTAAATATACTCAAAACTTTATCTGTCCTATCATGGGGTGCAGACCGCACCTCAGTGCTTCGGTTATGCAGGGCATTAAACCGGTCACCTTTTCGATTATGGTGTTACTGTCTGTGATTCTGCCAGAGTAAGTGCTTTGTGCTGGCTTGATCCAGTTCAACATAGAGCCTTGAGGACTGCACTTGTGGCTTTCAGAACATCGGCAGCACATAGCCTATACATTAACCCTCATGACCCTCCGCTTACTGTAGGTAGGAAAACGCTGCTACTGAAGTATGCTGTCAAAATACAAAGTTGTGCCTCGCATCCCATTCACTCATACCTTTTCAATCCACCATTAGAAAACCGCTACAGAAATAAACCTAGCGTAGTAGAACCAGTTGGTGTCCGCCTTCTCGAACTGATGCAGATTTGGAATGTTTCCATTCATTCTGTACAACAGGTAGTAACGTGCGCTCAACCCTTATGGACTCCTCCTCCTCCTCCTCTACCGACCTGTGACACTTACCTCTGCCAATGGGTAAAAATATTCTACAAGCATCAAATTGGAAACAACTTCATTCAGTTCACACTCAGGTATTTTGTTTTTTCTCCAATTTATACAGATGGCTCTAAATCCAACTCAAACGTTGGAGCAGCAGCAGTGTTCCTAAATTCCACTATTTCAGCATCCCTTCCACCTGAATTCAGCATCTTCTCAGCAGAATTATATGCAATTAAACTGGCATTAGAAAATCTCTGTTCTGACTGCTCATTAAAATTTGTCATTTACACTGATTCCCTCAGCTCAATCTTAGCATTATGTAATTCTTCAGATAAAGTTCACCCTGTTCTAAACGAAATTAGAATATTATTACTGTAGATTTAAGAACGCCACCAACTGGTCACCTTCTGCTGGATTCCGGCACATTCTGGAATTTCTGGTAGTGAACTGGCTGATAAAGCTGCAAAAAATCCAACTACCTTAGATTTAACCAATATCCCTATTCCAGCATCAGACTATCCACAAATCATTCATGTCGCATGTCTATCAGAATGGACAGCACTCTGACACTCTCAAACAAATAGCAAACTTTTTCAATTTAAACAGAATCCTAGAATTTGGCGTTCCAGTGTCCGTTTATCAAGACGAAAAGAAGTACTCCTTTCAAGAGCAAGAATAGGTCATACACATCTGACCCGCCTTCATTTACTCACAGGAGATGATCCACCGCAGTGGCACATTGTTATTTTAATCTGACTGTTAAAAACGTTCTCATTGAATTGCCCATACTATAAACAAGACAGAAATTGAACCTTGCTATCGTTGGCTAACCTTCGGAAACAAGTAAATCTAGTGAATCTAATCGGAGACAAAGCAAATGTTTCTGAATTTTTCGCCTTTCTGAAGAAAATTGGAGTTTTTAATCATTTCTGACCTCAGCCTTTTCTGACGTTATGAAAATTTCTCATCTATTCCTACAATACGTGGATAGGCGCATTATAAGCAAAGTAGCTTATGCGCCATCAAACCCCACAACAAAAACAATATTGAGCTTCTTGAAAGGGTTAAAAATCGCACAACTCGCATGGTAAGATCGGCAAAAGGGGAGACCATATCAGGAAAGACTCCAATTATGTGGGCTACAGAGATGAGCAACCAGGCGCCTCAGAGAGGGCCTTATTGAAGTTTATGAGGCTCTGAGAAGAGTTTTCGTTTAGCCAGCGAATCGTTGATTAATGGAACAAGTAGTTGAGGCAGACAGTTTGAAGAAATTCAGAGGTCAACTGGATAGTTGCCTCGTGTTGCGGGAAGTGCATCATTTGAGTTTTCTTATCTAATATTTTTTTTTGTGCAACGAAGAAACAAAAGCTTGTTTCTTCATTGCACTATATGGCTGATACTAATACTAAGTCGTTGATTCGCCTAAAATCATACACCAATGAATCAATCAATAACTTCAACATGCAATTGAAATGTGAGGTGACATTTAAATACGAAATACAATGGCGCCTCATAAGCTCTGGTTACTATGACGCCGACAAAAGAAACATTTGAGCACGTGCCGTTCAATGTTTTCAAGTTTTCTTTCATTTGATATTAATATTATAATGCGTGTTCTGATTGAGCCAACCGAGAATAGTTAGTAAACATTCAACGCGAAAACACAACGTTTTTCTTTTATTCTGAAATAAAATCTCAGAAATACGTCAGTTTAGTTTCCTGTGAAATGAATTGAAGTTGTCCTTAGTGGAAGTTTTAGGCGGTTTAATTATTACTAAATTTGAACCAACCGCATTATTTTTGTAAACCTTCTGAGGATTATTTAATTCGTTACAAACTTCTTAACTAGTTCGTCCGAAACTGCTAATTTCTGCCTTTGTTTTTCGATTCATCTTTCTTGTTGGATTCTAAATTTTCACTTCAATTAAATAGTACTGCTGATAGATGGCAGCATGATTTTTGTATTTTTCTTACGAGGCAATTGAACAATATAATTTTTAATCCTGATGCAACAGACCAACTGTGGTCGCTGTTGATTCATAATGTGCAAGTCCTTGTTCATATAGAAATTGTCACTAAAATAATTGGGTAAAAATAAGCAATAATTACTCTTAACTGAATAAATTTCTTTTAATGTATCCTCTTCACCCATTTTCAAGCATAATCGCCTTACTATAATTAAATGCAAGATTCTAACTTTCTCTCTTTTGAGTTTGTATCGTTGGATGGAATAAAAAGGTGAAATTTTATTTCTTTTCATAACAAATGGTGGAATCGATTAAGTATATCTATCTGAGCTCATTACAGAATGACATCTCTTATCAGGAATCCATCTGTTCGATTTCTGAGGTCTCTTTGGAAGCAGTCTTTAAACTTACTCTGAAGGGCAACGCTCCCAATCGTTCTTGCTTTTAACGATTTCATTCCTAATGCGATCTGACACTTGGTATAATGCAACCGTTAGAAAAGTCTCCTTTCATTCTACAGCCCACGTGCGCTTCATCTTTGAGTAATTTGTGCTTCGAATAGACCTTCTTGGACACGCGATTCCAACAGTTTACAACTGAAATCCGACATTTCGAGAGTGGGATAGAGGGACTAGGACTCTGCTCTAACTTTCTGTTTTTCTGTTTGTATCTGTGTGCTCGTGAATGAACACTTAAAGATATTGATAATATAAATCATGATGGCATAATTTATTCTGGCTCAGGAATTATTTATTAAGCTGTGCTGATCAAAGATTTAACTTGATTTCTTAATCAATACTTCACTAAGTAAAATGGCAGAGCAGTCGTTTTGCAACTTTCTCCAAAGCGTCTTATTTAATAGAGAAATAACGACACTTATGTCTGATAGGTGGACCATTTAGCCAATGTTCCCCGTTTTTTGGTGTAGGAATATAGTTTTTCAGTGCGAGAAATCATTCTGAATGGAGGAAAATAATTTAAGACCACGTAACCCACGCACGAGACGAATTAACTCAATAACGATATCAAGAAAGTTCATTAATCTTATTTTATTGAACAAAACATACACAACACTCACCCAATTACAGGATATGGGAACACAGAAAGGAAAAATATTTTAACAAAATTATGATGAACAAATTAGTAGAATTTATCGTCCGAGATGGCATAAAATTATAAATAGATAGTAAACATTAATAAGATAGATTTTTAAAAAATATGAGAACTGCTTCTAGAGGGACTTCAGCAGGGTTCCTAGGAACCCTGCTGAAGCATGGAAGCATGAGCAATTGCTGCTCCATAGGATCTGCTGTGGCAGGGTGAGGATTTCCACCTTGGAAGGCACTCCCATTCTGTACACGACGAGCTTCGATAGAATGAGGGTGTTGGATCTAATATTCGACTTCCAACAAAGGATCTAATATTCGACTTCTACTGTCTTTAAGCTGAGTCTTGGGGGTGAAAACGTCCACTTTACCAGATTGAATTTGGTTGTATCACTAAGTACTGGTTGGGTGTTGTAGAGTTTTAGAGGCATTACCAACTCAAGTGATATAAACCTGAACTTCCAGGAGAAAAAAAAAACATGCTTCATGAAAAAACCTCGCCTGAGATCGACTAACTCAACCACATTATGAAAAAGGCCGATAAAATTCCTCTAGTCATTGACGGAATTCGAACTCTGATCTTTTCCAGCCGGCGAAGTGAGGACGGCAATTCTACAAACTCTGCTACCTCCACAAGAAAAAAAGTACTGGAAACGGGGCCCTTGGATTTTAATACGTTCCTCAAAGCGTTACTTCGAAAGAACTTTTCAGTGAATAGATTATATTTTGTTTGGACCACCATTTTCTTGATTTATAAATTAGGGTAGCTCTTCGAACTACAAGAAGGAGGTACACACACAGAAAGGAAATCTTTCTAACGTTTCTAACAAGCTAACTGAAACTTTTGGTCATCAAGTCTTTCTCATTGAGCTCTACTCAGGATAAACTTTCTTGGGTTTGTTTTTTTGTAGTGGACTGGAGTTCCTTCTCTGACTGCATCAATTCTGCTTCCCTTGAATCTGCTAGGGACTTCTTCCACTCTTCTCCTATTCTGAATATCGTGACTTCGTCCCTTTCCACTTCGACTACATTGAGTTGTCCTTGTGTATTTTTCTATTTCTCCATTAATACTGGTTCGATTTTGTTCTTTGTAACTGGTCGCTCACATCCTGCTTGACTTTCTTGTTGATTACAGGAGCTATCAGGTTCTTCATGACTGATTCATCTGTGGTCTAGTTTTCGCTGTTCGGTGAACGTTCAACAGTTGGGAACCATTCCAACTACTTTGTGTAGTTTCATCCTGTAAATTGTCATATCGGTCTCTAGCCTGATAACTTAGTAGTGTTCTTGCATGATAAACACATTCATTTCGATGCTGCCCTTCATTTGTTGTCTCCTTCCTACCTGGGTCGTCACTTGTGCAATTGCTCGAGAAACACATCCAGTTGGTTGAGTTGAGTGGCCCTGCCTTTCAGTCGTGGTAGACATGTGGAGGACAGCGCCACTTCCTACACTCTCATCCTTGGGAGACGAGGACGTCAATGGAGTCAGTTATTATTAATATAACAACTTTTTTCTCCTTTATGGGATATTTTCCGCCCGGTGATTTTCCAACCATCCCATGCACTAAATGCATGGGACGATTGGTTATGTCCAGCTACTATTATTATTGTTATTACTGTTGATCAAGGAACTCTCATACTATCCTACACGTGTTCAGAATCGCGGCTTCCTCGAGTTCCATGTAAGTGTTCTCTGGGAGATCTATTGATGCTAGGTTCTTATGGAGGCTCTTCGGTACCATTTGGCGGATGAAAGAGCGATCAGGATGGTTATTTACTTTTCAATATACCACATTTCTTCGACTTGCTGTTTTAGGTGTGTATACCGTCTGATCTTTTCCTCGTATGTTTTCTGGAGATTGCTGGTGTTGGGCACCACGTTGTCGATCAGATAGGTAGCCCTTTCTTTCCTAGCCACTTTATTATGTCTGTGAGTGTACTCCGTCTTGGTCATCATACTGCATCTGGCAGTGATGTTCTGGATTGTTTCTGGAACCAGGTGGCATCGTAAACATGTGTCATTTGTCACTCCGGGGTCCTTGTCGATGTATTTGTCGACAGTAATGGCAGTTGCAGTGCACCAGGATCTAGAAAATTTGTGCAGATGGGCTGAGAAGTGGCAACTGAAGTTTAACTTTGATAAATGCAAAGTACTGCGTATGGGTAGAAGTAACCACAGAGAAACTTACCAACTGTGTAGTACTACACTTAGGGTGATAGAAAATGAAGAAAATCTGGGAGTAATTGTGCAGTCAGATATGAAGTTTTCTGAGCAATGCAAACAGGCTGCCAGGGCAGATCATGGGGTTTTGTCAATGATATATAGGAATTTTGCTAGCAGGGAAAATGAGGTGATTGTCCCTCTGTATAAGGCAATGGTCTGGCCACGCCTTGAATACTGCATTCGCTGAATTCTGATGGGATTCTTCCACTTGTTCAGATTACGAACCTAAGGGGGCATAAATTCAAATTGAGGAAAGACAGTTATGGAATAGATGTGCGGAAATTTGCCTTTAGCCAGCGGGTGGTTAATTGCTGGAACAAACTTCCATCTGTCGTTATGGAAGTTGATAGCTTAAATAAATTCAAGGAGGAACTGGACAAACTTTTAGAGGGAATGGTTGTGTGATTTGATTTTTTTTTTTTTTTGGTTGATGTTACATAAGCTCATAAGCTTGCTTTCTTGCATGGCATGCCCCTGTTACTATTTTCTGTAGTTCCTTGTGTCTGCGCGTGTAGCACAGTGGTGTCGTCACCGTCCTCCCCGCACTAGGTGGAAAAGGCCTGGGTTCGAATCCCGTTGATGATGTGAGGAACTTTAATGGGCTTTTTTTCACTTTGTGGCTGAGTTAGTCGGTGTCAGGCGTAGATAACAAGCAAGGTTTTTTTCTCTTAGAAATTGAGTTTTTTTTCCTACAGCAAAACAGGCAAATCGACCAGAGAACACACGCAATTTACAGGCACATTTCATAATTGGGTATATGTAAGAAATTACAGGTTGCCCTAATATAATAATTTGAATTTGTAGTTCTTTATGTTGATAACCTAGTTTTGAATGGCTTGCATGAATCCTTCGGTCTCGGCAAAGAGCTTCCCGTTCGTGAGCCAAGCATTGGTCGCCATCTTATCTGTGTAGTCTTGATGGAGATGATTGTGGTGTTTGCCATGGGGCAGACACTACAATCCGAAGAAGGCACTCCATGGAGTGCCTTCTTCGCCCATCTTTCGATCTTTGTTTTGTTTTTTTTTTTTTTTTTCTGTCTGTGTGAGTGGGTTCTCTTGTTAAGTTTGAGGGTTGTGTGCCGTTTGTCGATATTTTTTTATTTCCTTGTAGATTAGTTTTATGTTTTCCCGGAAGTAATCCATCCCACAGTTTCTTAATCGCTCTCTTCTCTTGTTCAGTGAGGTCAGTCAATCCCCTCATTCTTTCTGGGCTAGTCAGTCTTTCGATAGCCGACTTCGGGTGGTGTTGGTGGTTCTTCGTCATCATTATCCAAGTCGATCTCATAATCTTCTCCAGCTCGGTGTTGGTTTAATCTGTGATCCCCAAGGAGTACGTTAGTACTGGCACTACGTAAACGTCCATGTCTATGACCATGTTCTCGCCATTCATCTTTGATTTTAAAATGTCAAATCATTGGTATTTTTCAAAATCTCTGTATATCAGTACATTTGACACTGATCCGGATAAATCCTGATATATCTGCTTCTTTTCCTAATGCATAACTGCCTTATAACATTATTTTTGATTGGCCTTAATACCTTACAATGCTTCATAACAGATAGTTAAAATCTCTTCTAAACTGTACCTTCAGAGAACTGCTAATCTAATGTTTTAGATTCCTTAAACCATTACTCAAAACCAAACAATTCCTTAAACCATACTCTGGCCAGCCAGTGTATGAGGGGTAGCCTGGCTCACCTCCCAGTGGTGGGGGCGGACAACGCGGGATCCCTCTAGCGAGGGGACTTACGACCAAGAAGCCAGAGACACAACAACAGATCATCGGTACTCTGTCACAAACCAGACATTACACTTTTCTCGCTTTTACAGAGATTCTGTACTTTTTGCAAAGTACCATGACACTGATGTAGGAAACCACCGATGGCCCCTTCCACAAAACACTATGGCCTTAAATTGGATATCACTGCAAAAACCAAAATGAATCATCTTGAGGCTTACCTTTCTCCAGGCCGCCCTTTTACGATTAAACGTTTTGGGCTAACACAGTTAAATATATTGGCACACTCGTTGACGAGAAACTTAACTTCACTCAACACGTAACTTACATAAAAAAATTGAGAAATTGGTGGTTAAAATTGCTAGAGTCACTGGAACCTTGCAGTATTCGTGATACCTTTCACAGCCCTTTGACTATTTTAGCTCCTGTTGTTGTTGCCCCAGGAGGTGGGGCATGGTTCCAGGGGGATGTATTTTTATTATTAAGGGACATCTCGATGGTGCTTATCACTGTTTGCTACTTAGGATCACCAATGAGATTTGAACAATTTCAATATCTCCATTACAGGTAATTGCTGGACAGATGTTCCGGTATCTTAGTTGTTTTTCTCTGGCTTGTCCTTTGCCTCAGCGCCTCCGTAGCCAGGTGGGAAGGAGCAGCAGTGCGTAGCACACGCTTCTTAATTATACCGGGGTTCGAGCCCGTCACCACCAAATACGGAGGATGCGGAAAGGTCAGGGAATGACCACCGCATATCCCGGAGCAATATGGCCTTAGTTGCTAATGCTCCTAAAAACCAAATAACAGTAACAACAACAACCTTTGCCTAGACGTTCCATTCCATAAAAAAAAAAAACTCTTGGCATCGAAATTAATTTTTGGTTCACTCTAAAGTTAAAAAAAGAGAAAAGAATCAAACGGGAATTAATGATCACCTGGAAACAAAGATGGACTAACAGTTCTGCTGGAGTAGGTAACCAAGAATTTTATTCCTGATTCTACATCCACAAATTTTTAAAAAAGAAGGGTGGCTTAAGTCTTTTCTTTATGGAATCCTGATTTTACCTGGACATAAGTCGCTAAATAAAACTTTTAAAGACAGAGAAGATTCTCCAATACATATTTTCCACCATTGAGACATCGAAGACTGGCAGCACATGTCATACGACTGTCCTTCGCATTACGGTTTATGGAAAGCATTACTTCTGATGTAGGGCCAGCTATTCGTGGAAGAAAAACTTTTATTATTGAAAACAGCGCGCGATATGGATATTTTAATGAATTTTGTACGAAACATTTCAGGGTACGCACAGCTTCTAGCAAGTTATTCTTGTTGAGGGTATTACTACGGAATATGACTTTCTATTGCCGGACATGATATTAGACGGAATTGTCACCTTTGTGCTTACCCCTTCTTTTGTTGGCTTTTCTTTCTTCCTCCAATCGAAACAGGATTTAATGTTTTTCGGGGTCACTTTTGTCCAGACAGAGATTTTTATTTGAGGCCCGCCTCCTCGAGGCAGTGATTGGTATTGGAAGGGACTTTCCAGGTGCTCGTTTTTCCCAGTAGTTAGGTGGCCAGCTTACATCACAACAGCAGAATCCCCACTACTCGCGAGACAAATACACGTATATACACACACAAGCAATAGCTAGCTCAGAGAGAGAAAGAAGACGGATTTCGTCTCATCCTCCGAAATCGCTAAGAAAAAGATGTACTATATCAAAAAGTAACGGGATATCACTCTAATCAGAGAAAATCATTTTGACGTGGAAATAAGCACTATAGTTTCGCTAAAAGTGATCCGTCAATTCTTGGTAGAATGATCATTTTAGAAAACTGCTCAATGGAAGATTGAATAATTTCAGCGAATTTTCTATTTGAGTGGTCATTCGATCAGAAACAAGTTCACACTTTTCTCTAGAAATACGAGCAATGAAAGGAGATAATGGACTTTCAGATAGGTAACAAAAGATAGTGCATGTCTTTCCGAAGAAATTAAACAGCCCAACTCAATTGGCAATGTGCAACAAAAAATGGAAGACTAAAGATGACCCTACAAGTAAGACCAAAGACTAAGTAGACCAAAAATTTTGTTTAAAACAGTAAAGTCGCCAAGCCACCAAGATGCTTACTAAGCATAACCTCATCTGAAAACCAAAATAAAGAATTAAAATTCGCAACAAAGAGAAAAACAGTTCATTGTCTATTAGTTCCTGGTTTGTGTCCAGCAGGAACAAGAAGTTCAACTTGCAACATCACATTGTGACGTCACAATACGCTTTCTGCTATAAATACGCGGTCGATTCCAGATAAATCGATACCTGGCAGTCATCTGATGAGTTAACAGTATTGAGTTAGCGAGTTAGAAGACATGGTAAACCTTAAGGACTAAAGTGGGTGGACAAAGGCATAGTGAGTAATGGGACTGGTAGTTCTGATGACTTTTGGGCCTGACAAAAGCAGTGTGAAAGTGACTGCGAATGTGCAACGAACAGTGGACGAGGAGGCTAGTTGAGTAATCCTAACATACAGAGGCTAGTGGTGAGGTGCGGCGTATGTTCGGTAGATCTTTTGCTGTTTTCAGGAATGGATGGAGGCATCGGGCTGAGGTCGTATTTTAACTGAGCCAAATCAATCACTACTGTTTAAGAGTACAGACTTCGGAGTACTTACTCTGTTTGGTCAAGGAAAGGTCGGTGGATCTAAAGTTAAGCATTGCTAATTGTGTCCAATGAGAATGCACTTTGGAACTTATGGCGATCGTGTAATTGACTTTGTCATATTGGTGCGGTGCACACACGGAATAAAGTCAAACTTAATTAAAATACATGAAGATGGAAACAAAGAACGTTAAATTGAAAAGTGGATGGACAAAGGCATAGTAAGTAATGGGTAGCAATAATTCGGATGACTTCTCTGACAAGAGCGTGTGTGAGAGTGATTGGAAGAACGTGCAGCGAACTGTGGATGAAGAGGCTCGTAACAATGGAAATTGCCGTAACTTCCAATGAGTGATGACGAGCACTTGGAACACTTGGGATGACTTTTCTTCTTCACAAAGTGGTGTGAAAGCGACTGGAGCTTTGGCCAACGAACAGTAGATGAAGAAGCCAGTTGGATAATCCAAACATACAGAGGTCAGTGGTGAGGTGCGGTGTATGTTTGGTAGATCTGTTGCTGTGAGGAACGGAGGCACTGGGCGGCGGACGTGTCTAACTGAGTCGAATCTATAACTACTATTTAAGGTGCAGAGGCTTCAAAGCGATTACACAATAAGTTTATCCAATGAGAATGCACTTTGGACGCTACGGCAATCGTCTAAAGTATGACGAATTGGTACAGTTTGCATTCAGTCAGAAACTTAATGCAGTGAAGATAGAATTAAGTTAAAATGACGAACAGAAATAGTTTGAATGACTTCTCTGGGAACAGCAAAATGTGAGAGTGACTGGAAAAACGTGCAGCGAAATTTGGATGAAGAGGCTCGTAACCATGGAAATTGCCGTAACTTACAATGAGTGATGACGAGCACTTGGGATACTTGGGAGGACTTTTCTTCTTCACAAAGTGGTGTGAAAGCGACTGGAGTTTTGGCCAACGAACAGTAGATGAAGAAGCCGGTTGGATAATCCAAACATACAGAGGTCAGTGGTGAGGTGCGGTGTATGTTTGGTAGATCTGTTGCTGTGAGGAACGGAGGCACTGGGCGGCGGACGTGTCTAACTGAGTCGAATCTATAACTACTATTTAAGGTGCAGAGGCTTCAAAGCGATTACACAATAAGTTTATCCAATGAGAATGCACTTTGGACGCTACGGCAATCGTCTAAAGTATGGCATATTGGTACAGTTTGCATTCAGTCAGAAACTTAATGCAGTGAAGATAGAATTAAGTTAAAAAATGAAGAACAGAGATAGTTTGAATGACTTCTCTGAGAACAGCAGAATGTGAGAGTGATTTTGGAATTGAGAGCAAATGAGGAGACCAGTTAGGTAATCCTAACACGCAGAAGTTAGTGGTGAGTGTGCGGCGGTAGATCTGTTGTTGAATATTGGTGCGATGAACTTCCGAAATGAAGTTCATCGCACCAATATTCAACAACAGAATATTTCTCTGTTTAGTCACAGAAAGGTCGGCCGATCTAAAGTTAACATCACTTGCTGTGTCCAATGAAAATACACTTTGAAAAATGAAGATTACACGTTCCCAACAAGCCATACAAAGAAACAAAGGACAAACCTGGCAGGACTAAAAGAAACTTCAGAACTAGTTCATTTTTTTAATTCTCAAATTTGCTTGATATTTTCATGGTGGTATTTTCTTTCTTTGGTGTTCAATTTGTTGATATTTTTGCTTTCCTGTTTATCCATTGTTAAATTATACTGATAGGGCTTTGAGAATTTACTTCTGTGGTCAGTGAGTAAACCAATTGGACTGGGAACTCGACTGATTTCGTTGGATGCTGTCTCAATCTCTTTTGGAGAAAATGGATTAATTCCATTCATCGTCAATAGAATATCAAAGGATAAACAAGGACAGCTTAACATCTGTTTATGGATTTCTTTTAACTCTGATAGACGGATTCCATGTTTAGGAGTAATGTCACCAATGTATATTTTTAAATTTGTCATGTTGGTTTTAGTATCGTGGTGCAGGATTCATAAATTGTTGGATGCGTATCAGAAAGTACAAATACAGAGTACTTCATAGGAACAGGAGGTGTTAGAGAGCACCTCGAAAGGCAGTGGTGGGGTGGTGGGCAGTTGAGCATGGAGAGGCAAGAGGAGGATGCGGGTGGGGTGGTGGGCAGTCCTCATGGAGAGGCAAGAGAGAATGAGGGTGGAGCTAATGAGCATTCGGATGGACTGCAAGGGGAGAACAAAAGTTGAATAAAGATCGATGACAAAAAGAAATGAAGTAGTTATTTTTCCAAAACCTATATGTAACTTGCTCATAAGCGAGTAAAACGTTTAAAACTCACCCATTGATCAAGTACAACTAAATATTTAGCATAATTCAAGATATATTATCAGTTCAAGAATACTAGTTCAGTCTTAACAGGAAAAACATGCTTGTGTTGCAATGAAATGGTGTGCTATCGTTCGATGAATCCACAATATTAACATTTTGATCATATGTGGTTATCAAGCTGGGCAGCGATCAAATTTTCTGTTTTATATTCCGGGACATTCTTTAACCATTGATGTAATCTCGGAATAGGGGTTTCCGTCATTATAGCAACGCTATCCTTCCGTCCTCCACCTTCCAAAAAAATGTATATGAATATGCTTCGATAATGGACATAGGAGACAACTTTTTATTTCGGCGTTCTTAATGATTCTACTTTGGTAGCGAAGTATTTGCTCGAACACACCAATCCTTACAGGTTTAAAGGTGGGAAAGTAAAATAAATCCACTTCATCACAATTTCATGCAGCCTGAATCGTGCCAGTTTGACGAATGGTAAAACACGACTAAAACCATCAATCTCCATAACACTTCTCAAAAAGGCTCTGCAAAATAAATTGTTTCTGTCCAACTTGTTCTGAAAGACGGACGTCAGTGCTTTCATCTGGGATTCCGCTTATTTATTTACCTTTTCCATATTTCTGGGAACTGCGACTCGCACGCGAACACTGAAATGAAAATAACTAAAAGTTTTGGGTAGGGAAAGGAAGGCCGGAGTGGAGACTTATTTCCACCAATCAAATTCACCGGAATGCTTTGTGAAAGTGAACTCTCCAAGGAGCGGCGATCGACATTTTGCTATCGAGCTGTTTCATCAATTCTCCTCGCGAATTGATCAGGAAATTGAATTTCAGACTACTCGCTGCTCTTCGTCTGGGACGGGGTTGAGAACAGAAATGCGAGAATTGTTTTCATTACACCTCGCTGATTCCGTCGGATGGGTGAGAATTGTCAAAGGACCGTTTATTGAGCAGGCGAAGGAAAATGTGATGAACTCCCTGGGAGCGGATAATTTCCAGAAATACGCGTGAAGAGGCACGAGTTGGAACTATTTGAAGGTGCTTGAGAACTTTGGGGAGATATTCTGTTAAAAATTATCTTGCACAGTAATTGCAGAGATCTAGCGAAAGAGAGAGCGATTCATTTCATTTATCAAAATTAAAGGAACATTTGAAGGCAGTTTGGGCCTATTTTATTTTAATACTAAAATGACTAAGGAAGTATCACTGTACTATGAATCGGTTTATTGGATGAAAAACCCGGGTTGCGGAAAGTAAAACTATGAAACCCCTCGTTCAAGATAATCGAAAACAGTCCATAAAAAGTCTTGACATCATGACTAGATTCGAACCTAGTGGGTTCGAATCTTTGGATCCTGTTAGATTTAATACCACAAACTATAAATTTAAAACTACCTACAATAATTGTAATTTTATTTTACAATAATTATCCACTAGTGACAAAATTTGACATAAGCTTCGTATCCTTTCTCACTTCTGTGCTGAAGTTTGTGAACTATGTCACGTGATACTCTTGTGACAGTTTTATGATTTTTTTTCACGTGATCTAGGAGGCGAAGGGAAAAGCAGGTAATGAGAAATTTCTCGTTTTTACTTTGAAAACAGCTGGACTTTGTTTAATGTGTTTATGTTAACTTACTAAGATTTTTTGGTTGAATAATTGAGGGCTTTCGCGTGTAGATTTGCCTTTTCTTGTACAACAGTTTGTTTTAAATGCGAAATATTTGTTGCTGGTGTGTGTCACTTCTCACTGTCATTTACGCGATATTTTAAACTGTTGCATTTTCCTTTTATTTCAAAGTCCAGCATGCTTTTGTGTTGAATTAAATCGTACCTTCGAAGAATGTGCCTAGAATTGATGCTGGTCAAAATGACAAACTGCAAATTTCGACTGACCTCTACCCTTGTCTGTAAATTCCCCGATATTGGTTTCTTGCATGTTATTCTCCTCGTAGGAATTTTCTCTCTTTTTTCTTTTTTTTGACGATTCGTTGAGGAACAGTATTGCCCTTCACCGGCTCTGGAGAGTGAATGGCGTGGTATTCGCTGTAGTAGATATCAATTTTGTATTCTCTATAACCCAACACCCCTTTCTGCGTGTACCAAGACCTGTTTTGAAGGCTTATCTTAATTCACCGTTGTCTACTTCTGTTAGAATATGTTTTGCGAATTTTCCGCAAGATTTAACGAACCATTTAAGCGAAGAAGCATTTCATTGGTAACAGAACTTTATTGTCAAAGTTGAGGGTTGAGAATGTGCACATGAATTGTATCGCTCTTTCACTGGCTAAATATGCTTCTACTCTGGTTACGTCTCCTTCATTCCTAGAAATGTCTGCAGTCCTTACTTCGTTCTTTCACTTCCTCACACTTCCGGTTTGAGAAAATATGATAGAACAAACGATATCCGGTCTCGTGAGGAAAAGATTTTTGGTTTTGTGTAAAGTTCGAAATCGTTAACTGAAAGAAAGACGTCAGGACTCGGTTCCAAAGCGTATTTGCACTCTTGCCTTTCAGTCACGTGACATTGTAAACAAACTGAGTATTCCATTGACATTGGAAAGCGCTTCCTGTCAGTAACCGTTTCATGCGTTAGCGCTAGGACCTTACACACTAAGTTGTTTACCCTATGGGATTGCAGGACGATGACGTACTCCAATCCCACAGAGTAAACAGGAGTTTAATCTCCTTGGGCCATTATCCGGATTCTGTTTAAACAGATGCCTTCTGTCCATAATACTCAAGCATTTTCATTTAATGCTGTTTAGATCAATGAAATGACTCACCACTTTCAAGTGGGTTGTTTAAATATTATATGAATGCGCGAAGTGTATTTCGAAGGCAATCACCGCAGCAGCAGCTGAAGTTAACAGAATTAATTTCAGAGGTCCCAGTTAGTTTAACCTCTCTAGTGTATATAAGATTGCGCTGCAGGCAAAAAAAAATAGCTAAAGAAATAGCAGAATAGCTAAGGAAATTAAGGGGCCATGGTGTTTGATTGACGCTTGGTCTGCAGACTTCCGTACTGAAATATTCAATAATATTTTAAAACATTTCTCGAAATTATGTCATGTTTAGCAATGAGATATTCTTTGGAATATTCGACGATCGAAGGTAATATGACAACTTACTTTCAAGAAAAATAATCAACTGTTATGGGATTTATTTTATAAGTTGTTATTGAAAATATTCAAATTTTATCTTGCTATGGAGTCTTTTCATGGTCTTACTGACGCCATTTTGATTACTGAACAAACAACTCAGTTCGTTAGTGGCACCATCTCGCTATGGAGTCTTTTCATTGGTTTACAAACAACTCAGTTCGTTAGTGGCACCAAGTTGTTGCCCCTAAAGAACCACATAAACATCTACAACGGAAATGTCCAGTGGTAAACATCATTAGGGACTTCAATAGAAGCAGAATTTTTGTTTTCATTGCGCGCTTGTGCCCTAAAGCTAAAGAAGACCACAAGAATACGGTCTTCTTTAGCTTTAGGAAGCTGACCACAAGTATACGGTAGAAAAATCAGACGTTTCCAGGAATCTGTTGTACTGGCCATATGCACAACAGATACAAGGAATCTCTTGCCTAGAAAATTCAAATGGGAGTTGACAGATGATGAAAGAAAGGCACTATATTTTATCGTGGTATGTATAATAGTAGGGTTACAGTCCCTATAACCCCTCTATCCCGCTTCGGCATGCCACTGAAAACACCTGAGAATATGAAAACTCAAAATCGATAACGCATTTGAAAGAGCTTCACCTTTCTTTAACGCGGAAGGAGATTTCGGTAATCTGTCTCAATCCATCATCACCTCATTTCAGAACCAAAGCTGGACAGGTTGTTTGGAATTTGTGCTTCCTAAGATTACCAAGGCATTGAAACTCCAAAATAAAAAAAAGTACGTGCATTTGCTGAAACCTTTAAATCCACTAGCGGCGATATTCTCGAAGGTACACAAGGAGTATGGCGACCTGTGCACATTCGCTGTGGCAGCGGGGTTATTCTGGTGATTCAGATCATCCCTTCTGCCTCTGACGTATTGCGATTTTCTCGCTGGTCTATCATCTTTCCTTTTCACTATGAGCGAATACAGAGCGCCTCATGCATAGTGCAGGATTCTGAGGCTCAGCCGTTCATGCAATTGTATTAAGGAATAAAGCTATTGAACCTAGCGTATGCGTTATGGCTTTTATATGTAGAATTAAGACGTCACACTAGTGTAAGTTCATTCAATGTCGTGTCTAATTGGATTTTATACAGCTAGCAATGAGGACATTTATTAATCCTTCTCCATACAAAGCTATTTTAAAAATCGGAGTCTGGGATCATTGCCAGGCTAGTTTACCAACTGTAAATATTCCCACGTTGTTCATATGCAGAAACTGGAAGTTATGTGGTTGTTTATAAGGAGCGCATTGTGGTTATTTGTAAATTATTCACAATCGCAAACTAAAATGCAAAAAACTCAGCTAACCTCCCTTTCTTTAAAATAAATATAATGCTTCAAATATCAAATCTCCACTTCCTTTAAAACAAATGGACATCACACTTTCAGTTCCACGCAATAAAAAAACATAACTTGCGCGTGCCGAATACAAAATGAGTGGATAGTGACGTAGAGAAAACGTCACACTGCATGAGCATGATTCGATTCTAAATAGTAAACTTTATTTTAGCATTGTTCTATAACCATTGGTCTCACATTTATTAATGGTCCTAGAATTCTGTCCAAGTTAACTAGAGTTACTATAATCTTTTTTTATTTTATTTGAACCTAAAATAACATTCCATTTAATTAGAAAGCAGTTAATGTTCTTGATAAGACCAGTGCGATATTTCGGATAAAACTTTACACTTTTAATTTATCACACGCATTACCAATTCTGCTGAAATAGCAGAATTTCTATTTATGTTATTTTTACAGCTTTTATCAGCACTCCACGCTGACTGTATTCAGATAAATTCTATTTTTTATTTACTTTTAATGTTTCCCGTATCGCTTCGCTAGATGCTAATTAACTTACAGGCACAAGACCCCTACATCAGCAGAGTTTAAGTTGCATTCCATGGGGCTGACACTAATGGATGAGGCTGTGATTAATGAATGCCCGTCCTATTGACATTTTTAAGTGGCCGTGTGGCAATGAGCGACTTTTATTAAAATTGCTAATGGTGTTTTATGCGTGTTAACTAGAATTAAATTGGGAACTCCTGACATCATACTTAATTCCACGTGCACGTGAAGTGCACTGCATACCACTAGTACATTCCAGCGAAAAGGGACCATCGACGCACAAATGCAGTTCTTAGTGAGAACCACAAATAATTTCTTGGTAAGGACTTCAAGGAATTTCGCTGCGTATTTCTTATTTTTTTAAACCCTCTAAAATTCGGGGATATTTTCATAAAAATAGCTTTCAACAAACCGTTTAAATTCATCAGTAATCGGTAATCAACCAATCAGTCGTCGCCAGATTAAAAAAAAAGTTTTTCTTGGAAACGATCTGCTCAATACACAGAATAATAAATTGGATTGGTGATGTTTGTTGAGGGTCCCTGCTTGAAATTATTGCACCAAAATCAGATTTGCTTTTTGGACAAGACTTGCACTATTTGTACGTCGTATTTGCTGATGAATATCTATACGCTTAGTTTTTTGAGTGAAATTTTTCATCTGTTACCCAATGTCAACAAAAGGGTAAAGCGTTGTGAACAGGAACGTTACATATGCGCCTTCATTCATGCGAAGTATCACTATTGGAAAAAGCAAATCTCCCCCACAAAATACCACCTTACTTTGCAAACAGCCTCGTGTAATAAACTGTAAAGATCCCACCTAATACCACATGAATCGACGCGCTGTGCCCACAATAACCAATCAGCCAAGAAATCCCAAAAACGCAAAACCAATCATAGAATACAGTTTATAGGCACGATATATTGTTTATTTGCCTGTTCCTTAACCTTAAACACCCTCCCATCCATCAAGGTTAAATCTTTTTTGTGATAATATAATTAGAAAGGTTAATGGGATTAAATCGGGATCCTCTAACCTTAGAAAACACCATTCCTGAGGTCTGGAAATACACACCTATTTATTTATTCTTTGTTGCGTGCTTTTGCAAAGATTTCATTCTTTGCGTTAAAAATGTTATTGAATCTCATTTTGGTGAATTTGAATATTATATTAATAATAGTGGACAAATAATTTATAGGCATGAAGGATAAGATTTTTTTTTGGGTGTATTTATCTCTCGGGGTGACTTCAAATGTCTTCAAGTGACTGCAACCGATAATGAAGCTGTCTGCGTAAATCTCTTGGAATACTCTTATTTTTCCAGAAGAATATTTCTATTAGTTTGATGAATTTTGCTGCTTCCCTTTATTTGCTTTAGAAGATTAGTTGCGAAAGTTAAATTAAAATGATTTACTGAAATGATCCTGGCAGATGCTTTCCTACGCCATTTGAAGGCTAAAAGAAGAGTTATTAAAGCAAAGTCTGCGAGAAGTTTCAATTTATTACTGTGTACGAGTGTTGCTGGGGCTGTTCCGTACCAACAGAGAATCGATTGACGGAGCACTTTTATCGCCTCATCGGCAACAACATCTGGTGTGAACTGGAAGCGGGCAGTTATTGTAAAGCGTTCATAGAAGTTCGGGCCAAATGCTTTCAGAGATTGATGATTCTCCGAAGGGCGATTTCTGAATATCATCCGCAGGGATTGTTTGCATTGTCCTTCGACTGGTTCCTTTACTCCGCAATACGAGGGGTAACTTGGGAGTTCTTTGAGAAAAAGATATCCTCTGGACATCGTTTTATTGCCAAGGAAGCTCCTCGTTTTGAATGAATTGAAGTATGCAACGATAAGGGTATGGAAGTTGAGATATTCAAATGGTTTACTGCCAGCAACGAATGTGAGATGTTCGTCTGAGCTGCTGGTGGCGTATTTGATGCTATTTTCACTCATTCGGAGACATAATATTGAATACGAATACATTTGTGTCACCGAATGATTAATAATTAAAACGTTTTAGAAATAATTACTTTGGAAAATAAATTTTCGCTGTAGTGGCATCAAACGTTGGTTGTTGCACAACAGTGGGTTAGAACTGTTGTGTTTTTAAGGTGCTCGAGCATCTTCAAATTCGTTGCTGGTTGGGCTAATTTGGCGCATGGACTATTTTGTTAGTGGTACGTTAGCTCGTGTGGTTTGTTGTACAAATGTCTGTATAAATGTACCTCATTGGAGAAGAACGGATCTCTGTTCCTCTTGACCCGGTGGTTCATCTTTTCTTAAAAATAAAAACTGTAAAAAAAAGTACATTTTATAATATAATTCGAATTCTTTAGTACAGAAACTGAGACAAATGCGTCTCTAATAAAATAGCGTACAACTTATTCAAGCTATTTCTCATACATTAGATAAATAACATCAATAAAACGTATCTGAAATAAAAATGCGCTCTTTTTAATAATTTAATTAAAAATGCCTTCATCCTTTTGTAGTTTCTTAAAATAAAAATGTAACTAGGGTAAAATAAACACGCCTGAAACTCGACAAGTATTATATTAACATTAGCTTATGCAAATAGAAAATGCCACTAGAATTCTCTGAACAGAAACTGAATTGCTGTTATCTCCGATTAATGAAGTTTATCAACTTCATTTTTTGCCAGGCCCTTCGCTTCAAGAGAAAGTTGTTCCTTTCTAATATGCAGTTACTGCTTGCGAGTATCAGATAACTGCACGTGGATCTCTAGATAAAGGCATCTAAGATGCATATGCGTGAAGATGTGTGGTTAAACGAAGTCCCCACTTCTCTGAATACACAGAGGAATCGCGAAAGAAAAGGTGTAGCTTGTAGTCAACAGCGTACGATTTCTTTGAGCCTTAATAGCTTTCTGAGAAAGAGTTTGCGTACGCGTTGCTACATCCTGTTACCATTAATGTCTTAATTAGCAGTAAGAAACATCTCGAATAACTGAACGTCTCTAACTTTGATGTTCGATAGAAACATGGTCTCAAAGGACTTACACTACTTGAAATGCTGTTAATCAAAACCAAAATATCAGTTTCTTGCAATTAATTACTTTTCCTCTCCTAAATAACTGGAGTTGTTTATAATCAAAGTCCAAGGCAGCTCCGACCCTGAGGCGTTTGTATACTGCTTCATCCTTTTCCAAGTATTGGAACCAGCAGTCGTAGCCACTGAGCTATTCATCAGGGCTAACTCTCGTACCTTTCTAGAAATCCCTCTTAACATTTTGCTTTGTTTCGCTCAAGGTGGTGGACCACCTGATAGATTCTCGTACTCAATTACTGGGCTAAAACCATAAACAATGACTTTAAGGATGACTACAGTAAACGTTTATCGATAATTAGTTTGGTGAAAAACTTTTAATCACTAATTAACAATGTAGAATCATTATTTTCGAGGGTCACCTATCAGATGACACGCCACCACTTCCGAGCTAAGATAATACCATCGATAAATATGAGTTCATTTAAATAATTCTGTACTCCATTAAGTGTTTTAGAAATGATTTAAAATAATATCCTAGTACTCTGAGAAAGTGTTTTGTAGTGCAGCTTATCTGGGAGTATGCCATTACTAAATCAAAGTTTCCTTTAATGTGCTATTAAATTATTAGTCGGACATTCATCTAATGCAATAGTCAATTATTGAAAATGTAAAGGAATATTCGCACGTATAAATTGACATTCCTTTCTTTGTTTGGGTTTCCATTTCTTAGGTCCTATTTAAAGTTGAAGGTGGTTAAAATTCAGAAGGAATCCGCATCTCGTTTCTATGCAAAGCAAGGTCTTGCAGATACATATACAAACGGGTGTTGGGACATGGACAGGCGCAGCTGTCTCGTGCCAGCAACTGGAAGAGATGAAAATTTGATTGACTCGCTCAACGGCACAATGGATAGGAAATTTCCATATTTTGTGAGGTTCCCTGCCCTGTTGCGGCGAATAAATAAAAGATGCGTGAGCACCCCAGTGACACTTTGTGCTGAAAGTTGTTTCTGACTTTCTTCGCAGGTAAGTTCTGAATTAATAATCGCCCGGGAAAACTTCAAGTTTCATTCGCTAACTCAGCACCGGTGACGAGATCAGGTGTGTGAAAGTCTTTGGGTACTGTGGGGGTTGTACTCGCCAATTTGGGGGTTATACTGTTTTATACTTGTTTATTGTGGGGCTGGGGGTATTATTGTTTTTCTTGGTTGCCCTAAGTTTCTTTATATTTTAATTATTGTAATTTATCCCCTTTTTTATATGTATATCCCCGTAGTCCAATCCTCCCACTTAGCATCTGACTTGTTTGTTCTCAGAAGATTACCAGACCCAAAGGGGATCCCAATTATTTTAGGTATTTTTCTACCGGATTGGCTGAGTTTCGGAATGACAGACTCCAACACATGAATGAAAAATAAAACAATGTTTATTAACATATCATACAGAAACTAGCAATAGTATTTAGTCAAACTATATTTGGCTGGTGACTTGTTATTTCATTAACCTTTATATGTGTAAATATCTTGTTCAAACTCAATTGTTTCATCATCAGATATTCTACTCTAATACACATTATTATTCATTATGTCATGGTGTCTCTTCATGTTCTTTACAGGGACTTCAATAGGTCGTGTCATACACTTTACATAGATTCTTCCCACTCTTCTTATGAACAGTCTGTATAATAAACCAACTACCAGCCAATGAACTGGCTCACAAAAACCTTCAGAGTTCGTGTCTCAATTTGTAAGAAAATTTCATTTATTCAATCAGACACCCTTTCTGTAATCAGGTCAACAGGAAATATTAATCAATTCAATTTAACATTACCCTTCTGAACAGTTAATCCTCTATACCTTTATAATATCACTTATTAATTAGCCCCTACTCAAATCAGAAATACTCTCCACAAATCAACTCATAATAAATTGAAATTTCAACCTTCAATTTCATACCTATTATAAAAACCTTTCCCAACTTTAAACAATTCTCAGTTATCTATTATACCCTCTCCTTCCAGTAAGCATTTATATGAGGGGCTTCACTTCAAATTATAGGCTACGTCCGTCTTAAATACATTACACTTTTATACATATATTCATTACTTAACTCTCCCTCCTTAACTATATATACAGATTTCTCCTAAAGTCCTCTCCTTAATAAATTAAGTACACCTATGTCGGTAAACTCTCTAGCACTTACGTGTTGGCCTGGAACTTTCCTCCCTGCTCGGCTTCCTTTCATATCGGTCATTCAGGTACTGGAATGCGGGGGCCGCTCATTTGGGGATCTCGGTGATTATGGTGTTTCCCTACTGGGTACTGCACGGCTGGAATCAATCAGTGTCGCATACTCTTTACCGGTCAGCATTTCTTCTTCCGTGGATAGAGGGGTTTTCGAGTAGGTCAATGGTTCGACCACTCATTCGACTGGCTTTGCCTCTATAATTCTCAGGGTGTGATTCTTCCTTCTTCCTCACTACGGCTTCCATGTTTACAGGTGAACATTCCTACGGGCTGTCGGGATATGCAGAATTTCTATCACTGCTTCCATCTATCTCAGGTCTGCAGCTATCACCCAAATCAGACTACTGCTCTGCTTAGTATCGTTCTCCAACTCCTTCAATTCATTCTCCAGACCGCTCCGTGAACTTCTTCAGCCTCCTCCGAAAACTTCTTCCGATTGCCACGAAAACTTTTCCAGAATGCCACGAAAACCTTTTTAGAATCTCCCTCTCAAAATTCCCTCTATTTTCTTCCTGGCCAATAGGAGATCTGCACATCCTTTTTCCTGTGTTCTCATTTGTCTCCTCTCCTCTTCCGTGGGCGGGTCTTCTTTACTCTTTGTGTCCCAACTTCCGTGAGCCTCGAACATACGAGAACAATCCAGAAAGAGAGGCGGAAGTTCCGGTCAGCTGAGAAGCGTCACAGCTCCTCCCGTGACCTCACGCGCGCACACCTGGTGACGTCGCCCACCTCTAATAGCGTTTCACCGTTAAATTTCTAAGAGGGCCAGCTTAAGCACTCTTGGCCCTTACTAAGGTGCATCTGCCTCTGTCTTAATGGGGATTTGTCATGGTATATTACTTTCACTGACTCGTCAAAGTACTTCCATACAAACAAACTACAACTAAACAGGGAGTGACTGGAAGGTATTTTTGAATTCCAGTGCTTCTTAACTCATGTTGTTTTTACCAGAAAACCACTATTCGTATTACAGTTAAATTCTCATAATATTTAACCATTTTTATTAATTAATGTAAGGACGGGTCCTTACAGTACGTAGCTTCGCTGAAAATCAAGACGATGGGACCAGTTTTGTGTGCCATCAATGTAGACCAGTGCAGGAAGCTTCGTGATATAAGTATATAAGGGGTGTTTCAAAATTATGCATACATGAGCAGACACTTTTCTTCATAGTGTTTAGAGGATCAGACGCTGGTTGGGTTCTGGCTTTTGGCCGCAGAGCCCCTGGTGGAACCCTACGTTGCCCGTACACAACAGTAGGATGTAAACCAAGCTGCCCATTATTCTCTGGCTGGAGGGTCGCCTGAGCTTCCTGGGGCGAGACCAAGTAAAAAGAAAAAGAATAGAATGTGGGGAGTACAGAGTGTAACACAAGATAGGGGGGTGAAAGTAAGAGCGAGGGAATGTAGATGAAGGCAAACCCCTAGTTAAAAGTGAAGCATAAGCACCACCAGGTGGAAAGGGAAGAAAAACCACAGAGCAGGGGTGCTGGGTGTGATCTCCTTTGGCATTGGTGTGGATTTAGGCCATGGAACCTATCGAGTCCATGCACTGTGTTAGGAACATCTCATCCTTGGAAACAATGAGCAGGGGTTTGTGGTTGTCAATTCTGGAGTAAGAAAACAAGTCCGGAAATAGGGGCAATCTAGTAGGTGCATCCATGCGTGTGGTCAGTCCAGTAGGCATAAATATTGAAGCACACTGATTTTTCGTCCTTACTCATGACAGAAAGTGTTTAGCTCACCACGGGTTAAATATTTCTGTTCTTTTTTTAGCTTTTTTATATTCGCAAGTACAAGCACTTACAGCTTCGGTAATCAACATCAAACATTGGTGTACTTAATTTCGATATACCGCAGTCTCATCATCTGCCATGCCATCATCTCATCTCTAACAACACATCTCACTTTAGATAAAAAGATTTTCTTAGTTAAAAATATCACTCTTGACAAATAATGTAACAGCATACGAATAGATGCGAACCAGCTTAAACTGTTAAACATAATCAATTCCCATTCCATTTAGGAAACGTAAACCCATTTTGTGATTATCATCTGCAGTACCATCCGGCAAAATGTATCTGATAGAATTTTGGATTCAGAAGACATTGAGTTGAATTAAATTTATATAAATGGATTGTTGTGTCCAGAGTAGTCGAAAGAATTTTATTATTTTATTTTAACCCAATTTTATTTGATTTTTTATTACTCTTATCGTAAAAAATAATCGAAAGTGATTGTCGCGATTCTGTTATCCCTTTGTCTGTCGTTCTAAATGTCTCTCTCTAATGCCCCATCATTCTCTCTAAGTTAAAATTAATCTCCCTCTTCGATCTGTTCCACTGCTTTAACTGTAGAGCGCCATATTTGTTTTCTTGGTCTTTGTTAACCGAAGTATTTTGTTTTCTAACGAATAGTTAAGGGAAAGGCGATGCCTCTTTTCATCGGGATAGGAATTTAGAACATCAGATCCCGACTAATGTGTTTTATTGCCCCAAATTGCCTCCCTCGCTTTTTTCCCCTCTCTTAATATAAATCGAATATTCCCAAGATGCCGCCCCAAATGGCTTCCGTTTAATCACAGCTTCCTGTAAAAGAACTGTTCGTGTGGGACGATGGAGGACCCCGCCGAGATCGTTAAGAACAGATATTCGCTGTAATGGAGGCTTGGGAGCTATTATCAGGAACGATCTTCTAACATCTGTGTTTCTTTAGTCTTGTATGGCTTCTCGGAGTTGGTGTATTATTATCACGAGCAAAGTCTGCCCTTGTTCCTTACTGCAAAAAAGTGCACTTACCGAGCACATTTTTATTGGTGAAAACTTTAAAACTTTATACAAACTACAAGGAAACATTTAGCACTTTTTCTACACGTTTTTCCTTTTTTTAATTTGTCAAGATTTAAGATTCTCGCGTGATAATCAAACACCACATGCGCGATTTCTTAGAAAGTGTATAATTAACTAGCAGATGCTGCAGTTTCTTTTATCTGTTCATTCTGTTGTAATTTAGAATTTGTTTAGATAATTCGCTAATCGGGGCTTCATGTAGACGTATAAATCCACTTGAGCAGCTGATATATTAAATTCGCGCAACAATTCTGTGATTAAACGTCCTTGAAGAATTAAGCAGTTGGTTACAGTTTAATTTAATCGAATTTATTCCGAACTAAACCTTTTCTGTCAGAACCACAATCAGAGGCTTGCTGCTGTCTTTTATCCATGCCATTTAGTAGGAAGCTAAAGAAAATATGATCCAGCGGTGGGGACTGCGCTTGGAATCTTGACATTTAAAGACAGGTCAGCTGACTTTGCTGTATGTTTCAGAATTTATGTGCTAATTGAAATTCATTTTTGCCAATTAATTTTAAATTTACTGCGCAACATAACTTCTGGAGTAGAAATCTCTTAAAACGTCTGTCATGGGCCCATTTTGGGCTTGACAGAAGCCATTTGAAATCGTGCCAAAAACGCAAAACTGTAACGAAATCACAAGAAAACATAACTACGCTGTCAGTAGCAATTAGCGACTAAATTAAAGATAAGTTTCTACTTGTGCGCACAAAAATCCAGCGAAGAATATGAGCAGTGGAATGGAGAGAATGACCAGATGGCTATCTTTTGAGAGACGTGTTCTTTCTGCAGCCATTGAAGAAAAGCTTTAGTAGGAGAGTCATTACATCAAACTGCTCCCCCTCACTTCACTGTGGCCCGCAGGTAAGCTGAATGGAAACAGCTCTTGTCAATCGGTACCGTTTTTGCGCGTTATCCCAATGTATGTGCTCAATACACGTGCAGCTATTAACACCACCACTTGTGCCGTGAATCTATTACTTGCAACGTTATCGGAAATGTTTGGATCTTCCCTTTGTATGGGCGTGAACTCTCGGGCCTAACAACAGGATGGTGTTCAGTTATTTATCGCGTCTAGACTATAGCACGTATGTCGTTTCTTTGATCAATGGACATTACCAGCTTTGCCGTAGGTGGGGAAGAGCAGAGAGTTGGCCATTAACCTGATGCACCACAACATCCTCGCTATAAAGTACATTATTACGCGTTTTCCTCTCACGGTCTGGGTCACCGCTCTGGTCATCTACTAAATCGAATTAAGGGGCGTACAGGCAGCTTCCAATCTTCTACACGGCGTACTTCTTTTAGCGTTATTTTTTTATAGCTGGTACTGCTAAGTTGACACGCTATAATTTTAAAAGGTGTTAACGAGACTCAGTGCACCCTTTATGCAATTAAGGAGAGTAATGAAATTAACGTATTAAATTAATATAAATCAGGAATGTTCCTTTGCTGTATGAGGCGCTCATATTTCGACATTCCATCCACCCTTCAGGATTAAATACCTGAAGGATGGATGGAATGGGTATTTAATCTCTTATTTGGGAAACTCTACCCAGATAGCTGTTGACTAGAATCTCCTGTATTCACTTACGTAAACAAATAAATAATTGATCAACGAACCGTCTAGAAGTCTACAGATTTCAGTTATTACAGCCAATGATGATATATCACAGAGTAGTTAATTTCCCTCGGGTAAAGTTGCAGCATTGTAAACGCTACCTTAATTTTCTACTGTCTGTTATTTCATTTTCTTCACCCGAATAATATATGAAGCATAAATTTTGGATTCGCTTCGCTTTATGAATTCCTATATTCAACGAATATATCTATTGTCTAAGTTCTCTGGAGCGTTCTGTTTCAAATATCCTGCATGGTAATGAACTTCATAAAATTCAGTTATCCCAATGATTACATTTTCTTTTCTAGTCAGCATTTGGATGTGTGGTCCCAAAACAGCATTATATCGATGCTACGTCTAAGATTGGTTTACTTTTTCAGTGGAAGTTTGGTGTATAGGGACCGTCTTTAGGATGGTTTTAATACAGATGGACAAGTTAGAACACTGCAAGTTATTTGCTTCGTACATTTTGGTTATGGTCCAACTCGTTTCAAAAAGGTAATAATCCAATCAAATCCTCACAATTGGACAATAATTAACAGACTTACCAATGAGTAGTTTTTTTTTTTAGATCAGCGGAGTTGAACAAGAAGAATCCTTAACACAGACACGTTTTTTGGAGTAGTTTGATGTTTTATTTTCAATTATTAATCCGTAGAATAGTGACCATCATTGTATAACCTGATTGATGGAGATTATTTTATCTGTTTAGCTATTTAAAGGTAGAACTTTATTGGCCTGAGGGCAGAGGGTGCATCCAGTAAACTGTTTTGTCTTATGTTTAATGGAATGTATAAATTCCATTGGATGGTTACTTTCAAACTGGCATTTAAATACAATTTGAATGCATTCAGCTTAATTATTGTTGCCTTTTCAGTTTTACATCTGTTTCAATTGTCGCTTAACTTAAAATATGGTATTATCTTATCCAGGACAATTCTCCCTGAGTGTAATTAAAGGAAGTGCCTAAGTTTAGTGTCTTTCTTGAAGCAGATGGTTACGTGAATGGGGACGATTTCAATAAGGAGTGAAGGGAAGTGGTTCTCCACAGATGAAAATATTCTTTCAGGTATGTGTTTCTTTTCTATTATTTTGTACAATGTTTTGTAAAAATAATCGTGGATAAAATGAGATTTTACCAGATATTTCATTTGTATGTAATTTAATGGGACATTTATAATTTTCATTTTATTTGAAAACTCTGTATCCCTAAATGATGCGAAGTTTATTCTAATATATTTACACACCGTGAATAAAAGAAACAAGTCTTTAAGACCATTATAAAATTATCCAGGATATCTTGTAACTGCCTCAGTGCTTCCCATTCCGACTCCACAAAGCATCATTGCCCATTTCGTATGGCTGAAAGATTAAATTCATCGAGTTTATGCGCTTCATGAACGAAATAAAGATATTACTTATGTAAACGAATTGTCTGTTGACCTTATTGACGAGAAGAATACTCCGCTAGAATCTTAATTGTACTCAAAACTAAGTATTCCAGAAACTTGATTCTTGAGTCTAAATTTACAAGTTCCAAGTGATAGAAGTCTTCCTCTCAAGCCACGTTTGCTTTCTCAGTTGCTAAGACATGAATAGAATCTACTATTCGGGTGCACTCAACTCATTAATTTGAGACGTTTTCACATCTACCTCTCCATTCAAGGAGCAGCGAAGTTGGTTGTAGAAGCCTTCAGTTCCTTGGAAGATAATCGGGTCCGCTTTCAGTGAGCGACTTTGCTAATTATTATAGCGTTTGCACTTCATTTATTGTATTTATAATTGGGTTCTGTTGAAGGTTTAAGGTTGTATTCCATGGCGCTTCCAATTTGTAGAGGTCTCGGTGTCATCACGTTAACTGTAAACAAATAATAACAAAGAAATCCAATGCAAATACGCCCAAAGACAATTGTTAACATCTGCGTTAGAATCTTGACTCTGAAAGTGGGCAAAACTTTTAGAATTAAGTACAACAACAATCAGAATATAGTGTCTTGTGCTGATTGTAATGAGGGCTCCGTTGCCCCCCCCCCAACTCCGCAACAAGCAATGTGATGAACACAAAACTCTGTAAAGGATTTCCATATTTAAGTTGGTTAGTGTGAGTATTCATGTGTTATTAATCCGGCCTCTTAGCCTAAAGGCCTGTGTTTTCACACCAAAACCTCTAGTTTGCCATTCAGCGCCACGAGGAGGCAGGCCGGGCGGTACGGAGCGTAAAGCACTGGAAGGGCGGACCCTGTGGTAGCGGGAGCTACAGAAAGGGCCCAGTAAATGTGGACATGTGTTGTGTCTTAAGCAAGGCGACCCCTAAACGCTAGTTTATCTCCGCCATGGTTCTCTGTGATGATATACAAGACTCTGTACCATGAGTGTAGTGCTATGTTTGCGTAGTGTGTGTGTGTTTTAGCTGTTTCTGGTCGCTTTGCTACGAGGAAGGCTGCTTCCCAGTACCCGTCCACGCCACGATTGATTGATTGATTGATTTGGTAGTTGTTGGCGCATCGGCTTCTGTGGCCATATTGCACCTCCCAAGGTTTTTGCAGTACTTTGATCCAAGCCCGAGGCGGGAATCGAACCCGCGACCTTTGGGTTGCCGGGCAGGTACTTTACCCACTCGGCTAGCCCGGTCGGCCCACGCCACGAGGAGGCGGGCCGAACTATACATGTACTAAAATAAATGTAATATTTCAAGCACCCATGGGAATAAGCGCAAGTCTTATGGGTGTAGCTGTCTCCTATAATCACGTACGGTGGTGAATACCACAAAGAATCCGGCATTCCTAATAATAATAAATAAATAAATAATAATAAATTAATTAGATATAATGTTAAAATAATAATTATTATTAAAAAAAGTATTCTTGTTGAGTATAGAAGTCAGCTTCGCAATCCACGTCGTCTGTTTAAAACCTGTGGAAAATTCCTGTAGAGCTGAGAAGGCATTTTGATTTTCAATAAGATATCTTTGATTTCCAGGAGAGAAATTATGCACAGTACTAGATAATGTTTGTCTTAAGTCTTGGTAAACTGGGCAAAAGAATAAGACATGACTTCAGTCTTCAGAGGCGCCGCAGAAACGGGTATCTGTCGTAGATAGATTGCATTGAAGAAGACGGCGTTCAAAGAACCGTGACCAGTTAGAATGTATGATGTAACGAGGCTTGGGTAGAACCAAAACTGATTACTTTTTGAGGTAGTGAATTTAACATCAGGTATAAAACATCCGATCACTGCTCCTTTGGTCGAGGAATTCCATCTCACGTGCCATCTTTTATGAATCTCAGCCCAACATTTCGCTTTTTCATTCTTTCGATCGGCAGTGGGATCATAGGTCAAATCGGAAAAAGTTAGAGGATGTCCCTTTACGAATATAGTAAACAAAGCCTTTGTACATAAGATATAGATCCAGAGGTAACAAGCCTACGATGGCTTGCAAAGATGCAGTTGAAACTGTTCTACAAGTTCTCAGGAGAGCTAGCAAAAAAGGTCCGTTCGACACTGTCTAGTTTGGTTTGAACTGTAATAAGTTTTGTTCTGTGAAACCATATGCTGGCTGCATATGTAACGATTTGAATAAACACTGTGTAGTATAGAATTCTGAGGGTTCCCTTTTTTAAACCTCAGTCCTGCCGAGAGATTTTGAATAACATGGCCGTAAAGGTTTTCACTTTTTTGGAAAGATTCTGGATGTGTGGTAAGAATGACAATTTTTCATCAAAAATAATACCAAGATGCTTATGAGTGGTAACAAGTGGCAGAGATACTCCATTAAACTTAACAACCAAACGGAGGTCTATTATGGTCTAGTTTTCCGTGAAATATCATCATCTTGGTTTTAGATGGTTACACTCTTAATTCATTTTTCAGAGTCCAATCCAGCAAATTATCGTGTACAGAGTTAGCCCGTTGTTCCAACTGGGAACTGGAGTTTGTACTAAGATGGAGAGATCGTCGGCAAAGGCAATCATTTGCACATCGGCCGTTTTGGAGGGAGAAGACAGCCAATCATCAAGGACGAGGTTCCACAAAAGAGGGCCATGAATAAAACCCTGGGGACACCCTCGAGAAACAGCTTTGGATACCAACTGATGTTTGGTTTGGATGTAGACAGTACGTTCAGCAAAGTAACTTTTAAACAAAAGGAAGAAATGTCTAGAACAACGAGCGATTCTAAGGAACCGTAAGCACTCTCCAACCAAACATTGTCGAAGGCGCCTTCAAAATCAAGAAAAACTTCTATGCATATTTGTAAGTAGAGCTGTCAACTATCCTAACAGTTTTTTTTTTTTTCTTTTTAATTGTCATCTGAGCGTGGGTAACATGGCCATATTTGGCTATCGATTTAGTGTTTGACTGCTGAGGAACTGAATTGCCCTTCTTTGGATGGATCTTCGCATTTCAAATACTTTCTGCATGAAGGTTGTAAATGCTTTATAATTTTCTTCTCCCATTATGAATATATGTTCTTCTCCCCTGGGAAGGGGCCAATCTGTGCTACTAACTGAGTTCTGGGGATGTCATAAATTATATGTTCAGATAGAATGTGTGTCCAGTCTTCATGCCACTGGTACAGTTTGGGTCATCAGTCAGTTCTAAGGAGGTTAATTTCACCTTTAGAGAGCTATGACCTGTCAATATAAAGGTAGAAGAGGCCATGGGCAATGGTTAGCCCAAACCCACCAATGATTAGCCCAAAGCTACTTTGGTGGCTTTGGGCTAATCATTGTCCAAAGGATTGAAGCCTGAAGCCACCAAAGTGGCTTCGGGCTTCAGTCCTTCCAAAAATTTTGCGACTTATTTAGAATAACCTTAGGGACCTTACTATACAATTTCATATCGACATGTTAACCTATTTCCCCTATATACCCATTTCCTTGCTCCTCCACACAAACTCCACCTCACGAACTTATCATTATGTACTAAGCCCGCGAGGTGGCATTTGTGTTTTTTGGTGGTTATGAAGTAACTGATTTGATTCGATAACGTGCCTGAAATGTAAATTATATGTGTATTACGTAGTTTTCGGTTTTCTTTAACGTTTTTCAAAGAAAACTGCATATCCATAAGAAGAACGTGTTCCTGAACATAGTCCAAATCCACTTCTTTGGTGGTTCGCCATTAGGAGAATAAGTGGTTATAATTTTTTTTTATTAATTATGCCATTTTCTAACGATTTAGTATTTCAATTATATTTCTATTTTTGCAGTGGATCTTTCTGACTTTGCTACTGGTTGGTCTTTGAGAAGTTCGTCAACTTTGAATGATTTATTAAATTTTCATTATTAAATTACCAGTATATTTTCTTACATGTGTTTGGTTTGAAGGAAGACCTCAACATCCACTCGATATCATTCTAGGTTTCTGGATGCGATTGTAAGGAGCTTTATGGTGTCATTGCCTCGCTATGTAAGATGGACACCCTTACGTGTGCGTGTTTTTAAGAACATTGATTGATCGTGACGTAGAGAAATCTCCCCTGAAATGTATACAACGTAAGTTGAAGATTGCTGTTTACTCCAAAGTCATAAGACGGTTTGCGGGTCGCTATAGCAACTGCATAGGCATCTTCCGTCTCACGGTTTAATTGTAGCGACGGTAACATCACTTTGACCTTTGCCGTAACGTCGAAACCTGAGCGAAATTGAAAGGGGGGAAATGTGATTTATTTCCTTCAGAGAACACTTCAAGAAGTCCAACTTGATAGATCAAATTTAAAGAAAATGAAATTCTCTTTGGAAGATGAAGCTGCTCATTTATTTAGAAGAAAGCGAGAAGGCGATAAGTAGAACGCTCGCAGAATATTAAATCGGATGACGGAGAACATCCGATCAACTACGCTGTCTTCCGAGAGGGTAGTTAGACTGCATTATATCGCTGGAACTTGTCTTCGTTGATTTATCACGTGATCCACCCCAGATACTTTCCACGGACACAGTTTCCAACTTAAATTAATCTCATTCGCAGACTTACTCTTCATCGATCGAATGAACATATTTTGATTATTTTCCAGAGGCTGAGACAGAGGCTTGTTTAAAATCACTACACAAGGGACAGGAGCTTGTTCGTTGTAGTTCAAATAATAACGCTCGTAAATACAGGCTGGATCCATTCAATAGAGTCGTGGTGTCTGTCCTCCTCCGAATTTCTTTATTACTGAGCCCTTTTAGTCAGAAGATAATAATCAAAGAAATAAATTCAATTTTTTTTTAAAATAGAACTCATGATATTCCAACGGTGCCCATTCTCAATCTGTTCATTTAGGCTTTAGAAGAGTCACAGACCACCTTCATTTTCATACACACAATTCATATTCCAGCGCTTCTGAAACCTTGTACGTATTCGAAAGATAGTTGAAATCGTACGATTCATTCGGCTTCTGTGTGTCGTGTACATTAGATGAACTGATATTACCGAAACGAATCTGCGGTTCTTCTGGAAGAATGTGTTAACAACTTCCTGTCATCGATCCACTGCGCTAATTAATGAGTTAATAAAGCAGACGGTTTATATTGAACTGCTGATTAATGCGCAGTATTAACAGATGCACTCGGAAGACTCTACACTAATATGTGGTTAATTATATCAGAGAAATGTAGCGGGCTGCATAATAGACAGTCGTCAGCAGATCTGGTGTTTGTCTGCCGAATTAGTCGTGCTCTTTTGTCTGTCAACAAGTGGCTAAAGGATTAAAATTCCCTGTGCGACCAGGAATGCATTTATCAAGCTAGGATATTTTTGTTTAGCTTTTCAGAATCGAATTTGGCTTATTATGTTTATGATTCCTTGAGTTTTCAATTTCTTTGATAGTTAGCTTCGGTGTTCTGCTGATTAAGTGACTGTGGTATAGACATCATAACACTGAAAAGTCACTGGAGAGAGATCTATCTCCCCACTTCAGATAGTTTTTTTTTCTTGATTATTTTGATAAGTGCTTAGTGTTTCCATGGGATGGTATTGAGATTCGAGGGTAAAATGGTCCTGGAGATAGAACCATTGACTCCAGTCCATGAAAGTCTCTTTGATAAGTTTCTGGGATGGAGGATCACACTTGCGAAGCGTTTAATGGAATTGGTGTGAGGCATTTTCGGATATAAGACACTACAGCCCTTGAAAATTGTACTCATGTCAATTCCTGGCTTACATAGGTACTTATTTATTTTAGTGTTTTTCAAATGGTGTAGGAAGATAATGCATTCGTCCCAAGGTGAGTTCAAAGTGGGAAGTGACAGTGTTAACCTTAGTATCCTTATCTATAGTTCGACTTTATTCTCTTTTCAGTAAACGTCAGTTGAGCTGCTTTGCTGGGATTAACCTCAAGACCAATGCACTTAAGGTATTTTTCAAATTGAGAATTTGGTTTCTGGTTTGCTGATAGTTTGAGATGGGAAGGAGGAAGTCATTTAAGCGAAAAATATCTTTGTCGTCAGCAAAGATACGGAAATGTTGCAGCACAGAACAAAATGATTCCAGTCAGTGCAAAAAGGAAAGAGGATAAGATGCTTTCTTGAAGTAGCCTGCTTGAGATGGTATGCTGGAATTATAGGTTACTTTGCTTTATTTTTAATTGCCTGGTTATAGTAGCAGAGCTTTTAATAGGTACAGTAACTGATCTTGAAATTATGAAGTACTTATGCATGATATGAAGAAATATTTCGGTTATCAAAAGTGGCAAAAGGAAGATATTCAGTTAACCTCTACTGTTCTATGTTTTTGAACCTGAAAAGCGCTTCCATAAGACTGGCGAAAGTCGACCTGCCATGGAATACAGTACGTAGATAAGCTTGGCTTATGGAGGGGGAGATGCGGTGATCGACCAACATGGGAATCATAGCCTTCTTAAAGTGTTAGCAGAGTGCAACATACTGATGTAGGTCTGTATTCCTCAAGACAGACAATTTCGGTACGAGATTATCAGGATAAATATTAGCCGATTTGTTGGAAAGCCGGTAATTCACATCCTTTAGAACTTAACGACTCAAAGTGAATCTGTTTCAGTATTTTCTACTTATAGGACAAGATTTTTGGAAGTAGTAGGATGGATTATGCTTGGGAGTTCTGTTTTAAGTTAATTTTACCAATTTTTGAAATACACCTTCAGTTGTAAACCTTCTGAACTTGGTTTGCAAGGATTCTTTTATTTTTTTGCACTAGTTTTCAACCCATTCTTGGTGCGGTCTCTTTTTGTTCTCAAGAACCGTGCTATATCTTTTTATATAATAAATCGTCTTCAGTTTTATGAATTTTCTTCTAAAGGCTTCCTTTTAGATTCTGTTGAACCTTGGTTTTTGAAGCGAGATGAATCCATTTTGAGTTCCCCCCCCCCCCTTCATTTTTCTATAAGTTTCAGCTCTTGGACGAAAAGTGGGAGAGCTTCAGAAGGCGGTTTCGAGAAATGATCTGCAATAAACTAATTTTAGTTACCTAAGTATATCACCTTGTTTACGATATTTCAGCGAGCACGCTCTATTTTTTATTTCCAGTAGTGGGGATGCTTCTAGATAGAGGTTAGAATTGTTTGACCAAGGAAATTCAAATGCTATGGATGATCAAGGTTGAATTTATAGTTATGTTGAACTCACATCCTTAATATTGCATATATAAGATCTAATATTTGAAGTTCCCCTAGTTGGTTTAATGTTTTCTAGTGCAAGACCTATATTATTAAGGAGATTTGGTAGATTCATTATAGCACCATCGTATTTAGAGAAAGGCATATAAAATTGCCAATAACCGAGATTTTCATAGTGACATTGGGGTGGGCAATAAGCCAAGTCACACGCTCTTCCCTCGTTGGTACCATGTAGTTAGGAAGTAGATAAACTGCGCGTGCTTGGAGAGATTTCATTTTTATGAAACGTTGCACAGATGGCTTCAAGCTGATTCGCGAAACTATAGTGAGCTGCTGACATTTGATAAGTGTCAGCAGCTCACTGTATACTGTAAGTGTCTTTATAAATCATTACTACAGCGCCTCGCTTGTGTTCCGTGCCATTACTGACACAACCATAATTAAGTTCTTAATGAGTAGGCCAGGCTACCTATCATGAATAAGCCATGCCTCTACTGGAAGGATTATATGAAGTTCACCTAAGAACGTTAATGTTTGAAGGGAATTGGACTTGTTTACAACGTTTCTGGCATTTTGGAAAAGAGCAGCGACTGACCCCTCACCATTCATCTTCGTAAGTCCGGGAGAGGTTGATTGCCGAGTTCTCATGTGGAACCTGCAGCGGGATTGTCATGATTTGCTCTTTTGTAGATATGAGGGTTGGTGAAAATTCCTGATGGCCAAGACACGTTGCTTAGATGTTTCTTGTTGCTAGGACAAGAAATAAGGAACGATGTATGGTTTTGGCTTTCAATTGTAATTGGCCAATTTCATGTTTAGTTAAGAACGTGTTCTTCATACATTTTGCCTTCGTATTTGGTCCAAGTATGGAGATAAACTCTCTGAATCTTGCTGGCACTGAAAATCTGTTGTATTTTGCACATGTTAATGGATGTGGTACTTAGACTTCAGTGTGAATTGATTCTAAGCAGTTCATCACTAATGAGAAGTTACTATTGAGCCAAGGGTCTCCAAACGCGTTGCTTCAAAAAAGTATTGCATGTATTCCTATTTGTCTTAATGACGTTTGTTTCCCTGTGGTGGTTCGTCCTGGCACATGACTGATTATGTTCATAAACTCTTTGGTCTGATAGAATATGCACATTGTCAAGATGCCTATGTACTATTCGTGGTCTTGTGAATTGTCTTATTGACTTCATTGCTAGTTATATCCGACAATTTCGATATAGCAATTATTTGTTGATCCGATGGTTACAAATACCACGAGGGCCAAGATCAGCTTTTAATGGTTCAGAGACCTCATTTACTTTTGTTCTATTGTTAAACAGGAGTATGGACTTTTGCGAATTCAGTAACGTGGTGTATTTGCAAAATATTTGCAAACTGTGCAGTTTAAATAGACGATTGAACTCAATCGTTTATCCAGTCATGGATGGCAAGTAACGTCATATTCAGAACAATTGACAAATATATTTCTGCCTTTTTGTGCTTAGCCAATCTTTCGTTAGAACTACAGTGACTGCAAGTGGTATTTGCATATGCAGAATTAATTGGATTCACAGCAGGGACTAGCAGTGCAGATATGCTCTTTCGTTGGAACTTTGCTTGCTAGCATCTTTCTTGTTCGTTGCTGAAGCTGCATGTGACAGATGGTGACCGAGTTAAATGTATTTAAGTCTTTGCAGGCTACTTATAAACCATAGACTACTTTAAGATTTAGCATGACATGGACGAGAGCTTAGGTCAAAGTTATACAAACCACACTCAGCGGTGTAGGCTTTGGAGAAAAACAAACAAAAGCATTTCAACTCAAGCCATGGTTTCGAGTCTTATTAAGATCATGTCGGTGGACAAATGGACGCCATATAATAAAGACTTGACGATACAGTGATATGAAATATATGAGAAGCTGGATGGTGCATGAGTTTCAATATGTAACAAATAGTTAGGACAAAAGCCTAAAGATAAATCAGTTATATTATTATTCTTCCTTGGTTCTGTTCTTTCACGTAATCCGGTATTTACATTATGTGAGTGTTTTATAGTCATCGGTAGTATTTATTTGTTCTCAGTCATATACTATTTCCATTGAAGCTGATGTATAACACTGAAAACATCTGAATAAATTGGGTTGGAATTAGGAGAGAATAAATTTTCAATGATCAACACAGATAATGGCAACCATTATTAAGAAACAGCTTTGTCGTTCGCTTGATGAAACTTGCTGAGCAGTGCGAGAAACGAGTCCTGGTCCTTCTCATTCTCTGTGAATGTACAGACACATTCTCACCATTGATCGATCAG
The DNA here is from genome assembly GCF_048544385.1 of Mastigoproctus giganteus. Classification (NCBI taxonomy): domain Eukaryota; kingdom Metazoa; phylum Arthropoda; class Arachnida; order Uropygi; family Thelyphonidae; genus Mastigoproctus; species Mastigoproctus giganteus. The sequence continues at coordinate 61,488,483 of NC_143582.1, forward strand.
TCGTTTTCAACGAAAGAAGTTATCGATGTGGGCCTCTGGCTCCTGAGAGTGGCTGGGGAAATTACACAGATCCAATCAGCCTTAATTATCTTGGTTCTTTCTCGGCTTAAATGTACCGAAACCTAAGGTGCCGCAGGAGCTAAGAAGGAAGCTGAAAGCAACATTATCAACGCTGTTATTCCGATTCGAAGGTATGTATTCCTACAGTGGGGAACAAACCCTTTTGATAACGTAAAACAGAACTTTTTTTTTCCTCAAATTCCCCGCGATATAAATCGAACTACAATATTAACAAAGGATTATTCTTAATATAAATACTTTTACAGGTTTAATTTTAAATTTTCAAACGAGATATTTAAACGCACAAGTTTTGGAACAAAAAGTATTATTGAACATCCGAAGCGTGTTTAATAAATTAATATTTATCTTCGCTACTTTTCTGTCAATCACGTGACACGGAAGTGTCGAAATCTTAGCGGTAAGTGGGAGGAATTAATGGTTTTTATTTCAGCTTTCTAGACAATGAACACGTGGTAAACACAGATACCCGACTGGCTGCTTTAATTTCTGGTTGTGAGTTGAGCTTTTCGCAGCTGTTACTTATCAGAATCTTGACGTACATTAAAGAGACCGCCGTACGTTTTTTGACAACTTCAAGAGAAAGGTTTTTATTGACTCCCTTAATGACATATCAGATTACTGTTGACGCTTATCAAATTCCTGAGAAATGATAGACGTCTAGTTTTCAGCTGGCTGGAGTCTTCCAGTCTACTGCAGTTCACAAGACGGTGCCTGAACTCCCAGTATGTGAGAGAACACTTCTTCATTTATACATCATCTCCAAAGCAAAGAGATCCAAAACAGAACTCTCTTATGATCAACAGATCCGTTATTTATGATGGAGCAGCTGACTCCCCCACTTCTGCCCCATATAGTGTGCATAGATCATAGTTTGAATGTAATTTCTGGTAGCGCTGGCACAAGAGAGCGGTAATGGCAGTGTAGTGTTGTTGTTGTTTTCTATAAGGCTATAGATCGGGTGGGGTGGCATTCTCTTATACTTTCAGCAGCGCGGATGCTGAAGAGATGAGTCAGTAAAGCTTGGGAACAATGATGGAGAGAGCATTTTAGTTCCTTTAGTGGAAAACAAACAATCAAAGAGCCTAAATTAATGGACTTTCCCAACTGCGTTGGTAACCAATTCTCAGTCGTTATTAGTTCCCCAATTAACGGGAGTTCATTTGCGCAAAGTATGAAATATCTAACTCAGATTAAATAATGATATTCGATTTATTTCCCGAAGTAAAACAGTTATTTAAGAAACGTTTCCGTTTTCCTTTTATGTCCACAAGTAATCCCCCATCCGATATCCTCTTTTATGTGCGAAATTTTTAAATTTAAATACGCTGGTGAACTCTTACCACCACACTCGTAGAAAGAACTTAAAGTCAAACAAATTAAACGCACAAAGAAATGGGTTTATTAAATTAATTGAGTGCAATCGAAAACTTTAAAGGGGGGTTGGGGGAAACTGTTGTTATTATACTCACGATTTATCTTTAAAGTAATTACTTTCAAACTGTTCTAAAACGTGTGGGAGTCCGCACGAGAGAGCGGAAATGCCCTCATTATTTAGGGAAGCAATTTCGGTTAATCACTAATAGTCTCTGAAGGGCCCAATGAAATAAAACGATTCGTACTTGAAGCTCGCAGAGCCTTAAAGAGTTGTTAGGCCTCGTCCGGGCACTCAATACAGTAAACTCCCACTCGCTGTACACCATTTCGTATTTGTGATGATAAACTAGAGACTCGGGGGCTCCAATGACTTCGTAATATTTTTTCGGTCGCAGGCTTGTCGCTACTTGATGTAGCACTAACTGTAATGGGTTCGCTCTGTTTTCCACCCACCAGAGCAGACACCTCGCGCGGCCACATAATGTTCCACTAGAGAAGTAATGAGAAGATAAATCAGTGTCGCGGATGTTTAGAAGCAGTATATGACAAAATCGATTTACTAGACCGATCGTTTGGGGACAGCGATACAGAACTAAAAGGGTGGGGGGTCGAAATCTGTATTTTGTGGGGTCGTTAGATCGCACGAGGAAAACTGTCATCTCATAAATTCTTCCTTAAGTATCTCGATGGTTGTACTGGATGGCTCGCTTTAATAGAAACTAACAGGGATGGATAGAAAGTGTTAGTGTTTGAAAGTTTGTGATGGATTGTTACAGCTTACCTCGGTGGCACGGAGGACACTTGAAAATACTCCGTTCTTAATGGCGCAGCTGCAGAAGATGCCTGCAGTAAACTATCTTCAAGAATAAGACAATAAAAAAGGATGCGGATCAGTTCATTTTTTCCATATCCACCCACGTAAGTCGTTTTCATTTCTTTTAGTTTATTTTTTTTGAATGTTCGTACACACGCAAACAAACTAAAAATTGATAAGAGAAGAAAGACGCGTGTGCAGTAATATTCGCATGGATAATGCGAACCAATCCTTTCCTATTTCATTGCTATGTATCAGGGCAGCGTAATGTGGAGTGTTTATGAAATATGAGGGAATAATATAAATCTCAGCCATTCATTCCGCGTGTTTTCTGAATCGAAAACGTAGTCCATAAAGATCCCATACTCCTAAGTGAAATTAATGAAATGTGAATGTTTTTTTCTGTATTGTTTTTTATTATTGGATCTTTTATGCAGTACATCTTATAACTGATAATCACTCTCTGTAACACCTTGATTTTTGGATTATAAGTTTATATTCAGTGCATAGAAAACTAATACGTGTCTACGCTGTGTAGCCACTTTAATAGGATCATATTCTACTAGTGTGTCCATCCGTCTGTACCCTGCATGTTTGGCATTCAGCAGGAGGATTCCACTGCTTCATGTATTTTCCACCTTACATAAACTCATCGATCACTTCGAGATGGTGCAAAGCGCGCTTCATCAGACCTTCCTTCGCCCTTAATCCCCCGAATTTCGTGAGAACCTTTCCTATTCTAATTGCTAGTGAACAGAACAGGGTAGCAGAAACCCTTTTGTATCTTTATCAAGGCCCTTGAAAACGTCACACACTCCTCATTTGTAATAGTCCGTCATTTTGGCAGGCATTTACAATTATTACGTGAGCTTCTTATGACTACCCTTAATGAACTGGATCCCCGATATAAACACCAGATTGCAGAAAAAGAAATGGAAATCCTTGTCCGTAATGCAAAACCCGTAAACAAACGACAGAACGAGCTCTGTAGATGATTGTTGTTGGCTGCAGAAGACATAAATGAAAAATATATCGTCTGCTATCTCCCACCGTCCAACATAAGCAAGTGAATTCCTGATCTTCTGTGATTTACGTGTCTACGGTGAATACCTCATGCTCTGCGTGCATCCTGGACTGAATCCAACTCCGCAGTTTATTCGCCCGAGTAATGACATCACCGTTGTATAAACACGACAGCCCTCGCCTTCTCCTCCTGACCCGACATCCCTTCCATCAGTCTGTGCTTTCTCAGTCTCGCTGCACTTGAATGGGGGAAGTCACGCGAGCCTCTCTCTCTCTCCCGTTCACACCCACGTCTCCATCCTACCCTCTCTGCCTCGTGCAGTAACGAAGCAGATGGCGCTTCGAGAGGTGCTTGTTATGCCAAGTCGACCTCGCGGACAAACGACTCACCTGCATGTTTGTTTGAGCGAAATGGTAATTTTGCCATCATACGCCAAGCAGCCCTTTAAATGCGACAGTCGATGAGAAGATAAAGCACATTACGGGGGCCCAAAGAACGCGTACCTTCTTTTCCATCACGAATTACGCACGCACTAATGAGGTGATCTCATAGATCAATGAGGAAATATTTTCCTTGACTGGTACTCACTACAGACTTCAAAAACATCCTTACCGTGACCCCGCAGAGGTTAATATTGGGCATCTTGTTTGTTTCGATGTGGCGCTTGAGGGAATTTACATAATTAAGGATATTCACGCTTTCTTTAATAGCTAGAATTGTCAAAATATAAGAATTCTATATTTTGCTTCGTGTTTTACAAAGTACGGGGTCATTGCAAGAATCGGCAGTATCCACATTAGTTTTGAAAAGCATTCTACTCTAAATAATGTGTCACTGGTTCTTAAATTGTATTTCCATGGCCTGTTGTGATTTTGATTTGATATGGCACAAGATTCGAAGGTCCACCAAAACCAAGTAGGTCCATCAAAGACCTATCAAAATATTAGACAACAGAAACCAAACAGCAACCCACCAAAGTGATCCCAGATTTACCGATTGGATTCAACTCCGGGGACTGGTGGACAAGAGAGATTTCGTGGATATTCGGAGTATATTTCAATAACGGCTTGTGACCACAATTCTACGGAATGATGGGTCTTTTTCCAGAAAGCATTGCCAATGGGTTAGGCAGTTTTCTGACAAACTTTTCTTCTACACCATGGGGAGAGATTTATTTGCTACGCTAGCCCTAAAGTTTTTTTCCCTCCCGGAAACTAACTATGGACGATTAGTTTAAGATGCGGTTCATCTCCAAAATCATGAGCTATGGCGTCCTTCATGACAAGTCAGAAATCCTATGACATGGAAATTCTAACTACCGAAATTCATAAATTAATGATTGCAGAAGGAACGCAGAAATATTTGCTTGTTGGACTGTTTCATCAGAATATTGTTTTCAATGATGTATTCGTTCATCTACTGATGAACCATTCTCATTACTACTGAAGTGCGATTGCTAATTCACCGTCTCGTCCGATGCACTAATTGGACATCTGAATAAGTAATGAAAGTCTGTCAGGAGCTCCGTTGGCTGGGAATGTTTAAACAATCGTGATCGGAAAGTGAATTCGCCTGGTTACTTCCATGCCTAAGGGTTTTCCACCATGGCTCGCTGTTCCAGTTCTCTTATTTGTATTTTAGATGCACATTACTTTAATGTATTACGTGGATGTTTACCACATCCTTGTTAAAATGTACCGTCCAGCTGAAAGCTGTTCAGGAGTACAGGAAATCACAATAAATTGATTTCATAATATTTTCGTGTTTCCTTAAATGCGCTGTTATTTTCTAGGTATTTATGGGCGACGAACAACCGATAACTGAATCCAAGTAATATACGAATTCTAATTTCCTCATTTTATTATTCTTTTAAGACTATCCCTTTTTTGTTTGTTTCTGGTGATGGAAGTGTCGATTAATTGATCTGATCTGCCCACGGAGCAGTTATGCGTGTACATGGCGATCCATATAAAAGAATGTATTTTGCCCTGTGAGTTAACGAAATGGTATTTAAGACAGATGGCAGTTTCAAGTCCCGGAGGGGCAAGAGAAACTTCTTTGCCCTTCTCACAGCGTGGTTGAGTTAGTTTGGTGAAGGTTGAATGGTTTTCCGTCCTGAAAAAAAAAAAACAAAGTGGTGGAAGTTCACATCCATAAGAGGAATATTTGCAGACACCGATCAAGATGATGCTATCATAAAGAAACCCACCGATTCTTGAGTGTTTAAATTCAATTACTTCCTTCGTGTTTTCTTAATTAAACAATTAAACCATCAGCAGCCATTACTGGAAGTATTTTTGCAGTCCCTTTTTTTTATGGTTCTTCTGGGTTAAACATTTAATTTCTTTAAACTCCGTGCTAGTTAATGGAATTAATCTTTGACTTAAAGCCCTTTCTTCGTCTTTTAATTATCGAGAACCTCGTTCATCTTTTAGTTACATATTTCATTTTAAAGATGGAATTTCTGTGTACTTAAGTAATGTACACAGAGAAATTGTTGAATGTAGAAAAAAACTGGTCGATTTTTTTAACCTTACGTGAAATTGGGAGGACTATCTTCTCATTTCATGTTTTTCGACCACTAGTATTTGAACTGCCTTGTTTATTCAATTTTTCATTTGTTAATGCAATAGTTTTATTGCTCAGAGCACAATGAACATTTCCTTGGCAACGAGTTGTTCTGGATTTGCATTACTTTCAAGCAAATCACATCACCAAAATGTTAATCTGCCATCTATCTAAAGGATCGTACACGTCTATGACAGCTTGTTTCAGGACATACAGGTCCATTACATACAAAATTTAGACACAATATTAGACGCCTTATGTCTGAGTTGACAGCCCTCCTCCCAACAGTAATATTCAAAATACTTTATTTTTCATGTAAGGTTAAACGTTAGTTTTAATAGTAGCAATAGTGACAAATGATGCAAGAAAGCAAGCTGACGAAAAACGTACGCACATCTATCCTGCAATCATTCCTTCTTCAATTTAAATCTATGCCCCCTCATGTATATAGACTGAGCAACAGGAAGAATACCATCAGCATTGAGAGCTTGCTCAATCCATTCAAGGCCTGCTCAATCCATTAAATACCTCAAATAGAATACCTCCCTTTGCCCGGTTTCCAGACACTGCACTTTGTAGAACTGAAGCCTTTCTAGGTAGGAGTACCCTTTGTTCCCTTCACCAATCTCGATGCACTTCTCTGCACCCATTCCAGCAGAATTACATCCTTTTTAAATTGAGTCCTGCAGACCTTTAAGTAGTACTCAAGATTCGACCTAACCTTTGCCTTTTACAATGGGATAATCACCTCCTTATCCCAGGTAGCAAAGTTCTTGTTTATCATTGGCATAACCTATGAGTTGTCCTGGCAGTCTGTCTGCATTGCTCAGAGAACTCCATATCTGATTGCACAATTACCCCCACGTCTTTTTCATTATCCAGTACCCTGAATGTAGTACCACACAGTCGGTGCATTAATCTGGAACTGCTGCTGCCCAAATGCACTACCATTTGTCAGCTCATCTGCCTGACTTTTATAGATCGTGTTGCAGTAGCATACTGTCATTAACAATCCTGCCAACCTTCGTATCATCTGCAAACTTAGACGTTAAGTTTGATATACCTTTATCAATAATAAATATAGAAAACAACGATGGGTTGGCACTGAACCATGGGGGACTCATCTAATAACAATAGTTACGAGATGCAGTATCCATTAATAACCACTCTCTCTTCTCGCACTCAACTGTCCCTTTAACCGTAGCACCAATTTCCATACAGCAGTCTTTTATATTCAACAGTATCAAAAGCTTTGCTCACATTCAAGTATGTGATATCAAAATATATTTTTTACATCCACTTCTTTGTTTCTGCATCACAGTATCCAATCAGCATGGTCTGCCAAGATCGTTCCTTAACGAATTCTGTGCTGTGACTGCTGCATTCCTAGCTAGATGATCCGGCATACTTCTGTAACCAGCGACTCCATTATTTTCCCTGGTACAGGAGTTAAGCTAATAGGTCTGTAATTACTCGTGTCATTTTTTGATTCCGATTTGTTAATTCAATTGATACATTGGCACATCTCCAGGTCTACAGAGACATCTCCTAAATTCAAAGATGTTCTCATAATTATGGGTATGGGTTTGCTTTCCTCCTTTGTTGCCTCCGTTAATATATTTGGATAGATGCCATCCACCCTAAGCCGCTTTAATACGTTTACCTCGAACAATTTCTCTTCCCCTTGCCTACAAATATTACCTTAATTTGTTTGTTTGGTGCTAGAATTTCATAAATTTCTACATTCTCATTCCAAAAGATTTCCTTATGTGTAAATGTAGATGAAAATTACCTCTTCAGTTTGCCACCAACCTGAGCACGATCATCAAATGGACCAATGTGATTCAAACCCTTCTTTCTACTGTTAGTATAAGTTAAGAAGTCTTTGTTCATTTTCTTTTCATTATTTGCCATAGATGTCTCACAGTCACCTTAGCTTGCCTCATCTCCTTTGTTGAGGCAAGCTAATGCGATTGCCTCTTTTTTTTCACTTTAGCTTCTGCATTCCATGCATTTTTATTCTTTGCGCAATTCTCATCAGTCCATTGACTCATTTAGGTCTGAGCCTTGAACAACATTTCCTAGTTGTTATGAAAAGTCCAGCAGCTTCCAATTAGTTCCCCGAATGATTTTCTTTTAGAATTTTCTGTTGGTAACGTCATTAGTTGGTCCCACTGTATAGAATTTCAAAGCTATCTGAGACCACTATACTCACCTTTATGAAAGCAAAAGCCCTTCCCTACCAATGACAGTGTTGTTTTTAAGTAAACTGAAATCAGCACATTGATCATTGCCACCCAGAAGGTCTTCTACCTGAAGATCCTTAATGCATGAAGAATCGCTGCTGATAATCATATCAAGAGTATTGCTTCGTCTTGTTGCTTTTCGTTCATGCTCCTGTCGAAATTAGTCATTAAATAAATCGACAAAAGTTTTGCTAGTTTGTGAGTGTCCAACCCACAAGTTCCACTAAATATCTGGAAAGTTAAAATCTCCCATTATAAGACATTCTGGCACACTCAATTTCTCTTTACAGTTGTTTGTTATAGTCATCAGTGTCATTCAGCTTATAGCATGCTCCTACTCTCATTTTTACTTTCCCAGGGTTTATATCAAACCTCTGCCAGCGGCTACTGTTAATCTATTAGTCCTTGTGTCCCTCAAGCTAGCAGTTTTCCGGCCCACCTAACACTGCTTCGTTATCATCAGCAAATATTCTTTCTCCCTTTCTATTTAAGTTTACCCCATCCCTGAGGACGGAAATTATTCTTGCAGGCTGTTGAAAGAGACTGGCTTATTCTCTTCGTTTCTAGAGATGGTACATAACCATTTTGACTGTTCTTTTCAATCAAAGCATGCAACAATATTTGTAGACGGTTTAGCTGGCTGCGTGGTGATCGAACCTCTCCATACCGCAAGTATTTGCAGCACCATTTGACTTAACGTTTCCAGCATCCATCTGATTGTTGTTAGATGAGATGCAACAGAACTTTTGTTTTTTTCTTTTTTAATTCATTTAATCCACTGGCGTAATCAACCAGTACAATATTCTCCATCAGAATAACAGAATGCGGTGTTCTTTATGTACATCTTAGTATAAATTTTGATTTTGTTTAGTGTCTGATAATACGTTGTAATCTTGCGTTACTTCTTGGAGCTGTTGAAAGATGCGAGTAAATTGCATTGTAATGAAATATTTTTCCTTTTAAAACATTTCTGTGGAAATGGACCTCAGGACACGCGCAATTTACAGACAATATACACTGAGCAACATGGCCCTGAGTTTCCGATGCTCCTAAAACCGTACTACAACAAAACATTTTTGTGTTCAAACGAACCGGAAAAGGGCATTTCACGATATTTCTCTCATCTTAGGTGCAAAGGGCAATCGAACCTCGAAATCTGGAGGAAAAAGAGGAAATCCGGCCCTAAAATGAGAACTGTTGGACTCCAGCTTCGCCAAAGTAGCCGTGACATCGAACAACCGTTGATACGAGGCGATGCCACAACACGGTTGGGATTTGTACCGAGAGCGTGCTCTTACCAACACCATCATTCTTGCCGTGCGGGGGTCTCATTTGCCATTTATACTTCACCCCAGCCACGTTTTAGACGGTCGTTATTATTTATTCTCCGTCGTTCCCACGTGCTCCGTACGCGCGCGCTATTGAGAGAGAGAGAGAGAGGCTTTTCGCGTAGCTGTATCCAGTGTCCCAGGGTTATAACAGTTCTCGCATCCCTTCGCGTGCTGCGCCAGCGACCTCTAGTCTCTGTATTGACATTAACGGCAGACGTTGCCGGCGAGCCAGCATTACCGAATCTCTTCGGTTGTGCGCGATGTCGTCAGGATTCGGACTTCAGTACCGAACCTCCCTGCGACGGAACGCCAGAATAGTTTGAAGACGCCCCCGGAGATCTCCAACGTCATCGTCAGTGCTTCGTAATAGACGGACGGCGTTCCTTAAGGCGGTTACTTGGGGGGGAGCTTCCACCACCGCATCAGCAGCGACTGCGACAGAACCGCGGTGCGTTCTTGAAGTCCGACTGGAAGCCGATAAACCGTAAGTGGGCCGACGGAACATTGAACATTGTATGCAGATGTTCGTCGGCCGGGATCGGTGAAATGATACTCTTGGCACGTGCTTGGAGAGGCTCGTAAAGTTCACGTCAGCTGAGAGAAGTTGGCCGGAGTGACAGCGTAAGTATTTTGTAATTTATTGTACGCGTCACGTGTATTTTTTGCATTATCACGCTTTTGTGCTGATCCCGAAAAGATGGGTTAGCGATGTTTGCACATTTTGTTATTAATGTATTTACTCCTCCGTGCAGAAGAGAGCGGTGCTTGCTGGCGCGCGTAAATCACATTCAATTTTGAAGTATTGAAAGTACAAAATTCAGTTTTGATGGTTTGGTGCCGTGAAGAGTAAAACATTAAACCCAAATGAACCTTTAAACGGTGTGTACAGATAGACAATAAAATACAAAGCAAATTAAGCGAAATAGAAAAATGAACTTAAATTTGTGTGCTATTAAGTTGGGATTATCTTTAGAACAGGATGCATTCTCTCTCGAAAATGAAATCTAAGACGTTTGTAACTGACCTTATTGATGAGTCTGTCAGTTGCTAGTCTTACAGAAAATGTCCTTGAGGTCTCCAAGGCTGTCACAGACATTCTCTCAGATAATGCTTGCGTTTGATACATGGGAGTCTAAAACGATGATGGAAGTGGTATTTAGTTGACAGTCAAGTGAACTGGACCTAATTTGGGCCAAGTCCCGTCGGTCTGTGACAGCCAAATCCTCTGCTTGCCATCGCACCGTATGAACTGGCGCATTATGACCCGCGTAGTCCATGCGCCATTAAACCTCAATACAAACAAACAAACAAACATCCTCTGCTTGCACCTTCACAATGGTGGGATTGTTAAGCAACATAAGTAAGGGTCGAAGTGTGGCTCCAGCTCCATACGGAGGAATACCGCCCCTCTATGTTACCAGGCAATAGTAGATGACTCTCATCAATCGGTGCAATACCACCACTTTGCTTATTGGAGGCTTGAAGTGTTTAGTGCCCAGAGCAAAGCTCCGGCAACTCCCAATTTCTTCCATCATGCAATATGATTAGTGTCTTTCGCGGTTATGATGGACATTATGGCGAGATCCAATCTTCCTTTCATTTCGAGGGTACAACTTTAAAACGGTATAAGCAGGCCGGCCGCCAAATAGTTCACGGGACTGAACCTATTGGGAACTCTTTAGGAGGCTTTCGGATCAGCTAGGTAAAGGGATTGTCAAGGCCATCTTATGTCAAAGAGTTGGGTATATTCTTACCATGTGTACGGCATATCCAAAAATATCTATACTTAATACAACGTGTCCTTGCCACCTTTTCTTACTTCTGAATGCACTATTAATTCTCAAAATAATAGAACTTATCTGCGAAAAGGTCTAAACTTCCCAAACACTTTCTCATTCATTTCACAAATATACGTGGTCTCAGTTCAATTCTCAATGATGTCCATTTCCAATTAGTCTGCCAAACCTCGTGCACTTTTTCTGACAGAATCCCAGCAATCGTATGATTCAACCACTGCTCATCTCAGTTGTCCGAATTATTTGCTGTAAGATTTATTTTGCTTCAAAGGTTTAGATTTGGTTTAGTTATTTGGAATGTCCTCTTTTTGATCTTCTCTGTCCTAAAATCACTCTACCACCTCCTAGCATAATCGTTCTGCCAACTCCAATAATCACTTGGAATTCTTTTACTTCCTGTTTTTGAAACTTGACTTTCTCCAGTCCAACTTTCCTAACATCTTTTCCAGTTCAATTTTCCGTAGTGATTTTAATATGCATAACTCCAGCTGGCTTCTATTTTCTAGTCACGAGGACCTAGCTGGTCGAGATGCTGAGGATTTTGCAATTACTAATGACCTTTGCTCAGATTGTTCGTTTACATACCAGATAAATATAACCACGCAGCCAGGAGCGGATTAAGGTCGGTTGAGGCCCCGGGCGCAGAAGAAAATATTGGGCCCCTTAAAAAAAAGGGAGAGACAAGGAAAATAAAAACACATGTTAACCATTTTTTTAAATAAATAAAAAATATTATGTACTATTAATGTTTTATTTCCAATAAAATTTGAATATAATATATGTATAATATAATAATAATCACAAAGTTTTGAACTAATATGTTCAACTAATTTCTTGGGGTTTTGCGTGGGCCCTTCAGAAGTCGGGGCCCAGGGCGCGCGTCCGCCGTTAAATCCACCTCTGCACGCAGCCAACACTTTTGATCTTTTTCTCTCAAACGACGATTCCAAGTACACGGTCGAGGTGAGTGGTCACAACTTGATGATGGTGTCTTCTCCAAAGGAGCCTTTATCTCATGGAACCTCGTATTGTTTGGCATTACAAACAGGCAAAATGGGATGACCTGCGAGATTTCTGTTCTTCTTTTCCTTATTCGGATTACTGTTTCAAATCTTCCGATATCCACGTTTGCTTAGATCGTGTCAGTGAAATTATTCTTGTAGGGGTGAAATCCTTTATTCTACACTCGTCCTTTATCCTTAAAATCACGTCCTTTATCTAAACCTTGGTTTTCCAATAAATTTGCTAAGGCTGTTCAAGAGAAGAACGTTGCATATCGTAATTGGCTTGTTTCTAATTCTCAGTTTCATTTTCTGCCTACACCAAAGTTCGCAACAATTGTAAAGCAGTTATTAATCAGTGCAAACTAGATTTCGAACAGGCTAAGAGTAGAAAACTTAACTTCTTATCCAAATGGTAGTTGACCATTTGGATAAGAAGTTAAGCAAATGGTCAATGGTCTCTTTACCAAAGCAAATTGCCCGCAACTTTTTCCCATCTCTGTTCCCACCCCTCGACGTGGGCACCTGTACGTGGTGAGGGGACCTCCCAGTGATGCTGCTGGGTTTCCAGATTAGCATCACTGGGATCTAACGCCCATACCTTGGTTCCAGGGTTACATCTTTGGAATCCGGCGTGTGCAGCCGTGCGCCGCGACCCGTGGAAGCGGAAAGGGGGATCCTGGTGGTTGAGGGGCCCAGCCTTAATACACCACTTTGGCCCCTGCTTCGACGAGACGGGTGGTCCCGGACCGGCTCGACTGGGATCAATCGGCGGGTGGTTCTATACTGCTAGGGTCAACTGCGTTCCAATAAGTCTCCCTCCCTTTGGTCCTGGGACGGGATAAAGACTTATTGGTAACGTGGGTATGGTGTTCTAAGCGAACTCGGCGTCCCATTCGTGTACGCAGTACCTGCTAGTTCACGAGTGGGCGCCCCCTCGTAGGGCTCCGTGGTGGGTGAGGTACTTAGGCATCAGACATTTTCTTTTTACTCATATGAGTAATTTAAATTCTTCTTCTGGGGCCCCAACAAGGCCCCTACCTAATCGATCGTCAGATGAGAGTGAAAGCAATTCAGCTAAAAGAGCCAGAACTGAGGAGAAAACAACATCTGTGACACCTCTTTTCCTCATTCTCCATTCCACCGGAGAGCAGTCACTTGGGAAAATGTCACCTTTCTTTATCCAGAAAGGATTAGAAGGGATGGCAGGCTCACCCAAATCCGTTAAACGGCTGCGTTCTGGAGATATTCTAATTGAAGCAGCAAATATAAATCAAGCTGAAAAATTTTTGAAAGCCATATTTATAGGGGGAATACCCATCATCGTAACCCCTCACAAAACTTTGAACTCTTCAAGAGGTGTGATATCAGAGTGGGATCTTCTTCACGTTTCTGAAGAAGAGATCTGCTCTGAATTAAAAGAACAAGGAGTGACAGCTGTAAAGCGGATATCCATGCGTAAGGATGGGAATCTTGTCCCTACCCGAGTTCTCATCCTAACATTCAACACCCCACGGCCTCCAAGTTCCATCAAGGCAGGGTACTTAAACTGCCCAGTGAGGATTTACGTTCCCAACCCACTGAGGTGTTTTAAATGTCAAAAGTACGGCCACTCACAAACATCATGTCGTGGTAATCCTGCCTGTGCTCGATGTGGTGTTAAAGACCACGAGAGCAAGGAATGTCTAGCTCCTAAGCCTAATTGTATTAACTGCCAAGGAGAGCACCCTGCATACTCTCGAGCATGCCAGCGGTGGAAGGACGAAAAGGAGATACAGAAATTAAAAACGGAGCTAAACATCTCCTACCCAGAGGCTAGAAAACGCATACAACCAATAAATAGCGGGAAACCTTCATATGCCCAGAAGGTTTCTGCTAAGTGCACTATCGGTACACAAACTGAGATGACTATACCACCAAAAGAGTCATTCACCCCGATTGCACGCTATTTATTGAGTTCACAAAAGCCCACCACAAAAACACAATCAGCTGCCACTCCTATATCCGTACCTCCTAGTGCTCCACCACTACCTAAACCAAGTGGTAAAGAAAAGCCAAAAACTTTAGAAGAGTCATCCGTGACACCAGAAAGAATGGATGTAGAGAACAAGGAGGTACAGGATGAATCAGTCTTGGAACTCTTTGCGGAGGAAGAAATGGACACGGGACATCGTCCTTTTTTCCCCAAAAAAGATAAAGCCAAGGCTGATAAAAGTAAGCCCTCAGCACCTCGGAAGCCGCCTGATGGACCCACCAAGCCAAAATAATGGCTAAATTCCTACAATGGAATTGTCGTGGATTCCGGCGAAATACTGATGACATCAAGGCCCTCCTGCAAAAGCACGAGCCAGTTTGCTTTTGCTTGCAGGAGACTTATCTAAAGGCGAATGATGATCCCACTATGCATAACATCACAATCTTTCGTAAGGATAGAATTGCGGATGGTCCTGCTCATGGAGGAGTGGCTATCCTTGTGAGTAATCAGACCCCAGTTCAGCCCTTGCTAATTACAACCAGCATAGAGGCTGTTGCAATTCGCCTTTCAGTGGGATTTTTAATAACTGTGTCCTCCATCTATTTGCCACCTGGAACTGACATCACCCAGGAAGCCCTTGATGATCTTCTAAAGCAGTTGCCTTCCCCCTTTCTTACTTCTCGGGGATATGAATGGACATAACACCCTGTGGGGTAGTGCTAACATCAATGAAAGGGGACGGGTCATAGAGCGTATGCTCAATGACAATGCCCTGTCCCTTCTCAATACTGGAACAAACACCTTCTTACATACGCCTACCCGTACTTTTTCTGCCATTGATCTCTCTATCTGCTCCCCTTCTCTGCTCCCTTCACTCACTTGGGAAGTGGAGGAGAATCCATACGGAAGTGATCACTTCCCTGTGATAACCTTGTTACACAGTGGGAGACCATGTCTTCCTTTTAGGTTACCACGGTGGAAGGGTGGAAGTTTGATCAGGCTGACTGGAATGCCTTCCAACATCAGGCAAATTTTGAACTCAGTACAGTCAGTCAGGAGCCTATCAATGATGCAGTAACGTACATCACAGAAATCATTGTCCAAGCAGCTGCGAATGCTGTTCCAAAAACATCTGGCCGGTTTCCACCATTTCCCAAACCTTGGTGGAATTCACAATGCACAGCAGCAAAAAAGGCTCAAAACAAAGCGTGGGGGATATTCCGTCGATATCCTACCACTGCTAATCTAATAGCTTTCAAGCGTGCACGAGCCAAAGCACGCTACATTCGCCGTCAGAGTCAAAAGGAATCATGGATCCGTTTTACATCATCTGTTAACCAGGCTACCAATTCTAAGGTAGTCTGGGATAAAATCCGGAAAATGAAGGGAAAATATACATCCCACCCTTCTTCAATCCTAGATTACAATGGATGCGCTATTGCAGATCCAACTGCAATAGCCAATGCTCTTGGGGAAACATTCTCTAACATCTCTGCAACATCTTCGTATTCCCCAGAGTTTCTGGTCCTGAAACATAAACTGGAAAAAGAGGCACTTAATTTTAAGTCAAAGAACATCTATCCCTACAATGGGCCGTTCACTATTCAGGAACTGAAAAGAGCCCTCGCCCTTTCCAAAGCAAGTGCTGTTGGACCAGATGGCATCCATTATGAATTGGTTAAACATCTTTCACCAAAATCTATGGATTATCTGCTCTCTCTGTATAACAGAATCTTTATTGAAGGGCAGTTTCCGGATTCCTGGCGCAAGGCAATCGTTCTTGCCTTTCCTAAGCCAGGAAAGGATCCAAAAATCACCACCAATTATCGTCCTATTGCTCTGACTAGCTGTCTGTGCAAAATTCTGGAGAGAATGGTCAATTCTCGTTTAATATGGTATTTAGAATCAAATGACCTTCTCTCCAATATCCAGTGCGGCTTCCGAAGGAACCGGTCCACTTTGGACCATCTTATTAGACTGGAAACATCCATCCGGGATGCTTTCCTAAAACGTGAACACTTGGTGTCGGTGTTCTTTGACATGGAGAAAGCGTATGACACAACTTGGAGATTTGGCATTTTAAAAGATCTGCATAGCCTCGGTCTTAGGGGGCAACTCCCCATTTTTATTAAAAACTTTTTAGCCAATCGATCTTTCCAGGTTCGTGTGGGATCCTCACTCTCTCGTTCCTTTAGCCAAGAGGAGGGAGTACCACAAGGATCAGTATTAAGTGTCACGCTTTTTGCCATCAAAGTAAATTCCATCACAGAACAACTTCCTCAAACTGTGAACAGTGCCCTCTATGTTGATGACTTTAGCATATTTTGCCAGTCATGCAACATGAGGGTGATTGAAAGACAACTGCAGAAAGCCATTGATCGACTCAACTCCTGGGCACTTACAAATGGTTTCAGGTTCTCGCCGGAGAAGACCGTTTGCGTACACTTTTGTCGTAAGCGTAATCTTCATCCTGAACCCGAATTAAGGCTCGGACGAAATGCTATTCCAATAGCAGCGGATACAAAATTCTTGGGACTCGTATTTGACAAAAAGTTGACCTTTCTGGATCACATCCGTCAACTCCGCACAAGGTGCACAAGAGGGCTGAATATTCTGCGCTCTCTTTCCTCTACATCTTGGGGTGCGGATCGATGCACCCTACTACGCATCTACCTTGCACTTGTACGATCCAGACTAGATTACGGGTCCCTGGTATACAATTCGGCCAGAGACAGTGTACTTCGGTGGCTGGATCCTGTCCATCATCTGGCTCTCCGTACCGCTATTGGAGCATATCGAACATCTCCAGTCCAGAGCTTATACGTCGAAGCAAACGAACCGCCGTTATTGCTTCGACGCAAGCAGTTGTCTCTAAACTACGCTCTAAAACTGAAATCCCTGCCAGACCACCCTACGTGGCTATCCGTTTTTGAGCCACGATGGGAAAATTTATACAACACCCGTAAGACTGCCAATCGCCCTTTTGGTATTCGTGTCCAAGAGCTACTTAAAGAACTTAATATCAAGGTAGACAAGGTTGCGCAAACACCAAAGTAACCCCTTCCACCCTGGCATGCTCATGTCCCGGCATGTGACTTGTCCCTTAGAAATTGGGGAAAGTCGGACACTCCGTCATCTGTCTACCTGCAGCTTTTTTCAGCACACCGAGCTGAACATTCTGACTTCGTGCCAGTCTACACAGACGGCTCGAAGGCGGAATCATATGTGGGATCCGCTGCTGTCTTTAGAGACAGCACTACATCGGAGCAGATTCCCTCTGAATGCAGTATCTTTACTGCAGAGCTGCACGCTATAAAGTTAGCCTTGGATCACATTATTAAATGCCAATACCAACGGTTCATTTTATATTCAGACTCTCTCAGCGTGTTACAGGCTTTAATATCTGTGAGATATATTTCTCATCCAGTTCTGTCTAGCATTCAGCAGAAGCTTCACGTTCTCCATGAACGTGAATATGATATCCGCTTCTGCTGGATTCCTAGCCACATTGGGATTAGGGGAAATGATTTGGCTGACGCCGCAGCCAAATCAGCAATTCCCAATAATAACCACTGCCTGTTAGTCCCCTATACAGACTACAGGCAAATAATACACGAGAAGATTCACTCCCAATGGCAGGATTCGTGGAATAGGCAGACTGCGAATAAATTATATCGTATAAAGCCCGTAATTGAACCGTGGCAGTCTAGTCTGCGCAGTAATCGTACTGAGGAAGTTGTTCTTGCCCGGACCCGCATAGGACACAGTCATTTAACGCATTCGTTTCTGCTGAGGGCTGATGACCCTCCTATGTGTGTGTCCTGTGGCACAATGTTAACGATCAGACACCTTTTAATTGACTGTCCAGATTTTAGCAGTACCCGTTTTACCGCTTTTAATCATCTGACTGAGCCTTATACACTCAGTCAGATTTTATCCGACAATGACAATGTGTCTGCTGTTTTTAGCTTTTTAAAAGCAATAAAGGTTTTTAATCGTATTTAAAATTTATATGTTATTGTTGTTTATTTATGTTTTCAGATCTGGACATGGTGGCCTAATTAATTAGGTCACCGAGATGTTAAATGTTTTAGATATTACCTGGTCTTGGCGCATTATAGCCTTAGTTGCTAGTGCGCCAATAAAACCCAAATCAATCAATCAATCAATCTCTGTTCCCACCTCTACCTGAACCGGATGGTTCTATTACCACTTCACCCAAAGATAAAGCTGACCTGATAGCATCATATTTTTCTTCCAAGTCGTGTTTTGATGATCTTGGTAAACCACCTCCCACCATTCCCTGTACAGTTCATTGAATGCCTCTTGAGATCTTCCGTCCAAAGGATATCAGGTGGATTTTGAACAATCTTGATACTAAGAAAGCTGCAGGTCCTAATGGTATTTCTCCACTTGTTCTTAAAACCTGTGTTCCTGAATTTACTTCTGTTCTGTATCGCTTATTGCAAAGGTGTTTTCCCTTCTGCTTCGAAATTTGCTCATGTCCAGCCAATTCCTAAAAAGGGTGAAAAATCACTCCCATCCAATTATTGTCCCATTGCACTTACTTCTACTCTTTTTAAAGCTGTAGTGAAATCAATTAATCGCCACCTCTTAAATTATCTAGAAACCTTCCATTTGATCATTGATTGCCAGTACGGATACCGGCAGTATCAAACCACTGGTGATATACTAGCTTATGTTACCTATCTTTGAAAAAATTCAATGGAAAGTTTGTTGAAATTCAAACAGTTTCTCTTGACACTTCAAAAGCTTTTGATCGTGTTTTAGCATAAAGGTCCTCTAAATAAGCTTCCATCTTATGGTTTGCCAACTGTTTTTGTAATTGAGTATCCAGTTTTCTCTCTGACCGCTTACTGCGGGTGATGGTAAACGGATCTCTGTCTTCTAGCTTCTCCATTAATGCTAGTGTTCACAAGTTTCAGTTGTTGTCGCCGCTCTTCCTGTAGTATATTAATGGCCTTCTTCCATTGACTGGAAATCCTATCCATAGTTTTGCCGATGATAGCACATTGCATTCCACTTTCCAGTTTGAGAAACCTTGCCCTGCACAAGCATATTCATGTTTTCGAATATGCACTAACAATTCGTTAAATGCTGATCTCCAGGTAATTCTCCGGTGGGGCAAAGACAACTTAGTTGATTTCAACCCTTCTGAAACTCAGTCTTGTCTTATATCTCGCAAAAAGGATTCTTTTTCTGCTGTGATTATCTTTGGTTACACTCCGATTTCTAGGCAAGATCATATATCTCTATTGGGAATTATCCTGATCCATAATCTCTAATATCCCTACTTCTAATCTCTCTTGGCACAAGCACATTACAAATATTTCTTCCTCTGCATCTAAAAAACTTGGTTTTCTCTTTTTTTCTCGGCGTTACTTTTCTTCCAAACAGCTGCTCACTCTGTATAAATCGCAAATCCACCCATGGAATATTGTTCCCACATCTGGTGTGGTACCCCCAAAACTTCTCTCAGGCTTCTTAATTCCATTGAGGAGAGCGCAGTTAGGTTAATTAATGATTCATCTCTAACGGAGTCTCTCCACTCGCTGTCTCATAGATGTACTGTTTCTGCTGCATGCCTCTTCTACAGATACTTTCATGGACACTGTTCTTCTGAATTTGCTTTTATAATTCCCGCTCTCTCTTTCAAAGGAGTCCGAACATGTGCCGCAACCAGTCAACATCATTTTACTGTCCAACTTCAAACCCACAGAACTAACTTTTCATCTTCCTCGTTTATTCATTCAACTGCCGTTTTCTGGAACAACCTTCCTTCACTCGTATTTCCTGAAAATTACAATCTACAGAAGTTCAAGTCCAATGTCAACAAATATCTTCTTTCGTCTTCTCAACCTCCAATCCATGCTTTTTCTAATGCCTCTCGTGTTTGGATTTTTCATAAAAAAAATCAGATAGTGCTTAATTGAAGAAATCTGAGCATAATGATTATTATTATCTCAAATTGATGCTATGTATGAAGGCTGAAGTAGAAGAAATGTTCCTGTGATTTTGAGCAGTATATGTAGATGTTGATGAAAACAAGCATTAATTCAAGTTGAAAGAACGAAAATTTTGACCTCTTCACAGACAGGATAGATTGGTTAAGCAGAAAGGAACTTGTTGACATTGGAATTTAATAAATTTAGGTTACGATTTGGAAGAAGTTCATTCTGTAGAAAGCTGATACAGTGAGCAGAAGTAGAGGAATAATTCAGTTCAGAAAGTTTGCAGTTAAACTGTGTAGAAGTAGTTTATATATAGAACCTGCTATTCCTCTGAATTGGAGTGAGTTTGCGAAAGACTTCAGAATTTATAGTAAAATAAATGCGTACGAACTAGCGCTCTTAGGAACGCCATAACTGCTTATTTGGGCGACGTTAAGTGGAGATCCGAAGGCTATCAATATCGGAGGAGTGATGTTAATGCCCATAAAAGATTCAGGGAAATTTAATTTCTTTCCAGAAGCGTGGTTGGAAGATCTGGAAGCTGTATTCAAGGCGATAATGTGTCATTACAATCTGCAATATCTGATGGCTTTTGAAGATCCCAGCGCTGTTAAAATAACTGGAGTGGGGCGTTTTCTTTTTTTTTTTTTTTTTTTGGCAATCAACTTCAGTTGGAGAGAGAGAGAAAGCACCGCATTGAGCGATCAATACCGATTTCAAGGTCTTTGCGGACTCCTACAGACTTCCGGCACGGCATTGAAGTGGCGAAGAAAATGAGATTTATAATATCCAGGGTGTAGGTCATAACATTTTTCAAGAGCCAAGCGCTGTTTTTAGTGTACCCGTGCACAGTTATTTCTACGAGTTCATACATGCAGATGGTTGGAATAATAACCGTCAGTTTCTATTGGTCAGATTATAATTAAATTCAGAATGATTCGTTTAATATTTCTAGAAGAGTCAAATATAAAATTTCGTGAAAATCCATTCACTAGGAGTAAAGGTATCACATTCTGACGGACAGACAGACTTGGAACAATTTAACATCTGCGCTTGAAAGTGGTCTCCAGAGTTAAGGAAGAATCCCTGTAGGGCGAAGTTTAACAATTTTTCGTAATATCAGTTTAAGAACTTTTAAAAATGGAGGTTTCGAGAAACTGTAAAAAGTGAAGTAATTTAGGGAACATTCTGAAAATGACTAACTTTGAAAGGCTGTGGATATCAGTCTTTTCAATAAACTCAAGTGGTAGTTCTTTGAGTGGGTGGGAAATGAATTGAATCGTTCGACAGTTTTCTCGTTGAACCTGCTAACTTTTCATCATGTCATTAAGAACAGTGGACATTACATTTGCTCATCCGTGTAGTATAAGATGAAGGATAGGAAAATTCCCCGTAATGAATCTTTGGTTAGGGACTTCAATTTCGCGAAAAGAATTGTCAGAAAATAAAGATAAAGCGATATAGCTGAGTAAGTCCCTGGGAGATTAGTCGCACTCTGTCGATAGAGAAACATATCTCAGTGTAAATACGATTAGTCATCCAATCGCTAATAAGATTTGGGATATCCTGAAGGACACGCGAATGTGTCAGCTTGACTGCTGGGAGCCATAGAGGCTATAGTAAAGAAGAGGGACTGCTGGCAGGTTATATCAACAAGCCAGTTTAGCAGTCTGCAGAATGAAACCTGAGGGGAGGGGGAGGGAAATCCCAGTGGGTGACTATACCAGCGGCCTGGTTAACTCAGTCCCTTTAGAAAGGCCCCAGTAGGCTTTTTTTTTTCGTCATATGGAGGATTCGAACCGTAGCTGTTCCACGCTGGTGACTGGCCAAATTCATTGAGCCAATAAATTAAATGGTAACATTATATTAAAATGCAGTGATCGTCTTGAGAGCATTTCTGCCCCTCCTTCTGAAGTCGTCTAATATTCTTTTATTTTCTACCAATCACTGATCTTAAAAGAATGCGTTTGTTCAACTAACCGGTGCTTATTCCTTACAAAGTGAAGTTCATGCTGTTTGACATATTCGTATCAAAAAGGTAAATAATCCTTCATTCTATTTCAATGATTTCAGAATTACGCATAAAATATTATTATAATTTTTTTAAAGCGAAAAGATTTAATATTTGTGTTTTTCATTTTATATTTAGTAGTATTAAAATGCCACTATGATACAAAGAAGCAAAATTAATTTGTATTAGCCAAAAACCTCTAATTGATTTCCGTCCTACAGTATTTTGTTATAGTTCTAGACATTTCTGTTTATTATTACTCGAGAGCGTACCTTTTAATGTATCGAATTACTATTTAAATAAAGTTTTCTAAATGAAACGGTGATTTCTCTAATTTTTTCCATACAAATCTTTCACGATGCATTTTATGATTTAATTTCACCAAAAGGAGGTAGAAATGCATTTAGTTTCTCTTTGGTTACATTCGCTCGAACATTAACTGGAACTCTTTTAATTAACACAAGAATACCTATTTATTCTTTTAAATAATTCCATTATTCCTTTGTTGTGGTACAGATGGCGATTATCACAAAATGAAATTAAATTCACATTAAGTAACAAATGCGTAATTTATTTAAGATTTTCCAAATTTATACAATATTTAATACTAAACGGAATAATAAATGTGTGTGGTTGGATAACCTTAAAAATAATTTATATTTACTCATAAAATTGTTTCCAAATAAAAATAAATCAAGACACCCAAAGAAAGCTGTAATATGCATTAATACTAATAGCTAAATGTCTTCGTTTTAGCCACGAGTGACCTTGGTATTGCACTATTTCCGAACAAATGGCAGCAGTTAAAAGGGTATTTATAAATCACGGTATTTGTTTGTATATTCCTTGATTAATGAGAAATGTGATATATGATAATGTACGCAAAGATTAAATACAGTCAACTTAATTTTAAAATTAAGTTTCTTATTCGTTCTCCACGCCTCCCCTCAAAAAAGATACCTTTTTGAGTATTCTCTATTGAAACCGCTGATATATACTCATTTCTTTTAGAAGAAATTTCATAATAACCCTTTTCACCATATGTCAGAATGTTATTCCCCCTTTCCAAGATTGTCTGATTAAAGAGGTGCATTCCAAAAAGATTAAAAAAAGTGACATCTTTATTTTTAATTTATTATGTGACATCCAATAAAGTGTGATGTCCTGTAGATTATGTACAATCAGTAGAATTGTAGTTTTTAGAAATATCAATATTCCAACAGTTTGAGTCTGTCAATCTGTGGTACCAATCCCTCCCCCTGAATCCCTAAAATTCCCCCTGGGAGGGAATCCCTCTCTTAAAACAAAGTCAGCAAGCTATATGAGGATGTCTTTAAATCGAAACGCCTTACAGTATATAAACCATCTATGGAAAACAAGATTATCACCAAGTTATGAATATGTACTAGACGCTTTAGAAAAATATACAAGACTTAGAGATGTGATGCATGTTATGACTGGATGAATTTTAAAGATAATGAAAAGAAGCGGGTGTGTATTCGGAATAATGCTCTTCGAAAGCAATATAATATTTATTTTCTTGTTAATACCCAGTTGAACTGAGACGCAAGCAGTCTAAGAGGATGTAGAAACTTGACGGTCCTAAATTAAAAGGTAATCTCTGTACATAATGCAGAGATCTTCTTGTACAACTTCGATGCTTTAAATCACGATCTGACGTAGTGTATTTAATCCTGGGATTGGATGCTACGCATCTCTCATTATTATAATAAAACTCACTCGCGTAACAGATCTTTGTGTAATACCGATGGTATTAGATTCTTAATTAGTATCTCTTCCTGGTTAACGTCTGATTACTCCAACGCTAAACTATACGTGGGTCGTGATCTGGAGTGATAGTTTCTCTTTGAGATGTATCCTAGTGGAAAATTTTCCAGCAGATATTGTTAACTGTGTGTTTTAACAAAAGAACAGAAAACAAAAGTTAGCATGAACTGCTATCAAAGCAGGCCGAATTTAAATGTCGTTGTGGAAGCTGATAGCTTAAATAAATTCAAGGAAGAACTGGACAAACTTAGAGGGAATGGATGTGTGATTTTTTTTTTTTTTTTTGGCTAATGCTAGATAAGCTTGCTTTCTTGAATCACATGCCTCTACTACTACTTAAAATACTTGCTTATTGTCAATTACTTTAATGTATTTTTGAAACATTCGGCTGTATGTAAGAAAAAGCTATTTTGTTAATGTTGGGGGTTTCTAATGTTAGCTAGCATTATCCATAAAGTGCCTATTGTCTTCACATATTGCATTTGAAGCGCAAACAAGGGTATTGTACGCATGCGTAGAGTGCCTATCGCCTTCGCGTATTCGTATATTGTACTAAAGTGCTCTGATTGGTAGAATGGATGGGCAATACCGCGCTCGTTTCTTCGTTCGAACTAAAAACCGTTGCTTTTCAATTTTTTTTGTTATCAGTTTACTAAATACATAACTCATGAATTATCAATATTTGTTTATAATAATCACAGCAGAAACTTGCAACGTGTTATATTTCAGTTACTAAAATCCAGAAGGCAGTTCAAACTGCATTTATAAAGCTTTAAAAAGTATACTACAGTTGTTTCATTTTTGAAATCACGGAGCATGAAATACGTGTTGTACTTCACACACTGTTAATCGTAAAATATTACGAAACTTGGAGTGAATAATATTGTACAGAGGTGAAAACAATTAATTTTATATATTATGCACACTGGCCAAAAAAATACGAACCTTTATTCATTCAGTGTGTCGAATCTGGCCACTTTTGTTTCGAATCATAGCACCTTAACGCGAGGCCTCCTTTATCTTTACAAAGCTGAAGGAAGAGACTTCGTTGCCAAATAGTTCCCTCCAGCATTGAGATCAGGCAATGTGGGGCCAGGAAAGATGGTGAAAATCCCTGTCATTCGCTGAACAGTTTTTGCACGATACTGGCGAGATGCCTTGTTGCATCGTCATCCATAAAATAGCCATCACGTTCTGGATAAAAGTGAAACGTTGCAAGGTGCAGTAGATCCGACACAAAATTCAAGTGCTCCCTGAATATCTCTCTTGGTATCGTACTGCTAATCAGTAACAGTTCTACTGAGAGAATTTTACTGCTACTTATTTGTAATGTAGCGTCACAACCTGATAATCTTTTTGCAAATTTTTAGCATATGATCAACATGAAGGCAGGCACTCACTGCAGAATTGGATAATCCAGTTTAAATATAACTCGCTTTTATATGAGACGAAAAAAGGAATAAATTAGGACTGATCAACTCTTTATGAGGAGTTCAATTCGGATTTATCAAGCACTTAGTACTTCTGAATGTTTTTTTTTTTTTTAAGTGAAACTTCTTTAGGCGCCCTCCAGGCAGTTTTCGCATGGCAATAACTTGCGTTCTTGGATTGTCAAAAAACGCAACGAAACGCGTTGTAGGCACTCTGAACAGTCAACTATCGTACTAGAATAAATGCCATGGTTATCGTGCGATTACCGAAGTTAACTAGCGTTAGGCCCAATTAGTAATTGGAAGGGTAACCATCTGGGAATACCCGATATAATTGACTTTTCGCCTCTAATTCTTTTTTTTTTTTTTTTTTTCTTTTGTTAACCAGTGGAACGTATTCTTCCGATTTTAACGTATTGTTTCATTTTGTTAATTGGTAATAAAGTGTAAATCCCCACAAATGTTAAAATGAATTTGAAAGGAGTCATGGCAGTTGATACTCCAAATGAAAACGAAAAGATGTTTCGAAGCCCAGTCGTAAGCGAAGAAGCCAATACCGACTGCCAGAATTATTCCATCAAATCGTTCAACACGTAATACACAGCAGGAGCAGCAACAGCATTTTCAGAAACACCGAAGCATCCACGCACAGTTTAAACGTACATACCTTGATAATGATTTCCATTCAGTCTGTTCCGTGTGTGATCGCCTTTGGTTCAAGCACGAGGTGAAGATTGTAGCAGTTCGAGATCTTCAAACAGCATTTCCAAATGAGGATTTCCGTCAAATGTCGGTCTGTAATAGCTGTTGTGGCTCTATCGCAGTCAAATGGTTTTAAATATCATCCAATACCACAGCACTTTCCGAAACTAGATTTGGTAACGGAACGTCTCATATCTCCGAGGCTCCCAGTATAAAACTTTACAATATTGTTTCAATATTGTAAAGTTTTTAAAATTTCAATTGTAACTTTACAATATTGTCCTTTAATTGCAACTTTTTAACAATATGCTAGAGACTACTATTCTGTAGAGTGCAACAGGGGTTCTGCACAGTTTGATAAACTGTCTCTCTAAATATCTCGCATAGGATCAAAATAGTGTCTTATAGAGCAGGATGGCAAGCACGGGTAATATGCTTTAAGATTTCCATTGCTGTAACTCCAGCTTGCATTTATGGATTTTCTAGGCGTAATATTATTATTTTGCCACGTTAATCACACAGTTGTGATCATAAATGAGCTAAAGACTTCGGATCACTCACTTACTTTTTAATTTGTTGCTGGGTCAGCTTTGGAATCTTGAGTTTGCGCCCTAAATTCGTTTTCTGCAAGCAATGCTAACGAAAATCAATCAAAGTTACTCAGGCCCTACTAATCGTCTCGCATAGAATGAGTTAAAAGTAAACAACGAATAACTGCTTGTCATTATTTGTATCTACACTATTTATACGACACTAACTACCATAAAGAAAAGGTGCATAAATAAACTTATATTTTTAACCAATAGTATTAAGAAATATGAACATATATTAATTTTATTAAAGTAATTTAAAAGAACCAATGTATTTTATAAAAATTATAAAAATAAACTTTACATAATAAAGTTGTGCAAATGTATTAGAATGCCATCGAATAACTACAGTTTGTGGACAAGATTTGCGACTGTGCTGATTACAGATGGCTTTCTCAAATTTCTGCGTGTCGCGATTTGTACGCGAATTACTTACGCTGACGTAAAGAATTCACTAAACAACCTTTAGATTGCCATGTTTAGAAATAGCATTGCCAGAAAATATTTCTTAGCCATCTCAGTGGACTTTGCGGGGCGTTTGACGCATTCTGGTGGCCAAGCGTCCTGGGCAGATCCCGTACAGCAAATCTCCCTAGCAACCTGTACCAATGCATAAAAAATTATCTATCACAGCGGAGCATATCCGCCAGGACACCGTATAGCAAAGTTACGCGCCAAATCTACAGATGGTGTACCCGAGCTCTGTCCTGGTTCCCCTACTATGGAACATCTTCCTTGATGAGTTCCTGAACATAGATCTGCAGATGTCCAGTCTCAAGCGTATGCGGACGACTTAGTCGTTACCCTTGCTGCAAATACTAGATCCCAACTGGAAGCCGCAGCAAAAATATCACTCGCCAATTTACAGGACTGGGCCTGGCGTAAACATCTGGAAATCTCGCCAGTAAAGACAAACTCCATCCTGCTTAAAGGCTCTCTGAACGTCGCGAGGCCACCACAAATCAAAATCCGGGGGAGAACTCTCGGGTAACAACCGATGAAATATCTTGCACAGGAACCTATCTTTCACACCCACGTCTGATCCTCTCCCCGCTGCCACTGTGGAGAGGATCAGACGTGGGAGCACCTTGCCCACAGCTGTGAAATCTACGAGGACTTCAGGAGGATCCTAATAACAAAACTACGCTTCAACTACCAAAATCAAGAACACCTCACCCTACAGAATGAAGAAACTTACCGAGCTCTGACTCAATTTGCAATGGACTTATTTACCAGGCAGAAAGCGCTACCACCACCTTAGTATCCGAATCAATAGGTCATAACAACCATGACTGCCAATTGTTGCTACGCATCATTGAGCCATGGATGCTAACGCCTTGGACCAACTTGCACAAGACTTGACCAGCAGTGCAATAAAAGACAGGGTCCGCACATACCTTGACAAATTCCTCATCATTGATTTCTGGACAAACTTCTCTCGACCAGATGTGACACATTTCATCAAGAAGAGGCCTAGCATCGATCCCTGGACTTGACCATCAATCTTGGACTCCCGGTTTTTACCACCCCCACTGTTCGTTCTGATGGACTACTGGACCAGCCTTCAGTCTGGATGCGACACAGACTCACCAAATGGAGTCCCAATGACGGCACCTGAACTAGACCTTACTGAACATGACCCATCCACCATAGCAGCACTCACACTGCTGGATTTCCAGCAAGTTGTCGGCTCCAACTGACTGGCCGTGCTAGCTGTACCTACCCTGAACTTGCGGAGTATATCTCTCTCTCATTTGTTTTTTTTTTTTCGGCTTCTTTCTTCTGTTTCCTGCCATCCGTTCTTTTACTCCCCCCCCCTATTTTTCTCTCACAGAATGATTTTTTTTTTTTTTTTTTTGTGGGGTGGTGGTCTTCGTCCACCCGCCACCCCACTCCTCTCTCTGGTGAGGCACTGGGCATGCCACACTGTCATCAGGGGCCATCTTCTCTATTAGCCCCTTTCTTCTGTTTCGTACCCTCCAGTCTTCTGCCTTCCTCCCTTACTTTTCTCTTGCACGACGTTTTTTTTTTGTTTTTTTTTTAATTTAGTTTATATATATATATATATATTTGTGCGTGTGTGTGTGTATATAGATATATTTATATATACACACACACGCATTCCCCACAGGTCTAAATCTAAAAACATCAAAATTACTGCCCGACCTATTTGGCCCTAGAACAATTATCAGCGAACAACCCTACGCTCTGTTAAAATTACAACCGTTGCTCAAGAAACAGCGATCATCTCATTCTCAAATGTGGTCCTAGCCACTGAAATCCCAGGAAAGTAGGTGGCAGGACCCGCCAGAGTACTCTAGCTACAGTGGTACACCCGGTCAGCCTCCCCGTGGCATGGTGTGGTAACGTCGGGTCCCACTAGGGGCTCGGCGGCTAATAGACCGGAGGAACAAAGGGCACAACACAATATACAGCACATGACCCCCACACACTTCAAATCTCTGGCCCCGATACAATGTACACCCGCGGAGATGGGAGAAATCCCAGGAGCCGTTAGACACTAACATACCTTATACCTTATACCACACCTGAAATATCTACATGCAAAGATTCGAAAATATACTGCGCTAGTGGCAAGAATCGCACATCGGGACTGGGGATTGACGCGATGCGCGCTCACCCTCTACTATAAGGCTATGTTCATCTCCATAATCACCTATGCATCCACCATCTGGTTTTCAAAGACCACCACAGCAGTTAACAAGAGGAAGCTTGACTCGGTTCAGCACGTCATCCTACTCACCATCACCCAGGCCCGCAGCACGGTCAGCACCCATGCCTTGCAAGTGCTGGCCGGCGTGCTACCTCTAGATCTTGAAATAGTCAAATTTGGTTTGCTTTATATGCTTTCCAAAGGTAAAGCCATCTCCTGTCTGGATTTTACCACCGACCCCTCAAATAACATCAAGTCCGAGAAGAAGCGCCTCACTGCATTATCGCAGCAGGTCTGGCAGGCTAGATGGACACACCTACAAAAGGAGAAGTCACCAGAAAAAATTCATAACTACAATTGCAACAGTATACCCAAAATCTTCCACATCGTTCTCCCCTGGCCTTTTTTGTTATCTGGCCATGGATCTATCAGAGGAAAGTTCACTGCACTCGGGATCACCGAAAACCCACAATGCCTCGGTGGTTCCCGCGAAAGTTGGGACCACATGATATACGAGTGCGAAATATATGAAGGCTTGAGATGCCTCTTCCTGACTAGGATACAACCAAGAACAGCACATTCTCGAAAGAGAAGAAGACTATGTCGCCTTTACGCGCTATGCACAAGATTTATTCGTAAGACGGAAGTTCCTACCATGGATATAGTCACTATCTGGGTCATCATCTAAAACAAGAGAAGAAACCACCTATATTTTGGGAGTCAATGAAGAGGCCTACCAGCAAATGAGACTACACCACCACCACCACCACCAAATCTGAGAAGGTCCAGTATAGGGCAGCCACAGCTGAATTCCTATTTATATCCCTACTGACTTAGACACAGATCACCAGATCGGACTTTAACTACCAAACTGGGCATCACCGCTGAAATTGATATCAAGACAGGACCTGAATGAGAAGAGTGAGAAGATTCTGCTAAATAGCGCTCGTGCTCCCCTGCACGGCAACTTTTCTCCCACTCCCTTCCCCTATTTTCGGCTGATGGATGCATTCCATTGTACCTGGGGGATGCCTTCTTCTTCATCATCCATATTTCTACCTGTTTCTCCTCTCTTGACTCTAAAGCCCACACACCTTATTTTTTTTTTTACATTGTTCTGTGGGGGGGGTTTAAAATGTGGTGTGTATATATATTATTTATATTATTTTATTTTAATTTATTCCCCTATTTAAACAACTCCCCTTTATAATACTCCCCACTGGCGCATCTGACTATTCAACTTCACAGAAGACTTCAGAGTTTGGGGGGGAAACTTCTAGATGTATTTTATTCCCTTCGGATGGGCTTGTGTCCAGTACAACAAATAATTACAC
The DNA here is from genome assembly GCF_048544385.1 of Mastigoproctus giganteus. Lineage (NCBI taxonomy): Eukaryota > Metazoa > Arthropoda > Arachnida > Uropygi > Thelyphonidae > Mastigoproctus > Mastigoproctus giganteus. The sequence goes on from NC_143582.1 coordinate 61,519,194, forward strand.
AAATGTTATACAAAAAAAAACAAGTTTATTATGCATATTTACAGTTAAATCATAACAAATCTCATTAAGAATAGAATTTCACTGTTTCAACACCAAGGTGCTTCCAACATATCCAGTCTCTTCCTATCTAACAGGCTCCTTTACAGACTTGACCCCTTTTTTTTATCTCACCTTTCTCATTACACATACACAGGTTAAATAGTTACACTCTTTATATGCTCACCTTATTTCTGCTCCTATTACAACACAATCAAATCATACCTCATAGGTGTCATTAACATTTATTTAATCATTAAAGTTAAACATATCATTGATCATATTACTTTTATGTATCATCATAACTACCAATTTATTCTTTAATTCCCTATTCCTCTTTCTTATACATTTCTTTAACCATTATCAGTTACAGAACTTGATCACCCAAAATACAATATTACATTCAAACACACCTTTAAGGGTTGGCAATATACATAAATTTTATCTCCACACATTTAATATTTCTATTTTTACTACAATTCCCTCCGTTCACTTTCTCATCTACATTACTATCCTCCTTATTCCAAATTACTGCCTAAACCAACCATAATTGCCTTAGAGTAGATTTTACTCCTATTTTGGTTCACCCATCTAATCTTATCTTTATCATTAAATTCCCCAATTTCGTATTACAGTCCTTTCACTAGTATTTAACTTACAGCATTTTCAAAATAACTTTCTCTTATCATTGAATTCCCCAAATATCGCTCTACAGTCCTTTCTCTAGCAGTTAACTTACAGTATTCTCAAATTAACTTTCACTTACTTAATTTCTATGGTCAGGTGTCTTCATAAGGGCCTTCTATCCTATCCTTATCCAGAGCTACTATCTTCTGCTATCCAGGGCAACATCTTACAGCTTCCAGGGCATTATCATACGGCATTCGCAACTGCTACTCCGCTTTCAGGATCTGCTCCTTTTCCTGTCAGGACGGCTACCTTTCGTTCCAGTTCATCTCCTAATTTCTCACTCACTACATTACTGATAACCCCACTTCGACTTTTCTTCGACGGCTATTTCTTCATCATCTTTCAAGGAACTCTTCCCGACTCACCCTTTCACTAACACCGCTCAAAAAGTTCTCCCTCTCCTTCTCTTTCCTTTTCACTCTCTCCCCTTGTGTCCGTATCCATCCACAATTTTCTCCAGGAGTTTTCCACGCCTTCCCACAGTGTTTTCTTCCAATCACTCTTTCTTTTTCATTTTTCTTTCTTTTCATTTGTTGGAAGGCCTAGTTCAGCCTGCCCCATAGCACGTGATTCTCTATTCCCCTTTCTTTACAACCTGTTGACATCCGTTGGCCGAATACTTCAAAACAACTCTTTCTGTCTCATAACAGCTTGTCTCTATAGCACTCAAAAAAAAACCACAAATTGTGACACTGGAGACATAGCGTCTATTTTTAGAAACTAGTGTGTGTTGTTCAGAATACGTTTCCGGTGTGTGACCCCTCATAAACCTTAAGTTGTTTTTGTAGCGCCGGACCCCCTGGTGGGTTTGCCATAGTGTCAGTTCCCTGTCTTAACGGAAGTAAAGCTAATGGCACTGTTTTCGTTCCTACTACTCTTTTAATTTTTATACCTCTTACCAGAATAATTCTTATTTCTGAAACTGCATATATTACCCATTTATCCTATTAATGGCAAGAATTAAAAGAAAACTAACTTTCAAAGTCTTAATAAAAAATATTTTATTTTTGTAAGATTTTCAAATCTTACAGTTCTCTGCTAGGGTCGCCTGGCAGAGACCAGCCAGAGAATAACGGCAGCCTGGCTACCTCCTAGCGGTGTGTGCGGACAACGTGTGGGTCCCATCAGAGACCCTGCGGCCAAATGCCAGGACACCCAACACAAAACTACGTATTACACTTTTCTGGCATTTACAGTCGTTCTGTATTTCTTCACAGTGTACATATGGCGCAGATGTGGGAAAACACAGGCGCGCCTGACCCTAATACTATGTGCGCTATGCCACGACACAACTTTAATCGCATGATCGCAGCGGCTCAAACCGCAAACGCTCATCATTATGTATTATAGAAACTGCAGGACTTCGGTGAAGTGGGTCGTTATATAGAGCTTCGACTGTATATATAAAAGCACTTGGTCTATTTTGTCCACAAGCATTTTGACCACCAGCTTTTAAACTACAGTGAATATTGACTTTGTACCTCGCAATTGAGCAAATTTCTATAAACACGAGTTACCTAGGTACTGCACTATTAAAAAAATGATGTAATCGAAAGGGTAGTTATTGAAAATATGAGACACTTTTATGGCAGTTTGTTCCAGAAATAAGTCTGCCATTTGTGATCTCATTTGCTTTCAAATAGTGCAATGTGTAGGCAACTCGTCGTACGGGCACTTGCTCCATTGTGACACTGCTACCATCGCAATATTCACTGCAATGCGAAGTCTGATGCGCTTTTAACATACATATATATTAACTAGACCATGTCCATTACTTCTCGATGTAGGATTTTTTTTTAACCGGCCTTTGTTCCTATGTTGGATCAAGGGCTGGTTAAAAGACGAAATACAGAGTAATCATGAATGGACCTCAGTCATCAGAACCCTGGAGTCTCTTTAGATCTAAAGAGACTCCATGGTTCTGATCCAGATCTTAGCTTTAGATCTAAAGCTAAGATCTTGATACTCACACAGAATATCCCCATAAGTAATTAATCACCTCATTGTGGAGTGCAAAGCAGCACTTTATCACTCATCAACAGTGATGCTACAATCACACCGAACATATGAACACATTGGACTGCCATCAGGACCACTTCAGCATCGCCGACCACCTCAACCGAAGTCCTCTGACATCGCTAACTTGTGAAATGGGCAATGATATCTAAAGAAATGTTCGCAGGCGTAATAAACATCGCAATTATCGGGGATGTCTGTCAGTGGCACAACCATACACTTATTATGAAGAACAACTATTAACCATCTGAAACTGTGATTTGCTTCTTACTAGGCCAAGCACTTCAAAAAAAAAAAAAAAAAAAAAAAAACAGAGCCCTTCGACTTGGAATTGACACGACGAGAGTGGCCATTGAAATCATATCAGTACAGCTGGAATAACTCTGCTGATTTCAAGGATTGAACAGTATCGTATTAACTAGTAAAGTTACTTACTCCACGAGAAGGGTTTCAAGTTGGATGAATAGTGAAGTTGCCACATTACTTGAGCAGAAAAAGGTGGCATGGAAACGTTACAGAGCAATAAAAAGTACTGAAGCCTATAGCAGCTACAAGGTGATGTGCAATAGAGCCACAGAAAAGGTTCGACAGGCAAAGGCAGTTTATGAGAAATCACTAGCAAACAGAGCAAAGAGGGGGGATAAAGAATTCTTCACATATATAAATGCCAAGAAGAGCAGGACAAACCAGATCGGACCTTTACGTAAGGGAAAGGGGATAGTAATAAATACACCAGCTGCCGTTGCAGATGAACTCAACAGTTATTTTGCATCGATATTTACAAATGAAAAGCCTTTTGTGGCAAAGGGAAATTGTGGGAGCGAAGTTAAAAAATATGTAATTAATGATATTGAAATTTCTCAAGATTATTTAATGAAAAAACTTTCGAGCCTACAGACCAGTAAGGCTCCTGGAGTTGATGGAATATACCCTATAATCTTGAGAGAGGCGGCAAGCGAGTGCATTGAACCACTGAGGCCGGTTATGCGAGCATCACTAGACTCTGGGGAGATTCCCTTGGATTGGAAAAGTGCAAATGTATCTCCCATACATAAGGGTGGCTCTAAAAGTGAAGTGGGAAATTATCGACCTGTCAGTCTTACTTCAGTAGTAGGGAAAATCATGGAGGCATTGATCAAGGGTGGAATTCAGGATCATTTGGATCGAATTGAAATTCTCAAGGATACTCAGCATGGTTTTGTAAAGGGAAAATCATGTTTAACAAATCTGGTTCGCTATTTCGAAAGGGTCACTCACGAGCTGGATTTAGGGAATAATTTCGACATTGTTTATTTAGATTTCAGCAAAGCTTTTGACTCAGTCCCACATGAGCGGTTGCTTTATAAGCTGGAACAGGTTGGAATCACTGGGAAAATCCTTAGATGGATAGAAGGATGGCTTCAGGGCAGGAGGCAGAGGGTTGTGATAAATGGCTATTCCTCAGATTGGGTTGATGTAAGAAGTGGGGTTCCCCAAGGATCAGTATTAGGACCACTGTTGTTTTTAATTTTCATAAACGACATTGATGAAGGGATAGAGGGCGTGATGTCTAAATTTGCAGATGATGTTAAAATTGGTAGAGTAGTTAATGATCACTGTCAAGCTGAGCTTCTTCAGAGAGACCTAGATAGACTTCAAGAATGGTCAGAAAAATGGCAGCTGTGCTTTAATCCAACAAAGTGTAAGGTATTACACCTGGGAAACAGTAATCCCAAAAAAACTTATTCACTTGGTGGAGTTCAACTAAACCCAGTACTGGAGGAAAGGGACTTGGGTGTTACGATACGGTCAGACATGAAATTCTCTAAGCATTGTAAACAGGTTGCAAGGAAGGCCCATGGTGTCCTATCGATGATCTATCGAACTTTTGCAAGTAGAGATAGGGACGTGATAATCCCATTATATAAGGCTTATGTTAGACCACACTTGGAATACTGTGTTCAAGTATGGAGACCGCACCTAAAGAAAGACATCGAGCTTCTTGAAAGGGTGCAAAGACGGGTAACTCGCCTGGTGAGATCGGCAAAAGGGCGTCGTTATGAAGAAAGACTTCGAATATGTGGGTTGCAGAGTTTGGAAACTAGACACCTTAGAGGAGATTTGATTGAGGTGTTTAAGGCTCTGAGAGGCATCAGTAAAATGAATGAGGACAAAATTTTCAAGATTATAAATGATGCTAGAACTAGGGGACATAAATTCAAGTTACGGGGGGGGAAATGTTTAGATTGGACTGCAGGAAGTTTTATTTTAGCCAGCGAGTTATAAATTACTGGAATAAGTTGCCTTCATGGGTGGTAGAGGCCGACAGTTTGGGGAAATTCAAAGGTCATCTGGATAGTACTTTCGGGTAAGGGAAGCGCATAGGATGATAGGATTAATTTCCTTTTTATTTATTTTTTATTTCATTTTATTATTTTTATTTATTTATTAATTATTATTATTTATTTAATTTTTGTTTTTATCATTGTTTTGTTCGGATTTTTTTTTTTTTTTTTTTTTTTTTGGCTGGTGCAGCATAAGCCATAGGCTTTCTTGCACCATACGGCCGTTACTAATACTAAAGAAGTTAGCCATCCATATCGTCTTATAAAACTGAATCTAAGATTCCCGTGGTAATTAAGTAACTGGATATCCTCCTTATAGGATGACAAAATTTGTTATTCCATTCCATTCAACGATATTGCCATGTTTTATCCCTAAAATTAATATATAATGATTCCAATATTGTGAATATTTTATTGACAAAATATAAAAACAAAACAGAAGAGAGAGAAATTCCACTCATAACAAATGTTTGACATTTCACATTACATCAAAATTATTGATGGAGATTGTTTCATTAAATATAAAAGGGATTGTGGAAGACGTTAGTAGTAAGACAGTTTTATTAAGCTGTAGATGTCTACAACCTCGAAAGTTGCTGTTAGCTGCTGAAAACGAGAGACTAGCTCTCTTCTTAAGTGAAGGGCCTTCTGAGAGTGTTCTACAAGAGAAAGTAGGAAGTAGCTTTAGCCTAGTGACGCTGATGTACGTAATCAATGTTATTAGACTTGTCAGGAATGAAATTGGCGTGACAGAACAGGCGACAGTGCCTTGCGAATAACTTTTAAACAAAACCGGAGTTATTGCGATTGGTTTGCAGTCTGACCACCTCAGGGAAGAACTTTTTTGTACTGGGAACAACATGGATTCTTTCAAAGAAGACAAGAACGACCTTGACCGCAGACATACTGAAAACATGAAGAGAAAGCTCCTGGATGAAAAACAGTTTTTTTTTTTTTTTTTTTTTAATAGTGACCACTGGAACACTAAAATATGGTGGTTTTATTAGACATAGGATTCTATTCATAATGGATTTGAAAGTGCACAAATTAAACAATCAATGCATTACTAAAATGTTATCTTAATGCGATTAATTACTAAAAATAAATAATGGACAACCATGTTTAAAATTACATAATAAGTTACATGTTCACTGGTTTGAAGTCCGGGCAATAAAACAACTTTATAAATACAGTGTTGTATTTGTATATGGCATTCAATAAACCGTTTATGACATGCCCGATATCTGCTTTATAGCTTTATTTGGTACTGTTATTGAATGTTAAAAGACTACTTCGAGTCCTCTTTTAACTTGCTGGAATCAATAATAATTTTTTTGCATAATGTTTATATCCCATTTATATTTCTTTAATGTGTTTGTACCAAATAATAAATTAATGAAAATTCTCTTTAGGCAGACAGCAAAGACATAAGAATATAACGAATTGAATTTTTCTCTCAATCGATTTCAAGTTAACATTTTATGCGTTTTTTTTTTTTCACTTCGTTCTTAGCAATTAGCATTACTCAAAGTGGAAACATGAAAGGAATAAAAATATCTCTCGCAAAGACGATTTTTCTTAGTGTATTGCTTGTGAAGTATAATTACATTTAGTCTCTTTGAAAAATTAATTAATCACCGACTCCGAAATGTCGGCGAAACTTTTTCTGCATTCCAGTAATGGACGCTTTTTTTATGCGGTCGCAGTAATTAGATATGAACGCTGTGGGAAGCTGCCTGTTACGAACCCTTAGATGGTGGTTATTACATGGCTTTAGCACATGCTCAGGGCAGTCAGCAAATTTGAATCTTTCAAGTGCAATATTGGACAATATGATAAATCTTGGATTGAATGCATTAAAATGCCACGTATATTGGTTATATACGATACACTAAGCCCAACAGAGACCAATATATTATCAGAGAGAGAGAGAGAAATAATGCGACTGAGATAAATTATAAAATCCCACTCAAAAGGAATTTTAATATACATAATTAAGGGAACTATTAATATAAATTAAATTTATAAAATTAATTGATTTATTTCAATTTTAGCACTTCATTTATAAATATAACAACAAACCCATTAATTTATAAACATAAAATTATTATATATTTTATATATATATATTACGAAAAACGTGATGTTGCTGGCATACTCCAGATAGATCAGAATATTGAAACTTTCTTTTGTTCTGTGTGACCCAACAGCATGATCTATGATTGTTATGTTTGCTTAATAAACTATATTATTAATCTCACGTGGTATGTGAGTGGTAATGGCCTTCCCTAACTATATTTAATTCAATTTTACCAAGCGAAAAGTTATGGCCAACTAAAAACAAGGCCCCGAGTGCCAAGCGAGTGATCAAAGCGAATCTACAAGTGAATTTCAAAGCGACTTCTCTAGAGTTAATAGATTTCAGAGAAATTTCAAGTGTTTCATTTGCTAAGTTATTTATTTTCAGCTCTTCTAAATAAAGAAGTAAGCTTTTCAAAAAGAAAGGAAAGGTACCTTTCTTCTTCTTGTATATAGAAATAACACATAACACACTAACCACTAATCTCTAATCGCTTGGTCACTGGTGGCACCGCTCCTGCCTCCACGTGGCGGGGCCGGTAACCTGGAGGAAAAGTTATTCTCTGGGGCTAAAAGGAGCAACCATGGATTATGACAACTTTCCAGTACTTGAGCCTAGACGCTCATGTCATGACTCAAATGAACCCGAACGTGACGAATCACAATCTAAGAGACTACGCAAAAATGAGAATCAGCAGGAATATCCAGCGTTCCTCATATTACATTCTCTTTCTGCCAAACCTGTGAGTTCACTTTCACCATTTCTAATCCAGAAATGTTTGGAAAGTGTGGCTGGTTCACCGAAAATGGTGAAAAGACTCCGATCTGGAGATCTTCTAGTCGAAACAACTAAGCACCAGCATTCTCAGTCTCTACTGAAATTATCCACTTTCGGCGGAATACCAGTACAGGTCACCCCTCATGCCACTTTAAATAGCTCCAAAGGAGTAATAGCAGAGTGGGACCTGATGAATGTCACTGAAGACGAGATAGTAGAAGAACTAAAAGATCAAAAGGTAGTTCAAGCAAAGCGGATAATAATTAAAAAAGATGGTGAACTTGTTCCCACTAGGAATATTATCCTCACATTTAGTACACCAACCTTACCATCATGTGTCAAAGCCGGATACCTTAATTGCCGAATACGTCCCTACATTCCGAACCCAATCAGATGCTTCAAGTGTCAAAAATTTGGACACTCGCAAACAGTATGTCGAGGAGACGCCATCTGCCCAAACTGTGGTTCTAAAGCTCATGCACAAACGGACTGCAATGCAGAAACGCCACAATGCCCAAATTGTAAAGGCCAGCATCCAGCATACTCAAAATCATGTGAACTCTGGAGGGTAGGAAAAGAGATCCAGAAATACAAAGTTGAGCAAAAGGTCACCTACCAGGAAGCTAGGAAAAAAGTTATGCTCAGTATGCCAAAAATTACCTATGCTGCGGCAGCCAAAAAATACCAGTCAGCTGCAACACAAACGGCAGTCACAGTACCTCCATCCATCTCAATTGCTGATTGGGCCCGATCAGTGCTGTCGGTCCCACAGCAGCCACCTACAGAACAATGTAAAGTGACTTGTGCTAACAATACACCGCTAACAGTCCCACCAACTGCAACTGATACTCTACCAGAAACTGCAACTGATACTACCAGGAAATATGGACACAGATGCTGGTACCCCGCATGATGAGACAATATTAGATTTACATGCAGAAGATGATATGGACCTTGGGCGTCCTAGCTTCCCAAAAAAAGAAAAGATGAAACCAGAACGACACAAGCAGGTTGGATATAAAAAACAGACAGAACCATACTCAATCCCAAAAACTAAATAATGCAGAATATTATACAGTGGAACTGTAGAGGTCTACGAAGCAATATATTTGATATTTATGACCTAATCAAACAGCACAGTCCAATCAGCCTCTGCTTGCAAGAAACCAATCTAACTCCGCAGGTGACTCCAGTGATTAAAAATTATAGTATCTATCAACAAGACAGAAGCAATACTAACTCAACCAGAGGAGGTGTAGCCATACTAGTTGACAACAAAGTTCCTACAAAACAGATCTCCCTGCAGACCACATTAGAAGTTGTAGCCATACGTATTGTTTTAAATTTTACTTTAACCATTGTCTCTGTATACCTTTCCCCAAACAAAGAATTCACTGTGAAAGAACTGGAGGACCTTATAAAGCAGCTTCCATCTCCTTTCATTCTACTAGGAGATTTCAATGGGCACCACACTATGTGGGGATCTCCCCAGATAGACAAACGAGGAAAACTTATTGAAACAGTTCTTGACAGCCAGAATCTCACATTATTAAACACTGGTGCTGACACTTATATTCATTTTCCCACCGGAGTATCTACTGCCATAGACTTATCAATATGTTCCCCAAAACTATTCCCAATCATTCAATGGATAGTTTCAAGTAACCCACTAAACAGTGACCATTACCCAATTATTTGCAAATTGCAAACAAACAGAACCACACATATAGCCAGCCGCATAAAATGGAAATTTTCAAAAGCAGACTGGAACAAGTTTACAGATTCAATTTCCTTTGATAATGAAGTCATCAAAAGCCAGTCCATAGATAAAGTTACCGACCACATTACTGCACAAATAATAACAGCTGCAACCTGTGCTATACCAAAAACCACAGCCAGTCCTCGCAGACATGCCAATATCTGGTGGAATGATGCATGCCATGATGCTAAAAGAGAAAAGAATAAAGCATGGAATCGATTTCGCAAGTATCCAACAACTGAAAACTTGATTAATTTTAAGAAACTTAAAGCAAAGGCACGTTATGTGCAGAGAAAAGCGAAAAAAGACTCTTGGATCCGGTTCGCTTCCACTATTACTAAAAATACAGAGATTAGAAAAATCTGGAATAAAATAAAAAAAACTGAATGGTAAACTGTTCCCCGAATCAGTGCCGATTATAAGCTGGAAAGGTAAAGACTTCTCCACTCCAACAGAAATTGCAAATGCCCTGGCAGATTGCTTTTTCCAAATCTCCGCAGCATCAGCATATGAGTCTACTTTTAAACAGCTAAAAGCTAAAGCAGAAAAGCATAACCTGAACTTCAATACAAGGGCATCTCCTCCATATAACCGACCTTTTACATCATTTGAACTAGAGAGCTGTCTAAATAGGTCGGGTGATAGTGCACCAGGGCCTGATGGGATATACTATATAATGCTTAAACATTTAAACAAACAAGCTTTGAATTCATTGCTAATATACTTCAACCGGATATTCTCAGATGGCTACTTTCCTCTTTCTTGGCGTCACTCAATAGTTCTAGCGTTTGCTAAACCTGGAAAGGATCAATCAGATCCACGAAACTATCGGCCAATATCTCTCAGCAGTTGCCTTGGTAAGACACTAGAAAAAATGATCCACGCCCGTTTAGTATGGTATCTAGAATCTCATTCGGTGATGAATAAGAATCAGTACGGATTTCGGAAAAATCGGTCAACTCTAGACCTTATGGTCAAGGCAGAATCCAACATACGCAATGCTTTTATCCGTAAAGAACATCTAGTCATGATTTGCTTGGATATCGAAAAAGCCTTTGATACCACCTGGCGGTATGGCATACTTCAAAATCTGTATGCCACAGGGCTCCGGGGTCAACTACCCCTTATCATACAGAGTTTTCTAGAAAACAGGACCTTTCAAGTGCGTTACTGCAATTCACTCTCCCGTACATTTGTCCAAGAAGAAGGGGTCCCACAAGGATCAGTTCTAAGTGCAACGCTCTTTGCGGTTAGGCTAAATAATGCAACAGAAAATATTCCGGCTAATGTTGACACCTATTTATATGCAGATGACCTTACTATATTTTTTATTTTATTTTTATTTTATTTTATTTTATTAATAAAAAGATACACAACAGGTAACCATTAACAGTGTATCTGAGATCAGATCAATAAACATAATAACAATAATGTGAAATCCTACAGGACGATAAACATTGATACAAATTCAAACAATAAAAGCATATGTACAAAAGAGGAATGTATTAAGTTAAGTTACCGGTAAAACAAAAAGAATAATTAATCCGTTAGAGAATAGAAAAATTATATAACAAATAATAAGCTACAATAATTAGATGTGAGCTAGTCACTTTGCAGTTTAAGTGAAGAGGCAAACTTGTGGATGGAGTTCATCAGTGATTGGGAGTTGTCAAAGAAGTCAATGCGAGAGTCATTTGCTGATTTGCTGATTCTGTTCAGTGGACTGAACTTCATTAAGTCCGTGTTGGCAGAGTCAAGGCGAAACGGTGTAAGGTTCCTGACTTGTCTACAGGGAGCATTGAAGTTTATTTTACTCAGGATATCAGATGCTTCGTAAATTCCAGTGATTACTTTGGCTAGGAGGGCGATGTCAGCAGTAACTCTTCTAGTGCACAGAGGCCTTAGAGGAAAGTAATCACACAGCGATTCATAATACACTGAGTGATAGAATAGAGGATTGCGGTACGTAAGGTAACGGATAAAGTTTTTTTGGACTGCTTCAATTTTGTTAGTTAAAGTCTTTGTGTGAGGATTCCAGATGGGTGAACTGAATTCAAGGATTGGCAGAACAATAGTTTTGTAAAGGATAACCGCATATCTGTAGTTTTTGAACTTGTATGTGTTCCGTTTGATGAATCCCAGTGTTTTGAATGCTTTGCTGGTGATTTTAAGGACATGGGCATCGAATTTAGCACTGCTGGAAAAGAGAATCCCCAAGTCGTTAACTTGGTCACACCTTTCGATGATCACAGAGTTAATACTATACTCCGTATTCATTAGTTGTGGAGATCTGCAAGATGAGAAAGAGATAACTTTGCACTTCGAGGGGTTAGCAGACAAGCCATTCAGAGATAGCCACAGAGAGAATTTATTGAGAGCACATTGAAGTTGCTGAGAATCGGTAGTCTCCTTCACTGCTGAGTAGATCTTAAGATCATCTGCATAGAGAGCAACTTGAACATTGGAGGTGTAGATGAAAGAAGGAAGATCATTTACGAAAACAATGAAGAGAAGAGGACCTAAGGGAGAGCCTTGTGGTACTCCGCTTAGTGGTATAAAACAGTCTGAGTTCACTTGATCGATGATAACGCTCAAGGAACGATGCGTAATATAGCTGCGTAGCCATGAGAGCAAAGGGTCACGGATGCCATATAGCTTAAGTTTTTCCAGAAGTTCCAGAATATCCTATCATTCACAAAGCATGCGGTCCATTGAGCGACAATTGCAGCTCTCGATAAATAAAATAGAATCATGGGCATCCCGCAATGACTATCGTCTCTCTGCAACAAAAACAACTGCTATCCATTTTTGCAAAAAGCGTCAGCTCCATCCAGATCCCGAGCTAATATTAGGAACCCAAAAAATACCACTTAGCAAAAGTATCCGGTTCTTGGGCCTTACACTTGACACCAAACTTACCTTTCAGGCACATATACGACAAATAAGAACTCAGTGCATGAAAAAGATTAATATCCTCAAAGTTATATCTTCCATGACATGGGGAGCCGATCGCTTCACTCTTCTACATCTGTATCGAACCTTAATAAGATCTCGTCTAGATTATGGAGCCCCAGTTTATGATTCTGCACGAAAGACAGCATTGGCTTGGCTCAATCCGGTCCAGCATAGTGCTCTCAGGATTGCCTTAGGGGCCTTTAAGACATCCCCAGTGCAAAGTATGTATATAGATGCCAATGAACCTCCACTACATCTTAGGAGAAAAGTATTGCTTCTTAGTTATGCAGTCAAATTACGTAGTCACCCGTCTCATCCCATCTGGACATATCTTTTTGAACCGCAGTGGGAAAACTTATATAGAAATAAACCCAACGAAAACAAACCTGCTGGTATTCGGCTACAAGAGGTAACTCAAAATTGGAACATCTATCTTGGAAATATCTTTCAAGCTACGGACGCAGTACAAGCACCATGGGCAATGTATATACCTCATTGCGATGACTATTTTCTTCAGTGGGGAAAACACTCCTTATCGAACCACAATCTCAGACAACTACATGCGAATCACGCATTGACCAATGCTCACAGTCTTCAGATATACACGGACGGCTCCAAAACTGATGTCTCCGTGGGAGCTGCAGTAATGAGTCCTGCATGCACTGTCTCTGTCCAATTACCACTTGAATGCAGTGTTTTTACGGCCGAACTATACGCAATCAAAATGGCTTTAAAACTCCTTAACGATGTTCCAAACACCCAAGTAATAATATATACAGACTCTTTAAGTGCGGTGAATGCTCTGCAGAATAAATCACAACATTTGCATCCATTCCTCTCACAAATCAGGTTACAGTTATGCCAACTCAACAAAAATAATCGGACTGTTACGTTTTGCTGGATACCGAGCCACGTTGGAATTCCAGGAAATGAGCGTGCAGACGAAGCAGCAAAACACCCCACTTGCTTCGATTCCACCCCTGTTCCTTTTTCTGACTACAAACCAGTCATACGGCGGATACGTACTGAGATGTGGTCTGAAATGTGGCATAATCAAACCGGTAACAAACTTCTTGAAATAAAACACAATCCACAGCTGTGGAGATCCAGTTCCCGATCAAACAGGCAGGAAGAGGTCGTGCTGGCAAGAGCACGAATTGGCCATACACATCTTACACACCTATTTCTACTGCTAGGAGAAGATCCTCCACTTTGCCCGCATTGTAGTTCCATACTTACTGTAAAACATATTATCATTGAGTGTACACATTATCATTCAGCTAGAATCGCATGTTTCAAATCCTTAATTAGCTCACAAAAACCTCTGCAACTAAGCCATATACTTGGAAATGATGCCACTTTATCAGAACTGTTCACCTTTCTAAAAATGATTAACGCATACAATCACTTCTAGAATAGTCTCCTTTCCTATATTGACAAACACTCCAAAGTAACGGTATAGGCGCAATATGGTCATAGCAGCCCTTGCGCCAATATATCCCACTCCAACAACAACAACAACAACTAAAAACAAATGTAGTTGAGGTGTTTGGTAGCCGTTTTAAATTTTATTACGTCTGAAAGTGTGATAATTCCACATACTAGATGTGATCTTTCTCTTGGTGCTATTTAAGATTTATTTTAGAGCTCTGAGTAGCTTTAACGTCACGCTGTCAGCTTGCGAAGACGAAAACTTTTACCATACATATTCGTAGGTTTAATAGCAGTCGCGTGCTCATTCCTCATATCTTTTCAAGTCTTGTCATTAGTGTCTCCCACTGCAACACACGACTGCGGACTTTGCATTGCAAGTGTGTGCATATTCGCCAAAAGCTATCACAGTGAGGTGTCCTGCTTGGTTTTATTGACACGGTAATAACCATAAAATGAACGAGTAGGGTACGCTTTCTGCTGCGTAGAAAACTAGGTTTGATGTATAAAGTTTTAAATTACACGAGTTCTGGAATCATTCTCGATTTTTATGCTTGAAAGGGGGTTTTTGACAGTCGCGCTTATTTTACTTTGCATTTTGCAGTAGTTCAAGCATTTTAAAACGAGCATAAGAACTTAGCCTTGATAAGGAAATAAAGGAATTTCCTTGATGAAATCGCTATTTATTCTGGACTTAAAAGATCTACCTATAAAAGGATTATACAGTACTAGAAGAAATGAGTGAATGTTTATTCATTACATAAAAATACCCTCCCCTTAGAAAATTGGTAGCTTCCCTATAAAAAGATTTTACCGGCTCTTCTTCCAGTCTTACATTTTTATTCCCTGCTACTCTGCAATCTTGTGGTGTGGTGAGATTTTAACAGGATTTCTTTGCTTTTTGGTCTAAATTACCAAAGAACTAACGACGATAGGATTAAGGAGGTGGGAGACCATAATTCATCGTTCATTACAGTATTTTAATCAGAGTGAAGACTTGAGTGACATTTTAATTAGCTACAATAACATGTCAACTAGACAAGCAGCGATGATAAGAGTGCTGATCATCCAAAGTTCGTTAACTTTTAAAGGCAGTGTTGAAGCTGGATAGTTTAACAATATTCGTATAAAACAATACTGAGTTCATATTGATGCTGTTACCAATAATATCTTTACATCCTCAGTGCAATATTCAAGTTCAGATTACATTATTTTTAGGAAAAAGTCCCTCCCCAAATGTACCCAATCAATTTGTGTTTTTTTCAAAAGGCAAATATGAAATCGTAATTCTTTGTTAACTATATAATGGCAGTGTTCTTATATAATTTAAATATTTGGAAAATTAAACTATTTTAATATAATTATTTATAAAGTAATATATTTAAGACCATCGAGATGGATTTTCAAATATTTTTCCTTCCTGATTTACTATACACCGAATAGCTTCCAACCCCAAATGAGAAATTATTTCACTTAATTTAAGGAGTAAACAAAAGCAAAATTATTTCCACGAAATAATGACGTCACAGATGTTTTTATTTTCTGTACAGTTAATTGCAAATGATAGTGGAAGAAAAGAAAAAAAAAAAAAATGTTATGGAGTAATTTTTCATTATTAGGCTCAAAAAGGTGGAGACCATGGTTGCTTTAGCGTGTTATGTATTGAGTGGAAGCGTTGCCATGTGGTATTTATGCACAGCACGATTGCGTTGGGGAAAGAAGTTCAGAAAGAAAAGCATAATGGGTGGACATGGGGAATGAAATTTTCGTTTTATAACAGGAACTGCGTTAATGGCAAGAATGTTGCCTTCAAGTCTGGGCTACTGCTGCTCGGTACTATTAGAGAAATTCCTCTTCTACCAGCTCCACCTCATAAATAGGTTAATCTTCTGTTTCTGAAAACGAAATGCATTCCTCTGTCTGAGGAACTTTCTAATGACTTAAGAAATACCCAAACGTGTTAGAATTTTAAGGTCATTGCTATCGTATCAAAAAGTGGAAATGATTTAACTTCTTTCCTTATTAAGAAACTGTCAGTTTTTAATTTCTTCATTTTTAATTACCTTCTGATGAAGATCCGACCTTTAATTCATTCCTTTTCGAGTGCGGTCTCATCAACTCTATCTGATAAACTCCAAATGCAAATTACTGTCTCCAGTTCCATAATTACACACAATTGTAGTCAGATTTTAAAAAAGAGCCAATCAAAGATGCGAACTTGTAGAGACAAAAATTCTGATTTAATGCAATTTTGTTTAAAAATAATGAAAATCACATTAAGATAATTACTGTTAGTTGGCGTTGCAAGCAGCACCAGAATTCTAGCGCAACGGACGTAGGTTTGGATTAAAAAGTCAATTTGGAAGTATTGGAACTTGTAATTTCGAAATTTTGTCAACAAAATTACTCAGAGTTGGTTGAATTATTCATTGAGTACCAGTAGATACTGTGAACTGCTACTGATGGCACTGGATTGCTTGCAGGCACCAAGGTTTTTATAGGTGCGAGACTTTCGCCAATTCTTTTGATAGCAGAAGCCGGCCTCATTCGTGGCAGGGACGGGAACCAAAAAGTGACTCACCTGGTATATATCCTTTCTTATATCGCACTCTTTCCTTTGTTTTTTGCTTCTGTGTTAAAGCATGCTTTTATGTTGTAAAAAATGCAAAAAAAAAGAACTCTTATGCCACATTTTGTTGTCAGTTATCGATAATATCCAGTGTGACAGCTTTCTTGTTTATTTTATGAATTCGGGATCTTGCTGGTATGTAACGCGACACGTGCACTAGACGGCGAAGAAGAAAAAGAAGAAAGGCTCTGGATAGAAAGCTTTTATAATACCTTTGCATAAATGATGCAGATATTAAATTATTTGCGAAATATTTCAGCGAAATCTTTAGTGATGCTGATGAGATTTATTTAATATTACGTTTTGAGAATTTTTTTTAACCGAGGTTGTAATTGTAATGCAGATCGCTGCAGGCCTACAATTTTGTAGCTCAAGTAGCTAATTATAATTCAAAACTAATAAATCACAAATGGGTAATAGCAAGGCTCCGTTCTCGGTTCGGTGCAAGTATTTGGTTTCATCCATGGAAAGCAAACGTTTTTAAGAAATTTACGCCCAATTACCATATTTAATGTGTAGGAAAAATTGAGGATTATATCCCCGGATATTTGCATGCATTTTAAATGTTCATTTTATTCGCTTTCCCTGCGTCTCTTTCATTGCCTCTCATGCGGACAAATACAGTCCTGAATACCAGAGGAAGCTTCCCAAAGCTCAAATCAGACGCGATACACTGGCGCCTCGCAGGCTCAACTACATCAACACTCATCTGAGACAATCTCACCTAAACCTGAATCTCCAAAGCTGGTAAGTTCATTGTTTTATTCCCTTTGAACATCCAACCGTAAATTACTGCGAAATAATTAACTAACAATCCAATCCACCAATATATTCTTTCATTTTATGCTTCGAATAATTTAAGAAGACCACATACAATACCTCATTAAAATTCATAACATTTCCACCATTGTGATGCATTCAGTTTTAATCATTGGTATAATGCGCGTTTTATTATTTAAATTGAGGATTGCCGATTTTCATTCATGACTCTTTTTCTTTCATTACTTTAACTGTCACATTTTCCGATCCCTTCATTATATTTTTAACCTTCTCGAGCACACTGTAACGAGCTTATTTTATTCTACAAAGGAAGAAGACGTTAATTTTGTTGCATTTTTCATGAAGATAACTTTACCGTTTGATGTTTACCTCCTGTAGTCATTGTAGCATTTTAAACTAATTATCTTTTCAGATTGTCATTATTGTTTATTTTGGGTGTGTTGAACTCACCGCGTTATTGATTTAAGGTTTATTGCCACTTCTATTTATTTTATTCTGAACAAAAACTCATTATCTTTAGATAATTACATAACGAAAAACTTTATTAAACTATGTTTATGTTACTTTACGTTTCCTAATATTACAGTCATATTTTTTTCTAATTTTTCAAGTCGCATCTCCAGTGAGAAAAAATCAATAGAGTGGTACACTCGGTTATTAAAAAAAAAAAAAAAAAAAGGGAAAAAATAAAGAGACAAAGATATCACTAGGAAGCATTAACGTGTGGATCAACTAAAATATGCTGTTAATTATAAGCACAAATCGATGTTTTGAAGAGGCTGTTCAGGAGTAGATTTATTGCTGGTTAAAGCCCCAGTTATGACAGTTGTAATGTTTCCTTGACCACACCACATCCAGAAATGCACTTCTATTTAAAAGGGCCGGACCAAGGCCAGGTTATAATGATTTTAGTGACGAATAAAAAGTAATCCTCCAATCCATCAGCTCGTTTTTTGAAAAGAAAAGGTATCTGAATTAGTCTAAAATTATTATAACAGTACTTCAAGAAATTAAATATATTTTTATTTTATAAAATAAGATTTAAGAATACAAGCTTCTTATATAGTTATATGATAAAATTGGCAATGATATCTGCCACTAACTTTAGAAATTAACCCGCTCGTTTAAATTAAAAATATTTTTTTTATTGAGCATGCTCACCGCTCATGCGAACTGCATGATGGGAGCATAATGGGGAATTAATCAACAAGTCCAGCTTATGCAGTAAGAGATTTAATCTGAATAAAGAATTTTTACTTCTTTGTGTACTAAACATTAGAATTATTATTTTATTGCTCATCACTGCCTTATATTCAAAACTTTTGTAGTTTCAGGAATCTCGGACTCTTAAATATGGTGTTTGTGATATTTTTCATATCTCAAAAATAAGTCTATAGTTGGTGATTTTTTCTTGGGGATTGTTTTTGAGGCTTTTAATTTCTAGTCATTTGTTAAAAAACGTTATATTTCAGTGACTTATCGTTGATATTATTCAATTTATGCAATATTAACAGGTTGTTTTTGAAATGCCCCGTGAAACTTCGGGAGCGTGTTCTACTAAGCGTGGGCACATGAAAAAAGTACTTACCGACATACAGTGGGTGGACAAAATAATGGAAACACCTGATATAGAAGTATTTATTTCTTGTTTAAATGATATCATGATGTGTTTATGAATATGCAGTGATTTTTTTCTTTGTTTCTTTCAGTAGTACTCTGAAGGAAAGACGATAAAAGCTAATGTTCATTTAGATATTACATTAAAAGGTACATGAAGAAAATAACCCACCCGTCTGAATTCCAGATAGATCAGGTGCACCTTTAGCAGGGGCACGGTAACTAAAGCTACTTATTTGTTTAATGATAGGATAGAAAATCGAAGCTGACTGAAAGAGACCGCTGGAAACCAAAAAGAATTGTCGCCCGAATACATAAAACTACTGCCTCAAAAATAACTACAAAATTTAATGCGAGTCTCAGCAATCCTGTTGACAGTTAAACAGTTCAATTTCGTGAAGCTGAAATTTATGGCAGAGTCGCTATTGCCAAGCCACTCATTACTAATGTTAATACTAGAAAGAGGATGCAGTGGTGTAAGGAACACAAAAACTGGACACATATCTTCAGACGAGCCATCTTTCAAACTTTTTCTAACAGCAGAGAGAGAGTTTTGATCGTCTTGTGCCAACCGTCAAGCACGGAGGAAGAGGATCAACAATGGTTTTGGCAGAAATATCTTGATATTCTTTAGGTCCTATAATCATCCCGATGGGGGGATTACTCCTACTAATTACCTTGATATTCCAAGTGATCCGGTTCGTCCCGTAATGCAAACATTGTTTTTCATAAACGATGCCGTGTTTTAAAATAATTCTCCAATACACAGAGCCAGATGTGTCTAGTCGTGGTAAGGGGAATGAAACTGAGGCTAATGCATCTCCTCTAGCCTGCAGAATTATTGAGCCAATATGGACATTTGCAGAGAAAAGTGAGAAGCAGATTTCCTCCGCCTTTATCACTCAAGGAACTTGAAACGTTAGTCCATAAATAATGGCTCAGTATCCTCTCAAGATAGTTCAAGATTTATTTGAATATATTCCACGTAGAATACAAACTGTTTTTAGAGCAAAGGGTGGCCCAATATCGTATTAGCGCGCGCTACCTGTAGCTCTTATCACAGGTTTTCCCATTATTTTTGTCCACAACCATCTACGATCTGCTCTCGGAGAACTAGTGCATTACGAAAGGGGGGGGGGGTAACATAACCCAGAGCACTGAGGTATCGCTGTAAGAATAAATCTAGTGGATTTAAATCGGAAGAACAGTTGCAGTTGGTCCATCTCTATCAATCTAATGGCCAAGGTATTTAACTAGAAATCTGAAGCAGTGAGGCTAAAATATGATCGAGCTCCATCGTGCACCATCCACATTTGACAGTACATTCCCGGCAATATAGCTAGTTCCTCCTCTTCCTCCTCCAAGAAATGCATGTAATTTTAGTCATTAAAATGAGAGTTGCAGAAAAAATGAGTTAATCAGGTAGGCGTCAAGGATACGAGACCAAATGTTGCAATGAACTTGCTTCTAATGGCGAGCTGGATGATAGCATGATTTTCCCATGTCCATTAGCGATGGTTGTGAAAATACAAAATGGTGTCTTCTGAACTGTGATTCGTCCGTAAAAATTGTGAAAAGAACTCTGCTGCTGAAGCCATTGACAAAACGATTTATGGATGAAAATGTCCGCTATCTCTCATCGTTAGAGTTCAGATTATTCGTGGTCAAGATAAAAAAGAAACTAACCCGTGGAATAAAAATAACAATACGAACACTGATGCACTTGCAGTAACTTCAGGACAACCGGCGCCTCGATACCCAGGAGTGGACTGATTTTTCGATATTTGCATGTATCTATCCTGACATCAAATATTAAATTAACCTTACTTTCATTTTTCCCCTCTGGAGTGGATTCCAGAGATTTTTTTTTTTGCCTCATACTCTAAGACCATAGGTGTCCCACCTTCCTGTGGTGTAGATGAGTACCCAGAATCATCTCTCCAGGAGACTGATTCTTCTGGGCCGCTTGCCTACTCAGAAGAATCAGAATTAAACAGCAACACGTTCTCTCTTCCTGATTTTCAACACTAATTGAAATATAACACGTATATCGTGTTTCTGCTGTGATTTATAAATTTAGTAAACTGATAACAAAACACGAACAAACGGCAACGATTTTTATTGGCTCACAGAGAACATTGATTTTCTACCCATTCACCAAATTGCCCATTTATTCCTTCTAGCAGCGCATAGCAACAAAAATAGTGGGCAGTACATCATACTGTATATAGCTAGTATATGCATAATAATAATGGATTTCTATTGGACGAATTTTAATGAAATTTGAAAAGGCTTCGACAAGCCATTATAAAGGAGATAAATATAAAATTTCTGGAGATCTACCCATGGGCGTTTTATGTTTATCTATATATGCGAGAAAGCCTAAAAACCAATTGCGATTTCACTTTTCGTGCTCTGATAAATCAGAAAATCTTCCACTACAAGTATAATTCGTCTAAAGCTGAAAGCAGAACATGTTCTAAAGGCTATAATGGAGAGTTTCTCTCCGTCCGCTTCGAGGCCTCAGTTGATGGAATATGTTTTCGTTTCTTTCGACGTATCTTAAAGGAAACAACGAAGAAAACATGTATTCGCTTAATTTGGAAGGGATTCTGATTTACTTTGATATCTATAAAGTTAATCGTACCGTTTGAAGTTGTCCGCGTTCATGTGCTTGAGAGGAATACCAAATTCTAGAAGTTCAGATAGTGAGGTTTTTATAATTTAATGTTGAATCATTAAATTTGGAGAAATTCTCTAACTTTTCCATCTACTTCATTTCAAAATGCAAAATATATTATGGATAACTAACAAGTAATCTCAACTAGATGAAATGTGGGAACTTTTATTCAAATATCAGTTTATTTCTAACAATTATAGTTATGCCACAACGCGTGGTTCAGACACATTTCTGTAGAAATTAGAAATTCATTTTGCCAAGTTCCTGTGTACCAATCTTCGTTATTGTTTAGAAAGCCAGAACTAGAGGAAGACACATTACTGTGTTTTAAAATAATTTCCTTTTCTCTCGAAGTGGTTTGTTGAACTGATATATTGGATGACGAATATTCTATCATTGAACTCAGACAAGACCTTCTTAGGTGTCTTCATAAGATGGATTAAAGTGCTAGCTAATGTTCTTAAAGAATAGAATTAATAATAAATCTTGTCCTTAAAGTATTTTTAGTAAGCTTTATTTTAGACATCTCCCCGCGTCATCAGGGGATGGGGTGTTCGACTATATCCATCTTACCTGTCCTGCAGAGCCTTGCAAGGTCTAGTTGACTGCTTCAAATTGGCGTCTTTTATGCCGATATCTCAAAGGCTTTCGATTTGGCAATAATGATCTCCTTGCGAACAGGAAGTGCTTCTACGGCATTAGGGATCCCCTTAACTCGTGTTTCATCAGTTATCTTGTTTACAAGCTCAATTTGTTGTCGTAAAGAATGACTTCTCTAAGCCATACTAAAAGCTGTCTGAGATTTCCCAAGGTCGGTTTGAATTTGTGATCATTACAATTCACCGGATTCGTGAATGATGGCCCATCTGTTTTCAAGGGACTGTGAGCATCTCAGTCCGTTCAGATGCAATTCTCACTTGTATGGAAGATTGCTGTAATCTCCAGTTAGTTGTAAATAAACCTGAAACCATGTTTCAGCACATCAAAGCTTTTCCCCATAATGACCTACATCGATACGATCGACAATTTAATGCCAAAATACTTAACTTTAACCTTATTTTATATGTTTTTGTACTCTCTTCCGTTGCCATGACTGTGCTTACTCTCCTAAATCTTTATTTTGTATCTTAAATGCATATTTTTCACCCTACTTGTCTTGCTGACAGTTCGAAAAAGACCTTAAAATATAGCCTTCTCCTCAAATTATCCTCGTTTGACAAATGCTGCGGAACAACCTATACAGTACATACGATTTTATTTATAATTGTACACAGTATTTGGTTTTTGAATCTGATAAATATAAACCAAACAGATCCAATGATATATATTTCAAGTGTGCACTGACCTCATGTGGGATGTTTGTTTTAACGTTCCAATTATTGCTTAAGAGAAACTAAACAGAATTTACACAGTCAATCCAAGATTCTTAGGCAGCCCCCTTTATTAGACCTAAGTGTGCTACCATAGATCAACAGATCGATTTCGAGCCGTTGCACCAGTATTCTGGACAATAGGAATACTGTATTCAAAACAATGGTGGGGGTCGGAAGCACCTGCCTTTTGTTAGAATACTCTTTAATTCCGAATAGCGGGTTGACCAGCTTCCATGATAACGCTTCCAAAGGCTAAAAGTGGATCGCGTACTTGTGGTAGATAGGAAGAGCGCTGACAGAAGTGACTAGAAGAAACGGACCGCGTCCACAGCTAGTACACCATCAATCATCCCAAGTGAGAAAACTGAGCTTGTGCCATACCGTCATGCCTTTCGTCCTACACAATCTATCATATTTTAAAACGACGACAGAAAATGTGTCTTCTTCACACTGAAGAGTTACGTTACCTAGCAACATAATGACTCATTCATCACTGCGACTGCTCTAACCTGAAATCGGTTGCGTTCATATTGAGTTCTTCGATATCTTATGCTTGCTTCGTGGTAGGCTGTTTATAGATCGTTGAAACCTTTTCATCTGAAATGTGAACACCCATTGCTGCAGACACTTCGTGTGAGGGAAGTGCCAAGGAAGCTTCACTGATGTGGAAACAGATTCCTTCAAATTGCGTAACTGAAAGATGTTTGAAGATCCTGGTGCAGTAGTAGTAGTAGTGGCATGTGATGCAAGAAAGCAAATGTATGAGTTTATGCAGCATCAGCCAAAAAAAAAAAAAAAAAATCACACCATTCCCTCCAAATGCCTGTCCAGTTCCTCCTTAAATTTATTTAACCTATCAACTTCCACAACGACAGATGGAAGTTTGTTCCAGCAATTAACCACTCGCTGGCTAAAGACAAATTTCCGCACATCTATTCTACATCTGTCTTTTCTTAATTTGAATTTACGCCCCCTTAGGTTCGTAATCTGAACAAGTGGAAGGATCTCATCAGAATTCAGCGTGCTCAACCCATTCAAGGCCTTATATACCTCAATCAGATCACCGCGCAGGTGCCTAGTCTCCAGCCACTGCAATTTGCAGAACTTAAGCCTCTCTTGGTAAGAGGATACCCTCACCAATCTTGTTGCCCTTCTCTGTACCCGCTCAAGTAAATCTACATCCTTCCTAAAATGAGGTCTCCAGACCTGTACGCAGTACTCAAGGCGTGGCCTGACCATTGCCTTATACAGAGGGATAATCATCTCCTTTTCCCTGCTAGCAAAATTCCTATATATCATTGACAAAACCCCGTGACCTGCCCTGGCAGCCTGTCTGCATTGCTCAGAGAACTTCATATCTCACTGCACAATTACTCCCAGGTCTTTTTCATTTTCTACCACCTTAAGTGTAGTACCACACAGTTGGTACGTTTCTCTGGGGTTGCTTCTACCCATATGCAGTACTTTGCATTTGTCAAGGCTAAACTTCAGTTGCCACTTCTTAGCCCATCTGCCCAAATTATCTAGATCCTGTTGCAGTAGCAGACTGCCATTACTGTCATTAACAACCCTGCCAACCTTTGTATCATCTGCAAACTTCGACACTAAGCCTGATATACCTTCATCAATATCATTGATAAATATACAAAACAACAGTGGACCCAACACCGAACCCTGTGGGACTCCACTAATAACATTAGTCCAAGAAGAGCAGCACCCATTGATTACCACCCTCTGTCTTCTCGCACTTAACCATCCTTTTATCCATTGTAGCAACTTACCCTTAATACCATTCTGCTCCAATTTGTACAATAGTCTTCCATGCGCAACAGTGTCAAAAGCTTTCCTGAAATCCAAATATATGATATCAAAATTGTTTTTTGCATCCAGTTCCTTTGTAACCACATCATAATATCCTATCAAATTTGTCAGACAAGACTTTCCCTTAACAAACCATTAACAGTGAATTGTAGATGGCTACGGAGAGGATAATCCATTCGAATTTGGTACAGTAAAACTCTGTAATATTCCAAAATGCTTTTAATTAAATCTGAATTCATTTGTTTTCTACCCATCAGCAAATGGGAGTCATTAGTTTCTACTCCGAAACTTTCTCGCGTTTAGACCGCTTAACTAGAAGTGCAAATTCTCTTTAATTAGATGGCATTTATAAATGGGTTTGGGTTTCTACTTGACACTGACCTACCGCCTCAGAAGCAAGCAGCTGGAAACAAGTGCACGGAAAACGTGTAAAATAATCTTGGTCCGAAGAATTAAAGTCATAAGAAGGACCTTGTTCAACCAATACACGCTGTTTAGAGCTCTGTGAATGGTGAAAGATCGATTCAAGAATACAGAAAATGGATTAAAATATTGAAAATGTGGAATTCATATTGATTTTTCTAAACTTGAGAAATGATGGGTTTCGATATGAATTTGGTTGGTTGTAAATTCTTTGTAATAGCGTTCAATAAATTAGCGATCAAAGAATGTAATTAGGATCACTTTAAGCTGGAATACTATCAAACTCATTGTTATGGCAACTTCACAGTAGCGCTCAGTTATCAATAAGTAACTGAGCCTTATTCATTCTCTCTTCTCTAGCTTGAGGATGTGAATCATTAAACTTTGACTCTCAGATTTATTGAAAAAACCTAATTATTCACATGCTCCTGGGAGAATACAAAGAATAGAAGAATATTTCCATATAGTTAACCGCTTTGATTCTTTAATAAATGCGCGAATCCATAATTCATGCGTGTGCATTTTAAGATGGTAAAGAAAAATGTGTATCTGCGTTTCAATATGCAAAATCAGCTCCACGTGGACCTGAATGCTAGAAAAACTGAAATAAATCTTAGAATTAAATTCACCTGTTATGACGTGGAAAACGTGGATATTCCCCAACAAACTTGATGAAATTGCTTCTTACGCATAATGAAACTCTGGCTCTTTATACCTGAGTGAAAGGAGCTGACACGGTATGTGAGTGGTTGCATAAATCTCACGAGAGAACTTATTTTAAAACCAAATGAAACATCCTGTATTTTGAGTAATTTTAATATCGATTTATAAATAAACTTAAATTCTGTGGGGAAAATGAATCTGAAGATTATTTCCAGTGAGAAAATTTTCGTCCAGTTCTAAATTAGCCCAATCCCAGAGGGATGATTTTGTTAGACTTATTCTGGGATAAGGATGGAGTACTCGCTTGCTTGAGAGAAAGAGCATTAAACAAAACACTATACGATAAACCATATACGAACTGCTGCGTTTTCGAATTGAGATAGAGGTATCCCAGGTGAAATATATTCGTGGCTTGGCAATATACGTCATGAGGAATTGGATAGAAGATCAGGTGTTATCATTAAACCTGTAATCGTGAACTGCCAAAATTATGGACATATAATTCGAAGAGAGACAGAATAATTGGACCCGTTATCAAAGCACGGGTTGAGTTTATTAATATACCGAATAGCCCATTCGTGTGCGCAACAGGAAGACCTTTTCCATTTAAGGTTAACTGTGCGAATAGCGTGTTACAGCGACATTCAGTAGAGATTTCATTTGCTCCATCCACCAAATTTAATTACTAGTCTGAGGGCTAAAGCTAATGTACATAAAGGAACAGATCCTTCGGGATATCGCGGCATTAATAATGTGCTTGGTAATAATAGTCAAAGACATGAAGTACTGCATTTTAATTTGGTTGCATAAATACGCGAGTAGATGGACGAAATTGTTGGGTTTTGTTATGAAGTCGTGTTTTGACGTAAGGCTTGTTTCTTCTCGTTTTAGCGTCACTAATGCGGATTATAAGAATCTCGTTTAAAGTGAAGTAATTAATAGAAGAAAAGAAATGTTAAAATATATTTAGTTTATTATTTTACAGGATGGTTATGGTCAATAAGGTTAAGAACCTTTTTTATATTTGACGATTAATTTTAAAAGGGATTATTTTTACAACAGAATAAAGATTAAAATACGATGCATGAGACATATAATGAAACAAAAACAGAATTTAGACAGAACGGATGTAAGCTGGATGCTACAGTATCAGAAAACAAACCAACGGGATTATTTAAGTTAAATGAACTTTTTTTAAAAAGAGGTAAGTTGATGGTAAATGGAGAGAAGGCACATGCTCGTATATGCATATTTGGAAATATTTTGATGTTTCATTATCCTTGAGCGCTAATTTAATTAACTGAAATAAAAATTAAAGCAAGGTTACCGCGCTTATTAGTGATGTTTTCTGATTCTTAAACATAATTTTATATATCGTCTTCGATGTGGTGGTACATCTGTGCATGCCAAAGATGACGCTTACGTAGGTATGCATCCTGATAGTTGGGATGAAAGTGGTTTGCGAATGAAAGATTGAGAACTGCAGATTGTTTTTTCACGGAGAAAATTCACATGTTCCGACTTTTCCGGGATGATGCTGAATCCAATATGAAGTTAAGAGGGTTAAAGTCATACAGTGTGTTACTAGCTTGGAAAGCGATTCCAGGACGCGATAATCTGAGTTTATTCAGCAAAGAGCTTCAGAACATCAGTGTAGCAGATGATAATTTTCCTACCGCAAAGAAACTAAGGTTAACAGAATGACCTACAGAGAGTACCCTCTTAGGGAACCCTCCACAGTGATTGTTCTTGGATGGTAGTGTGGATTGTCTTCAGTAATCATTCTCTCTAAAGAAGGGCCTAAAGGATATCAGTATGAACATGGATAAAATTCCCCAAAAAGGTGTTGGGATGGTTGTTAAAGAAGGGCCTAAAGGATATCAGTATGAACATGGATAAAATTCCCCAAAAAGGTGTTGGGATGGTTGTTACAGTGAGTGTTGCTTATACAACCACATGTGTTACTGAAAGCTCTGCTTTATTTTGTCTTTTCCTAGAATGGCTGTTATGGCTACTGAGAGGCACGCAACAACCATTCTGAGTCAGGATCTGTTTCCCTTTACGATAAACTTGATCGATAATTTCTGTAGGAACTGTCTTTTCTGTTACTTTCGCAATGCTTCTGTACTTTAGTGTTAGATTTGTAGTTTGTCATTGTTTGAGAAGGGCTTGAGAGTGTATGTATTCCAGATTTTAAGCAAATGGTGCTACTGCAGTATCCTCCTAAAGATAGAGTACTGGTTTAATGAGATAGGCATTCGAGCATAAGCTGAGGTATCAGTTTTGTCACGGCTGTGATGAATTCAGCTTTGATGATACTAAAGCAATTGCATCTATCATCTGATTGTATGGTGTGGTGGCAAATAAATTTTAAAATTGGACTACTGACTTTTTCCTACCGTTCTTATGCTCACCCAATCTATTGAAACGTTCTAGTAAAATGCCATTGTTTAAATTTATAACTGCATTTATTTTTAAAGTAATTAACATGGTGATACCTTTAATCAAGGAGCATTGAAAGGCTAGAATTCTAATACGCAAAGGTCGCTTCACTGGTTAACTGTCGTGCAGTGCGGGAAAGCGACTTTACAGTGTCGCTGGTTTAAACCACAGTTGTGTATATTGATGTACGTACTACGACCCCTGCTTTCACACGTGTTTTTTTTTTTTTTATTTTTAACGACTGAAATTGTCGGGATATTAATTAACTGATAAAGCTTGAAATTAAGCGTTGAAAGTTAGTTATTTTCTATGCGTGCTACTGTTTACTATATAGTATCACTTTTTAGGCACATACACAAAAGCGCCTATTGTCTTTACCATGTCTGTCCGTCGGTCCACATGTAACAACTCGATTCTCGGTGGACGGATTTCCATGAACTTTTATATTTGTTTCATACTAAAATATTTGTCGAGTCTTTCCAAATTTCATTAAAATCGGGCATATAGAAATACGATAAGTATTATTTCCATTTAAATTGTGTGGAAAAAAGAAATTCATAGAGTAAATGTACTTTTAATGCAGTACTATTAGCTTCAGATATTCATTGCGCGCTGCTTGTTAAGGTGGTAATAATCTTAATAATTAATTAACAAAGAGGTAAATATATTTACTTTTCATTTCAGTTAATCACAGAAAAAAACAACTTGCTAATTCATATCTATTGAATAAAGTTTTGTAGAAAACAGAACGTACCTTTTTTATTATTAGTGGGCATCTCCACTTCTTCAATATGATATGTATTCAATGTACTTCTGAATTTGAGGACTCAGAAAACAAAGCCCTCAACCTTTCAAAACTCACCAAATCTAAGTAATGAGAACATTTAATTTCTTACAACGGACAGAATGAAGTAAGAAACACATCGATCCTAGAGCATAACAGATGTGCAATTGAACACTCGAGAGAAGACATTTGTCAAAGTGTCTGCTGAAACATCTTAACAGCATAGGTGTCTGGCCCTCAAACAAAAAAGTGAAAAGCAGCATTTGAAGTTATCTTAAAATAAATGAGGGATACAATCGGTCTTTCACAGAACGGGAAATGAAGCAGCACTATCTCTATTCCAGGCGAGTGCTGTCCGGCCAATTGATATCAATTATGAAATGGTTTTTCATCTTTCATCTGAATCTATGGATTGGCTGAACAACAGAATCGATCTTGAAGAGAAGTTTCCTGACTCCTGCCAGAAGTTAATCGTGATTGCCTTCTCGAGGCCAGGAAAGGATCCAAAATTTCAGAAAAATTACGTCCCCATTTCTCTGACAAGCTGCTTGTGTAAGATCCTTGGGAAGAATGGCCATTCTTCCCAAGGAAAGAATGGCCATTGCCGTCTCATGTGGTATTTAGAAGCAAATGATCTCCTTTCCAAATTTCAATGTGGTCTCCGAAGGAACAGATTGACAGTCGACCATTTAATAACACTGGAAACATCTGTTAGAGATGTTTGGCTCAAAGGCGTAAGCACCTGTCGTCGATTTTCTTTGAAATGTAAAAAAGTGTATGACAACTTGGAGATTTGGAATCTTAAAATATATCTATAATCTTTGTATAAAGGGTCATCTAGACCTTTGCATTAAAAAGTTTTTGTTAAACCGCTTTTTCCAAGTATATGTGGGGTCTATTTTCTCTCGACCTTTGTGCCAAGAGTAGGGGGTCCATCCTCTTTTGAACTCTTTCCTAAGAGTAGGGAGTCTCCACAAGGGTCTGTTCTAAGTGTTACGCTTTTTTCTCTCAATGTTCACTCCATTACAGAGCAACTTCTTCCAACCTTAAACAGTGTCCTCTTCGTCGAGGACTCATCTTTTCACAGTCATGTAATATGAGGTTTATGGAAAGACAATTGCAGGCACGCCGTTGACCACGTAATATCTTGGGTAATGATTAATAGTTTCAGGTTTTCGCCTCAGAAGACCGGCTCCCTACACTTTTGTGGCAAACAAAACATTCATTCTGAACTAGAATTGAAGAAGCGCGGACATAACATCATTCCAGTAGCACCAGAGACAAAATCCTTGGGTCCCGTATTCGATAATAAGTTGACATTTTTACCTCATATCCGTAAACTGTGGACACAGTTAAGGGGACTGAACCTCTTAAGTGCCATTTATTTCGACATCCATCTTAAGAAAATGATTGGTGAGCTGGTTGCAGCTGATGCTGTCGCCACAACCGAAGTTGGCCCTAACCCGTTAGTCCCCCATGCAAATTACAGGCAGCTTATACGCTCTGCATTACTGTCCCAATGGCAACGATCTTGTCATGGTCAGGTTACGAACAAACTGTATCGATAAAGCCTGTAATCCAACACTGGCAGTCGGGTCTGCCCAGAAATCGCAAAGAGGAAGTTGTTCTTGCTCCCCTGCGCATAAGACAGTCATCTTATTCCTGCTGAGGCTAGATGACTCCCCTACCAGAGAGAATCGTGGTACCTCTGAACTATTCGTCATATTTTAACTGAATATTCTTGTTATAAACCCGAACGTGTTTTATATTTTGCCACATTTAGTGCACTGCCTGAGCTTTATACAGTCAGTCAGAGTTTGTTCGAGATATACGTAGTATCGGTAATTTTTATTGTTTAAAAGCTATAAATCTTTTTACTCCTTTATACTCATCATTTTAACCAATTTTTATAGTTGACAGAGGGACCTAATTTGTGAGGGTACTGAATTTTGTTAACTCTTTCCTTTCACATGACCTGGTTTGGTGCATACCATAGCTCAGTTTCGGATGCGCCAATGAAAGCTAAAAGAAATAAATAAACAAACATCTGAATTCTCCTTGTAGCGTGAAGTTAATCTTGAAAGCATTTTGTTGCGTTCAGATCTGCTCTTCCTATGTCTAATTAATGTAGTTAATGAGCAGTATGATATTCTGTAGTTAGGCGTCTTTCTACCGGAATATGACTTCCAAAAGTACATTTGGGGTATCTTAACCGAGACGAATCGTATCACTTCCCGAACACGTGGATAACCTTTGTCCTGTTTGTTACACCCCTAAAATGTATTCAATGG
This sequence comes from Mastigoproctus giganteus, assembly GCF_048544385.1. NCBI lineage: Eukaryota > Metazoa > Arthropoda > Arachnida > Uropygi > Thelyphonidae > Mastigoproctus > Mastigoproctus giganteus. The sequence continues at coordinate 61,550,765 of NC_143582.1, forward strand.
TGTGCAAACAACTTTAACCTCAACTAGAAGAGGCTTTGCACTCCCCATATCTTGCGTAACGAAGGAATAACAAACCAAAAAAAGAAAGGAATGGGAGGAGCTCGCTCACACACACACGCACTCACACACAGTAGGGCTTTGTTTTGTAAGAGAAAGAGAGCCATTAAGTGGCATCTTCTCCCCAGCAGATCCATTAATGGTTACGGTTCACGAGGCCGTTAGTAATGGCTCGGGCCTCGTGCACCTGGCTGTAACCTTGATTGAATGATGATCGCGTCAGATGAGCTGCACGAGGCAGGATGGGAGAAGGATGCGAACTCATCATTGTCTCGCTCCTTCCACCGAAGCCGCGATATTTATTCCGTTAAAAGGAAGTGTCGAATCGGTGGCACGTGCGCTTTGACAGTCCTTCAAAGGGATTCTGTTGGGAAGAAAATGAAGCGAGTGAACTTTTCTGAAAACGACGAGGTAGGCCGTGTAGTTAGTGGGATTTAGGCATCCCCATTATTGCGTTTCGTTCGCTGACGTAACTTTATCGATGTGCTTCTGTTCTTTTAAATCTGCTTTGGGAATGTTTTACCATCAGCGATAAGAAACACTGCTGTGGCTTCTGTGCGTTTTCCAGAGAAATATTTAAGCCAGAAAATCAAAGGATGGATGTTGTATTCGTGTTAATGAAAACTGCTGTTTGAGAAAAATGCTCGCGCGCCCATACGCTTTCATTTTTTATTTCTGTTTAAGATTTTGTGCTGTTTTTGAAGAGGCTTTTCCTTTTTTTTTTGGGAGTCAGTTTCCAAGTTATTTTTAAATTAATATTTTTTGAATGATTTTATAAATTTCATTGGAATTCCTATAGATATAATTAATAAAAAAAGCTATTCAAAATTGCGTGGTATCCAAAGAAGTGCGAATATTAAACAGAAGAAAGCTTCAAGACTTTAAAATTATATCCTGCGGTAATGTGCTGGGTTGTTTCTGGGACACGGTGGCATCGTCGACATACGCTGCTGTCACTCCGGGGTCATTATTATTATTAAATTATTTGAATCCACCAAATTATCAAATGGATAATTCTTACTACACTGGTGTGCAAAATTTAAGGATCAGTCAGGTTTTCACCTGTAGTTTCTCATTGGAGTGGCCTGGAATGGAAAAAGCATACCAAAGGAACCTCGTGAGGTACAGAAATGATGAAGGAAACAACATCAACACAACAACGGAAACAAAACGGTACCGAGGGACTTTATTCAAAAATGGCAACATAGCACTGGCTGCCATGATACAGATCAGATGTATCACTGCCAAAGATGGAACAAAGGGAAGAGGTAGTCCTCAGTAGGAGATATGGCCACCCCTAATGTCAATGCAGGCTTTGCACCGCCTGTCCATACTTAGAACAATGTTGTTGTTAAGTTCTTGCGGTAACATCGTTCATTCCTCTGTCAGCGCCATCTTCAGCTAGTGAACACTTTCTGGTGGGTGAGGATGTGCCGCTAGGTGTCTCACCAGAGCGTCCCATATGTGTTAGGTGGGATTTAGACCGATGGAACGGACAGGCCAATCCATACGAACAATGTCCTCACTTTCCAAAAGCACATGAACAGCCGCAGTGCGATGGGGTCTGGCGTTATCGTCCATAAACAAGAACTCGGGGCTGATGGCTCCTCGGAACAGACGCACATGGGGAAGGATTACCTCCGTACAGTAGCGTGCATCGGTTACAGTACCGCCTTCCAGCATCTCGAGTTGTGTACGTCCATTCAAGATAACGCCTCCCAGACGAGAACACCTCGACCGCCATATAGATCCCTTTCAGTGATGTTTGCGGGGTAATACAGTGTGCTAACCTTTAGAAATAGTGTTGGTCCTTAAGTTTTGCACACTAGTGTATAATTGTATGCGTACATAATTTTTCTCTTGCAGTAGTCTCGATCTCAGATTTTTCACTTGTTTATTTTTTGCCTTAAATAATATTAGATTAATGATTTTATACAATTTTTCTACCTTTGTGGAGAACATTTGTGTTGGTGATACTTTTGCTAAACGTTATTGATTCCATTGTTACCATATCTGTCTGTAATTCTTAATCCAAAAAATTTAGATTGTCAGTTGTTTATACTTCCATTTCATTCACAACTGATTGTACTAAAGAGTAATTCTGCAATGTGATGTTTGCGTTCTCCATACCATGAATTAAACATTGTTACTGAAGAACCATGAAACCAAAATTCCAACCAACCTTTTGAATCTGAAAACCAATACAGAACCATGAAACCACAATGCCAACCTTTTGAAAGAATAGGAACTCAGCTAACTTTCTGATGTTGGCCTGTCACAGTCGAAACGTGAGGCCAGGCAGTAATATCATGGAATGCCACGTTAAAACTATTAGCGATGATAAGTAGCCTGAATTAAATGGACTTTTCATCTTCAGCTGTAATCCAGCATATTTGGAGAGTTTCTTCTTGTAATTTTCCCCTTTTGAATATAATTTCATATGATAATACAATTGCAGAGCTATTAATTATTTTGAACCATTTTTATGCTATTTTAAAATGTTTATCAGCAACACCAGAACCAAAATTTTAGAACATCAGAAATTCCAGTAACGCTATATCATTTAGTCTTCCAATAAATATGACGAAGGTATCCGTAGGAAATAATGACAACATCTGGACCCCCACCGCTGTTTTCTCTTTATTTCAGGACAACTGCATGTCAGAAAAAGTTGGCCAAATAAAAGGCCAAATTTTCCCGCGTTATGTGATTATCAGTGGCCACAAATGCCTCAGATGTAATCAAGAGACCCGGCTCTGTATAATTGCACTGTGGAAGAGTTCTGTTCATAGAGGCACGCACCGTTCTTGCGCACATTATATTGGTATTCTTCACGTCCAGGAGAATTTACCTTTGATGGCTGTCCATCAGACAGCCATCAAAGGTAGGTTCTCTGAAAAGCTGCAATGTTGAAGCTAATTTTATGTACTTTTTTTTTGACAATTTATTGATATTTATGAATAGTGTTATTAAACCTTCATTTAGAGCACTTTGGACTTGCTTGAAGGAAACCCTTTTTGTAGTTCTGGAATGAGATTAAGTTTTAAACTTGAAACAAATAAAAAAATAAATATTCGACTAATAAGAATAAGCAAACATGTACCTAGTATGATCAAACATTTTTTGCATATTTATTTTTGATTATTTTTTTTCCCATTCGAAATTCCATAGCCCTTGTTTAAAAAAAAAATCAAAAACCTAACTTGGCAATAGTTCAGAATCCTAAAATAGTAGTAGTAGTAGTAGTAGTGGCATGTGATGCAAGAAAGCAAATGTATGAGCTTATGCAGCATCAGCCAAAAAAAAAAAAAAAAATCACACCATTCCCTCGAAATGCCTGTCCAGTTCCTCCTTAAATTTATTCAACCTATCAACTTCCACAACGACAGATGGAAGTTTGTTCCAGCAATTAACCACCCGCTGGCTAAAGGAAAATTTCCGCACATCTATTCTACATCTGTCTTTTCTTAATTTGAATTTATGCCCCCTTAGGTTCGTAATCTGAACAAGTGGAAGGATCCCATCAGAATTCAGCGTGCTCAACCCATTCAAGGCCTTATATACCTCAATCAGATCACCGTGCAGGTGCCTAGTGTCCAGCCACTGCAATTTGCAGACTTAAGCCTCTCTTGATAAGAGGATCCCTTCATTCCCCTCACCAATCTTGTTGCCCTTCTCTGTACACGCTTAAGCAAATCTACATCCTTCCTAAAATGAGGCCTCCAGACCTGTACGCAGTACTCAAGGCGTGGCCTGACCATTGCCTTATACAGAGGGACAATCACTTCCTTTTTCCTGCTAGCAAAACCCCATGACCTGCCCTAGCAGCCTGTCTGCATTGCTCAGAAAACTTCATATCTGCCTGCACAATTACTCCCAGGGCTTTTTCATTTTCTACCTCCTTAAGTGTAGTATTACACAATTGGTATCACACAGTTGGTACGTTTCTCTGGGGTTACGTCTAACCATATGCAGTACTTTGCATTTATCAAGGTTAAACTTCAGTTGCCACTTCTTAGCCCATCTACCCAAATTATCTAGATCCTGTTGCAGTAGCACACTGCCATTAACAACCCTGCAAACTTCGACATTAAGCGTGATATAGCTTCATCAATATCATTGATAAATATACAAAACAACAGTGGACCTAACACCGAACCCTGTGGGACTCCACTAATAACATTAGTCCACGAAGAGCAGCACCCATTGATTACCACCCTCTGTCTTCTCGCACTTAACCATCCTTTTATCCATTGTAGCAACTTACCCTTAATACCATTCTGCTCCAATTTGTACAAAATGTTAATATAGACTTTTTTACTCGTTTTATAATTAAAATTATCCCTATAATTTTGTAGATGTAATTTATAAACGCCCTGCATACGCCATTTCTACTCTAAGAACGGTTTTTATGTAGTGTAAACAGGACGTTTACACTACATAAAAATTCTTGTCACCATGACAACACTCGAGCAGTCACGTGTCGAGCGCGTACTGCCATTTTATTTGTCGTTTTTCGTATATTTAATGTGAAATATTTTCATTAAGCGACATAAGTATATGCTGTTTAAATACAGTAATGTACTGTATATATAATAATTAAACAGGTTATACCAAAGCTGTTGACTACTCGGAACCGTTTCTTTTTGTAATAGTTCCGAATAATATACATAAAGTGATCTGTGACCTATATTTTGTAGAAGAATTAATGTTTATATAATTGCGTACGTGGACCATGTTTAATTATAAAGTCCATTGAACATGTCCATACTAGTTCAGGTCATAGTGGGAAGCAAATTGCCTTAGCGAGTCTAGTTGTGTACTTCCCTTAATGGGGTTAAAATCGATATTTTTTTATTTCTCGTACGTTATGATTTGTTTTTTAACATAAAATATAAAAATACACCAATACAATACAAACCTAACTACCACTTAAAACACAATATTCGGATGTTTATATAATTAACAATGTTCTTTATGCGAGAACATTGCTATCCACGGCGTATTCTCCGAGTACCCATGAAGTGTTTTTTGTATGAGATGTTTTGAAAACCAGTTCTTAACTTTGTAAGGCGCTGGGAGACTTCACAGCTTGTTAGAACATTTCAGGCAGTTTAATTCATTGAGAAGTTCTATAATCGGAAACGTGAACGCTTGTTTTCTTTGGGGGAAAAAAAACTATTAACTTTGAGGTGTGTACCGAATTAAATACGCATCGTTTAGGAGAGTTCAGAATATTTCAATTAAAGCGACGGTGAATGTTCAGAACTGTACTACTTGATTTCCATTACTGTGGATCTATCCCCTTAAACCGATAAGTGATTTTACATTCAGAAATGAAATTTATTAGACAATGCGATATTATAACGTAAAAAGAATTCATGCAGTTTGTGGTCAATAATCAAATTTTAGTTTAAATGTAAAAAATTCTTTTTTACAAGCTTTTGTTCTGGAGGCTACATTATTAATAAGTAGCAATTTTGAAGCTTTTGTAATGATTTAAATTTCGGTATGGTTTTAGCTGGCTGTGCTTTTTATATTGAAGGATATTAAATGAGCTTCACTGCTAGTTATTTCCATTGTAAATCTCTTTTTGGAAATGGAAGAATGGTAGGGCGATTCGCTCAATATGTTTCGATAACATACTGGAAAATTTCACCGAATTCTTAAGGCTTTGAGGGGGATAAGTAAAATTAATGGAATATTCTCAGTGAGTGAGGCAAAAACCAGAGGACAACAGCAAAATATTAGGGGCGGAAGAGCAAGATCTATCTTAAGACGTTCATCTGTGTCGTGCAGCGTGTTGAAACGTTGGAATAAATTATCAGCGAAGTGGCCGAGACGGAGAATTTAACAAAAGTCAAGGAAGAATTGGATGGGCAGCTTTTAACGATGGGAATAATAGTTTCTTTTCTTTTTTTTTTTTTGGGCACGCACAGAATAAGTTCACGTTCCATTATAATACTAACAGAAGCCGCTATGAAGCTCCTCTCTAATATATTCATTCTGTATTTTATTTATTTGTACACCGACACTTAAACACCCGCATCTCCAGGTAGTTTTTGCTAGTGTCTCGTCTTACATCATGGTTAGCCTCGTTACCAACTGATAAATTTGATTTTTAAGTCTCTTTAGCATTGCCCTTGTCTGTCTCCGTTTCATTTCACCCAGATTTCCCCCCCCCACTCACTTCCAAAAAAACTAATTCTGATATCAGTATTTCACTGCCATGCTGAGTCCCTAGGATTTCTGCAACTGGTGTCACTGGCCGATTCCTAGTATTCACCGTTTATCTCTTGGACGAAGGCACGCTTACCTTCCTCCCTCTTAGGATTTTGGCCTGTTCAGCCCTGCTTCCAGTTGTGTATCATTTTCAGGCAGCTGCAATAAAGTGCTGCAGCTACTTGAAACTTATAGTGATGGTACTTCCAGCGGCAGATTTCTTACGCAGCCTCCATGACCTTCTCCATCTTTCCCACGAAAACTTTCACTAAACATTTTGGATCGCAGTACTGCTTGACTAACCGTATTGGGGTGCCCCGATTAACCAAAGCCAAATGTTGCTTAATACAACTTTTGCTCTGGCACAACACCTAAATCCATCAACTTCGTACTATCACCCACACAAATAATCATACCCCTAATTGGCATCCACGCCCAATTCAGTTGTTTCCAATAATGCTACAAAATTTAACCAAAAAATGTTCGCCCCCCCCCTCTTATTTTTACGATTCTTTAATTATTCTCTCTCTCTCTCACCATCAGCACCGCTCTCAAAATCATCTTCGAGCGACAGAAAATTGCTTTGGCAGATTTCAGGAAGTAGAAATTAGCGTTAAATAACTCTGACATTCAATATTGTAAGAAGGGAAACTTGCATTGATTTAGTAGTAATGAGGCCAGTAATATAATTAAATCAGCGAAATTTATCTTTGGTACCCAATCTTCCAATAATCGCCCTCAATTTTCCTTCAGAGAAAGATATTTAATTCTTGCGAACTCGCACGATTTGCACAATTAAAATCTGCCCTTCTGTAACATGACCAGACAAAATGCACCGATGTTTCGTGTGCATTAAATTCACGTTTCACTCTGGATTAATAAATCTTTCCTTACTCTTGATTTTAATTATTCAGAAGAGTTACAGGTTAACTGCCTTTTTCATAATTAGATTGTTTATTTATTATTAATGGAAAATAAGTTAAAGCCATTTTATGAATGGAACAGTTAATTCTCTAGTGGTTTTGCCCTGTTTTCAAAAAAATCAGAGCTGCTATGATTCATTCGGATACGTAATATGAGACTCCTTAATCACGAATATACGACACCTCGTACCTCTAACTATCAGAACCAGCGTTTCCACTTTTTATTTAAAAAATATGCGCTATGCTCACTAAAAACAGCAAAGATTATAATAATTACAATGTTTCCTCTTTGTAGCAATCTTCATGTTGCATAAAATGCGAACGTGAAAGGCCTTTGAAATAAATTCTCGCACAAATACTCTATTTTCAGATTTGTCAGAATTAATAAATTTTCAGATTAATAAATCGGCGCGATTAAATCTAAACCCTGCTAGCATTTCAATGGGTTATTTGGAATGTGTACAGAAGCAGCTGGTGGTCAAACACGTATATCGTGTTGGTCAATTGTGTACATTCTGTAGTTGGTTTGCCTGGATGAAAATCCACGAACACTCTACCGAGGCTAGCTAATTAACTGATCAGTGTCTCACTCTGGAACTAAAATTGTAATCCCATCTTTCAATCCCTGTTGTCTTGTGGCTCCTGTTACTTTACCTAAGACCTTACACCTTCCCTATAAAATTGCAGTCCTTTTTTGATGTGGGGTATATCTTACATCATAAACCAGCCTAGCTACCTCTTTTGGTAAGCAGCCCATGAGTGAATTCAATGAGGTTCACTGTTTAATACCACCACCTCTCGCTGAAACAAGAAGATAATTATATATCTCTCACTATAATGCATTCATTTAGGCCGCATCTATGGTTCTCCAAGGGTGGAACTACTGGTTAGAAGCCAGTGGTTTAAATCTTTACATACACTACGTAAACTTAAATTTCTTATTCATAAGACATCAGTAGATGGCAGTATGTTTGGACCCTTAACAGTTCATTGGTTGCGCATGGTGATTTTTATAGTTAGTGTCTCGTGAATATTTCAATGGAAGCTAGGTCGTCTCAATCCCCACTCGTTACTGTTCAGGAAGAACCTGGTATAACAATATCTGGATATAAATAGGTGCAGTTCCGATATGCGCACAAGTGAGAGGATTTAAGCGAAAGGAGGGCTTAAAACGCCGAGATCATAACATGTGATGAATTAGCTCGTTGCCCGTTAAACGAATTGGAATGCGAGCCACGGTGTAGCTGAAATATTCATCACGCATTCTCATAGGTGCTTTAGCGGAGCTAATCCCGTAGCACGCAACATTTCCGGTGGCCCCAGGTCCCATCTAGATTACAGCACATGCGGAAGAGAAATGAAAACTGTCAGCCTTTTCGTCCCTCCACATACCTAACTTATTTCGCTCATCTGTACTGATGCCACTCTTTAACGGCCGTACGCTGTGTGACGCGCGCACGTGCCGGCCCCGTTCCTCTTCGTTGTTGATAAATCGCGAGAGCGAGGAAGCGGTCTTCGTAATTACTGAATCTCTATTTGTGGGAACAGAGAGCCTAATCCTATGAAGGAATGCGGCTAATTTTTGCTAGCTCTTCAAATAAGCTGCAGGTGGAGCTCCCCCCACAATTAGTCATGGCTGTATTTGTTCTAGGGAGCCCGAAACCCTTTATTATGACTACGGGTGTAGTCTGGGAAACAAACACAAGATTCTGTCGTTATCGACGTTGTAAATATAGTTTGGTTAACGCTAAATGTATGCAATTACAGCAATGAAAAGTTAATTTTCACCAAGCTTCATTTATGTCCAGTAATAATCTGTTTATTTGTAAGGATAATTTTAAACTATCTCCTTGGTATAATTCTTTGACTTTCTTTGTTATTACTGCAGTGGTTTGTAAGATAACATAAATATAAAACTTTCTGTAATCTACTGCGACCGCTTTCCATCCATCCTTATATTCGTAGCAGAAGAATGAAAAGAAAAAGTCCAGACAGCTAAATCTCTTTCCTGTCATATCCGGAACGAAAACTTCATTGTCAAGACCGGCACCTTTTATTTATTTTAAACTTAAATTAACTTTTCAGTTCGATTTTTCCCCTTATACTCGATAGTAATCTTATTTCTCTTCCCTGTCTCCTTGAGAGCGGATGTAATTTAATAGGGATGACTCCTTCCTACACAAGAAAACTCCTTAAGTTTCGTAGACAAGTGGCGCACAATTTCTGCTTTCGTGACAGTTGGCAGCTCAAAACAAAATAGCATTCGCTGTGTGATGTTCGTAATAAAATTAAGGGTACTTGTGTGTTCAATAGTTAAGTGGGTCCAGCTGACGCTAATAGAATTAGTAAAAGATGGCACTGGCGTGGAACCAGATCTCATGATACGCACGTGAGCTCATAATCTCCAAACTTAATTCTCCATTTTAGCAATAATCACTTTGGTCGCAGTGTATTTCGGCTGATGAATGTTGGCACTTAAGATGAAATCGCTAATGGACCTCCGGGTTTATGCCAAGTTACAGTTTAAAAGGCACAAAGGGTCTAAATAACCATTTGCTACAAAGTTTGCTGAATGAAAACCGGGAGCCCTCTCCTGAAACCGACTAACTTCGCCACGGTTGGGGAAACCCATTATTCCTTTCACCTAAAGGGAAATCGAACTCATTCCTTTATACACACAGTGTGAAGAACCGCAATGGTAACCACGGTGATCCCAAAAGTAATATTTTTGCAAAAAAAAATTTTTAATAGGTTTGATTGAGTCTTCATTTGTATTTCTTGTATAATTCAAGTTTTTATCTGAAAATAAAGCAGAACGAGATCTATGACGTGCATTATTATCATATATCTCGAAGAGAGGAACTTCTTATTGAAGATTTTTTTCAAAAGTTCCCGAGTTACTATTTGGCAAAGATTGACTGGCTTTTCATCCCGAAAGACAGGGAAACTTACCATAAGAAACTCTTTTAATTTTTGTATCAAATTTGTAAAAAAAAAAGGAGTTAACTCGGGCAGAAACTATGAACATTTAAGACCGTTCAGTGTATTCTATATATTCTCTTTTGAAATTACTTGTATACAGTTCTAGCAATGTCTGCACTTCACCAGAGAGATCTTTCTGTAGTCCTCAATCTAAAATAATGTGGTGAAGTCCAAAGTTTTACCACGAATGGTCGTACCACCAAATAAACATCTAGTTAATGTCTTTCCTGTGACTACTTCTTGATGTGAGAGGTCGAAAGAAGTTAAGGATTTCTCGCTCAAACTGACCGGCGAAATCAGCTAAATGGCAACGCAGTGGTATGCAAAGGGATATATCAGAATGCAAAATTCTTTGGACCCTGTGACAGACGAATTTCAGCAGAAAACGTCATCACCGGGTTCCCTCTTCTCAGATGAAAAGAAGCTGCTAATAGGCTTAGTAATAACACTGAGAAGCGGAAGAAGGTCGCTGGTCCGACGAATACCAGTTCCAGTTGTTTCATGCTGACTGTAGAAGACTAGAGAATGGCAACAGCAACATGAATCAAATGGTCCCTTTTATACCAGCGCATCAACTTTCGCATGCTACATAAACATCGTCGCAGGCCAAGTGCATTGTCCCAGTTTACTGTCTAATAACCTTTACTTGCAGCAGAATAATGCAGTAAAAATGAACTGATCTTTAAATAATGATTCTATTAACGTGAGGGTGACTTTGCCATACTTCAGTCATCAGACCTTAAACAGATTGAGTATCTGTGGGTCCAGGCGGATTGAACTGTTTCTGGCAACCACCAGTCCCCATGAATTTTGAGGCAATCTGGGATGTGATCCGGTGCATGTCCACCATTCCTGCGGAATGCCTTCCGTATACCGTAGAGTCCATGCCCCCTTCTCCACTTGAGGCTTGGTTTGGTTTCTATTGGAGCATTAGCAACTAAGGCTATAATGCGCCAAGACCAGGTAATATATAAAACTTTAAGCTCTCAGTGACCTAATTAGTTAGGTTACCATGTCACGATATATAATAACAAACGTATAAAACAGTTACAATAACGTGTAAATTTTAAATACAAGTAAAACGTTTATTGATTTAAAATAGCTAAAAACAGCTGACACATTGTCATTGTCGGATAAAATCTGACTGAGTGTATAAGGCTCAGTCAGATGATTAAAAGCGGTAAAACGGGTGCTGCTAAAATCTGGACAGTCAATTAAAATGTGTCTGATTGTTAAAATTGTGTCACAGAACCCACACATAGTAGGATCATCAGCCCTCAGCAAATAAGAATAAGTCAAATGACTATGTCCTATGCGGGTCCGGGCAAGAACAACTTCCTCCTTACGATTCAATTACAGGCTTTATTCGGTATTATTTGCCTGTAGTCTGTATAGGGGACTGACAGGCAGCGATTATTATTGAGAATTGCTGATTTGGCTGCGGCGTCAGCCAAATCATTTCCCCTAATCCCAATGTGGCTAGGAATCCAGCAGAAGCGGATATCATATTCACGTTCATGGAGAACGTGAATCTTGTGCTGAATGCTAGACAGAACTGGATGAGAATGATATCTCGCAGTTATTAAAGCCTGTAACATGCTAAGAGAGTCGGAATATAAAATGAACCGTTGGTATTGGTATTTACTAATATGATCCAAGGCTAACTCTAAAGCGTGCAGCTCTGCAGTAAATATGCTGCACTCAGAGGGAATCTGCTCCGATGTAGTGCTGTCTGTAAAGACAGCAGCAGATCCCACATATGATTCTGACTTCGAGACGTCTGTGTAAACTGTAAAGAAGTCAGAATGTTCTGCACGGTGTTGTGAATAGAGCTGAAGGTAGACAGAAGCTGGAGTATTAGACTTCGTCGCAATCTTGAGCGAGAAGTCACATGCTGGTGTTTGTGCATGCCAGGGTGGAAGGGGCTCCTTTGGTGATCGAGCAACCTTGTCAACCGAGATGTTAAGCATATTGAGTAGCTCTTGAACGCGAATGCCGAATACGTCGTGTGTTATAAAGATTTTCCCATCGTGGCTGAAACACCGATGTCCACGTGGGGTGGTCTGGTCATGATTTCAGCTTGAAGGCATTTTGTAGAGACAACTGCCTTCGTCGAAGCGACAAGGATGGTTCATTTGCTTCGACATACAGACTTTGGACAGGTGATGTTCTGAATGCACCAGTAGCAATGCGAATGGCTTGATGATGGATGGGGAGGCAACGAACAGCGCTATTTCTGGCAGATGCATATACCTGAGACCCATAATCTAATTTTGAGCGTACAAACACACGGTATAGACATAGTAGAGTGCATCGGTCTGCACTCGAAGTGGTAAATAGAGAGAGAGCGGAGAATGAGAATGTTAAGCCCTCTCGTGTATTTTGTGCGTAGCTGACGAATGTGTTGTACAAATGTCAGCTTTTTGTCGAAAATGAGTCCCAAGAATTTAGCCTCTGATACAACTGGAATGGTGCTTTGTCCAAGTCGTAATTCAGGCTCAGGGTGGAGGTTACGTTTGCGACAAAAATGGACGCAAACGGTCTTCTCCCGTGAAAACCTGAAACTATTGGCCGTGAACCAGGAGTTAACACGGTCAATACCTTGTTGCAGGTGTCTCTCAATAACCCTCATATTGCATGATTGAGAGAATATGCTGAAGTCATCGACATAGAGTGCACTGTTTATAGTTGGAGGAAGTTGTTCAGAAATAGAATTAATTTTAATGGCAAAAAGCGTGACACTTAACACAGATCCTTGTGGTACCCCCTCCTCTTGGCAAAAGGGCCGCGAAAGGGAGGATCCTACACGAACTTGGAAATAACGGCAGGAAAAAAAAAATAATAATAAAAACGGCAAGGTGACATCTTAGACCGAGATTGTAAAGGTCTTTTAAAATACCAAATCTCCAAGTTGTGCCGTACGCTTTTGCTATGGCAAAGAAGATGGACACCAAGTGTTCTCTTTTTAGGAAAACATCTCGTATAGATGTTTGTAGTCTAATTAAGTGGTCCAGTGTGGACCTGTTTCTTCGGAAGCCGCACTGAAAGCGCGAGAGAAGGTCGTTCGATTCTAAATACCATTAGAGACGAGCAGTAACCATTCTCTCCAATATTTTGTACAGACAGATAGTCAGTGCAATAGGACGATAGCTTTTCGGGGATTTGGGGTCCTTTCCTGGCTTGGGAAAAGCAAGAATAGTTGCTTTCCGCCAGGTATCAGGAAAATGCTCTTCAAGAAAGATTCTGTTGTACAGGAAGACCAGATGGCCCATGGATTCTTGTGAAAGATGTTTGATCATTTCATAATGGATGTTGTCTGGTCCAACAGCGGTAGCCTTTGTACGGGCAAGTACTGTTTTCAGCTCGTGGATAGTAAATGGCTCATTATATGCGTGGGAACCCTTCGATGTGAACTTAAGGGCCTGTTTTTCACTGTTGTTGTTCTTTAAGACCAGAAACTTTGGGGAGTAAGATGATGTTGCAGAGATGTTAGAAAATGTTTCCCCAAGAGCATTGGCTCTTGCAGCAGAGTCTGTAATAGTACATCCATTATATTCCAGGATCGATGAGGAGGGTGCTGTGTATTTCCCCTTCATTTTCCGTATTTTTTTCCAGACCACCTTACTACTAGAAGACTGGGTAATTGATGACGTAAAACGGATCCATGATTCCTTCTGACTCTGACGGCGTGTGTAGCGTACTTTAGCTCGTGCATATTTAAAAGCTAATAGATTGATCGCGGTAGGGTATCGTCGAAAATGCCCCATGGTTTTGGAATTGTAATTGCAGCTGTATGGACAATGTTTTCTGTTATGTACGTGACTGCATCATTGATAGGCCCCTGACTGAGTGATCAAACATCCACCGTGGTAACCTAAAAGGCAGACATGGTCTCCCAGTGTGTAAGCAGGTTATCACAGGGAAGTGATCACTTACATATGGGTTCTCCTCCACTTCGCAAGGGAGAAGAGAAGGGGAGCAGATAGATCAATGGCAGAAAACATACGGGTAGGCATGTGGGAGAAGGTGTTTGTTCCAATATTTAGAAGGGAGAAGTCATTTAGCATACGCTCAATGCCTCGTTCCCTTCCATTGATGCTAGCACTACCCCACAGGGTATTATGTCCATTGAAATCCCCGAGAAGTAAGAAGGGGAAGGCAACTGCATTACAAGATCATTAAGGTCTTCCTGGGAGATGTCAGTCCGAGGTGGCAAATAAATAGAGCACACGGTTAATAAAAATCCCACTGTAAGGCGAATTGCAACAGCCTCTATGCTGGTTTTAATTAGCAAGGGCTGAACTGGGGGTCTGATTGCCCACAAGGATAGCGACTCCTCCTTGAGCAGGACCATCTGCAATTCTATCCTTAAAAATTGAGATGTTACGCATGGTGGGATCATCATTTGCCTTTAGGTAAGTCTCCTGCAAGCAAAAGCAAAGTGGCTCGTGCTTTTGCAGGAGGGCCTTGATGTCATCAGTATTTCGCCATTATTCTGGCTTGGTGGGTCCATCAGGCGGCTTCTGAGTTGCTGAGGGCTTACTGTTATCAGTCTTGGGTTTATCTCTTTTGGGGAAGTATGGACGGTGTCCATTGTTTCTGGTATTACTGGTGGCTCTTTTTTACAACTTGGTTTTGGTAGTGGTGGAGCACTAGGAGGTACGGATATAGGAGTGGCAGCTGACTGTGTTTTTGGTGAGCTTTTGTGAACTCAATAAATAGCGTGCAATCGGAGTGAATGACTCTCTTGGTGGTACAGTTATCTCTGTTTGTGTACCGATAGTGCACTTTGCAGAAATCTTCTGAGCATATGAAGGCTTTCCGCTGTTTATTGGTTGTATGCGCTTCCTTGTTACTGGGTAGGAGATATTCAGCTCTGTTTTCAGATCTCATTTTCATCATTGCACCACTGGCATGCTCGGGAGTAGGCAGGATGCTTTTGTTGGCAATTTACACAGATTGGTTTGGAAGCTGAACATTCCTTGCTCTCGAGGTCTTTCGTACCACATCGAGCACAGACAGGGTTACCACGACAAGCTATTTTTGGCATTTGAAACACTTCAGTGGGCAGTTTAAGTACTATTATTTTGCCTTGATGGAACTTGGAGGCCGTGGGGTGTTAAGTGTTAGGATGACAACTCGGGTAGCGACGAGATTCCCATTCTTTTGACAGCCGTCACTCCTTGTTTTTTCAATTCAGAGCAGATCTCTTCTTCAAAGACATGAACAAGGTCTCACTCTGAAATGACACCTCGTGAAGAGTTCAAAGTTTTGTGGGGGTTACGGTGATAGGTATTCCCCTTATTGATGTGGCTTTCAGGATTTTTTCCGTCTGTTTTATATTTATAGCTTCGACCAAAAGGTCGCCAGAACGTAGTCGATTTCACAGATTTGGGTGATCCTTCTAGATAAAAAAGGGTGACATCTTTCCAATTGACTGCTCTCCGCTCCGGTGGAATGGAGAATGAGGAAAAGCGGTGTCACTGATGGTGGTTGTGTTTCCTCAGTCCTGGCTCTTTTTGCAGAAGTGTTTTCTGCATCATGATCTCGATTAGTAGGGGCCTTGTTGAGGCCCCAGAAGAAATAGGATTTAAATTACTCATAGGATTAAAGTAAAAATTTCCGATGCCCTAATTACCTCACCTACCGGGGACGCCCACTTGTGAACTGGTAGGTACTGCGTACACGAATGGGACGGAAAATTGGCGTAGGACCACCGTCCCAGGACCAAAGGGAGGGAGACTTCTTGGAACGCAGTTGACCCTAGCAGTAAGAACCACCCGCCGATTGATCCCAATCGGGCCGATCCGGGACCACCCGTCTTGTCGAAGCAGGGCCAAAGTGGTGTATCAAGGCTGATCCACGGGTCGGGGCGCACGGCTGCACACGCCGGATTCCAATGATGCTAATTTGGAATGCCAGCAGCATCACTGGGAGGTCCCCACATCGAGGGGCCACTTCAGGCTGTTTTTAGGGCTACAGGATTCGGTGTGTTTAATAAACTGGCCACTGTGTGAACAGTATATTTTGGAAGCTGAAATAGTTATATTGAACTGTACAATAAGTACAAATGTATTGCTTTCCCTCGAAGTATGTACTATACGTTACATTTCTTTCTCCCTGAAAAGAAGATTGTATTTGTATAGAACCATGTACGAGTTTCAGTACAGACAAAATATTTTTTCGGCTTTTTATTACTATGATATTGACATTCTGAAAATTTAAAAATCTGGCAAGAATCAGATCATCCCAAGATAACCGAATTTGAATGGTTTTACTATATTTCCTCTTATATTAACAACAAAGAGTGTGAAATCTTATGCGATTGCCAAAATTTATCTTGAAAAGCTTCAGGAAAATCCCAAAGCTGTTCTTTGAAAAGGTCACATCACAATAAAATGGTGAGAACTTCGTTATATTCCTATTTTTTTAAAACAAAACTAAGGGAAATTCAAACGGAAACGAGAATTATGTTTTTTTTTTAAAAAAACTGCTGCTTCTGTTTCGCAATGAAACTATTTAAAATATCCAACCAATCTGCGTTTTTTATATTATCTTCCAAGATTAAGTTTAAACCACACTTCCAGCCACATACGTCAACTACAAACAATTCCATTAATATTTATTAACAGGCTGCAGAAATCGGATCACTTCCGCTTCTCTGATTACAAAAGGACTTGAAGCAACAGTAAGAGATCTTCTACGTCTCTGAATTTGAATTCTTTCGCGACATGTCAAGCGTGCAAATCTGTAGATTATTTGTGACATTTCTGGCGAGTGCCGGGGCAATCTCGGGAAATTCGAAGTGAATCGCCTTGTTGCTGAACTTCAAACACTAGTTGCACGAAAAACGTCTTCAGGCTGTCACAGCAAATATTTCAATTTGCGCCGCGTAATAGAAGACAGGAAACTCTTAATGGAAACTTTATTAAGTTCTCAGTAAGACTCAAATGAAACTGACACAAGACATACAAAAATCCATCCTCTCTTGTCATCACTGTTTCATATAAATGTGAACTGATATTGTCCATTTACAGTCCATTCTCATTTTCTTTGTGGCTAAACGTCACTCGCTGAAGCGTGTTATTGTCAGAGAATTAGAAAAATCATCATTTTCACAGAATATGCTGTTTAGTGAACGGACGCAGATGAAAGATCTGGAAAAGGAGATGAAAATAAACACTGCTAAATTATCTTTAACGTTACTGCTAGAATTATAATAACTAAAGTAATTGTGTCGGTGTCCTACACACGGGTCCTTCTTGTAATGATCCGTTAATTCTCCTTTCTAAATTATATTTAGAAGATTTGATAATATATTCTTTTAACTGCTCTGCCAAGTGCATTTTAGTTTAAATTACGTTTCAATTTAAAAGAAGGCTTATTTTTTTAAGTTATTCATGCGGTTGTGTTTCCAGCTCTTCCATCAACTACGAAAGGGTATCAAAAAGTTCGTACCCTTACCTAGAAATAATAACCCTAGGAAGGTGAAACTTCACAGGAACTGTAATCCTTTTCTGTGCACTCTCCATGTATAGTAGCACAGTTCTGCCATCCGTGGATCAGCTGTTTAATGTCTTGATCATAGGAGTAGGCACTTTTTGCCTGAAACCGCGATTCCACTTCATTGCTGACTTCCTGAGACGAATCAAATTGGAGTCCACGCAATGGCTTCTTAATTTCTCGAAACAAGAAGTCTGACGGTGCTGCAGTAGTTCGAAGCAGCACTGGGTAGGTAACAAAGTTGGTGGTGGCAACGGCGGTGTGAGCACGTGCATTGTCTAACAGAAGACGGACACATACGGTTACCATTGCACGCCTTTTCACCTTAAAAGCGTCGCGTAACTTTTTCAAAATATTTCAGTAGCATTTTCCGGTAAGTGTGGAACTCACAAGGTAGTTAAATCTGTCATGATAACCCCTTTTCTGTCCCAAAACACGGACAACATTATCTTTTTGGGAGGTGGGAAGGAAGTACGTTTCCGCTGCTTTGACATGTCTTTAGTTTCCGGATCGTACTGATACCCAGCATGCGTCATTTGTCACCACCGATCAAAAACGTTCTCAACGTCCGCATTACACAATTCCAACAGTTGGAGAGAACATTGCATTCGACAATGCTTTTGCAAAAGCGTCAGCAACCTTGGAACCCATCCTGCAGAGACCTTACACATGTGCTGATGGTCATGTAAAATGCATTTTACATGACCATCTGCACATCATTGGGCAGATCCACAACCAATTCCCACTGCATTTGCGATGAAATGAAGTGTCACACGTCTGTCACTCAGCACCAACTGCTCAACCGTCTCTCTGTCTCTGGATGTTGATGGCCTTCCTTCTCTTGGCTCGTCAAAGACACTTGTACGACCGCATTGAAACTCCAGTTTGCACCTTTTTACAGTGTCATAGGATGGATAATTCTGCCCATACACTGCTTTCATTGATTCATAAATTTCCTGAGCTTTCTTGCCCTGCAAACGCAAGAACTTGATCACTGCTCGGTCAACCATGGCGTCCTTCCTCAGATACTGGGCTTCTCCTCTGGTGTACAATCACCTACAGGAATGAAATTTCACATGTTAGTTATTGAATATGTAGACAACTTATATTAAAACGGCATCTTCCTACTGATGTTTTATCTAGGTCAGGGTACGAACTTTTCGATACCCCCCCCCCTCGTATATACCAACAATGGCATGATCTGCACACATCTCTAAATGCAGTGGAAATTAGTTGTGGAGGAGGCAGTATTCGTAATACCTGTACGGCGAGTATGACCGATTTTTATTTTTCAGTTGGATACTTTGTCTTCCATCCACCTCTTTTCAAACCCACTCTTTCTCCAACCTCTCCTGACTGTTCCGCCTACGCTCTTTTCCAATGATGTGTGTGCGCGCGCCATCCCTGGGAAGTTCAAGAGACCTCAGGGATAGGCTAGTCAAAATAATGATTCTGGACCCTCGTGCCATGAACGGAAACTAGGAGTCTGTGGTGCTCCACGGCAATAAGGCCAGAAGAACAACAGAATCCAACATTACACGACATTAACAACATATCACCCACAGGGAACTGTACCTGAACACAAGAGACCCTTTCACTTTGCAAGTAAGTGACCGTGTTAACAAAATGCTTGAAGAAATTGATTAATCACCAAAGTGGATCTTTTCAGGCCTGGACTCTCTAATATATAAAGGCAATTAGTCCACTTTGCTTTGATTGTAGAAACGAAGTAATAGGGAGAGGTCTTAGTTGCCTAACCCCCCTTACTGCAACTAATTGAGCCAGTTAGTGATGAAAGACCGTTTTCTCCATTTCGCATTACTTATTAAATCCTTTTTAATTAGTCCTTTTGCCACCAATACGCACTTGCGCGATTAATGCACTGCCACATGAATACGTTTCGCCTCGCAAACATAAAAGGGAAGGAAAGAAACCGCTCTTCACAGCCAGCGGCCAATTAAATCACATCCGCTTGGAGGATGGTAAAGAAAATAAAAACGTCTTAGGGAACGAGTTCGTCCTCCTTTGCAGCCATTAAATTTATGGGCCCAGTGAAGCTGAAAAAGGTCAAGAGGTGTTACTGTGCCGTTATGTCCCCCTTTTGGATTATTTTTATGTGAATGCGGCCGTCCTCTGGACTGCCGATCTTCTTTGCTCTTTTGAGCAACGGTTACAGCTCTGGTTAGGTCGGGATGTACTTATTTCTCCCTTAACCCGTTTTGTTCTCGTGCCGCAACCACACGGTGGAAGAGAATTCGCCAGAGGCTACCGACAAATTAAAATTCTGTCGAGTACTCGTTATCAAGAGCACAATGCTGTAAACGGGAAACTTCTAAGACTTTGGTTGTTGTTAAAAGAGTTTTAAGCACGTATTTAACGAACTTTTCCAAAAGCAAGTCCTCCGCTCTTCTCTTTGACTTTCTGTTGTTCAGAACAGTAAATCAAAAAGAAAAGGTCAAAGACCATCTTATAAATTGATTCCCACTTGCGGGAAAGGTTTCTTAAATACTTATTGTCTATTAACGTTATCATCGGCGATCATCTTTCATTTTGGGAAACTCTTCCCGATCTGTGGGTGAAAATTCCCAACTTACCTCCTCCTAGAACTTGATCAATTCAGATGAGTGCATTTCAACAAAGTTTATAGAAAGAACTATACATATAATGCTTGGTGAAGAGTAAAAACAAACTGGTCCTGCGCAGACAGTTCATTAGGCCTCTTGTGCTGGAGTAATGGACAGGGAATCCCCATGAGGTGGTTTCCTGAGTGACGAAGTGCAAGGTAGACTTTTAATCTCTAAGAAGTTGCTTTGGCGTGATATTTCCAAATAAAGAGTAACCATTCATCATCTTGGATTACGGCTGATGTGAACACTGAGTTAGGCGAGGGTCATTAAGCGTAATGGTGTTCTTATCGACACGTGACTTCGGGAAGGGGGGAGGAGGATGAAAGATAAGCAGGCTTATCTTTCGTTGCGGTGAAGGTTACGGAGTAAATCGGAAGATTCGCGTCAAGTTTTATCTTTTTTAGAGACGGCGATATTTAAGGCATAAAAATTGCCGTAAGTTTATCCATGCTTGGAGTGGGGTTCCCTTATCAGGTGGAACTGCTGGTAAGACTCCATGGGTCTATTTCTTGAAATGTTTTGCAGAAATCAGCCTCATGGTCACCGAATAACTAACAATAGCTCCTGCAGTGACCCTTCAATAACAACTTGGAGTTTAGCTGGGGATGGGAAATTTGTAATAAACGAAAATTGCAAATACGGAATTTCAGTTCTTTGATTTTAATCAAAGTTTTTGTCTGCAATAATCTCTGATGATTATAACGAGGAAGAAAGTAGGTGCAGTTTTGTCTTGTAAAGAATAATATACTTCTCGGATAGTCTGGTTTTTCATCCAGCAAAAGGAACGCAGAATACACACTATTGTAGACCGCATGACCTTAACGCTTAATCACGCACTAATGTACATCTATTTATTCTTGTTAACAACAGTATTAGGTCGGGATAATGTGCAGAAATTTCGTATTATAAAAGAATGTGTTCACCTTAAAAATGAAAGATAAGCTTTGTGATTTTCCTGTTGAAGAATAGGTCTACTCTCTTCTAAATGTAAATGAATTCGACTTGTTACAAAAAGCAAAGTTCTTCGTTTAAATTATTAACACTACATCGACCTCGTAATTTGAAGCAGTGGCCACGAGTTGCCTCAATGACTACACTGTCCAGGATTATTGTCCCTTCATTGGAATGAAGTCACTGCAAGACGGACAGCCTGACGATAATATCTTCACGATATGAAGGATGCTAAAAATTCAAAGGTCAGATGAATAGTTAGGTGTAACAAAAGCCTATGGCTTGCTCTAAACCATTCAAACGTATCTATCGACGAAAGGAATATAATCCCTAAAACTGGCATATGGTTTGTTCAAACTTTGCTCCTAGGCAACACGATATCATCATCTTTGCTGGATGCATAACCAGAATTTTCGGGAATAAATCATGCACCCGTCGCTCACGAGCTTTTTGGTAAGGACTTTCTTTACAGATGTGAAAACTACGACGAGGTGAATCATTGAAGTTCCCAAACTGGTGCAATAAAAAGAACACTTAAAAGTTTCAAAAAAGTCAGCGAAGCTGTCCAAAGAGGTGATGTTCACTTCGGCAGTTCCGGTTTTTTTTTTTTTTTTGTCCTCAAAATCCTGAAATGTCTTTTTCCTTTGAGTGGAGCTTTCTCCTTGGGAAGAAGTCCCGGCGCTAAAACCGGATGATCTGCATAATGCTATGTTTCGCCAGAAATGTCCCCACAAGTATGAAAAGGGCGGAGGAATTTTCATGCAACAAGGACCAGCTGCCTTTCTTTCGAAGTTGCGACCACACTCAGGAAATGCCTTTGAATAGTTTTTGAAGCAGCTATATGTAGATCGTGTTTTTCGACAAACCACCAGCATCGTTTTGATCCTTGGTGGTAATTTTGAAGTCCACTGCATGCTCTGACTATGGGTCATACAACCATAGATGAAGACCACCCTTGTTTCCTAGATGAAGTCTTCACTGCAGAAAACATTTTGCACAGACCTTCCTTTTTCCAAATTCTTATCTTCGTGCTGAATTTCAGGAATCGTTTCCTTATTCATGTCCAACTCGTCAACCATCAATCTGAGGGTCAAATGACAATCTCTTGAACCAATTTCCCGAATTTTTTCATCTCTGTCAGGTTTTCTCAGTTTAGAGCAAAAGATAAACCACTTCATTTGAAATTTAAATAACCCGCCCTTTAGTCAAGCAATAGACTTTCCAAGCATTTTTGAATGTGGTATTAATCAAGCTTTCACGAAATCGTTTTAAGAACTTGCCCTCTCTTCTTACAAAGAATTGTATTCAACATAGCGATGATGATTCACGTTCCGGTGGATGCCTTCGACTTTAAACCAAGGTATCCAACTATGGATGTCCGATATAAATTAGCCTTGATAATCCTTATAGCATTCCAGTTCATTTAAAAAAAACTTATCAAGTGGAGCTTTATTTCTCCAATTAACGTTGCGTTTTTGATCCATAATTCACCAGAGATTAGCATCAAACTTTTACCTTCCCCAATTGGTACTACTCTGTGTAAATGCAATTTATTTCTTCTAATTAGCTACTATACTTAAACTAGTAATTCCCCTTGTCATTACGCTAAATTATAGCACGTGATTTTCCCCGAAGCTATAAAATGGGTTGAGTTATGTAATTTAAAAAAAGAAAGTTAAAATCACCCAATATCTTCGCCGTTCTCATTAGAATTTACGTGCGTTTAAAAACTGGATGAAAACCTAGTTTAATTTCGGGTTTGCTTGTTTCAATTAACTTTTTTTTGCAGGTCTAAACAAACAACGAAGTTTATCTTCAAATTAAAGTTTTACTCGGTGGAATATTCAACATCGCGATGGAAATTAAAAGCCTTATATATCGCAAATGATCAGACAAAAGTTTCTACAAGATACGCGAACGTTAATTAATATTGAGTTTTAATTTAAATAGAGAAAAAGAATAAACGCTGTTTGCAAGGAGTTTATTTATCGATGGGTGCGTACATTTTGTGAAAACAAGCAGTTGTTGAGTCTTTCTGTATCATCAAGGAAATCGGCCTTTGCAAAAGAATTCGAGATGATCGAAGACAGAGCTGTAGTTCTTTTCGTTCTTCAGATTGGCTAACCCTTCTTAGACCACACTGGATTCATTTAGATGTTCCCTTTGCTACAATTTCCCTGGTTGAGTCCATGCACGCTCCATTTGTTCATTTGGCTACTGGAAGTATCGCAATGTCAGTTGAGATTGATTAAATTAATGCGCATCCCTTAACTTACCCTCACGTGGGAATAGATGTTCCGCCACGTGTGGTGACAAGATGAATGGAGGCAGCAACCCTTATTCGGCATCCTAATTTATCTCGGTATTAAGACTTCATCGTGGCAGAGTGTTGTTTGTTACAGGACCTGCTTAGCAGTAATGAACCCCCTTCAGTCTGTGATTTGCCATTCAAAGCTATGAAGATTTAATGCGTCATGAGCAACATCAGAGGAGCTAAATATTCACGAGTAATACACGCTGTCATACATGACCAAGCTTATTTGCTCCGTGCACAGAAACAGTACTACCACTTTCAAGTGGCGCTTCTAGAACTGATTATAACTTATCAGTTTCCCATAAGCTGACTGGAATCAGCAGAAATTAATGAAAATCACTTGCCACGGTTTCTTCTTTTCTGAACTTCAAGAAGACATTCTGGAACAGATTATTGTTACGAATAAAATTAAGATTAATGTAATTAGTTCACAGATGGAAAGAAACAATTTTTAAAACAGTCAGAACAAGAAGTGCGATAATGCATTTTTTGAAATTTCTTTTCAGCACCCAGACCCGACACGGAAAGGTTTGAGAATACAATCAATTTATTTTATTTTTCTCTGTTTGGAGGCGAAGAAAGCCAAAGGTTTTGAATCGATCATGCGTGCCGAAAGGGGATTATTTATACGCACATCGTAAAGGTTGCTGCTGTTTCTTCGATCGACTTCAGGCAGTTGGAATCCGCCTGTAACGCTCCCTAGAATTAGGAAGATAATCTGTCAGGCATAACAGTGACATTATATGATCCTTATTGTCTAACGTCGACTTTTATTTCAATCTCCCGTGAGTCAATTTGACAGCTTTAGAAAAGAGATCTTCTCTTTGGTCCTTGGACAAATGGAAGAAGTGGGAATGGCGTACAAGCGACAGACAGAAATATGATTGAACAATCCTGATGTTGCTACAAGAGGGTTCCCCTTGTCTACTCCATAACTGGAGATTTCCAACTAGATAGTACGAACCCGTTTAATTTCAAGAAAGGAGGCTATGATGGTTTGGACTGGGTTTTTATTAACTGGGAAGCGGGTACATGGATGGTGAATACAAGGAAATTGCAGAAGACATGGATGCATTTATGTACCATGAAGAAATACACCACAAAATGGATAGATTAAGGAGGGTGGCAGTATCACTGAAATAGGGCTCTGGTAGTCAATGGTATATATGAATATTTATGGTACTCTCGCATGGTTCACAAGCTCTAAAGCGGAATCTTTCCTTTGCAATATTTTAAAATTGTTGTTATCTGATTTTATTAAACACACACGGCTTTGAACCTTGGGGACACAGCTGATTATTACTAAATACGTGTATTCTTGTATCTCTCCATCTTGCGACCTTCCTGGAGTATGAACAGAAATTTTATTTAATCAACTGAAAACGATATTTAAGGAAATGGGGGGGTGTTTGTGCAGGGGCTATGGATGGGTTATCTAAACAAGCTCCCATATAAGATGGGAGCTTTATCTTTTAAGCTGCGCATGATCAACAGCCTAAGAAATGTGAAGAGCAATTAGTTGAGTTTAACCAGACATTTCCATCGAATTTTTTTAAAGGAAAATTAATCAGAGGGGAAAATTACAAATTAGTAAACTTTTCCCATCAAATGTACAAGTCGCAGCTCACAAAAAGAAAGCGAATCGAGTGAGGAACTTTTATAGCCAAAATCATTCAGCCTGTGGAGAGGCTTTCATGGTTAATTTGCTCTTAAAAACCGATCATAATGATAAACAGTTTACCGACACAGAACGTTTCGTGATCTTAACTCTCCGTCGCTAATTCAAAACAACTAAATTTCGACTTCTCTGAACCGGCCTACGAGATGTGCAATTGCCCAGAGGTTGGGTTGAACTGTTGTGGCCGAGTTAGTTTGGCTTTCTCCATACGCAATATTTTCACCCCACCACAGATTAAACATAACTGAATCTCGGAGGTTGCACAAGGGGGTGTTGATAAGTTCTTGGCCAATAAGATAATCGAATTATATTGTTTATTCAACATATTCGCCTTTCGATTACACACTTTTTACAACAACCTTCCAGCATTTGTAGATTACTCCCCATACATATCCAGGCTTCTCTTGTTCGTATGATGTCACCAAATTGATACAATTCAATGTTAGTATTAGTAGTAGCAAATGATGCTAGAAACCAAGCTTATCCATCCCTGCAATAGTTTGTCTGGTTCCAGCAATGAACCACCCATTGGCTCAAGGAAAACTTTCGCATATCTATTTTACAACCATTCTCCTTCATTAGGAAAAATAGGTCACGAATTTAAATCTGATTACTCTTGAACGCTTATATTGGATGATTCAAAATTCGCAGACTCCAATACCAGAGTTTTATTTATTATTTTTTTTTTTTCAAACAAAAGACATTTAACATCTTCCTGTGGCTCCATCTATGAAGTCAATGTTGAACTATTATAGTTTGTACTACAAAACTGGCCCATTCACTAAAATAAAACTATTCGGAATTTTAACACCTTTCTGCACACCTAGGAAGAAATATCTTCAATTTGACACCACTTCCAACTCGATCCGTTAAGCCTATCTGACTGTTGAAAGAATATGACTTCTGTATTAAATATATAGATGAGAGTATTTGTAATAATAAATGTTGTTACATTCGCCTTGAAATGAAGAATAAACTAATTAGCATTTCTTGGGGAGGGGGAGAAAGGAACTACCCTCTCCCGGGCGGGGGTAGCTCCCGTAGGAGAATCTTGAAAGTTCAATACCCCTTAAAAGGGGCATTGAAATTTCAAGAAACGCGAAGTGTAGTGGTCTGTAACTTCGTGTGTGACCGATCGTCGATTTTATGTCTGTGAGGGGAAACCGGAGTACGCGGAGAAAACCTCACTCCACGGCCTGAGATCGACTAACTCAGCACCGAGTGGAAGAAGGCAGGAAAATTTCCTGAATACCTTCTGCTGGATTTGAACCCAAGCCCTTCCACTCGGCGAACAAGCACGCTACAACTGTGCTACCGTGGACCGCACGAATAGCGAGCGTAAGTCAAGTTATATGCGCTACAATTTCCCGGCATTAGTGGGGTCATTTAGGAATCATTCATCTTGCAATGTAAAATAACCCAAACATCATGAATTAAAATGTGTTGATTCGAATTTATAATAAATGCATGATATCTTTTGTGTTCATGACCTTAGTTCTTTTATACATAAGGCGCACTAAAGACAGTTATTTTATATTAAATTTTTGCAAGCTCCGGGGACAGATAATAATCCTAAAACATTATTACTTCTCAAGCCGCTGAAAAAATATCATCACACATTTTGTGGGGTAGAAGATGTATTCCTAATACGCCCTTCTTTATGAATCGATAATGTGAAACATTTTCTAAAATGTTCTTACTTTCCTTTTCGGTGTGATAGTAGTGTCTGACGGCACCAGGGTTCCCGCGTTGTGAATACTGAATATATGTAGTGTCATGTACCGTTGTTTAGCCGCTGGACCCCTGCTGAGGCAGACCAGGAACCCAGTAGTTTTAGTTTCACTCTGGCAGAACCTGCCACGTAATTTCTTGAGATTTTAGTGGCTAGGACCTAAAAAAAAACCCCGCGCGCTCTTTTATATGCACGTACAGATATATCCATGATCGTTACGAAATGGGGGGGGGGAAGAATAGTACACCAGGCAAGGGAGCCCGGTGCGATCGCCAACAGGCTTCTGCAGTAGGTGTCCAAGTTAGTCCTTTACCTTAGTGTGGTTTCTTTCCTAAGCCTTCCTTCCAGTTCACATAGCCCCAGCTGGTGGGCTGTCTAAGTTTGGTAGTCATTCATGGGATATGGGTCCCGTCCATGTTAGTTTATTTCCTGAAGGTGGGTCATTTCTGGTGTCCCTGTAGTAAGTAGTGGATCCTGGTGAATAAACCACTACGTAGGTCTTCATAGAGCCGGCAGTCAAACATGGGGTGCTGCCAGCGCTCCACCCCCCCCCCCCGCAAGTTGGATCATCCTGGGTAGAAACTGCTTTGTGATCTCTCCCTTTTCAGGGTTGCTCCACCTTTCCTGATGCAAGTGAGTTTGTATCCTTTTCTAATTCCAGCGGGAGAGTTATGGAACTGGTTTGTGATAAGTCTGTTTACTGCTGTTGTAGTTTTCTCAAGCCCCATTCTTTACGCGCGACCCTGGCTGCGTAGCGTCTTATGTTTTCATGAAGTTACAGGTTTTGGTCCAATATCACGCCTAGGTATTTCCGTTGGTTGGAGAATTTGATTGTTTCCTGCCCAATTTTTATTTGCGGAGGCATCCCTTTAGTAGGATGGAGTTTGTTTTTGTGGGAGATATTCTGAGTTGATTTGCCCATTCTTGGAGAGTGGTCAGGACCTCTAACGCGGCTCTTGAGTTTGTCTGTATCGTCAGAATGAGATCGAACACATTCTCGGTATTCCACAGTAGTGGACCCAGGAGCGAACCATGAGGGCAGCCTCGCCATAGTAATATTGGATCCATGTGTAGAGTAGTCGTTCATAGTGTTAGGGTCAGGCGCCACCTGTGCTCTGTGAAGAAATACAGAACTACTGTTGTCTGTCCTGGAATTTGGCCGCCCACACACAGCTAGGAGGTAGTCAGGCTGCCCTTTATTCTAGTTGTTCAAATAGCAATGGTGGCTTCTTTAGGATGTACTCTACCGTTTTTTTTTTTGATAATTTCGAGTTCCAGAAGGTCATCTATTTCCCTTTATTAGGGCTGTTGCATTGCTGATGGCCAGCTAGTCCCCAAGGTCCTTTTTTTCCAGAGGTGGAGACCAGGCGCTCCCAGGATTGGTGTTTGCTTTCTCGCCCTGTCATAGGGACAGTTCCCTGGTGTCCGAGTTTACATCCTGATGGTTGTATCACTGGCTTGTTTTATGATTTCAGTCGTTTTAATTTGGAGGAGTTCCCAGTCTGCGTTTGCTTTGGGCGGTTTGTCTATTCACAGGTACTGTGCCCAGTGATTTGTTTAGACTGAACGTAATGGCGCGATGATCAGGCCTTACTCCTCGTTTCCATGGTGGGGTGTGGCTGTGCCACATTTACCGACCGGCAGTTACTGTCTGATTTTTGCATTTGGGAGTTATATCACTAGCCAGTAGAATGTATTTAGTGTCAAGCGGCACCAGGGATTCCCCCCACCCCCCTCGTTGCTTTCATTGTAGCTGTGCCACAGATTTCAAAGTGTGTGGATATTGTATATGTGTTGTTCTTCTGGCCATTTAGCCACTGAAGCCCAACGGTCCAGGTATATCAGCATTATAATTGATTACTCTGGCAGGTCCTGTCACCTAATTTCCTGAGATTTCAGTGGCTAGGACCTAAAAAAAAATTTATATTTCGCGTGGGCGGATTTGGAGTGCTCAGCTCGGTCGCCACGCAATGGCAACAAATCTGCTGTTGAAGGTGGGGAAAAAGATATGGGTTCAACGAAGCAGTCGGAACCAGTTCCCCGATGTCATTCATTGGCTATGTATCCATCCAGGTAGGTTGAGGTCAGTCACATTTATGGGTTATATACACGACCAGGGTAGTCTCGTATACTGTGCAAATCTGGTGAGATTCTTATATTCTTCGCTTTTGTCCAAGAGATGTTAGTTTCTCGTTGAAGGGGCCGTGGGTGGAACCATACAGGTATGAAGCGTCGTGTCACCTGTTTTAAGTGTGCGGGTTCAATCGTAAAGCCTGAGTAGGTTACAAAGATTCCTTTTGATATGTAGTATGCTAGTCCGCATCTGATCACTTCGAGATCCAGTAAGAACCTGGAGCGCCTCCGTGCTCGGGTTGTTTTGAGCAGTCTGGTTCTATGGTAGTGTTGTAGTATAGCAACATGGTTTGTTTACTCAGCCCCCAGGTATTTCATTTGTTGGGCAAATTTGCGGTGGCCTCCTTATGTCCAATGTTCCCTTAAGCAAGATGGAAGTCGTTTTGGCAAGCGAGATCTGTAGAAAGTTCTCCGTAGCCCATATAGAGCTTGATTTGCTCGAGTCTCAAGTTGTGTCCTATTATCTGCCGTCACAGTGAGAATTAAATCATCCGCAAATGCTTGGGTTACCATCTCCCCAAGGCCGGTGTTCAGAAAATCATCAAATACTATATTCCACAGCAGTGGACTCTGTTGGTATAGTACTTTCACTTCTATTTTTCGGTGTGAGTGGAGCTTTGAGAATTAATTTGACATTTGCTGTTCTCGCTTCTTGGAGTTCCTCCATTGTAAATGGTTGTTCTGGTGCTACTTTCTATATAAACCCCCCCCCCCCCCGTCTGTGTATAGATTTCTTGCCTCCAGGTCTCAGCCTGCGGGCTATGACATAAACCGCTCCCAAGGCGTGTTATCCCCTGACAGCCTTTGCGCTCTGTGATGTTATATTTTTAGGACATTGACCATGCGCTATGTAACTTTAAACCGTCCGGGTCCTAGTTCAGGTATTTTCTATTCTTCGTTGGACCACTAAGTGTGGTTGTTTAGGTAGGATCTTGCATTTGTTTGTCTCCATTAGTGCACGATTTCTGCTACTGTTCCATTTTTATTTTGACAATTGGTCTATGATCCTCAATGACTTCCGTGTCGTTTTCATGCATTTTCTTTGTTTGTTCGGTTTATCGAGGTGCTTCACATGGGGGGGGGGGAGAATCCATTGTAGAGCGTCGAAGAACACGTATGCTGGGTAGTGATCGCCATCGTCCAGTTGGGTGACAACATTATCTGTGCTCAGGCTCCCCCACCAGTAAGCGTTTATCTTTCATGGGATGTGGTCCCATTCTAAGTAGGTTCAGTCGGTTGAATGTCCGTACATGGCTATGGATTTTAATTTGTGGTGGTCTTCTTAAGTTTAGGCTGCCTGCCGGCAGTGGCCCTAGAACGATCTGGATTCCATAGGTGTGTTTGCTCTTCTCAATCTAGCTAGGATGCTCGGCCAGCTGTTGCATTTGTGATTTCTACTCTCGGAAGTTTGCTAGTAACAACTTTGCAAACTACTCCCCACGGATCAGCGTTTCCGGGTCTATCAGGAGACTGCGCCCGGGGTTGGAATCTTCCTCTTCATTGCAGGGAGGAAAGCCTCCAATCATGGCATTATTGTATGAGAACTCAGAAGGGTGTTCTCAGCTATCGTGA
This sequence comes from Mastigoproctus giganteus, assembly GCF_048544385.1. Taxonomy (NCBI): domain Eukaryota; kingdom Metazoa; phylum Arthropoda; class Arachnida; order Uropygi; family Thelyphonidae; genus Mastigoproctus; species Mastigoproctus giganteus. Next base: position 61,581,459 of record NC_143582.1, read on the forward strand.
GGACACACAATAAGTTAGCATTCGTTCGATTTTACGAATATTAGTGGGACTCAATTACACAAGTTGTCTGTGCAATACGTCTAGTATGAAGTTTCTACTCTATAGGGTCAACTGCGTTCCAATAAGTCTCCGATCCGGTCCTGGGACGGGATCAAGGCCGAGGTACTTAGGGCATCGGAAATTTTTATCTTACTCCTATGAGTATTATAAATCCTTCTTCTTCTGGGGCCCCTACCTAATCGAGATCATGACGCAGATAACACCTCATTTTCCGTTCTGGCGACCTTTTGGTTGAAGCTTCCAGCACAAAACAAGCTGAAAAATTCTTGAACTCTTCATGTTTCGGCTGTAATGAGAATCTCGTCCCTACCCTAACATTTAACAGCCCACGGCAGCTCACAAACATCTTGTCGTGGTGTTAAAGACCACGAGCGCAAGGAATGTTCAGCTCCAAAACCGACCTGTGTCAACTGCCAAGGATGAAAAAGAAATCCAAGAGCTGAATATTTCCTACCAGAGGCCAGAAAACTTATCCAACCAATAAACAGCGGGAAATCTTCTGCTAAGTGCACTATCGGTACACAAACGCCCACCAAAAAAAAACACACTCTGTTGCCTTCCTTTCGGCTCAACCCGCAATCTAAATTAATTTTGCCCTTCTAGCGCGAAGCGATTTTTTTTTTTTTTAGGACCTGGTCTGCCTCCACGGGGCGAAAGTGGGACATCCCTGGTGCCACTTTACCAAAACCTTCAGAAGAATCAGTCTTGGAACTCTTTGCGGAGGAAGAAATGGACACCGGGCCCACCCCGCCTTCATACTCATCCGTGAAAATGTGTCTGGATTATGCGTTTTAAGTTTAGTATGGTAATTAAATTGTGTTCTGAAGGCTTTACCTACAACAGTGGTGATAGTGCAATTCAACGCTTGCAGCATTGTTCTAGAGTGTGGCATTCCACTTATTTCCCTGCACTCTTGACTGGGGAGGGTGACCCCCTGTGTTATATATTGAATCACAATTTAACAGAAAGCTTATGAGAACTAGAACCTGTAGTGTCTGCTAAGGAAAATATGTTTAATCTAAATTTTAAGCATTCATATATTCCAGTTAATTAAGGGTCGAAACTAACAGCAAGCTTAATGTTCATTCAACGCAGCCAAACCCAGTGATATTCTGCTCCTGGCAAGTGATTGTTTCTCCCCCAGTCAGCGAACGGAAGAAGTTCACTACCACTACAGTTACTGAACAATGATTTCTAATGTGCTTCCCCCGCGTGGAACCTAAAATGTTAAAGACGCGATTGATAACCATGCACCATAGACAGAAATAACATCACCGTCGTATTTGTTGACCCAAACCTACTAAAGGTAGTCCCAGCTCCCTGGTGTTCTCCCCTCCTCAGTGACCTGAAACTTTGACACGCCATAGCTCGGTAATCCGAATTTTGGTTCAAGATACTGATAGCAACACCGCCCCGCGGAAAAATAATATAAAACAGGTCGTCGAACAGAGAGACAAGAAGCCGACAATGTAAAGCAGGACGAAAACATAGAGTCACTAGATTCGACTCTTCCAGAGGGGACGGTACTACAAACCAACCTAGAGTGCGAAACTGAAGGCCTTCCAATCTGTAGGAGCAGACCAAATGCCACAGCGCTGAGGACTCGACCGATTGCTGACCCTCCTGTCAACACCACATTTGGTAATGCAGCGAGCAGGTCACAAAGTTGGCAGACGACTTCAGAGATACCAAAATAAAATCGGTAGGGATTATCATCGAGATTCAAACACTCGGACTTGAAGCTCTACCCCCTAGACGCAAGGGACCTAGCATCAGAATATATAACCTCGACAATGATCTGACACCAACTGCGCTCCAGGAGGAACCGTATTACAGAAACCTCCAGCACGCAGAACAGGAAATACTTACCACTGGGTTGTGGAGTTGTCACCAGCGGCCTGGGTCACGCTTAGCCAGACCGACAGAGTGTTTCAGATGTTGCCAGTTTGGGCATACCACGACTTCAACTCAACACGCCGCCGAATGTCCAGTGTACTGTAAAGCAAAGACCACTTTCCAAATGCGACTAGATTATGGCCACACGCCCTAAATCCTATAACATCAACAGGGTAGAATGCGCAACTCACAAAGAAGGCGAACGAGGCAAATCTCGACATATTCCTCATCCAGGAGCCCAGGAGAAACACCCTGTGTGAATTTTATGCGGTATCGATTGCAGGTCCCCAGCGAGACTTAGCGAATAGTCTGTACACAGTCCTCAACCTGGCAACGTTCGATGGGGGAGGCCATAGAGAAGACGGATTGGCCACAACCCCTTGTGTGTGGTATACAGAGTAACATCATGAAGAGCAGATAACCCTCTGTGCGGACAATGAAACCTACTGCACGACTGCAACAGAAGACCCTTTCACCGAACTAGAAACAAGAAGTCTCCTGGAGCCAGAGGTGCTTCTTAACCTATACAACCACTGCCTCATTCCCAACTCATACAGACCCATAGCACTTATTAAGAAACAGAATAGGGATTCACTACACTGCAGCCACCTCGACAATATGGATTTAGGAAGGGATGCTGCAACTACCTCAGATCAGAAATACTTTCTGGTGGCCAAGCGTCCTGGCCCGACTCCGGAAGCCAACCTGTCGAATAAGTTCGTGACAGTCAGAGCACCATGACAGTCAGAGCACCATACTGTTCAGTAACAAGAGGATGCCCACAGGGCTCAATCCTAGGTCCACTCCTATGCGGTTCTGATGCTGCCTGGGGGATCTAGGACGCAACTGGAGAACAGAGCAATAGAAACTCTAAAGGACTGGGCTAACAACAATAACTTGAAGATCTCAGCCTCTACTATAAAGCTATTTTCCTGCCAGCGATTAAAGTGCGTTCATTGAAGCGATCTTTTCAAAAAGCTTTTGCTATGTATATAGAGTTTCTTTTTGTTGTGATTACCGTTTTTTTTTTTTTTTTTCATTTTATACTAGAGTAGCTCTTTGACACTACAGGAAGTAGGCAAAGTTACCTTTCTGTTTCTTTTTTATATCTCTCACTAACAGCCGCTGGGCCGGAAACCTGGAAGGAAAAGTTATCCTTCCAGGGCTAAAAGGAGCAATCATGGAAAACGAAAATTTCCCTCCTCTAAAGGCTGCAAATTCTATGGATTTGCAACAAAATTGTGACGATGGAATACCCATCTTTCCTCAATGCATTCTTTAACGAATCAGTCATTAGGTACACTATCTCCCTTCTACATACAAAAATGTTATGCAGACTGAAATCTGGTGACTTATTAGTTGAAACCGCAAACATTCTGAGTCTCTCCTCAAACTAACATCATTTGGTGGAGCCCCCACTAAGGTTTCTCCCCATGCCACCATTAATAGCGAGTCTCCGTCCTAATAGCATATCTACTCCAAATAAATGCATCAAAGTCAGCTCAACTTACCTTCACAAAAAAGAGAATAAAAAATGACATCACAGCCTATCACAACGGAGTGCAGATAAGGAAAGTGAAGTCTCACACCGACCTCGGCTTGACTTGGGACGAGGGACGCAATTCGACAAGAGCTGACGGGGTTACTGAACGTAGATGTAGTCGGAGGATACGTTCAGCGGTGCCTACAACCTATCGCACTGTATGCATCAGCAATCAGGTCTTCTGCCCCGACGTCGTACATAAATAGATTCCTCGCAGTCGAGTACTGGGTAATGCGATGGATGAACAGGGTCACGGGCAGGGCTGTGTTATATACCAACTTAAATATCACTCCCTGGAGAGTTCACATTGCATCCAGGAATATTCTTCTTCTTTCTCAGATGCTTACCGGTGTGATTGACGCCCCCAGTCTTCGAGGACTTATCTCTACTCCACGTGCTGGACGCAGTAATGACAGTCCCTACCTACCACTGCATTCTACACTATCCAACCTGTGCTGTCTGAAGAACTTCTTCCCAAACAACGCAGTGAACCTTTTCAATTCATTGACAATAGACCCTGTGAAATACTCCGAAAGTAAGCAGTACAGAGTGAAGAGCACTGCTTACTTCAACTATAATCTTGACAATGAGTGAATTTGTAAATATACACACTTGTGTAAATTATTGTATTCGTGCATTTTTGTACACCCTTCTAGCCGGTCGGCTGTGTATAAGGGGTGAAAGCAAACACTTGCTATTTTAATAATAATAATACCTCTAAAGGAGTCATATCCGAATGGGACCTATTGAACGTCAAAGAGGAAGAGATTGTTCAAGAACTCCAAGACCAGAAAGTAATTCAAGCGAGACGAAGGATGGAGAATTTGTACCCACTCGCAGCATTATTCTTACTTTTTCTACACCGAACTTACCTTCATCAGTAAAAGCTGGATACCTAAACTGCCGCATCCGTCCTTACATCCCCAATCCTATTCGATGCTACAAGTGTCAGAAGTTTGGGCATTCCCAAACTGTCTGCCGAGGAAATTCAGTATGTTCAAACTGCGGATCAAAGGAGCATATTCATACCGAATCATCACGATGCCCAAACTGCAAAGGCAATCATTCAGCATTCTCTAAATCCTGTGAGCAATGGAAGCTGGAGAAAACACCTTCTACCAAGCATACCTAAACGTTCATATGCTGAAGCATCTAAAAGATACCAGACGGATACAGCTGTTCCACCAAAAGTGTCAATTTCTGACTGGGCTCAATCACTCTTATCATCTGCACCACAAAACAAACTGTCGATAGGACTAATAACACACCAATCTCAATACCACCTACTTCAGGTCAAATGGAAAACTCGGATTTTGCCAGAAAGAAATCATCTGATACCACAAATATGGATGTTGCAGAGAATAATACCTATGATGAACCCATTCTAGATCTATATGCTGAAGACGACATGGACACACACGTCCATTCTTCCCAAAAAAGGAAAAAATAAAATTTGACCATCAAAAACAGACGGATTCGACTGCTAACTCTAAACCTACACAATGAATAACAGAATCCAATGGAATTGCAGAGGGTTTCGTAGCAACATAGATGACATATACGAGTTAATCGACCGTTATCATCCTGTGGATATATGCTTACAAGAGACAAATTTAACACCTCAAGTATCTGTATCAATTAAATATTATACTCTTTTTCGTCAAGACAGGACCACTACAAAAAATGCTCATGGAGGAGTAGCCATACTGATAGACTCAACAGTTCTCCAAACTTCCCTAGAAGCCGTCGCAGCTCGTATAGTGGTTGGCACTGCTTTAACGATCGTCTCAATCTATCTTCCACCCAATAAACCATGTTCAATTCAGGAACTGGAAAACCTTATTCTGCAATTACCTTCTCCCATCCTGTCTCAGATAGACGTGGAGAGCTCATTGAAATATTACTAGACAGACAGAATTTAACATTACTGAACACTGGCTTACCCACTGGTTCAACCTCGGCAATAGATCTTTCGCTATGCTCTCCTATCCTCTTCCCAAGTGTCGAGTGGACAATACATGACAATCCTCTGAACAGCGACCACTATCCTGTCATATGCCGAATTCAAACCACCCAAACGAAATGGAAATTTTCCAAAGCAGAATGGGCAAAATATAAAAATTATGTCTCTTTTAATGATCACATCATTGAGTCTTCTCCCATCGATACCGTCACAGAGCAGATAACAGCACAGATACTTAAAGCTGCAACAATCGCCATTCCGCAGTCTCAACTAGGAAACCGCAAGCAGATCAATCATTGGTGGAACAAAGACTGTTACACGGTTAAAAGAGAAAAAAATGCAGCATGGAACCAATTCCGCAAATACCCAACCACTGTCAACCTTATTAATTATAAAAGACTTAGAACCGAAAAGCCAAAAAAGACTCTTGGATAAAATTCGCTTCAACAATTAACAAAGATACCGACTCCAGAATAATTTGGAAAAAAATAAGCCAGTTTAATGGCAAATATCTTAAATCACCTTCAGCTATTCTTAACTGGAATGGGAAGGAGATCTCTGAGTTGTCCGCCTCAATAGCTTATCATCCATCATTCTGAGAAATTCAAAATTACCTATTCTTTGCCCTATAATCAACCACTCACACTATCTGAACTGAAAGAATCCATAAATACCTCTAGAAACAGCGCCCCTGGCCCTGATGGTATTTACTATATAATGCTGAAATCTCTGTCCTCACTCCTAAAATTCTACACACACATTCCCCTGTTCCTGGCAACATTCTTACGTAATAGCTGTCCCTAAACCAGGAAAAGATCACTCGGCTCCATACAACTATAGACCGATATGTCTAACCAGCTGCTTGAGTAAAACCTTGGAAAAAAGAAACATAATCAGCAGCAATCAATTTGGCTTTCGGAGGAATAGATCTTATGGTAAAGGCGGAATTAAACATTAGAAATCAACATCTGGTCATGGTTTGTCTTGATATAGAAAAAGTTTTCGATACCACATGGCGTTATGGAATCCTAAAGGATCTCCATACTATTGATATGAGAGGCCATTTACCATCTTTTATTGAAAACTTCCTTCGCCACAGGTCTTTCCAAGTCCGATACTATCAGGCTCTGTCAGAAACATACATACAAGAAGAAGGAATCCCACAAGGCTCTGTACTCAGTGCCACTTTATTTGCAATGCGAATCAACAATATCACAAACAGAATTCCAAACACTGTCGACTCATATCTCTACCCTGATGAACTTACCTTATCCTGTCATTCCCAGAATATGAATTATATCGAGAGGCACTTACAAATATCAATAAATAATATTGAACTGTGGATGACCCAAAATGGATACAAGCTATCAAAGCAAACGTCTACAGCTATCCACTTCTGCAACAAGCGCAAAATCCATCCAGATCCTGAGCTACTCTTGGACAGTCATCCTATTCCAATCATGAACAATATTCGTCTCCTAGGACTAATTTTCGATAAGAAACTAAATTTCCAAGACCACATCAAAAACCTACGAACTACTTGCATTAAGAAAATGAACGTACTCCGGGTAATCTCCAGTACATCATGGGGTGCAGACCGTTACACTTTGCTCCGTCTATACAGATCCCTAATTAGATCTCGGCTGGATTATGGAGCAGCTGTTTATGGCTCTGCTAGAGAGAGTACCTTAGCTCGTCTTGCTCCCATCCAACACACTGCTCTTAGGATTGCTCTAGGTGCATACAGAACATCGCCAGTTCGTTGAAGCCTACGAACCTCCACTGAATATCAGAAGAAAGATGTTATTGATGACATACTCTGTTAAAACTAAAAGTCGCCCCACACATCCTATTTGGCCTACTGGTATCAGAATGCTGGACTATTCTCAGTGACTTAAGAGATCCAGATCCTCCGTGGATTACCTTCACGCCTTCTTGTGATGATTACTTTGAGCAGTGGGGAAAAGGGGCTAGATCAGATATCAACATCCAACAGCTACATCTTGTCCATACACAGAATTATTCCCTCTTTACTAAGATCTATACTGATGGCTCTAAATCTGGTAATAAAGTGGGTGCAGCTGCTGTCTTCCCTAACAGAACTATTTCACTTACACTTCCTGAAGAATGCAGCAGTATAACTGCTGCACTTCATGCCATTAAGCTTGCCTTGGAACATATTTCACTCCTGTCAATCAATAAAAGCATCATATATACGGATTCCAAAAGTGCTCTCTCAGCTCTCAAAAAGACGACACCTCACAATCCTTTGCTAAAAATCTTAAGACATGCGCTGATACGTCTTCACAAACATCAGCAAAATGTTGTCTTCTCTTGGATTCCAGGACACAGCGGTATTAAAGGAAATGAATGCGCAGATAATGCTGCAAAACATCCCTCCAGCATAAATTCAACAAATGACCTTGTCCCGTATACTGATTGTAGATGCAATATCCAAAAAAAAAATGTACGGAGCAGTGGGCACTTATGTGGAGAAATCAAACACAGAACAAGCTGTTTCAGCTGAAACCTGAACCCCAATTATGAAATTCCAGCCTGCGTAAAAATAGAAAAGAAGAAGTAATTCTAGCCAGAAGCCGAATAGGCCACACTCAACTCACTCATCTTTTTTTTGCTCACAGGAAACGATCCTCCGCAGTGTACGCACTGCTTGAAACCACTGACAGTAAAGCATATACTCATTGAATGTAGCCTGTTTAACAATGTCCGACAGTGTATTTTCAGCTCGTTGTCATTACAAGAACCGTTGTCACTCAGCCGCATCATAGGTAATAATGCAAACCTCTCCGAATTCTTTTTGTACCTAAAACGAATTCAAACTGCTCCCAGAGCAGTCATCACATACAGCTTCACTACCTTTGGTAGGCGCAATATGGCCCTTGCGCCAGAAACTCCTATAACAACAACTGTAAGTACCCACGCGTTCCAGGCCCTAACGGGATCCCTCCCTCTGGACCTGGAGATTGTTAAGCATGGGCTACTCTATCAACTGACCAAAGTAGAAAGGAACTGTCTCTCTGCTTACCTCCAACAAACTTGGCAGGCCCGCTGGGAGACCTCCAGCAAAGGTGCAATAACTAGAAAATTTCTACACAAACTACAAGGACTTGGACTGAGTGATACACCGTTTTGCCTCTGTGGTGAACGTGAAACTTGGGAGCACCTAATGTACAGTTGCCCACTATATGAGGACCTCTATTGCAGGCAGTGATTGGTTACATGATTACCTGATGCAATAATACCCACAACAGCGACAATGCTAGGGGTTTAACATTAAATAACTTATACAGGAAAAATTACTTAAAACATATATTAGGACATAAAACGTATAATTACATATAATATTAACATGTGAAATGAAGACACATGAAAGGACGATGACAGTCACTCGGTTGAAGACGAAAGCTGGTCCCTGATGATGCGTCTTCTGTACGATTTGTAGTCCACATCTATCTCCTGGACATTGTGGAGCATCTCCATGGGCAGGAATCTATCCCCTATTCTGAGCCTCCACGCCACAGAGAGGGGAGGGCTCTTAAGGGTTTTGGGGGGAACCTCCAATTGCACATCTGCCAAAAATTTCGCGTATTGACTTCACCCGCTATCATTTTAATTGACACAAGCAAGCGGAGGGCAAATATCCGTTTGGAGACTTTTCTGTAATTTAGAAGTTGGGTGATATCTGAAGGTTCATTACTAGAACACAGCTTAACCTCCGTAATCAAGAAGACCTCGCCATAACTGAAGTTGACACATACAAGGCATTCGCGCAGCTGGCCCAGGACGCTCCCACAGCCTCAACCACTGCAGTAAACAACCATGCCGTGCAGACCAGCAGAATGTCTACACAACCACGGAAACCTTCACAGATAATGAACTGACACCAGAGTGAAACAACCAAGGAGTTAAACCTCACAACTGAGTCTACCTGAAGTTACAATCTCTATGACTACCGACAGATGTACCCACCTGACGTGACAATCTCATTCAATACATGACATGAATAAGGTAACTGGAAGTGACCAACTAAAAAAACAAAAATATAATAATAAATAAATAAAAAGAAATCACAGTGACAACCCGATTGGACAACCTGATCAAGACTACCATGCAAGGGCTCAGAGAAATGACTGCAGCACATTGCTGCCACCTAGCCATATGGCGATCTGGGCTGGTAACCTTGACCAGCCTGCTTTCACTCCTATTCCTTGGAGGGGGGGGGGGGGAGATGGCTCGCTGTCTTCTCCCACTCCTGCCATCCCTCTGGTGGAGCATGGGCATGCCCCACTGACTGCAGGGGCCATCTACCCTATCGGCCCCTTACTTCTCTTTGACTATACACCACGAAAGCCCCAAGCATCCAAATTTAAATTAGCACCGAAATTATTGCCCGCCCCATTAGGCCTCTAGAACTTGTCATTTTAGCGTACAACCCCATGGTAATTTCGGGGAACAAACCCCACATACTATCTCGTAATAGCGATTTTGCAACTATACCACCGCGATCATTTTTTTTTTTTTTCTATAGGATACAGCCTCTGAAATCCCAGGAAATTAGGCGGCGGGACCTGCCAGAGTATAATAAATTCCAAGGTACACCTGGCCAGCCTCCTCGTTGGCATAGTACGGACAACGCCGGCCAATAGAAACAACACATGATCCACACACTTTTAAATCTCTGGCCTTGACAGAGTACTGTCCCTCGATACAGCGAACTCTCGCGGAGATGGGAGAAATTCCTGGTGCCGTTTGACCCTGAACATACTTTGTACCATGCATAACACCACAATTTTGCGGATGGTCCTGCTCATGGAGGAGTGACTATCCTTGTGGGCAACCAGACCCCAGTTCATCCCTTGATGATCTTGTAACGCAGTTTCCTTCCCCCTCTCTTACTTCTCGGGGATTTTAATGGACATAACACCCTGTGGGGTAGTGCTAACATCAATGGAAGGGGACGAGTCATAGAGCGTATGCTAAATGACAATGACCTTTCCCTTCTAAATATTGGAACAAATACCTTCTTCCACTGATCTCTCTATCTGCACTCCTCCCTTCACTCACTTGGGAAGTGACCATTTCCCTGTGATAACCTCGTTATACAGTGGGAGACCATGTCTTCTCTTCAGGTTACCAAGCTGACTGGACTGCCTTCCAACATCAGGCAAATTTTGACCTCAGTCAGGAGCCGATCAATGATGGAGTAACGTACATCACAGAAATTAACGTCCAAGCAGCTGCTGTTCCAAAAACATCTACCAATTCTAAGATAGTCTGGGATGAAATCCGGAAAATATACATCCCACCCTTCTTCAATCCTAGATTATAATGGATGCGCTATTCCAGATTCAACTGCAATAGCCAATTCTCTTGGGGAAACTTTCTCTAACATCCCTGAAACATAGGCATTTAATTTTAAGTCCAAGGGCCTCTATCCCTACAACGGGGCATTCACTATACAGGAACTGAAAAGAGCGTTCATTCTTTCCAAAGCAAGTGCTGTTGGACCAGATGGCATCCATTATGACATGATTAAACATCTTTCACCAAAATCTATGGATTATCTGCTTCTTCTAGATAACAATTGCCTTTGCTAAGCCAGGAAAGGATCCAAAAGTCACTACTAATTATCGTCCTATTGCTCTGACTAGCTGTATGAGTAAAATTCTGGATAGAATGTTTAATTTGGTATTTAGAATCAAATGACCTTCTCTCCAACATCCAGTGCGGCTTCCGAAGGAACCGCCCACTTTCTAAAACGCGAACACATGGAGGGAGATAGCGTATGACGCATCTTAAAATATTTACATAGCCTAGGCCTTAGAGGGCATCTCCCCTTTTTTATTCAAAACTTTTTAGCCACTCGATCTTTCCAAGTTCGTGTGGGATCCTCACTCTCTCGTTCCTTCAGCCAAGAGGAGGGAGTACCACAAGGATCACAGAACAACTGTAAACTGTGCCCTCTATGTTGATGACTTTAGCATATTTTGTGAGTCATGCAACATGAGGGCTATTGAAAGCCATTGATCGCCTGAATTAAGGCTCGCACAAAGTGCACTCGAGGGCTTAATATTCTCCTCTACATCTTGGGGAGCAGATTGATGCACCCTTCTACGGCTTTACCATGCACTTGTGCGATCCAAATTAAATTATGGATGCCAGAGACAGTGTCCTTCGATGGCTGGACCCTGTCCAGAGCTTATACATCGAAGCAAACGAACCACCGTTATCGCTTCGACGTAAGCAGTTGTCTTTAAAGTACGCTTTAAAACTGATATCCCTGCCAGACCATCCACAATGGGAAAATTTGTGCAATACCCGTAACACTGCCAATCGTCCTTTTGGTATTCGTCTCCAAGAGCTACTCAAAGAACTTAATATCAAGGTTGCCCAAACACCAAAGCAACCCCTTCCACCCTGGCATGTGACTTGTCCCTTAGGAATTGGGGAAAGTCGGACACTCCATCATCTGTCTACCTACAGCTTTATTCAGCACACCGAGCTGAACATTCCGACTTCGCGCCAGTTTAGACAGACGGTTCGAAGTCGGAATCATATGTGGGATGTGCTGCTGTCTTTACAGACAGCACTACATCGGAACAGATTCCCTCTGAATGCTATAGAGTTAGCCTTGGATCACATTAGTAATTGCCAATACCGACTCTGTTAGCGTGTTACAGGCTTTAATATCTGTGAGATATAATTCGCATTCAGCAGAAGATTCACTTTCTCCATGAACGTGAATATGATATCCGCTTCTGCTGGATTCCCAGCCACATTGGGATTAGGGGAAATGATTTGGCTGACGTCGCAGCCAAATCAGCAATTCTCAATAATAATCGCTGCCTGTCAGTCCCCTATACAGACTACAGGCAAATAGTACATCAAAAGATACATTCCCAATGGCAGGATTTTTGGAATAGACAGACTGCGAATAAACTATACCGTATAAAGCCTGTAATTGAACCGTGGCAGTCTAGTCTGCGCAGGAATCGTAAGGAGGAAGTTGTTCTTGCCCAGACCCATTTAATCATTTGACACATTCTTTTTTGCTGAGGGCTGATGACCGTCCTGACTGAGCCGTATACACTCAGTCAGATTTTATCTGACAATGTGTCTGCTGCTTTTAGCTATTTTAGATTGATTTGACTTGGTGACCTTAATAATTAGGTCAGTAAAATGAAAATTTTTAAATATCACCTAGTTTTGGCGCATTATAGCCTTAGTTGCTAATGCGGCAATAAAACCTAACTACTCTATAGGATTCCCATAACAGGAAGCTATTCCCCTGAATCTTAACCTAATTGAAAATATATGGGACCACCTCATTAAACGGATAGATCCTCCATCAAGGAACCCCCGGGTGCACTGCATGGTCACAGATACCCGTAGCAGACTTATTGAGTTCCTCTCACGGCGCATATTATGGATACTAGGTATGTGGTCATAATAATGTAAAACAAAAGTCCATCTAACCTTTTTATCCTTCTTTGTGAAAACAATTTACCCAACTCCATACCATAGGGATCGCCCCTGAATCGAAAAATGCGCTCAGTTATGGCTAAGGGTTTTCTTACCCCATTTTTCTGCCTCCCTAAATATAAGCTGATAGAACCAGGTGCCTTTTTTATGTTTACTTCAACAATTTCTCAATTATCACAAAATAAATTTGGTCCCTGTTAGAGTTGCATAGGGTTCTGTTAATTTATATGTATCACACGCACTTAGGTCTGAGCCTCCCTTCTCTTTACTCTTGACAGTAGTTATGTCTTTAAATAAATGGCGCATCAGTACACTGATCACGACTGTTGCTGCTGTAGAAAAACAATATATGGAAAGCTAAAAATCTTCCATTGTAATATATTCTGATATGATGTCGCGCTGTACAGTTGTTTTTTTATACGACTGATTGGAATAACTTGCGAGGAAAAATCTTTTATCTCCTCCTCAGATCGGCTAGCAACAGCCCCTGCTGCAGAAAAAGAATTCTGGCCTTAATATTATTATCCGCAGACTTTTCACTGCCTGGGATTGAATATTTGGTAATGGAAGCTCCAACAGCTATGTTACTAAACGAAACACATCGAAGTTAAAATCTAAAATTTGCTCTCACTACTCAAGAATGCAAGTTGCCAAGCATCAGTCTTGATACTGGCATTCTTATTCTCCAGTAATCCCGTTATTTGGTACTCGCCTGTGTTTCATACAGACGTAGCTGGGAGCAGCGCTGGATTTTATGATGGATGGCGACTACGCTTGGCTGAGAAATGATGTTATTCAGCCAGATAAAAAGTAAGTTTGTTCAAGAATAAGATGCATTGCAGTCTGAGCAGACACCTCGTGTTCAACGTATTAAGAAGGAAACATTGAGATTGAAGATAAATGATGTTTATTTTCCACCGGGGCATATGAGAGCGATTCTTAACGTTCAAGCACACTAAACTATTGCTAAGGGAAGCAATGAAAGTTCAGGTTTAAAAGGTCATGGAATATCTTTTGAGGCTGAGAGAATGTTTGAAAATTACCAGCATGGAGAGTTCGTTCTCTTCCCGTCCGCGTGTAAAATATGAATACGAAATTGGGGTTTAAAATAAAAGCTTTGTATTTACAGAGTTATTCTTACAATTCCAAAAAAATAAGAATTACCTGCGATTATTTAAAGATTCATTTATCTTTTGGAATCTCCAAACCGGGTCTTAACTTCTTTAGACACCAACAAGATTTAAACTCTGTCAGCGAACAGGGCCAAAGAAAACGAATATCATTAGCGCACTTAGTTCGATATTAGGTTCTGGCATCCACCTGTTCCTTTTTCCAAATTATCGTATAAGTCCTACCGATTTGGGTAATACAACAGAAGGAATTTAAATCTGCTGAGATTAATTTATGACGTTTTAAAGTAAAGGGGCTTAGAGGGGAACAGGTACCCTCTGTGTTAACAGACACTCAGCCTAAAACACTGATGGATCCAATATCTCTCTATTACAGAAGATTTAGGAGAAGTCCGGTTGGCCTGCCTCCCTAAAATCCACTCATGCACAACAATGCAAATGGCCCTCAGTCCCCGGCAGCGACAGGATCAGAGTGTGCTAAGAATCTCTGGGTACGACCAGGCTGCCATGCAAGGAAACTGAACTTGGCCTGTTATAACGTACGATCACTCATCGGTTTGGCTGAAACAAGAAGAAGAAATGAATCACTTATAAGATTATCAAGTGGAAATCTGCTATACACCAGTGAAAGGAGTTGGGTTTCTGATCCATAAAGATTTTAAAAACAACATCACCAAGGGTGTCAAGACTAATGATTTATGCACCGAAATTGAGAGTCTTCTAGATGAGCAGAAAACCCACTACACTATTATTATGGGGGACTTCAATGCTAAGGTTGGAAAAAGGCAAAACAGCGCAGAAAGAGGAAATTGTGGAATCTCAAGGACTGTCAGTAATGAACACTTTTTTTTCAAGAAAAGGGTGAACAGGAAGAGTCCAAATGGATTAACAACTAATGAAATCGACTTCATCCTCACTAACAGAATGGTAAGATGTATACTTGATATAGAAAAAGCAGTATGTACTGGAACTTAAGAACAAGTTTCAGCTTCTGCAGACTGCTCAGGACCAAGATATCGACGAGGAACATCACAACTTTCTGAAAGTGATAAAGCCCAAGAAACCTATAGGGAAACAGGAAGACGGAGAAAATTGAGTTATGTAAAGCCATTAGAAAGAGACTCAGAGAGGACACTAGAAAAGTAGAACAGCGATGGTGTACTTATAAACAGCAGAGAAGGCAGAAGACTACTATAGAGAATTATACAAGGAGCGAGGGGAAGATGGATTGCAAAGTAGCAACACATACGACATACCCGATATTCTTCCTGATGAGGTAGAACATGCATTGAAGAATCAGAAAGCCCCAGGGGAAGATGAAGTTACTGTAGAGTTGTTAAAATTGGGAGGAAGAGACAACACAAAAACTGGCAAGGCGCTTCACAAAGTGCATTAGAAAAGGTGTGACGCCTAAGCAGTGGAATAATGCATAAGAAAGGAGATAAATTGGAAATTATAGACCAATTAGCTTGTTATCCCACATCTACAAGTTGTTCACAAGGGTCATTACTAACAGATGAGAATCAACCGAAGGACAGGATTCTCAACTATGGATCACCTTCACGTAATATCACAGCTAATGAATATAAAACACCATTATGCTTGGCATTTGACTGCATAAGGCATAGATACCCCATATATTATGATTTTGAAGAAAATATATGAGAGTGCTACCGCCTTTATTAGACTAGACAAAGACGGTAGGAAATTTAAAATCGAGAAAGAGACACAATATCTCCAAAGCTGTTTACTGCTGCCCTTGAGGAAGCTTTCAGAAGATTAGACTGGTCGCAGAAAGGAGTCAATGTGAACGGAGAGTATGTAAACGATTTGCAGATGACATTGTGGTCATAAGCTACTATCCCAATGAATTAGAGGAAAATCTTAATCAGTTATGCACAGTTAGTAAGGATTTTGGGCTAAAGGGAAATAATGATTGAAGGAGCAGTAATTGAAAAGGTGGAGTCATATACTTATCTGTAGTATGATAAATGGCTGGAAGTCAATAGAAGAATAAATTCTGGATGGATAGCATTCAGGAAATATAGTCACATACTGAAGAGCAATATCCCAGTTTCTCTGAAACGTAAAATAATGAATCAATGTATACTCAGCGAAGAATGGAACGAATTATATTGAGAATCAGACTGTTAGATAAGAAGAGAAACACATGGATTAGGCAGCAAACTCAAATAAAGGACATTCTTATCAAAACTAAAGAACTAAAATGGTCTTGGGCAGGACACATAGCTCGAAGACATGATGACAGATGGTACCCAAGAGGAGCTAGAAGAAAACCTTGAAGACAAAGGCGGAGATGGATAGATGAAATTCATGAGTTTTTGGGTAGTAAATGGATGGCCAATGCTCAAAACAGAAGGAACTGGAGAGGCCTTCATCCTGCAGTGAAATGAGAATTGCTCATGTAAGGGAACGAAAGAAATATTCTGAGAACTGCAATGTTTGAAATCTTTCACCTTGATGTTCCTCTGAGAGGAGTAAAAAAAAAAAGTCCCCCAGGTAGCTTCTTGATAAATTCCAAGCAGCAGCTCATAAGATGGATTTAAAAGCAAGTTTGACAAAAGTTCTTTCGTACAACGTGACACAGAGATTTGAAAGTTTCGTGTCCCTGTATTTAACGCAGAAGCGCGTGTGTGACAGTTAAAAATCAAGCGAGTGAAATTTTTCGCTTCTGTAAATAACGTCAGGTAAGGGAAATCGCACGAGCGAAAAGCTTGAGGAACGATTTGTCTCTGCTGAAACACCCTCTCTGTAAACACGTTGGAAGTTCTCTTATTTGCCGTCCTTGTCACTGGCAAAAGAAGCGCTGTTAGGTAGTATCAAGAAGAGTAAAATTCTTCATACGGGCAAGGGTGAAGTACGTACGTAAACACAGTGGAACGCCCCATCCCCTTTTTAAACAAAGCTCGAAGAGATTCTTGTATACAGAATCAACTGGACTTATTGTTTGACTTCGCAACACTTTTTTCAATGTTGCCAACTGGTCTGTCATTCTGTTCAGACCTTTAAAATATTCATCCAGAACCATCTGTCTACAGCATTCCCTTCAATTTAAATTTCGCCTTCTTAATGAATAATTTCTGGCAAAGCAATCTCGACGCGTAAATTGGTGATTAAAAAACTCGTCTGGAGTCCCGTCACTATAATTTACAACTCCACGTAGTGTGTTCACAGTGAGCAGCGAATTAAGTTTAAACAGCCTCTGAATCTTTAATTGTATGAAAATTCTTACCATAGTTATGCCAATCTAAGTTCATTTATTGGATTAATATTCTTCTAGAGGAACTTTTCACTTTGGATCTTTTCTAGAAAAAAAAAAACAATGAAAGCTCTAATATAATACAATAATCAAACATTTCTAATTGAATTTAACAAAAAAACAAGTAACAGTTGTATTAAAATTCAACAACTTTTGCGAAGTAAGAACAATAACATTGTATTACGTTATGTTTAGAGACGACTCGGCAAATAGTTCCAACACTTCGTTAGTTATTTGGTTTTTTTTAGGAGCATTAGCAGATAAGGGGATATGCGGTGGTCATTCCCTGACCTTTCCGTATTTGGTGGACATGGGCTCGAATCCCGGTCTAATCAAGAAGCGCGTGTTACGCATTGCTGTCTTGCCCACCTGGCTACGGAGGCGCCGATGCTGTAAATCTCGGGGACATTTCCAACGTCTACCCTCACGGCCTAATTCTCCAGATCTGAGATGCTGGAAAGTACAGTTCGGCTTCGCAGCTTTCTGCTGACAAAATGCTAATTAAAGGTTGGACAAAAGTTGGCCCGCGAGTGTACGACGAATATGTATTGAACAGTGGTTTAAAATATACCATAGAAAGACATAAAACTTCCACCAGGGAGGAACAATGAACTTGCCAGAGCATAACCTCACCTCATCGTGTCTGTTAAACTGTCTTTTTTTTCCCTTGTCTAATATGATCAACAACTTGATCATCATTTCACAGGACGGGGGCAACTTGGCCATAGTCTTTCCCAAAAAATACATGGATCAACCAACCACAATTCCTGTCTTTATCACTAATTATCTCATTAAGTGTAGGTATGGACAGATAAAATAATGTTTCTAGTCTAATGCATATTGATTCTGGCATTAATTATGCGACAGTAATTGCCTCTTCTTTTTTTAGCATAGCTGAGATTAGATTTTCTTTTTTCTGTTAACTCTTGTCTTTTATAAAGGTCATCGAAAGAAATGGTTGGGACTTGATGATTGCTTTTACTCCAAAAATACCTTTCAGAAATCTCTCTTTTATATGCGAATTGCTCGGTTTTAAATAGCTCAATTATTTTTCTGGTCGACGAAAGGATTACGAAAATTAATGAGGACCCAGCATCTCAATCACATGTACATTCTTCGGCTGCCAGAGCAACGGCAATTAGAGAAAAGTAGAAATAATGAGGCCTTCAGGCGGTAATGAGAATGCTTACAATCAAAAAACTTAAAGCTCGTGTTACACTGAGGACATGAATCAGAGGTAAAGAAAAAGGTGGTAATTGGCGGTTTTGAACTGCTGGAACTTTGATTTTTATGTGGTAATTTTCAGATTTAATTATGACAAATTGCGAAATAGTTCGCTAAGATCTGAATCATTGAGCGAATTTCTTAATGAACAATGCCATAAAATCTTGCGATGGGCTGTAGACAATCCTTTTAAAAAGAACTTTAATTGCATTACATCTCAAAATAAATACGAGCAAACCATAACGTCACCATTCAACTTAATTCTCGAATTCACAGATCCCGGAAAATATGCAACAGAACCATTTCTGAGGCTACCGGTGTGTTTGTATTCATTAACCAAACACTGGGCGGCAACGAGAAAGCTTAGCAGAACATTCACCTATAATATCCAGAAATTTAACAAACTATGTTGGCACCAAAACTACTCGCGTCTAAAGAAAGATTAACAGCTTTGTTTATTCAAGAAATCTAGTAAGATCATTAAAAAAGCAACGCCAACAAAAGACCATCTTGCGAAACACTATTTAACTTATAACTCAAAATACAAGTATTATTATGTGAAAAATTCAAAGTCATTTTATATAAAATTAATTCTAAAACCAAAGATAATTCAATATTCTTACAAGAAAAAACAGGCAAATTAAACTCTTTGGGATAGTTCATATGAAGGTACCGAAGGATACTTTTTGGGAAATTTAAATATGGTTAGTTCAGACCCACTATCTCACCATGGCTTAGACACATTTTAAATAACAATCGATAGCCATCACTGATACCAAAATTAAACCGCAACTAGTTGGAAATCCAATTCAATACACTACAATCAAGAAAATATGTTGTCTTGGTTATACTTCGAGATCGTTGGAGCAGAGGTTGTTGACAACTGCTAGTGATGAGAGTTTTATAAACATCAAATGGATATTTCGGACGAATTCTAAGTCACGCACCAGGATGGCTTTAATGTGTTCACAAAACTCATTGTATGCAAGGGGTCTCGAGAACAATCTTCCAAACTTCATGATTCCTTGAGGGATCTTAATCAACTTTGGTATGATTTCGAACCGGTCCCTGAAGTTTGGCAGATTACCCCTGGGACACCCAATGCATTATGCGTTGAAAAAAATGAACTGAGATTGTTCCACCTTCCATTAAACATACTTTGTCTTTTTTCGATCAAAAAAGAGCCAAGAAATTTAAGATTCTTAGTCGCTAAATCCAAATATTTGCCTGATTATTTTTTTGCGAAAAAAATGTTACCACATTTCACTGAATTGTTAAGAGAAAGATTAGAAAAGAAACGCTGCTCATATTTCTTGATTTCCCTTTTGGAGAAGATATTATGGTCTGTGTCTTCTTTAGCTGTTAAGAACCGATCTTTTCGCAGGCGACTCGATGCTGTTTTTTTTTAGTTACATTACAAAAGTGCTTGATGTGAATTTTTAATTTCTTTTATTCCACGTGATAATTCTTTCAGGGCACAAAAAAGAAACCAAAAATGCCTTGTCAAAAAGAGATAATAAAGTAAGTAAAAAAAGAAACCCCTATATTATTAGCGCCCTTAACATGTATATAAGAATATTAGCCTTCTTTGTCATTACGCAAACTAGTAAAACAACAGCGTGAATCGATATTTCCTCAACTCGGCGCACCTGCTCGTGCTAAAAGGGAATCCATTTGAATATCTCCATTTAGGAACACATTTTCCCGGCTGTTATTACCTGCCATTAATGGAAAGAATCATTCCCGAATCCTTACAAGGAGTTCCCAGCTTAAGTGTACTTAGTTTTGCACACCAGATTCCAATAATAAGCCAGAACTAAGAGGCTCATTCACTGAGGTTATTCATTAAGTCAGAACCTGCACTGTTTTCCCGCTTTATTCGTTCGAAGCCGCTCGCTCGTGGGCCTTGTCTTTCCTCGGTACAAATGTCCGCTAATCACGAGAGGGAGAAATTTAATCCACCTTTTAGTATTCTTCGGAACCATTAAGAAGGTCTCCGAGAACGGGGCGCACATTAATTTATACGCAACTGGGCTGTCCTCGCGCGATTCAAATCCTCAAGAGAAATCTAACCAGCAGAATGGATGTTAACATCGTCATGAGCTAACAAAGAGTTTCCACTTTAAATTGTCATCACTGGCATTGCAGATGAAAGCAATTAGTACAATTACAGACGAGCATATTGTCGAAGTAATTAGCTCCATACACGATATCGAAGGGACTCTCATACCATTGACTTGGGCAGTCTGCTCGTGGACGTTTCTTGAGGGAGTTCGCCCGCGTCTCTGAAACTTAATTGAAGTCTAAGACAAAGAGATGTTCCCTTATTAGCCATATTTTGAATAAACACGGACTGCGTGTTCGGTACAACAACATCTCTGTTGGATTTTGTTTTGTAATTAGTTTAATCTCTCTGGTGAGCATCAACAACTCATCTCATGGGAAGGAATGCCTTTCGCATTGCAAGTGACGCTGAATTGAATAAGTAACGAAAGCTATTCGAGTGAGGACCACGTTTTCCACCGTGGCAGGGAGGAACTGTTCATTTCAACAAGGATTCCACTTTCTGGATGAAACAGTCTAAGGTTAATATTGAGACATGATCTGTATCATCGTTTCATCCCAAGGTATGAAGCGATGCCTAAGTACGCTCAATAGCCAAAAATATAGAAACCTTTATTAAATATCTAGTAGTGCCACGTTGCATGTCTTGATATGGATTCCAGATTTGGCAATTCTTTCATCAGTATATTTTATGGTCGGTAGAAAACTGTGAAGTACCCTTTTAAACATATTCTAGACATTCTCAATCGGATTCTGAAATCATTCAGAGCAATTCGGATAAAAATGAAGCCTTAAAGGGCGCAGTTGGTTCGATAATACTGAAAGATGTTCACTTGTTGTAGCACCAGTCTTGAGTGGTGGACACGAAACAGTCTGAATGCATAGCTTCAACAAGACACACAATCTCATGTGGGAACATCTGTATGTATTTGCGTTTCCGGGTGGCTCCTAGGCTAAAAGCACTAAATCCCAGGTAGCCAGGGATCTTAGTTGAATGTGCTTCAAAGTTACACTCAACAAGACTAACTAAAGTCTGTCTAAATTGTTCATATTCCGGACAAAATAAGAGAACATGTATCCAAGGTTCGAAGAGCTTAGCCCGTAAGTGTACATATTTGGCAGCTGGGGATGTCAGGTAGTTAACCTTTTGTGTATATTTTCTAGTGGTGAGACCAAATTTCAGCCTTTTCTTGCTTTATATTATTTGCTGGGTCGGTTGTTATTCCGTACGCTGTGATCGTACAACATTCCTCGGTAAATGATATAAATGCCAAGTGGCCTTACTCCTCCCAAAATCAGCAAGGCGGTGTGTGGTTAGTAAGACGGATCTTTGCTTTGGTAACATTTTGATACCAAATGCTGGCGGCATAAGAAACTACAGGCACAGTATCCTCAGTTTTGGCTCTTTTTACAGCGGTGTTAGGATCCCTATGAGGGGACGCCAAGTTCGCTTAGAAGCACCATAGGGAGTGAGACTTATTGGAACGCAGTTGAACTCCTCAATCACCCGGATCCCCCTTTCTGAGTTTCCACGGGTCGCGGCTGCACACATTGGATCCCAGTGATGCTGACCTGGAAGACCAGGTCAGCATCACTGGGAAGTGCATCCTCTAAGGTCAATAATTCTGCATTCATATCAGCCGTTATAATTAAGTTTTTGAACATATACTGTCAAGGCGATGAAGCGACACTTTATTCCTCAGAAGGCAGTTGATGTTGTAGAAATCATCACACAAATTACAGTGTCAGAACAGAGTCCTGAAATCGTAGTTACAACTAAATCATTATTCAGGATAATAATAGCTGCCCTAGGAGGAGAATCCAATGACCTTATTAACTGCTCGTCCATTGATTTGCAGGATTTTGATTCCTTCGAAATTAATATTATCTAGCAGAGGATTTGAGTAGGTTGGGTTACCTTGTTGACCATTTCAACAGCCTTTATATATTCCGGACATTGGCTGATGAAAATTTTTATTTCTCCTTTTACAATTGACGCTTTTTGGATTATCATCTTTGTGTGGGCTCTCTGCAGTTGGCAATTCATCAATTTTGGGACAAAGCCTATAACCCAGTGACGTCGGATGATATTCAAATATTATTATTAAAGAAAGCTGTTGATTACATTCCTGTGTGAAAGATATAAATAATATATATTTGATTCCAAGAGAAAACTTCAGTAAGTTGGAACAGTTGATGCTTTATCACCAACACCGAGAACTACATTTTTAGTCACGAAAGCAAAGTTCGCGGCTTCCCCCCCCCCTCCCATGCACTATAGGGTTTGGGGATTTTATAAAAAAAAATTCAAAGCGAAAATGGAGACCTTAAACTTTCCTTCCTGTGATCGATGATGCTGTTAGAAATGCGAGGTGTTTTTCCGAGTTGGCCTTTAGGGCAGTCTGAAGTGTAATGCGATATCAAGGGCTAAAAGAGGACTTCCTTGTCGCTTTCTGTAAGGATATATCGGATTTTCGTGCAGCCTCCGGTGGCATAGACGTAATTTGATTGTTCAAGGAGCTTTTTATTCTTAATTTATGTGCAAGAATCATTATTTTTAAAGTGCATTATGGGTTCTGGATCACCATTCTAGTTGAAACGTAAGCAAATTGTGTCCTGCTGTATGACGAACATTTGTATTAAGACAGAAAAAATGCAAGAAGATTCAAAGAAAACTGTGACGTTGGGTGTTGACATTTTGCCTCCTGAGTATAAAGACTGCACAGGCTGTTCTGCCGCAATAATCCAGAAGGTACAATGGGGGGAAAAACTCCTGATTTCATCTCAAAGATGTCAATGTCTAAGAAATACTAAATAGGATATCCAGTGTGCAGCAAATAACATCGGAATTCAACCAAGCGGGGAATTGAGTATTGGCAGTTGCCTGCTTATACGGAAGCTACTTGTTTCAGAGAAAAATCCGCTTGCAGTGGTGTCGAGAACCTCGTGGAACAATGGAAGAAACCCATGTGGTTAAGAAGAATCACAACACAGTTTGTCCTTAGTTGAACTCGAACTGCAGTTTTCCTTAAAACTCTCCCATCCCGGGAATGGCTGCCGAATTTGAACTACAATTCGTGCAATGTTACAAATTCATCTGAAAAATAGTGCTTATTTTTTTTTCTGCAGCCAGAGGGCGGTCATTATCAAAAACTCGCTTAACTGAGGTTCAGAACCATTTTAATATTATTTATATCATAAATAGGAGCGCGTGTTGATATTGTTGGAGATGTGAACTTTTGACCTAGCCTTTGGGCTATGACGATTATCATTCAGAGACCACTGATGTAAATCAAATAGATCGTGTTTGAAATTTTCAAATTCATTAGCATTAAGTCGCTTTAAATACTATTAGTTATTTATATAAAAATGTTATTCAGAAAACTAGAATCGCAATTTATACCCACTGTAATGTGCTGGTAAATTTTGCTTTAGTACGCTGCCATGATTAGAGACAAGGCCAGCGTTTTAATGATGGAGACCATTCGAGATATTTCTTAGTACCACCGGGATGAAATTCAGATTAGCATGGGCTGATTATTAATTTATTATCATTTAATAATAACGCATTCAAGCAGCAATTCTTTCCTTACCCTAATTGTACATATAAAAATATGGTTTTCACGATTATCCATATCCAAACACTTGTTAGTTCAATAGAAGACTATATTTTCTTCCCCCTGCACTTTTCATTTCATAATCTGTCTTGCAGTGTAAAGCAGTCCTTGACATTGAGCAAAACAAATCGGATTTGTATTCTGGATGAGGCTGGATTTTTCCACTTGAAATAGTGCACGTACCACGTTTCTTCCATGGAATTACAACTTCAACCTTTTGATTGATGTACAGGGTCTGAGCCCCGTGGAATTTTTGAACAAGCACTTGTTATAATGTACTACCTTTCACTAGGTTGTTTAGAATTTCCATCCAGGAAATTGGAGTCGTTCTGTTACGTGTGAATCCTGTAGTTGGTTTATTTCCTGGAGAAAAACAGGCTATTCTTCTCGCGAGACTGAGTCAGTTTTTCAACTGTGACTGCATCAAAAAACATTGAGAGAATCCACCTTGCATACAAATTTCGAGCCATCTTTGGGATCAAGTCAAAATCTTGTATAACGGACAAAAGCATAAATCCTGATTTTATGCTTTTTTCGGGGATCAGTAAACCCAATTTTTAATTAAAGTGTGGTATTTTCTAGAAGCATGTTCTCATCTTTCAAGTTGATGGAACCTCCAAAAGGACACAGGAATTTGGATAACATTGATAATTAATTTTGCAAAAAGCTAATTAAATTCCCTATTTGTATCAAGGGCCTTGTCCCCGGAAGGCAAAACATCAGCGTGCGGTTTTACTAAGTAACACTTCCGGGTAGTAAGACCGTTCTGATGCGCGGATCCGTAGTTAATTAATTTCTAAGAGTCCACATACCTTCGTGTTGAAAGTGGAGATTAATGTTCTCCCGTAGGTAAAGAAAAACGCACGCTGGACCACCCAGATGATGAAAGGATGTCCAATATGTAAGAAAACACTTTCTTCTTTCTCTTTGAATATTTAAGAGCGTCTTAAGAAACAGAAAATGACTTCGCATCATTGGTAAACTAAGAAACCCTGTAGGGAGACAAAAAAGTTAGTTTTTTCTAAAGACAGTTGTGACTTGAAGTTAAAAATTACAGAATTTGCACACTCATTATAATCGTGTAGCTTAAACTAATTTACAACTATACCTACGAGAAAAAAAAATAATACAGGGCTCATAAGTCATTCTGATTGAAGCGAATGGTTTATGATAAATTAAAATAGATTGTATTCTAACTGGTGCCGATGTGTGCAGTAAATTTTAAATGCGAATCCTTTCTAATTAATTTTGCCTTCAGGCAGCGTTTAATACCACTACAGAAAAGTATTGTCCAAGGAGGCAGGTGCAATTCCAAAGATATCGACTCGGTTTTCACCATGGTGGGATGAAAATGTACAGCAATAAGAAAGGTACGAGGGATATTTTACCACAGAAAATCTAATAGCCTACAACCATGCACGTGCCAGGTCAAAGTCACAAGAAATATTGGATCCGCTTTACGTCCTCCATTAGCTAGACGGCAAAATATTGACAGTGTCTGGGACGAAGTCCAAATACATATCACACCTTTCGTCCACCCCAGTGATTCTGAAAAAGAGCAATTGAAGCTGTTCTCAAATGGTTATGAAGTGTATTGGGCACCTGTACGTGGTGAGGGGACCTCCCAGTGACGCTGCTGGACTTCCAGACTAGCATCACTGGGATCTAACGCCCATACCTTGGTTCCAGGGTTACATCGTTGGAATCCGGCGTGTGCAGCCGCGACCCGTGGAATGCGGAAAGGGGGCCCAGCCTTAATACACCACTTTGGCCCCTGCTTCGACAAGACGGGTGGTTTTATACTGCTAGGGTCAACTGGGTTCCAATTAATCTCCCTCCCTTTGGTCCTGGGACGGGATAAAGACTTATTGGTAACGTGGGTATGGTGTTCTAAGCGAACTCGGCCTCCCATTCGTGTACGCAGTACCTGCTAGTTCACGAGTGGGCGCCCCCTCGTAAGGCTCCGTGGTGGGTGAGGTACTTAGGCATCAGACACTTTTTCTTTACTCTTATGAGTATGACACCAATTCTGCCAAAAGAGCCAGAACTGATTATAAACCACCATCTATAACTCCGCTTTTCCTCATTCCACCGGAGAGCAGTCAATTGGGAAGATGTCACCCTTCTTCATCCAGAAAGGTTGGCAGGATCACCAAAATCCGTTAAACGCGACATCCATAGGGGGAATTCCGATCAGTGTAACACCCCATAAAACTTTGAATTCTTCACGCGGTGTCATTTCAGAGTGGGATCTTCTTCATGTTTCAGAAGAGGAGATCTGCTCTGAACTAAAAGATCAAGGAGTGACAGCTGTCAAGAGAATATCAATGCGGAAGGAAGGGAATCTCGTCCCTACCCGAGTTCTCATCCTAACATTTAACACCCCACGGCCTCCTAGTTCCACCAAGGCAGGGTATTTAAACTGCCCAGTGAGGATCTATATGCCAAAAATACGGACACTCACAAACGGCTTGTCGTGGTAACCCTGCCTGTGCTCGATGTGGTGCGAAAGACCACGAGAGCAAGGAATGTTCAGCTTCTAAACCGATCTGTGTAAATTGCCAACAAGATCATCCTGCCAGCGGTGGAAGGATGAAAAAGAGATCCAAAAATTGAAAACGGAGCTGAATATCTCCTACCCAGAGGCTAGAAAACGCATTCAACCAATAAATAGCGGAAAACCTTCATATGCCCAGAAGGTTTCTGAGATGACTGTACCACCAAGAGGGTCGTTCACAAAAGCCCACCAAAAAAACGCAATCAGCTGCCACTACCAAAACCAAGTGGTAAAGACCAACAGTAATAACAGAAACAATGGATGTACCGGAAGAAGAAATGGACACGGGACAGCGTCCATTCTTCCCCAAAAACGATAAAGCCAAGACTGATAAAAGTAAGCCCTCAGCACTTCGGAAGCCGCCTGATGGACCCACCATGTATAACATCACAATCTTTCATAAGGATAGAATTGCGGATGATCCTGCTCATGGAGGAGCGGCTATACTTGTGAGTAATCAGACCCCAGTTCAGCCCTTGCTAATTACAACCAGCATAGAGGCTGTTGCAATTCGCCTTACAGTGGGATTTTTATTTGCCACCTGGGACTGACACCTCCCCCTTTCTTACTTCTTGGGGATTTTAATGGACATAACACCCTGTGGGGTAGTGCTAACATCAATGGAAGGGGACGGGTCATAGAGCGTATGCTCAATGACAATGCCCTTGTAAATACTGGAACAAACACCTTCTTCCACATGCCTACCCGTACTTTTTCTGCCCTCCCTTCACTCACTTGGGAAGTGGAGGAGAATCCATACGGAAGTGATCACTTCCCTGTGATAACCTTGTTACACAGTGGGAGACCATGCCTTCCAACATCAGGCAAATTTTGACCTCAGTACAGTCAGTCAGGAGCCTATCAATGACGCAGTAACGTACATCACAGAAATCATTGTCCAAGCAGCTGCGAATGCTGTTCCAAAAACATCTGCCCTGTTTCCACCATTTCCCAAACCTTGGTGGAATTCACAATGCACGGCAGCAAAAAAGGCTCAAAACAAAGCGTGGGGGATATTCCGCCGATATCCTACCACTGTTAATCTAATAGCCTTCAAGCGTGCACGAGCCAAAGCACGCTACATTCGCCGTCAGAGTCAAAAGGAATCGTGGATCCGTTTTACATCATCTATTAACCAGTCTACCAACTCTAAGGTAGTCTGGGGGAAAATATACATCCCACCCTTCTTCAATCCTAGATTATAATGGATGCGCTATTGCAGATCCAACTGCAATAGCCAATGCTCTTGGGGAAACATTCTCTAACATCTTCGTATTCCCGGTCCTGAAACATAAACTCGAAAAACAGGCACTTAATTTTAAGTCTAAGAGCATCTATCCCTACAATGGGTCATTCACTATTCAGGAACTGAAAAGAGCCCTCGCCCTTTCAAAAGCAAGTGCTGTTGGACCAGATGGCATCCATTATGAAATGATTAAACATCTTTCACCAAAATCTATGGATTATCTGCTCTCTCTGTATAACAGAATCCGGATTCCTGGCGCAAGGCAATCGTTCTTGCCTTTGCTAAGCCAGGAAAGGATCCAAAGGTCACTACTAATTATCGTCCTATTGCTCTGACGAGCTGTCTGTGCAAAGTCCTGGAGATAATGGTCAATTCTCGTTTAATATTGTACTTAGAATCAAATGACCTTCTCTCCAATATCCATCCGGGATGCTTTCCTAAAACGCGAACACTTGGTGTCGGTGTTCTTTGACATGGAGAAAGCGTATGACACAATTTGGAGATTTGGCATCTTAAAAGATCTGCATAGCCTTGGTCTTAGGGGGCAACTCCCCATTTTTATTAAAAACTTTTTAGCCAATCGATCTTTCCAAGTTCGTGTGGGATCCTCACTCTCTGGCTCCTTTAGCCAAGAGGAGGGAGTACTACAAGGATCAGTATTAAGTGTCACGCTTTTTGCCATCAAAATAAATTCCATCACAGAACAACTCCCTCCAACTGTACCCTCTATGTTGATGACTTTAGCATATTTTGTCAGTCATGCAACATGAGGGTTATTGAAAGACATTGAGCGCCTCAACTCCTGGGCACTCGCAAATGGCTTCAGGTTCTCGCCGGAGAAGACCGATTGCGTACACTTTTGTCGCAAGCGTAATCTTCATCCTGAACCTGAATTAAAGCTCGGACAAAATGCACTTCCAGTAGCAGCGGACTCAAAATTCATAGGACTCGTATTTGATGAAAAGTTGACCTTTCTGGATCACATCCGTCAACTTCGCACCAAGTACACAAGAGGGCTGAATATTCTGCGCTCTCTTTCCTCTACATCTTGGGGTGCGGATCGATGCACCCTACTACGCATCTACGGGTCCCTGGTATACAATTCGGCCAGAGACAGTGTACTTCGCTGGCTGGATCCTGTCCATCATCAAGCTCTCCGTACCGCTATTGGAGCATAACGAACCGCCGTTATCGCTTCTACGTAAGCAGTTGTCTCTGAACTACGCTCTAAAACTGAAATCCCTGCCAGACCACCCTACGTGGCTATCCGTTTTTGAGCCACGATGGAAAAATTTGTACAACACCCGTAAGACTGCCAATCGTCCTTTTGGTATTCGTCTCCAAGAGCTACTCAAAGAACTTAATATCAAGGTTGCCCAAACACCAAAGCAACCCTTTCCACCCTGGCATGCATGCTCATGTCCCTTAGAAATTGGGGAAAGTTGGACACTTCATCATGTGTCTACCTGCAGCACATCGAACTGAATTTTCCGAATTCGCGCCAGTCTACATAGACGGTTCGAAGTCGGAATCATATGTGGGATCTGCTGCTGTCTTTACAGACAGCACTACATCGGAGCAGATTCCCTCTGAATGTAGCATATTTATTGCAGAGGTGCACACTATAGAGTTAGCCTTGGATCATATTAGTAAATGCCAATACCAACACCAACGGTTCATTTTATATTCTGACTCTCTTAGCATGTTACAGGCTTTAATATCTGTGAGGTATAATCCTCATCCAGTTCTGTCTAGCATTCAGCAGAAGATTCACGTGCTCCATGAACGCGAATATGACATCCGCTTCTGCTGGATTCCCAGCCACATTGGGATTAGGGGAAATGATTTGGCTGACGCCGCAGCCAAATCAGCAATTCCCAATAATAACCGTTGCCTGTTAGTCCCTTATACAGACTACAGGCAAATAATACATCAAAACATACACTCCCAATGGCAGGACTCGTGGATAGACAGACTGCGAATAAATTATATCGTATAAAGCCTGTAATTGAACCGTGGCAGTCTTGTCTGCGCAGGAATCGTAAGGAGGAAGTTGTTCTAGCTCGTCTCCGCATAGGACACAGTCATCTAACACATTCTTTTCTGCTGAGCGCAGATGACTGTCCTATGTGCGAGAACTGTGGCAACATTTTAACCACGAACGTGATTTATATTTTACCGTTTTTAGTCATCCGGCTGAGCCTTATACACTCAGTCAGATTTTATCTGACAATGACCATGTGTCTGCTGTTTTTAGCTTTTTAAAATCAATAAACAGTTTTACTAGTATATAAAATTTACATTTTATTGTGCTTTTCTATTGATTTATCTTTTATACATTTGTTATTATTTATTTTGACATGGTGACCTAACTAGTTAGGTCAATGAATGTTTAATTTTTTTATATATGACATGGTCTTGGCAGATTATAGCCAAAGCTGCTAATGCGCCAATAAAATCTTAAACTAAAAGTGTATAACAAGCCTTTTCCACGATAGGAACTGAAAGCGAAATTCGCACTATGCAATGCTTTATGAGATAACTAAACATCTCTCGTCAAAATCTATCTGGAAGACAAACTACCGAGCTCTGACTAGTTCCTCGTGGGCTTCTCGTGGAGGACATCATTCTCACCCGCAA
This sequence comes from Mastigoproctus giganteus, assembly GCF_048544385.1. Classification (NCBI taxonomy): domain Eukaryota; kingdom Metazoa; phylum Arthropoda; class Arachnida; order Uropygi; family Thelyphonidae; genus Mastigoproctus; species Mastigoproctus giganteus. Next base: position 61,612,182 of record NC_143582.1, read on the forward strand.
TCTGGCAGTCCACAACCAACCCTCCACATACTGCAGTTCTACTGGACAATCTAACATAGATATTACTATCATCACTGACTGGACCACTATCCCTGATTGGACACTGAGTGATCATAGGGTCATCCTATTTCATGTTGCTCCTGACAGTTCCATCCGTCCCTGTCATTCCAGAATGCCTGACTTTGTCCGTTTCTCCACAAGATCAATTGAACATGACTTCCCACTTTCCATGCTGGACCACCTTGACACAGCTTTGGCCACCGAACTATGTGATCTCGTTCAGCAATCCATAACTAAAGCCTCATACATATCAGCCAAGAAGAAGACATTCACTCCCAGGATCTGCTCTTGGTGGACAGTGGAACTCAGTAAACTTCGTAAAGATGTCCATCACGCCCGTAAACAGTACCAGCGGCATCGTGGATGGCCTCCTCCAGATGTTGCCCGACTCTATAATGACTACATCACTAAAAAGAATCAGTACACAAAAGCAATAGCAAACAGGAAAAAAGAAACGTGGACCAACTTTGTTAAGGACTCTGGCAATGCAAATCCCTGGGGGCTCTTCTACAAAATTACAAGGGGGAAGACTTTCACCTCAGACATCTTAGGGTCTGTGGTCGTAGGAACGAATGAGTCAACTAATTGGCACGACTCGGTCAATCTCATTCTGGACAATCTTTTCCCAACTGATGACCCCTTGGAAGACCTTCCCGAACATGCTGATCTTCGAGCACAAAATGCTAATTACTGTTCTCAGTCCTTAGCTGACCCCTTTACCATGCTGGAGCTGGATACAATACTGAAAAAAATCAATCCCAGGAAATGTCCGGGCATGGACCTTATTGAATATGTTTTCATCCTCAGGTTCTACAAATTAAGACCATCACACCTTTTGCTGCTGTTTAACAAGTGTCTACGAGAGAGCCAGTTCCCTAAGTGTTGGAAAGAGGCACTGCTCCGGCTCATTAAAAAACCAAATAAGCCTTCAGGCCTATTGCACTATTGGCTAACCTCGGAAAAATATTAGAGCGGCTAATGGCCCAAAGAGTTACCACTTTGTTCCTTTCACAGGATTTAATCTCCTCACACCAGGCCGCTCCTGTGAAGAAGCCCTATTTGATCTGATCTTGCACCTGGAGAACTCAACCTCCAAATATGAATTAGCTATTTTTGTCGACTTCGAAGGAGCCTTCGACACTGTATGGTGGGAAAGTGCCCTTGAACGTCTCCGTGCCGCCAGATGCCCTTCCAATTTATACAAGCTGTTCCAGAACTACTTTTCAGAGCGTTCTGTAGTAGTTAAATCAAAATTTCTTCAGATCACAAGGCCTGTCTACCGGGGTTGTCCTCAGGGCTCTGTCCTGGAACATGGTTCTCCAAAATTGGCTTGGTAACTCCTTTGACAACACAAAAATTGTAGCATTTGCGGACGATCTCACCATTATCGTGTCTGGAAACTCACGCTCTGCTCTGGAAGCTAATGCTCAGCACGTTTTGTCCAATCTCTCCATCTGGACCAGGTTGAACAAGCTGCACATAAATCCAACTAAATCCAAAATGATGATCTTCAAGAACAAGCTTGACCTGCAGAGACCCCCGCAAATCAAGATCTCTATTGTGCAACTGCCTTTAGTTACGCAAGCAAGGGTCCTAGGAGTCACTATAGACCACAAACTCTGCTTCTTCCCACACCTCCAACGCCTCAGCACCAAAGTTAAAGGTTTTTCTGCCTCCATCCTCAGAGTCTCTCGAAGTGATTGGGGTTTGTCTAAGAGAACGTTATCGCTATACTACAAAGCAGTATTCCTACCCATTGTAACTTATGCTGCCGGAGTGTGGTTCCACCGTGCAGTTATCATAAAAATGAGAAACAAACTGAACTCCATCCAAAGAGGAATGATTCTGGCCACTCACCGTATATGCAGGACTGTCTCCACGGCAGCTATTCAGGTAATTGCGGGAACTCTCCTGCTTGATTTGTTTACAATCTTCCGTGGGCTCTGCTTCAGAATCAGAAAAAAAATACCAACCTGTATTCTGGATATTGAGCCTAATCTCACTGCAGATGATAAACGTGAAAAATCAAGATGTTACAATGAACTGATCAACATCTGGCAAACCAGGTGGAATACGTCGCCACAAGGCGCAGTAACCAAAAGATTCCTCCCCGAGGTAAAGTTTGCGATGACTAAAACTACAAGATCCTGGTTCTCTCTCAGCCTTGAAACGTCCTTCTTGGTGACTGGCCACGGCTCCCTGAATGAAAAGCTGCACCAACTGGGGCTTCTCGCTACCGACCTATGCTTTTGTGGAGGCAAGGAAAACTGGTACCACCTTCTTTTTGACTGTGACCTGTATGAGGATCTCAGAGATCAACTTCGGATAAAAATTCTGAACTTCTCCCCAACCAACGTGGATCAACTAATCCAGACTCCAGACAATCTTTCCTCCCTGCAGGCCTTTGCATCCGGCATCTTTACCCGGCGAAAGACCTTGTATGCCAATGCCAATCAAAACCAGATAAGCAATTCTACAGCCTAGATTTCACTCTTGTGAAGGGAAAGGCTAAATTCTAATTTTTTTTTTTATTTTACTTTATTTTTATTTATTTTCTTTTATTTATTTATTTCTTTTTTTCTCATACATAAATATATTACAATGGATTACTTTTATTATTATTATTTTTTTTTTTTTCCTCTCTCCTCCCTCTGGAATGGGCCCCCAGAGGTTCCTGGCCCATCTGCTGACAACAGCAGGTGGGTCAGAGTCTCTTTCGAGACGGTACGTGTTTTACTGGGACTGGCCCACCTTCCCGTGGTGTGGACGAGTACCCAGAATCATCTATCCAGGTGACTGATGCTTCTGGGTAGCCAAGAGGCCAGAACAGAACACACAAACCGACGTCACACACATCTGTAGTGATACTGTTCTTCACAGAGATACGAGGCGGAGTTGAACAAACGTTCTAGGTGCCGCCCTTACATATACACATGTCCACATAGTTGCTTGTGTAAGATCTTGGAAAGAATAGTCAACGCTAGACTCATATAGTATCTAGAAGCTAACGATCTCCTTTTCAGGATTCCGGAGAAACAGGTTAAAAATCGACGTGATTTATTCCTTTGATATGGCTTGGAGGTTCGGAATTTTAAAAACTTCCTTTCGAACCTGTCATTCCAAATTCGTGTAGGATTCACCCTCTCCCGGCCATCTTTTCAAGAAGAGGGAATTCCACAACGATCAGTTGTAATCGTTACACTTTTTGTTAAGTTGTTCTATTACTGAACAACCTTTTACAAAGTGCCCTCTTTGTAGACGGCTTTAGCATCTTTTGAGAGTCATCGAAAGGCAATAAAGAAATCCATTGACCACCAACTCTTGGGCAAGGGGTTCAGATTCTTGCCTCAGAAGACCTTCACCCTTCTTGGGGCTTGTATTCGATAAGTTGACATTTTTACCACATATCTCTCACCTGCAGTAAAAGTGTACAAAACCTCCTACATTAGACTATTGGTCCAAAGTGCTAGCGTACCTCGATGGCTACACCTAGTTCATACGTCGAAACATAGTGTTTTGTGGAAGGCGCCACCGGTGGTTTCCCACATCTGCACCATAGTACTCTGTGAAGAATTTACAGAATCTCTGTAAAAGCGTGGTGTCTGGTTTGTGACAGAGTTGTGCTGTGTTCTCTCTCTGGCTGCTTAGCCGCAAGGCCCCTAAGGGAACCCCATGTTGCCCGCCACCACCACTGGGAGGTGAGCCAGGCTGCCCTCCGCCAGGGTTGCCTGAGCTTCCTGACGGAGACCGAAAAAAAAAGAGAGAGGGGGGGGGGGGCATAGAAGAATAGAGGATTTGAGGGGGAATGAATTTTGGGTGGGTTGACAGTGGAGAATAAATCCACCCTAATTGGGCGAAGTATAGGAAAGAGTGTGGGTTTAAAAAGTCACAGGGGACAGGTGCCCCTGTGTAATTGTCAATGGCATAGTGCCTGTAGATCCCGCACCTTGGATGGTGCCTGCAGTGGATCCTACCCTATTTGGGTTTACATAATTATGTCTGCGTTTTTCTGGGGGGATGGAGAGTTATCCCACGCCGGTCCGGTTTAGTTCTTGAGCTCTGAGTTCTGCAGTCTTGGCTCGCCTAAGTGCAAATGTTTCTTGCGCGTAGGTGGTTAATGCTTTATAGGTATGTTCCTCGAGTAGCAGAGTGGATTCTTGATTGCGAGGGTTTCTCTGTATTGTGGTGAGAAATTTAAGCCTAATGTTGTCGTAGCTGGGGCACTCATACATGAGGTGCCCCCAGGACTCCTCTTCGCCGCAGTGGCAACGTGGGTCATTCTCGATTCCCATGGCGGTCAGTTTTTGTTGGAAGGATCCATGGCCGGTGATGATAAAGGTCACATGGAGGCCAGGCGAAAACCAGGGTGGAGGTTCTGGGTGAGTTGAACTTATGGCTGGAAGGAATCGTTTTGTGATGGCCCCTTTTGTTGTAGTGTCCCAGTCATGTTGCCATATCTCTTGTAGATGTTTGGTTATCCGTTGTCTTTCCTGCCTGGTGCCGTTTGTGGTGTCAAGTTGAAAATTTAGCAGTTGGGTTGGAACTCCCTTGCTTAAGTGATAAAAAAGCCCTCTTTTAACCACTTCTAAGTATAGTGGCTGACATCCAGTTAATACCTGCAGAGCAGGGGTGCTGACGGTGCGGCATGCCCTGCAAATTGAAAGGAGCATGAATCTCTGGATTGAATCCAGCTTACGTTTATTTCTTGCTAGGATGGCTTTTCAGTACCAGATGGACGCACCATAACACACAATTGACACGTATGCCGCTTGGTATATCAGAGTAAGAGCTTTGTGCTTCAGCCCCCAGTCTGCCCTGCTGACCCGCCTTATCATAGCACTGTACCTTTGAATTTTCTTGGCTAGATACTTTAGGTGGTGGCGGAAGGTAAGCCCCGAGTATAAGAAGATACCTAGGAGCTTGACTTCAGTGTGCAGCCATATGGGCATAAAGTTTAATTTTATTGTAGGTGGTCTTGTGATTTGTAGCCTGCCTTTAAGGACTATGGACTTTGTTTTCTCTCCTGAAATGGTAAGGTTGTGCAGGGCTGCCCAGTTCTGAAGTTTTACCAGTGCTCCATTTGCCATTTTCTGCAGGTTCGTCCTGGTGTTAGCACATACCAAAAGGACAAGATCATCCGCAAAGGCCAAGGACTCAACACCTCCCAGGTCCATGTACAGGACAATAGACCAGAGGAAAGGGCCAAGCACAGAGCCCTGCGGACAGCCTCGATCGATGTACCTAGTCACTGTCTGGAATCTGTTGGAAACATTTGTTTGCCGAAGTCTACCATGATTGCAAGGGAGTATTTAAAGGCTGTGTGAGTTGCTTGAGTGATTAAACTGTTAATGGCATCTTCTGTGCTACTACCTACTTTGAATCCAAATTGCTTGTCCTTCATATCTGGCGGTTAAGCGAAATAGGAGTAGGCGTTCTTGTAGCTTGGCCATTACAGAGAGCAAGGCAATCGGGCGGTAGGAGGTCGGGATTTTTCAATATAAATTTCAGGGTTGCCGTTTCGAAACAACTGAATCACTACTGTCGCCGCTGACAACCCTACGTGGGCATAATCCCTCGGAGGTAGCAGTTCGTAGAATCGCCGTCCTCCCCACACCTGAGTTCGAGTTCCGTTGATATCGTAAGGAATTTTTTTTTACAACCTGGCTGAAATTGTTGGTTTTCGTCCAGCAAAAACAGAACACCCGCATTTTACAGACTTATGTACGGAGCAATATGGCCTTAGTCGCTGATGCTCCTAAAACCCTACGTGGACATTCTTTTACAAGCTACAAAGATGATTGAATATCACGCAACTTCTCCATTAAAAACTGGGGTAAGGCTCCCTTCGATCCGAATGCTATGGGTCAAATTACAACTCCCCCAATTATCAAAAGTGTATGGTGTATACTGACTTTTTAAGTTTACTAAAGGCTTTATCGGGTTTGAGTGTTTTTCGATATCTGCTGGATCACCAGCCCACTTGGGATCAAAGGATTTTTAAGTCATCTGGCTGAATCTTGTACACTCAATCAGATTTTATCTATTTGAAATCATTTTACCTGTATATAATATTTGCACTTTTATTGTTACATATTTTGACCTAGTGACCTAATTTGTCAGGTCACTGAAATCTTAACTGTTATATGACCTGGTTTTGGTGCACTATAGCCTCAGTTGCTAATTCCCCCCCCCCCAGCCTGTGTATACAATGTTTCACAATAGAAACAACTCCTAATCGCAACATTATGCTTCTTTCTTTCTTCCCATTAAGGACAAGAAAGCTGTTACAATCTATAGCGAAGAATATGCGTTTTGGAAAGTTTACGGATGCAATATAGTCGTAATGATCCCTCGTGGCCTTAACTGCCTCTGTAATCAATATAATCCAGCCCTTACTATCTGTTTATCCTTCGCGTTGATTGCCTGCAGCAACATTATAACAACTTGCGGTATTCAAATAAGGCTCGTTTTTTCCTTAACTTGCCCAGAATACCAGGTAGACTTTGTATAATCTTTTTGTGATGGAAGAGGCGTTTTTTTCAGTGACCAAAACATACTTAGTGAACGTCTTAAGCGAGCGATTAAAGTTCAGCGTCTTACCTCTGCATTGTTAAGGAGGATACCAGCTGCGTTTGACTGGAGTATCAGAATTATAAAATCAATATTAACAGAAGTTTGTTAACATTCCCTTAGAAAAGAGTGGTGGACGAGGGTGACTGGTGAATTCTAACAACAGAGCAGTATTAAATGTTTTTGGTTTTATAGCTCACACGGAATCTTAGAAGAGAGTTACACTTATGTGAAGCGAAGTTTTACCCACACACTTGTATGAACCCTAAGTTCGAACTGGATTATTTTGTTATTTAAATCAAACCAACCTTCACAACACATTTGGACTAATCTTTCAAATCCGGCGCTTTAAATTGGAACCTCATATTAATTCATGCCATTTGTGTATCACTGGAAAATTCGCTTCAATTCTAATAAAACATTTTTTATATAGGATGGAAACGTCACCAGCTGAGAATTGCATTATCACACCATCTGTTGGCATAGATGGTGTTACTTTATCTATATTATGGTGACTTGGTTAAACCATAATAGACAACTGGATCTAATGGTCCAATTTTAGTTCGGGATTTATTGGGAACAGCAGAAAGGAAAAGAGGGGTGGAGGAGTTGCTATGCAATATTATGAAAGTCACCACCCAACAAGAATAAAATTAAGTCAAACTGAAAACTTTGAAGCTATCTCCGCCTCAGACAACCCGGACCGAGCTTCTTGTGTGGATAACAGAGAATATTGCCACTGATCATAACTGGAGACTTTAATATGCCTAGCCCAAGACACGATCATGCTAAAGAACACCTTGGCGCACCCTTATGACTGACCCTACTAGGGGAGAAGAGTATTTGGACTTATTGTATCATAATCTGAATAACATAAAAAAAAAAAATGTCGCCCCTCGAACTAAATTCCAGTCAGATCACTGCCCAATATGCTGTGAAATTTCCTCATCCAATAGAGCAGGTGTGCAACAAATCAAACTATGAAATTATTTTCGAACCTACAACTGGAATGCGCTACAATAAACCGTGGTTCATGGCGAAATTCCGGATTTAATGAAGACCTCAAGGACTATAAGAAAAAAAGAGCCATCTTCTAGAAAAAGAAACGACTTGGTCACTACGAAGAGATTCGTCAGCAAAAAGGCTACTGGATTTGAACTACATTCAGACACTGGGATAAAGAATGCATTATCTGACACATTCTTTATCCCAGAAGGGTTTTAATCAATGCTATTAATTCCTTGCCTAACAAATCTACAATCGGCCCCTACAGATTCCCAATTTTTAGTGCTTATATTGTTGATGTGTTGTTGCACATATTCCAGAACATTCTGAAAGATGGAATCACTACTATATGAGGCCGGTGCCAAAAAAAGAAGAACCCTAATTGTACAACATCAAGAACACTCCCTCAGAGAGGTGTTTTATCAGTCGCTCTGCTACATGAACTGCATTTATACTTGGGTAAAATAGGTTTATGGCTAAACACTGACAATAAAGGATATAATTGAGTTATCTATAAATGGAGCACAGGCTAAGAAAGTCAGCTCCTACACTGATCTTGGAGCGACGTGTGATGAACAAAAACTCTCGCTGCCATTTGGGCTGTAAGACATGCGATAACTGGGATTCGGAATCAACAACTATTGACCCAATACATCTTTGGATGTATTGGGTCAATTTTCCTGTTTCCCTCTATGCCCCAAATACCTATATTAAGAAGTTTCTCAGCGTGCTCCGGTGGTTGAATAGGATTGCCGGGAAGCCCTTTACAGTTTCAAAAATCTATACTGTATACAAACCTAAACGTAGCTTCGTGGATACAGATGGTCACCATGCGTAACATCAGCACCCTTGCACTACTTCTGACTGGGAGTTTAGATGCCCCACAAATTGATAATGTAGTGGTCAGGCCACGCCCTATGGTGCTGGATGATTTCCTGAACACCAAACTCAACAATGTACAAACCCAGGCCTATGCAAATGACCTGGTCATGCTCTTTTCTGCCAATAACAGAAGCCAACCAGGCCATCTCTACCCTTCAAGCTTGGGCAGAGCATAACAACCTAAAGATCTCCCCAGAGAAAACCAATTCGATCCTACTAAAAGGCACCCTTGATTTGAGAAGACCACCCCAAATCAAGGTCAATGGTGTTACAGTAAAACTAAAAACAGAGCTTAAATATCTAGGTTTGATCTTAGACAAAAACCTTTCTTTCACTCCTCATCTAGACCAACTCAGGATTAAGATCAGGAAGTATGCTGCCCAAGTCTCAAGAGTTGCCCGGAAGGACTGGGGCTTAAAGAAGAGAACGCTGTCACTCTTCTATAAGGCAGTTTTCATCCCGGTTATCACCTATGCTTCTGGAGTCTGGTACAAGAAGGCCAATACCGTAGTAAACAGATCGCGCCTAGGAACTATCCAGCGCTCTCTTCTCCTTCTGTCCTCGCGTGCCTGTCGCACTGTCAGCACCCATGCGCTCCAGGTCCTCACTGGATCTCTTCCACTGGACCTGGAGATTGTTCGTCATGGGTTGCTCTACCAAATAGCCAAAGGAAGAGCAGTTACTTGTGCAGGTTTCACCACTGACCCAGCAAATAATAGAAACGCTGAAAAGAAGAGACTTAATGAACATCTAACAGACACCTGGCAAGAAAGATGGCAGACATCAACTAAAGGCGCTGTCACCAAAAGATTCCTCCCTGATGTCAGGGCCTCCTACTCCCTCACACCTGTCTGGTTTTCACCAGGACTCTATGCTACCTACCTCCTCACTGGACATGGCTCCTTCCAGAAAAAACTACATGACTTCAGAATTTCAGACTCACCCCGCTGCCACTGTGGAGAGGATCAGACGTGGGAGCACCTTGCCCACAGCTGTGAAATCTACGAGGACCCTAATAACAAAACTACGCTTCAACTACCAAAATCAAGAACACCTCACCCTACAGAATGAAGAAACTTACCGAGCTCTGACTCAATTTGCAATGGACTTATTTACCAGGCAGAAAGCGCTACCACCACCTTAGTATCCGAATCAATAGGTCATAACAACCATGACTGCCAATTGTTGCTACGCATCATTGAGCCATGGATGCTAACGCCTTGGACCAACTTGACCAGCAGTGCAATAAAAGACAGGGTCCGCACATACCTTGACAAATTCCTCATCATTGATTTCTGGACAAACTTCTCTAGACCAGATGTGACACATCTCATCAAGAAGAGGCCTAGCATCGATCCCTGGACTTGACCACCCCCACTGTTCGTTCTGATGGACTACTGGACCAGCCTTCCGTCTGGATGCGACACAGACTCACCAAATGGAGCCCCAATGACGGCACCTGAACTAGACCCATCCACCATAGCAGCACTCACACTGCTGGATTTCCAGCAAGTTGTCGGCTCCAACTGACTGGCCGTGCTAGCTGTAGCTACCCTGAACTTGCGGAGTATATCTCTCTCTCATTTTTTATTTATTTATTTATTTTTTTTTTTTCGGCTTCTTTCTTCTGTTTCCTGCCATCCGTTCTTTTACTCCCCCCCCCCTATTTTTCTCTTACAGAATGATTTTTTTTTGTGGGGTGGTGGTTTTCGTCCACCCGCCACCCCACTCCTCTCTCTGGTGAGGCACTGGGCATGCCACACTGTCATCAGGGGCCATCTTCCCTTTTGGCCCCTTTCTTCTGTTTCCTACCCTCCAGTCTTCTGCCTTCCTCCCTTACTTTTCTCTTGCACAACGTTTTTTTTTATTTAGTTTATATATTTATATATACACACACACACACGCATGCCCCACAGGTCTAAATCTAAAAACATCAAAATTACCGCCCGACCTATTTGGCCTTAGAACAAGTTATCAGCGAAGAACCCTACGCTCTGTTAAAATTACAACCGTTGCTCAAGAAACAGCGATCATCTCATTCTCAAATCTGGTCCTAGCTACTGAAATCCCAGGAAAGTAGGTGCCAGGACCCGCCAGAGTACTCTAGCTACAGTGGCACACCCGGTCAGCCTCCCCGTGGCATGGTGTGGTAACGTCGGGTCCCACTAGGGGCTCGGCGGAACAAAGGGCACAACACAATATACAGCACATGACCCCCACACAATGTACACCCGCGGAGATGGGAGAAATCCCAGGAGCCGTTAGACACTAACATACCAGAAGAGGGCGCTGTATCGTCCAGTGTGGCTCATGTGTTCTGAATGTGCTCCTGCTTTTTGAGATATTTAATGCGTTCATTGACAACCCCCTTATGTGTAAATATGTTTTCCTAGAAGTTAAAGTTGTGGTGAGTTCATAGGTGATTTTTTGGTTGTTGGGACCGTGGGGTTGTGGAATTATTTGCATGAGATTATATTACAAACTGAGTAATTGATTTCATAGTGCTTTTACATATATCACTGAAATCTCCCATAGAGATACCATTATCCCATAGACTTTGTATGGATGATAATGGCGACTTGAAATATTCCTTTTTTTGAAATTAGTCATGGAGACGGAAAACATTTACTAGCGCCATCGCAGTATTTTGACTTAATATCGTTTGTTCATTAGTTTACTTAAGCCTTCTGCTGGATAACATTGTGGGCTTGTTTGGGCTATCATTTCTCAATCTTAAAGTTGATATTTCTCCTCATCTATTGGTCCTTGGGACCCCGTTATTGGTAGGTGAGGATCTTATAAAAATACTTAATTTCAAGAATTTTTCTGGCGCCCTCAGGCTATTAGGGACTGAGATCTAGACACTGCTTTTCGAAGATTTCAGAACTTCCCTTCCACTTTCCATCCAGCTGGATAAGTGAAATACATGTACATATTAAACATAGACATATTGATATAACTCTGTCTTTAGGGTGCTAATGAGTATCCTATTAGGATTGAGAAGACAAGTTTAGAACAAGAGGATAGACAATAGTCGTGTGGTTTTTTTTTTTTTTTTTTTGCCTACACTTATCTGACATGGATACTGACTTGGACCATGACCAAGTTAGGATACTGACACAAGATATTGACATTGAGAATTCTTCTGGATCAGAGTCTACGGATTCATCTAAGAAAAAAAAGGGATGCAGGGGGAAGAAAACTCCCAAAACTCCTAGAATTACTCAAGCTCGAGGAGATAAAAACATTGTGGTGGAGAGTCCCTCTGTTTCGTTGGCTTCTGAGCCGCCGATGGTCATTGTCGATAGTAACTCGATTCCAACAGAATCTTCTGAAGATCTTTCTCTAACAGAGGGATTGGACCTGGGTGGGTCTTTGAATGCTTCAATTGTATATGCGACGGTTGCCAAAATCAGGAAAGCTCTGGGAGAGTTTCTATCAAAGGATTCTAGCAAGATAACTAAGTCTGCCTCTAACCGCATTCATAGTCTATGGGCGGATCTAGAGGCAGTTACCACCGCAATCTTAATTGACAATGAACGACTTAAGACCAAAGCATCTGAATTGGACAAGATGATACAGATCCAACGTGACCTACATCCTCATAAGACTTTTACGGAAGTTGTTCGTGGTGGGACAAAGCGAAATAGACAGACTCCTGAAATAACAGAGATTCCTCTGCTAACGTCTTCAGTGGAGGTGGCAGCTTCTTCGGGCAGACCAATTGCTGGTGAAGATAGGATGGATTCCGGAAGTGGGATCTCTGATTCCGAAAACATACTAATACTTAGGCCCTCAGCAGAATCTTCCCTGGCGTCTAGCCAGGATATCAGGAAGGCAGTTACTGAAGTGATTAAAAAAGATCACAAGGACATGAAAATCAAGGGTGTACGTCTATTGAGAAATAAAGGTGTGTTGTTAGAGACAACAAATCCTGATGATGCCAAGAAGATCTCAAGTGCTTCTGCATTAAAAAAAGCAGGATTATCAATAGAAAAACCCAGATTGTCCGATCCTACAATTTTGATCTACGGTGTCCCGAAGGAATATTCTAAGGAGGATATTTTGGAGGATTTAATTAATAAAAATTTAAAAGACTTTGGTTTTAGCCAGGAGGAAGTTAAGAATGAGATTACATTCAGATTTAACTCTGGCACCGGAACCAGAGTGACCAATTGGGTTATTGGTTTCAGCCCACGCCTTATGGGACACGTGATTCAGAGTGACAAAATTTATCTAGGTTTCACGTCACATAGATTTCGTAAGTTTACACTTGTAAGCAAATGCTTCAGATGTCTAGGATATGGTCACAGTGCGCAGTTCTGTTCCCATAAAGCTGTATCTTGTGGCCACTGCGGGGGTGGAGGCCATGTTTTTTCTGACTGTATTCACAAGGAGGAACCACCACAGTGTGTTAATTGTAAACGTAGAGGTAGGGATTGTAATCACTCGGTCAGGGATAATAAATGCCCTGAGTATCTTAAAGCTGTTGAATTGACAGACCGAAGAACCAGACATGAATAATACAACGGTAATTGATTCAACAAGTGTTAACCTGCAATACGGCGAAATAAAAATTCTTCAGATTAATGGGCAAAGATCTCGTGCAGCGGCGGACGAGATTAGGAAAGCTGCTGATGATCTGGGGTTTGATATTGTATGCTTGCAAGAACCGTATTACTCTTCTCAGGTAGGGGGTTCAGCGTATAAAGTTATAGGATATCCAATTTCGGCAAGGATTATTGCCTCAAGTGACGATCGACCCAAGGCCGCCATAATTATCTTTAACAGTGAACTAGTAATAACAACTATATCAAGTGAATGTTCTGCTACCACAGTTTGTATCCTGGTTTCCTCCAGGGACCAGTCGTTTTATCTGGTTTCCCAGTATTTTCCTCCCTCAGAAGATATTCAGCCAGCCTTACACAGACTTGACAGGGTATGTAGCAGATTTTCAGCTAAAAACCTACTAATTACAGCAGATTTCAACGCTAAGTCTACACTTTGGAACAGCGGCTTTTCTGATGCTCGAGGCGAGCAGTTGGTGGATCTGATCTTGGATCATAATCTCTGTGTAAAGAACTTGCCAAATAAACCATATACATTCTCGACGACAAATGGTGAATCTAATATAGATGCTACTTTAACCTCCATTAATCTGGTGGATAGGGTGCAAAATTGGGACGTCAATCCGTATCTAATTAATAGTGACCATCGAGCAATCACCTTCTCGATTTTACCGGAGGATAGGCAAGTGAATATAACAATAAGGGATTTAAGGCGTTTTCGGATGGACAGGGTGAACTGGACCAAGTTTCGTGAATATCTGAATACAATTTTTAATGGAGATAACAAAGTAATCATTAACACCTTAACAGCAAAAGAATATGTTTTTCTGGTTCAATATCATTTATATCAAGCGATGGCCTACTCGACGAAAAGAAAACAGACAGGAAGAACTTCTGTCCCATGGTGGTCTTCGACACTAGCTGAATTGAGACAACAAACTCAACAAGCACGAAAAGCATACCAAAGGAATAGGCATCTATCGGACGCAGACACTCAGGCTTTGAAAAATGATTACAGAGACTTGAGGAAGAGGTACCATAAAGCAATTGCTGATAGCAGGCAAAATTGTTGGCAACGTCTGGTGAAGGAAACAGGAAATGCTGACCCTTGGGGTATAATCTATAAGCTTTCAAGAAATAAACTTTTGTGTGGTGAAATTTACAACACGATAATTAGAGAGAATCAAGAAACTTCGGACTGGGAATCTACAGTCGAAGGGATAGTGAGTAGCCTATTTCCGGAAGATTTGCCGTTTATGGACAGCCCTGATCAAGCGGAAATTAGACGCATTAATCGTGAATATAAGGGGACAACCGAAACTGCCATTTTTAATATGCTTGAGCTAGGTGCTGCAGTAGCTAAATTGAACCATAAAAAATGTCCTGGCATTGACCTCATTGAGAATCAAATAATTGGAAAATTTTATGAATTCTTCCCTGAGATTTTATTAAACTTATTTAATAAATGCCTGCTAGAAGGGCTTTTCCCTCTCGAATGGAAGCTTGCGCTCTTAAAAATCTTGCATAAACCGGGAAAGCCAAAAACAAACCCCAGAGCATACAGGCCAATCTCTTTATTGGCAAATCTTGGCAAATTATTTGAAAGGATGATTGCCCCAAGGATTTTTAAATTATTTACAGAACATAATCTCTCCTCTGATTGCCAGTTTGGATTCAAAAAAGGACGTTCCACTGAGGACGCAATCTCAACCCTGCTGACTTACATTCAGGAGGCAAACAGCAAATATGTTCTTGCTGTTTTTATTGACTTTGAGGGCGCTTTCGATTCCCTTTGGTGGGAGAGTGCTCTCAGGTCACTGCAACTGGCAAAGTGTGATGACTACCTGTTCAGAGTCCTCAGATCTTACTTTAAGGATCGACAAATTAGAGTATGTGCAAAGCATTTATCATACACGACTACCGTTTCAAGAGGATGCCCTCAAGGTTCAGTCTTGGGACCTCTCTTTTGGAATGCAGTGCTAGACCAGTGGCTCACGAAGGATAGCGATGAGTTCATCAAAGTTGCATATGCAGATGACTTGGTGGTGGCGGTGCAGGGAGGATCAAGACAAATTCTCGAACAAAAAATTCAGTCAGTTTTGAATAATTTAGTGGCATGGGCGGGTTTGAATAAACTAAAGATTTCTGTCACCAAGACCAATTTCATGGTGTTTAAACACCACTTCGATTATGGAAGGCCGCCAAAGGTAACCCTATATGGTACTCAAATTCCATATGTACAGAACACCAAATATCTGGGTTTAACTTTAGATGATCGTCTCAGGTTTCATGTACATGTCACTAAAATCAATGAAAAAATCAAAAAATTCGTAGCTGCAGTTGTTAGAATTTCCCGCAAGGAATGGGGTTTATCCAAAAAAAATCTGGTATTGTACTACAAGACGATATTTCTTCCCATTGTAGATTATGGTGCTGGTATTTGGTTTGCGGCTGCTACCAAGGTTACAACTAAAGCCAAGCTTCTGTCCCTGCAACGTACAATGTTGCTTACAGTTATACGTGCTCCAAGGACAGTGTCGACAAATGCCTTACAGGTTATTGCAGGTACCATCCCCTTGGATTTACACATTATTTTCCGAGGTATTGTATATAACTTAAAGAAGGGAAGGGCGTTACAAATATTGAATATCACCTCTAATCCAAATAACAACATAAAGGAGGAAAAACGTAGAATTTGGGGCGAGCTTGTGAATTGCTGGCAGCAACGTTGGGATTTGAGTGAGTATGGAACCATTACAAGAGGCTTCATTCCAGCCGTAAGCTTTGCAATGGACAGGAGGGTGTCGTCTTGGTTTGCTCCCACCATGACAACGAGTTACTTAATCACTGGACATGGCTTAAGGGCCAAACTATTTGAAAGAGGATTAGAACCTGACCCCTACTGTTCGTGCGGTGAGGTGGAATCTTGGAGACATGTCATCCTTGAATGCGGACTGTATACTTCAGACAGGCAGGAATTACTAAATAGGTTGCCAAACCTCACGGAGAATAATTTACCTCTCTTGGTTCAGAGGTGGGACATCTTTGCTTTGCTTCAGGAATTCTCGGCCAAAGTTTTTAAAAGAAGACAGGAGCTAAGAAATCTATTGCAGGATACCAATTAAGGGAAGTGCTGCACATTTGACGACAGAACACTTCGTGTAATGTCATCTTTATAGGATGTTTCTTGTCTACAGCGAGATGATCTTCTGCTCCTGGACACCCAAATGCAGGCTTCCATTTTTGGATGGACTCTAAGTGGAGAGAATGTTAATGTTTCTAAGTGTTAAGTTAATGTAAGTGTATGTATTTGCTATTTGCATGTAAATAATCGTATAATGTTGCTTTTTTTTCAACTTTATTTTATTTTTATTTAATAATATATTTTTTTTTTTTTTCGCTGGCCTCCAAGTTTGGGCAGCCTTGGGGGCGGGATTGCTGGCACCTACCAGTATAGCACTACTTCCGGTAGGTGCAATATTTGTGCATTACAGCACACATAGAGAATGGTGGATCCAGGTGTTAGTTAATCCCTGGTGGCAAAATGGCCTGACATAATGCTCTTTTTTTCAGGCCTGTCTTGCAGACGTTCTGAGCTTTCTCAGGAGTAAAAGGTGGAGATGGGCTTGTGTCTAGGAGCCACCCTTCATATCAGGACACACACAATCAATGTACAGAAAGACTACAGTATATATAAGAGCATGTATATAAATCTGTATATAAATATTGTATATAAATTGATTAATATTGTATGTAAATTGATTAAGATAACTTGAGAATGTATATACAGTTGTGTGTTAATAAATAAATAAATAAATAAGACACTAACATACCTTATACCCTCAGTCTCCGAAGCGCTCTGCAGCTCTCTAGACACTTCAAAATCGACCCGAACAGGTACTGCCACGAGGAAGGTGATAGCAGCGGACTTGTATACTGCACTACAAATTTAATGAAGTAGAGAGTGTACATCTGTATTAGCCACCCTCCTAGATAATGTCTGTACAGGGGTGTTAGATAAATAAACTGATAATAATTTAAATATTTCAGTAAAGAGATTACATTTTCAAACTTCTGTGTTCGTGGCTTGCCAATTTTGAAGTGAATGATGGTTAATCTTTGTTCCATTGTTACTCTCAGCGAATATGAATTACCATTATTCAGTTTATTGATCGAAGTCAAAGTAATTAGTCTCATCACAATAATATATTGCATATTCACGAAAAACTATAATTATGGTAATTAATTGCTTCTTATTATAATTCCTACAACTTAACAAATTATCACATTGAGCAAGGGATTCTCCAATAATGAATTATAACCATGGTTCTCTTTTACATTATCTGTTACTACCGTTTCATTTATAAAAGAAAAAAAAAATTTCTGGTAGTTGATAGCGCGTTTCTTATACACAAGAGATGACTTGTCTCAATTTGGGAAACAAAGTTGTAAATACGTCATTAAGTCTGTTATATCTTTGTTCGTTTTTTTCCTTTTAAACTGATTTCCCTTCTATTAAGCACACAGCCACGAGTTGCCTTGGTATTGCACTCTCCAATGGAAAAGCATATTGCTGCTTTTTCTGTTTTTTTTTTTTTTTAAGTGCGGATGGTCCTCAGACTGGCTATTTATCCATCGATAAGATCAGAACTAGCCTGGGTAGAGGTAAATCCACCAATATACTTCTCCATTGGTTTAGTGCGTTTTGCAATAACAAGGCAACTCGTCGTGAAGGGCCTCCACACTGTAAGGTAGGTAAACTAAGTAACTAACATTACGAAATGTGGCTTTGACCTCTAAGAAAAATAGTGTTATATAGCATAGGCTTTTAAAAGCAACTCGCTGTGCTCTTGATTTATATATTTTAAGCAAAATCTAATTGCCTCCTACAAGACAATGTTCTAAATTTTCATGTATGTATAAAACTCTGTTGTACATCTTATTTAAAGACTTAATTTATTATTAGTAGTAAGCAATAATTAACTTTGCCATAAAATATTCATATTAAAGTTAAATCAGCTATTAAAATATCGTATCTTTTGATTTAAGTTTACACCCAAGGTAACTAACGCAGGTTGATTTCGAAAGAACACAATTTATGTACATTATCGTTGTAATTAGGTCACCTGTGGCGCAGAATTTAGTGTACTTTCTGTTGGTGGATTCATGTCTTCCTCACACCAGGTGGAAAAGACCTGAGTTCGAATCCTCTTGATGATGATGGGACGAATTTTTATGGGCCTTACACAAAGTGGCGATGTTAGATGGTTTTTTCGTCCAGCAAATAGACAGTGGACCTCAGAACACACGCAATATGGCCTTAAAGCCGATGCTCCTAAAACCCAACAAGAACCACCATTGGGAGATGTAAGAATTCCAATTCGCTGCTTGCATGCACCTCTGCTAATTTATCCATGAATGGCGTCCAAGCATAAAATTTTAGTCGATAACTTCCGATGCCTTATTATAAAACAGGAACTGCTATTCTTCAGCAACCCTACAAAGTTCTAAAAAAATAAAGGTGAAACACTAATATTTTTATTACTGAATATACTGTTTAAGGTAACAGATCCTCGAACCATGTGTGCGATTGATCCAGATTTTCTTTTCATTGCACATAGTGCTCAAGCGGTGGAGGAATATCTTGAAACTGAAGTAATCCAACGAGTGTCATGGCCAGCACGATCACACAACTTAAATCCTATCGTACATGTGTGTTACATTGCACACCCACAGCCAAGGTCTGCGCTGGTGGAAGATTGGGATTTGTTGCCACAGCATCTTGTATCGATTTCTTTAATTCTTATACAGCCCCTTATACTTGCCTGAAGTCTCCTCCTTTCATCTTTATTCTATGGTACACCACCATACCAAATTATGTCCTATTGCGACGAGCAGTGTAATTAATTGACATCAAGATATTATATAGACGCATTCCTATACTTTCTTATTCAGTAAGTGTGACTTCGTATAATTATAGTATAGCAATTAGAATCTAGGGGAAAAGATGGACAGGCGTTGATCACGAGTATCACTATTGGCTGGGTAAAAGTGGAGTTGTAAATTTTTAGTGTAGCGAGGATTTTCTCTGTATTTCTTGTTGTCTATCAGTTTCGCTGTACTGAAGCCAAGAGATGTGTTGGCTCCTTTTAAGTTTGGATTCGATATATCTTTTTAGCAGGTGTGGAGCAGCATTTGCATGGCATTCCAGCGTAGAGAAATCAGCCTCGAATGTAGGAGGTCATGTGTTCTGTGAATGATAGCTTGTAGAGTACGACTGCAGATCCATGCGGCTGGCCTCAAAGAGAATCATATTTGTTGTGAAGAGAATGGCGGACAGGATCCCGTCTTGTAGCATATCGCTATCAGTGCTGGAGTTACACAGAGAAGGATGCTCTCTGCCATTATCTTTGTTGTACCTCTGTTATTAACGTACTGAAATCTAAAGTCCTATGCTGACGATCAGAAACTGTATAGCTAACCTTCACAACGACAGCGCTATAAAAGTGGCAGGTGACACGTACATTAAGAAAGTCAGGCTTGACAATCCTTCATTTTGTGAGCACTTAAAATGACTAAGTCGAAAGCCTATGCCATGCTGTGGGACACAAGAAGTTTCTGGAATTAACAACGCATTCTTACATTTCAATATGCCCAGAGATATTTCTATCATACTGACATCCTGCCCTTCTCACTGATTGGGGGAAATATCCTGAAGTGGCTGAATAGGGTCATCTTCAATCCAAATCTAATCAGCTTTCGAGGAGGATCCATCTCCCCCACCTGGGAAATGGGTTTTCCATCCAGAGAACAGACACACCGACTTTTAGAACGTATAATTTATAGACGCTTTTAATCTAGAGTTGGGACAATTCCTTTTCAGGAATCTTTATTATTTTTTCATTAGGATAATAGCTCTTGAATTCTACAGTGATTTTCCACATTAGTATTTGGATTGATCAACAGAGGATGACGGGTGCCCTTTATAATTCGAGAACTAGGAATAAGCTACAGAACCAAATTTAATCGGGATGTAGCAGAAGAATCGTGCTTACCCCACGCTTTCTTAGAAACAATAATCACCATTTCCCGTACGCCAACAATGGGGAGGGGGTGTTGTTATCCGTCTCCTGGCAACTATTCAGTGCTCTTTCAATGGAGCCGAATGCTTTTATTCTTCGTATAGGAGACCTTTGGAGAAATCATCGGGATGAATTGAAACGGGATGTTCCCAGAAGTTATGAATTGTGTCCAGAGTAAGAAGGGGAGATTCGCTCTGACGAATGTCTTCCTCGTAATCTTAATCATATATTGTGGACTTTTTTCTATGCGTATTAATGGGGAAGCTGGACTGCGCGCTCCTCTGGATGCGATTTCCTGACCCCCGTTCAGAGTTCATTTACGAAGGATTGCAACGGGGCCAGAGGAAACAACAACGCGTGAAAGCCTTTTAATTAAGCTTATGAAACGTGACTGTTAAAAAAAAAAGACAAAAAACAATTTCTCTTAAGGAAAATGTCTTGGCCTCAGGAATTCTTTATTTCGCTCTCCTTTCATGCATCGGCGCTAAATGAGGGACTTAAGAGTTGTTAATGACGGCTTATCTCGCATCTTTCGGAGCGCAGATGCGGAAGGACAAAATTACGGAACTAATGCGGTGACTTCTTCCCGTTAGAGAAGACACGCGCCACATGGGTCGAGGCAGTTAGCGAAAATGTTAAATATCTGTAGGGCCGGCTTCCTAATGCTAGCGCTCTGCTGCTTCTATATTGTTGCGTATTCGCTCGGAGGCGATTAACACGGAACACAATCGGAATGCCAGCCGCCCGCAGTGTCATCCAACGCTGGACGGAACGCAAAGTAATAAACATGAAAAGAGGTTGGAATTGCATTTTCTAGTATATAAAATGGGAAGGAAAATATTAAAAAGGTGCCTTTCCAAATCTTCGTTTATTAACAACTAACTGATCAAAGTTAATTTTTTTTTCTAATTTCCTTAATGAATATAAATAAGTACAAAGTTTTTTTATAAAAATATTTTCATAAAATAAATTTTACATCCTATGCTGACGCTATGGATAGAAGACACGCAAATAGACCTTTTTTTTTATTTCTTAAATGTATAATCGCACATTATGGAAGGGAAACAAATGGTAAAACAAAATTATTTCTTAAGTTAACTGTTTTCTTATTAAAAAAGATAGAGCAGGCTGAGGTTCATAGTATTTTCCAAATAATGATAAATAAAAAGGGGATCATGGTTTGTTTTTAAAATTGCAACAAAGAGCGCGAATGAGTGTTAAGTTGCTTCATCAGGTATTTACAACTTTGTTTCCCAAAATGCAGGGACGCCTACGTGAAAAACAGGTTGTGGTAGCACACGGGTAGAAAGATTAATTTTTAAAAGAAAGCTCAAATGTATCTTAAAACGATTTCAAAAATAAGGGTGCAGTTTTAAAGGAGATGAGCGCATCTTTCATCATTTTTTAGAAGTTTCACGCAGTCCTTACTTCAATGTTGTTGCACCGGGCGTTCAATTTTCAACACCGCCCCTTCTTTTCTTTCCAATTGCCTTCAAATCACTTGGCAAATGTAGAGCAGCCAGGAGACGCTCACGTGACCGATTTTTGTACTCAAAGAACTTTATGACGAGGCATTTAGGTGAATTGTGGCAAAACTTAAACAGTCATTTAGTCTTATTCTAAAGCGCGGTATCTGTTCTCGCCCTCAGTTGAGTGTTTGGCAAACGTCCAAACAATAAAATGCGCTCTTTTGGAAGCACAACTTGAAGAAGAGAAATCAAACAAAACGCGATTCATCGACGCTGAAAAAGGCATTAGGTGTTTGGGGGTCGAGTAGAGGGGCGAGATTGCCCATTCCTGTACTGATCTGTCCATTTACTGCGTTCTTTTATCAGTGGAGAAGATTAAGGGACGTTTATTGAGACATGCCCTCCTTTACTGGATCAGAAAGCCGTTTGGTTTTATTCAGCTTAATTTCGACGTAAATACACGAGCTTTTATCAGGCACTTCTTCCTCTATGACACGTGTAACCAGAGACTTTCCCTTCGCTTGTTTTTTTTTTTTCCTTTTGCTACTTGAGTGCAAATCTCATTACTAAGTCTTTGTTCCTGCTATGCGAGGTTGGAAGTTTGGATTTCAAGTAGCAGAAGATTTATAAATCCTCATCAGATACGAACCGCTTTATTTTCAGTTTAGAAATCTCGTTTTAAATTAGAGAAGATGTTTACATTAATTTTATTCTTTGTCTGTCTTTTTTTTTTATTAAAATGCTCTGAAAAGCTGCTTAATAACAAGCCTTGCATTCTTTGATGACGTATTAACAGTAGGGCATTGTTGCGAAGAACTGGCGTGCATTGTTGGCTTAATGCTGATTATATGGCTCACAATTGTTGACAAAACTGTGGTAGGAATTTTAATTGTTGCATACTAAAAATAAGACGAGAGGGAAATGAGCATGCGCACAGTGACAATACGCATTTAATAATACTTTGAACTGTGCGTTGGTTTCGTTGTAACCGATTTGCCCTTTAATGGACTCAAAATATCCACATATTTTGGTGTCACATGCATGACAAAGATATCTGATACGAATATCTGCGTATTGATTGCGTTTTCGACCTCGTTAAATAGCCTCGCTCGCTACCTATTTCCGATCTAACCGCATAAACAACAGCGGGGAATGTTTTTTGCCGCATGCTAAACGAAAATCTATCCCCGCAACCAATATTTCTCGTGTAATTGACATTTTTCATATCTTTGGGGGATTTGTGCGCAGCTTTCAAACCGACTGCTAAAGTATCGTCGAGTGCAGTGTCCACATAACGAGACCTTCTGTGTTGACGGAAAATGCATTCTCTGTTTGTAAAACAATACTGATCTATGCGAAATAAACGGTGCCCCTAAGAAACTACCGGAAGTTACAGAGAACAGAAAGAAACGTTGGTACAGTCAGACGTTGCAAATAGTGGCGCAGATTGTCTAATATACATTACTCTACAAAAGTAGCGGGCACCCATCATCTTTGTGCTGAACGGTTGATGGAAGTTGAGTCCTTTCATATGGTCTTAAAAGATATCAGGTCATGGATACAGGTGGAGAACACATTGAAACTGCCATAAACTAGAATCATTCAGTCTTAAGATACAGGATGCCAAAGATGGCATCCTGTATCTTAAGACTGAATGATTCTAGTTTATGGCAGACTTTCAAACCATTGGCGAAACCGCTATGCTGTCACGGAGGACCCTTGCGCATCATTATGAAAATGCAAGCCAACAGAAGCACTGAAAGGGACCCAAATATAGTCTTTTGTGGCGTAGTTGGTTTTAGAATCAACCTTTCTAACGAGGTACAAAACAGAATCAGCAAGCTCTCTCTTATAAAAACAAATTGACCATTTTAATTAAGTAAATCTAAGTGGATTGTTTGGAAGGGGCCGGGTGTAGGTGTGTATATCTTGACCAATTATTGTAACTAGAGGATATAAATGAACCAAGTCTAGACCTCCAGACAGCAGTATATTGTCTACGTCTGTTAATTTGGATTAAGTTAACGCTTCCTCATTATTGTTTGGGATGATGAGATAATTTCAGTTCGTGAAGAGCTGCCTGGTTCTTGTATTCCGTTTGAAAGCGGTTGTGATGCTGGAACTCATCCATTTCTGGAGAAGTTGTGTTTATTCGCCTGCTTCATCGGGACGTACAATATGATGAAGTCTGCTGTATTTGCTCTTTGGGAACTGTCAAAAAAATCCAACGAAAAATGAGCTGAAAATTAGTTGTTAGTTCCTGTAAGAGAATGGAATTGGGTGGGCTGTCGAATTGATTAGAAAAACCTTGCAAGGTAGACGTAGAATTTTGGTGTCAATTTCACATTTTCTTGTCGAGTAAAGGTTAAATATCCGAAACATGATCCTATTTCAAAATTTAACTTGGCTCGATTTTAATTAATTTCGAAACTGTAATTAATCGAAATTTGTCCATTGGGAACCCAGTTATTACATGCGGACGGACTTACGTCTAAAAACTGGACTTCAAGTTATTGTTGGTATTTTTAAAAGACAGAAAGAGGCAGAAACTTCTTTAAAAAAAATAGAAAACTCACTCGCTGGTGAGGTTTTTTTTTTTTTTTAATTATCTGAGGGAATGTTTGCTTTTATGCAGACCGTTGTGGAGCCATGAATATTGAGTTTACATCAGAAACAATACTTGTAAGCAGCACTAAGCACACGTAGTCGCCAGTTCTTCTACTATTTATTGGTAATTCTCTCTCTCTATCACTGTACAACCAACTTTAACCTTTTGATTCTACCAGAATGTGGTAAGTACATTAAATTGATCTTGATCAGTGGAATATTGCCTAGGAGGAATGCATTTTTAACAAGTATTTCAATCAGCTGGGTCAAAAAATCATAATAAATTATTATTGTTTTCTTTCCTGATCAGCGTTCAGCAGTAGTCTCGTTATCTCTTCTGTTTTGCCAAAAATATGACTCTCAAATTTTTTTTCGAAGATGTGCTGACTGACGAATACGCGTTTGATTTTGGGATCGCTAATGTGTGGTAGGTTCATATATTTGACGAAATCCTTGATTAGAACTAACCTTACCTGAAGTGGTGTTAGAAAAGCTAGTAGATTATATTTTTCTTTCAAGGTAAAAGTTTCGTACCGCAAAAACAATGAGATTTTAGACTGAAAAGTCTAAATTTGGATGAAAGGTCTGCCGATCATTGCAGCAAGATCTAGAAAGGAAGTCAAAAGAGCCCAACTGATGGCTAAAGTTTAAAAACAATACAAAAGACCTTGAAAAATGAGAGGGACTCGGTAAAAAGAGGCAACCAAATAGAAATATTCCTTAAAAAAATCCACAGAGTCCCAGAAACCAACCAACGAGACATACGCTGAAAATAAGGCGTCCATCCGACTCTTCCGGTCTTCGTGTAGAAGAATTGGGAGGGCTGTCCAATTATAGCTAATTAGAAAAAAAACTCTTATTTATTATTAACATATAATATAGACAACAGGCGTACACGCAGTTAAAATGTATAACAGAGCATAGTGTTTTGTGGAAGGCGCCACCGGTGGTTTCCCACATCTGCACCATGGTGTAACAGAACATAACTTTCATCATGAATCCACCTATTAACCAGCCAACTTACTCTAGATAGTTCTGCGAAACTGTTTCCTGTTCATAAGAGCCACAGCTCTTGTAAAGAACGAGAACTTGGAGTTACTGATGTGGAATGTCGTCTTCTGTGGTCACCGCTGGAAGGTAGGTTGAACAGTGCAGATATGCAAGAACAGTTCTCCGAGGTTCCAAAGCTTGAAGTATGAGCAGAGACTAAGGAACGTACCCTGAAAGTTTGACATTTATTTGTCGAGATTAAAAGTCTTTTCTGGTTATAAAGTGTCATCTCCTTGCAGAAAGCTAACCGGAGGAAAATAACTTCAGCTTGCTCGCATTTGGATAAATTTCTGTTTCATTATGAAGTAGGAACTTTAAGACACCCTGTCACAATAGTGATATCATTTTACATATGTTGTAGTTATTATTTGTTTTTTAGGAGCATTGGCAACTAAGGCCATATGCGGTGGTCACCGGTCAAATCAAGGAGCGTGTGCTATGCACTGCTGCTCCTGCCCACGGAGGCGCCTTGTTGTAGTTAAAGATATCATTCAAAATGTGTTGAGTTGAAAGACATCCGAAATTTTAAAAACAGCATTTCTCATAAATTAATCAGATTTCTTTAGAAAATCTGTAATTTTGTCTATAAATATCGATGCGAAATACTCGTACAATTCCACCACAATATCAGCTGTGTTAGTTAAGGCGTTCTCGCATCCATTATACAAAGGTTCGATTCGCTCTTCTCTTCGTAGCTCTCATCCGTGGAAGATATTCCACTTTAATGTATTAGAAGTATGAAATCTTCCCTCTGCTGTCTGTCTAGTTGATAAAGACCATGAAGCATCTTACCTGAAATTAAACTGCAATCTTTCTTTATCATTCATCTTAAGATTTGGTGCTGTCTTGAATCTGGATTTTTTTTTTAAAATTAGTATTGGCTCTTAACATTTACCAGTAAAAACCTTCGCGAGATTTCCGGAAGGCCCACGCGTTCTTATAAATGAGCATACAGAACCAGCAGTCGGGTCTTCTGACTCTTTGAATACCCCCGCGGTGTTGGTCCTGATGGTATGATAGTTTCTCAAGTGGACATGCTTTCGCCTCCACCCCTAATCCGGAGATCCAGTTCGCCACAGTAGGGCCTCTGTTTGTCAGTCCAACGTTAATAACATCATTTCCACAAACTACTGTCATGACAAAATCATGCTGATACTGATTAAACTCGTCTCCATAGAATAGATAGCGCACAACCACTAATGGTCAAGTGTGAAACAACCCAATACCACCACACCGCCTGCACCAAACTTCGTGTTATGGCAATACAGTGCGATAGGACGAGCTCTTCAAACAATGTACACACCTCAACACGTCCATCAGAATAAAACAGTGTGCAACTCCCTGGAGGATGTTGCTATGGATTCTAGGACCTGTTCCGTGAGGCAAGAAACACCCTCTTTACGGTTCATCAAAATCATTCCATGAATTTATGATGCTGCGCCTGCCACAGCAGGTTTTGAGGAGTTCAGTAAGGTTACTGACTTGTCATGCGACTACAATCCTTCATTAAGTGCCGGACCGTGACCCGCACTACGACTATTGGTCAATAAATCCACGATGTTCGTGTTATTGTATCTGACTCGATATGAAATATGTCCCATGGCCTATACTCTTTGATAATCATTTGATGAATCGTTTTAATGTACTTTTCCCCAGCGTAAAGTGCTCCATACATTTTCACACTACTGTATAATACGAATGTTTCTGAAGTACTGAGTCTGTAAAGCGTCATCTCCAGATAACCCTCGTGAACCAAACATCACGCGCTGTTGGTAGATGACGTGAAGAGTCTCCATAACCGTTGGAATATTCATGACGAAACACGCTAAGAATTCCGAAAGTGGGTTGTTTAGTGAAACATCTGTCGACGTTAATACAATATTCGTCTTAAAATATTAAGGGCCGGTTCTTGGCTCCACTGGTGGCTTTAACGCCCTTAGATCACGCAAGATTGCGTTTGAACATCACATTTGTGTACTTCGTGTTCTTCTTTAACCCGCTGCAGTCTTAATTAACCTGGTCTTATCGTAAATATGTACAACTCCCACCCGGAAACTTATTTTGGCTGCGTGGCGAACGCTTTTAATAGCCACGAATCCTAAAAAAACGGCAACTGTAAGTAGAAATCCGACTTTCTCTTATGGCAACCCGATAAAACTCTTTATTTAGGCCGCAAAACCGGCCAATTTCGTTATCATTTGGAGAAAAGGTTTGTTGGGGGTCTTCGGTTAACTAACGGCTTACACAAATAAGAAAATGGCTTTCTTAGACGCATCGCCGTGGCCGGCGTCTTTGCCTTGAAGAAACCGGCGCAAGGCGTGTATTATATGGCAGATTGTTGTGTACCATACTTGAGACAGTTCCTGAGAAACATCTGTTCCCGGAGACATTTCACTTGAGGGATCAATAACACGTGCTGTCCGTATCGTCGATCACCCTGCCCACTGGCGGTGTCACGACACAAACGCTGATCTATTTTCTTTGCTTTTATTTTTCGTGCGCGTCCTGCGCTCGCTTTCTTTCTTCCGTCCTTCCACCCGCCAGCTGTGTCGTGTTCCCGGGTGTCGTAAACTTTCAACTTCCGAAAACGCGGGCTTGGAAACATCTTGGGAGAACAAATTACTCGTCTGGAAACTAAGAAAAACGTTGGAGGAGAAGAGTGCGTGCGTTGAATATTTTGAAAGCGTCTTATTTCAGTGTCCTTTAGTGGACCCGATCGGGCATCAGGGCGTGTAGCCCTCCAGGGCACCGTAATTTGTAACGGGAGATATTTCTCCGTTAGGTGCGCGCTAAAACAACTTCGGAAAGCCGGCGGGGATTTGCCCTCGCCGCCTACCCCCCTCTGTCATCTCGAAGCGCGTTTCAGGTAGCGTAGCGGTGAGCACAAATATCAGATCGTACGCGGAAATTTAAATTGTTATTTGAGACTGTTCCAGAAGCATTGGACAATCGATACTGTTAGCTGCTTCTACCTAAGTGCGCAAATAACCAACTTTGTGTTGTTGGCTTTTAATTATTTTTCCTCTGTTTCTGCTCGAGATTACTTTGCTGGAAGTATTCCTTTCAACGTAATTGTATTTCTATCTTATCCTTTAAATCTAGTAAAAAGAACCGAGATTAAGAGCATTAAATGTTTTCAGGTGAAATTAATCCTATAATATGCATCTTCGTGCTTTGTTTAGAGATCCGGCACTTTTGCTTTTCCTGCTGATGAGGCTAGACGTTGTTAAAGGCGCACATCTTTTCATAAAGAGGCCACGCTAAGAAAAATACCGTAACCACTTATCTCAATGAGGCCCAATATCGATTTAAGTAATGTGGTCTGGAAGACAGCTACAGCCACTATTTGACACTATTCATCGGTAAACCTCCAAACACTCCTTCAGTTTGAGATCTCTCTCTCTCTGTATTCAAACGATTACAAGAGACTTGCTGTTGAATGCAGCTTTTAAAACATCTCAGCCTCTTATTGCATCTCTTCCTTTTAGATCGATGGAGAGACCTTGATGAAAATGCCAGTTGGACCCTTAGCGGTGTTCATTGCAAAACTGGAAGTAAGATATTTAACCGTGTTTTCATTAAATTAAAAAATACAGGAGTTTACAAAAACATCACCGTATTTAGTAGTCATGCGGATTAGAAACACGGTTGACTCGAACGTGTGTAGTACTGTACTCGCGGGTTTAACCACCGATCCTTCTGCTAATGGTCAGACAGCAAACTTCCATCGTATACGTTGTTATCACGAGTACTCTGGAAGGCCATAGAATCTCCCCCTACCTTTCTAGGTGGGGGAAAATTTTCCATTATTAAGCCCAAAACGGTGAGCCTACACCATATTAAAAATGCCTCTCATACTTGTGATAACACAGTGTAGATGAAGGCATTTTTAAATTTATCCTTTAAGAATAACGTCTTGTCCTAGAACAATGCCAGCAAGTATCTATTCTTAATTATTCCTTTTCTGTTGACATACAACGTAGGTAATTTGAAAGTCATTCGAAGAACTGAACGAACCGTCTCCGGCCCTGTTTTCTTTATCTCCCGCGCAGCACCTCCACGCCAAAGAATGAAAGAAGACTGACATCCACGAGCCCCGTGAAGGTCCATACTTTAATTAGTGTCACCCTATTAGCACCACTGCCAACATCTTGCGGGCATCTTCGTACGTCTTGTCGCCATAGTTACTTAGAAGCGTTCCGTGTACTGCCATCCCACTAACTAATCCCGCGCTCAAGAAAAACACGAAGACATCTCTGCCCCTGATGGAGGACCAGGTGATTCGCAAATAACACAGAATGATACCGAAGTCATTTTCTATATTAACTCCAGCGCAAAATTGTCATCTGTTTAAATTTATAAATGGCTTGCTTGATGTTTTTTTTATCACATAAATTGGTAAAGGATCCTCTATGCTTCTACTAAAGAAAATATTAATCGATATAACTGGAACTTTTATATTTAGCAAAAAAAAAAAAAAAAAAATAGCCCGTTTTAAACGTTCAAGTTATTTTAACTTGCTTTAACTTAACCTTCAAGAAGGTCAGATTAAGGCGAAAGTTGAAATGTCTTCAGTTGACCTTCATAAAGGTCAGATTAAGGCAAAATATCATGAATTGACCTTCACGAAGCAACGGTCAAGGCAGTTCCAGCAATAGAATTACCCAAAGAAACACCAGTCTTTCATTACGTCCATTAGTAATTAATTCCGTTTGACATAGGTGGCGCTTCGACGTCTGGCATTAGGCTCGATTGTCTCTTAATTGGTAAAAGTCAGAAACATCACGCAATGGAGAAACTCTTCTGGCTACCGTATTTCACGTGCTCAACTGCCACCCCATTACTGATGTCATTAGAAGTAGTGAAGCGTCTCGTTGTTTGCTTCATTAAACGCCAATAAGGAAGTCACGCTAGAGCAGTCGACTTGTGTGCCTGCGCAACATCGACACGGCTAACATATGTAGCCGGCATAAGAATAGACTTCGGTTATTCGTTAAAACTGCAGTTTTCCCGACGAGTGTACCCTCTATGTACTCACTGATGTTCCATTAAGCTATAAGAATAGAGGGTTTTCAACAACCGGTTTCCGCCTGAATAATAGGAAGATGAGTCTTCTCCAGCAATTAGATTCTGATTTAATTTGGGCCATGTCTTGTTTTTCTTCTTCCAGCAGCTCTTTCTAGTTTCTTTGGCTCGTTAATGGAAAAGTCTAATGTAAATACTTTTATTTCCAGCTCAAGTGACAGTTTGAATGAAATTACATCTAATTCAGCAGATCTGTGGAGAAGGTAAATGTGGTACGAATAGCGAAAAGGAAAATTACTGTCTGCAGATTGGGTAGAAGCTTAGCTTTAGCAAAGACGACATGCATCTTATTAAAACAATACGAAGATGTAAGTCACAGTCTTCGGTTATGATTCGAGTTGAAAAACCGAGTTTTTGATGTTGTTTGAAGGACTTCCGGTTGTCCAATTACTCCATCAAGAGCGTAAAAACGTGTTTTCTATTGGGGGGGGGGGGACGTAAAGGATTTGGAACTTCATCCACAGTCCAGAAAGGCAGTATTGAGTAGCTCACTTCAAACACAATCTAGCACGCTCTCCGACTGCACAACGCCTTGGCCAAGATGACTCTTCCTGTTTGAACCCAATACGCACGTACTTCTCCTTGTTCCGAAGGGTTGTTGTCGTTGGCAGTTTAATATACACGCAAGAGCGTGTTGACGGAGGATTAGTTTCCAGCGTCAGTGTTAATAATGCCAGTGGAGGTCCTCTCGGCGTATTGACCGCCGCCTCCCACCCTTGACGTTATGTATACGCCGTACCTTCGACTCATCAGGACAATTAAATTTCCTGTCTCGTGTTACACGTACGCGCAGACACTATATTAATTTGCCAGAGACGCTGATGTTACCGCTATGCGCTTCCCGTATCGATCAGGGGTGGTCACACTGTCTCATGTGGAAAGGAGAAATTGAGAAGAAGAAGGAAAAAAAGTTCTCGATTCCCCTTCCCCGTCAATAGCACTTTTATTGTACGCTGTTCTTGGCGAAATGGAAAGCTTTAGTGTCTCGTGGCCGTAAAGCAGACTTTTGCAGCTCCCTTGATCCCTTAGCAGCTGTGCGGGAGTGGAAAGATTTCGGGGATTAGATTCGCTGCTCGTCCAATTGCTCCAGATGGCAGGCTGAACTTTCTCCTTTAAGGAGTTTAATTCTTTAGATTAAGACGTGACATTTCTTGAGAGTTAACGGAGAACGGATATTTTTTCCCCTCCTTGGAGGTCTTCTGTACAGTTATTTCATATTGGACTTGATATAACAGATCGTTTGTGTTTATCAGTCTCAATAAATTATTGAGTTATAGGGTGACCATTGAGATTTCACTCCACGGGACATTAATATATTTAGTCTAATCTTTGAACCGGTTGCTGAAAGAAAACATAGCAGTGAGGGCCCTCTAAGTGTTTTACTTTTTCTTTGAAACTTCTTCATTTGGTGCCTGTGGTTGCCGAAACCTTTAATCCTACCCTGCTTCGCCTCCACCATCTTGACAGAGTTCACAGAACAGCGTACTTTGTATTCAGTTCCACTACTGAAACCCATATTTTTCTAAATGATATAAAAACACTTTTTTTGTTGTTTAAAAAGTGTCATTTTCTTAATTACTCCAATCCTTTTCCCTTAATTTCGTTACCGCCCACATAATTGAGTCCTCCATTAAGGGTAGGAACTCATACTTTGCAACGTTCATATCTGTCATAATCGAAATATTGATTGACCGCCTAAAGGTGAAATTTCGGAGGATCGATGGTTACATTTTGCTAAAAGTGGCGTTAAAAGTAGGGATAATTAGCTCATTTACCTAATTGTTGCCCGTGAAGAAAAGGGGGGCCCCTGCACGTGCGTTGGAGTGATAAGAAGTTTGGTGTAGCTGTTGCTAGGTAATTTTGTCAGGTTTACTGCCGTGTAAGTCTGGCCGCTGTGAGGAGTGTTGTACAGCTACCGAAGATGTAATTAAAGTGTAGTCACTTGTAAACAGCCTTATCTCTTATCGCTAATTAAGGGCTGTGCGTTGGGCTATCGCTGGCGAGAGGGAAAATGGATGAATCAATTAAAGAGTAATTGCTAAATCAATAGAAATCGGTCTTCTCTACTAGCTGTAGTTGAAGCCAACTATATCTTGTCTGTAGAACTTTCTCAGAACTTCGAAAGCAGTGGAAACTTCTCTAAATGTGCCACCAACCCTCACTCACCACTTGAGATGGGTTATTGTTTCAAATACCGGGGCTCATTGGCAAACAGAACTCATGGATAACATTCGATAAAGAAAATACCCTGGTTTTCAAAATGAAAGGAACAAGAGTCTTTTTCGATTATTTTCAAAGCTGTTGGATCGTTTATTGGTTAACTGGATGCATCTAATAATAGTATAAACTTTGAGTTAGAAGCCCTTCAAAAGCAAGCATATTGGCTTTTGCATTAATTGCACTGTCTCTCCTAATGTTCATCCAAAGATATTATTTGGGACAAAGTGCGCCTGCAAAAATCGACTGTCTCTTGCTTGTGCGTTCTTATTTTAGGAACTGCAGCTGCCCTCAACGACAGGTCATTAGTTGGCTTCTGTGGTAAGTCTTGGAGAGTTATCAAACTCAATTAAGAGGCTACCAAAATAGGTGATCAATTCCTTCCTTGAAAAATTTACATGCAATTGCGTGTAATTAAGGAGCCACGAAGATGCTGGTGAGAATAGATTTCCTATAAAGTCCCCGAGCACATAACCAGCTTCTTATTGATTTTTAAGACCTCATTTAGAACCACTTCTTCCAAGGAAGTTGTTGTAGCTCTTATTTTGAATCAACATAAAACTCATGCAAATTGAACACAGAAGTAAAAACTGCTTCTCGAAGAATGCTGGTTTCGACACCCTCCCCTCCATTATTCTTTCTTTCTCCTCTTCCTAAAAGGAAGGATAAAAAAATCGCAGAAGACGAATTTTTCTTCTGAGCGTGCAGAAATTGTAATTGAAAGCGAAGGTCTTGATTGAGCAATCAATCTTGTTTCCAAAAACAGTCCTTCGCTTCCGTAGGAAATTAATTTTTAAAATGAAGAGTTCTATCGTCACCTCTGCCTGTAAGAAAATGCGGTTTCTTCTTCAAATGTAAAACCAAAAAGAGGAGTTAACGACATATATATCAAAGTGTGTCAGAGAATGGATTCTATTTATCAGTCATTTCTCATGTCGATTTTCTGTTCATTCTGACGTGAAATATAAAATTTGAATTTGGTTTAATACGGTTTTCTATTTCCAGAGAATTAATGTCATATTAAACGCAGTGCCTTAAAAAAAGTTAAAGGCACTCTTTAGAGAGTTTAATCCTTCGATCATATCTGGTTTAATAGCGCGCTAATTTTGAAATTAGACCTGATATCCCATGACGTAACAAACTGTCCATCATAGCACCAGTTATGATTTTAAATTAAAATAAAAACCCTTCTTAAACAACAGAGGCGTTGAAGGTTCTGATTTGAATTTATTTGATGGTCAGAGGAGCGTTATATATTTTAATCCAACCTCTTCATAATTTATACGAGAAGTAGTTGTTAACTTTCCAGTGTATCCTCAGCGAAGAAGAAAGGTAACCGAGATAGTCCAGGTAATTCTATTGGTCAATCAGTGAAGAATGCCAGCCGAATTGCATCCTCTCTTCTCTCATAAAGCTGCGTTTCCTATAATTAGTATTTGAGCGGACCCGAGACTCTCCCATGCCGCTCACTTAAAGCAGAGTTTATCAAATTACGATCAACATTTGTTTCTCTTCTGACTTCAAACACTATTGTGATGTAAAATTTAATTTTCGTGTCTGTACCAAAGCAAGCACTCGCGTGTGAGATTCTTTTTTGTGTGTTGCTGGAACTCTGTGTTTGCTCATTATGGTAATGCACTTTTGTTTGAGATTCTGCAGCAGTTAATAAGATCCCCATACCAATCTTCGATGTAAGATGGGTCTGATCAATGGGTAGTGGGATGGATTACTAAATAAAGCTTGTTCATTTGAAATAATTGGTTAATTACTGAATTGGATGAGCAAAGACGTAATCCAATTAGGACTGGGACAAACAGAGGAAGGATATGAAAACGAATCAATGTCTTTGCATGAATATAAAAGATTTATCTTCTTTTTCGTTGGCTACCTCGGAATTTAAATAATATATTAGAAATATAGAACAGTACAGGCACCTACTTTACCATATAGTGTACTTCACTCAGAAATATCAATCTTTTCACGCTCACCAAAGTACTTCAAAATCTAAAGTTGAATTCTAACAGTTCGTATATTTTAGTGTCCACAGCCTTACATTATAAAAAATATCGCATTTGACAAATACTGAATGACAGTTGCTGGCGAGTGGAAAAACATTTTTTCTTCTTCTCTCTCTCTCTTCAACCATAAGAGCAACGACTAATGCATGGCAGATGACGTTCTAGCGCTATTTTAAGATCTTCCGCACCATTTCCCCTTTCATGCGGCATGCATATCGAAAAATGTAGACACATAAGACATAAATTTGACAGAAGAGTTTTATTCTTGGAACATATGTGGCTGATGAGGGGCAATTCACGTAGTCCTTTAGAATATTGGAAATCGGGCGCACATCTAAGGAAACTAGCTGATGCGAAGGGTGGTGCAATTTCAGCATAAAACTTTCCTGGGTAATAAAATTAGATTTATGGGTTTCCCAATAAAAACTTTGAATTCGCTGTTTCAGCCAAGTATAATCTTAATTATTAACTTTGATATTGAGTCATGTCCTAATTCCAGTTCCATTTTTTTTAAAAAATCGACTCATTCGTCAATGGCCATACCAGGCTGATTGTAAGTCATTTTAATGTTAATAGTAATCTGCGTAGAGTAATGCAAATACAAAATAATTTGATGAAAAGTCCCTGGATTATTATAGAGGTGTGATCAAGCCTATTAAATCCCGAAATAATCTTTATTCTTGTAGTTTGATATCTATTATAAAAGTGGTGCGGTTGTTGGAGAACTTTATGCGCGAAATTTCCGTCTTTAAGACAAAAACTACACCATCATATATAAGGTCTTACTGGGAGTTTAGATTACGAATTTCAACTTGTGAGGTCTAAATAACTAAAAGATGGGGAACCCTTCGATATCCATGTGACCCGAAGAAAGGTAAAAATATGGTTATTTTCCGGAAAATTTACAATTACAACAACTGCTAGCTTTCTAATATTCTAAAAACTATTTCAGAGGGCAAAATGAGCCCTTCATCCACCACGCCACAGATTAATACAGAGTGCTATTACTGCAGAAACACTTTCCCTCCTAGATGGGCGTACCTTAGTAAAATAAACACAAAAATCAAAGTCAACAGTAATGACGAAAGAAAGGAGCCACATCAATCTGACCAGTTCCAGTTGATCTTCATCTTTCGCCACTTGTGGGTAGTGCTTCACTTAATTTGCCTCGATTGCCGCAAATTGAGAGTGAAGGATAGACGTCACCAAAAAAGGTCCACAAATCACCGCAACAAGTTTCCCGCATTTGATATAAAGTCTCCTGCCACCCATGCGTTCTCAAAAGGCTGAATCAAAATCGTTCGGACCAGGAGATTCCTTTCAAGCCATCAATTATCCAATTACGTCACATTGTGCTCCACTGAAACCCCATTTTCATGTTCAATTTAAGCCAAGTGGTCTGCGGGTTGCCATAATTCATTCGGCACTGGAGTGTTGAGCAGGAAACACTGATGATATTACTTAAAGGTGCAAAGACATTGCTGAACGTCTCAGAGTGAATATTTTTTTTTGAATTAGAAGGTTACGAAGCTTAACTTTTCTTTCGCTATTCGTCAGTTCTGTAACCCCGATGCCAAAGATTAAAATTAACAGAATGCTGGAAATTTATAACCATAATATAGCAACTGTTAAGAATAAAAATGGCAAAACTTATAATTGAGAATTTGAGTATGATTCCACTTTCAATACAAATGCATTAGGGGAGGCTATTAAAAAGAAAACCGGTTTAATCTAAGTATAAAACTTAGGTTTACGCAAACTGTAATTAATATAGAAATACGAGAGTTAACTGAAAATTGGGAAGGAGAAATAAAATGTGAACTGGGGGAGAAAGAAAGTATTCAGATACGGATTTTCTATCGATTGTAAATTGACTCGCGGGCTAGCCTGGTGTCGAAATGAAGCGACGCAGTTTCAGAAGTAAAGTTGATCTGTAATCAATCTTATGGTTCTCCTGCTTTTTATCCACGGAATTACTAGTTCTGTAACACTGATAGAACCTTTTCCAGCGGGAGGAGAACCTTGAAATTTCAAGAAACGCGAAGTGAGCAGACTCACGACGCTCTCCCCTTAGACCACAGAGAAGAAACTTGTTTAATTTTTCATTCCTTCCTATTTGCTAAAACATTTCACCACAACCACCGTACCCTTCTCTAGAAATTTCTTATTTTTTTCACACGGCAATATGACCATTTCATGTTTGCCGGTAACCTCCAAAACACTCATTTTCGTGTTCATACTTTCTCTGCTAAATATGACCAAATTTTCAAAATATCTGCAACCCTGACGCCCACTAATTTCCTGTTTACTTCCTAACGGTGGCTTAGATCAAAGGAGACGCTTCGTAATCCTGTTGACCTTGCCCTCAGCAACCCTTTCAATTTCCAGTGCTCTTCAACCTAAATAATTAATACTAATTTTCACTTTCCGTTGTCCTCCTGGATTTATTTTAATTTGTAAGATCTTGCGAACTTTTACGCAAAGAAGAATATGTAAATTATCAAGTGCTATCTTTCCTTATTATTGAAGGTTGCTCGAAAGGCTAAATGGAGTTTGATTAATGAAAAGACAACGTCTAAGACTGAGCTAGATTCTCCTTGCCTCGTGAAAGTGGCATCTTACGCACCAAAAGGTGCCAACATCGGCTGGGTATAAATATGCGTACATCAAAGAAGCTGTAAAGGAGTCCTCATAGTTGGCGCAAAGTTCCATTGAAGAGGCTATGCTACCCAGTGGAGACACATCAAAAGATATATATTTTTATATAGGAGAAAAATGGAAAGATATTATATCGAGTTATACAGAAAAAAATTTGAATTTAAGTGAAAGTAAACAGCCAAACCTTCTTGAACCACTTTAGAAAGCTATCAGTGCAGATAGATACATCCCCCTAGGAATGAATGTAAGCCAACAGGTGAACTTAAGAACGACTTGATAGTACATAAGTAGCTTTGGTGCACACTAGGGACGCTGACATGAAAGAAGTACATTTGGTAAACATAAGAAATATGAATACTTATAAAATTGAAGGTTTGGACTAATAGGAAAAAGCAACCACTCAGCAGTAACAGTTTTCATTGTACCCATTTCTACTGGGTAAGAAGGAGTTTTTTAAATTCGATAGCGAGATAAGGGAAACTTTTCCATGGCAGCTTTAAGATTCGTTTATCCTATTTTGGCCGCCCTTGAGGAAAATTAATGGTAAATACTGAATCTTGATGTTTCAAGAATAACTGTAGCTTATATAGTGAGAAAGATGACAAGAAAATGAGATACAGTCGATGTACTGCAACCTGTTGCTTAGTAAGGGCCATAAGTGTCTGGGAATTGCCTGGTTGAGCTCAGCTGTCTAGATCTATTAGCTGGAAGGTCTGCGGAGAGAATGAAGTAGGATAGTCAGGATAATGTAGATAGAAAACGCCTTGAAAAAAATGTAATTGGTGTGGCACACTGTCAGTAAACATTAATAGTTGTATAAGAAATGACATAATTACAGTTGAGAAGAGATTAATGGATAAGTAAAGTTCTAATGTATTTGAAAGTGCATATTAGAGACTACAATTATTTGTTGGCTGGATCTTTCAGACTGCTTGTTAGGATGGAAAATGTATGTTAGCAACAAGACTGTACTTGAATACTGTTTGTAATAACGGTGTTCCTTGAGAGAATTGCTTATTTTATTTCGTCACACTATTGCTCTTGAGATTTTCAAATCAATATAGCAGACAGATGTTATCGTGGTAGTACAGTTGGCATAATCACCGTCCTCTGTCAATGACGCAAGGAATTTGAGGGCCTTTTCCATCCAGAAAATCGATCGTAGAATGCACGCATTTACAAACATAATATATAATAAAAGGTGTCTCTTTATTTAAATATATCCTCCAACAGATCGAGCCCAGACCCAGATGATAATAGTACCTGCTCCAACCTTCCAAAGACCATTGAAGATTGGTCTTTGTGTACCAAGCAAGTTTACACTGTGTTGTCATGTTAGTATTGTATTTGTAGTAATGTGACCTCTCTAAACTCCTGGTTCGGAGCATTCGATGAGAATAACGGGATTTAGGTACCACTCTTCTGAGCGCACCTAGTTTCTTTCCGTCAATTTCTGTGCTCGAATAGAATGGTTCCTGACTATAGTAGCACCATTACAGATCACATTAGTCTGCGTTGATGTAGCGTGTTGTATTTCCTGCAATGCCTGGAACAGATTGATTGCTAACAAGGAATCCTCTGATGACTACCCGCTAAACGCGATTGCTTTTATGCCAATTACTGACATAATTCATTTTTTTCTTAAATTCCAAGGTTGTTCAGGTATTTTAGCAATATAGTGTGGTGTATATATATATATATTTTTTTTTATGAAAACCCCAACCACGAGAGGTATTAGAACCTATAGTACTTAGTACCGTGATTGGGTTGGATTTGACGAAAGAAGATATTTGTTGACATTAGACTTGAACTTCTGTAGACTGTAATTTTCAGGAAATACGTACGAAGGAATAAACGAGGAAGATGAAAAGTTGGACAGTAAATGGTGGCACGTGTTCGCACTGTTTTGAAAGAGAGAGCGGGAATTATAGAAGCCAATTCAGAAGAACAGAACGTCTATGAGACAGCGAGTGGAGAGAGACTCTTAGAGATGAATCATTAATTAACCTAATTGCCCTCTTCTGAATGGAATCAAGAAGCCTGAGAGGTTTTGGGGGCACCACCCCAGATGTGGGAACAATATTCCATGGCAGAGCGGATTTGCGATTTATACAGAGTGAGCAGCTCTTTGAAAGAAAAGTAACGCTGACAGCGAAAGAGAAGACCTAGTTTTTTAGATGCAGAGGAAGCAATATTTGTAATGTTCTTGTGCCAAGAGAGATTAGAAGTCAGGGTAATCCCCAAAAGAGATATAAGACAAGATTGAGTTTTAGAAGGATTGAAATCAACTAAGTTGTCTTTGCCTGACTGGAGAATTACCTGGAGATCGGCATTTAAGGAATTGGTAGCAGATATTCGAGAATTTGATTGAGCACGGCAAGGTTTCTCGAACTGGAATGCAATGTGTTTTAAGGCAAAACTGTGGATAGGATTTCCAGTCAATGGAAGAAGCTCATTAATATATAAGAGGAAAAGAGTGGGGGGGGGGGCATCAGCATTAGTGGAGAAGTTAGAGTACCATAAGATGGAAGCGTGTTAAGAAGATATTTATGCCAAACACGATTGTAAGCCTTTGAGATGTCAAAAGCAACTGAATTTGTTTCACTGAATTTGTACATAAATGGGTAACTGAAGCCGAAATATGACCAGTGGATCGACACTGGCGGACGGAAGGTTTCTAGGTAGTTTAAGAGTTGGCGGTTAATTGATTCCTCCATTACTTTAAAAAGAGTAGAAGTAATTGCAATGGGAGGGATTTTTCACCCTTTTTAGGAACTGGCTGGATATGAGCAGAAGGAAAACACCTTTCGAATAAGAAAGTGAAAAAAGGCGGCAAAGAACAGGGCTAACTTCAGGAGCACGAGTGGAGAAATACCATTAGGACCTCGAGCTTTCTTGGCATCAAGATTCAAATAATGCTGTGACGGAAGACGACAGGAGGTGTTTTACCAAGTATGCAATAAAGAGTTCTTCTTCATCATCATCATTAATACATGAATTGGAAGAAAAATGGGATGCTCGGCTTGAATTAGAGCAAGAAGCAAGTTTTCTAGTTTGGACTGATTAATAACTGCTTTACAATTGTTGCGAGCTTTGATGTAGGCAGAAAATGAAACAGCCTTAGCACATTTATTGGAAAACCAAGTGGAGTGTGGAATAAAGGATTCCATGCCTACAAGAATAATTTCGTTGACACGATTTGAGCTAACGTTGACATCAGAAGTTTTGAAACAGTAATCCCACTAAGGAAAAGAAATCTCCAAGTTGTGAGCTAAAGGACCACTCACTTAGAAGGGTTGTTTGTGAAAAAATATCAAGTGTGTTGGCTGTATGGTTAGGATTGTCCGATATTCTGGTAGGTAAATGAACAATCTGTACCGGTGTGACTAAAAAACGGAAGCCAGCTGGAGTTGTGAACATTAAAATCACCTCACTGTTAGAAAAGTTGGACTCGAGGAAGTCAAAGAGCTCCAAGTGATCAGTAGAGACAACAGATGAATTTGACACAATGAGGTAGAGAGATTTTAAGCCAGAGAAGGTTCCAAATTACAAGTCTCTGACAAGGAATATCGGAACGGACATATGCACAAGTATCACCTCAAAGGTGGTAGAAAACGTACTTGGGGTTTGGCAGCCTGGAAGATTGAAATGGGCATCGTTGAGCTTAGAACTGAGACCAGGAAGTGTTTGGGAGATTTAGATCTTTTCGAATATAAGCTTACTCTATTAGTTTGACAATTCATGGTGTATACAGTAAAAAGAAAAGGTTGGGGGGGGGGGGGGCATGCTGTATGAAATAATGAAATTTTTGGATATGGCGTACACATGGTAAGAATATACCCAGATCCTTAACAATGCTCCCCGCATACACACTACTCGGACTCCCTCCAGTCACTATCTGGTAGAGTAGAGGTAGCAAGATTATACACTAGCTGATCCGGAAGCCTCCTAAAGAGTTACCAGTAGGTTCGGTCCGGTGTACTAACTAGCGGCCGGCCTGCGAACACTGTTTTAGAGCTGTACCCTCGAAATGTAAGGAAGATTGGATCTCGCCATGATGTTCATCATAACCTCAAAAGTCATATTGTTTGTTTGTTTGGCGCATGGGCATCTATGGCCATAGTGCGCCATACATAGGTTAGTATTTCTGCTATTTCGTTATAGATCGAGGGTCAGGAGACTGATTTTTGACTAGCTAAAGGAGGTGGTATACATTGATCGCTTTGAGAAAAGTAAAAATCTTTGAGACATTTGTTTTATTGCCCAAAAGTGAAACAGGTGTTAGTGGGTCTTCAGTTGTGGCTGGAGTGAAGATATTCTGGCGTTCTATTGCAAATTTTGCGCATTCCACAAGGATATGTTTCACTGAAAGTACTGTTTTACAGTGATCACACTGGGGGTGATTCTCCCCTCTTAAAAGATAACCATGAGTAATATTAGTGTGACCTATTCGGAGACGAGCTAGTATTACCTCCTGTTGTCGAATTGCACTGAGGCTTGAAGGCCATTGCTCAAGATTTGGCTTGATACTTCGAAGCTTATTTTCAAGTTGATTTTGCCATGTTGATTGCCACTGGTACATGCATTTTTCCTGTATTATTTGTCTATAATCTTGATGTGGAACTCTCCACTGTACATCACGTGGTAAGTCGGCCGTTTTTGCGGCACTGTCCGCTAATTCATTTTCTGGAATTCCCATATGTCCTGGGACCCAACAGAAGTGTATGGTTTTTCCAAGTTCAGATAAGGTATATAAAGAGTTTGTTATTTCTTTAACGACAGGGTGGGTGATGTTCATGGTGTTTTCCAGGGCTTGAAGTGCACTTAGAGAATCAGAGAATATTATGCTGCTTTCAATATTGGAGGACTCGATATGCTTCAGTGCAACCTGAATTGCCATTAGTTCAGCAGAAAAGATACTGAACTCATGTGGCAGTTTGTAGGCTAATGTTATGTTCGGGAAAACTGCGGCGATTCCAACGTGGGTGTCATTCTTTGACCCATCTGTATGAACTACAATGAAGTTTGGAAACTGCTCCACCACTGCATGGTACAATTGCAAAAAATTTTCTTTATTTAGTGCAGATTTATCCCATTTATGAAGGTATTTATCACATAAAGGTGGAGTAATTCTCCACGGTGGAAGGAGTAGTGGAGGGGTACTTGTGATATTATCAAAACTCAGATTAAGTTCTTCTAGAAGATGTCTTATTCTTATACCTAACGGTCTGTTAGCAGTAAGGCGGTTATGGTATAACCTGCTGTGTTGGGGAGTGAAAAGTAATTCCCAATTTGGGTGTTCAGGCATAGATCTAAT
Organism: Mastigoproctus giganteus; assembly: GCF_048544385.1. Taxonomy (NCBI): domain Eukaryota; kingdom Metazoa; phylum Arthropoda; class Arachnida; order Uropygi; family Thelyphonidae; genus Mastigoproctus; species Mastigoproctus giganteus. The sequence continues at coordinate 61,654,770 of NC_143582.1, forward strand.
TTTATATGCATAGCGTAATATAAGTTGTTGCCTTCTGATAGAGAGAGGGGGTTCGTGAGCTTCGGCATATAGACTATGTGTTGGTGACGTACGATATGCTCCTAGAGCAATGCGTATTGCACTATGATGGAGAGGATCAAGCCAGCGAAGGACACTAGGCCTTGCTGAGCTATATACTGGGGCCCCGTAATCAAGTTTTGATCTTATTAAAGATCTGTATAGCCGTAATAAGGTAAGGCGATCAGCTCCCCACTTTGTTGCTGAGAGAACCCGGATGATATTTAATTTTTGTTGGCAGGATGTTCTTAGTCTTTTAATATGTTCCAGGAAGGTAAGTTTATGATCTAAGGTGATTCCTAAGAATCGTATGCTGGGTTGAACTGCTATTGGTTTTCCGTTCAGTTGTAGTTCCGGGTGTAGGTGCAATTTACGTTGTCGGCAAAAATGGATACACAACGTTTTTTGAGAACAAAGCTGAAAACCATTGGTTTGTGCCCATGTACTGATCTTATTTATTGCCCCTTGTAATTGTCTCTCGATCGTATTCATGTTTTTCGCATGGCAAGAAATACTAAGGTCATCTACGAACAGTGCCTTATCAATAGTGTTCGGAAGTTGTTCAGCAATGGTGTTTATTACAATTATAAAGAGTGTAGCGCTGAGTACAGAGCCCTGGGGAACTCCTTCTTCCTGAAAAAATAGTTTGGACAGCGAAGTTTTAAATCGAACCTGGAAAGTTCTCTTGTCTAGGAAGTTGCGTATGAAAATCGGGAGATGGCCCCGAAGTCCATGGCGATGTAGCTCACGGAGTATTCCATACTTCCACGTGGAATCATAGGCCTTGCTGATGTCAAAGCAAACCATTACATGGTGTTCCGATCTAAGGAATGCATTCCGAATGGAATTCTCTAGTTTTACTAGTATATCTAGTGTTGATCTGTTCTGTCGAATGCCGAATTGTGCAGAATTTAAGAGATTGAAATTTTCCAGGTACCATATCAGTCGACGGTTCACCATCTTTTCCAGAATTTTGCAAAGGCAACTGGTCAAAGCAATGGGTCTATAGCTAGTAGGGTTTGTCGGGTCTTTTCCAGGTTTAAGGAATGCAAGGACTGTAGCGTGGTGCCATTGCTCAGGGAATGTGTCTTCCCGGTAGAGCCTATTGAACAGATCAAGAAGTGACTGCAGTGATTCAGCACTTAGTTCCTGTATCATTGAATAATGGATATTATCTGGTCCTACAGCGCTACGCCTAGATGTTGACAAGGCTCTATGTAGTTCGTGGATAGTGAATGGTAAGTTATATTGTTCTTCTGCTTTTGAAGAAAAGTTTAACTTTTGTTTTTCTGAATTTGCTTTGAATCTTCTGAAGGCTGGTATGTAACTTTCTGTTGCTGATGTTTTGGCAAAAGTTTCTCCTAGTATATTGGCAATTTGGGCGGGGTCAGAAATGTTCTGCCCTCTCCATTCCATGATAGGCTGAGGTGTCGTTTGATATTTACCACTCATTTTCCTGATTGTTTTCCAAATTTTGTGTGTGGGAGTTGCTTGATTGATGGTTGAAGTGAAGCGAATCCAAGCGGCCTTTTTATTACTGCGTCTAACATACCTGGCTCTTGCTCTAACGCGTTTAAACTGAATGAGATTAGCTGTGGTTGGATAGCGCCTAAAAGTATTCCAAGCTTTATTTTGATCTCTTTTTGCTGCACGGCATTCGTCATTCCACCATATTTTTGGGTGTACAGGTAATTTTGAGGAGGATTTTGGTATAGCTTGTCCTGCTGCGTGTAGTATAGTTTTTGTGACATACTCAACCGCTTCCTTGGTTGGGGATTTTTGTATAATTTCAGGGTCCACTTTAGCTAATTTTTTATACATCTCCCAGTCTGCTTTATCAATTAGCCACCGAGGAATTCTAGTAAGTTGATAAGAGGGTTTATTTACTAATTCAATTGTAATGGGAAAGTGATCACTATGCAGTGGATCATTGTTTGCCGTCCACTTTAGAGTAGGATACAAAGTTGCAGAACAGATAGACAGGTCTATTGCAGTATATGTTCCAGAAGGAAGGTGAACGTAAGTAGGTGACCCGTCGTTTAGAAGGAGAAGGTTGTTATCATCTAAACATTTTTCAATTAGTTTTCCTCTTTGGTCAATATTGTTGTTACCCCATAGTGTGTGATGACCATTTAAGTCTCCCAGAATGAGGAAAGGTGTGGGGAGTTGAGCTATGAGGTTGTTTAGATCATTTTGTTGGATGGGATAGCTTGGTGGAATATATAAGGAGCAGATTGTAATATGGATGTCAGCAGCTACACGGACCGCTATTGCCTCGAGAGGAGAGTTTAGTAAGACCTGTTTGACAGGAACAAATGGGTTTGTTATAACAGCTACTCCACCATGTGCAGTATTTTGATCAGTTCTATCTTTTCTAAAGATATTGTAATAAGACAGTTTTGGTGTGTCTTGAGGTTTGAAATATGTCTCTTGGAGGCAGAGACATATTGGTGTGTATTTAGAGATAAGGTCGTATAGGTCATTAATATTGGCACGGAAACCACGACAATTCCATTGAATTATTGTGTTCATTGTTCTCTGTTTTTCACTCTTGTTTTTGTCTTTCTTTCGAAAGTAGGGCCTTTCTGTTTCCATGTCTTCTTCTACAAAAATGTGTAGGACCGGGTCATCTGGGGGTATTTCCTTAGTATCCATTTCCTGTTGGTGAGTAGTTACGATTTGTTTTTCTTTGTGCCCTTCATCCGGGGAGTGGTGATTTTCGATTGGTACAGAAATAGGCGTATTGACTGCCTGAGTTTCAGTTGTATTGAACAGTGTTTTTACATAGTTCGAGAAAGACTCTTTTGGGGGTACTGTTAGATCAGTTTGCGATGCGGTTGATTGGAATTTTTTGGTGATATGAGCATACGTAGATCTATTTGCAAGGTTTGGTGGTGAGATATTTCGCTTAGCTTCTTGATAGGACACGTTATGATTGGTTTTATAAATCTGAATAAGTTTCTCAGTGTTCACATGTTCTAGCGTAAGCGGGATGATCTTTTTTGCAGTTTGGGCATATCGGTTGGGGTGCAGTACAGGCTTCGCAGTTGTGTTCAACTGACCCGCACTTTGCACAAGCAGGAGTTCCCCGGCAAGCTGTCTGCGAATGTCCGTACTTCTGGCATCGGAAACACCGTAGGGGATTTGGAATATAAGGTCTGACATTACAGACGAGATATCCAGCCTTAATGGATGCTGGGCGATGTGGTGTATTAAAGGTCAAAATGAGATTACGTGTAGGAGTCAGAACTCCTTCTTTTCTGGTGGAAATTCTCTTGACCTGTATAACGCCTTCTTCTTTAAGTTCTTCAAGCATCTCCTCTTCGGATACATCTATTAAATCCCAATCAGAAATCACTCCTTTAGAGGTGTTCAGTGATCTGTGGGGTGTCACAGTAACTGGTATTCCAGCAAAGAGATTAATATTCAAGAGCCGCTCTGAGTGTTTACTATTAGAGGTCTCGATCAGAATATCTCCTGACCTAAGTCTTTTTACAGACTTAGGAGTTCCAGCTCTGCTTTCTAATTCCTTCTGCACCCTAAATGGCGAGATTTTGCCAATTGCATTTTCACCAGTTGAGTGCATGATCAGGAAAGCTGGGATAGGATAGATGTCAGAGTCAGTTTTCTGCCGTTTTGAAGTTCCTGCAATAGAACTGTCTTTCTTTTTTGTTGACTGGGGTGCATCTGGCAGCCCAGATAAGTCAGAGTTTGATTTACTCATGACGTGCTCTTTTTGGCCCCGGGAGATTACCTTTTTCTCCCAGGTTACCAGCCCCGCCACGTGGAGGCAAGAGCGGTGCCGCCTAGTGACCCAAGCGAAGTGAAGGTTAGTATTAACGAAAAATAAAAAAGGGGGTTAAAGAAAGGTACTTTCCTTTCTGGGTTATATAATATGAGAGATCTGTTCAATTATAATGCTCAAGAGTTAACGGACTTGCGAAACTCAGGAGAAACGTATATACAGTAAAGCGTATCAGATAATCACTATGAAAAGGCGCTGTGGTCACTAATATCGCTTGGCACTCGGGGCCAAGTCATACTGCATGATGGAAGAGATGACTGGAACTTAGCCCTGAAGACTAAACATGAGTTCCACTTCAAGCCTCCAATAAGCAAAGTGGTGTGAATTTCAGAATCCACATACACCAGAAAATCACAGGTCAATAGGAAGTATTTGGAGATCTTAAATGTTAATTAGCTACTGTCAAAGCTTGCAACTGTGGTCTTAACTTCTTAAATCTCTTCGTTAATATAATATACTTCTAAGTAGGATCCTTTTTACTGTAGTGCTATATCATAAAAGAGTTCAAAGGTTAAAGTCGTTATTATATATTAAAATTAACAAGAGAGAGAGATGCAACAAGAATGTAGAAATTTTGTTTTCTGCAGCTATAGCTACGTTCCCTTGTAATGACCTCCCTTAGTAGAATCGTGCGGTAAGCTCGAAATGTCAACAATAATGAATTTCAGAATCCTCAAACAGGATGCAGTAAACATTTTGAAGATTGCGTATTTAATAATCAATTTATTGTGGTATAATTGGTTTCCTTAGAGTCCCAGGATGGCCATGCTTCAAAATCGTAAGTGCTCAAGATTTCATTTGATAGATGGGGAAGCGTTTGGATCTGTCTCTTGTACGTCAAGTTAATTATTGGTATATTACCGTTGCAGGGATTTTTTTTTCCTTTTTGTAGATTCCGCTGTTTAGAGGATATTTTTCGTGTTTGTTCCATTTATAAAGTAAAATTCATCATCAGTTTTTGATGTAGTTTTGGAAAGAAGATGACCGCCTTGCTTTCGTTGTTAAAATAGTTCGACCCTTGAAACTTTCCTTCTCTGTATATAAAATCAGTTATTGGCAATTTGGAATTCAAATAAACAGCAGGAAATTTTACTTCTCGTATCCACTTAACGCTGAATTAAATTCGACTTAAATATTGGAAATTATCGTTTGAGTTTAATGTGAATTGGAGATACGGGATAACGTGCTTGCGTGTGTAACTGGCTAAAGATTAAGCCACTATTTCTGGAAGAAACTGCAGAAGCCATTTCTTTTGTTTGCATCGCAAACATAAAGAGTATATAAACTCTTCTTTTAATTTCGGATTTTTCACAGATTAAACTGAATCGATCGCTTGTTTTTTTCCTTCTTTAATTAATATTTTGATATCATGAACTTTATCCAATCCTCCATTGAGTTAGTTTAATAATAAATTACCTGCACGTAATGCATTAAAGAAAAACGCGTGTGTGGATATTCCGATAGACTCCCGTTATATAGAAACAATGGGTTGAAGAAGAAGGTTGAAGCCTTACCTATTACTCACTTCCAACTTGAGACTAAGGTAAGCTCGACTTAATAAGTGTTAGATATTTTATCTCCACAATCTTTGTCAACATTCTTTTTTGGATGGCTGCCAACTTTTTTGTCAGGGATTTTCTTTCTTCTTCCATCGTGGTCCATTTAACATAGATAATACACAGCTTCCGTATTCAACGTGACTTATCAATACTTTTTTGTCCTCAGGTATGAATGTATAATAAGCCCAGTGATCCACCGTCCCCCACTTCCAGCATTATTTCTTTGTCGTCCTATCCAGTTCATCCTTGAACTTTGACTCATGAGATTACATTTCACCACCATTATTAATGTGTTTACTTAAAATTACCTTGATTAATTGCCATCGCTGTGTCCCATGAGAGAAGAGTGGTTAATAAAATTAAGTTATGAAGAAAAATGATGAATGGTTACTTTTCCCAATGGATTCAGTAAAACATATCGAATCATAAATGCAAGTTGCCTGGTTCCTCTAAGATTTTGAACAAACATCGATGCATTCTTGGAGAATTATATTAAAATATGTTCCAACTATCGTAAATATATTTTGGAGCATTTTCATACATTCAGGATTGATCAGATGTATTGACTTTCAATCTGCTTTGCTTTATGGTCCATTGTAAGTGATTTGAATTTTCCACAATCGGTAATAAAGAAGGACGTGATAGTAAAATGCTATTAGCAAGATTGAATATTAAAAGATCTTCTCAAATCAGAAAACCTAAATATTATTTAAAATTCTCTTTGTGTTTTATGATATAATGCTGTAACATTTGGAGTAACAGAGACACTAAAAAGTATGACCGGACCTCGTTTAAGACAATTTTCAACGATCATTCAGCAGAATTTCCCCATCACTGTGTGCACAGTTTAATTAATGTGGTCTATATACAGTATTCCCTAATTAGCAAGAATGGAACAATAAAGGTTTTTAGACTTTTCCCTTAACCAGATTAGTGATATCTCTTTGTAAATTCTTTGGGCGTCTATTGTAGAAGAAATAGACTGAGTTACGTGGTTTTATTTCTTCTACTAATTCTGTAATCTGCTAGGCTGTCTCCTGGCATTTTATTCACGGTTTTATACAAATCCATGTGGCGTATTGAGGACATTGCCAAGATAGGTCAACGTCCTCCCCACACAGGGGAAAAGACCTGAGTTCGAGTCCCGTCAATGAAGGGAAGCCTTTAGCAGAACATGGCTGAGAGGGTAACGTGGTTTTCTCTTCCAGCAAACCGACCTCAGAACCCACAATTTACGGACAATATGGCTTTAGTCGTCGATGCTCCTAAAACCCTATTACAAATGTTTTCGAAAAAATAAATGGACGACAACCTTTTTAATGCCATGGTATATTAAAGTAAATTCTTTCGGTTGTACTGGACCTTAAAATCTTTTGTATACATTTTTATAGTGGCTTAAAGAATCTAACTGATTATTTTCATAAAATATTATGCAATGATCCAGAGATTGTGACGTTCTAAATGAAGGCATTGAAGCAGCTTGCTTCAATGGGGGTTTACCTTTAGAAGAAATTTTGAGATAATTATTATTTTATAATGATCCGCGTCAGACTTCAACATTGAAATTAATTGTTTGCAGATTTAGTCAATCCCAAAGTTCACATGAGATTTGACCGTTATTGGAAAAGCCCAATATCGCACTAAAGCGCTTGTATAATATATTTTAAGAGGACGACTCAAAGAAGGCCTATATCAGTGTACTTTTAAACATCTTCCCCTAACTCAGGCTTCTTAAATACAAAAGCCGAATGAATTCCATTTGCTAAAATAAATAGTTCAAAGATGTCTGCACATTAGAGTATTTCCTTTCCTTTTTATCACTCTCGGGGTTTCGGTATTCCAAGTTGTCTGTGTTTGCAGAGCTTCGTTTTTACGATATTCATTTGGTCTGATTAGGGCCTTTGAGCAGAGCGGTTGTAGTAATAAGATTTGTCCACTGGTAATGCTGTCTCAGTATCCATGCGCACAACGGACAGGCAAATTTGTCTTAAGATGTTCCAAGGGAAAGAAAAAGAGCGAGGAATCCTTTGGGAGATTCTTACACTAATTGTGAATGAAATATGGGGCAGCTGGTTTAATGGAGCGTAATGAAAATTAATGCAAACATCGGATTTATCTGAAGTGAACTCATTGCCTTCAGCAAATATCACTTTACCTAATTGGTTCATCAGCAAATCCTACTTTATGTAATTGGTTGAGCAGCGCGGGGCGAATATAAGATATGACACCAGTCAAAAGCGATCACTCTGCACTTCTAGACCTCATTTAGGAAATGGGTCCGCAGAACTGATAGCAACGGCAAGGCAAGATAATGCAGCTGCGCTCTTGCTAGCCCACTTAAATGATTGCAGGAGTACCTACAGGGGTAAAACCACTGGAGACTACAACGATGATCTTATTGAACACGCTTTCTTCGAGTCTCACGTGAAGAATTATCATCCAAAGTATCGTCCGAGCAGTGTCATGTAGAAGAACTCAAACATTGATGCAATTTTCAAGGTGAGGTTGTTAAACTCGGTGTATTTACAAAAGGGAGTGTTTTTGGCATGCTTATGGATGACGTTAATGGCCTTCAACCTGTTGCAGCAGAAAAATACTCCGCCAGACTATTATCTTTGTAAATGTGGCATCCATCTAAATATTTTTATATGTTAGACTTATTTTGTTTGAAATTTGAAGCTATATACACTGTATATTCGAGTTTAAACTTCTCTCGGAGTGCAAACAAATATTTATTTATTTTAAAAGTATTGAATTTCCATCCGTCATATTGGTGCATCCAAATAAAGCCACTGGGGGATTGAGCACTTGCTGCATATCAGATAATTTCTCTTGGGAAGTAAATCACATCGAAATCCCTTAATTTGCATTTAGCCAATGAAGTTTCACTACTCGTAAGCAAACAAAATTAACATAAAATAGATAAGGTAGCAGGTGGTGTTGGGTTCTATAGGACACACGTCTGATCAATGAATCGGCCGTCATCCTTGACCATTCCCTCACTCAAAAGTTGCCAATAACGTTCCACCTTAGTGTAGATTAGACCATGGTAACAAAGCGAAATAATTTAGCTTAATTTATGTATTTCATGTTTCATTCATTTCCTTTTGCTCATTTGTCATCGTGGCCAGCTGGGCCAATTTACATAGTGTGCCGGTGCACATTGATTGCGCTTTGACTAAGCGTGAAGTTCAAAGTTTCTTACTAGAGGTAGCAATAAGTCCAGGAGAGCTTGGTACAAGCGTAAAACTGCGTGCTATAACCTATCCTGCTTTATAATGGAACGTCAGAGAATCCAGAGCTTTAATAAATAAAAAAACCTTTTTATGTATTCAATGAATTAGGGACTGAAGTCAGAATAAACTTTAATTAAAAGAACAATAAGTCAAAAAATCGTTCTACTAAGATACATTGCATAAATAATGCAACTATGACTTATGGGATTAAAAATAGCGAATATAACACGCCGCATAATGCAGATTCCTTATTGATCTGTGGTTGTTAATGAATAACAAATAATGGTAAATTTTAATTGAAATACGATGAGCTTTGTTGTCCAGTTGCTACTTTTTGCTCAAGGATTTAAGTCCCCAGAAAGAAATACAGTTTGAGTTTAGATCTAACAATTGCGACGCATTTTGTCATTGGAAAACCTTGGAGTTAAATCATCAACCTATTGTAGGGGTAGTCGTGGTCGCACCTGTGCTTGGGCTGATATGACGTAGAAGTATAGCACTCAGATGTCGTCATGGAAACAGCCACAGACGAATTCCAGTTAAGTAAATATAAAACTACCTTAAACTTGAGTGATGAAGAAAGAGATCTGGAACCCAGAAACGAAACATTCGGAGGAATTCGTAATAAGAAGAGTTCAAATGAATTATTGAAATCAGGTCTGCAGCTAAAGGGAAATGGAGAACCGAGCCAGATTGCTTCTATTAAATCTTAAAAATGCCACTACACTCGGAACTATCAAAATAAGAAAAAAAAGACAAGCCTGGTTTCTGAAGTGGGTTCCGCTATGTGACGGGACCTCCCCATACATTAAGAAGATTGGTCGCGTGGTTTAGAGTGCAGGTCTCTCTCTCGCATTGTTACAGGGGCGAGTTTAATAATGCACCGGCTGGAGTGAACTTATGCTTTAACTATACAAAAGTACTTCAACTTTTCTTAAAACGCATGGACGAAACGTGACAAGCCGCTTAATCCAAAGATAAAAGGAAGAGGGCGTAAATAATTCACGTGCCGTATCGACATGCGAAAACAGATGGCTACACACTTTCTGCTTCGTTCATTTCATCGCATCCTGGGCCAGGTTAGGTTTCACTCATTTCGAGCCACTCTTGTTCATGTCTATCGAAGCGCAGTTTTGAGATTAAAAATAACCAGATGGTGACCACGTGATTAACTTCCTTCCATCTAGGATTAAGAGGTCATTAAATCCAAACATAATGAATACAGTCCGTCAAGTTGACAGTTATTGGCCTAGAACCTCCTTGTTCGCTTCATCGAAGGTTCTCTTCGAGACACAAACGATTCTGTAAATTTATTGTACAAATAAATACGGAAAACGGTATGATAGTAAAGTACACGTGAATGAGTTAGTTGGATCAAGAGGTATCATATACTTGTGTATATAATTGGTCAACGATGAACGATTTTATTAAATCTCCATACGAAAAAGCCAGCAGGTTCCAGTGTGCAGAAGGCACTGCAATCAACTAAACCTCGAATTTCTTTGCGGAACTTATTGGATGGACAGTAATTGTATTCCCTAATGAAGAAAGAAGTCAGTAATGTCTTTCGAATTCAACAACTCGAAAGGCATTAGCGTACCCGGAGTCACTACTATTATATTATTAATAGAATGTGGCTTCAAGTAAAAAGGATTATTTAAAATGTAACTTTAATCAATCACGTCAAGACGAAGAGGTCTAATCAATCACAATTGCCTAGGTACTGTTGAAATAGCTCTGAGGATTAATATATTTAATTTAAATAAACTTCTGACGACTTAATTTAGCTACACGAGAGTCATGTACGTTAATGGTTCCAAGTTCAATAACCATAAAATTACCCCGATCTCTATGACGTTTTTCGACATATTAAGTGGCACAGATGAATGTTGGCCTTCTCCCTGCCAAAATGATTCAATTTTTCTGTTGTAGTACACTGCCCCACAAAATTAACAGAACGCTTAGAAAACGTGGTGTAACTTGTGCAGCGGGACCAAAATTGGTATGGTTGTGTACGATGAAATGAGAAGACAGCGAGAAACTTCGGATTGGTATAGTTGCATAAGAATTACCAAAAAAAGTCACATGACATCGATACGGGATATAATCCTCTCTAACGGTGAATCATGCTCGATATGTGTGGCAACCACTCCCACACCAAGGGATCTAGGAGTTGACTGTCGGTCTGTAATGGCTTCCCATCTATGTTCGATTGGATTTAAGCCTGCTGATCATACTGGCCATGTCGAATTCAGGGTAGGAGTACGTGCCCCCCCCCATGTAGTTTTTTGGAAAATATACTCCAATTATTTAAATTCCCTTTTCTCATTGTTGACATATGAATTAATGTATTTCAACTAGCAGTTGAATACCTTCAGTTTCAAGCTCTATGTGTAGTCGTGCAAGAAAAGCCAACCGCACTCCTAAAAATTCTCATATAGGGCTCGAGGATCTCTTTTCGGTACCTGTGCCCTATCAAAAAGATGAAGGGGTGCGACCGTTGATCATTATTCCATCCCACAGCCTCCACTGTAATTGTCCCTTTCTCTGATGTTGGAGGGATGGTAACACATTCCTAGTTGTCTCCAGATGAAACAACGGCTACAATAGAACTGAACCCTACTTGTCAGGGCTCCAAGTTACTAGTTTCAACCGCTGGCTTCCTTTTGTGAATTGAGCCTTCTTAACACAGTCCGGTTGGAAATGTTTTCACCTGTAGCCACAGTTAATGATTGGACATCGTAGGGTTTCGTCTTGCTGTTAGAGCCAGACAGTGGTCTGGTGACCATGAACAGTTCTTGTAATGGTTACTGTCTCCTGAAACTGCATGACATATTAAGCCAACGTACCACCTGCGAATGCTCGGCTTCAAGTCGTTAAAGAATCGTCTAAACGACGATCACTTGCCATGCTGAGTACTGGAGATGTGATGGGGGTCGCAACAGAGAAAACTCCCCTTTACAATCATGGAGCTGAGCATAGCACCAGCAAACATTAAAAACAGGAAAGCCCCTGGTGACGACAGGATTGAACCAGAGATGCTCAAAAAGGTAGTAGAGAAGATACTAGACATCATCCACCCCAGCAAAGGACAACTGCGATGGCGACATCACTTCACTTTGCCCGACTTCCAGATCTTGTATTTGAAAAACGCCTTGTTCTCACTGTCAAGATGACAACCGGAATGGTCTCGGAGCCAAGCATCTGGGAACTGTGTGGCTGGAGGATCCCTCTACCCGGACTGAGGTCAGCTCCCACGCTCACAGCTCACTATAACAGACTATCGCTTAGCGACCGCTTTCTCCCCAGGGAGATGCTCCCCACAATTGTTTCAATTGACGGCGACCTCTGTAGGTTTGTGAAGGATCGGAGGTACCGAAGACAGATCCTTAAGAGCCTGACCTTGGCCAGGCAAAGTGTACATTAATAAGGGCAGCATAATAATGTTCAAAGCACGATGTCTTTATGAATGTGTTGTAAATAAAGTCAAGAATATCTTTATGAATATAAATATTAATATAACATAATGTAAATCTGAATATCTTTATTATTTCATGGTAAATACTGTCAAAAGCATAAAATGTCCTGTAAATAATCTGACACTGATTCTATTTTATTGTTGGCTCTGGGGGATGAGCCCGAACTTCGATGTGGGCCCCGTTCCCCCAAGGCTATTGTCCACCAACCATTGTAAAACCCTGGCATTGTTGCTGTGAAGGGTCTATTGTATATATACCATGTTTGTATACAATAAAGATTAAAGATAAGATCATTCTAAATCTCTTCAATCGCTGTCTTTCAGAAGGCTATTACCCTAATAAGTGGAAAACAGCAAGAATAAGAATCCAACCAAACCCCAGGATAAGCCACCATCGTACAGACCCATAGCTTTGCTTTCTACCTTGAGCAAACTTTCTGAGCGGCTTCTATACCATAGATTAGAGATTCACTTCCAGGAAGCGAAAATGATGTCGCCGAACCAGTTCGGCTTCAGAAGAGGACGCGTTGGAAAACATAATTTAAGCAGCAAAAAACTGCGACATGAAGTATTTTCTCCTCGTATCAATAGACTTTGCTGGCCAGAGTCTATTGATACGAGGAGAAAATAGACGACCAAATTCCAGGCAAGCTATTCTGCTGCCTTAGATCATACTTGGATAACAGTGACTGCTCCCTTTGCCACTCTCTCCAGGCAGGTCCACAGGGATCAGTTCTGGGGCCCCTTCTGTTGGATGAGTTCCTCAATATGGAAATCCCTAATATAAGAACGCAGGCATACGCCGATGATCTTATACTGATGCTGCAGGACACAGCTGGAGACCTACTGAACATCTCACCGGAAAAAAAAAACACATTCAATACTCCTCAAGGGCTCCCCAGATCAAGATAAATGGAACAACCATTAAACTCCAAACAGAAGTCAAGTATCTCGGCGTTATTCTCGATAGACACCTCAACTTCGTTACCTCAGAGTAAAATACAGGAAATATTCCGGCCTATTCGCTAGAGTTACACGCAGAGACTGGGGTCTGAAGAAGAGGGCGCTCGCCATCCTCTACAAGGCATTCTTCATCCCGACAGCGGGAGATTGGTACACTAAGGCAAGCACTGCTGTTAACAGAAGGAAATTGGAAACCATCCATCGAATAATTCTCCTCACAACAACCAGAGCATGCTGGCCGTGGGCTACTGCACCAAGACGCCAAAGGAAGGGTAATCACACATTTGGGATACACTACGGACCCAACTCTGACTAGACCGCAGGAAAAAAGACGTCTTACAGACCACATGAGAACAGTTTGGCAGAATCGGTGGAATGACTCCACTAAAGGCCGCAGAACTAGAAGCTTCATACCAGACATTGGACGTGTTTGCCCTATTTCCCCGACCTGGATTTCATACCACTTACAGGGCATGGCTCCTTCAGGAAGAAGCTACACGAGTTTGGAATCTCGGACATAGCGCAGTGTAGATGCGGACAAGAAGAAACTTGGGAGCACCTGCTCTATGAATGTGATATATATGAAGACCTCCGTGGCCTGCTGTTTACCAAACTACGCTCCATCCTTAGAAATCAGGAGGACATAGTGCTGCTGGAAGAAGAAAACTATAATGCTTTCAAACTTTTCGCTCAAAATCTTTTCGCGAGGCACTTCCACTTCCACCACCCTGAACTAGATATAGTTGGCCTGTCACGTGCAGGTGACGCAGCCTGGCCTCTGCCGAGACTAAGTCCACCACCTGGAGAGTCAAAGTGAACGACTTAGATTACAGCCTTGCTGCCAACTAGCCACCCAGATCCGACACCTTTCCGGCGAGAGAACACCCCTGTCCGCTCCCCTCCCTGCACAACAGGCCAGCAATACCTGCACACACTGAGGGAGCAGGAATGCGGGAGCGACTCCAGAAGGATTTAACAAAAATAAATAAAAATAAATTTTTCTGTTTATACTCCGGGACGACCAAACGGTCAGAGGAGTTCACAAGATAGACAGAATACAAGAAACAGCACCGTATTCAGTAGTCACGGGCTTGAACCCCGGCCACTCAAGGCACGTGTACTTATGCACCCGCGCGCCTGACCACTAGGCTACGGCGGCCTACTAATAAATAATAACAGAAGCAACAGAGAAAGCCATGAAGAGAAGAATCCCCATTGCAGGGGCCACGCCCTGGTGGACTCCAGTGCGCACACGAATGAGGAAATTAGTACAACACAGAAGGAAACAATTTTAGAGGGCTAGGAGGAATTGGCCGCAACAAGAAGTCACTGAACTCAGGAACCAATATAGAATCGCTAGAAATTGTTATACTGAACAGATAAAGAAAAAGAAAAGAGGATCATGGGAGAGGTTGGTACAAGGGTCAGGAAACAGCAACCCCTGGGGGGGGGGGGGGGTGGTATACAAAATTACCACTTATAAACTCCCCGGGGGGGAAGTCATGACAGCCACCAAAACTTAACCATAACCTGGGAGGAGTCGATTCGGAACATCCTTCAGGAGCTGCCAACAACACTAACAGATGAGCAGCAGGCTATCTGCCAAGCAAACAATTGCTATAATAAAGACCAAATAGAACCCCCCTTCACCTTAGAAGAAATTCAGGATGCAGCAAGCCGCGCAAAAAAATAAGAAATGCCCTGGACTGGACCTAATTGAACCGGAGATGGCAAAAGAAGCAATGGAACATATACCGGAATTACTGCCTGGAAGCAGGTAAATTTCCACTACAGTAGAAAAAGGCAACTTTAAAACTGCTCCTAAAAAACCCAACAAAGTCACCAGACACCTAGCCCTGCTACCAACCCTCAGTAAAATATTCGAAAGGCTGCTACATACCAGAATAACATGGCATTATAATGAAGTAAATCCTAACATGACAAAGCAATACAGAACCTCCCATTGTCAAAGGAAATACTTCCTCGTCATCGCAGTGGATTTAGCTGGGCGTTCGACACCCTCTGGTGGCCGAGCGTCTTGGCGAAACTCAGAGCTGCCAACCTTCCATTGAAGGATTACCTGGCTGATATAGCAGTGCAAGTTACCACACCATATAAATGCCTCAGTCGCCGCCCCCTGGGGCCGCTCCTGTGGGGAGGAATTCTTAGACGAATTCCTCGCCATGGATCTGGGTGGTGTGGAGGCCCAGGCAGATGACTTAGTCTTGACCATCGAGGCTGACAGCAGATCCTCCTGAAAAAGCTGCTAGATTGGACGAAGCTACACTTGCTCAAACTAGCACCCGACAAGACAAAATCGGTTCTGCTAAAAGGTACGCTAGACTTCAGGAGACCACCACAGATTGAGAACAAAACAGTTAAGCTGTGCGAACAGATTAAATACCTAGGAATAATCTTGGACAAAAAATTAAATTTCAAGCTACACCTAGAATATATTAAACAAAAGATAAGAAGATACGCGGCCCTCGTCGCTAGAGTCACTCGCAGGGACTGGGGACTCAGACGTACTACCCTGTCTCGTACGCGAGGGCGGCACTAGAAGTGAATAAACGGATCCTCGAAACCATTCAGAGGACCATCCTCCTTACTATGACTAGAACGACTGCCCTCCAAGTCCTGGTAGGAGTTCTGCCCCTGGATCCCGAAGCTATCCGCTGTGGCCTGCTCTACCATCTTGCCAGAAACATATCGGCTACAATGTATGACCTCACCACTGACATCACTAATGACTGCAACTATGAGAAGAGAAAAATCACCAAGCTGTACCCTAAGGCGCCAGCGTGGTCGAAATACCACCTTCCTCCTTACAGGACACGGCCCGTTTAAAGCTAAACTTCACCAACTTGGCATCATAAATAACGCGGACTATCCCTGTGGCAATCCGGAGTCCTGGAGACACTTAATGTTTGAGTGCGATTTGTATGACGACTACGCCTAATAACGGCAATCCAATATATACCAGACAACCAAGAGGACTACAAGGCACTCCATCAATATGCCCAGGATCTATTTTCTAGAAGGAAAACAATGATAGAAATATACCAAAGGCAACCCGACTAGAAAGAATGCAGGAGGTCAAACAAGTAAAAGAAAAAAAAAAACTCAGCATACCACAGAAAGACAAGACTTAGGATGATTTGGATGGCCTACTGTCGACCCAAAACTGCACTCCCTTGTCCGGTTTTTTTTTTTTTTCTTTTTTTTCGGGGAGGGGGTATTTGCTCTTCTCCTCTCCTCGCCTCCCCATGTCGTGGGGCATGGGCATGCCCCACTGAAAATGGGGGACCACCTTCCTATCCGACCCCCTCTTCCATCCCCCATGTCCAAATTTATATCACATCAAATTTTGCCCGACCTTTTAGGCTCTCTAGAAATATTTCTTTCAGCGTAAAACCCCAAGCAGCGCTTTATAAATGCAATTTTACTGAAATCAACAGCGATGACTCCAACCTTTATTTTAGGTCCTAGTCACTAACCTGACCTAACCTAGTCATTATTTTTAAACCTCTGGCATAGACAGGGTACTGTCACTCGATACACAGAACATACGCGGAGATGGGAGAAATCCCAAGACCCTCAACATACCAAATACCCTTGTTTTTATAGGCATGAATAATTTTCGGATCTGTAAGGTTGCATGCTAGGATGACTATTATATCAAATATTTACCTACGGTGACACTTCAATATTCACGAAAAACCTTTGTTCTGTTAATTTTTTTCGAACAGTGTAGTATTATGCTGAATATTGCCATTCCCCTTTTATTTTTCAATATGAAGCCATGTTTCTACTTGAAAGGTTAGTAAAGCAAG
Organism: Mastigoproctus giganteus; assembly: GCF_048544385.1. Taxonomy (NCBI): domain Eukaryota; kingdom Metazoa; phylum Arthropoda; class Arachnida; order Uropygi; family Thelyphonidae; genus Mastigoproctus; species Mastigoproctus giganteus. The sequence continues at coordinate 61,671,701 of NC_143582.1, forward strand.
AATATTGTCAAATTTTTGCTTCAGCGAACTTTGTCATTTCAATCGTTCTCGCCAGGAGACAGAACAAATCTTTTCCCAGATATCAACCGTATTCGAAACTCGGTTTTATTACGTTGCATCCTTTTGCATTAAAAATATTGCGGAGCACAGTTTCTAGTACTTCACTGGCAATAAAAAGTCGTCTTTTAGTATGACTGAGTGCCTTTCTGGTCATAAAAAGGAACTGATTCTTTTTGAGGAATCCTTTTCAGGAGTATTTCTTTTAACTCTGTTCAATAACGTTTTTATTCCTTAAAATAACATTACCAGTTTAATACTGGTAAATCATTTACGTCATATTTATCTACCAAGAACAGAAATTACCTCAAACGGCATTTATGACTAAACTTTATATCCTGGGTCACCTAATTTCATCGGATGATAGTCAGAGACATCCCACGAGCCTTTATAATGACCCATTATAAAGCTAATCTTCAATGAGTTGTTCTAGAACTCTCCATTTTTAAAAATAAATTATCTGATATGTAGATATTTATTGAATGAGCTAGTCTCATTCTTCTACAGCTTTGACTATATATATTCCATACGTGGCAAACAGCAACGTTCTTGGATTTTCGGGTAGGTTTAGTCCTTAACTCATTTTCAGAATGTTTCGCTGAGGTCAGACAAATTTCTGAGGAACAATTAGGTGTGGTGAATAGATAAATATCTCTAAAGGTGGTAAGACGCAAAACTAGAATCGTTTCTAAGATGTGTGTAGTAATTACATTCCTTCTGGGTGTGGAGTCTCGCAACGTCTAATGGAAGCTTTCGTTGAAAATAAAATAAAATACGTTTCCAGCAACGAAACTATCTGTGTGGGTTATTTGATCTGTAGTTCGTGCTGTTTATTCCAATTATCCCTGTTCAAGTGTGGCCCATTAAAGGATGACTGAACATCCTTTAGCATGCAGGTTATTTCTTTGAGAAAGGATCAGGAGATGTAGTAAATACGTACGCCTGAGAATATTCCATGCAATTACTATTTTATTTGCTAGAGTGGCTAAAGCAGACATGGAGTTTTACATCCGGTTCCAGTAATTTGGTCAGCTTCTTCTGAAGAACGTGCGCAGTTAATTAACATGAAAGAATTTCTCTTTAAAATACAGAAAATCCACGAACCCAATATCAAAGCTTTTTTTTCCAGTTGATGTTATGGACGAAATCAAAAAGTTTCCTTCATCATGAATAGCGATATTCTCCAAGATGTAATGTGATTTACAATTAGATTCGGTTCTTTAGTAAATGCCTTTCCGTGTCTCTTAGGTATTATTCAAAGTCAGATAAAATGTAAAGAACGAAGTAACCATTCTAGATGGATTCTGTGATTGATATTAGGGTGAAGACTCCTTCACCCGAATACTAGCAGTTTATATGCCTTGGCTTTATTCCGATAATGATATCAGTGAGCAGCATTGCACTAATTCCAGAGGCCCACTTACCCCCTCCTTCTGAGCAAAGAGAACTGGGACAACGGACTTGAAAACTATTCTAAGAAATTTTGAATTAGATGTGGAAGATCCACGTCTAATCGCAATACAAAAAGCTAAAATATCATTCTAAAGAGGAACAGCACTTGTTAATCCTCTTTAAAAGTTTCAATAGTGTGGTCAACAATGTTTGCTCAACTTAAACATTACTCACATGAAGTTTTTTTAGCCACGTCCATGTCGTTCGATGAATAAAAGATCGTATGAGATTGGCCAGAAACTGAATCTGTTATATACCAAAAAGAAAAAAGCTAGTTTACTTCGATAGACTGTTGTAATTTACTTTGGACAGTAAAGATTTATACGCAAAGGACAAAAACCACAGGATTATTTTTATTAAAATATTTCGATTATATTGAGATCAATCCACGCGTCTGTCTATGATATTGTATCATAATTAAATGAGAATACTACGGATTCTTATGAAGAGATATCTTTGACAGGTTATGAAGCACGAAGTAATCATAGAACACTGAAAATACAGACCCAGACCGGAAAGCACTTTTTCCTTTCTCCACTTCGATCAATTTATCAGATGTGGCTTCCATTAGCGACTCCAAGAACTTGAAAGGTGATCTCCTACCACACTTTCTCTGCCACCATCTGACGTGACAATCGCGGCTGTAATACGAGTGGCTTCACCAACTCTCTGGAAAGTAAAAGTAGATGTTTTTCTTCTTTATTCCCTTGGGAGAAAATCTCAGGATATCAAGCTAAGACAGCAACAGGTCAGTAATGGAAAAGGCGATCGGCTCGTCTCTGTGGATGCAAACATAATATATTTGAAGATATGTTGCGCAGAAATTCCTGAATGTTTGAAGCAATGCCGACAGAGGGAGCTACGGTGAAAACAGCATTAAAATACAATAGCCTAAGTCTAATTATGGTCAACTTTAGTTTAGAAAAGTATCAGCAGATGGAGCTAACAATTTTTCTTTCTTTTAGCAGTCAGTGGAAAATATATTGTTCAAGTCTTTTGTCGATTACGTTGAACATGTACATTATACTCTCTTAAGTATCGTAAGTTTCTTCTTAGTTTAAACTACTTCTCTAATAGCCCTGTTGTATTTTTTTTTCCTTATTGCGATTCTTCTTCTTTAACAGGGTCACGTCTTGTTCCGGAGAGTGATTTATATCCCCAGTATACTTGTACATAGTCACGTAGATCATTCAACAGACTCTTCAAAAGAAGAGAAGCAGATCGAACTTTTTCTTGATGAATCTTAAACTGTGCATCTTCATGTTTCAGGTCAGGAACCTACTTATGATATTATATTTATGTGTAATTCTGGACGTCTTACTATTTTATCGTGTTTTCATACGTTTCAGTAGGTGGCGATAAAACCATAGATCTGAAAGTTTGTAGTTAAGTTCTGGGCTACCAACCCACTGTATTATTAAACGGACCATGGCCCAGTGGTGGTCAAGAGTCTCCGGTTGAACATTCAAACTACACGAAGCCACAAAACATCTCATTCCTTCTGAGTCGAATTCCATGAGCGACTGTTGTAAGAAAGATAAATTAATGTAACAGAAACCTACTAAGTTTTATTTATTTTACTAGTAATGTCAAATAAACTTAAAAAGTTCCGCTTTTGTTTCTCCTTTTAGTTCTATAACGGTATTTGGATTATTCTTGTCTTTCAGATCAGGTGAGCACGGTTGCTAAAACCAATCCTATGTGGACCATGATAGCAAATAGAGTCCACCCTTCATTAAAATGTTCTTTCAGGAAATGGAGAAAGTTTTCTTCCTTGCCTTAAAGAATAGGAACGGAGTGGACTTTAAGCTACGACTAACAAAGCAGTTTGCATCTTTCTGTAATGCATCACTAACCGATAAAACTCCAGCCAAGGTCTTAAGTGTCCAATGACACCAAACCAACAACTGGAGTCCTTGTCGAACGATGCATTGGACCCACCTCCAAAACCTGGTTGAAGTTCTTGGCACCCTAATCGTTCAACTAGTACGTTTATACCAATGGGCCGGCCCTAAAATCCATTACGTCTTTTATTTCATGATCCTTATTTATACTTGAATACATTTTATTTCACTAACAAACTAAAATAAGATTAAAGTTATCTCAAAGGCCAATTACTTTGTGATAAAATGCAGGTAAGAGTTTTAAAACTGGACTCGGACAGTGGTGAAAACGTTGGTCTTCTTGCAGCTGATCGGACTGGCTGCCATTGTAAAACTTTTGAAATTAATTTTCCTTGGGATTTTAACGGTATGAAATGTGTCAAGAACACTAGAGAAGGGAGTACAACAGGCTCTGTTTTACGGTTTCTTTTTTGAAAGGAACAACTGTTGTTTGACACTTATTGCTCTCAAGATGTTTCCGTCTTCAACAAAGAATGCAATTACCTCAGAGATGTCAAAAGCAATCGAGCGTGTTCTAACCGAAACTAATCAGACACGATTTTGTTTCCTTCGTGTCATTTATCCACGGTTTGAAACTCGACACTACACTAATTAACTGAAGTAAAAACGACACTTGACATATTAAACATGCAAGTAAAGCAACTAATGGAAAACCCTTAATGCTGTGTTCGCCAGCCACTTAAGAAGTCTTTCTTACGATCACAAATCCTAATAAGTAATTTCAAATCGGAGAGAAACTTAATTGAGGAGTCCTTAAGGTAGGTTAGAAATCAAATATTGGATGACATTTCCACTGGTCATTTAAGTCTTTGTTAGTTGATTTTAAAACCAAACTTCAGTTTATGGAGTGTTCATCGATTACAAAACAAAATGGCTGCCGCGTTTAATGCATCGTTAGTTAATATTTCGGAAGGCACATCCCCTACTTTTATTTAAAATAAGAATTGATAGAAACAAAAATCGATAAACTTCACAATTAAAATAGTTGGTTGCTTTGATCACAAAGTTTCGAATTTCGCCTAAATATACGAGGTGTGAAACTTCGTATCACAAAGTATACTGCCTTCTCTTTTGCTCAAGGGATACCAGGAGAACGTTGACTTTGTATTCGTGCTCATCAGCGATTCCCATCAGACAAAAAGTGTCCAATTTGATGGCTGCAGTCTGTCAAATGCCCTTTCGCTGTTCTCCGCGTAATATACTTTATGGATGAACTCCAGAGGATTAAATGATATTTCTTCCGCTTGCTATTCTTTATTGATGAGCTATAGTCCTTAAAATGGGGTTAAAGTGACCAATTTTTTCCTTGACATCACTTTATGGGCCATCCCCATGACACTTTATCGCCCTTTACTGCAATTCTATTCTCTTTTCTTTATAAATAAAATTGTACTTTCGTTGGCGCCAGCTAATCCGCCTTGTAAGATGGGTTACTGTTTCTGCCGTAAGCAGAACCCTATCCCGGCCTCCTTTGGGGAGGAAAGAAGGAACAGAAAATGTGTTCGAGTTTTATTTGTAATTCAATATCGGTTTACGCTTCGTACCAGTATCTTCTTAGTTCGAATACAAAAATACAGTGGCCAGTACATTACAGAGCAAACTCTTGTCAAACATAAACCAACTTAAAATATCCGTAGCTCAACAAAAGATGCAATTCATAAAATAAGGTTTGGTGTGAATTAAGGTCATAAAGCGTCAGCTTACTGTTTGGATGAAAAACCACAAGAACAATGCGATTTCCTATTGTTCATTAAAGTACTTGAACAAATATTGAGTGACAACAACATTCGGAGATCTAAAACTTCGATCCGGTCAAATGTCATCGAATATCTGAACTGATTGTTGTGGGAGTTTATCAAAACAATCTTCTCCACGCCCACTTGCTAATTGATTGTTCCCTACGTTGGACAGCATGTTCCCAGATCCAGATGTTTGGTTAATCGATCTGTGTTCGCTGGACAGAACAACAGCTGGCCCTCATTACGAGTGCCAAGCCAATGTCGTACAAGTAATCAATCGGGCTGTCACTACCACAAAACTGTTGTCTGCACTTCCGGCTTATTTGGGACACTACAAGAAATGTTGCTCTTAGAAACTCGCAAGAAGTCTTGTTTACTTGAAGCCGAGTTCTATTATCTAAACAGTTTGAATCTGTATGAATAGGGATTGCAGAGTCCAGTGGTGATTTAGAATTAGTAAACGTTGCAACGAAGCCGCTATTCTTTTGGCAAATTCATAATCAAAACTTTCAAGTTTTGCATTCATGACGTGTTGATTATAAAAGTTAAAATTCCATCTATTATAAGATTAAATAATCTCTGAGTTTTTCAGCTTAAAATAAAATGCTGATTTCTTTAATAGTAAATGACTATTTGCTTTCATCGGTGGATTATGTCATCTAAGAGGATATTAAGTGCTAATGAACTGGAATCTGCTTCTCCAATGGTCTATTACTGCAGTGCCTGTCTGTGACTTCAGTTTTTTCAGCACAAGATATTTAACGCCTTATATTTCATTTGCAGAACTTAATGGATTTCAATTTATTTTTTTATAAACAAGAAACAGAACTGCACAGTAGCTTTCTCTCCATTTGCACTAGAAAAATTAAAATCGATTCGCTTCTTTCTTCTATTATACCGATTAAGTGATAACAAAAAAAAGCATTTCGTATTAAGGACGCTACCATCCTGGTTTTATATTTAATAGAAACCGTTGTTAATGGCACAGGTTTTTTTGCCTTTTTAAAGCAGAAGAATGCAAAATAGCTTTCTCTCTTCGTGTATTCGGTTCGTTGTTTCTTTCCTGTATCATACGAAACTAGGATGGCAGAAGCCATCCTGGCAAATGGTTCCATGCGTAACAAAATCCGTTTATAATGTCAACTGGAAACAGTTTTTTCTTCTTTAAATAAGAAGAACATACATAGCTACACGTGACACAGATTTAAAACGTAAGCGTTAGAAAGCAATGCCTATTAAAAGATACTCCTTTTTATTATCCTTATTGGACTCAGGTTTTTCTTCGATATCTTTTCGCTACCAATTTCATTCCTGTCCCATCTTACGATCACTCCAATCAAATTGGTAGCGTTCTGGCTTCGTCATGTGAGACTGATTACTGTGGTTTGGACCGGGACCATCGGTTGAAGGGTCCCAAAGCGAGGCTGTTTATAAGGCTAACTCAGTATTCAATCCCACGAAAGCTCATTTCTCAGCTTCTGCAACATATATCCGTAGAGTTATGAGGAAGAAGGTGAGATGCAACAGTTGTTTACTTTATAACGTCACACCTCTGACTTAGATCCTTCAAATATCTGTTTTGCTAAAATAAATCCAGAAAGGACGATTTAAAGGAAGTATTAATGTAAATATGGTTAAAATTTGAAGAAACACTGGATCTGGGAAAGTTATACACGTATATCTTAAATAGTGGCTAAATGGAAACAAGTAATGCTGAGGGTAAGAACAATAGGAACGTGAAACTGGATTATGCAGCATCTCTTTTGAACTAAGTCACTATTAGGAAGTAAACAGGGAAAAGTGGCTGATATTTGGGTAAGTTCGATATATTTAGCAGAGAAGGTGTGAACACGAAAAGGCCATACTGCAGTGTGGAAAAAAAAAGAAATTTCTAAAAAGGGTTGGTTTTTGCGCTAGGGAGACAACTGGGGTGAGTTGTTTTAGCAAATAGGAAGGAATTAAAAAATTAAACAGGCGGGGAAGGAAGTAATGGAAGAAGTGTCCACTCTGTATCTGACTTTTATGTGGTTAAGAGGAGAGAAAAGCCGTGAGTAGCGGGTTGAAGTAGATTTTTGTGGTGGTCAGAGTTCACATCACACGGTAGCCAGATGAAGAAGAAAAAAGGAAAGAAAGTCGGAATGCAAGGAAATTGTAAGTAGCGGCAATTTCGGAACGTAAGTCTGTGCCTGTTTTTTTTTCTCTCGAATTTTGAACTCAAGGACTCATAACTTAGATCTGTAAGCAATTAAGTGATAGTCTTTTAAAAAAGGAACGTTCCTATTGTGTTAGCAAGTTAGTTACTAAGGTTGGTACAGGGGAAGAGTAAATAAATTATATTTATAAGGGTAGTACTGTAAGGATATGTTAACCTACGTCATTAAATTAGGCCAGGTGCAAAGAGAAAGAGATCGAGGATTCATATTAAGTAAGGTACAACTGATATTAATAATTTGTAAATTGAGAATAGTAGTTTTTTTTGTAAATGCTGTAGATAATAATGTTCATTAAAGGTTGTAAATTTTTATTGAAAACAGTGTGTCTTTAATGTTCTGCTAACACCCTAGAATCCGAACTTATTTGTGAATTGCAGTCAGATGTGGGTTTGTGACTTCAGTAAGGTGGAAGTCAAAACAGAAACAACTTTTTATATCCCATTCCCCACAATAAGATAAGCAAACCGTAATGTTTGATCGCCATGTTACGCAGTTTATATTTATGAAAATAGTTGAAAGCATTTCACCTTGGTCAGTTTGGAACGATATAAGGGCAAGGGAAATGCTTTTCAAACTCTAAAAAGTATTAGAATGAGGTAAGAAAACTTAATTATTTTGTTCGCACGAAAATGCAGTTCTTTCTATAGGTATACTCGTTTCACTTAATGTAAAACTAACTATTAAAGAAAGGGTTGATTTTCTGTAGGACCAGGAAGAAGGTAGCGATTGTTATTAAGCCAGAGATATTAAATTTATTATAAAAGAGCACAAAACTAGCGCTGTCTTTTTTAGAAACTGCTCATACCCATGACACAAATGTCGCAGACGGAAGAATTCTTTCTCGAGTTTCATTTTACATGAGCCATAGACAGAATAAAACATGTCTAACTGCCACGTGGGTCTTCCACTGTACATGCAAGACGAGGAAAAAAAAATTACTTAAAGACACAGTCAACTTATTCTTCCAAGAAATGTCTCCTAATTTCTACGCAGGCTTACGATTTAAATATAAACAGATACGTGGAGATTTCACTGCGATTTCATTGGAAATCTGACTCCTGTGAGTTGAGTATCTTTTTGCAATCTATGTTATGATGGTTCTTGAGCTCAAGAAATGCATTGTGGAACATTCTGTCCAGTTGTTTGGATTTGAACTGTTGTTGATTTCTTGCATTTTCTCTATTGGGGGAACTATTATGTTAGCTGAGTTCGGTTATTCGAAAAATTATACTAAGATAGTATAATTATGGAACAATCATTGTTGAATCCTAAGTTACTTACAGATTTAACGCTTCTGGGGATCCTTTTATTGGTAATAACCACCTTAGGTCCATTCTTCATGGGAGTCTCTTTGATAACCATTAGACGCTTCATCCCCTGTTGAGATTCACTGGACTAGAGGCTACCCCTCCTCTCTGCTCCATAAGTTCCTATAAAAGATGGAAAATTGTTAAATGTTTTGATTACTTCATTAACGTGACTGTATAAATGTATGTTTGTAATCGAATAACAGAACAACACTTCCGTGTTTTAATGTGTGAACGGCGCCACTCCGAGAATTTAAACTTCGATAGAAAAACGCAAACATCTCCGAGGAAAGGGTGCGTGGGATATTCCGTCGCAGTTTCTCCTCTCTTTGATTTTCAGATACCGCGCATGCGCTCGCTTGGCATTTTCCACAAAGCATTCAGTGAGTCTCGTGAAATCTGAGATGCCCTGGCGGGAAGAGCGGTAGGCAACTTTACTAGCACAGATGTGTGTTGTGAGCTCGGTCATGACGTGACCTCTGTGTAGGGTGGTGAGGAAAGTCTGGAAAAAAAGATTGAAATATACGAACGTGCTTGTTCGTTGAGGTTGAGAGTATGACCAAGAGAAGAGTTGCATCTACAGGAGAGGAAATGGGAAAAGGTCTGAGCGGATTTGGAGACAAAGTTTTCTTTCAAATGATTCCTCCGCCAGCGATTTTAACACTTCCGCTGAGTGTAGCCCAGAAACCAGTAAGTTTTGACAGCAATATTCTTTTTAAGAATTTAAAATTATCTTTATAAGCCTTACTATTTCTTGTTATTATTATTTCCACGCATATAGGTTCCTGAAACGTCTTAAGTCAACACCAAAGATAAAGCGTAGTTGGGTGATAAGAAAAACTTCTTTTAGACAGTCGACTGTCCCGATGGACACGAGCACTACATGCCTACTGAGATTCGTCCTAAAGATTACGAGAGCAGTTATCTGGATTTTTCCTCAAAGTTATGCGAATTTCCCAATAACTTGCCTTACTTTTTACTTCTCATTTGTGCCAATATCCTACTTAAACCTCTCTCCATAGATATGGTAGGCGTATCCTGTAGCGCTATCTGACTTGTCTTTCGCGAAAGTGGGTGGATTCTTCTTAAGACATACACGCGCAGAAATGCATCATCTTGTTGACAACCCACTCCTTTCACTGAAAGAAATGGGTGTCATCACCTTTGATCTGGAGACAAACATTATCAAAAAAGGAATTTTTGTTTTAATAAACGTAAGGTTAAAGCAGAACGTCTACCATTCGTAATAGGAATATTGCTGAACTCTCCTAATGACAGCAGGAAATAACCCTTAAGCCCAGTTCATTGTTTATCCTCTGTGACACTAATACTAAACTCACCATCTGTTAATTGGTTTTTTAAAGAAAATTTTCTTGTCCTCTCACGTAAACTTTGTCGGATTATCTTTGATGATGAGATAAGACGTTTCAGAAGGTCCCAGATGTTGTGTATGGAAGCTAATGGAGAAGGACATTGAAAATATGCTTTAGCTGAACTCTGTTGTAATAGAAATGATGTTTATGATACAGAATTGTGAAGAAAACATCAATTCCCAATATCAAACAATCTTTAGATGGTTTGTATTGAAATTTTTGAATTCTAATGCTCATAAAGGAGGGCTGCATAATTACTGTAAACAAAGGGAGGTTGGTAGAAGGATTGTCTGAACTTCGATCTCAGAGTAGGAGAAAGCCCAAGTATCCAGTTATATTCAGCCCTTTTAAGCTTATAACAGTAAGTTGGAGTTTGTGTCAATATCCAGGTAGACTACGCAGGTATATATTTCTAATTTGAGAAAACTTCTCTGAAGTTTTCTCATCGTGCACGTCACTAGAATTATACTCTGTTTTATTACCATCATTTGCAGTTTACTTTAGTGTAACGTATACGAAAATGGCACGCGTATATTTAAGCTAATACTTTAATACTATAGCTCGTTTGTAGAAGAAAGAACGGATTGTTATTGTCACTAAAGAGGCAACTCATTTCCTCCAACAGCTTCGGTTAATTACAACCAAACTGCTGCCATACGCAGTGTGGGCCCCGCTTATTACTGCCTTGCAACAGAGATAAGACAGTTATTTCCCACGAGATCTAGCGCAACCCAAGTATTGTGATAAGGAAGGACGTTGCCGGTTACAATTAATTTTCTCATTTTCCGGAAGGCTGACAATTATTATAATAGGAATTATGGCTCCCTCACGTGAATAGACAACACAATCTCTGCTTAGAGTGTAGAAAAATGAACTACGCTTGCGAGCAATCTTTGCTCTACTAAATTATTTACTGTAGTACACACCACAGGACGCGTACGTCAACTTTACGTTATAAGAGAAATAATTAATCAACTCCGTTTCAGAAAGACTGTTTTGCTCAATTAATTATTCATCTAAGGAGACAATTTTCGCACCGAAGCCAACTCTCGGTGTCAGTTTAAAGTTGGAACTTTTCAAACATTAATTAAGCATCACCAGTAAAAGATATAATGGGTTTAAAAACTATCTGATGGCACCAACTATAATTCATCATTTGGTGTGACTGCTTCTGAAAGGGAGAAGAGGATGTATGTGTTTACACACTGGCAGGATTCGCCCATCGTTGACAGATTTTTATTCTATATTTCGCTTCAAGGTCTGCCATTCGTTCCTCCAATGAGTGTACTGCAACCTATGTAATATCCAGTATGTTTGAAAAAGAAATAATAATTGCCGGATGTATCTTGGTCAGATTTTAATGAAATTTCGGATGGTTCCAGAAAGCTAGATTGGAAGTTGACTTATTACATGTGAACGGACAGACGACTGTCCGCTTTTTTGCATACAAAGTATGACTGCCCCTTCCCATTGGTGAAGCGAATTACATTTATCGAAAACGAGATACGGATAGGAAAGCTGACATGAGACCTGTGGAATGAGGTGACGCAACACAAGGCCTGGCCAGACCTCAAAGGTGCTTAAGTGGACAGATGAAAGTCTCGACACACATCATGTCGCTCCATTACACTCCAAATCTACGTCTGCACGTTTCGCTTTGAACGATCGATCACCGATAAATCAATAGCAGACAGCTATGCTGGCAGTCAGACACGCTGGTGTGGAGATCCTTCGAAGCGTCTCGGCTGCTTTTAAATTTGGTCCCGAAATAAATTATTATTTAAGATATCTGAAGTAAGGAAACGTAACAGTTATTTCAGGCGGGCAACCTTTCACCTGGGTACGAAATAAAGTACTTTCCGACAGTAGTGATGGATATAAGTCTTAAATATAAGCGTAAGACAGGTCACTTCCGCTTCACGTCCCACCTAAATAATAACCGAAGAGCCTATCTAGTTTCTGAAAGCGAAAATAAAGTTCAGCAATCACGAAATTAGGACTTTCAGTACTTTGGAACGTTAATTAAGGGAATAAAATGTCATTAACACATCTTATTAAGTTTATGTAAGATGTAGACGATCAATACTTCTTTGTATCGATATTTGAGGTTCGCTGTATGTCAGCTAATAACTATTTTTATTATATTGTTCGCCTACTTTAAGAAGAAATTTTATTTATCTTTTAAATTGTCATTGAAGGAATTAAACTGGAGGACACAGATTCCCACTTTCTCGGCCATGTCCCTAGGACCCTGCTACAGAATAGTCATCCATATAAGGAGGTCTATGCCCTCGACAGCGTTGAGTTGTCAACCAGTTGAGGGCTTTTCAAAAAAAATCTGTTCAGACGTACGGTTAAGCTGATATTATATGTAAATACAGACCTGATTAATTTAAAAGGAATTTTTCAGAGAACTAATTAATGAATAATTCAAACTAAAATGTACCTTCCATAATCTAATGGCTTTACGTATAAAATTGCTCGCTTTCATCCGATCAATTTAATTAATTATAAACGTTTTAATACGCCTTTAGAAATCATTGTTGATCAGTCTACAATATTACAGTATATAAAAAAAATGACCACTATTCAAATTAATGTTTTATAGATGGCGCTGTTCGTATAAACAAACGAAGATGGAACCTAGAGTTCAAATATATCTCGCAGTGAAACTGATAAAAAATATTCCAGGATCTACAAAAGTAAGTGACATTTATTAAAGCATTTTTTTATAAAAACGCGTACTATTTTAATTAAACCTATTGAAATCTCTGATTTAAGCTCTAAAAAGTTTAAAAATATTATTAAATTTTTAAATTAAAAATATTATTAAAAAAATATTGTTAATCTAAGAATAAAGCATTAAAAACACCTGATTTTACTGCGTCAGCCAAAGAATAAAAAAATCTCTGAAGGCCATGTGAAGACGGAACTTTGCAATCTATTCTGGTATTCAAAATAGGTCACGATCAATGATCTTGAGACGTAAGGTAGGTTAATGGCGAGTGAATGTGACCTATTTTGGAACGGACAAAATCTTTGCGACCATTAAGCTTTCTCATTTCAATGTAAACGAATAAATTTCACTCGTCTTGCGTAAAGAAGGAATGCATGGTTACTCAAATTATTATTCCTTGATGGGGTGGAAGAGAAATCACACTGGTTCTAAATTGAGTACAATATTTTTCTTTGAAAAACATCTGTGCTCTCATCTTCTAAGAAAATCGAGAAAGCGTCATATGAAATTCAAATATTACGCATCAGAGTTCTTGTATAACAGGATATTGGAGTACAGTTCTCCACCTGAAATTGTTCTTATGTTGTCGTGTGACGTAGGGCCACAATTGAAATCGTGCCATTACAGAATATTTTGCTAACCCAGCACGAAAGAACCCAAGAAGGAGACAGGGGATTGTTCGATGCCTGGTTGGGTTAACCGATATCCATTCCTTTGACCAAATTTGGTGAACGCTTCAATACACTGACCTGGAAATTTGTCATATGTCGACTTCAATCATGGTTACCATAGAGACAAGGCAAGGCACGCCGAAGAATTTCTAAGTTCTTTCAAGGAGAGAGAGAGCGGAAACTTTATTAGTAGAGTATACGGCAAAAGTCATCGGCCCGAGATAAGAGTTTTTGTGGTGCTGCTTAGAAGCTTCCGCGTGCATCAGTGAGTGATTGAAATCATGCTAGCGTATGTTATAAGAAGCTGCCTTCTGCTGTTTTTGGCGTAGCTTCAAATAAGGTTTCAGATTTACGGGAATGTTTGCAGGAGAAAAAGAATCAGTCAGTTGTTGTACGTCCACAGATTTTTTGTTTCTTACTACATCAGAGACCGCAGTTCTTATCCTCTACTGCGCACTTCTATCGGAATGGATATCTTTATTTCCTGTTGAGAAAACTTCAAAACGTCCAAAGTCAGAAAACATATTAAGAAATGGTTGCTTTATTAGATACATCCTAACACGTAGATGTTAGTTTTAATCCCAATTTGTTCAGACAATTTATTCTATGTAAACAGAAAGACGCTATTTTTCAACATAGACTAACAAACTGGTCACTTTACCATTTATTCTGAAGAAATCTATTGATCTAATTGCATGAGGCACAACAACTACTACTTAATGAGTGCTGGTGCCCATTAGAAATGAAAATTCACCTCTCTTCGATAGGAAGAACAAGGCCCACATTACAACCTACTCGATGTAGAAGATAAATCAACAGCAACGTTGAATTGAATTGAAGGAGCTGGAATAATCCTTGGCTATCTAAAAAATGAAGACCACTCTGTATCGCTTATTAGGAACATACCAATGGCAATTGGTACTCTTCCGCGTGCAGAAAACTTTTAGAAAACTAATCAGAGTTGCTGTCGTGGTAGAAATGAATCATATCTTAACGCGAAGCGCTGAGGAATCCGCTAACATTTAATAAAAAGGAACTCGTAGCTTCCTCTGTGGCCGATACGAAGAAAGTAAAGCTAAGTTGAGGAGTGCTGTTTGCTCGTTCCACGCGGCTGAATTTCTGTCGTCATTTCCTGAAAGTAAGTTGGCCTGATTTATCCGAGTACTTGAGAAACGTCTTATTTCCTCTGGAAGAACAGCGAGTAACGTAAGAGTACGTTCGAGATTTCTTCCTTCCGTTTCTATTAAGAGAAGCCATTTATTACAATTATACTTGGCACAAGAATAGTTTCGCTATTACCGCTCTCTGCAGTCTCAGCTTTCCATCATCTTTTCCCCCCTTCCCTCAAGTAAAAAAAATAGAATGCCAGCGGGGAATTCAAACTCAATTGCTGATTACTATGTGCGGTATAACCATACATCTTTCTCCTTGTAATATTCTGCTCTTTTTAGCATTACGTATTAACTGATCAACTTTCAAATCTACGTAGTGAGGACCAAACTTCGCCTGGGCAGTTTGATATCCAACGATTTCTCTCAGAATTAAAATCCAAACGCTCAAATTGGTGTATTATGAATTTGTACTAAAACTATCGGAAGACCATCTCTCTAATCTTACAACTGCTAGGAGCTAAATTTTAAATCTTTTCAAATTCAAGATCCCACTACGGTGTGTATATAAAACTAAGTAAAGTTTTAAAATAATTTTTGTAATGAAGAATACAAATTTCTGCTTACTGTAGTGAAAATAATGTTTCAATTTATTTCTTCTTGCAGATATTCCTATTAGGTGAGCCTTGAACAATGCGGCTTGTAACAAGGGTGGTCCTTTTGCTGTTTGGCGTATCTTTGGCTTCGGTGGTGTTCATTGGTCGCTGTGGACTGAAGTTAGATGAGGAACTACGAATTGCTGAAAATCTCGTATCGGGACCGATGTCCCCGGAATCCAGTCCTCCCCAGCAGAATTACTACACAGAAACGCTGAGGCAGAAGGAAGAAGAGTTCAAATTAGAGACTCTTCGACTACAGCAAGAAATCGCCGAGCTGAAAAAGAAACTGCAAGGCTTCCAGACTCAACAGGATAACATCGATCCCATCCCGATCAAGATGGTGCAGTCCGACATGCCTGTCATCGAGGACTGCGCAGAATTCATCACCAAGCAGGTCAACGCGGCAGAAATCAAACATGGCGTCCAGTTGAACAATGAGTACGAGGTCATCCCTTTTAGCCAGTTCACCTTCAGTCGCGTGTACCCGGTAGAGCTGGGATTGGGTAAACGGGTCGTGGAAAAACCGATTGGATTCAAGAGAAAAGACTTGCTGGAAGTGTTCGTTCGGACACTGGAGGTGGTCAATAAAGATCGTCATGGAAAGCAACGCTACACAGTGGACGATTTTGTTGAGGGGATCTTCAGGAACGAACCCACGACCGGAACACAATACGAGCTGTACTTTAAAGAAAAGAACGTTTCGCGCGCGTATCACAAGGTGGTGCTTATACGTCCTTTTGCTCAGGTGCAAGTGGTCAACGACGAAGTGGTGAAAACTTCGAAGGAGCTGATCAACATCATACTGCCGCTGTCGGGCAGGATCGACACATTCCGCAGTTTCATGCAGAAGTTCGTCAAAGTGGGAATACGTCACGACCGCAGGGTGTTCCTGACTGTGGTTTATTTTGGGGAAGAAGGCCTGCACGAGGTGCAGGTGATTCTCACGAAAATATCCCGAGAAACGAAATTCAGGAACCTCAACCTCCTCACCATCAACGAGACGTTCTCAAGAGGGAAGGGATTACAAGTCGGGGCCCAGCATTGGAGCAAGGGTGACGTCATCCTCTTCCTTTGTGACGTAGATATCGTCTTCTCAGCCAAATTCTTAGAAAGGTGTCGCCTAAACACATCTCCAGGGAAGAAAGTCTACTACCCGATCGTGTTTAGCCTCTACAACCCTTCAATTGTGTACTCGCTACAGGGAAAGCAGATCCCTTCGGAAACCGAGCAGCTGGTCATATCGCGTGACACGGGATTCTGGCGGGACTTCGGTTACGGCATGACCTGCCAGTACCGCAGTGACTTCTTGAAGACTCGCGGCTTCGACGAGGAAATCGTCGGGTGGGGAGGAGAGGATGTGATGCTGTATCGTAAGTATGTCAAGAGCACCTTGACGGTGATCCGAGCAACCGATCCGGGTATCTTTCACATGTGGCACGAGAAGAAATGCGACTCGACCTTGAGTGTCGACCAGCATCGGGCTTGTTTGAGGTCGAGGGCACTTAGCGAAGTGTCGCACGCTCAGCTGGGACTTCTGGCGTTCAAAGACGAGCTGAAACGCTACGAAAAAGGGACGGCAAAACAGGACGGGGTTTCTCCCAGCACTAACGTTCTGGACAGTCCCGATGTTGCTGATCCCGCCGTAGAATAAATAACTTCGCTTTAGTTATTGTGGGACACTCTCGTTGGGTCACGGAGCTGTCCGCATGGAACGTCCTTACTGTTATTTATTCTTGTGGAAATTTGACGAGAACTGGATGTTCGCTGTTCCTTCAGAGGCAAAGTTATTGTGTGTTGATGTGAATAATTCAATATTTTTATATTGTAATAAAGAGTTGTAAATCAGTTCCTTTTTCTCTTTAAAAAAAGTAAACGTCTAGTTTTTCAGCCATTTTTGACCTAGCTCGTCCTTCCCCCAGACATATGACTATCAAATGCATTTAGATGGATAGCTGAAGTTCTGTTTAGATAAACTTGATTAATTTTTTCTTTATCCATCTGATGCAAATGCCGCGATTTTCATTCCATTAATTATATTTAAGGTTTCTACTAACAGATTGAAACCCAGTCCCCGGATGATTTATGTTGCTTTTCCTTAGCATCATTTGTCATCTGTGCTTTGCAATTACCAACTACAGAGCCTTCATCGTTTATATTTATTCCGTATAAGGAACGAGACAGGGATCTTTAATCAGGATAGGGCAAAATGAAAAACAGCATCCATTTTGGAACCACACTTTTCCGATAATTGGCAAATAGCGACACAATTTGTTACAAAATTTTAAACGATCCTAAAAGACAAGCAAAGGGGATGGAAATTCTGCTCCAATATAACTATGAAAGTTAATAGCCTTTTATTTTTTATCTAAAATATAAATTTCGGCCAGAATTACCAAAAAAATTATACTTTCTTTTAATTTAAGCATATAACCAGCTAAGGGCATGAGGCCTCTGTAAACTACATGGATTCCATGTCGATTAGCTGGATGAAAACTCAAGTTTCCAAAGAATTACTGTCCAACAAATCCACCCACCCCCACTTACCTAAGTGTACACTCTCACACAGAACCTTCTTACTATTTCCATAAGGTGGCGGACGCCAAATACGGGTGACTTAAACTTCCCGAGTACTTCGCTTCTTGACAGACGTCTGGCCAATATAACAAAATTACTTAAATCTTAATGGATTCTCATCTTTCTGTCCATTATTAAAGTTTCTAGACTACTGTAGGATAACCCAATGTAAGGAATATTACTTTATTTCATCTCAAAACTTCGGTACGATATATGAAGATGAAATTACTTTTCTAAGAACAAAAATGCAGAACTTAAAAAAACTATATTTAGGCAATTTTAAAACCCAATATCAAAGAAGCGGACTCCTGCTTAGTTTTGTGTTCAAATATTGTCCAATTTTACCATCAGTGGAGTATGGATTGCAACGAATTATTTCTGTTCTGTTTTCAAGCGAGAAGAATCAAATTCGGGTCAGCTGTTTCGTTCTACTACCAATAAGATTTTACCGTCAAAAGGACAATCCCACATCCAATTTCTCGATTGAATAAACTTTAAATATTACGCATTTTAAGTAGAAGTTGGTGATCGCCGATTCCAATGTGTACTGAGTCGATCAGAAAGATAAAAGGCCAGCAATAAATTTAAATTAAAAGGATGGAAGGAAAAGTTAAAACTTTTTCTGTTTATAATTGAAAATCTGTGCTCTGTTGATAGTGGAATATGAGCTTACAGAAGAAATTAAGATAAAAAGAGGTGTCTACTGTTCATTCTATATTTTGATAAAATTATGAAGGAGGCATTGGAGGATAGAGCAGATGGAATAGTTATCATTGCAAGAAGTTATCCTGATCTTCAAACACTCGTGGAAATAGTTAGTGCAGAAAGTAATAAGATGGATCTTCGGATAAATCTCAGTAAGACTAAATAGATGGTAGTTGGCCCCAAGGATTATACAAATCTCACAGTTATATGTCTATTTAGGAAGAGAAATTAATGACAAAGGGGATAATTCAAAGAAGAGTTGAAATAGCAAGAAGAGTTGAAATAGCAAGATCAGCCTTTTGCAAAATGAAAGGCGTTTTATGTAATCTGCAATTGGATCTAAATCTTCGACTAATGGAGTTCTACATCTGGTCCACACTACTCTATGGCTGCGAGACTTGGACATTAAAGAAATCATTCAAAATGTATATGTATAGAAGGTATTGCGTATTCCATGGACAGCTAAAGTTACAAATGTGGAAGCGTTGACATCAGTCAGCAGAGAAAGAAAATTGCTGTCTCTAATCAAGAAAAACTTTTTTTTTTTGATCACATTATGAGATATCAAGAATAATATGCAATGCCACAAATCATCCTGCTGGATAACTTGAAGGAATTGACAGGCAAAACTGGAAAAATTATTTCATTATGTTTACAACCTATGCTGATCTCCAACCCCCAGATGGAACGGCAACCTATAATTATGATAAAAATTAGTTTAGGCCCATAAAACCTTGGATATTGTGGATGTATAATTACGAATATTTCAGATTCAGCAGTTAAATTCAAATTCCATTGCATGTATTTGGAATCGCCCTGTAAAACAGACCAAAGAAATATGAATTGAAAGTAATTTTGTACGCGATATTAAGATACTATTCCTCCAAGGTTATTCGATAAACAGAATGTCGAAGCCCAAAGTGAGGGTGGTGCCACATAGCGTCTACGAACTACCATACCTTTCATCAACAAAAAGGGGAGAAAAAAAATAGGATATCCGATGAAGAAAACATTGAGTAATGATGTGCATTGCGAACATCTAGTTATCGGTGAAATTATCTCCAGCTGAAGTAAAATGCCTATAGTGGGTATCGAACGAAATACAGTGAGCTATCTTTGCCCTCCATAATAACTCAGTTACTTCAAGGAAAAAAATTAATTACTGTATCTCCATCACGTCTGTACAGCAAACTAATTATGGGATTTTCTCTGTCTGATTACCTACTGACGTACTACCTATCGACATGATTTACTGACGATCACTTTTCATGCCACACAGCAGCTTTAAAGTTTCTAATAATTTTTCCCCAGACTGTCCAAGACTTCTATCGGTACGTGCACAATATAAATCGTGGCAGTTTCTTTAGTAACCAACTCCGTTCTGTTTTTTTTCGCTTGCATCCAGCCTACTGAATAAATTAATTACTTATGCATACAGACGAGAACAACTTGGACGATTCCTTACATCCGATGCGTTTATTTAATAGTTAAGGGATTCATAAATATTCTCCTTCCCAACCCCCAGGCGAAGCCGGCACTTTAATAACTAAGGAGAAGTAAGAATTGTGGTCTTAGGAGTTTAATATGCAAATGATGAGAGCGTTATTGACTCATCTAGGAGGTTCATTGTAAAACTCGTAAATGCATCCCGATATCTGACTAATGACCAGAAATGTCTCTAATTACTTTGAGTGTTGCTAAAATTAAAGAAGCACTTATTATGAAGGGTTTCCAAGAGTAGTTTCTACTTCGAATAGACGATGATCTTTTGTCTATTTCTGTATGAAATTCATCCAATATTTTGCATTGATTTCAGGGATCTCTCGCTTTCGATCATACTGATATATTAGTTGACGGTTTTTCAAACAGGCAACGTTTTTTTGCATGTTAAAGGGCAACCGAAAAGGTTGATGGAATTCAAAAAAGAAACTCGGAATCTATTTTTTTATTGTTCATCTTCCCAATCGATTAGTCTTGGAGTTTTCCTTCAAAACTTCTTGGACTAAGTTGATTTTTTATACGAAAGAACAAGTTGTTTTTCTATATCTTAGCAGATCGTTGTTTCAGTTACTGAGGTAGTGGACTATATAAAGTGACAAAATTATTAAAAGTATTTCTATGCAACGGCCTCTCCAGTTCAGGTTGAATTACCTTTTCGAACTGATTCACGATTAGGACATGCTCTTAAACTTGGCTAAATATCACTGAAGGGAGCTTCTTTCACAGACAATCTGGACTTAATATCCTCGTAACGTTTTGTACGACAAAATTTGGTAGCCAAACTCATATTGAGGACCGACTATAACTGCAAGAACTAGAGGATTCAAACTCAAATTTGACAGCATAATTCAAAGAAATCTCTCTATATGAAAATCCGATAATGGACGACTGCAAGGAAACGTATAGATCTGGTAGTCACAGTATGAAATTGGGGCCCACTCAACTTAGTAAAAGAACATGTAAACAGGAAACCTCGGATGAGACTTATCCCATGAACTGCAGCTTGCTGCCGAACGCCATATGGGCGATTTGAGCAGGGCAGTCTAGCCCTGTTCACATTTAACCCACGATTTACTGGTCTGCCACCACTCTCATTCTTTGCCTGGTGGGCCATGGACCTGCCTCACTGATTTTGGGGTCTTATGCTCTATCGACCCTATACTTCTGTCTCCTGTCCGCTCTAGCGTTCCACCCATGTCAAAATTATCCTAGCCCTACACTCAAAATTCTTAAATTTTCACTGTATAACTTAAAATTCCTTTGGCTTGGCCCAACCTCTAGCGCCCCTCTTCATTTTTTTTTAGGTCCTAGCCACTGAAATCTCATGAAACTAGGTGACAGGACCTTATATCATGTATAAAAGAAACAGCCATCTATTTTGAAGTATGTTTTTTTCTCATTGTGATAGTAGAGACCTTTATAAAAAGGAAATTTCAACTTCGAAAGACTTCTGTTTCTACTCATACCTGTCAGATCAATAAGGTAAACTGACATTGACTTCTAAACCCCTGTAAATTCTCATTTCATGTAATTTGATATGAATATTTAATTCCTTAATGATGTGTGGCAGCCTTTTCATTATTCTCCAGTCCTATAATTATTACGAATGGTACATTACGATACAGCGATGAACGTAGAAGACAGACATCCAGTGAAGGTTCTTCGATGTAAAATGAAGGAATTTCTGTGAAAATATTTGGATTTATTCTGTCACGCTATGGGGTAGAGAAATGCATTGAATTCTCTCCCATTCAATTCCGAAATCTCAAATGACAGCCTTTCTAGGAGGAAATGCAGGACGCGTGATTTGTGGTTGAAATACGAGTGTTGTGTTACGTAGAATGCGGAAGAAAATATGGCTCTTAAGAAGCTGCTGCAGACATCGCGGGCATCTGAATTTTTCTTTCTTTTATCGCATATGGAAAGCATCTTCGTCTCATCCGGATCTTCCAATGTGTAGCACCATAAATTGTAACAACAAAAGCACCGTGAAAAGTAAGCCCACAAAAGCGTGAAGGCAGATTGAACTAGCTTTCCAACAGCGATTAAGAGGGTTGTTTTCTTCTACTACTTGTATAATATCTGCACACGTAAGTGTCTTGTGATATCCAAGAAGATTTTCCAACTGATGAAACCTCGACAAAGATAAAATTGATATTTGCTCGCGATTAAAACAACCTAAAAAGGAAATAAGACAGAACGTTGGTCGAAACTGAAAAATTATGTTTTATAAAAGAGAAACCCAGCGAAGTTGTCCTCAGTATTTACTTTATCTTCAAAAGCCCCGAGGCAAATATAAAATAGTTTCTTAGATAAACGAAAGCTAGCTTACATAATTTAGTTTTTAAACCCGTTTCTTTTAACCACCCACGTTACAATTCCAAGAGGAAAATCCATTTTTGATTCTCCACAAAATTTCGCATAAACTTAATTTAGTTTTTGTGTCATTCACCCGACCGTAAGAAAGCGAAAATCGCATTAAATAATCCACGCCTGAAGTTTTAGGATGTTTAAAACGTACGCTCTACGTTTCATCTCCAACCACGTTATTTATGTAATCTAGGGAATGGTTAATATTTGCGAAGACAGATCTCGATTTCAGAGTTGTTTCTGAGAAGTATCTCACACATGAACTTAGAATTAGGATCTCTGAACTACGCACGGGAAGGTGAGAAGAAATGGAATTTGGGGAAATCGAATGAAAGAGCTTTTTGTATATTTTCTTGCTCTGCAGCAAAACTTGAGTTTTAAGAATGCGAAGTATTTCCAGACAGACTGTATAGATTAAACTTTAATAATAAAATCGATACTCCAGCCCGTCAGGGTAGGACAGTGGTCAATATACTTTCATGCCACTTGGGACAAAGTCCTGGATTGAATTTCTATTCGGGACAAAATTTTATGGGACTTTTCGCATTGTGCTTGAGTTAATCACTCATGGGCTAAGGCCGGAGAGTTTTTCATCCCCCAAAACAGACAAGTTAACGCCTAATAAAAGTATATTTACCACGAAACCTTTCAAGATCTAGCGGCCGCACACATGACCTTCGTAAAAGAGTAATGCAATTATTGAAAGCAGTCTTCTTAACAAGAAATCAAAATGTTTGAGTAATAAAGGAAGTTTATTCTCCCTTAAAGTTGATTTCGCAATGTACGTGTAACTTCCATTTCTGCGCTTATATTTGCGCTAGCGTTCTAAGTAATTGAGTTAATCTGACAATTAATATTCGCCTCACGTGTATGAACCACCCCCTTATATTATCAGTATTCTGGAAAGCACTTGTCCTCATTGAACTCCACGATTAACAGTGGTGGTGTTTTACCCTCTGACTCAGTGCGAGGTTAAAAGTATGTCGACTAAGTAACCACCCCACTAAATCCAGGAGCATTTATTGAATTGGTTTCATGTCCACTGGTAAACGTGAACGCGATTTACCAGCGTATTTTTAATGACTGGAATTAGTTTAAGTGAGTTGGTTCTACATCGCATGTGAAAAGATTAGCTGTCTTTTTGAAATACTGCTAAGTTGAATGATGTCAGGCCTATGAAAATGTCTCTAAACATAATCCCTCCAAAGCGAGTGGCTTTGGAGCTGCTTGGTATAAATAAATCATTCCTGAACCCAAGAATGATGGTATAATTATGGCTAAAGATTTGATTACCTCCTTTGCTGATTCTTTTAATTTAACTGAATGGATCTCATCAGCTCCAGGTGTCTTATTTACTTTTAGCTTCAACAATTTCTTTTCCACTTTCCTCCCATTTAAAACTTTATACTTGTGGTATGCTCACTCGTAAACACTGTTTAATTCCTGAACGTAGATGCAAACTATTTATTCAATCTGAACCAGAACAGAATCATAAATAGTTATCCACCATACGACTCGAATGACCTTACCGATTTTCGGACGCGAATACAATATTCGTAATATATTCAGCGATTTAGAATAGTTGTTCGAAAATAATCAAAAACCATTTTGTAATTTCATGAAATCAAAATTGAAAGCAGAGGAAACGACTGGTGAACACTTGGTTCATTCTTTCTCTGGACAGGCCAATGTTTGCTAATGTATTCAAAGAAGAATCTCTCGTTGGACAGAAGAGCATGTAATGCCGTTAGAGATATGAAGCGAGACTATTTACCATCACCACTGGCCATGGCAGAGATAGGAGATACTGTCAGAGTTTAGACAGTTCTTTGCAGGATCACATGAATTTTCTTTAACTGCATTTAGAACATGGTTTAAGTTATTTTTTCTACATAAACAAAAATGTTAGAATGCACTTATACAAAGTGAAAAAACCGAATGGAAGGCCTAAGCAGCAATGGTAATACATCAGGTTATAATACGTTGCTTATTACTATTTATGAATGCTACACAAGAACCCTTGCAACCTTTTTTTTTCTTTCTCAGGCCCTGAGTGGATGGATTTCCTAGGCTTAGGGTCTTCCCTACCTTCCTCACCTGGAGGACGCCTTCTTTCCACTTGCTAACTTCAACTATCCCTCCTTTTTTTCTTTGGTCTCTGTCAGGAAGCTGAGGCGACCATAGCAGAGACAATGGTGGTGGCGGGCAACTTAGAGTCCCACGACGGGCCATACAGTCAGTAGAACAACCGAACATAACACTACTCTAACATAAAACAGTACATTACACTTGTCATAAAGGATTCTACTTTCAGATTTACGACATGATTAAGATCTTCATCGAATGTTCACTTGGTAATTAGTTCCCCCCTCGAATTTATAAATGAATCTCAACTATAGACAGGATTTTCTTGGCCTATGGCACGCATAAACACTCGCCCATTTACGATTGTTACCAGGTGTTTTTTAAAGCTTGGGATACGGCTCAGTACTGTATCCACACATCTCCATCTTGTAGGCATTGTGCCAGAAACCGCCATGTCTATGCGATTTCTGGCACAATGAATGCCCCAATAAAGAGGAATTCCCTTGTTATATAAATTGCAAAAGAAACTTTTAGCATTCCTTTAGAGATCCCAGCCGCTACGAATATAAAAAGAGCTTTAGAACTGGCACGGCAAAGGATTTCTGATGATTGAGTCTGTACAGATTGAAATTAATAGAGAAAGTAATCGATGTACTATATTTCCAAAACTAAAAGGCCAACGTTCGAGAGTTGTAGCTGATGAGATAAGGATGTCTGCTAAGGAGAATTCTACTGATATTTCAGTTATACAAGAACCTTATTCTATTAAAGTAAATAATGGGCAGTCTAAAATAACAGGTTTTCTATAAAAGCAAGGGTAATTCGGTTAATCCAAAAACTTGTATTGTTGTTTTTAATCAAAGGATTGATGCCCAATACGCTTCGCTCTGTATGTGCTCTCTGTGTTCTATGAACATACCATTCTTTGTCATTTTATTTAAAATATCTCTATCTTGCGCCCACACTGAGGATTTTGATGACTCTCTGAATTGCGTGGAATATGGCACTACACTTATAGGTCATACAAAGGTTCTTATATCCTCGGATGTTAATGCCAATTCGAGCTTATGGTATAATAACAACACGGATTTTCGAGGCCATCTGTTGGAAGTCTTTTTAATCATTTACAACTTAACTGCAGTTAACAGACCTAGCCAGTATACAACCTACACTGGTGAATCAAATATAGATGTCACGTTGGTTACCTCTTCTTTTGCAAATCTAATATCAGAATTGTCAGTCATTACATACTGGACTATTAGCGATCATCGTGCGATAGTTTATTTTATTAAGTCAATCCACTGCTATGATTTTCATTCTCAATCACTTCCAGAGCTGATTAGATTTTCTCTCAGAAAAATTAATTGGCAGTTTTATTTTCAAATAAATCCATTGGATTTATTTGAAAATAAAATAATGAAAAAAATAATAATATTATGTCTTCCAAAATAACTTTCCTTCTTCGTGAGGGTAATTGAATTTTTCCTCAGCAATATGGATTTTGTCCTGGATTCAGTGAGGAAGCGCTTGTGGAGTTTGTGAGTTACACAAAAAATTCTTCTTATGTACTTGCTATTTTCGTGGATTTCGAAGAGGCTTTCTACTCCCTTAGGAGAGCTCCATCGCAAGGCTACGTCAAGATAAATGCCCTCAGCAGTTATATAATTCAGTACGAATTTATTTTTTGCAAGGGAGAATACTGGTGAAATCAAAATTTATCTGTCGCGTGTAGATCGGAAGGTTCCTCGAGGATGTCCTCAAGGCTCGACTTTAGGACCGTTAATGTGGAATATGGTATATTACAGGAATGGTCAGCATGAACTTTTGACAGGACTAGACACTGCATATGCCAATGATTTAATAATTAATTGAAGGTAATTTCCGGAAGACTTTAGCCAACCATGTATTAAAGGATCTGTATAAGTGGACTCTTCAAAACAAGCTTACCATTAGTTCTTCTAAAAACTAAGATGATTAATTTTCAGACTAAATTAGATGTAAACAGACACCTCAAATTAAAATTAATGGGACTCAACTTCCTCTTGTAAATGAAGTGATAATTGATTACAAGCTAAATTTTTCTGCACATCTTTCTTATTTATATGGTAAAGTTAAGAAGTTCACTGCAGCTATTTTTAGGATATCAAGAGCAGAGTGGAGTTTCAACAAAAAGATTGAAGTTATGCTATTCTGCAGTCTTCCTCCTATGCTGCTGGGGCATGGTACCACAGAGCGTTAATTTTTAGATTTAAACTAAAACTTGTGTCATTGCAAAGGACAATGCTGTTGGCTATTCTACGTGTTCGTCGAATAGTATCGATGGCTGCATTCAAGATATTAGACGGAGTGTTACCATGGGACTTTTTCTTAGAATTTCGAGGTTCAAATTCTAGTAAACTAAATAACCAATTGTTAATTAATTGGAAACGATATAATTTGTTAACTGATATATATTAAATAATTATCTTTGCTTTATTGAGATAAAAAGAATTCCCAAATTATTTTTTCCTAAATTGATGCATTGGATTCGCACAAATACATCAAAATCCACTGGAATTTTTCTTTCTGTCTCATTGCCACCATCAGTGTTAGCTTTATAATACAAAATCAAGGATGTTGTCAGTATACTGAAAACACAGAAACCTCCTAGCATATTTCGAATTGCTTGTCAAGGAAAAGATCTCCGAATCCACCGAGAGAACCACTGATTACAGCGTGCCATATTCATTACAAGTTTAAGTATGTTTACTCGGTGAACTATTAGATACGTACATAACCCGAAATCAAAAATCTCGCTTAACTGTCGCTCACTCGTAAGGAATAAATGTAAAAGGAAATCAAAGACCCCCTAAAACTATTATAATAAGGGAAAAAGACAAACCGAAACTTGATAAAACAAATATGGAAAAAAATATGACCTTGAATGATGAAGAAAATATGAACCACCCGTCTCTCGTTAAAGTAGTTCAAGCAAGTACAGCCGAGAACGATGAGGGTTATGGAGATTTTGATTCCCCAAGTGGTGTAGGGGATAATATAATTACTGTTTGTAGAAGGGAGGACCATAGGATTTCTTTTATAGATAGTTTAAACTTGAGAGGATCATTAAATGCCTCTGAGGTGTATGTGGCATAGGCTAAGATAAGAAATCTTTAGGAGAAATAATGTCTAAAGAGTCAAGTAAAATAACAAAACCAGCGTCCAATAGAATTTTTGGTCTCTGGGCTAACTTGGAGGCGGTGACAACAGCTTTGGTCGTGGACAATGAGCGCCTCAAGGTACGAGCTACGGATCTAGAGGAGCGTGCTTGTCAGATAAATCAAATTTTAGATTGCCAGATTGAACTTCATAAGAAGTTTTATGCAGAGATAGTGCGGCAGGGTCTCAAGTTAATTGGTCCTTTGGACATCAAGAATAAACCAAGATCCAAAGAGGGGACTGGCAGTGCTAGTCGGGATAGATCCTTATCAGTTCCTAGAGGTGTGCCTAATCCTGAGAATCTGGTTATTCTCAGGCCCACTGAGCACACTTCCTTGAGTTCGATTCAGTACATAAAGCAGAAAGTGACTGAAGTCATTAAGCGTGACCACAAGGAGATAGAAGTAAAAGGTTTTCATCTTCTTAGGAATAAGGGGATCCTTGTGGAGACCACAAATTCTGTGGATGCTAATAGGATCTCTTCTGCTCCTGCCTTGAAAGAGATAGGCCTTACAATGGAGAAACCTCGGTTATCAGATCCAACAGTGTTAATATATGGTGTCCCTCGTGATTATGTTAAGGAGGATATACTTGAAGATCTATTCTTTAAAAACTTAAAAGATTTTGGATTCTCGCAGGATTAAGTTAAAGACGAGGTGACTTTCAGATGTAATTCTGGATCAGGTACAAAAATAGTGGCTAATTGGGTGATCGGATTTAGTTCTCGTATAATGAAGTATATTCTGGAGAGTGATAGAATCTATCTTGGATTCACATCACACAGGTTCCATAGGTATACGATTGAAAACAAATGTTTCCGTTGTTTGAGGTATGGCCACTTGGCCCAATGTCCCATAAAGCAGTTTCTTGTGGACACTGTGCAGAGGGTGGTCATGTATATGGAGAGTGTCCCCATAAAGAAGATTCTCCAAGATGTATCAACTGTAAGAGACATGGTAGAGATTATAATCATTCTGTAAGGGATGTTAAGTGTCCAGAATACTTGAAAAGGGTACAGCTTACGGAGAGTAGAACAAAAAATGACTGACAATGGTTCAAATTCAGCGAGAGTGGCTGAGAAGAATCCAATTTTGGGTGATGTTATATATGTCAATTGTTACTGTGTTGATTTTTGTCAATTATTATTGTGTCGATTAATGTTAATCAATGGTGATTTGGGTCAATTGCTATTGACAAGATGTCAGCAGGTTTGGAAGTTCTAGCGGAAAGACGAGATAGTGCTGTTAATTGAATGTGGAGGTGGTCTTTCTTTGAAGAGTATTTCTGTAGTTAAACAGTCTATTGTATGTAAACTAATTATATATTGTTTTCCGGATTCTCAGGAATTCTGAGACTCTGAGCACATTTAAAACAAGTGTTGAATATATATCTGTTTATATAATAATTACTGTTTCTTGGTGGACTGAGGATAATTTGTGGAATTTTCTCCAATAGTGATTCACTTTTCATTTTATTTAATTATTCGCTCGTTCCAAGTTCAGGGTAATCTGGAAGCGAGATAGGCACCCACCGGTATTGCACTACCTCCGGTGGGTGCGGGAATTGTGGGTTCAGCACAAACAGACAATGTAAACCCGGGGCTAGAGAAGGGTACCAGGTATCAGCTGCCTTGTATTGGCGGTGGTATAATACCACACACATGTTTTTTAAGCCAACTTCGTAGAGGTTCTACGGCTGTACAGCTGAACTAAGTGGAGATAGGATTTTGCCTAGGAGCCACCCTTGATTCTGGGATACACGAATGCTATGCACCAGGAGGTTATATATAATACAGTATTTTATATATGTATAACGAGAATGTTAATGTATATAAAATTGTATATATATTTTGTAACTTTTGTATATAAATGTAATATTTGTGCGTACAAATAAATGGAAAATGGAATTTCGCTGACTCGTTAATCTGGATTACTTGTTAATCCGTATTTTGGAAACTTTCACGCCAGGTGCGATATTGTCCCATTTCGACTTGGAATACAACAAAAAGGGAGCGTGCTGATCCCTCAGCTTGGATCACTTGTGGTTTCACGCCTCACGGCCTTGAGACAGCTCACAAGGAAAAAGCCTAAAATCTTGTATGTATTCCCCACCTATCAGGGTATGGGACTTTGATGATGTATCCAGCGAATCTGAAGAAGGTGACACCAAAATAAACGATGAACTCCAAGGAACCCAATTGATAAATTCCTCCAACTTAGAGATACTCTTGAAAAACATATGGCAAAACCGACCAACAGAATAACAATGTCCACTAGGACCGCCATTATAGAAATATGGTTCAAGATGTATGGGATAATCTTACACCTCCATACAGATAATGAGCGCCTGACAGCTAAACTTCAAATGCTCACCACAGAATTGGAAAATAAAATGCCATAACGCCCCGTTTCTACTCAGAGGCATTGAGGAGCGAACAGCAAGCAGAACCTGCTGTTGTTAAAGAACAAATTCGCCAGGCCACTAAACCATTGAACCAAAACTAGTTCGCCATCAACTACATCTCCAGAGTAAAAAGTAGTATTAGTAAATCCCACAGACATGTCAAAGCGAGAAACAAGTGAAGCAGTCAAAAGTGCACTCACGTCAAATTTTAAGGAGCAAATGAAGACCTTAAAAATCAAGAGTATGTGAAATATACGCTTACCCGGACTTGTCATTGAAATAGCTACCAGGGAGAAGGCAATTTCTATTTTGAAGAGGCCAAGCATCACTACAATCGGTTTATAAGTAGAGGTTCCGAAACGTAAGGGACCATCAATCGTTTTGTTTGGTATTGACAAAACAATGAATCCCAAAGAACTAAAAGAAGAATTATACTATAAAGACCTCCAGCTCCACTTGAGTGAGGAGCACATATACCTTTATTCCAAAGTACTGTACCAAAACTAGTTCGCCATCAACGGTAAACTGGACAGTAGAATTATCTCATGACACCTGGCGCATTTTTAACCAACGGGAAAGAGTCTTTGTGGGCGTGGGTTGCCTTTCGATTTAAAGAACATGTACCAGTCCCTAAGCTTCGAATGCCTAGTTTGGAGACACGTCGCATAAGTGTAAATAACGGCAATGAACTTGTGGCCACTGTGCCCAACACAAGCACGAATTCACCACATGCCCTAACAAAGACCAACCCGCCATTTGTGCAAACTGCAAAAGCAACAAGCTGGCACACTATCACTCCATCACAGATCCAGCCTGTCCCACGTACATGAAAGCCAAGAGTACTTACCAAAATAGAATTAACTATGGATAGACACCCCACAAACAGAACATATCCAGAGATAAATTATCTTCAAATTAACGCGTAGCGTGCAAAAACAGTAGTTGACCAGATCAAGCATAAAGCACAAGAAGAAAACATTGACATAATTCTTATACAGGAACCTTATACGTACAATGGCAATGTAATTATATACTTCTCCTACTACAGAATAATCCAGTGTACAACTGAAACCCCATGGTCTGCAATACCAGTCAAAAATACTGAAATAACCGTTACTAAGATAACATCCCTCTGCACTTCACTTTACACAACCTTGGGATCCCTGCACGTGCTTTCAGTCTATTCTAGACCGGGTGCCGACATGGCTATAGCCACAATTCTTCTTCAGACATCTCTGGATACTCTCCCTGGCTATAAAATTCTAGTCGCTATGAACGCTAACTGTCGTTCTCGACTTTGGCACAGTATCACACCTGATCGGACTGGGATCCATAGCGGTGACGACCTTGGAAATTTCATCACAGCAGTAAACCCTCAAGTACGCAATCGACCTGGAAATCTCCAGGCCGATTGATTACTTGAGTCTATCACTCTGGCAACCCCTGCAATAACCCAAATATTTAGGAAATGGAAAATACAAGAATCCTGGACAACGTCCGACCATCGAGATATCACCTTCTCTCTTAGTCGGACTGTTGACAGAGCTCCACCTATAAAACAGGATATTGTTTGCCTTTGCACGAAGAAAGCTAATGGACTCTTAAGAAAGAAGCCCTCAACCGAATACTATCTGAAGATATTCCATTTATCACTCAGGATGCACCAGAACAATGCATTGCAATAATAACTAAAACCATTCAAGAAGCATGCACTGAATCCATCCCTAAAAGGAAGCCCTTTAGGAACGCAGTGCCTTGGCAGAATGTGGAACTGAGTAATCTCAGGAAGGAATTCCAAAGAGCTCAAGCCACACTACCCCAGACAGAAGTAGACACAGTCATGGAAGTTCATAGAGTCTGTAGAAATACATATACTGAGGCAATACGTAAAAGCAAAACAGCCTCCTGGATACAAGTAGTCTCTACAACAGGAAATAAGTACCCCTTACCCCTGGGGACTCGTCCTGATTAATCTTTCCAGAGGGGAAACTTTAATGCTACTACAATGCCTTTTGAAGACTCAGTGAAGAATCTTTTAAACACGCTCTTTCCTGATCACAGTGATCCTCTGACCAAACCAAACTGTCACCATGAACAATGACTACTTTTCAGACAACGTTGAAGAACCATTCAAAATGGATGAACTTCAAGCTGCCCTCTACAAGACTATGGAAGGAAAGACTCCACGCCATGACCTGCTGGAGGCAGGCGTCATCAAAAATATTGCATAATACCACCCTGTGCGGCTCCTCGACACCTTCAATAGGTATTTTGAGTGTGGTGAGTTTCCTTCAACCTGGAAGAATGCTTATCTAAAATTGATCCTGAAAAGCACAGACAAACTACCAGAAAACCCGAAGTCGTACCGACCAATAGCGCTCCTCTCCGTGTTACCTTACTGGCTCAACAGCCATTATATAGCCGCGGACCTAGCTTCAAAGACCCAATTCAGATTCAAGCAAGGAACCAGGATACTAGATGCAATCCACCACCTGATCTCTCCAGCTACAGCCACAGATTCCAAGTACTCTATTGCAATAACTATTGACTTTGAGGAAGTTTTCTTTAGGATATGGTGGCCCAGCATCCTTAGGAGACTCTGCCTGGTCAACATCTCAACCAATGTATACAAAAGCATACAATCATACCTCGCCTACAGAAAGATTACTGTTGCTACTAAGTTTCAGCACTTCACCGGACAAGTTACACAGGGTTGCCCTCAGGGCTCTGTCATGCGATCATTCTTTTGGTCCATTATCCTGGACGAGTTCTTGGGGTTGGATCTTCAGCAAGCCTCCTCTATGGCTTTTGCTGATGACTTCGTCCTGATAGTTCATGCTGAGACTAGAGCACAGCTGGAATCCAGATCTAACCGTGCAATCACGAAACTACAGAACTAGGCTGCTCTTCATCGACTGTCCATATCCGGAGAAAAGGCCAAGTTAATCCTGTTGAAGGAACCTTGCAGATTTCCACACCTCCAACAATCAAGATCGCAAACAGACCGATCAGGCTCCACTCTGATTTAAGTACGTCGGAATTTTGATAGACTCAAAGCTAACATTTTTCGCCACTTGCAGTACCTAGGCTCTAAGATAAAGAAATACACAGCCATGATTGCAGTCATCAGCCAAACAGACTGGGGACTTAAACGGAGGGCATTCTATCTCATCCACAGAGTTATCTTCCTTCCCATAGTTTGCAGCTGTGTGGTGTCACAGAATCATCCTTGACATAAAACGGAAAAACTGAAAAACCTGAATTCTATCCATCTTCTATGCTCTTAACAATCACACGAGTTTGTTGCACCACAAACACCCCCGCTATCTGGGTCCTGGCTGGCTGTATGCCCCTCCACCTTGAAGTCATCAAGAACTGATTACACCATAAACTCAGAAAAGGGATCCATTGCACAGTCGCTGGCATTCAGCTTGACATGGCAAACGACCCAAAACAAGAAAAGAGAAGGATAGCAGACAAACTGCGTGAACTATGGCAAGATCACTGGAATTCAACAACAAAAGGTGGTGTAACCAAAACAGTTATTCTAACGGTATCACTGACATACCAAAAGCCTCCTCCGTGGTTTGCACCAGGACTCTAGCTCACCTTCCTGCTTACACGGCATAGCCCATTTAGACATAAATTAACCTCGCTCGAAATTGAAGAAAACCCATTCTGTGTCTGCGGTGATGAAGTAAACGGGGAACATGTCACATACCTCTGTCCCCAGTATGAGGACAACCGGACTAGATAATTTAGCGACACAGGAATATCCTGAGCACCTTTTTCTCACGAAATAAAACTTCTACATAGCTGTCACTGAGTTTGCTCAAAATGTATTCCAGAAAAGGCTTTCTACCCATCTGAGGCGCACATTACCAATTCCAGGACAATCCAACTGACGTCAGAATCTCCTTGCACTTTTCTTGCAGCTGAATACCTTTGGGTTGGTTAGGTGTTGGAATCAACATGTTGGCATCGCATATCTGGTTTGCCAGAT
Source organism: Mastigoproctus giganteus (assembly GCF_048544385.1). Classification (NCBI taxonomy): domain Eukaryota; kingdom Metazoa; phylum Arthropoda; class Arachnida; order Uropygi; family Thelyphonidae; genus Mastigoproctus; species Mastigoproctus giganteus. The sequence continues at coordinate 61,705,760 of NC_143582.1, forward strand.
ATGTGATGCCAACATGGCGTTATGCTTTGCAGACCTCCCTTGTTCTGCAAACTTCCTTTCCCTCGCAATGGGTGGGCTTCCAATGCCACGAGTGATTCCCAATTTTCCCTACCCATCTCTTCCTCTTCTGGAGGATGCCATCTTTCCTCCTCCTTCTCTGTGTTCCCACTTTTATTCCACTTCTCGTACTCTTCCCCATTAAATCTCACCGTTTCTTTTTTTTTTTTTTTTTCTGTACAGCACTGCGACAGCCTGGCTCATCTCCCAGTGGTGGTGGCTGACAACGTGGAGTCCCACTAGGGGCCCTGGGGGCTAAGAAGCCTGAACATAGCAACAGAACCCAACACAAAACTTTTCATATACATCATATTACACTTTTTCTGGCTTTTACAGGGATTCTCTATACATCACAAGAGTACTACGGCGCAGATATGGGCAACCACCGGTGGCCCCTTACTCAGCTGTTATGCCGCTTCAGTACTTTACCCGCATCTTCTTCACGTGATAACCAAAATTAGGAAACACACGGCACTAATATCCAGAATTAGTACAGGAGACTGGGGTTATAAACGAAGGGCGCTTGCACTAATATATGAAACCTTCTTGCAAAATGTCTGTTACTGTGGGGCAGTGTGGTGAACCACAGCCAATTTGGATTGCACCCAGAGAGCTATGCTATTTGCAGTTACTAGAACCTGTCGCACTATTAGTACGCCGGCTCTTCAAATTCTGGCTGGACGTCTACCCCTGTATCTTGGGGTGATCAAGAGAGGCCTATTTAAAAGATTAAAGAAAGGTATTCCCTTTAAGATTCTTAACGTCCATCTTGACCAACGATCCCAAAAGAGAGAGAAAACATATTGCAGACAAACTCGTCGAAAGTTGGAAAGACTCGTGGAATAACAAGAGCAAATGAGCTATTGCCAAACTGTTCCTGGATCATGTCGCTTATTTACAATTACGTCCACTATTATTGCATGCTGGTTCAAGACCAAATATTCAAATTCTACGCAGACAGAAATTTAAAAAAATGAGAAAAATCACCAGTACTTGCTAGAGTTATGAAAATTTGGACTAAAATTTTAAAAATATGTACATAAGCGGGCAAATACCTCAAAATATCCATGCTTATATTTGACGCAGATCGCATAAAATCGTGAGTGAGATCAAATGCATATGAAAAGAGGCAATTTTTCTGTAAAAATTTGATGGCTTCTTATTTATCGTTTTCTTTAAAGTCTGAGACAACCGTTTAGGTGCGTACATTAATTTTATTGGCATCTGCTTCACTGAATCCATCATTTTACAACAAAAAAAATTGGATCATTCACCAGACTGCTGACCAAGCTCACCCTCGACTTCCACTTCTTAAATACTAATTACCAAGTATAAAAAATTATTCAAAAATGTGCCAAGTAGGACTTTTCGATTTTATTTCATGAAATTAAATAAAAACCAAAAGGTCTACCTTTACATGCTTCGCGCTTCACTACCTCTCCACGAAATTAACGTGACAGAGGAAACCACACATTGATCTGAAATGCCTACACAGATAATATCAGAAAATCCAAGAAAAACTCGTTGCAGAAATTGGTCACCTCCTCTTGCGAAACTGATCCCTGGGGAGTGGTATACACATCGTGACCAACAAGCTCCCCTTGGGAGAAGTCGTATGTTCAACATTGAAATTGAACTGGAAGACTCCGTCAACAATATGTTGGATTTCATATTTCCGAGTGACAGCGACACTATGACTGCTGATCAAAACGCAATTATTACCAGGAACGAGGAATATGCAACCGATCACACTGAAGCACCCTACCCTTGTTTTACTGGACGAACGTCAAGCTGCTTTGCACAAAACCAAAGACAATAAAACCCCTTGAAATAACCTTCTTGAGGCGAACATCTTAAAGTTTGTCGAAAGATTCCCTCGCCACCTACTATCTACGTTTAACAACTGGCTACAGTCCCAAAATCTGGAGGGAGGCTAATATAAAATTTATCATTAAAAGTCCAGAAAAACTTCCAAAAATTCCCAACTCGTAGAGACCAATTGCCTTGTTTCAGTTTCTCTCCAAACTGCTTGAAAGTCTGTTTCACATTCCGAAGGAAATACGCTACGCGGATTCAAACCTGGCATCCTCCCACCGATTCGGATTGATCCAAAAACGGAACTGGTAGGGAAGATGCTCTTCAGCAGCGCATCTCTATGACCAAAAACAGTCCTAACAAATACTCATTGGTCATCACAGTGGATTTTGCTGGTGCTTTTGATCGCCTGTTGTGGCTAAGCATCATCAGGACGATTATATTCCATTCAGACAGCCATGCTCCTCAGTTACTAGAACCTGTCGTCTGTTAGTACGCCGACCCTTCAAGTCCTGGCTGGATATCTGCTCCTCTATTTTAAGGTGATCCAGAGAAGCCTATTAAAATTATTAAAGAAAGATATTCCCTCGACATCTATATCCCGCCAAAGAAAGATATTCCCTGAGATCCCCGACATCTATATCCCGCCAACGATTCTAAATAAGAAAGAAAACATTGCGGACAAACTCGAAATTTGACAAGATTCATGGAATAACCCTAGCACACGAGCTATTACCAAACTGTTTCTACCTTCTGCCGCTCAAACATACAAATAAGTCTCTTCCCTTATTTTCACTGGGCCTTCAATTAACATTTTTACTTACTGGACAGGACCCTTCAGGAAAAAAAAAATTAACAGATCTGGGCTATAATAACAAAACCCACTTTGCACACACGGACATCGCAAAAGCTGGGAGCATGAAATGTACTGACGTCCTCATTATGAGCATTACAGAACAAGACTGATCACAAAAATACAGACAAACCATCATGAACGTTATTTCCAAAATGAGCTTTACGATCATGCTCGTACCTTAACGAGTTTGCTCAATCAATCAATATTGCAACTCAGATGTACAAATCAGATAAGAATCTTCCGGGCAAGAGATTCGATAGTAGTACAAAGGAACCCCCTGAAACCTGTTCGGGGTAGGATAAAATAGAAACTCTTCCGGGGTAGGATTAACTAAAAAAATGCTAACACCTTCCAGTGTGGTCCATTCACCTGTATAGTGGAAGGTGGATCAGGTGCTATTGATGCCTTTGGGTACGAAATTCCATAAGCCCCCCCCACCCCTCTTTGTAGGGTAACTGTAACCTCGAAACCTTTTTTCCTTTTCCAACTCCTGGGTGGGTGAGTTCCCAAGCAAGGGGATCTCCAATCTTTGTTCCCATACTACCTGCGCCTGCTCAGATGAATCCAGCACTGTAAAAGGACTGCTCCCTGGAGAATAATTGAACATGATGACATGCTGTTGTGTATATATGCTCATATGTAAATTTAACATCTGTTGTGTATATATGTTCATATGTAAATTTTTCATTCGGTTTCCTACACTTGTATAATTAGCAATATTATTTTTTTCTCTTATCTCATCCTTGTTTATCACAGTGTATTAGCCTTTACTGTAATATTGTATTAGCCTCTGTAACCTTATATTAGCCTTTGTAACCTTGTATTAGCCTTTACTGTAAACCCCTGGCTTTTAGCCGTGAAGGGTATTGTGTACGGCATGTGCGTTTTGTATGCAATAAAGAGTTCTTCTTATTCTACCTCCCTGAACTGGAAACCGCCTATGTACAACGTTCTTCCTTTTCTTTCCCACTTTAGCTTCCCGTCTTAACTATGCCCTCGCTATCTTCCCTCTTTTTTTTTTTTTTTTGGTCTCTGTCAGGAGCTCAGGCGACCATTGCAGAAACTAACCAGAAACAATGGACTGCCTAGCTACCTCCCAGTGGTGATGGAGGGCAACTGAGAGTCCCAAGAGGGGCCCTGCGGCCAAAAGACAGAAGAACAATAGAACACAGCACAAAACAACACACTACACACACTTCTGGAATTCAGAGTTCTGCTTACTACATATGAGTACAAATGGACAAGTTTCCAATGTTTTTTTTCTTTCAGTACCAAGTTAATCGATCTTGGGGCGAGTCTCGTGAGGGTGGTGTTTCCCACCCTCACCTACCCAAATCGAACGATGAACACACATAATTATAGAGACACCTACACCTCCCACATCCACCCAACTCTTAAATTTACTTACAATTAAATCTACCATTACTGCTTTCAGGCAAAAACTAGGCATGCATCTACACTGATGTTGAAGTGCCATACATTTATATTCTACAAGTTTTGTATTCCTAAATCTTATTTAAAAAAATATCATTTGTATGTACAAAACAACTTCATTAACTCATTCCAATTATCTCGTTGGTCTGTTTTTTCTTGAAGAACTGACAGGCTTGTAATTATGAAATTTCTTATAATATTATTCCTATCATGGCCAATAATCACATTAAGGAATTAGTTATTCACATACGAAGTAACACCCACCCAACAACCTGTATCTCTTCGATGGTTTCTTAAGCATTTAATCTTGTAGTACTCTTCATTCGCTTTTTCCAGTATCACATTAACAGCAGCTTTGTTAAAAAAACTTTTCCAAATGCTGGATTACTCTAATTTGATCCAGCCTCGTTAGTAACTATTAACTTAGAGAATTCCCAGAAAGAATGAAAACCAAATGGTGCAAAACCATGCCGTATAGCCACTTACAAACGCTCATGCGTATTGGAACTCAGTGAGATCAATGAAATGATTTAAGTCGGGTAAAACGCTTTATAGCGGTTTGATGGACACATCACCCTCCACGTGACCTCTTCGATTGCATCTCTTTTTTTATGGATTATTGTTCATAACTCAAACCTCCACGATCCTATGAAACTGGCCAGTCAGTGGGCGTCCGTGAACCTCTCTAAATGAAGAAAGATTTACAAATGTTCAGGAAATTGTGGAAAGACATCGTCCTTTGACTCCTAGAATGATAACTGATGAGTCGGATATGATACAGGAAGTGGCAAAGAACACGGGATCTAGCCGACTACCAACTCTATACAAAACATCGGGCACGCTTCCTACGCATTCGGAGGAAGGCGCAGAACCACTGGATTGCACACAGAATGAAACTTGGGAAAAGAATCTTCACCAACAAGAACCAACAGTCCCCCATGACCACTGACATCTTCCACGCATGGGCTAACTCGCTCGCAACTAAGCCCCTATCTGCTCCAAACCCCTTTATTCGAGTTAATCCACCAGCTAACCAGACATCACTGGATAAAATTGTCATCACAAAGGAACGCCTTACTGAGGTCATCAACAGTCTTCCCAACAAGTCTACCACTGGCCCCGATGGATTCCCTATTTTCATGATTAAAATATGTAGTGTATATATCATTGACCTCTTGCTTGATGCATTCAATTCCGTCCTCGTAACAGGAGTGTACCCTGCTATCTGGAACACATATTATGTTTCTCCCGTTCCAAAAAAGTCTAACCCAAAATCGGCTAATGACTACAGACCAATTTCCGTAGGATGCACTTTCCTCAAAATCTTGGAAAAAGCCATACTTCCTGCTCTCACCCATCACATGTTCAGCCACAAACCTCCATACCTCCATAGTGTTCTACCTGGACGTTCCACGATCACCAACCTCTTGGACACACTGTTCAGAATTGAAAGTACCTTAAGCAACAAAGAGCAACTAGATATTGTGTTCCTCGACATTAAGGCGGCCTTTGACAATCTGTCCACCCATGCATTATGTACCATACTGTGCAACTACTTCAAAATCTCTGGTAACATCCTAGTTCTCCTTAGGAAACTCCTTCAGTCCAGGACCCTATGGATCATAAATCAAAACCATTATCACCACATTTTCTGCTCCAGAGGGCTCCCACAAGGGGGCGTTCTCTCTGCCGCCCTCTTCGCCGCATCTTTAGAACCCTTCCTATCAAACCGTACTAATTTTACCACCTACGCAGATGATATTAAGTTCTTCATCATCACAAAATGCCCCAAGTCTCTCCAGTCTATTACCGTGAGCTCCAACCGACAGTTACATGAACTGGAAAACTACCTTCATGCGATTGGACTATCCATTAATAAAGAGAAAACTGCACAACTCTCTATCACCAAGAAGAAAAATATACCAACGATGTGAACATCATTATAGCGAACTCTCCAGTTAAAAAAGTCACCCAACAAAGATTTGGGTATCATCTGGGACAAAGACCTCACCTTCTTGCCTCACTTTAATGCCAATCGAACGAAAACATATTCGGCTTTATGGGCAGTTAAACAAGAGATCTCCAACTTCCATAACCCGGACCTTATCATCAAATACATTCTTCGTTGCATTTTCCCAATTCCATTATATGCCTCGACTATATGGTCTTCAGCACCCTCATCATACCAAGCCAGGTTCCTCTCCTTGGAATTCTGGATCTTGAAATGGCTAAATAGGGTTGCCGGGCTAACACCTACAATCTCAAAATCTGTTCTGGTCACCAATCTTAATACGCTTCCTTGGAGGTATCTCATCATCTCTAGGAACCTTCTTACCCTCTCTCAGCTTCTATCTGGAAAACTGAAGTCACCCGATATATGGGATATCATCGCCAGACCGTCCGACAGGAGAAGATGCCAGTCCAACATCTCCCCATACAGATCAAAGCTGCGTAGCATGTCCTCCCTGGACAACATGTTTCCACACAACTCCTTCCAGATATTTAATAGATTAGCCATAGACGTTGAGAAACTTTGCAAGGACAGAACATACAGAGCTTCCATTCTTGCAGACATGTATTCCTTAGTCATGTTCTAGGTGGACTCTCTGTGATGCCGCACTATCCACGCTCCGATGTATCCGTATGCACTTTTATTTGTTGTAACTTCATGTTTTTGTATCTTCACCAGTGGCTGTTTAAGGCCGTATATTGTATCTGGCTCTGTATACAATGTATTTGTCTGTATTTTATGTATTATCTCTGTATGTAACTCATGTCCTCTAGCTGCATAGCTGTAAAGGGACATTTCTTCGGAAAATAAATTGATATTAATAATAATAATAATAATAAGGAGACGAGTTGTCAAATTCTGCATAAAGGTTTAGGGAAAGGAAGATCTGTGCAAAATTTATGCCTCACAGATGAGCGACAGCAACGTAGAATATCATCATGCGAAGGCTTCATCCACACTTGTCAATGCAATCTTAATTTCCTAGACTGTATTGTCATTGTAGCTGAGTGTTGGCTGTTTCAGTACGACCCAAGACAAAGCTTCCGAGCCTGAAGTGGACTACAAAATCATCATTAAGCCCAAAACGTTTCGTTTACAGAAATTCATAATCAACACCCTACTGACTGTGTTTCGACAAATAGGGAGTGATGCACGAGGAATTTGTACCTCAAAGAGGAGAGAGCCAATGCTGAATTCTACATAGAGATGTTTCAAAGACTATTTAAGCTTATTTCCAGGGTGAGGATAATGAATACTGGCAATTTCATCTGGGTTTATTTGGCCGCCGAGGTGTGTTTCTAGAGTTTAGAATTCCATTTCTTGAAAAACGTGAACATGGCTGAGAGATTCATGAGAGAAACATGAACATGGTTGAGAGAATATTTGTGGAGCTAGCCTAATTGTGGTTGATATTTCAAGTAGGGAATCCATTTCCTAAGAAACACAAGCAAATTCAGCTTTTTCTTTTAAAAGGATGTCCTTCAGACCTTCCAAATGCACCTTCTCCTTTTCCTGTGTAGAATCCCTTGCTTGTTTAGTCATAGCTGGTACACTCGTGAACAGAGAAAACAGGTTAACCGTATATTCTAATCTCACTGCTATAAGCAAACAGCCATAAAAGATAAACGTGTTCAATCTGTTATTTGTCCCAAACACCAAGTGACTAATATTGTTGGTCAGTGTCTGTATGTTCTGTATTGTTTAAAGCTCATTTTATGTCATTTTTATTACAGAAATTTGAGCATAAAAACGTTTTACATTTCCAATTTTACGAGGTTTTGTAAATTAAAATGAATGGTTAATATCTCTGAAAGAAGGAATTTTAAAACATGTTTACCGTTAATCTTATAGAGATTAACGGTATAAATTACAAGTTTGTCCCTTGTAATTTATAGTTGTGAAATAACACGAGGTCGATGTTCCTGCACGTCCACTGCCTCTTTTTTTGGCCTATTTAGTATTAGCCTTTTACTGACCTTCGTTCTTTGGGGGAAGTTATATGACGACTTGTCTATTTGCGGGTCAAAGTATTTGAAGATATTGTGTTCGTTTATCTGGAGAGCCATTAAGTCTGTTCCTCTAACTTCCGCTCAGAATCCTAATATCGTGTGCACACGTTCATAGTTATGGCTTTGTACCCAAGGTTTTGTTGTCACTACAAAGAATGAAGGCAGTAATCTACCACCGAGAAGTAAACACCAAATCTCATACATTAATATCTCGTTTGAAGTAAACACAAAGATGAAAGAAAGTGCAGAACGATCAGCTTTTGCGGTATTTAAGTATCTTTTGCGGTTTTTCGGAAAGTTCTCTTTTATTCCGAACGTTAGCCAAAAATAAAATTGTAGTTAGATCTCTGCGTTCAATAATTGCTTTCAGCTAAATTAACCCTTGATGTCACCTCGATGGCATTAACAAAAACCCTTGCACCGCCTCTGTTTAAGTGAGAACTATCTTTATAAAATACTGAGAAAAATTTCTCCCATAATTCATCTGATAATACGCAATACGTTAATATTTATGCATTTATGTAAAAACTTCTGTGTGTGTGTATATATATATATATACATAATTATAGACTGGATCTGGGAGATTTTGTCTTTGCTGTGGTTCTGCATTCGTGTGAGTTACATGTTTTCTGCTATAGTTTGCAAAGGCATTGACTTCTTCACACGCAAAGGTGCAGGATCGATATGCTTTACATAAATAGACACAAATTGTACTCTGTGTTTTTCGGTCAGCGGGTTGGTCGGGTAAAGAATCATTCTTAAGGAAAATGAGGCTACGCGGACTGAAATTTCGTCTTGTTCGTGGTTGAAAATGTCAGGTCTTTTTGGGATGTATTGTGGATGCCATTTGTTATTATTTATTGGGTAATAAACAGCGATATAAGCAAAAATAGATAGGGTAGTGTGAATTAGGGCTATAAACATCTAGATTAACGCTCGAGTTGCATATCCTAAAGGATTAAAAACTTGACAACTACGTACGGAATTGTACTACACTGCTCGACAAAAATAATAGAAAACGTAGTGTAACTATTGAAGCTTGCGTTGAAGCTGGACAAACTTTGGTACGGTCGTGTACCATAGAAGAACGTTGAATTGAGTCTTCAATGAAATCTCTTTTCAATATTTCTTTTATGAATCTCTACCAGTTTCATGTTAGTATTCCTTGCCATTTACTATAAGAGAATTCGGGTAATCCCCACAACTGTTAATAATAGTAACTGTTCTGGGGATTTCTGTAGAATCACTACTTTTGTCATAGTGCCCATTTCGTATTGATTATCGCGTAAGATATCTGTACAAGTGTGCGCTTGTGTAGACTGAAACACCCAGACTATCTCACTGGAAAAACCTACTCGCTCTGAAGAATAGTAATGTAAAATAAATGTTCTGTTTTTTTACCATTCTGATAATAGTAAAGTTTGTACGTAGACACATAGAAATGTATTTACTCTTTTTGATTGTTATCATTTGGATATGGATGGTGAATTATCTGCTGAAGGGAAATGAAAAATAAACGCACAAGTCCTTATTTCATTCTCTCTGAAGATGTGCTGTGATGTTGCGTTACAACTGAAGTTTATTCTTAAATTAATAAAAGTTAACTTCACGAGTTAATGAAGTTTATTTTTAACTTTTTAACTGAAGAATGATAACAAAAGAATAAAATGAAGTTTACTCTTTTTGTTAGCAGTTAATAAATGCTAACGAAACATTTACTGATATTTACCATGAAGTTATTTCAATTATCCCATTTTATTTGCCTTTTATGAAAGCAAAGAGTAGTAATTTTAAAAAAGGGGGTCCCAATGATGAAACTTGGGAGGCAGCGACACAAAATTAAAATGGTGAAGCCAATTTCAACTTATATCTGGCGGATAGACCACCGAATGGATTTGATGTCTTCATATTCAGTCTTTTCATCCCCCTTTAATTCTTTCTATCTCATCCACATCAGACATTTCCATTCTCTGCCTGCTTCTTTCTAATGCATGAAACAACAAACCACCAACATCTGATGTTCAGCCGTGTTCCAAGTTAGCGATGTTTAACGACTTACTGATGAATAAATGCGGTGTAAGCAGCTGCACGCGAAAGCCTTCGTTGACTGCAATATTAAAGGATAAATGCGACTCGGACTGCGGCGAAACAAAAACAATCTGAATACAATCTCGCGATCTCATACTCTCTCTGAAACATTCATGGCCCGCAGCGCTGCATGTTTCACGCACCACTCAGGATTTGTGCATTACAGCACACATAGAGAATGGTGGATCCAGGTGTTAGTTAATCCCTGGTGGCAAAATGGCCTGACATAATGCTCTTTTTTTCAGGCCTGTCTTGCAGACGTTCTGAGCTTTCTCAGGAGTAAAAGGTGGAGATGGGCTTGTGTCTAGGAGCCACCCTTCATATCAGGACACACACAATCACACACACCACTCGAGTAGTTACGGTCCCTCCAAATTTCTGGGTTCCGAGAAATGATGAAAAGGCCCATCCCGGGAGTTATCACCGGGCATGAAGACGCGTGTTATCAAGTGAGGCTAATCGAGTTTTCTGCTGGTTCCGGTAATTTCTTTATAGCGAGAACAAACTCCTCGAAGATTTTATTAGACAATAAGACCAGGTTCCCCCACCCCCTGCCCCCACTCCACTCCACTACTGTTTCAGTCAGAAGGTGGAGCGCTTTTTTCCTCAAAAAACTAAAATACACATCTCGAGGCAACGTGACGTCTTTTTATTGCCGTATCCATGGTTACGAGAAGAGATAAGAAATCTAGATCGCGGTGATGGTATCGACGCATGCGCACCTTCCGTCTTTGGAGCCACGTCGAGAGCACTTTCCCTTGGTCATTGGCTCTGTCAACAGGGAAATATACAGTGATGTAGGCTAAAGTAGTCCTCTTGAATAAAACATGGAATTCTGAGAGAAATAGCGGCCATGCCCGGTAAATACCCTCTCCTCATATGCGTGGTGGTTTAGTGTCATATCCTACCGGAAACCCAACGTCTTCCTCCGATTCATCGAGAATATCTTAGATTTAGAGCTCTGCATTTCCATCCGGAATGGACGTGCAGAAGAAAAGAAAAACTTTATTCTCTCTCTCACACACACACACTTTTTTTTTATCGCCTCATCACGGCTCGTGCAGAAGCGCCACACGAAGAAGGGGGCAGGGTAATAAAATTTAATCTCCAACCAGCAATGCCAGCGTTGCTTTTCTCAAAAATCATTTGCACGCGACAAACAGTAAACGATGTTGTTTTTCTTGGATACAAACGCAGCATCGCCACAGAATAAGAACACGGGTGGGGGTACAAGTTATAGGTGAAGGAGAGGGATGTTTGGTGGGTACTTGGTCTTGGAGTTCCAAACCGAGTCAAAAGTACTTTAGCTGTAACAGTATTTTCAAGTCATTCTTCAATTGATGCAGATTGAGCTTAACACGAAAGAGAAGATTCAGAAATTGGTAACAAGTTGGGCACACTTCTGAACCCTCCCAGTGTCGTGAGCATTCTTCCAAAGAGTCTTACACTGGAGCCGCTTCACAAAGCCCGTATACTGAAAGAAGAGAAACATCTGAATGCTTCTTATAAACCGATGGAACAATTCCAAGACACAAAATGGCATATCAGTCTCATTAATTTGTATTATGCATTGTTTCCACTAATAGTCAATTCGTATAATCTTTTAGGACTGTTTGTCAAGTAATCTAACTGGGATTTACTTCAAACAGAGATAATTTTCTGCTATTTTGACTTAACTGAATGATATCCTTAGTTTCAAATACAGTACTCCACCTTTAATGAATTCCAAATACTCGTCCTAACCATGTGTTACTCTTGTCTGTCTTCTTAAAGAAGAACACCTGCTATAGAAGTACACTTTCCTGCTTATCTTAATCTTACTATACATTTTATGAGGTTTTAGGCGTATTAAGCATATATATAATGCTTTTCCAAAGGTCCAATTATAAAACAAAAACAAGCTGATCTGGTTTTTTCAAGGTTTAATTCTTTTACATCGGTGGCTTTGTCCACTATCCTGGATTATTGGACCTCCCCTCTTCTGTTTCTGTTTGCAAACTTGCTGTTATTTCATTACAATAAAAAAAAGGCATTTTTCCTCTTTCACCCTTTTTCCAAAGTACGATTAATTTTCCTGTAATGGCTCTGACTTTAGAACCTAACTTAATACGCAGCACATGCAAAGTTCGCAAACAAAGTTGCTTTACAGAATTTAATAGTTAGAATAAAAAAGCAGAAGCTTCGTGGTAATCTAGTTACATATTTCACGGCGGATCTATGTGATAAAAAAGGTTGGTAACGAGAGAATTATGATCTCGCTACAGTGGATTATTCTGCAACACATTACGTAACAGGTGAAGACCTCTCAGACAAGGCACTCGGGAAGACTAATGATTTCTGCATCAGACCATAAAAACAATAAATTATCGCGAGATGTAGTTTTAAGTTATTTTTAACGGTTTTCAAACGCAATACGCCGTCCCTAAGTGTTTCTTGATGCTTCTCGGAAAACTAGGAGAACACCAACCACTTCTTAATGGTATAAAATACCTCGGAGATAAACATCGTTGTAATTTAGCACCAAAAACACCACTATTTCTAAGGCGTGTGTTTCTGTGGAGTTACTGCTCTTGGTTTTAGGCTCATCAGGGACTTAGGCTTCGTGGAAGATGCTTCGGAAGAATGGTGCGACCAATACATGCTTTAGCAAGATTATAATATTCAGTAGGAAGATGGATTTCCATAATTGTGGTTTCTCTATAATTTCTTGGATCTTATTTACTTGGGCTTGCCAATTTTGCGTTCAGTGATCATAGCGTGCTTTTTTGTATGATGGACTGATAGTTCATAAATGGAACTTATGTTCAATCGTTGGTGGTGGGGATGTCCGGCTATTTGGTCCGCATATTCATTCCCTGCAATGCCAGTATATCTTGGAATCAATTTCTTCCTTTCAGCGTGGAAAAACAATCGTCCTCTAATATATTTAAAACTGTTGCCCATGGGTAGTACTTGAACCTTCAGGAATTAGCTCTCAGTACCTAATTCGTAGTTTCCGTTTGAGATCAGCTGCAGGTCAACACTCTAAGCAGCTTGGGCGCAAACAACCGGATCCGTTAACTGTCGTCCAATCTCAGTTCAACGATTCCGTGAAGAATTGATTGAGTTTCTCAAGAGTGTGCGCACGATTTAAATAAAGGAATCCAGTTTAAAAGTACCTTGATCGCGTGCAAAAGAAACTGTTCTGCGATCGTCATTCTTATCGAAAGGTTATCGGGAGCGAAACTTACGCTCGTTACCTCGGTTAGGTGAGTTGAAACAGAAGTCACCTTGTGCCACCCGCTGCCGTCCCGCGTGCTTTATATGGAAAATGATTACATTATCCCCAAGACCTTCCTTTCAAATGTCAAAGGTACCTGTAGACTAGTGCGGGACGGCTATTGCTGTTGATCGATTTCTGTCCTATTCTGCGTGTCAAATCGATCCCTCGAGAAGCAATTCTCGTTTCACTGGACTCTGTCAGAACGTCATTTAACCTCCCCTTTTTTTTTCACTCGTCTTCATAAGGTATTCTCCGTGCATCTAGCGAACAAAAGCCTAAAAGAACTCACGTGAGTTGTCCCCTTTCACAGAACTGTTCTTTACTTTGGGTAACTACATTACGTGGGCCCTTTTTCTGAACTTAGTGCCGTTGTTTTCGGACAATGGCGGCTCACCAGCGTATAATGAGGAATAGTTAGCGGTCACCCGTCATCCCTATTCTTAATGGAACATTGAAAAAAATTCCGAGATAGAGAAAGAGGCATTTTTTGAGGAACTTTTAGCAGTTGGTTGTTTAGACAAGTTCGTTCTAATGTTTATGATACATTTAAAAGACTCAATCAGCACAGATAGAAGAATGTTTTCTTCTCATATCCATAGCACCACACGCGAAGAAAGGACAAAGGGTACCCAGGTACAGCACGCGTGTACCTTTTCATACGTTGTGAAGTAGAATAGCGGAAATATGCAGCCCAAAGTATCAAGTTTCGTGCTCTTTCCACCGATAGGAACATACTGGTATGGAGGAAGCTGTTGCTGCCTTTTGTATAGTGCATTAGGGTCTAAGTCATTATGTCTCTGTATGTTCAATGGGCAATTTCCATTTTAATAGGTCACTGTAGTTTGCTTTCCAGGAATAACCCAGGGTCTTCAATCAGCATTTTTTATAAAAGCATTTGAAACGATAATTGGCCTTGACATTTATTGAACCAGCACTCATCCATAGTTCAAGTAGAACTATCATCGATCTGGCACTTCTAGGTTATCCCGACTCTATCAGTTCCGTTATTTTTCTGCTATTGATCTGTTACAAAGAAACTGATCCAGAATTTCATAAATTCTGATAAAACTATTTTTAATCAACAAAACTGATAAGAACCCAGATTATGATTCAAAAGAAGCTGAGGGAAAGTAAAGATTTATTCAAGTTAATGTTTGAAATACATTTTCTTTCAGCGCGGAAAACAGGAAAAATTAAGGCAATTCTAAATGGATTAGAAAGGCCATTAAATCATCCAACTGATGCGCTATGGACACCGAATAGACGGACACATCCTGGATTTGTTGTTGCATGGACCCAAAAAGTTGTGGAAAGCGTGCCATGGACTTAACTCAAGGTAGAATTGTTTTATCAGTTCAGAAAGAAACAAATGCTGGCTTCAGTTAACTGTCCCGTTAAAAAGAAAACACAGATGCATGATTTATTTGAGTCATTTCAGGATAAATGTTTAGAAGAGGAAAGCTCGTTTTTCCTTCTACATGAATATATTCTAATTTTAGAATTTTGTTCAACTTTATAAACAAAAATATTTCATAATAAGTTAATATCAACAAAAATCAGTTGAGTGGGTATAATCTATGTGCAGGTTAATCACCATGTCGATGAATGTACCGATTTGAGTTTAACAAGTACTGAGAAACACTTTTTACAAATCTCACTTTCATTATATTTAAATATTTTGGTACAAAAGAAGATGTTTAACAAACAATTCAAAGTAATATTTGAAAGAGGAGTTTCCCACAGGCGAAATGTTCAACAGACTAATTGGATATGCTTGAACACATTCCAAAGCACCAGACACTAAGGGTCTGCATAAAGGGGATGTACACACGCACAGTTGGTTGTATTGGTCGAAATATTTTGTAACAAACATATAAGACGTTCGAACTTAGTGCGATAAGATTGAAATTCCTAAGCGTCAATACTCTTTAAGTGCAGGGTGCAATCCTCAGAAGTAATTGCTTCGTAATGTGAAAAGGGCTGGTCTTCGTGTTAATGTATTTAAATCTTAGTGATAAAACACACACTGGCCAAAAAAATATTGGAAAGCGTTTATTCAAGAACCACTGCATGCACTTTCACGAGGAGACAAAATCCAAAAACGGATTAAACTTAAAAAAAACTTTCCAAGAGATGGATAGTAGTGTGCCGTGTAAAGATTCATGTTGTCTCAGTGCATCCGATTGCACTGACCCGGTTCACGCGATTTGAACCGAGTACCGATAAATATTATTGACTTCTTACGAGCCTCTCATCACAAGACGGTAAATTTTTCTTCGATAATTCTGAGTGTTTATTTTCATAGACAGCCGAATTTTATATTCATCTTGCATCAATCTTCGATCTGCGCCTTTCATTTCTTTTTGCAGAAATCATTGGGCGAACGACGAATCGAAGGCCCTTTTACAGTAACTGGAATTCGATTAGAATCCGGAACCCTTCATTACGTCTTCGTGATATTTTAAAATGGAAAATTTAAATTTCAAATCGCGTTTGTATGTTCATAAGACTTTCTCGAAGTTCTTGGTTTTCTAATTTGAAATTCTAATGAGCCAGTTATCGGTTCTTTGCAGAGCAGCTTTGTGTCTTTTGTATTTAATTAGCCCACGGACTAAGTTAAATAGCTTTTTTTCCCTCCTGCTGCACTAAACTACTGGAAACTGCAGGCAGCATCTAAGCATTCATCGCTGAGTTCTTTCAATGATGTGTTGGAAGTATTTAGCATTTGCAAAGGGAGGCACGCAAAGCAGATATCGAAAACTGATAGCACTAGGCAAATGAAAGTTGAGCGAAGAGGATAAAATAGAAGGAAAGTACATTTTTCTCTTCAGTTTCCCATTAATTAGGAAACTGGTTAAATGTTTTTAATGTTACAGAGGGCACACAAAAAATATATTTATTGGATTAGGACTTTAACTGTTCCATTAGCAACAATTGACTCTAAACAAAATGGCTGCCACCGAGTATTCAAAATGGCAGTTTATGATCGTTTTGCTTCTGATTTTATTATAAAATTAAGGAATATTTTAAGTTATGAACTGATTTATTCTCTCGACATCATCTTGTTCTTTTGGGATATACGTTTTTCTTTTAAATTCTGGTTTACTTTTTTATTCTGGAACTGAAAGAAACTTAAAATATTGCCTTTTTACTTGAGCTGCAAAAACGAGCAGATTTTTAATGTTAAAAAGCTCTTAGATTCCATTTTCGCAAACTTTTCAGCAACCTCTGAACACTTCCTCTTGGAAGAGAAAAAAAAAGTAAATTCTAAAGCAACGGGTGTATCAGAATTCTCAACAAAAAGTTCTCCTTCGAATATAATATTTACTTTAATCTCATTTTACTTTCCACTTCCCCCACCCTACGTAACTCTCCCCTCTTCGTAGAACGGTCTCCAGCCGCTTGTAGGTTTGAGTTCAATATCGATTCTTTAGTGCAATTTTATCGCCTTATCGCCGGGAGACTGTCTAACCTCTCGCGCACACCATCTGCCGTAAACGTGGGGACAAATAGGACACCGGCATTTCTGTAAAACTGGGAATGTCTTGGAAGAGGAAACGACTACTTGGTTTAAGGAAAAAAAGTCCCCAATAGGGTGATATGATCAAATACGATGCTCCTCTCTCTTACGTATCCTTTTCTTGCATCAAGTGTTTTCGCTTCTTTCAGGGCCTACACTTTTGATTTTTTTTTTTGAGCTCCACGTCCATCCGGGTGTTTGTAACTGTAATAAACTCAGTGTTTGCTTTAGCAGCTTTTCTTCTTTTGAACGTTTATGGTGCCTTTAGACTTCTTTCCCCTTTCACTTGAACAGAGAATTGCCTTTTACTCAATCAGTGCACACCAAACAACTACAAGGACTTTATTTCTCCACTGCTGGAATTGCTTTTCCAAATGGATAACAGCATGACCATCCCAAGAGACCCACACATACAAAGTTAGCGAAAGGTTAGAACTTCTTTTCCTCCACCGAAGCCCCTCAGTGCCTTTTCTGATAGAAGTACCTCGTAATCACATCACCGTGGGTGCATCTCAAGTTTTTTTCCCTCGATTTTATTATAAAGATGTCACGTGATGGGAGGAAACGTACTGAATATACTATTAAAATTTTTGTTTTTCATTTTGGGAGCGTTAAAATATCGATCTTTTTTATCTAAGTAATTGAAAATTAATCTCGCGCTGCGTCATTTAAAGTAATCTCGTTTACTCGCCGAGAGTAATAAAAAATAATACCAAAAATCGATATCAATTTCTTTCGGACCGTAGGACAGTTTTTGTTTAGTATTTGCCACGGTAGGATTAATAAGTCCTCCATCCAGAGAGAAGTAAATTAAAATTGGGAGACTCCTCCAACGGCATCCTAAAGAAAAGCGCACTTGAGAAATTAAAGCGCATGAAATATACATTCGAGTAAAAAGGGGGGTAATCATTCTTCGTCCACATTGATACGGTTGTTTTGTTCCCCTAATCCAGTCGTCTTCTTTCTAAATTGGATTTTCTTCTGCCCGAGCTAATTCCAACTATATTACCTCATTTTCCCTTCCTGCGCAGAGCGTGAAAAAAAATTGAATTTGATTGAGTCCGCAATCTCCTTTAAATCTTTCTGCTTTCTTTAATCACGAGCAATAAAACGGCAATATATCTGATGCCCTCCCTCAGTCAAAGAAATCTGACTATAATGGCAATTGTAAACTCCATCGGATCACTCACAATCGCTTTTATTTTCCACGGATCGCAGTGGACTCTCTCTGAGGAGAATCTGTCCAACAATCTCACGCTGCTCTCTTTTCAACTCTGAAATGGCAAAGAGAAGGAGGTTTTTTTTTAATTAAACACCACAGAAGGTTCTTTATTTATTTCTAATAAAAATTGAAGAGATGCTTGACGTAATACTTTATTTTTTTCTATACAACAAATGACGCTTTATTAATTCAACCAACCATCGCTTTGTGGGTGATTATTCACAAGTGGCTTCAATGTTTTAATTTTTGCGAAGCCTAAAGAGAGTTTTACTTTTAAAAATACATTTATTGCGTTATATAACTTTGAAAATGATAATTTTAACCATTACATGCGAGGTATGTTATTTAAATCGCTCTGAGGACTGATGGCCATTGTTTTTTTGCATTCTGGTCGCTCTTCATTTGATTCTAGTACACACAATTCATAAGATTCCACAGTATTATATCAATGAACCATAATGGTCCCGTTTATATGGATTTATACAGTTTAACTCTCGACATTCACCTGTATTACTTGCCCTACCATGAGGGAAGGGGGGATTGCCCTCATCTACTAGTGGATCTTTAACGAGTTTTCCTTTAACGCTGGGGTCGTTAACTTGTCTTTACTCAAAGAGGAGATGCGTGGGCAGACAAAATAACAGGTTTCCAGGGAAAGAGAGGAACCAAAAAAAAACCGCAGTAGTAGTTCAGGTAAATGTGATAAATGACCACTAATAAGTGGAGTAGCTGTCGGGCTACTACACTGAAATTACTAACTGAATAAGGAGAACAGCTCAAATGGAACAGCGATTTATTTAGAAAAGTAAAAACAGTATTTTGCAGGATAAAGGGTTGATTATACAGAAGGTGAGCATTTTCAAGTTGAGTTGAATATGTGGATGATATAAGATGAGGATTTTTCTATGATGAATGTTATTATTGGACTTGGTCAATTGATCGAGAAAGTCTTAGGCTATCGTTTAGGTACTTTTACAGAACAGTTTCAATTCAGGAAGCCCGAAATCTGATATAATGTCCTGCCTTCTGCGTTGGGACGTCTAAGAAGACGATTTTGTCTTATATTTTTGCCATAAAGACCTTATCTATAAGCTTTCTTTTTTAGGCATAGATGTGTATTCGCTAAGAACATATGGATCTCAATGATAAATAAACGAGAGATTTTTATCCCTAAAAGTTTGGAATTCATACAGCAATTTCCCTAGTAGTCTATCGGATTTTGTCACAAAAATGATGTCATAGTGAGTTTGACACATTCTTGTGCATCTTTTACACACCATTCACACCAAAACAAAACAAACACGGGGATTGTTCTAAGATATTAAAATCCTCAGGAAAGGAACAAAAGGTGCACCACCTTTTTCTCATTTGTGATTATACATTTTATGCATCCTAAGCTTCTTCTATGGCCTGCTATCGGTGTATTTGAGTTCCATCTGGCGTCGCAACTTAGCTCATACCATTGCTCAAGTATAACATTCAGAAACTGATATTGGGGTACCAATATGAAGGTGCACTAGCTTCAAAAATGCCAGCTGAAGGCATCTGGCCAATGAAGTCATGATGATTACGATCCGTCTGGAATTCATACCATCCGAGATAATACTAAATCGTACAAATAACAAATTGTACGAAACTAAAAAAGCAAAAATTTGGATCTTTTTGGGAAGATTATTTTATGGATGCCGAGTCAATTGTAGCTGTTGCAATAGGGTTTTAGGCGCATCAGCAATTAAGGACATATTGCTCCGTATATACTGTCTGTAAATTGCGCGTGTTCTGCGATCGATTTTCTGGATGAAAAAGTCGAGTTTCAGGGTAGAAAAAACCGTGTTTCTCTCTCTTGAGACCGATTAATTCAACCACGTTGTGAAAAGGACACAAAAATTCTTCACGTCATCAGCGAAACTCGAACGAGTTTAAACAATAACACGTGGTGGGTCTGATTTAAATTTGATGGGAGGAGATAAGAAAATGAGGATAAAATAGATAAGATTTTCGCCAAGAAAAAAGGGTTGTTGAGTTGTAGTTCAGTTCGAGATTCAGTCTGGTAGAGTTCCACTGTGCACTACCGAGACTATTTTTGTGGCGTGTGGCGGGGGGGAGGAGAAGTT
Organism: Mastigoproctus giganteus; assembly: GCF_048544385.1. NCBI lineage: Eukaryota > Metazoa > Arthropoda > Arachnida > Uropygi > Thelyphonidae > Mastigoproctus > Mastigoproctus giganteus. Next base: position 61,726,148 of record NC_143582.1, read on the forward strand.
GAGTGTTAGGAGAGAATCGAAGAAAGTAAAGTAAAGTAAAATGGTGCCTGCCTTGTCCAGTTACTCCTTAAGCAGGAAGGTTATTAAGAAAAGTTTAGCTTATCTGTCATCGAGCATGCTCCTGTGCTAGAAGTTAATCCGGAAGCTGAGTAACAGGCCAATCAGTAAATGCCCCTGGCGTCTTCTACTGCTGTCGTAATTTCCTTCAGTATCATCAAAGAACTGTTCCCGAAATAAGCCAGTAGTAGAAGAGCTATATGGCAGACTTCAACTAAGAAGAGAGACCACCGGAAGGAATCCACAGAAAGATCCCCACAGTGAAAGAGAAGGAACGTAAGCCCTCTGAACTGTGTTCTATTGAAAAAGGTGCTTAGATAAAACTGTAGATTATTTCAGGGTAAAGTTGAAGTTGAATAAATTACCAGAAATGTAGGCAAATGTTTAGTATTGAGTTGGTTTATTGGTTGAAGTTGTAAAGAGAACGGATATTGCCGATTGGGAGAAATAGGAGGAAGTGATTAAGATTAAATTAGTGTTTGCGGGTGTAGAGAGAGTTGATATCGTTAATTGAGAGAAATTTTATGGAAATGATAGCGTGCATTATGTATTAAAAGATTAATTTAAATTTAATTTTAAATCAATTACGTATTATGTAAAAAGTTGTCAACAGCTTTGGGTAATAAATTACTAATTTCGGGTCATTGCTCACACACAGACACATATGGAAAAATCCCTCATCTTGTGGAAATTCTGATAAAGAAGTTGGGGGTATATTGTGAACCTTGAGGGGAGGTTATACTAATATAACAACAAATGCCACTGATGGAAATTCTAAGGCACAGGTAAAATAAACAGTAAAACACCCCTCCCACAGCTCATGACAAAGTACTTCAGCCACAATATAAAAGGGAGCCCAAAAAAGAATTCTCGTCCATACGGGAAATATTTTTCAACTTACTTTGGTCAGTACGTAATACTTTTATTCATTTCCCATCCTTGAAAGACAAAAATGAAGCCAGCGCCACTATACGTGAGCATTTTTATAATAAACCCAAACTTCGCCAGGTTTCCTAATTTTAACAGCAAACCCCGTGATCGTATATCTCTATTTGAAAACATCGAAGTTCCCCGACATCCTCAGTTTCTCCATTACAGGAACTGACGTCACCAACATTAACGAGAGTTCTGATTTAAGTAGATTGAGGTGCAAAATGCGATCAACCGCCCACCAGGGAACGGTAATGTTCCCAACTACTAAGAACAAAACGTTGTACCACTTAAGAAACATCTGGGTCTCTTCTGGAGAGTTGTCTCGCGATGCTCCGAAGTAGGTGATAAATAGAACCCGCTATTCGTTTTGGAGAGACAGGACGAATTACGGAGAGTAAGAGTTCCTGTTTATTAAGTGGTCCCGACGATATTGAGATTGTAAATCACAAGCTTCGGATAAGCAAATAAGGGCTATTTATCTAACTCAAGGTCATGTAGTTAGCGCTATTCGCGGATTTTCAACACTCTTCTCGTGAAAGGAAGAAGTATTTTTCCTCGTGACACTGATTAATGTTTCAGAAGCATCGAGGTGAATGCTGTAATCACCAGTATTGTTAAATTTCTTCGAAGAAGGCTGTTATTCCTTCGTATATTTAACTCTCGTGGAAAAAAATGGATGAATGCAGAAGTACATCACAAAGGAACCAACAATATACCCTTAATAACATAGAACATACGTATTCATATGGTCAGAAACAGCTTTCTTTCCCTCTCTATTGGCTTTTGAGTAAAATAAGCTTCATTTGCCATTGCAAACAACCTGGTGATTGTAAATTTTGTTTCAACTGAAAAGAGAGGGAGTTCGACAGCAATATTATTGCACTTTTTTTCTTTTTACTCGTTCGCTTTTTAGCTAAAGTTAAATTCTCTTTCCTTTCCTCACCACAGTTTCATTTCCTGACACATTCAGTTATTGAGTCAACAGTACGTTACGTCAGTAGTTCCATTTAGGGCGATGTCTTTTTGTATCGAGTGACAAGCTGCGCAAACATCCATATTCAACAGCTGTGGTTCTGTACCGATGAGGTGTCTGCCCACGAGTTTCCTGTAAGTGTGGGGAGTAAATTATTCCTGCCGCCATAGCTCTGTTGTCTTCTGCTGGTGGTTTTTGAAAGTTAGTTCCATTTGGAGTAATCACGTAATGGGGTAGTTCGTTATGAGCTGCATTGGTATTCCAGTGTGCGCGAGAATCTTAAGTTTTTAAGAATAGTGAGTTCGCAGAGTCTAGGGTTATTAATTTCGTTTATTTCTATTATTTTCCCAGAACGATAGGCTTGAAGGATGACCATGTATGGCTACAGCGTAACAAGCATATGATATCTTCTTGGGTTAGTCTTAAAAGAAAACTTTCATCAGGTGATATGTATTCATTTTCTTCAAAGAATGAAAAATAAATGATCGCAACATTTATTCTTTATCTAAAGCATTATCATTTGTGAGTAAAGTAAGAAGTATTATTGCATTATACAAGATGAACAGGATTTCTCCTAAATATATTAATAACAATAACCCTGTAGTACTCTTGCAGTGATTTGCCAGGTATACTGGAACTCCGTGATTGCGAGGCGATCTCTTATTCATCAATAAAGAAGTAGAGAAATGCCCATTTATCCTGAAAGAGGACATCAGTAGTTCGAGAAGGCTGTGGTGTCCAGACTGTTGAGAGCAACTTCGATATCGAACTATGAAATAGCTTCAGATTTTGTTTCAAAGAGTTGAAGAATGCGTGTTTGAAAAGCAAAGAGGCTTGCTATAATTAATCTATTTGTCACTGTGAAGGAGGGACTTTTATGGGAGCCTTAGAAGGGTAGAAGAAATTGGAATAGGTCTAAAGCCTTTCAAGCGTGTTGACTCTTGGACTTTTGACAGTAGAATTATCGCGTGTTCATTCTATTGGGCAAGAAATACACGAGTGGAGGAGATGGAGAGAAAAGCATTTAGAATGTAGGGACAAAGCACTTCATGATAAAATTATGAAATAGCTTCAGATCAAGCATGCCAAGTATCATTTTTTGGCATGCTTCATATAACAGAGGGAATTTACCGCTTCATTGAGTTGTTGTACCTTGGTTTCTGTCAAACGGAAACAGTGGCGAGGTCATTAAAAACTGTCATATTAGAGCTACCCGAGAACAATCTTATCCACTCATGTATAATATATCCATACAATTCATGTTCCCTCTGGTCGGCTTTCCTATTTTAACCAGACTTCAAACCACGAGTTTATGGAAAGAAAAACCTTGCCATACTCGGAATTTGCATGCCAGGATGCCTAGTATATGAAATATTCGCCTACGGCGACACTGTTCACAATAAAATATTCATGAGAAACATTTTGTTCTGTTAATTTTGCCAAGCAGCGCAGCTTCTGCATATCTCTTTATTGCTGATACCTGGTTCTAGCTCCAATCCTCTTGGTATGAGACTGCCGCTTCTGAAGACCAACAAATTAAGCTAAAGCCTATTGAAACAGTGGAAAGACCTGCTGGATGTCATGATGGTGACTCTCCTGGTAACAACCTTGCTGCATCCAAGGATCCTTCTCCTACTTCTCCAGTTTTCCTGCCATACCAGCTAATCCTATTCCTTGTACCTCTGCCGCGCATGTGCTTCTGGTCTTATTTCCTCCTCCTGGCTGGGTATTTCTTCTTATTCCAGGAATGCAGAAAAGAAATCTTGTGGATGCTACACTCCTTCACCCAATCATCTAAGTTGCATAAAGAACTGACATCTTTTCTTAATTGCGATGCAAACAGATTCATAGAAACAGCGAAGAACTACGTCCAGGACTTGTGGTCAAACCTGGAGACAATTTCCTTGGCGCTGCTGATTGACACCAATAAGCTACGTACCGTCAACAATGAGATAAGATCCAGGGCGACAATCCTGGGAAAAGATGAGGGAAACCCATGATGCCGTTAGACATCAACACACTTTACACTTTACTTTCACAATTAGACCCACCTACATATTCATATATACTAAATTCCACTCTATTATTTGCAGATGCCCTGAAGAAAGGCGTCTCCACACCTTCTTCTGATGCTAACAAACTTGTCACAGCCTCATAACCAAACAGTCTTCAACTCATCCTTAAAATATAATCATCACAGAATGTCCTTCTCTTGAGAGCCAATGACACCATCACACTCAAAACCAGCCATGAGGTGAAGGAGCTTGTCTCTAAAACACTCAAAGGAGAATTCAAAACGGTTAAAATAAAATCTTTCATTATTATAAGGAATTCGGAGTCATCTTGGAAAACTTGCGACTAAGCTAGATCTCAATACCATCTCCTTCTCCTCTGCTGCTGGCGTCGCCGCATCGGCTCCAAAAAGATCAGATCCAGCAATTCTCTTCTACAGCGTCCCCAAAGACTTCCCAAGTGAGAACTTCTTAGAGGACCTTTACAATAAGAATCTCATTAATTTAAGATTTTCGTACGAGAAAGTGAAGGCGGGCTATGGTCCAGTTTAACGACAAGTCAACCTCATCCTCAACTAATCACATGGTTGTTAGCTTCGCAGCAAAGATCTATAAAGAAGTATTTTCCCCTTCATTGGGTGTTCCTCGGTTGTGGGTCCCAAAAGTTTAGACCATTTACAATAATAACTAAATGATTTTTTTGCCTAAGATACGGGCACACCACACAACATTGCACTCACAGCTCTCCAACTTGCGGTCACTATGTCCGTAGTAGTCATATCGTTGCAGAGTGCCCACACAAAGAGGAGCAGCCCCTCTGTGTCAAATGTAAGAGGCGCAAGAGGGCTTCATAGCACTCGGTGAGAGATACAACCTGCACTGGAAATGATATGGCTCAGAACGGTTGATGGAGAGTAACTGAAACAACTCTCTAGTATTTTGAGATGAATCAGAAAAAACCATGTTATGACGGATTTCACTCTCATTTTTTCCTGCATTCAAATGAACCTCAAAGTTCTTCAAATCAGTGGACAGTTTGCGAATGAGATTCGGGTGGCTGCAGAACAAACGTCTGTTGACGCCATCTCCATCCAAAAGCCTATCTCTCGAAGGACCGGATTGGGCTATTTCATTTATGCTCGATTGGTGCGACCGGTGACCCAGGATCCTAAAACATGCATCATCATTTTAAACAGAAATTTAGATGTGGTTATTCTCCTGGATCTCTGCAACTTGTGTCTATATTACCATCCCACCTTTCTCTAAATCCGCTGCCCTCCTTTACTTCAGACTTCAATGACTCACTAACCTTCTTGGAGTTTGCACTCAATTTCTGCTGTTATTGAGGTCTCGATGATGACCCAGACGTTCCTGGCCTTTCGAATAGATTTGATTTTTGTTGTTTTCAGATCACTGGTCAAGTTAGTTATGGCTGACCCTTAATCTGTTTGCTTGTCTAAGAAGGCTCAGGGGTGTTCTCCTCGTAGTCGTTGCGGGTTTTGGTATTGTTTGTTTTTGCTTGGTTGTGTTCCTCAGCGCGTCTACAAAAGTAAAGGTAGGAGCACGTTGTTGCATTTGATTTGCTCCGCTTTCAAGGTAGACCTGAAGCTTAGTATTGGCTCTTTCACATTCAAGGTTGGCCTGTTACAGAACAGTTTCTAGTTTTCTCCACAGGGACACTACTTGGCCTCTAAAAGCCGAATAGTGTCTATTCTGATCCTTCGTTAGGTCTTCTAGTTCAGTTCTGACTATTAGAATTTTATCAAGTACCGGGCCCTCTGGTAAAGTTATGTACAAGGAGGCTCCGGCTTTTTGGGATCCTCGGTGATGTCAATGACGGTGGCGTCCAGTGGTCCATTTAACTTCGTGTTTTCCGCTCACTACTTTTGGGGACAGTTTTTTTTTTTATTTTTCCTCTTATCAGCGATCCGTACTAGCCTAGTCTTCTCCTTTTCCTCCTGCGTTTCCCCAATGGTAGGGTCAACGCCGGTCTTCATCTGGGTGTCCACTGGTGATTTTTGTGTGTTATCATCCTTCATATTTGGATGTAGTTTGGATTACCAAAATTGAATTGGTGTTCCCTTATTGGATGTAGTTTGGATTACCAAAATTGAATTGGTGTTCCCTTATAGAGGTAGGGAAATGACACTATTTGGTGGTTGCCACAAGTTTTTAGGATGATTACGTGAAGAGTACTCCGGCTGCAAAGGTTTGGATATCCCCACAGTCACGTGAGGAGGGGAACCCAATTGCAGGAACATGCGTAGGGAGAAGGGGTTACTTCCCTTTAGGTTTTCGGGGGCGCTGAAAACGTAGAAAACATTTATTTTGTCGTAGGCACAATAATTGCAAAGTTGTAGTTCATCTATGTTAAGTTTATGGCAGGAAGGGGGGGGAAACACCTTTTCATATGTTCGCCCGTCGAAATGCACTAAATCTTCACAGTTTGTTGCGACACTGTCTCTACCCAAAATGACACCCTCTGCAGTCAATAGAAACCTCGTACGTGGCTCAGATCGTTATATATCCAGCCTTTCTGGTGATCTGTCTATGGCGGCGTGGTGATCTGACCCATAGACAAAGCATCCAAATAAATAACGCACGAGATTTCAAAAATACTCTCTAATAAACAGCAAAAAAAAAACTCACCCAGGTGATTCTCTGTAGAAGCTTGCGGTATGAGAACACTTTTCACTAATTTACCTAACCTTAAAACACATTATTTGAACACTTTTCACAGAAATAAAAGCAGCGCGACTATCGTAGAAGGCAGCCATATTGCCGATCTCACTGAACTTTCTATGAATATCCTCATTAGTTCGGACATCAATGCAAAGTCCTATTTCTTGTTCAATGCTGTTTTTGATGCCCAAGATCTTTTTGAGGACTTCATTTTAAATCCTAAACGGCTGGGTAACAGATTGGGTACTCAGCGACCACAGAGCCATTGTGTTCGGTATCGCTGTACCAATCAACTACAGCATCCCGTCTAGAAAAACAGAATTCGTCAGGTTCTGCATAAAAACTGTTGATTGGGAATCTTTTGATGTCTCCCTCAGTAATGACTAGCCGCTAAACCATCCGGACAGCTGACCTTATTTAACAGTCTCTTAGAAATGCCTGTTATAAATCAGCAAAGGAGAAGACCATCCGCCCTAAAGTCTTCACAAATCAGTTCATCGTGCTTGACGTTTATACCAACAACAACGTGACTGGGTGCTGTTGACGTTGTGCTAATATATAATGACTGCATTGTCAACAATTACACCTTTAAAAAACAATTGCAATGAGAAAGAGAGAAACTGGGACCATTTTTGTAAAAAAATCCAACAGCAAAACCCATCGTGTTTTATGTACAAGGTAGCTCGGGAAAATCACATTGACCGCTGATGTCCTAGGCACTGTTATCACCGAAACTTCTGACTGCACAGATTCGGTTACTCTCAATAACTTATTCCTTATGGACAACCTTCTCCAGAGCATATGGCAATTCGGGAGGAAAAAACAATTACACCACTGAAAAACGTACCGAGCCATTTACTTTAGAAGAACTGACTTGGGTGGTCAAGAATATCAACACGAAGAAATGTCCAGGAACAGACATGATTGAACATGTGTTTAATCCCCAGGGGCTCACATTTGGTGAGTATAGGCTTAGCACATCCAGGGTCCTGAGCTGGATATCATCATTCTTCTCTTCCTTGGTGATTCCCTTCTACTTCTGACCCTTGTTCTCTCTCTCTGGGTTACTCAGAATTTTTTTTTCGGTTGGTGCAGCAAAAGCCTCAGGCTTCCTTGCACCATATGGCTAATGATGATAATTCTCCAGCTGTTAAAATTAAGACCTCTCTACCTGCTCTGGCTGTTCAATAAATGTGTCCTTGAGGGCATCCTTCCCTCTGTTTGCCCCGTCTTATCAAAAAGCAGGATAAGACTGCCTCAAATCCGCATGCTACCGACTAATTGAGGGCTCGGTGAAACCAAGCTCCTGCCCATAGTCACCTATGGGCAGGAGCTTGGTTTCACCGAGCCACCAATTCAAATTGAGGTTTAAACTGAATTTCATCCAGCGGAGCATGCTCATCTTCATTGTTTTCATGAACATCATTGGACACCCCCCCCCTCTCTCATCTCCACTGAACACACCCTCGCCTCCAGTTCCTACCTCATCATTGTTTCGGAGCAAGTTCTGTCCTACGTGATGATGAATGTGTATCGAGATGGCATTGGACGCTTTAAACAAGATAACGGCCCGTATCAAAAGGCCCGAATTGTGCAGGAATAGTTCTAGGATCATGTACTCCCTTGGCTGCCAAATTCCCCCAACATCAACCCCATCGAACATTTGTGGTATGCGGTGGAACGCAGCATTCGCCAGTGCTTCGTTCCTTTGCCGAACTTCGGGTCTACTAATGCCATCCAGGAATCTCTGGCCTTCACAGAGTTTACAACGCGGGGATGGGGGAACCGCTGATGCCATTAGACATCAAATACTTTACACTAATACCACCCGGAAAAGGGAAGTAATAATACAAATGTTTCGCATTAATGATTCGTCCACTTTTCCGATTTTTAAACAAGAACATATTGGGAATACACCCCCTACCCCACGAGAGGTGTTATAATATTTTTTTTTTTTTTTGAGCTTGAGAAGTAACAATATTTTATTTTCAGTCTGTTCCCCCCCCCCCAATTAAATATCAAAATCAGTTTTAGAATTTTTTCTATCCACGAAATACGTAAGAAAATATTTCAGCTGACCCTGTATATGCTATTTGAAATCTGTGATAATGCAACAATTTAATAAATAAAAATAAAATATATTTAATTAATGATATTTTTCGGTTATTTTAACTTGCTTGTAGCAGTGCAAGATGAATACTCCTATAATGAACTCAATATCAAGGGGAACTGTAGCGGATATAACTTGACTTGCACTCACTGTTCGTGCGGTCCACGGTAGCACAGTTGTAGCGTGCTTGTTCGCCGAGTGGAAGGGTCTGGGTTCGAATCCAGCAGAAGGTATTCAGGAAGTTTTCTTGCCTTCTTCCACTCGGTGCTGAGTTAGTCGATCTCAGGCCGTGGAGTGAGGTTTTCTCCGGGTACTCCGGTTTCCCCTCACAAACCTAAAATCGACGATCGGGCACACACACGACGTTACAGACCATTACACTTCGCGTTTCTTGAAAATCCAACGCCCCTTTTAAGGGGTATTGGACTTTCAAGATTCTCCTATGGGAGCTACCCCCGCCCGGGAGAGGGTAGTTCCTTGCTCCCTCCAGAAATGTTTATTCTTCATTTGAGTGATGAAAAGATGTTACATTTCTTTTTACAAAAGAATTAATGCATTTTAATTACTGATATTCCGATTGTGCTAATTTTGAATCAGCCAGCATAAGAGTTCAACTTTGATCATTATGTGAATAAAGAATTTTATTTTCCCATGTTTCTGCAGGAAGAAATATCTTCAATTTGCCACCAAATTGGTTAGGCCTATCGTACACAATGACTACAGCTAATTGCACCCGTTTAAATTTCGCAATTGGTAGCAGAGTTTTTATTATTTATTTATTTTTAGGAGCAAAGGACACGATTGTACGAACGTACCCTTGTTAATCAGTTAAATAGTTAAGGTGTAAATTATTAATCAGAAAAAAAAAATGCCTCATCAACTTAGACAGCTGTTTGTTTAACAGTTAACATCTTTCTGTAGCTCCATCTATGAAGTGAATGTTGAACTATTCACGTTTGTAGTACAAAACTGGTTCGTTCAGTAAAATAAACTATTCGGCATTTTTAAATTTTAACAGCTTTCTGCACACCTAGGAAGAAATATCTTCAGTTTGAGACCACTTCCAGCCCGATCGGTTCACACTGACTGTCAAAAGAAAACGGCTTTCGTATTAAATATATAGATTATTCAAATTTAAAATCATTAGTCTTGTTTTTTTTTAAAAGAAGATTCAAGTTCGTGACCTATTTTTTGTGTAGCTGATTGATAGTCACCATAATTACATTTGAATTATGTTACAACTAGATTTCTGGTGGAGAATATTTCACAGAAACTGTTTCTGAGAAGTAGTAAAGATTATTACTCAGCCTAACCATCTCTGCAGTACTTTTACCGATCAACTTATATCTGCTCTAATTTATTCATTCTCTCTGCGCTAACTGCTCAGTTGGTAGATGTCATGTAGCTTCGGAAACTGTTGCAACTCCCTTTCCAGAAATTAAAACGGATACTTTTATCTTCACGAATTGCAATCTTAAAGGATGAAAATCGGGATATGCTGAGAATAAATAAAAAAAGATTAAAATAATGGATGGAAAGATTGATAGTAACCTGCACACTGATTTGTTGATCGATTTGCGTATATTTTGGTGTCATTAAGTTACATAAAACAAACAGATTTATTAGGCCTCTGCTAAGTTTCGGCAATACCACAAATCCCAATTTAACGAAATTTTGAAGATCTCAAAGAGAAATCCATATGTTTTAACCAACTAATTAGTATCTGTCAGACCACATGGGACACCACCCCACTTGGAGCTGCCAAAAGAAAATTCCTGTCCAGTGTGAGCTTCTTACTTTCTAAATCAGTTAAAACCTAATGCTTATTAACTAACTATTTTATATTAGGGTCACCTAGAAAGTCGCTTCAACTGCCCAAGTGCATTGTGTGTGTTGTCTAGTCGATTTGCCTGTTTTTCTGGACGAAAATTTCATTTTCCGGGTGGGGGAACCTTGCTATCTACGCCTTAGACGGACTAACTCAGCCACGGAGTGAAAGAAGCCCATTAAAGTTCCTCGCGGCATTCCCGGATTCGATCCCGGGCCTTCTCCATCCTGTGTGGAAGGCCGGTGACAATACCACTGTGCTACCCATGCAGATTGGTGCTCATTAACTGATCGCCGCCAGGTAACCAGTAGTATGAGCTATGGAAACTTCCTTTCTGGTAACTGGACATGGCTCCCTCAATCAAAAACTCCATCTGCTTGGCTTACATCTCTGCCGTTGCGGTAATACAGAAGATTGGAGTCACTTGCTGTTTAACTGTGCTGTCTTCGATGATTTTAGGGTGAAGCTCAGAATGAAGTTTCAGTTCTCTCTCTCCTGGAAGTGAGCTGTTGCTCCTACAGAATAAAAACCATCTTTTAGCTCATTCGTAGAAAGTGAATCAAGGACAAAGAAATAGTCCACCATAGGCACCTGTGTGAGTGGAACATCATTTAGACTATCAGTTATATTGAACGGCAAAACATGACTGTCAGATTCTCTCTAGCAAACTAACCAAATCTGGCTGGCACGATGGACCAACTCCACCGAGGGATCCACTGCAGCCAGACATCACAAAGACGTTTATATCAGAAATAGCAATTGTCTATCTCATGCCTCCAATATGGTTCTCTCCTGGTCTATATACCACCTTCCTGTTAACAGGACGTGGTCCCATCAACAAAACGTTATCTTTAATCATTACTGCAGTTCTCTACTGCCACTGCAGCCAAACAGAAGACTGGCGTCATTTAGTCTACATCTGCTTAATGTCTGCGATTAATGTCGCCCTCTGCACCTTTTTCCCAACCTGAGGATCAACTAGGCATCTTCACCTAAACCTTTTGCCCACTGAGCCTGGATTGACTGAAACCGGACATGACTCTTCTATTATTATGTCTAACTAGGATTTGCAGCGTCTTTTTGCTTCTGCTTGCACCTACATGAATTGCTAACCCTGAAACATCCAGGGTAGTATCCTCTTGCTAACCCAGCCACCTGACTGGGTAGGATTTCACCTGACCGCACTAAACCCGGATATACTCTGGGTAGGATTCTGCTAACCATGTCCTCGGATTGAGTAGGATCCAGTGGTTTAAGATTACTCCAATACCAACAGGCGACCAGACCAAGCACCCTCTCTGGTTGCTTTTCTTCCCTCTCCCTGGGAATATTCCTTTCGCCTGGAGGAGTCAATGTCCTACCGATAATTATGGAGATGCCGTCATCAACATCCTCTCACTTTATTCTTCCCCTTTCACTCTCCTCTTTTGGCTTGGTCTTCGTCCAGGAAGCTCAAGCGACCCTGGCAGACACCAGTCAGAGAATAATGGACAACTTGGCTTACCTCCTAGCGATGTGTACGCGCAACGTCGTGTCACATCAGGGGCGCTGCGGCCAAAAGCCAGAACACAACAACCGAGCCCAACACAATATTACTCATTCAGCATAGAACACTTTTCTGGCATTTACAGTAGTACTGTATTTCTGAAAAGAACCCACATCAATACTGTCAAGCTGGCTTACGCTGATGATCCTGCCATTGTAGTGTATGGAAACTCCAGATTTCAACTTGAGACTGCTGCCAACAGCATCTTGGATGATCTTTCAGAGTGGTGTGAAGTAAACAAACTAACAGTCCCCACCACCATCAAGACCCGAAAAATGCCCAGCAAGAGTACAATGAACACCAGGCGACCACCAACTGTAAAATGCAGACATGCCCAGATCAAATACACAGGAATATACAAATACCTAGGAGTAGTCCTGATGACAACAACCCTTTCATACCGCATTGTGACTTCATAAAGAAAAAAATTCAAGAATATAACTGGAAAGATGGCTAGAATCACGCGGAGGGACTGCGGTCTTAAACCCCGTACTCTGTGGGTCTAATGCGAACCTCTATTCTGGCCTTTGGTGCTGGCGCATGGGAACACTGCACTGAGAACAAGTCTATTCAGAAAAAGCTAACTCAAGCACAGAGGATAATCCTCCTAACGGTGTTTAGAGCCAGCAGAAGTGTCTCCACCCCGGCGCTGCAAGCTTTTTTAAATTCATAACTGTTCTGCAATTTTTAAATTCATAACTAAAATTCCTAGGCATTGTTAATATCTATATAAAATCTGCTATGTACATATACTCGATTATTTTATTCATTCCCGTTATATTTTTACCTGCCCCTAGCCATGTGCTGTGATGGGCTTGCTGTATTTGCAATAAATGAATATTTATTTATTTATTATTTATTTGTGGAAAATTGCCCATCCACCAAGAGATCATGCATTCATATCTCAAATGACACCTGATAATTGGAAATCCAGCACAAATCAATGGTGTCTCTTTGGACCTGACTGTCGCACTGGCCACTGAAATGAGGAGGATCCGTGCCCAGTTTGTCCAAATTTGGCAGCAGAACTGTAACAACGGTCTACTTAGTAGAACCACATTTCACTTCATCCCTTCAGTCAAGGAGCTTGATAAACAGTTCTGCTCCTGTTTCAACCCAAAACTGTATTCGACGTATATCTTCACAGGACACGGTAGCCTGAATGCCAAGCTGCATTGCTTCTACCTTTTTTTTTTTTTTTTTTTTTGTTAGTTGCTGGCGCATCGGCTTCTGTGGCCATATGGCACCTCCCAAGGTTTTTGCATTTTCTACTCTGATCCAAGCCTGAGGCGGGATTCGAACCTGCGAACTTTGGGTTGCCAGGCAAGCACTTGACCCACCCGGCTAGCCCGGTCGGCTGTCCAGCTCTCTCAAAACCTCTATTGCACACGTGGTTCCCAGGAAACGGGGATGTCCACACTATGCTGATCTTCGGCAACCACTTCAGTTGCTAACTGAAGTTTATTCACTTCAAGAAGCATCTCTTTGTTAGACTCCAGAGAAATGTACAATGCTTTCTCACACTGTGCCAACAAAGTCTTCAAAAGAAGTCATCCGATACTGAACTACACCACATAACCCTGGATATTCTGTGTCTTTACAGAAGATATACCTGCCTACTCCTCACGGATGTGACAAACACTATCCGAAGAGACCCACCTGAACTGGATTACATCTGACAACCTCCGATACCCACATAGACAGCCTTCGCTGTCCATTTTAATTGTGCTTACCATCCGGCAGACTCCATTACAAACATTGATCCAAAGAGATGCTGACCTGGATTTTACCATCAATAATGACACACTGGACTGAAATTTTGATCCATTTCAGATCACCTGGACTTCTCAACTGCTGACCCCTATCTTCACAGGTGGGAACTCTCTCCTGCTTATCCAGCTGGGTTGGGATCTTTGCTGGTTCTGATTCTCAGCTCAGGGCGGGAAGATAGACAACCCTCTTAGAGAACAGCTGACCTTGGTAGCCTGAGGTGGGACCCTTATGTTGACCCCATCGGGATTGAGATTAACGGACACCACTGTCCAGATGTTCTTTGCTTTTATTTTCCTTCACTGATTTTGTAACTTCTACTTTTCTTGGGGATGTCTCCTTCTTTCTTCTCCTACCTGTCTGTCTACTCTCCATTTTACCCCACTCTTCACCAACTATTTCCTCTTCTGTTCAATGTTTCTTTTTGACTTCTCTAGAATTTTCCGGTGCGAGACCCGTCCTGCATAGTTTTGGGGCGCGCCTCCATATGGCTAAGGTTGGGAGGCAGGGGGCAGCAGACACCTTGTTGGCACACAACAAACATAACACTTGAAAATCTACATTACACTTACAGCCGGCTTTGGAATTTACCTAGTACAGATGATACAGCGGTATATGAGGGGAACCCTGGAGATCGCAAAAAAGAACAAGAAACACAAAAAAATATACCGTATTTCTTCGCAGCGTACATATGGCGCTTGGTCGTAACACTATCACACTGTGTCAGAGGACACTCAAGGAATTCTATGCAGTCTTACGTTGCTCACGAATTTGTTAAGCATAACGGTATCAAAATTAGCAAATTTTCTTCGATGGTTCGTATATTAGACTGATCTTAAAGGACATCGGTATGACCTTACAGTTATCGTGGATGGCAAAACGAGTACTTATTAAAGACTTCCAAGGAATGTTGGGTAATTTATGAACTTGGTTAAACAATAACTGTATTAAAATTAACTTGACTACTTCGACGGTTTGTGAATATAAGAATTTTACCATAGACCGATCTTATGGCGTGTGTGTATGTATATATATATATATATTTTTTTTTTTTTTGAGTCTCTTTTGAGACGGTATGTGCTCTGCTGGGACTAGCTCAACATCTCGTGATGTGGACAGAATCATCTCATCTCTCCAGGTGACCAATGCTTCTGGGTAGCCAGATTTCTTGCCCTTTTGCAGTGATTCTGTTCTTCACAGAGAATCCAGACGGATTTGAACAAATTATTCGGATGTCGCCCTTTACATATACACATGTCGATACCTGGTTTCAGTTGAAGATATCTCTTTGCTCTGAAATATAGGATCCTATTTTGCGTGATGCTAGAGATTTTTCCCTGCCTCTGAACAGACTGCTTATTGTCGAATCTGCATGAACCAATCGTGTTCCACCATACCTTAGCCACAGGAAGATGAGAAGAGTTTTGAACAATGTATATAGACCGAATATTGTGTATGTCCACTTTACGAGGATTCGGTTACATCCTACTAGCACTTGGCGACCTGTAAACATTTATGGGATTCCACCAAAGTTGGAGAAGTGATGAGTCTCTTCTCCTCCATGGTGTCAAGGCTATTTGAATTTAAGCACAGACAGTAATAATAGTAATGTGATCATGTCACGGATATGAAAGAGGTTTCTCGTGGGTTATTATCTATTCTGCAAACATCAGAAGATGGGATCAGATGTGGTGGAAGACAATCGCTGCAGAATAGACAATTAACAGATGGGTTTAGTTTACTAATTACCAGCTAGTGACATCATCGAAGGTAGCGATATCCGGTGCTGGAAGATCACATTTCAGCTACATCAATTAAGCTGGCTTTAAACTTCACTGTCACAATTACTTCTTTATATCTAAATGTGGTATAAAACATTGAGACTGGTATCTTATATGAATATGGTTGCATCCATACCCCTGGAATGAGATACTGATGCGTAGAAGGGTGTATATCAAGCAGTGGCAGCGCTGGCCACCGACGATTCTTGCCGTTCGAGCCATTTGTCGGGTAGGGAAAACATCCACGTTGTTTCCCACTGAAGAAGAAAGGGGGGGGGGGCTATTTAGCGGTTTGAGAACAGAAGGAGTAGATTTTTCTCTCTTTATGTGGGATTTATCCCTGACATCAGTAGACTGACTTTTATTTTTAAAAGGAAACGTGCGACAATCAGGATTTGCTTTTCTATGACACTTTTCACAGTTGGCAAATGCTATCAGAATTGAACTCATTTTGTTCATTGAAACTGCACGTGAGGTTTTGCTAAATCAGCGTTGATATAAATAAAATAAATAATTTTTCTGTTTATACTCCGGGACGACCACGCGGCCAGAGGAGTTCACAATATAGAGAATACAGGCAACAACACCGTATTTGGTAATAATGCGGGCTCGAACCACGGTCACTCAAAGCACGTGTACCCACGCAATTGACCACTCTGCTACGGCACTATTACTAATATTGTCAAATCTTGTCAGAAACTTGCTGAGGGTAAAAGTTACTGTATTTACAAATTTACTAGATTAAGAGCAAAATATACATTGGAAACTTGAAAAATCGAACTACAGTTTGAAAGGTCAATGAAATAATCCACATAACCAACAAAGGTAACCATTAATTTGTCGAAAAACGCAGCGCACACTTCCCAGAAGACTCACCCTTATTCCCAAGTTTACCAACAGTCTAACCACAATGAAGATACGAGCATCCCAGGTTTACCAACAAACTCGAATTAGATTTCCTAGAAAGACTGGATTTTTGTGTAACTGTACAGCTACCTGAATATCAGTTTCATCAGAGCTTTAGACCTCTACAACTAGTTAATCATACACAGGCCTCGCTGATTATCATCACTGGAAGAACGTCTATAATCATCCTCGGGAACCAATTCTAGAATACTTCTCATAATAAAATAACATATTGGTAACAAATGGTAGATTTAATCATAAGTGGATGGCATCCGATTAGGACGCCAAGATTTAGGTGATTCTAAGTAACTGTAAACTGCATATAAAAAAAATTACAGCCATTCTTAATCCACTGCAGGATGGAAGCCTCCTCAAACAATTCATGTTGAGGATAATGGACCATAAGCTGCCCCGCTGGTCCAGTGGGGGTTGGCAGATCCTTCGTATTTAGCAGTGGCTTGAACCCAGGTCAACTCAAAGAGCGTGTGCTACTGCACTTCTACCCCTGACCTATAGAGCCCAAGTTAAATATTAACAGGAGGAGAAATGCAAACTCTGCTTCACACGAGTTTCGAACATAACCATTCTGAAGACCGTCTGGAACAGGGCACGGCGAGATATTTTTGTAACCTGAGGGAGGATTTGAATATTGTGCCCCTTACACATTGTGTACTGGTGGAAGAAATCTGGTCACGCGATAGTTGAACCTCGACCAAAGAAACCGCGTATTCTGACAACAAGATATCACTGGACAGTTAGTTTCTGTCCAGAAAAAACCGAATCCACAGTTTCTACAAATGCGCTTCTGTCTGAAAACCTCTTTAGGAAAGTTAATGCGCAGAAATGGGTGCAGTGGAGTTTCAATACTGAGAAGGCGCCAAATATATTTCTCCAAGGCCTCCAGGCAAACATCTAGCTCTCCGGGTGGGCCGGCCCTTCTGCACCCATCTTTACTGTGAATAAATAGAAAGGAACCATATAAAAAAAAAAATAATAAATGTTCTCGTTATACTCTGGCACAATCAGAGGAGTTCACGATTAATCTTTTCGACAATCGTTAACCATATTTAGCAGTCACACGGCCTTGAACTACGGTCTAGTCAAATGTGGGAAAGGCAAGGCGTACAAAGAATGAAGGAAAGGGGGACCTCAAAGTGAAGAAGAAATGAAAATATTCCCTACATGAAACCAAAAACAAACACAATTTACACGCGATACATATTAGTGGGGGTATTAAATTATTTCGCTGCAGCCTAGGAATGAAACTTATCTACAAACTTGTTCACAGTGGTTGATCGCATCTGCAACCCCAATGAAGTCTTGTTGAGAAGAGTTAAACTTTGTGGACAAGAGATGGCAGCACTATATTGCACGTGTCTGTGTCACGGGGCTTATTTTACTTTGATTAAAAATAGCAAAATATTCTGGTTGCAATTTTACTTGAAATTAAAAATGAATATTAGATAATGAATAAATAAATAACCTTAAAGAATATCTCAATGGCTCTCTTATAAGGGTTATTTATTTCTGACTTAGAATATGAACTAGTTGGTATTAACAGAAAACCGGTTTTGAATTTTTATCCTGGATTTAAATAAGGTTGTTCTGGGCAGGTGTGTACGGTTACATATTAAAAAACGATAGGACATCTATATATTAAACCTATTTGTTTTCAATTTTATTATTATTTTTTTCCCTTTGGGTCTATTATAATATAAATTAGATTTCGCGCAGAATTTAAGTTAGCAAATTCGGCAAAATTCAGTATTATGAATGCACATTAATAATAAAATCACCTAAGTATCAATAAATAAAACATACAGTGTAGTATAGTAATTTAATATCCAAAGGAAATACGGTATCATATCTCAATAGTTAAATTTAACATAAAACATGTAAGACGTATCACTGCAATTAGAAATATATTAGCTTAGTGTAGTATTATCAGCTAATCAGTTCAATGTATTAATTTTCATTGTTCACCAATTAAATTGTATTTAAATTGAAACCATGCCCCAGACTAGAGCAGCAAAGCAACGCGCACAAAGCAGGAAGTGCTGTGGTTACGGGTACAACCGAAGGCCGAAATTCTCCTACGAATCACGGCCTAACAAAATGTTTGTTTTTGGTTTTTTTTAGGAGCATTAGCAACTAAGGCCATATTGCTCCAGGATATGCGGTGGTCATTCCTTAACCTTTCCGCATCCTCCGTATTTGGTGGTGACGGGCTCGAACCCCGGTCTAATCAAGAAGCGTGTGCTACGCACTGCTGCTCCTTCCCACCTGGCTACGGAGGCGCCTCCTAACAAAATGTGAACATTGTGCAGTGTTTGCGGGGTTTTCTGGAACAGAACATGATGCAGCCATGGAGAATGTCTTTATGTATGTTCGATGCAGAGATTGTGAAAAAAATTAGGCACCAGCTCAGCATTCTTATGGGCGTTTATGAGAGTTTGAAAAGTAGTGAAATGCCCTCGAAGGAATTAAAAATGGCTGCCCGTGAAGCTCACAGCTACCCTGCTCAAAGTCGGAGACCACAACGCAGAATGCGCTGGTTCCACAGGAAGTGGTTAATGTTGGCGACTCTGTTGTCAAGGGAACAGGAAATGTGTTGTGTTAAAAAAGGATGGGTGGAGTAGAACCAGGATTTGTCTACCAGGGGAAAAAGTAGTGCCAGTTAGCCAAACCGGCAGTACTTATTTCCATATATGTTGTAGAGCATATGTCATCTTTTAAGGGCACGAAAAGCAATATTGTATACGTTGGCACTAATGACATTAAGAGGGGGAGATCAGAGGACTTAAGTATAGGGCAACGTTGGGAAAAAGTCGCGAATTAGGTTTGAATTTGAAAGTGTCTGCAATTCTGCCCAGACACGACAGGATGGAGTACATGCTGAGAGCCTTATCAACCAATTCGGCTCTGGAGATTGTGCAAGACTCATGGGGTAGAATTTTTTCCAACGTAGTCTGTGCTTGTTAACAGGAGAGTCTGCTTCTACAGGGATAGGATACTAAGAGTAAGAACATGAGCATGTACACTAATGCCAGAAGCATTGAAAATAAACTTAATGAATTTGAAATACTGATTAAGTCATCAACTGCAGATATTGTAGGAATAGCAAGAGACATGGTGTCACTCAAACATAAGGATGCAGAA
Source organism: Mastigoproctus giganteus (assembly GCF_048544385.1). Classification (NCBI taxonomy): domain Eukaryota; kingdom Metazoa; phylum Arthropoda; class Arachnida; order Uropygi; family Thelyphonidae; genus Mastigoproctus; species Mastigoproctus giganteus. The sequence goes on from NC_143582.1 coordinate 61,745,905, forward strand.
TTTGAATATAAGGAGTGCAATGTATACAGGAAGGTTATTTTAGTTAAGAACCGCATAAAATCTAAAGCAGTGCATCCAGTCAACATGGGTGACCAGTGCAATGTTGAGTCAGCCTGGTGTGACATAAGCACTAGAAAAACAAAATTGAGGGAAGGAGTGTGTCATTGGCCTAATGACCGTGATGAGTATACCAAACAGCTATACAGAGAAAGAGTGGACCAGTAAATCAGAATATCTTATAATGGAGGATATTCCAGATGTTGACTGGTTTGTTTGTTTCGGGATTTATTGGGCGCATCGGCAACTATGACCGTAGTGCGCCAGATGTTGACTGGAATTTGTGGGTTTGGTCACTCACACACTAGCAAGACTTTTGTAAGTTTCTTGAATGGTTCTCTTTAACAGCAACATTACTCTTTAACAGGAAGCAATACTCTTGATATGGTTATCAGCAGTAATTCTTCATGTATTAAGAATCTGCAAGTAAAAGACCCACTGAGTGACAGCGAGCACATTGTACTGAAGTGTTGTGGGTTGTTGAGATTTAACGACACACAGGCGTGTTGATATCGGATTTACTCAAAGAGGTAACTACCATCAGGGGTAAAGGGAATGGTTTTTGCTTTCGTAAAGGTGACTACGGTGGTCTGAGACAGTATTTAAATTCTATACGGTGGGACCAGATGATGTTATCAACAACAAATTCTAAATGGGAAGCATTCAGAGAAGTAATCATAGGAGCTACTAAACTCTTTATACCAACCAAGAGGTACTGTTCAAAGTTTAGGCCTAAACGGATGTCAGATGAACTATCGAGACATGTGGCAGAGAAGAAAATGATATGGGATGCATTCACTTTATCAGGTAATTCAGAAGTCTATGGTAGATACAAATTATTTTGTAATCAAGTCACAAAGAATGTTATGCAAGCCAAGGAAGATAATGAGAAGTCTCTGGCAAAGAAAAGCAGAAAATACTTCTATGCTTATATTAGCATTAGAAGGAAAATGGATTGAATAACGTCAGGCCACGATGTCAATGGGTTAACTGTTGATGAGCCTGCTCAGGTTTCTGACAAATTATATAGGTATTTTTCATCTGCATGCACACATGAGGTAATTCTTTACGGAATGGGATGCCAGAAGTTTATCAAATTCCAATGGGGAGCTAAATAGCTTTGTGATAACTGAGGGGAAAGTAAAATAGGAATTGTTGAAGCTGAACATAAAAAAGGCACCTGGGATGGATGGGATCTAATTAATCATATTAAAAGAGACAGCAAAGGAGTTAAGCAAGCCTTTATCCATAATTATGGGAACATCCTTAGTTTCAAGGATGGTCGCTATGGAATGGAGATGTACAAACGTATCCCCAATTCATAAAGGGGATCAAAAGGTGACATGAACAATACAGACCTGAGTGCTTAACATCTGCTCCAGGGAAAATAATGGAGTTGCTGCTTAAAGTAATGCATGACCATCTGGAGACGAATGCAATTATACTGATTCAAAGCACGAATTTGTTAAGTGGCAGTCTTTTCTAACCAATTTTATAGGTTACTAAGATGCAGTGACTAAGGGACTGGATGCAAAAAATAATTTTGATATTATATACTTGGATTTCAGGAAGGATTTTAATACTATTGCACATAAAAGACTGCTATATAAACTGGAGCAATGTGGTATTATGGGAAATTTACTGCTATGGCTATAGTAATGATTAATTGGAAGAAGACAGAGTGGTTAACAATAGGTACTGCTCTTCGTGGACTAATATTATCAGTGGAGTGTCAATGCTTCAGTCCTGGGCCCATTATTGTTTTCGATATTGATGAAGGTATATCGTGCTTAACGTCAAAGTTTGCAGATGTACAAAGGTTGGCAGGGTGGCTAACGACAGTAATCACGTTGAGCTGCTGGAACAATATTTGGGAAAATTGGGTCAACAGACTGAGAATTGGCAATTGAAATTTAACATTGGCAAATGCATGGTACTGCGTATGGATAGGAGTAACCCCAGAGTAACTTATCAGCTATGTGGTACTAAAATCACGGTAGTGGAGAATGAAAAAGACCCGGGGTAGTTGTGCAGTCAGATATGAAATTCTCTGAGCAATGCAGACATGCTGCCAGAACAGCTCATGGGGTTTTGTCAATGATATACAGAAAGTAGGCTAACAGGAATAAGGAGGTGATTGTCCCTTTGTAGAAGGCCATGGTTAGGCCGCATCTTGAGTACGGTATTCAGATCTGGAGGCCTCACTTTAGGTAGGATGCAGATCTACTGAAACGGGTGCAGAGAAGAGCAACCAGATTGGTGGAGGGAAGAAAAGAGTGATCTTACCACAGCTTCAGCCTAAGAGTAAATTTTAAATCCACCTGCATGGAAGATTATTTTCCTTTTTTAGATTTGACTTATTTTGAAAAGAACAGATCCCATTCGACAAATCGTGTAGAAGAATACACAAATACGCTTAATCAAAAAATTATTAGCGCAGCCTAAATTTTAAAATCAGAATTCATCACTTTTGGAATTTTGCTAATTTTGATACAGGAAATACGCAGTACCAGTTACTGTGCGAAGAAATTTATTGTTAATTCTTATATATCTATATGATCGATAATACAGTTAAAATTTAATAATGAAATGGTAAATCCACTGATCTAAAACATAGTAAATAAATAATTTTCTAAACATATAGAGTCAGTGGAATTTAAAAGACAGAAAATACAGGAATTTTATTGTACTTAGCGATCACGTTGACGCAAACTACGGCAATTCAAACGCGTGTACTGCTCTTATTTTTTTTACCTCTCAGCTACGTAAAAATATGCATCGCTTTCCTTTTCATATCGCTTATCGTTCTACGAGTGTGTAAATTTTGTATGTACAACAGTTATCATTCGGTCGAAAATAAAACGAAATATTTTAGGCATCCTTCGATACAATTGTTGTCCTTTCGGTTGAGATCCATTCAGATTTCCATCTAAATTCAACAAAAATCGTAGCAACCATACTGATAATGCAAGGAATTTCCTTAAAGCATTTAAATATTTTGGGGTAAAAAGCAGTTATTTGGGAAAAGGTCAAAGACGCTTTAAACCTCTCAGGTAGTGTGCATACTGCTAGGGGAGACTCGAATGAAGACGACGAGGAATATCTCAGCATTAGCGGTGGCAAATGATTCAAGAAAGCAGCTTATAAAGCACCAGCCAAATAAAAACGACAACTCCCATTTCACCTATTCATTCCCTCCAGTAGTTTTCATAGTTCTTCCTTCAATTTATTTAAACTGTTGACTTCCACAATAACGATGGAAGCTTGTTTCAACAATCAACCACCCGTCGGCTAAAGACAAACTTCCGTACATCTATTTTACAACCGTCTGTCCTCAATTCGAATTTGTGCTCCATCGCGTGCGTAGGCAGAGCAAGCGGAAGAATCCCATCAGAATTGTATTATTATTAATATCTTTTTATCTCCACATCAGTGGGCACCCCCGGAACGGCCTGGTTCGACTAGAGCGGTGTACATAAATATTCAAATTATATAAAAAATATATAAACACATTAAGTTTAAAAAATTGAACACACATCGTATTTACAAGTAAGCTGACATGACATAACATTGAAGTTTCAAAACTGTGAAGGTGGTACCATCCAATAGTTCTACTTTGTATAGTTCTTTCAGGATCCTTGTCTGTAGCGCTTCGAGCTGCAGAAAGCTGAGGCATCGATTCCGAAGGAGTTATGTGATCCGACCGTATTAGCCGGAAACACTGATCATAGGTATTGCAGGTTTTGTAGTGAAGATCATGGACAAGGTGTTGCACTGCACCGAGTTCGTTGGATAGTCCGAGAGTTTGTTGTCACTTCCCAGATGTCGGGTGAATCCATTCGGCCACAAAGGAGTTGAGCCAGTGTGTGCAGGTTCCTCTCCTTGATGATGGTTTCCTACGGTTTCAGGCCAAGGTTTCCATAGAGCACACTCCGAGAGATGGTAAAAGGGTGGCCCATTACCCTGTTTAACCATCTCAGGAGCCAATACTCTGTCCCAAGGAATCTCCTGAGTTGAGCAGGAGCCTAAATTTTCTAGATTCTATTGCTTATATAATTGAGCTTGCTCAAACCATTCAAAGGATTAAACACCATGCAGGTGCAGAGTCTCCAAACGCAGCAATTTAAGAACTGAAGATTTTCTTGGTAAGGTATCCCTTTGTTCCTCTCACCATCTTGGTGTCCATCTCTGTACTCGTTCCTGCAGCCCCACATCCTTCCTTAAGAGATACCTCCAGATCTGCATACAATACTAGATATATGGCCTAACTATTTCCTTATACAATTGGATAATCACCTCCTTACCTCTGTTAGCAAAATTTCTCTATATCATTGACAAAACCCATGAGCTGTCCTGGCAGCTTGTCTACATTGCTCAGAAAATTTGTCTGATTGCACTAATACTGCCCCCCAGATCTTTTTCATTTTCCACTACCCTTAGTGTAGTACCACACCGTTTGTATGTTACTCTGGGGTTGCTGCTACCCATATGTAGTACTTTACATTTATCAATGTTAAACTTAAATTCCCATTTCTCAGCCAATCTTCCTAAGTTTTCTAGATTCTGTTGCTGTAGCATAATATCATTACTGTAATTAACCACCCCGCCATCCTTCATATCATCTGCAAACTTAGACCTTAAACCTGATATACCTTCATCAATATCATTGATAAATACAGAAAACAAATATGGGCCCAACACTTAACCCTGGGGAACTCCACTAATAACGTTAGTTCACGAAGAGCAGCATACGTTGATTACCACTTTGTCTTCTCCCATTCAACCACCCTTTTATCCATTGTAGCAATTTGCTCTTAATACCATGCTGCTCCAATTTGTAGTCTTCCTTGCGCAACAGTATCAAAAGCTTTCCTAAAATCCAAGTATATAATATCAAAATAATTTTTTGCATCCAATTCCTTTGTGGTCACATCGTAGGGCCCAATCCAACTGGTCAAATAGGATTACCCTTAACAAACCTATGCTGTGTTTGAAGTATAATTGCGGCCTTGTTTAGATGATCCTACATTATTTCTTTAACCAGTAACTCCATTACTTTTCCCAGAGCAAGGGTTAAACTAACAGGTCTGTAATTACTCGTGTCACCTTTTGATTCCCCTTTGTGAATTGGGGATGCATTCGCACATCCAGTCCCCGGAGAACTACCCCAAGTCCAAGGATGGTCTCATAATCGTGGCTAAGGGTTTGTTTACTTCCTTTGCTGCCTCCTTTTATAACTGGATAGATCCCGTCCACCCCAGGTGCCTTTTTTATGCTTAACTTCAATAATTTATCCTCCACTTTGCTCTCAGTTATTACTAAACTATTTAGCTCCCTGTTAGAGACTGATAAACTCCTGGGATCGTCATCCCTACAAAATTCCTCGTGTGAATGTAGATGCAAAATACTCATTTAATTTTTAAACAACACGAACAGGATCATCAACGCTGTAACCAACAATATATTAAGTAGACAAATTTCTTTTAACCACTTCCTTCTAGAGTTTACATAATAAAGAAGCCTTTGCTGTTTTTCTTTGCATCCTTTGCCAACTGATGCTGGCAATTTGGCCAGTGACAGCGATGAGAACATCTCATGGAAACAAATATTACCACATCAAAGGTGCAGTGCTCACGCTTTAAATCTCCGTGCTTCGGCTTATCTCTGCAAGAGGTTGAAGCAGTTTCCATAACTGCATGCCATGCAAGAGGAATTAACAAAAAAATGCAATAACCCCTGAAAATTAGTGCGATTCCCGAAATCGGCCGAAGTATTAGAATTAGGTCATACACTTTCCAGACAAGGAGAGACCAAATGGAATTTCCCACATGAGATACTTAAATAAATCCTAAGTATTCGAGAAAGAACTGCTCCATTACATGAAGAATTAAATTTAATAAAATTCCTTGAGTGATTTTGAATTCGATTGCATATCGCAACACGTAACATGCATCCAGGCCGCTAGCAGGAGCCATGGACATATTGCTGGAGAGAAAAATAAGTACTACTGGTGTTTTCATAGACAGATATGGTTTACAAGATTGCAGAATCTTGTAAACCATGAATGGATATATTATAAACATTTGAATGAATCCTTACTTAGTGTTCGTTGCAGATTCAATGATGTTTTCGATTTTTCAAGTGCTGAGGCAGAAAATTCAGCGAGAGCTGCATTTTCTTACCCTCGTTGTATAAATGGTTAATCTGCGTGGACTCTTCTGTACAAAGAAATTATTTTATTCGTTATTCAGTAAATCAATTTATTCTAATAGCGAATAAACCAACTTTTTATTTCATAACGATTATTTTATTCAACGATTCAATTATTTATTTCTTATTCACGAATAAAAGCGTTGTTTTTATTCATTATTCGTCATTCTGAATGAAATCGGCCCCCCCTCACTGGCCTCGAGTTCCAGCATATAAAAGCAGGATGGATCAAGTACGTGCGTTTGAGTTGACCGTGGCTCTAACCAAGTAATTTCTAAATACTGGGAGGTTCTTGTAATCTACGGGAAGACGTGAAGATGTTTATTGGATCCTTTTGATGTGTATTATAAAGACCGAAAAAGTCGATGAAACAAAATCAAGGTGACCAGTCAGCTGACACAACTCTACTTTTCCTTAGCCTTCTATTTCTCTAGAGAATATTTTCAGATCTCCAAACTTCAGCCGGTGGTGATCTTTTGTACAGTTGATCGAAAGAATCTCCTTATTGCAGAGAGTTCAAACAGGTCTATTGCAACCAAACAGCATACCATCGATTTCGTATAAAGGTAAAACATCTGCTTAAAAGTAGATGGACAAGAGATAAAAAGACGGTGAACTCGTTTGCCCTCTAATGCAGGACACAGTTTTGTTTTCGTTTAGCGAGCCATTGTCCTAAACATTTTATTCTTTCTGAATTTTCTATTTCATTGGATATATGCACAAAACTGTTCTGGACAAAAATCCATAAGCTTTAAAATTCACCTTTACTCTCCGAGTGAAATAAAGTTTCTTATCTCGTCTCTCATTAAGACAGACAACCGGTTTCGTATTCCATAATGGTGAATAATTCTGACTTTTGCATTGGGCCAGAGTTCGATGTTCCACTTTTATCAATGACCGCGTTTTAGAATCTTAGTAACAGTAAGTGATAAGACATGTTTAGCGAGCCATGAGAAAGAAAGAAAGAGGCCAACGCAAATTTACCGGAAGTATAGAGAAAAAAAAAAGTACAATGTGTAACAGATAAGCATTCAAGAGAGGTCTCAATTATGATACAGGAGCCCGATACTTTTTGAAAAGAGGGGAAAATGCCCATATCGAACGAAATGGCCATTCTGGATATAATTTCCACAACAAGAAGCAACGCGTGTTTCAGTGACATTAAAAGCTGACAAAATTTCTCTAAAGATAGTTCTCCCGCAAGAAATTTTCCACTGATGGTTACTAAATAGTCTTCTAATGGGCCAATTTTAAGTGTCGTTTGGGCTGAAGACCACGTAATCATTCGCTGGAAAAGAACGTTAATGGTCTGTACTGACAAGAACTCCGGATGCCAATTTATCGCTAAAGCGCCCAAGAGGAAACGCCTTTAGTATGCCCTCATGAAAAGTGACAGAAACGAAGATGGTCGCGCATACCAATAATCCGTAACTAAGGTGAACAGGTTAGTACGGTACAATCGAGATCGATACGAGACAAGAATTAAAATGAGAAATTCGATAGTTCCCATGTGAAATGCGACATCTTCACGCGTTAATGGTTTAGGTGGGAAAACTTTCAACCAAAAAGCGAATTTAGCAAACTTTAGTTTGAATCGTTAAACGGATCCGGCTTTGAATGTAGATCTTTAGGTTTCTGCCAATAACAGAGGCGAATATGACTCAATGATTTATTAGGTTACGTCATTTTTCTCGCACGTGGAGCATTCCTGGTTTAGATCCCATCACCACACCGAAGTAGATGTGAAATATTGGCAACAGAAGCCAAATATGGCGCTCATTAACAATGGAACGAGTACTGCATTTGTTTGGGGTGTTCAAAGACTCCACTCGAATACCTTCCAACGATCACGTCGTCCATTTCGTTTTATTTTTCCGAATATCTCAACAAGCACAAAAACAAACAAATTTTAAAATTTAATTTTAATCTGAGAAAACCCACTCGGAGGAATTATCCTTTAACATAATCAAATCGGATCAGCGATCTTAGGGACTCGGTTAATTTCGGTTTCCCACAACGAACTTGCGTTTAATTCGACAATTTGTTATCACCAAACCCTTAAAATAAATTTCGTCGCCTTCTTTTCTCGGGATTCAATTACGACCTTGAACACTTCCCGCACTGAACTTTTACCCGTTCGTACGGAAACGAAGTACCGCAAGGCCGTCCAACCGGTCATTCAAAAACGACCTTCGTCCCATTGGACGAGATCGGGTATCTTCGTTAGGCACGTTCCGTAAACAGTTCGGGGGGGGGGGGGAAGAAAGCACGAGGGGGATCTCGTCCCAAGGTAGAGAGAGAGAGGAAATAGGTTCCTCTGAAGACACCAAACTGTCCTTTGCAAAATAAAAAATAAATCAATAACCGAGGAGAATCTGGGTTTCCTTCAAACCGTTCAAGGTCGCTGGTTCGTCGTGAACAAGCCGTATAATCCAAACATTGAGCACAGCTACACTTTGAATGAAAGCCAAATAATCGCTTCCCGTCAAGGACGCCGCCGAACGCTCGCCTGTCGCTTCGGCACGCCATGTTTGCGAGCTTGTTTATGAGATGGAAAGTGGGCTACGATAAGTTGCCAGCTGATCCAGCAAGCGGCGCCACACGCTACGATATTTCGGCCATGTGAGGGCAACTTACGGCAGCTTGGAGCTGGTAGTTGGTGTTTCCTGCGCGATAGTTCACTCGGTATTATTCGTGTCCTGGTGCACCACCACTTCGACAGCTTCATGTTAGTGAAATTGTGCACATCTCGTCTGGTGCTGACGGGCTTCATTCGTAGTTCGAAGGCAAGGCAGAGTTCGTTCGGATTTGTGCTTCAGCATCCTCTTCGAGCGACGCCGAGCGCAAATGTGCGTCACCTCACTCCCAGCGGGTCCGTGGATCCTGAAAATCAATCGGTTCTGCTGCCAGTAAGTAAGACTTTTCTTGATGCATTGAACGAATAGGTGTGTGTGTGTTTGATCCTTTTTAATCGCTGTTGTGTAGCTGTACGAAAACCTTGACACGTGCTTTTTGTTCGTGGTGAGAGACCCTGAAGGCGTAGTTCATTGCGCTCGTGCGTCTGTCATGTGAGGTTGTTCAGCAAGCGAACCCACCAGCTTAAATTAGAAATATGTCCAATAATCTGTAATTGTTTAGTATCTATGATACTTAAGCCTTAATTACTGAAATAGCCATTTGCTGCATCGAATGAGGCTTATTTTATTTATTATTTATTTATTTTATTGTTGGACAGGCGCTCTAATTCTTTTAGACGAAAAAGGCCCTAAAAATTAATATCAGGTTATGATTTAAAAGTAACAGCCAGATGAATTATTTTCTAAAAATCTGAGTATTGTTCATGTTCAGCAGAGATATTCTGTTTGTAAGAGAAATAAAGCATGGCGGATTTTTAGCAGTAATTTTCTTTTAAAAAACTATTAATTCATTATGTATATAATTAAGATAATTAATATTCATATAATAAAAATTCTATCATAGGATGCAATAATATTAAAGGCCACGTTAGCAATACCAGCTTCATAAACTTAGGAGGATACTCAATGTTTTACAAATTTTTCGAAAGTCACCGTAATAAATAGGTTGAAGGCCAATTTATCTTGTTCTTATTGGGTTTTAGGAGCATTAGCGACTAAAATCATATCGCGCTGTTAGCTGAAAGAAAACGAGTTTGCGGGAGAAAAAACCATGTACGCTCGCCTTAAACCGACTAACTCAGCCACGCTGTGAAAAAGGCTCATAAAAATTCTCAACATCGAGATATATTCAGCATCAGAGTTTGTTACTCATTCATTAAAAAAAACGTTTCAATAATAATAATCAACAAGATAAACGCAAATCTTTGTAAGTAGTTCTAAATAGGATAGCAGTGCCTCTGAAAAATACAGAATCCGTTATTGATATTCTTACCCATTTTGAGGCTCATCTGCATATATATATGCGTCTATTGTCTTCTCCATTTCTGTTCATCAGCCCACATGTAACAGAAGAACTCCTAGTAGATGGATTTTCATGAAATTTTATATTTGGACTTGGCAAAAATATTTGTCGAGTAAAACCAATTTTTATTAAAATCGGACACATAGAAATCCAAAATTTTTTTTGTCCCTAGCACCTATTCAGTAGGTGCTACTAGCGGCACTTATTGGATTTCTGCTCTTCTGTTTCTCTACGATGACTCCTCGTATTGATTCAAGGCCATCGATTGTCGGCCGATCCTCGAATCTTCCCATCAAAATTGTTTGCAGCTTTATTCACATCACAGACTCTGTATCCATGATATGGCTAGTTCATCTTAAGGTGGTCCAACCTGTCACCCCGTCGTGCTGTGAACACACCAAAGTGTGATGTGGTCATAATCAAATCCCCTTTCGTATATTTAACGGGTTAATTTGGCGTCACTTGAATACTCATTTCATCCTTGGTCCGTGCTTCACGAGTAAGAGAACTAACAGCGCCAAGACCTAAAACTAAACTACGTATCATGCCAATGCAGTACCACAGGTTATGTACCTGCTCGAAAAGAGTGACAGGCAATGCCAAAAGTTTATCTTCGTGCAAGATGGTGATTAATTTAAAGATAGTAAGTATTAAGATTGGATATTTAGTTTTAATGTAAATAAGGTTAAAGTTGGAAAAACACTGGATTGAGTAATGGACAGTTTTAGATGCACGAATTAAAATAGCGGCTAAAAGTAAACAAGTAATTTAAATAATACAAGAGAACAAACAGAGACAGCGCAATGACTAAGAAAGAAGGTGCCATTTGAAAACAGGCGTGAAAGTTGCTAAGGGCAAGAACAATATCACCGTGAAACGGGATTACGAAGCATATCTTTTGATCTAAGCCACCGTTAGAAAGTAAACAAGAAATTAGTGGACGTCCAGAATTTGCATCAAAAAGAAACGGCGTCAGGGTACTGATATTTGGAGAGTTGGCCATATTTAGCAGAGAAAAGTGTGAACACGAAAATGAGTGTTTTGGAGGTGACCCACAAACATGAAAGAACCATACTGCCATGTTAAAAAAAATAAGAAATTTCTAGAGAAGGGTTGGTTTGTTCGCTAGGGAGAGATGTTTAGCAAATAGGAAGGAATGAAAAAATTTAAGCAGAGTATGGGGATTGGTTGGAGTCCTTGGGGAAGGCATACCAAACTTGAGGGAAAGAGTAAAGTTCGGGGGGGGTGAGTAATTTGAGATAGTGTCCATTCTGTATCTGACTTCTCTGTGGTCGAAAGGGTCGTGAGTTTGCGGGTTGAAGTAGAAGCAGATTTTTTGATGGTCAGAGTTCACATCTCGTGGTAGCAAGATGAAGAAAAAAAAAAAAAAAACGTGGGAGAAGGAAAGCCTGGTCCGGTATCGGAAAGCAGAGTGCCCAAGAAATGGCAGAAAGCCTGTCTGCCTTGAAGGAAGCCTGAAAGCAAGGAAATTGGAAGTAGCTGCCACTCCGGGACGCAAGTCTGTTCCTGTGGGTTTTTTTTTTCTTGAATCCTGAACTCAAGGACTCATAACCTAGCTCTGTAAGGAATTTAGCGATAGTCCTTTTAAAAAAAAAGGTACATTCCTGCTGTATTAGGCAAGTTAGTTATTAAGGTTGAGATGATTTGTTATGAATGTTAATGATTATGAAATAACGTAAGGGTGGTACAGAGGTAATAAAAAGAAAGTGATATTATAAAGGAATTAGTAAAGAAATATTTATAGAGGTACTACCATAAGGTAATGTTAACCTATATCATTAAATTAGGTCAGGTGCCAACACAAGATAACATACCAGGTGAGGCGTAAAGAGAAAGAAAATTTTATTAATAGAGAAACCTCATGAGTAAAGAGGGATGACTAAGATGGCAACTAGAGAGTAATTAAGGTAGAATGGGTGATCTATAGTGAATATTATTGAGGTAAGAGGACATCAGTTGCAATACACTTCATGTGTTAAAGGCTAGAAACAAATATACAAAAGGAGCATTAAGAGCTGACATGAATTTTACTGATGTAAGTGATAAAAATTGGTAATGGAAGAGAATGATTGAGTAATCATCGGGGATTCATATTAAGTGAGATACACCTGATACAAACTGAATTTGTAAATTGAGAATAGTTGATTACAGAGAGAGAGAGAGTGTGTGTAGTGTACTGTAGTATGGTTCATATATATGGAAATGGGTATGCTTTTATGTAATTATTTTTTTATTTTAAGTAAATGCTGTATATAATGTTCATTAAAGGTTTGTAAATTTTCTTGTAAATAAATGTGTCTTTAATGTTCTGCTAACACCCGCCTCGCACACCCTAGAATCAAGAATTTTCTGTGAATTGTAGTCAGATTTCCAAAATGTGGGGTGGAATTTGTCTCAGTAGGGTGTAAGTCAAAAAAAGGAAGCATAACCCTAACCTCCACACCTGTATCCAAATCTAGGCAAAAAATGCCTAGATTTGGTGCAGCAGTTTCCTGCAGTGCCAGGCCTACTGAGAACTGCATTAATTAAAAGCTAACAAATATCCCAGGAAAGTGACATCGCCAGCTGTTTCATCAGCTGCAATTTAAACCTTTCTCTTCCTGCTTGGCTAAGTCAGACTGCTATAATTTATTCCGAAAGTCGATTTTCCTGATAGACAGCAACAGAATACAGGGTATATAGCAAGGAAAACGTACTTATGATTAGCTCTTGCAATAAAACGAGTATTAGTAGAGGAAAATTATGCAAGAAAACAAGCTATAGAGCATCAGCCAAAAAAACCCCGTCCCATTTCACCTATCCATCCTGTCCAACAGTTCGTCTAGTTCTTCCTTTAATTTATTCAAGCTGTGCGCTTCCACAACATTAGATGGAAGTTTGTTCCAGCAATCAACCACCCTTTGCCAAAGGCAAACTTCTAAACATCTATTATGCAAGTCCTTCCTCAATTTGAATTTATGCCCCACTCCTCAGGTGCGTAATCTGAGCAAGTTGAAGAATCCCATCAGCATTGAGTTATCTCAGTCCATTCAAAGTCTTAAACACCTCAATCAGATAGTCTCGCAGGTGCTTAGTCTCCAGATGCGGCAATTCGCAGAAAAAGCCTTTCTTGGTAACAGTAACCCTTTGTTTCCCTTCACCAAACTAGTTACCATTCTTTGAACGCTCCAGCATAAAAATTTTAATTATTTCAAACGAGCAATTTGAGAAAATGTCTGAAATAGCGGAGGTTATTTTACAATAAGTATTTTTTCACTATTTGTTTAAGTGAGAATAGAGTGCAGCATATTATCAGAGATAAAACTGTACCGTAGTTAATGTGCATCCTAGGATTACTGATAGAGAGAATGAAACCAGAACGCCTACAAACAAGACTTGGAGAAGTCAGAAGATGGACACGAGACAAGAGTGAGAGCCCACGAAAATGGATGGCCCACATATCTACCCCGATATATTTTTATAAATATTACTGAAAGAAACTATATCAAATAATGAATTTATTATATAGTGTTGGAGAGCCATCATATGCTGTTTCTTACGTTTTCGGTAATGGTGATGCATGCTTAATTTAATCTAGTTTGCCCTATCTGGTTTGACTACAGAAGAAATTCTATAGAGAAAACGAGATTAAATGATCTCGCTGTTAAACATACAAAACCTGTCAAAATGAACCTTCAACTAAGGTAAAGATGAAATTTTAAATAACAAACAAATTTATAAACTAATTGCAACATTAAAGATTGTTAAAAATCCATATTTTGGTGTATTAACTTTTTAGGATATTTTTATACTTTGTATAAATGTACCATTTATACAAAGTATAAAAATAAGCCATCGTTGTTTCGTGTTAATAAAAGAGAGGTGGACCTCCTGTGGTCTTCGCATAGGGGCCCAGAAATTCTAGCAATGCCACTAAACATATCCATAAATTGTTTCCAAATTCACTAGGAGTGGCAATTTTTATTATTACACGAGGAAACGAAGTACAAAGACTGGGTTCAGTCTGTGTGTTCTTAGAAACCATAAAAATCCTCTGATAAATTATGAAAACATCGAATTTCTTACACAACTTATCTTTATATGTGCCTCTTTGATTTGTTGCTAATCTTATCATTCAACATAAAAGTATTATTCTGTTTACTTGGGAATTCTTGTTTGATGCAAACAATTGACAACCCTGGAATTTGCTGCTCTGTCCTACCTACAGATTCACCATGAGGAACAATTAATGATGGCTATTTTGCGAATTAATGACTGAAAGAAAAGTAAAATACCTTCCGAGAGACAGGTGAAGTTAATTTTCTTCAGATAAATGTTAAGGTAGTTTGGAAAAAGTGAAAGCTCAGTCTAATCGCTGTCCTCGTTTCTTTCGGTCGTTCTGCAGATTATCTTCAATTAACTTTTGTTTTCCCGAGATACAATGCATTTTCTATAGCTATTTGCAATTGTAGGTCACCCACTTATCTCTTAGGCTGTTTCTCTCTAATGATAGCAGTTATACGACTCTTATTTTCGTTGCTACGATTCTGATCAATCCGAAAAGAACAAACAGGGGCTAATTCAAAACTGTTCCTTAGAATGAAATAAAAAGGCCACCCTAAATTAAAGAATTTAGAAAGCTTCAATTTTCAGTGGCATTATTTTGCGTTACATTACAATATATTTAAATTATTGATAATTTTCCAATCAGTGCAATATCAGCTGACTGATGTAATGATTTAAACTTTTTCAGTGATTAATTTCTTTTATAACAGCTCGAACGAAAGACAACTCTAAATTCTATTTTA
The DNA here is from genome assembly GCF_048544385.1 of Mastigoproctus giganteus. NCBI lineage: Eukaryota > Metazoa > Arthropoda > Arachnida > Uropygi > Thelyphonidae > Mastigoproctus > Mastigoproctus giganteus. Next base: position 61,760,919 of record NC_143582.1, read on the forward strand.
TAATGTGTAGGTTATTCTTTATTTACTTACCATTGAATTAAAAAAGAAAAAAACAATTATATTTTTGATTTTTAAATGCAAAGATGATTAGTTAATATATCAAGGGTCTTGTTAATAGATAAACGATCGTATCTACACTCAGAGAAAATTATTTTTCTTCAATTAGGAGTTTACAAAAGTGTCATGAATAAGATGATGATATTTGTATCATCATGATATTTATATCCAGCTTAAAAAACAAAGCTTAAAACAGATTCCAAGTACAGTATTGGAACACATTACTCCTATGAGAGACAATGCAGTCAGTGTCACGAGTGCAACGTGCAGCGCTAGCGATATAGTGAAGTCCTCGCGAGTGTGACAGACAGAACAGAATTGTAATGGCCGACTGAAAAGAAACAGTAAAACGGCTTCTTCACTGCCGGTTTCTGGGTTTCAGTTAACCCCAGAATTTTACGAAAGGCGGAAATACTCGAGATAACTTCACCTCAAGGTAAGCTATCCTTTTGGACTCATTTTTAAGCAGTGAAAAACACTGCAAAATTAAGCCTTTATTTTCAGGAATTTCTCCAAAAGCTAATTCCCTCGAAGTTGCAAACTACCTGTCCTTGTTGTTTCTCGAAGTAAGCTTGCATAAGGCTTCACGGTCTGATCAAACCAATTCCGTTTCTTTTTATCTCATCATAAAATACGACTTAAGAATAGCTCTCAACTTTTGAGTAGATAAGAGCTATTCTTAATTACCCATTCGTAAGCTGCATTATGCTTCCAAATACTTTGCCATTGTACTGAAATAACTGATAGAAACTCAAAACATATTTGAAGCATCTTTTCGTCATTTCACAATTAACAGCATATAAGTTAGTCTGTAGTTAAGTCAGTTAAGCAGATTAGGCAAGCGAAGGCAGATTACGAGGAATCTTTGGGAAATTATGCTAAGAAAAACAGCAAGGACTTCTTTACTCATATAAACTCAAAAAGGAAGCAAATGAATCAGATTGGACCACTTGATATGGATGGTTCGACAGTTGATGCTCCTGTTCAGATAGCTGACAAATTGATTGAGCATTTTGCATCTACATTCACACATGAGGAGTTATTAAGGGAGGAAAATGCCAGAAGTTTATCAAACTGTAGTAACAGGATGCTTAATGATTTTGTAATAACTGAGAGCAAAGTGGAGGAGAAATTGTTGAAGTTAAACATAAGAAAAGCACCTGGGGTGGATGGGAACTATCCAGTTATATTAAAGTAGGCGGCAAAGAACTAAGCAAACCCTTGGCCATAACTATGAGAGCATCCTTGGATTCAGAGGACTGGAGATGTCCAAATGTATCCCCAGTTCAAAAACGACACGAGTAATTACCGACAAGTTAGTTTAACTTCCGTTCCAGATAAAATAATAATCACTGGTTAAAGATGCATTTCAGGATCATCTAGACAAGACTCCAGCAATAATTCAGACACAGCATGGGTTTATTAAGGGGAAGTCTTATCTGACCAAGTTGATTGGATACTGTGATGTGGTTACAAAGGAACTAGATGCAAAAAATAATTTTGATAGCATATACTTGGATTTCAGGAAAGCTTTTGACACTGTTGCGCATGGAAAATTACTGGACAAATTGGAGCAGAATGGTATTAAGGGTAAGTTGCTACAATGGATAAAGGAATGGTTGAGTGGGAGAAAACAGAATGGTAATCAATGGAGGCTGCTCTTCGTGGACTAATGTTATTAGTGGAATCCCACAGGGTTCGGTGTTGAGCCCACTGTCGTTTTTTATATTTATCAATGATATTGATGAAGGTATATCAGGATTAATGTCGAAGTTTGAAGATTCCATGCTGTGATTGACAGACAGCAGTATTATCGCTGCCCTGTGTAGATGGTTCTGCATCAGCCTTACTTCTTTAACCAGTGACTCCTTATTTTCCCAGGAACAGAAGTTAAGCGACCAGGTCTGTAGTTACTGGTGTCACCTTTTTATTCCCCTTTGTGAATTGCGGATATATTGCCACAGCTCTGATGTCACCTTTTTATTCCCCTTTGTGAATTGCGGATATATTGCCACAGCTCAGTAGCGTAGCTACCCTTTTTCGGGCCCGGAGGCAAAGAACATGTTCGAGCCCCTACTTAATTAATGAAAATTGCAAAAACAGGAGACAGCCAAAGACGCCAGACCCCTAAAGGGTCCGGGCCAGGAGGCAATTGCCTTGTCTGCCTACATGGTAGCTACTCCACTGCCACAGCTCCAGCACATAGGGACCTCTCCTCTCAATCCAATGATTCTTTCATAATTATGGCTAAGGCTTTGTATATCTCCTTTGCTGCCTCCCTTGATACAATTGGATAGACCTCTTCCAACTACTGGTGCCTTTTTATGTTTAGCTTCAACAATCTCTCTTGCATTTTCCTCTCAGTTATCACAAATAATTGCGGTCCCTGATATAATTTCGTAAACTTCTATTATCCTTTACTCTAAAGAATTCCTTGTATTCGAAAGTAACTGCAAAATACCTATTCAGTTTGTAAGCAAACTGAGTACGATCAACAGCAGTTAAACCCCCTCGTTGTGTTTACTTAAATAAATTAGTGTTTGCTGGTTTCTTTGCCCAAGGCTTCTCATAATCCATCCGCCTTAGTTTGCTTTTTTTTTTTTTGTTAGTTGTTGGTGCATCGGCTTCTGTGGCCATAATGCACCTCCCAAAGTTTTTGCATTTTACTCTGATCCAAGCTCGAGGCGGGATTCGAACGCGCAACCTTTGGGTTGCCAGGCAGGCTCTTTACCCACCTGGCTAGCCCGGTCGCGCCTTAGTTTGCCTAACCTCTTTTGTGAGTTGATTGGGGATTAGTTTATAGGCCTCTGTTTCACCTGATAATTTATATTTATTGCATGCATTTTTCTTCTCTGCCACAAGTCTGACTAGTTCATCAGACATCCGTTTAGGACTAAGACCTGAACAGTATTTCTTTTAGCGTGAAAAAGATAGTAGCTTCGACGATTATTTCTCTGATGCTTCCCATTTGGAATTTGCTGTATGTTGTTGCTCGATTTTAGGAGCATCGGCGACTATGGCCATGTTGATCCGTGTACACTGTCTGTAAATTGAGCTCAGTTTCCTGGACGGAAAGCCCAAGTTTGCGGGAGAAAAAACCATGCTATCCCCCACCTGAGACCGGCTAACTCAGCCACGTTTTGAAAAAACCCATAATTCTTCCGGTCATCGACGGGATTTGAACTGAGATGTTTTCCACTCTGTTGGAAGGACGGTCATCCTACTAACTATGCTTCAACTTATGTGGTGCCCTGAAAAAATTACTGCAACACTAAGGGGGCCATGAACCAAAAACGTTTGGCAACCTCTGAATTGAATATAACACTGAAAACAATCCTTTATTGTTTCCACTTGGTTCTTCCCTAACGTCTATGCTTCCTTCCTATTAACTGGCCACGGGTCCTTCAAGAGACGCCTTCTAGAGTTCGGCCTAGTCGAGGATGCCCTCTGTACCTGCGGAGAACCTGAAGACTGGGATCACGTGATGCACTCATGCAACGTATACTTAGATCTAAGAAACCAACTACTCCTAGACCTCCACACTACATCACTTCGGCCAGAAACCAAGTTATTGGAATCTAATGATGCCTTCCGTGCACTGACCAGTTATGCCAACGAGGTCTTTCGTCGTCGCTGGCATCACCTGGATAACCTCCTCTAGACAGCAACTGATACCCAGCACCGGAAACTTCCAGACATGAAACTGCAAATGGCGGACAGCACTTTCGACGCCGCTCCGTGATTCTCCATTGTGACGATCCTGGACTCTTTAATTTGAACTTTACCTATTCTCTTCTTCCTACCCACAGTCTTTCTCCAGGACTCCCACAACTGCACCTAGCACTCTTCCTGCTCCGTTTCGCCTGGGAGGATGCCTACGCTCTGTCATCCTCGCTATCTTGTCTGCCTTCCACTTTCCTGTCTCTTCTCCGCTCTTTCCTTGGCCCTCCCCACTCTCGCTCCTGCAAGAGTGTGGACGGCCCGTCAGATGTCTTTTACTCCCTGGTCCGGCTCCTCGTGCCAGTGGACGGATGCTGGGAGGCTCCTTCCTGGTGATCGCGCCTCCCAGTAACGAAGAGGCCAGTCAAACAACACACTACTCACATATAACCCACACTGACTGGCTTTGCTATGTTAACAGAGTATTTAACGCGGATTTGTGGGAAACCACGGGAACCGCATAACAAAAAACACTATGTCCACTAATCCTTTATTGTTTGGTAACCTAAATATCTTAATCTCACGAGAAAAGGCCTCGGAGTCCATTTACAGCACAGCTTTTAAGTACATTTTAAACACAGCTTAAGTAATAAAATTATAAAATTTTAAAGGTTATAAAATTAGAACTAATTTTTTAGATTTAATTTTTATTACGTGGCATTTTTGGGCAAAAACCTCAAGTGAGTTAACTTAATGACGTAGTGAGTTAACATGCTTACAAGTCAGTGCAAATGCATCAGATCTACTCGCAGCTAACTACTAAATAGTTATAAAATTTATTATATATTTTAATTTTTATTAAAATAACGCTATTACCGGCTGCTTTCTGGTTATAACCGGAATTTAAAGATGAACTTTTATTGAATTAATGCAAAGTAATTCAGTTTTGAATTTTACAGGCTGCAGTCACTGCTGTGGAGATCACATTTATTCTCAAAATCGGAACGATTTTTTTTTCTACTTTGAATGAAAAGGCATGCGTATTCAGAAAGCAAACAACAGGCACTAGTCTTGGACTGTAAGACTCGTCTTGTGATTTCATCAGATAGAACAGTGCCACAGAACTGTCTCCGTCACGATGTAAGAATGACCCTCATAGGTGCTTAATCGTGTTAAGTGGTATAAGTTTCCATCCATTAGTACCGCTCAAGCTCAGAGGTAGTAAAGAGTTATTTCAGCTTCCTTGAATGACATTATAACAAGGTTTTCTGCGTAGTGGAAGCAGGATGTACGTCAACAGTGATTTAATTTGGTTGTCTCGTTTGACGTTCTGGGACTTTTCTATACTGACTTGAGAATTATTTCATTCTACAATGAGAACAGTAAACAATGTAAAGTGCACAAATCGAAAAGTAAGAACTGAAAACAGCCATTTTATTAAGTGATTTATTGATGTCAGATTCATGTGATGATTCCAAGTGTCAAATCCCATGGACTGTTTTCTCCTCATCTTTGTTTATATATATTTCTCTCCTGATATCTTTCATCATTGAGAGGGAAGGAAAATTTACAAAATAAACTTTCCAGATAGTAAGGATTTATGAGTTTTGTCTCTTGAAAGGATCTTCAGAGGAAAATTTGTGTTTGTATCTGTGGGGGGGGGGATACTTCTCGTCTGTTTACTGAGGTTTTATTTCTTCTTGTCAAGAGATATTTGTTTGTGGTCATTCTGCTTAATGAAGATACTGATTATCGCCTTTCGACAAATCTGCTTGACTAATGAATTTCATTTTATGCACTTCTGTTGCACTATTTAGTGATATACGTAGAAAACAGACTGAATTTTTAAGTATTTTCCAGTGCATTGGGTAATTTTAAGTGTTTAAAGAGACTTTTCACATTAAATGATGGCAAATTTAAAATTTCATTCAATACTCTGTTTATCCGAAAATGAAGATCAACGTGTATTTTCTCTTCCTCAGCGTAGTATCTAAACAGCATATATGTTTGAATCACTCTGGATGTTCAAATGATAAAAGCAGCCGAAGGTTTTCTTAAAAATGAGATACTGGTTTGCAAAAATGATGGGAAAGAAGTGCTGTCTTCATGGGTATTTTTTTTTTATCAAGTAATACTGGGATTCTATAAATTTCGGCATCTGGAAGATCTTTTTGAAGTGTTTACTGTTTCAAAACGTTTTGAGTAAACTGAATTCTGATGGCATATTTACTTTTTCTCAGACGACACCCACACAAAGGAGCATATATTTAAATTGAAAATATTGGTTGCAAAATGATGTGCAGAAATTTGTCTTTAACCAGATAATCTGAAGAAATCTTTGAAGACAATTACAAGAAATAATCTTCGTCTAAATCGAACTTTTGAAGACGATCTTCTTAAAATACATTTTGCTGTGCAAGATAGTATTGTATGAACAGCTTGGTGTTATACACCAAGATTTAGTTGTTTTTTTTTTGGGGGGGGGGGGGGTTTCGCCATTTCCCTTAATACCGGTGTTTGTTCTGTCACTAATGGTGTAAGTCTATCGTAGTGCTCATGTGAATTCCCCGTTAAGCTAGTCAGATGGGAGTGAGTGTTTTTATTATGTCTATAATTTAGATGTACTCAAGAACGTGTTTGCCGGATGAAAACTGACAAATTCCAGAGAAAATTCTTTTATTTTTCCCGCTCAGCTCCGAGCGAGTGAAGGACAAAATAATTTCACCATCTGTGCCGTAGTAATCTAAACCGACATTTCCACGTAGATGGCCATCAGCATAGCAATTATGACTGCCATAGAGAACTTGCTTGTATCCAGATTCCTTCATATTCAACGAAGTAATTTTTGAGATTACTAACTGCATATGAATGAATGTGATTATATTATGGAAGAACTGAAAGGTTTAAGTGTTTTTATATAATAAAAGTTTCATGTTCATCCAGTATGTAACCAGATAAATAGTTCGGCCTGTTGCTGGTTGTTGTAGTAGGCTTTTAGGAGCCTCAGCAACTAAGGCCATATTATTATTATGGCCTTAGTTGGCAGTGTATATAATATGTCTGTAATTTGCATGCGTTCTGAGGTCGGTTTTCTGTTTTCTGTGCGAAAAAACCCGCGTTTCTCGCAGAAAAACCATGCTGCTCTCGCCTGAGACCGACTAACTCTGCCATGTTGTAAAAAATGCCCATAAAATTCCTCACGCCATCGACGAAACTCGAACTCAGTGTATTCCACCCGGTGTGGAGAGGACGGCGATCCTACCATCTATGCTAACTAGGAGGGGCTCCTGTTCCTGGTCGGTAATCTTTTATCAATTATTAGATAATTAATTACCTAATAATTATTGTTAATGATAATTATTGTTGTTACCTAAAATTATTTGGCAATCAGTTATTAGATTTATTAAGAGATATCTTCAGACAACTGCCATAAAATTCAGGAATTCATTTTAAAACGTAACTAAAATCAACATTCTTTATAATTTTGCTTAAGTTATTTGAAAAAGAATCCTGAAATTATGCACGGAATAGCGACATTGTGCCTTCTCTACAAAACGAATAACAGTTAATGTGATAATCTCCTACACTTATTCATTATCAGAGCTTTATCATATGCCCGTTCTCGAGTCAATGACCTTCCAAGTCAGTAATCGGTAAAGTAAATCTGTAGACACGTATTTCATACTTAAGTCCAAAGGAAACTTCCTTATTAGAGAAACATGCTCTTGTAATACGAATAATATATTTTTATAATCTTTCTGAACGAAAGACAGCTAAACTATCTACTATAAATTAAGCGGATTGCTCTATGGATATATCACTGCATACCATTTGCGATAACTGTTGATGTAACTATGTTTAACAAAGTTTCTAAATGTGATATTTTTAAATAATCGCAGTTCGTATCTTTTAGGGTGCAGAAAGGATACGTGCTTCTCGCATGACAAGTGATCCATTGCAATTGGTTGACATTCCAGAATGTGGAGCTCTGACGATGTACGAGATTTTCAAATGTTCCGTAGAAAGCGCAGGTGAGGACTGACACATCCGATATTCATCTCAGTTAGTCGCATCTTATGTTGTTGTTGGTATGAGGTTTAACGACACGTGGTGCTACTGAAGCCAAATTGTGTCTGTTAATAGTTTATTTAAAAGAGACAGTATAGCCATTCAATTATATACGTAGGTCAATACGCTTCGAGTATACTAATAATGCTTCTATATTTGTGCCATTTCCAAGGAACTGGCATACATTTTGTGCTTGGTTTATCTGGAGAATAACTGGGAAGTGTTTGAGCGCATGGATAGTCTACCATTAAATGATGGTCCGTAAGTTGAGTTTAACAGGATGTGCATTGGATCGATTTTTTCCCAATAATAAAAATATGCGTAAGACGAATACAGCAATCCCTCGCTATTCGAGGGAGTTCAGTTCCCAAGAACTATTGCGAATACGGAGGCCACAAATAACAAGGTTCGGTGCCCATATCAAAACCAGAGATTACGTTCTAAAATATATTTAAGAGGAAAACTAGCCTAAATCTGAGTCTATGTATTTTTTTTTTTTTTTTAAGTATTGCAAAATACTGATCTAAATGTGCAGTTTTTAATAAAAACAAAGTCAAATATAATTTATTGAAACCGTCAAACAATACATGATAATCAACTAAGCATTCCATTAGTTATTAGTGCGTGATATTGAAGAGGCTAGGACCCCTTTGATGGAACCTTGTTCATGTTTCTTTTCAAGTTCTTTGTGAACTTCTTTAAAAGGTGAAAGCAAGTGATCAAGGTCTCTCTTAAACTTGATGCTCTTCTCCATGTTTGGATCCAACTCGAACACTTTATCAGAAAGTTGTTTGGATAGTGTGAAAATTTCATTTAATGTTGACGATTTGATGTTAAATTCCAGTCCAACAACGTCAAGCACTTCATCCTCAAAATAATTTTGGTCTTCACTGGACATTGCTACCATTTCATCCAACTCTTCTAATGGTAAACTCTTGAGTCTCAATTATTTCCTGAATGTCTGCCTGCTGTCTCTATGTCTTCAAATCCCTTGTGTTGTATTCCTTTTGCGATAGTTACAATCTCTGCTACCACATCGTCCATATTTGGAGAGTTGTCTATCATTAATAACTTCTGGCCATAATTTCCACCAACGCGCATTACTGGTAGATGCCTTTATCTCTTCAACCGACTCTTATGTTGATCTGGCAATCAGCAATGTCATAATTTTTCCAACTTTGGTTTACGGTTAAGTCCGAATCCTTCTCCATTTTAGTTAGCAAGTCATTGGATGTTCTTCTGACATAATAGGTTTTAAAAGCCACAATCACGCCTTGGTGTAGCAGTTGCAAAAATGATGTATTTCTCACAAAATCTGATCAGATTTACCCACGAGCTTCACATTGTGCAGGTTTAAATGATATATATATATTTTTTTTCAAATTTTCGAACTATCCTTTGCTGGCTAAAAAAAATTGTGCCACTAGAACGTTTTCTCCAGATTCGCTAAAGTAGTCATATACTTTTTTTTTTTTCACGTATAATAACCATTCTTAAAGAAACCTTTTGCTGCTATTAATCTTTTCATCTTCAATTTAACGCCTCTTCCATGTTTTCGATTTTACGTCGCGTGTTATGGTACATATTTTTGCTGAAACACTGCGTCGTAACTTTTCTTCTGATTTCTTAATGGATTGGGCAATGGATTCATTTATTTTATAATGGTTTGCAAATTAAATTAAACTCTTCTTTTGGAAGTTTATCTAACAACTCAATCTTGCAAAATATTCAGTTTGTTAACAAACTGTTAACATTGTTTATGATCCTATAAATAATAAATGCCACTGATATCAAGTGGACCAATATGATTCATAGCTTGAGTTCTTGTTTTTAATTAAGTAAAGAATTCTTTACTGTTTTTTTTTTGCCAAGGATTTCTCATAATCTGTCTTAGCTTGACTAACCTCTTTAGTAAGTTGATTTCAGATTAGTTTATAGACGTCTGAATCACCTGATAAATTATCAGGTGATACAGAGGCTTGCTTGATAGTCATCACCACCTTCGATCTTTTGACAATTTCTCTTTTTGCTAAAACTCATATTTTCGTAGAAAATTAAACTGTCAATTCGATAGAAACGAGATAGACGCGCACTCTCGCTACAGCCTAAGTCGGTTTTTTCCAGCAAACAGGAGAGAACTCTTTAATTAGCTAGCATTGAACCAGTAAAGCTCTGTAACAACAACGCCTACAGGTTGCTGGTCTTCGCAACTTTAGTGGACATCTTTCAGCTCAAAAGTGCAGAAAACTATGACACCCTTAATAACTATATCTTCTCATTACTCTAAAGGTCAATCTGAGATGTCAAAACAGGATTTATACTAATGATTTAAGATTTATACGAAAAATCATAATTTTACATGTATATCAAAATTTTGTATACAGCCTTTCAGGTTGAACGTATCATGGACTATGTAACTTTTGGTCATGGGTTCTGCTTCACACCTTTGAATGTAACGCACATCCTTCTAGCCAATGGCTATCCGGGGGTGTCTCCTCAATGGGGAAATAAACTGACAATAATAAAATGCATAACGCAGACTGATAATTCACACTTGATCAACATTAGTCGCATTCACACTTGAATCAACATTAGTCACGCCAACACTTAATCGCGATTGTAGGTCACGTCGCATTGACATTTTACGCTTATAAAATGCGATTGTGAATAAGCGAAACCGCGAATAGCGAGGGATGGCTGTATGCCCAATTCTCAGTCTTGCCATTATCACTTCCTCTTGTCTATTTCGTCTGAATCCGAGCCCCAAAAGTTTGGATCTTGTTTCATCTGCTAAAGTTTGTTGTTGGTATTGCTTTTCCAGATCTGTAACCAATTGCAATAACAGGCCTTGTAAATTATACACTTGTAGTCTGTATAAGGAACCTGAGGGTGTTGTGATAAAGTGGAACAGGTTGCTTAGATTAAGAATCAGCACTCTCATTTCCCGGAATTCCAGAATGTCCTAGGATCCAACAAAATGTTACTGACTTGATCGGACTAGCTGCAGGAGAGTAACTGATAACGAATGTTTTTCGGTGTGGGATGACAGGAAGAGAAATTTTCGCTAGTGGAACAGACTGCACTGAGAACAGTCAGTATAGATTAGGGAAAGTGAAATGGAAAAGTCAATAATATGGTGAGGTGCTAACTTTATGGCATATGGTTCGGCAGTGAAGATATTATAAGCAACTAGTTACGAAGCTGTAAATGAAGATAATACTGTCGTAACATAAACCATATTGTCAGTTTTCGATCCATCAGTGTATATTTTGCGGGCAGTGGAGTTGAGCTGCGTGCAACTGTCAGATATTGCGGAAGTTATCTTTATGTGAATTATTAAGCCGATTGGAGGAAAATAAACTAACTTTTAGGAGAACAGTAAAATACAGGTACCGAAGATATTGCCTGAGGTGCTGGTCATAGAGAAATTAAAAAGATTATCGGTTCTAGAGAACGGCATTCGCCTGAGGTACCAAAATACTACGGGCCAACCATAATAAAGTTTAAGGCTTTTTCATAATGAGAAACTGTTTTATAGGCAATCACATGCTTTAAAAATGGATTTGCGACGATAAAAATTAATATATAATAAAAACCTTGTGATCATTAAAAGAGATTACGAACTAAATTCAATTCTGTAAATTTTTTTTAAATTTAATTTTAGGTCTTTATCTTTTTGACACATCTCAATGAAAAGGAAGGATCCATTTTTAAGGCGTTGAATATTTATACGAAACTTGACTTTTTACTTCATTTCGTCTTTAACTGTATTTGATATTTTAAGTATTGCACTAAGCAACTGTAATATTTTTAAGGTGACGCTGATTGTCTCGGAACCAGGTCAAAAGTAACAGGACAATACGAATGGATTACTTATAAAGAGGTAAGTGCTGAAAGACAGTGTTTATTCATCCTAAAGAGAATTGAAAAGAAATACGATTTATGAAAAATTTAGGCAAAGAGGCGAACCAAAACTGCAGAATTATTATTTATTTTTCCAAAACAAAGATAAAAGTGAATTTTTCCCACTTTGTGACCAGTGGAGAATGAGGAGGTCACATGAGGTCATGAATGAGGAGGTCACAACCAGTTGGTCACACGGGACATACATTTTCGTGGGATTCTGGCTGTGCTTGGCTCATTTGCAGTGCGTACCTTAAACTTCTGGAGGTGTCTCTCACCTTAAGTTCCCCTATACTGATATGTTAACTTTTTGCTTGTATGTCCTACATTCTACGTTAGTATGACCTGTAATTTTCCCCATTTCCTAAGGGCATTTCCTCACACGTGACTTGGAAATAAACAAAGTGGCCTAAAATATGATGCACATTCAAGCCATTTATGAGGCATCCCCCAGTGCACGGTTTCATTCTAATTCTTAACCCCCTGACATCTTGATATCAATTGACTCTGATTACATCTGTACACCTTTGTAAAGTAGATGCATATTTTAAACAACGAAACAACTTAAGTCCCTATTAAGGTTTACACCTGCTGCAAACATTCATAAGCAATTATAAAATTTATATCAGTGCGAAATATTCGTTATTTCAAGTCGTTTAATGTTATGGGTTCACTACAAATAAAGAAATTCTTTTAAATAATTTATAAATTAAATTTTGGAATAAAAATAATTAAAGGTATGTGTGTGTGTTGTGGTTCACTGCAATAATCAAACTCTTTCATGCAGGCATTCGAAAAATGTCGTCACATCGGAGCAGGACTTTTAACGTTGGGGGTTAAGCAGGGCCAAGATTCAATTATTGGAATATACAGCAGATCAAGACAAGAGGTAGGTTAGTTTACGTTTATTTTTTTATTCAGTGAATAAAAGAAGTTGGCTGGAGTTAAAATTCGGTTCAATGTGAAACAATGTAGTTGAGCTTCAGATAAAGTACACGCTGAGGTATTTTCTTTTAACAGCGAGTTAATATTAAAATAAATATCTTAAGAAGCCTTAACCCAGTCTTTACTCTAGTCCTGCTATTAATGAAACTTTTTTCATTTCCTGTTCTTTGTCTCAACAGCGTTACCCTTGTACTGCCATTCTGTCTCTCATTTGCAGATTAAAAACGTTTTGCGCTTTCTAAGTTGCAATATCACCATCGAAACAGCATCTGATCTGTATGTGCGAAGGATTTACCTCTATATTTTAAGGAATGGTCTATTGTTGACTCCAATTTTCATTAATTTTACGCCATCTTACTTTTCACTTTAGATTCCATGTTATTATTATTGCTTGTACATTTGAGCTACTACAGATTAAATGTGGAACAGTAAATGGAACGAACATTTTAATATATACCGTATTATAACCAGCTAATTTGTATTATTCATAAACTTATAATATGGTCCAAAATAATTAAGCATCACAGAATTGTCACTTATTACAATCAGCCTGAAATGCGAAATCTGTCACAGTAATTCAAGATAGGCAATTTAATGTAATGCGAGCAGTCAGCGCCGATACCCACCAGGTTGAAGTTTCTCTAGGAGGACCAATGTTAATTTTTTTATTATTAATATGGTCCCGTTGGTTGGTTGGTTTTTATAGGGTTTTAAGTGCTTCAGCAGCTGATACCATATTGTACCATATATAATATGTCTGTAAATTGCGAGTATTCTGTAATGTATTTGCTTGACAAAAAACTATTCTACCCTTGCCTGAGACCGACTAACTCAGCCACGTTCTGAAAAAGGTCCACAAAAATTCCTCACATCAATAATGGGATTCGAACTCATGTCTTTTCGACCAGGTGTGAGGAAGACAATGACAATACCAACTCTGCTACCCACGATGGCTATGATTCCGTGATTGTATCTTTATAGTGATTAGAATGAATACTTTGGGGACTACGGTTGGCAGTAGAGCAATGCCCAGCGAGGTTGCCATTACAGTTGTGAAGACGCCACTGCAAGAGCCCTGCGGTGGTTTCTTCACAACTTTGTGGCAACTTCGCCGATGAATTTTCAATAAGAAAACGGATATAAATAATTGAAAATCCAGAGCTTTTAATGGTTCTAATTTATATTTATGATTTTTTACTAAAGCTATACGCACTCAAACTCACAAAGTTGGGAGTTTTCTAAAAGCTTTTATTTCCCGGATGATCTTAAATCTATACCTTCACCAGAAAGCATTTCCTTCTCCCTCAAGTCTACGTTTATTCTAAGGACTAACCACTGGAATTAGTCGTTAGACCTTCCAATCACTGCGGAGCAGTAGGTTAGGCGCTAGACGTACAGAGTACCCTACCTCCTAGTTGTGTAGGCCGGACAGGAGTGTCTATTAAGATCACTGTGCCCTTCCTACTTTTATACTGTTTTTCTAATTTTTTTCTATTCAACAATGGCAGTTGTTTCGTGCCTCAGATGGCCGACCAGTTTGAATCGTCCTCAACTGATTCTCGTCCTCTTTTGAACTCTGCCGACCATCTTGTAACAGTAACATAACCGGACAATACTTTTCCAAACACTCTAGTCATTCATTCATGGATTTTTTTAACATTTCTGCCTTCTTTGGTCAAAAATTTGATTACTGAGCGATGCTCGATTTGCTAAATATTCATTCATCTTCCACCTACCTACCAACATAAAAAAATTAAAATTTTAGAAACTGAAGAAGACATTGAAAAACATTTTTTTTTCACGTTGTTTTATATGATATTAGGCTGTCAAAAATAATCTTTCTATAATTTATTAATAAATTTTAAATACCCTGTTTTCAAAATGTTTTTTGACCACCCCCTAGCACATAAAAATTGCTACTCCAATTAAAATTTCATATTAATAAGATTTTGGTGGTTTAATAAGATTTTAAACTGCTACTCTTTAGTTATATCGGATTTTCAGTCCTTTCAAAATAAAATTCGGCTGGTGAACACAAGCGCGTGCGAACAGGATTAGTTATGTGGGTTCAATCGTGCACGAGCTGCTGGGCTATAATGTGCCTATTCATAGAAAAATAATAAAAAAAAACAAATTTCAGATATAATCACTTCATTTTTTATTAGAGAGATCGTTTAGAATTTATGGTAGATTCCAATTTTTTTTTCAAAAAAGAGAAAATTTGATGTGTGCGTCGTCACCAATAATGTTTTAATGTCTTCGGTCCTCAAAGATTGGTTAAGGAAATTAGGATGGATGTTCTGTCCTGATAATAGTGAGGGCAATCAATGAGAATGTGTTTGACTGTTAAATATAGAACAGTGTGACGTTGAGGAGGATCCTCTCCTGTAAGTAGATGAAGGTGAGTCAGGTATGTATGTCCTATTCCTGCCCGTGCAAGTACCACTTCTTATCTTCTCACAGTTTTGGTGCTAGAGCGCCAGAGCTGTGGAACCTGTTTCAGCTAAAGGTTATTATTGGTTTGGACGTGCTCTTTCCACTGTGCAAGACAGGTTGTTTGTATGATATGATTATACAAACTCCGGCAGTTTTGGCAGTAAGTTCATTTCCCCTTATCCCCGAATGAGCTGGGATCCAGCAAAAGGTCACTGATTGATGACGCTCTTCAATTTTTAACAAGTCTTCTGATTTTGGTTTAACATAGGATTAACCTTGTAAGAAAAGTTTTGTATTGCTGTAATTGAGCTCACATCAGTATATAGATATGTATTAAAAGATGGGCAGATTCAGGTTTTCTAAAGCTAATTTTATTGCATGAAGTTCTGCAGAGAAGCTGCTATACTCATGTGGAAGGGCAGCAGAAATAATTGTAGTAGGAAATAGTGCCGCTGCTCCAACGGCTGAATGTGATTTGGAGCCATCAGTATATATTGGCAATAAATTAGCGTATTTCTGAATATGGCTTGCTTGCATGGAATTGTTTCACATTGATTATCGGCAGGCGAATCTTTCCCCACCTGTGAAGATAAGTATCGCAGGTTAATTGCGGAGGAGGAGTCCAAGGTGGTTGAGAGTAATTCAGTACTTTTAGCCTGTTGACATTAGGAACATTCCAACTCTGTGTTAATTCAATAAGGCGTACTCATGCCGGTCTTATTTTACTGGGTTTGATTGTATAGAGATTTTGCGGTGGAGGATTAAACAGGTATGGCTCAATAGGATGCGAACAACAACTTTGTATTTTAGCTGCGTACTTAAGTAGTAATGTTTTTCTGTGTGGCGGTAAATAGGGGGCTAATGAGCTTCAATATATAAACTATGGGTAGGAGAGATGTCCTGAAAGCACCAAGTGCAATTCGCAATGCTGTATAGGATCCAGCCAGAATAGCGAACTCTTTCGAGCAGAATCATACGGTGAGACACCATAACCCAATCGTTGTTGAGTTTAATGACACATAGGCTGATAGAGCCATATTGTGTCTTTCTGATGGTGAATAAAGAAATAATAGGAAAGTAAATAGGTTTTTTTTTTATTAGGATCATCTCCCAGAATCTGTAATAAAGTTATTGATGACTGTATTAGTAATTGATTTAAAAAAGTGTTTAAGGCGGATGTTTTGAAAGTGGGGACAGTCCGCTAACAAATGGCGAATGGTCATCATTTCTTATAGCCTACTCCCCTAATACCACAGTATCATATAGTTCATAATATTAGGGTCAGGCGCCACCTGTGGTTTCCCACATCTGCGCCATATGTTCGCTGTGAAGGAATACAGTACTACTGTAAATGCCAGAAAAGTGTTGTGTGTTGTATATGACATATTGCGTTAGGTTCTGTTGTGTGTCCTGGCATTTGGCCGCAGGGCTCCTGGTAGGACTCCACGTTGCCCGCACACACCACTAGGAGGTAGCCAGTCTGCCCATTTTTATTCTCTGGCTTGTCTCCGCCAGAGCTTCCTGGATTGGAACAAAAAAAAAAAAGGTAGAGTCGGGGAAGTACAGGTGTACGCAAGAAAGGAGGGTATAGCTAGAAATATGGTGGAGGATGTAGGCGAAAGCATCCTCCAGGTTATCAATGGAGCAATAAGCGCCATCAGTTGAAAGGGGAACCCGGGAAGGACGATAAATAAGACAGCAAGAGAGCCGTGTGCAAGTTGCCACTGAGGAATGAGGTGGTCCATACGCCAGTTGATCCTATCCAGGTTAAGATCGGTTGGCCAGTTAGGTTAGGATCAGATGTTTGGGTTGTTCCTATTTTGTGTTGGCAATAAGGGTGCTCCGTCTTGTGAAGAGGGCTTGTGGAAACTTGGTAAACTCATAGTAGTAGTTTTCTTCTGTGATAAATAAGTGTTCATTTCCTTGAGGGTTATCTTGTATACGAGTAAACAGGATGCTGCGGAGGTCCTCATAGTATTGACATGTATATACTAGATGGTTCCAGTCTTCTATTTCACCACATGCACAGTAGGGGTTGTCAATGATTCCCATGGATGTTAATTTATGGTTTATTGATCCGTGTCCAGAAATGAGGTAGGTGGTATAAAGACCACGAGAAAATCAATTTGGAGATTTAGGAAATACGGCATTCACATAAAGTATAAATTTCTTGGTGATTGGGCCCTTGTCGGTAGTAGTCCATCTGCCCTGCCAGGTCTGAAGTAGTAGGATGGCAATTTTTTCTTTTCCTGCCTGATTTCATTCAGATTATTGATGGAGTGTCCAAGGATAGTTGCTGGTTGTTGTTATTTGGTTTTTAGGAGCATTAGCAACTAAGGCCATATTGCTCGGGGAATATGCGGTGGTCATTCCATGACCTTTCTGCATCCTCCGTATTTGGTGGTGACGGGCTCGAACCCCGGTCTAATCAAGAAGCGTGTGCTACGCACTGCTGCTCCTTCCCACCTGGCTACGGAGGCGCCGATAGTTGCTGGTATACCCCTGGATAGACAGTAGTGGAGGCCCCTTCGAATAACCTCCAGATCAAGCGGAAGGACGCCCGCAAGAACCTGAAGGGCTGGGTTGCTAACTGTGCAGCATGCCCTTGTAATAGTAAGAAGGATGGTGCGCTGGATGGTTCCCAGTTTACGTTTGTTGTTGTAAAGAGTTGCCCTGCGAAACCAGGCCCCTGATCCATACGTTATGAAGGGAAGGAAGATTGATTTGTATAGAATCTTAAAGGTGCGTCGGTTCAATCCCCAATCACGACGACTCACCCGTGCAATGAGAGCAGTGTAGTTTCTCACTTTCGCGTGGAGGTGTGCAAGATGCGGAGAGAAAGTGAGCTTAGGGTCAAGTACTATTCCCAGTAGTTTTAACGTAGAAACTAGCTTGACGGTTTGGCCTTGAAGTTTGATAGTGGGGTTTCTAGTAGGCTGCAGTGATCCCTTCAGGAGAATGAATTGTGTCTTTTGGGGTGAGAGTATTAGTTTGTGTACGACTGCCCAGTTCTGAAGGATGGTCAGTTGCACTTGACATGATGTACATTGGGGAGCGCTGTCATTAGTTAATAGATACAGATGAGTGAGGTGAGTAATACCCTATCCTTAGCCTTCCTAAAATTGTTTCTTCTCGGCTGTTTTTCCGGAAGCTGAAGAGTCACATCTTTGGTTCTGGTTTTATTTGGTAGAGTTCTTAACTGGTTAACCTCTCCACATTAGTAACCAGCTATTGTAACATGCTTTATGGATAATATGTTTATAATCGGTATATGGAGTTTTTAAAGTTTGCAAGAGACTAGTATGATTTCGCAAATGTAAAATCGCTAAAAGTAACGTTTTCGTAAATTTATTAGCTACAGTATAATTTTTTGTTTGTCAAATTGTATTTAGTAAGTAGCATATTGTAATATTAATTTTTTTTTATGTTTATAAAATTATAAAGAAATTCAATATTCAAAAGAAGATTCAACATTTTTTTTTATATTGTACCTAATTAAAATTTATTTTAATAAAAATACGGGGCCCAAAAAGCTTAGCTACGCCACTATCAGGAGCAGAGAGTTCTTGCCCATTCCATAAAAGAATAGGTGAAGGGGTGGTTGAAGATTTCCCGGAAATCTGCCTGATTATTAACCTGAAGTTAGTGTTTCTGTTTATGGTAGATGCAAACGAATCCAAGAATTCTTCTTGGCTTGTCTTTGAATGAGACGTGCTTTCGCCCTAAGTTACTTGTAGTTGATAAGATTAGCTGTGGTTGGGGATCAACGAAATAAATTCCATGCTTAATTTTTTAACTTTTGCTTAACCAGTAGTTAAGGTGCCATCGGGACTAGGGATTCGACAACGGAATTAAACATTTAGTTCCAGATAGTAGGGTGTGAACTGATATAATCTGTAGCTTCATCTATCGACTGTGTTCGTATATATTGCTCGTCCAGGATGACAACTGATTGAAATTTGACCCAGTTGGCTTCAGAAAACTTCCATTTCCTGCAGGGTTTGACTAATGGTGGTTGTGCAGTGAACAGATCACAGACCATTCTATGATTGGAAACAGAGTCGGGAAGCATATTGATAGATCGATTACAGAAGTTTGTAATTGTATGTGAGTGGGTGCACCAGTATTAAGAACAGTAAGGTTTTGCTTATCCAGAAAGGTTTCAATTAGGCGGCCATGTGTATCTAATTTTGTCGATCCCCATAAGGGGTGGTGGCCATTAAAATCCCCCAAGAGGCAGACAGGGGAAAGTAACTGCATTAACAGGTTTTCAAGATCTTGGTAAGAGAAGGTATGACTTGGTGGGAGATAGATTGATACTAGTGTAAACGCAATCTGGGTTATGATACGTACGGCAACAACTTCAGTTTCAGTTAGCAAAACAATTTGCTTGGTCGGGATCTTTGAGCTGACTAAGATGCCCATGCCCCCACGGGCGGCATTCGAAGTATTACGATCTTGTCGATAGATGGCATTGTTCTTTATGTTGGTGGAAATTTGAAGAATTAGGTTTCCTGTAGACAAAAACCAACTGGAGAGTAGCGGTTAATTAAGACTTGAATAGTATTAAGGTTGCTACAAAATCCTCTACAATTCCATTGTAGTATATAAGGCATTACTGGTGTTCAGTAGAAGCTGTATCTGACTGGCTTGTGACGTTCAGGCTTTGGTTTGTCTTTTTTTTTATTTTTGAGAAGAATGGTCGACCGGTGTCCATTTCTTCTTCTGCATATATTTCTAAGATCGGTTCTTCCTGTCTGGACGAGTCAATTGTATCCATAGATGTTTCTTGGATATTCTTTTTAAATGTGAGCTTCGATTATTCGATGTAGAAGCAATCACTGGGGGAGAAGGAGATGTAGCTGGTACTGTAAGTGCATGTTGTTGTTGTTGTTGTTGTTATTTGGTTTTTAGGAGCATTAGCAACTAAGGCCATATTGCTCCGGGATATGCGGTGGTCATTCCCTGAATGACCTTTCCGCATCCTCCGTATTTGGTGGTGACGGGCTCGAACCCCGGTCTAATCAAGAAGCGTGTGCTACGCACTGCTGCTCCTTCCCACCTGGCTATGGAGGCGCCCTGTAAGTGCAGTTCAACTGCTTAGGGATATTGGACGGTTGCTGAGAGAGAACAGTCTGAGCCTAGTCAGAGATTAAAGTGTTTGAAGGGACTGTAACATCAGTTTTAGTGGTCACTGATTGATATTTTTGCGCAATACTGGCGTATGTACGTTTAGGCATACTGGAAGCAATTATTTTCCTAGCTTCTGGAAAACTTACTTTATTTTCAATCTTATATTTCACAATTTTCTTTTCAGTTTTCCATTTGTCTCATGTCCTTGAATAAGCAGGATGGTTGCCTTTACAGTTGGGGCAGGTCATTTCTTTTGCTGAGCAATCACTGATTGTGATCAGAGGACCCACAACTGGGGCAAACTTGGTTTCCTCTGCATGCTGTTTGAGAGTGGCCATTCGTTTGGCACTTAAAACATCTCAATAGATTAGGAATATAGGGTCTAATGCGGCAAAGTAGATAGCCTGCTTTTATCGATGATGGTAGATTTGGCGTATTGAAAGTGAGAATAATATTCCTTGTAGGTGTGAGTGTATTGTCTTTTTTTGTCATAATCCTTTTCACTGCAATGACATTGATTTTGAAGCTCTTGCTTTATCTCCTCCTCCGTGACATTCAATAGATCCCAGCTGGATATAACACTTTTGGATGTATTTAGGGTTGCATGGGGAGAAATGTTTACTGGTATTCCAGCAAAGTTTGTAAGTTTTAGCAGTTTCTCCGAATGTCCACGGTTTATTGTCTCCCCTGATTGCAGTCTCTTGCCTGTCTTAGGAGATCTTGCAAGACTTTCCAGGTGTTTCTGGATAAGAAACGGAGACAGCTTACTGAGGGAGCAATCGGCAAGAGAGTGCATGAGGATAAATGCAGGAAAATCTGTCGCTGAGGGATTGGTTTTAAACCTCTTGGGTTGCGACATGTCATGTTCGGTTACCGTGTCTGGCCGAGAGCTTGTCGGCTCTAAAGGCGGAAACATTAAGATCCATATTTGCTCCTTTTGGCCCTTCGCAGATTAACTGTTCTGCCAAGGTTTTCGGGCCCGCCACGGGGAGAAAGGAGCAGTGCCTGGTGTGACCAAGCGAAAAAGCAATAAGTGTTAGTAATAAACTATGAGAAAGAAAGAAAGGTGGCTTTCCTTTCTTGCTCTGCACAAGTGCTTTTGTAACAAGAGCTGTTATTAAATGAATAGATTTATTAACGTCAAAAATGTAAAATAACTATAAATCGCTTTTGGGAAATTGCAGTAATAGCACAGAGAAATCGCTCAGTCACAATCGCTTGGCACCAGGGGCCTTCAAAGAGCTGAACGCAGTTTTAAGGATTGACTACTATCTGAAATCCGGTCCTCATTTCCCTTTCATACTTTATTTCGCGTATGATGCTATATCCAGTACATATTAAATTTTAAACACCCACAATAAAATTTAAAATTTTATTGTGGGTGTTTAAATGTCGTATCCCAGCTTTTAAACTTTAAACCACTTTTAAATTTAAGGTGATTATTTAAAAATTCTTAACTTTTATTTAAGCAAAATTATGGGCGTATTTTATACATAATGTTGAAATATATTGAAGTACTCACCAAAATAAAACCGAAATGGAAATTTCAATAGTAAAATACTAAGGTAACTCGGGTGATGACGCTGCATATGAGAGATGGATACCATTGTTAAAAATAAGTCTCGTTTTAAATATCAGTTAGCCCTGAACTTAATACAAAAGAATATAAGTCATTCGGTTGGGTTAATGTGTTTTTACCGCAATGAAATATTTAAATCATCACTGACTTTTTTTCTGTTATGTGTTTCAGTTTCTGCTTACTTTGATGGGATGTTCAAATTACTCATTCATTCCCGTGACCATCTATGAAAGTTTCGGAAGTGAAGCAGTTGCATACATTATCCGAGAAGGTAAAATATGCTTTTTTCCCCACGATTCCCTAGAATTTAAGAAACATGTGCCTTATACTTTTATTGTATTAATAGAAAAATGAGAGAAAGCAAATAGTTCTTTGTGGGATTGTGCCAAACAATCATTATACATGTTAAATTTATATTTCGGTTTTAAGATTTATGAATTGAAGATTTTTTTCCCTACTACAAATTATTTATTGAACAAAAAACCAAAATTTAATCCTTATTTATTCAAAGGAATAAATAATGTATCTTTTTACTGGAAAATGGCGCCAGATGTACAACAAACCAAATTGTTGAACGAATATAGAATTTAAGGAATCCGCAAGAACTAGTATACTTTTTTGTTTCTATTTCCGTCTTTATAGCAATCACATGACCAATGAAGCTAAAATCACCCTGTTGGTATGTACAAACTGTCAATTTAATTGATAACAAATTTCCGATTTTAATAAATAATGCACCATCACAGATTTGATTTATTTATTTGTGTTGTATTTCAGTAACACACCCAGGAACTTTCTTTGGGGAAGCCACAACAAGAGAACTTCTGCATTAAGTAGAAAGACTATAACAAGGGAGTGGTTTCATTGGCATCTCCCAACGTTAAAAAAATATAATAGAAATAAACAAAAATTTCAAACGACAGTAATGGCATTTTAATTATTCATAAATTTGCGGAAAATCAGCAAAATCAAGCCACTGACTTTTTATGCATTACCCCAAAAAAACATAAAAATATAATGAACAGTCAATTCCTTTTCCTCCTCACGTAGCTAAAAAACTTATTATTCAACTGACCCTTGAATTTTCGAAAGCTGTCATCCTTAACTACCCGCGAACGAAATTTATTGCAGTAATTAACAACTAGCTAACGAAAATAAATGAAAACAAAAAATAAAACATATTAAACACCTTAAAACTTTGAAACATTAAGAACTTGAGGAGGAACTTTCTGGATACCCAACATTTTAACTTCTGTATTAATGGTGTTAAATTTATTTTCCTGAAGGGAAAAAAGTTCTCCTTTATACTGATGAAACAAATACAGTACTTTATGTCATGTTCTAATAATATTCACTAAGATAAATTGCGATTTAGTCGTTGAAACAGTTTACACATATGCACCAAAAGTTGAAGTTATACGTTTTCCAATATATGAGACAGACTTATTTGTAAAACTGCAGGACCGATATATCATATTGAATTTCTTGTACCAATATGATAAATACAGAGTTCCAGAAAGGACAAGGGTCCTTTATGCAACTGTGTCCGATCGGGCAGCCATTTTATTTTTGCTGGATTCTTAATACTGCATTAATTATATCATGTCTGTGCATTATGTGGTGGTAAGCGCTCTCATGGTCCAATTTGCACGTTGTGCGTGATGAAATCTTTGCCTAACTACAGGTCCGATCAAAGAGGAATGTTATAAATCATCCAATCCTATCAGTCGGGCATAACTATCACACATTACCATCGCTACACTTATAACGAAATCCAAGCGGCAATACAGTGGCTATAATCATCTCAACACACCGGGTGGAAAAGGACCAGGTTCGAACCCTATCAATAACGTGAGGAACTGTCGGAGTTTTTTTCACTCCATGGCCGAGTTAGTCGGTCACAGTCTTAGTTCAGCGAGTTTTATTTTTCCGGAAACTCGGGTTTCTCGTCCAAAAAACAGGAAAATAGACCAGAGAACAGTTGCAATTTATGGACATATTACACATGGACAGATGAGTTGGTTCTCGGGTAACCCTAATGACTTTTTTTATATAACTAAGCTAAAGCGTCAAGTCCTACAGAAATAGCCCAATGGTTTTCCAACTATTTTGAGTCAGTCTTCTCTGCAGTTTCCTCAGCACATTTTTAGAACATAATGACATTATGTCAAATATTATAAACCTTTCTCATTTGCATTTCTTCGAGAAAACCTTAAAAGTGATAACGATAGAGGACCAGATAAGATGTTTGTTTGTTTGGTTGGTTTTTAGGAGCATTAGCAACTAAGGCCATATTGCTCCGGGAATATGCAGTGGTCATTCCCTGACCTTTCCGCATCCTCCATATTTGGTGGTGACGGGCTCGAACCCCGGTCTAATCAAGAAGCGTGTGCTACGCACTGCTGCTCCTTCCCACCTGGCTACGGAGGTGCCTCCAGATAAGATAGTACAATATTTAGAAGCGTTATTCTGATGAATGATTACAGTACTGCATATTTGTAATAGATCTGTGAAAGACTGGATTATCCTACATGTTTAAAGAAATTCCTAGATGCAAAAGTGGTTCGAAACTCTTAGCTAGGGTCAATTACGTAAATTAATAGCATGGCAAAAAATTTAGACAATTATTGGCCATAAATTGTTTACATACACCGAGTGTTAACTTCATTAGGTATAGTTAACTAACAGCGAGTATATCGTGTCCCCCTTTAGCCCTCAGAACAGTATGGATTCTTCTTGGGACTGATTTAACGAAGAGTCAAAGATGAGCCATGGGGATATTGGTCCATGTTGACTTAATTTCTCCCCACAGTTGTTTCAAATTGGGTGGTTGCTCAGTCGGAATGAGATCCAGTAATTAGAGAGGTCATAGTAATAGGCTGAATTCATTGCCTATATTTCTCTACAATACGAGACGTGACATGGCGCATTATCCGTTCGAAAAATAAATTTGCAGAGGGATATACTGCAGCCATGAAGGAATGAGCCTATTTGGAAAGAATTTCCAGACAACCTGTAGCAACCAAATGTTGCTCCACTGATATCAAGGTTTCCGACCTGCATCACTAAAACACCCCAAACCATTACACCGCTGCCACCAGCCTGCATTTTTGACACTTGATATGATGAGTCCATGGGCTCATGCTGTTTTCTCCATATTCTAGTCAGCAGGAACCAGGATTTGTCACACCAAGAAAGTTTTATCAATCATCCACTGTATAACGTTTATGTTCCTAAGCCAACTGTAACTGTACATTTGTTTTTCTGTGAAAAGAATGGACCCTAGTTCGGTCTTTGGCTAAGAAAATTTCTGATTATGTGTGACAAGGTACAGTGAGTTGCACTTTCTGAAATGCCTCCTTGGTTATCAGATTGTTGTTCTGGGTTGACGTTTGACTGACCCAGAACAACAATCTGATGTATCCTTTCTGTAACCTTTCAGAAGACTTTCCAGCGTCCGTTGGCCTCTCCGCATTAATACTGGTCCAATTTTGAATATTGCACGCACCAATCGCGATACACCTGAAACAGTTCCAAACATCAAAAATCCCCATCATCGCTGCAATTTCGAGCTACTCATACCAGCTCGTCTGGTGCCAACTTCCATGCCACGGCGAAAGTCACAAATATTTTGTCTTACTCATTTTCGCACTGAATTGCGTATATATTAGCATCCATACTTATCTATACACTTTGTATTACGTGGTACGAACACATGATGCTGTACCTAAAGGGGAGCTATATTTGATGAAATGAGTAAGTGTACCTAATAAAGTGCCACTCGCGTAATTTGCATTAAAACCTACCAACATGAAAATTTTAAACCCATTCTAGAAACAGGCTATAATTGGATTTTTTTTCTCATTTTTTTTTTTACATGGTAGGTATTTTTCTCCATACTAGGCAAGCAACCGTCTTTAGGATTCCAGTCGTAACGGTCTTAATGTAGAATGAGCTGTTCTCAGTCCTTATATTAGCTTGATGATAGGATCCGGCAGGAATCATGTAACGTTACATAATGTCAAATTTGGCACAGTTTGGTGCTTGGAGTGGGTTACAAATTTAAAAAAAAAAAAAAAAAAAATTAATAGCCTGCCATATCTCAGTGGTCAAGTGTCAGAGTACTGCAGCATACGCGTTTGATTTAACTATAGTTGTAATCCACGTGACTGCTAACCTGTGTTGTTCCGTATTATCTGTCTTGTAAACTCTTGTGACCCTTTAGAAATATATTTACTCTACACTTTTAAGTTGCCCACCCAGTTATATCCCGACCTTGCTCATTACTACGGCTCGCAAATAACTGACTGATTAAAGGAAAATAATTTAATATAAAATAAACATTAAAGATATAATTAATAGAGTAGATCAAATTTAAAATAGCCCCGATAGTTATAAATGGGTAACACAGTGACAGGTCACCTGATTTTCACATGAAGGACAGTCAGAAAAATCTCTTTGATGGAATTTCTTATGACCCACTGGCATGTACTATGAATTTCACGAATATCAATGACAGAGAGACTTAAATAATCTCAGCATCACTTGATTCTGTGTAGAAATATAATATTCAGTTATTTTATATTGCAGCTGAGCTTACTCTGGTTGTGTGCGAAAACAGCGAACAGGTCAATAATCTCCTAAGAGAGCATTCTCAGTTTCCTCATCTTAAGAAAATAGTTACCATGGACGATCCATCAAATGAAGCTATAGAAGGAACCAGGAAAAAAGGGATTGAACTCATTACCTTTGCTGAAGTTCAGGTAAGAACGATTCCGACATCTGGTTTAT
This sequence comes from Mastigoproctus giganteus, assembly GCF_048544385.1. NCBI lineage: Eukaryota > Metazoa > Arthropoda > Arachnida > Uropygi > Thelyphonidae > Mastigoproctus > Mastigoproctus giganteus. Next base: position 61,787,491 of record NC_143582.1, read on the forward strand.
AAAACGATCTTTCTAATTCGGCAGTGGAATCGAGGGGAGATTTCATTTATCTTTATATGCTGCGATATACTGTTTAAGATAATACCTTGCTAAAATTATAAAATTCTTGTATTTATTACTAAAGGTTCAGTACAGATATTATTGTAAAATTCCGAGAAAAGCAACAGTGCAGAAAAAAATTTAGAGAAATTCATGAAGCATACACTATTGTTCAATAAACAAAGTATCTTAAAGAGGTTTGCCCTCTTTAAGATGCTTATTTAACAATAAACATCTTAAAGAGAACGAACGGCAGTACCATTCTCACTACATTAAGATCAGTTCAACGAAGTCGATGGCGACCTAAAACAGTTTCGGAATATTCTAAAGAACTCCAACAGTTACTCAACATGGTCCACATTATTGACACCAGTGAAACTTGTAGCTGGTGATAAAACTCACGCAGTTCTTTTTTCTAAATCTATTTCCCAGGCAACAGCTGCAGTTCCATGCATTTTGGATTTCCACTCACGAAGAAAGGCCTCCGTAACCGAGTGGTTGGGTGCGTAAGTATACGTGCTTTGAGTGACAGGGGTTCAAGCCTGACCTGCTAAAAATGTTGTTGTTCTTGTATTCTCTCTATCATGTGAATTCCTTTGACCGTGTGGTCATCCCCGAGTACAAACAGAAAATTTATTTTTTATTTCAATTAGCGCGGTTGATCTCTAGCAAAGGCTTGGTAAATGTTCAAAACCTCCCTGCTGACTGAGAATTGTGGAAATAATACCTGATACAACTGAAATAAGTAAAGCTTGCTCATGTTTAGTCTTTCCATTGAGACGGTACTTTAAAATAATTAATGTTAGGCCAATTCCTGAAAGTAACGGACACCACTTATTACAAAACTTGCCATCCCATTAGTGTTTTGAACTCGCTATCAAAAACTTCTGGACACAATAATTCGTTGACGACACTCAAACACGGCTATTTCTATCGATTATTCAATTACCCATAATCTATATGCTATCTTGTATCAGCTTTTGGGCATGGTCCGTATAGGGACACGTTGATGTAATTTAGCCTAAGGGATTTGGCAGCTATATATTTTAATATCGATATAAAACAAATGAATATACAAGTCACAACGGAATCCTGGGTCCTTGGCATTCCTGGCTGTTAAAAATATAAAGCAAATTCTCTTTGGAAGCGTAGAGTAATAAGTTCTTCCGACCTAAAGGAGGTTCACAAGGATCAGTCCTCTGTTTTCCTCTATACGCAATTTTTGTTAATGAGCCTCTCTCTCTCTCCGTCTAGGTAATATCAAAATATTGCCTGTTGACGTGGGACTTCATTCAGTTGCTTTACTTCATATCCCTAAGTATAAACTTTATTTCAAATATTAATTCACAAAACGATACGAATGTCAGGGGCTGATATAGGAGTTATTTATTTATTTTCTTTAGTAAACTTTGTTTTTTTAAAAACTTTTAATTTCTAAACCTTTTAATTTTTGCAATTTTGTTTTCCTTTGTACTTATTTGTTAAAATTACTTGGCGATTTCATCTATTTTTGCTTGTTTGTTTTTAATTTAGGAAAGGGGTAAGGCTAATCCAACAGATCCCTTGGTAAGTTATATACATGTTCATAATGTATTATTTGCCATTCTGAAAACATGTCTCCATAGAGTACACATTTACAGTATATATGCACTCATAATATTCATGAACTCTCCAAGATATTGATAGAAATTAATGCTCAGTGAAATTAAATAATAATTAAGGGCTGAAAGCACCATTGAAAATTTACTAGACATACAAGTTAGTGCATTACGTCAAGTCTGTAGCCTAATATAACAGCTGACAACCCGATTGTAAAATTAACTCCACAAATAGCCCTGACACGGCCATCTTGGTAGTAACATCCATTGAGAATAAGTAACAATAGCCTTTTCTATTGGGGGAGCGTTACTTATTTAAAGTATAACGAAAATGCAACTTGTGATGATGGCATTCGCAATATGAAATGTAAATAAAACGATTCCATGTAGTGAACTTCGGTTGACGTGCTATGTACAGCCCTGATGAAATGCATAATTGTATGTGCTTGGGGAAATTTAAAGATAAAATGTGTGCGGAAAAGGTAATGCTTGTTTTTAGGAAAATCTGTTTGGGTTTGGTTAGGTACGAGCTGGGAGCAACGGGAAGGTCTTGAGCTTTTTAGGGGGGGGGGGGAGCCCAGACTATACCTCTAGCCACGAAGGTCACTTTAGAGACTTCTACCCTCCATCCTAAAAGATGTGAAACTAACACAGCTTCACATCTTTTATTAGCGTACCTATGACGGTTGTAGAAGCTAGACTTCATGATTATCATTTTGATAAGAAAACAGTTCGGCTAAAACTTAAATAATTTTAACTACTTTCATAATGAATTAAATTATACAATATTTAAATTAAATTATACAATATTAAGGCTTGTGCAAATAGCTAAAATAAACATCACAAGGTGCACTACAATAAATAAAAAAGTTTAATTGTCACTGATGTTACCACGATGCTGTTGGCTTAACCACGCTTCAGCATCTAAACCGTATTGCTCTGGATGTATTTTTTGCGCGCTGAGTTTCTTCACAGGCTGATCTGAATGTTATGCTTGTGCGTGGCTGAAAAAAAAAATCAGGAACTACATTATAGAGGGAACCCAAATACCATCTCAGAGCCGCTAACAACAGCTCCTAGAAACTGGAGAAATTCTTAAAGAATTTCTCGTTTCCAATGGGATTCAAACTCAGAACTTTCCAAATGAGTGACAGGTAGTGAAATAATTACACTGTCAGAGCACTGTCGATAAAGCTTGCACAACTCTTTCTCCAGAACTACTTATGTAAAGGGATTACACAGTTATAACTAGCGACGGACCATATCGCTTTATCATCCAGCACATTTTTCTTGTGTTGGCAAAGAGCTCTTAGGCAGTGAATTAGGCAAAGTGCTCTTAGGCAGCAAACCAAAAGAACAATGGGAGCACAAAGATTAGTAAGGAATTTCCCCACAATTACGTAAGGTGTTCCTTACTAAGTCTACAAGCTCTACTTGATACTTTAACGACGAGTGACAGACAATACTCTACTCCAAGAATAGTTTAATATTCGATAAGTTTGCAGCTTAATGTCTATTGTGAAACCAGAAACAAATATTCCTTTGAGAAGTACGACAACGGATGTTTTGAGAGTAGAATATAAAACTGTTAAAATAAAACAAAATCCCTTCCGTGGAAGGGAAATGACGCATTTAAAAATATTCGATGGGAATGATATTGCGAAACATCATTTGCAATATTTTTTTCTCAATTTACGAGCTACACAGGATGAAACTAATATTAATGTCGCTTTGTATGAGTGAGTATTGTAATGCCAGGATGTTAATCTAAAACATGTTTGAATTTTTCAGTTGCCGAAACCGGAAGACATATTTGTGATTTGCTACACCAGTGGTACAACAGGTAACTCTCTTGTTGGTTTAACTTAATTTATATCAGTTATCTTTGCCACGTACTCGGAATAGAAATTTCACGAGGAAATTCGCATATAAAATATTGACTGTAAATACAAAAATGAATGCTTACGTTTGAGTTTTGCTGAATCATGGTTCTGAATTTTAATATTTCGATATAGTGAATACACAGAATAACTAAACTTGCTTTATTTATTGGCTTTTTTTCTCAGCAGTTGGATCTTTAAAACCAACAATTTCTGGACAGAACCGTGTAAGGAATTGAAACTGAATTAACTTTTAAGTATCTCATTTCTTGCGGATGAAACTGGATTATAAGGAAAACTTTTTGTTCTAACTTTCATTACTTTTAATAAATTTTCATTTAATAATAAAAATATTATTATCATCAAATTGTGAAACCACATCCAAAAACGAACAATATCCAATTTGAGGACAGAGTGGGTACTTTTGCTTCACTTCATGTTCTTGATAGAAGTTGATCCCGCCCCGTTTACTATAAAAGCATAAAAAAAACATATAGGTTGAAGTAATAAAGCGAGAGACAGAACGAACAAATGGAAGTTTGAAGAACAAAAGGTGCCAAAACTATCAGGAAAAGGATAGCAAGAAAAAGAAGTATTAAAGGCTGATGATAGGGAAATAATGTGGAAAACCTAATGATGCAGCGAATTATAAGAAATCAAAAGCTGAATTAATGAGCCAATTAGAAGGAAAAAAGCTTTAAAGGGAAAAAAATAAATTAATTGCAAAGAAATAGCAAGCATCAAATAGAAGGTGGGAAAAATAATTTGATGTTATATGAACCTAAATATAAGAGAAAGAAAAAAAAGAAAGCAGTAAAATCTTCCATAAAAATATTTACTTCTTTTTTTCTCTGGTTTTATACTTCAATACTTGAGCGTCCACATTAAAGTTTCTGTCGAATAGAGATGAATGAGTGACCAAAAATCTCTTTAATTGGCCGATTCAATTAATCTCTTTTCGGAAATTCTAAAAAGAAACGATTGACGAAAATCAAGATGTAAACTTAAATTCTAAATAAACTTGTTTATTAGTTTTTCGTACTACCCCTTAAAAATTAAATATTAATCATTGCCATAAAACATTAAATTTATTTTATTCAAGGAAAGAAGAAATTGTCGTCCGACGCCCCTATCTACGAACACATATGCTAATGTTAGAGGAAGTTCTTTATAAATCAATGTTTTTCCGATGGATAACAGTTGGTTATCCATCGAACTAAAGAATTAAAATGGTCTTGGGCAGGACACACAGCTTTTCTTCTAGCTCCTCTTGGAGCTAGAAGAAAACCTGGAAGACAAAGGCGGAGATGGATAGATGAAATTCATGAGTTTGTGGGTAGTAAATGGATGGCCAGTGCTCAAAACAGGAGGAACTGGAAAGTTGCTGGAGAGGCCTTCATCCTGCAGTGGATTGAAAATGGCTGATGATGATGATGAACAGTTGGTAAGAAAATTCTCAGTTGCACATGCGCGCTTGCAAAACATATGCTGGAATAACTAAATATTTTCCATAAATCATATTATTAGCTGAAACTTCATGTGTATGTCATAATTAAACTGTAGTTAAATTATGAATATAAAAGTAAATAATACAAAGACGGCTTTCTGAAGAAATTTATTTCTTCAGCAGCACGTACATGTAGGAATTCAAGACAAATTCATGAAAGAGCAATTCTTGATGCTATGTACCCATAGGTATATGATCATACACAGTTTTGTACTCTCACCGAACCCTTCTAAGGAAACATTAGGAAACCCAAGGAGAGTCACTACCATGCACAAGGTCCACAGAAAAATCTTTATCATACGGGCAGGTTAAAGTCTCCTGTGATGGAGACTTTAATCTGGCCACTTTCAAATACAGTATTACAAAACTTCATCCGGAAAAACTGGTAACGGACAGGGGACTTCTTAAATAAGCACCTTAGCCATCCAACTTATTTTCTCACACATTAAGGTGTAGCTACTCCACTAATGCATTGGATAAAGTAGCATAACATAAAATTTTTCTCTGGGCACGTGATGTAAAGATTTTTTACTTTTAAAAAATAGGTCAGTGTTTCGCTGAGATTTTTCAAACAATTTCTTAAATCTCAATGGGGGTGGGAGGAGCTAAATCGCATTCACTGCTAAGAAAGCGAATACGATTTCAAATATCAACTTTTTAATTAAGGCATATTAAAATAAAACAAACTCAACGGAAAAACAGAAACAATTCGGATAATCCTTTGTAAATAAAATTTATCAGTTAAACACAGGTCAACTGTTATTCGCCTTCCATTTCATTGAATCCGGCACATTTTTCTTGTGTCCTGTATGCATTTTATACAAAATGTCGCTATTTTCCACATTAAGTTTCTGCATACAATAAACGTAGCCTGCAAAAATATAATGGACTGCAAACACTTCTTTAAGCATGGAAGTGTGCATTGTCTATTTAAATAGAGGCCAATAGCCATATCACTACATCGATAAGCTGCCTCCAGCCCTTAGAGCAATAAAGGGTTTGATAACTTTGGGAAATGAAATGCTGGTTTAGTGATGTCGTCAAGAAATTTCACAGAATAGTGAAAACATGCACAAATTGCTATCAGTGTTGTTCTAGAAAGACAAGGGCACGGAGACAAAGCAAGAGATAGCATTGCACAACTTGGCCTCCATCTGCGCATAAGCAGCAGCATCATGTGCCACCAGAACGTTGCTTTTACAGCTTAAATTATCTGCAGTTTTCTTTTTTTCTCGAAATCGACTCACCTTTCCCCTATATATTCCCGGATGATAATACGCATGGTGACAACCGCGGAAGAATACGTACAACTAACATAATTAGTAGTGTGAAAATGTGGAAAATATCACAACTCCGAATAATATTATTAACAGCCAATGCCAATTACGTTGTACTCACGAATATCAAATTTATCCCTATTATTTACTTTCCACAATCATCGCTTCAAAATTACTTCCTCATATTCTTGCTTTTCTGTTTATAGTTTGAGATTTTGCAGGCGAATATGTGAACCTAAAGGTCCATCAGCACGCCACGGAATTCAACCTAGCGTATATCAGATAAAAGCTTCAAGGAAAACACGATCACAGTCTCTAAATTGTCTAAGCGGGATCGGAATTCTCGTATTCCCCTTCCTAAAATCGGAATAACGTAGGTTAAAATAAATGCGAAACTAAACTATCAAGAAAAAAAATGTTTACAAACTCAAAATAATTAAAAATTAACGAAGTGGTACCTTTGGAATCGAAAGTCAAGTTAAAGATAAAAATATGCCTATAAAAAACCACGAACTCGCCTACTAAGGTACACCTCACTGAAAGACTGATGGAGGGCGAAGGCAGTTTTCACTTTCTTAGACCTGAATCATTTAATCATTAGTAGCAGATCGAAATCGACTCGCTATGAGTTCATCATCTAGCGTTGGAATGATACCTGCATATAAGGTCGAGCACACCTCATTCCTCGCTGATTAAGTTTGAATTCATTCAGAGATGCATTACAAAAAATGCCCTATCTCATATTTTGACCTCTCTCACGATGTCAGCTTGCACGTTCGCAAACTCCACTCGTATACAGATGGGTTACTTGTGTTTCCATTTCCTACACAGTCCTTGTATTTCTTTTAGGATGACATGAGACCAGCAGTTAGCTTCTTTAAAAAGAGAAACAATACATAAATTTTCAAAACAGCTAAAAACTATAATTCGGCTTTGCTTAATTTTGGATGGAGGAATTGAGATCATTTTGAGGTGATCAAAATTGCTTAGTGTTTTATAGCATCTTTAGAAACAGTATCACAAAGTCCTAAAAAAGAAGGGAGTCAGTTTAGTGACTGACCCATTAATCCCTGACCCTAAGAAATGAAATAAATAGAATCCGCCTATTCTGAATGCTGTATTTTATTTTCAAACTCACGTCCATGAAAAATGAAAAATTTTATTCAGAAAAAAAATTACATATCGCAAGAATTTAAAGAAAACTTTTTTCAGTTGTGATAATTATATGACAGACTAATGATTTGATTGGCACTTATTTATATCCGGGAACTTTCCGACTAAGTGTGTAATCGAGCGAATGTTTTGTGAACTTATTTGATAATGACAAAGAATAAGCACTAATATTCTAAACTTTTTTTTTTTATTTTTAAGGAAATCCCAAGGGAGCCATGATTTCTCACAGGAATATTATCGCCTGCCTAGCAACACTAGAATCTGCCCTAAAGGTGGGTTTTCTCTGAATTACCTTGAAAAGTCATAAAGTATTCTTATTTTAATCACATTCACCAATTATCCCTTGAAAACTACTTTGTGTGTGTGATCCCAAAAGTGATTCCATTCCCCCTGCAATCTAAGAAATGTATTTTTTGAGATTGAATAAAATCACTTTTGGTATAACTCTCGTAAGTCGTATTTATTCTCTAAAGCAAAATTTATATGTTCTAAAATTTGTTTCCACGATTTATTTAAACAGTGATGTATTCCAAATAATTTTTCGTTTACCCGAATGAATAAATTATTCATTTTATAGGGAAAAACACAGACTGTAAAAATAAAAAGCTGTAATCCCCAGTTAATTTCAGCCACGAAGGCCACAAGGTATTGCGTCTTTGCGTCAATCGTTTTCCATGAATATTTTCGGGATTTTCCAGCTTATATTGTTAAATTTTATATGGTCGGTACTTTCCTTCATCAACAACTGCCCGACGACAACAAGTGAAGTACTTCCCATAGGGAACGATGTCATTGATCCCATGGAACGTCTTTCAAAGTATTTCCTTGTACAATAATCTTTTAATTTACATGTCGAGTTGTTCCAACCCAGTCTTATATTCGTTGAGACGGTTAAGTTTTTAATCACTCATCGGAGTATAATGCTGCTCGAAAAGATCATTCAAAAGTTCCCATCATCAGAGAGTACCACACATTCCTGTGTGGTACTTTCTGATGATAAAAACACAAGAATGTGTGTGAATATTTCCATCCAAAGTATTCTCGATACACCGCGAGTAATTCAAATTTTTAGAGTTGCTTTTTTTAAATAACTACTATATTTTATTTTAATTGGTTTTTGTCTAAATAAAAACCAAATATCAGTTTTAAATAATGGCAATTAAGCTGAAGAAGTGGACTGAGAACGAAGTATAGCTCGGAAAACATGCTCGTGAGAAAAACGATTATTTTTGGTTATCCACTGTTCATGGAGCATAATTAATAAAATGTTGTTCCATTTCTTCCAACGAAAAGCATAAAAAATAGCGGTTGATGATGCTACCCTTTATAGATCACGAGGTCATTGATTTGATGCGCCCTTCTTCCTGCTTTCAACTTTGGGGAATACTTCGGAGTAATGACTACAAAAGCTCTTAAAATGACAGACGTCGTTTAAGCCCATGGTTCGGTCAAGAGTAGCAGATTCAGTTTCTGGCACTTTATCTGCATGAAGCTGAACAGGGTTGACAGGTTAATGTTATTTATACCAAACGTGCTGTTTTTGATTCGGTCACATTCGTATGTGCTGGCTTCCTTTCTAGCTTCAACCACATGGCTTTAGAAACATTTCTCCCTTCAGCTGGCTCCTATTTATTTCAAAAATATATCATTGCGTTCTCATTAATGATTATCTTTTTATCTTGAAGAGGTATATTTCTAAGTATAATTCACTTCTGTTTCTTCTTTTTAATGTAAATTACCTCTACCTTGTACTTCAGTTAAAGAACTCCTCTGCTCTTGTTTATGCAAATTGTTATTTCCGATTCATTCTTATCAATTTGTAAAATAATAAGAGGAGTTTACCTCAATATAGTACGTAGAACATTTCTGTATGAACTCTCCAGAAATTAAAACAAAAAATCGAAAAGCTTACATTAGAGTAAAAAATTATTAAAAATCAATTTAACGCAATTAAAACATTAAAAAGAATCTAAGGAAAATATTCAAAACGATTTTGAAATCAGAGCATTACAACTCTGATTAATGCTATCTAATTCTGATCAATTATACTTGCGATATTTTATCGAATATGGGATGCACTTTTTACATAGGTAAAAAAAGAAAGGAATTTTATCTCAGTCATTCATGTACGAAGAATCTTTTCAGTACAATGAAAAGGCAGATTAAACTCATTATTTAGAACCAAAGAGGTACTTTTCATCCCACTTTTTTTTTTTTTTTGGCAAAAGTTCCCTTTAGATACATTGGAAGCGCATATGAATGTTCTTGACTAAAAAACTTAAGTGAATACTGAATAACTTCCACTTTGCTTATCCAAAATTGATTAAGAAACTGTGCAATAATTAATTTTAAAATAGTCAGTTAATTATCAAACCATGCATACGTGTGTCAAAATATACAGGTATCTGGTTGGATCACAGCATGTTTTCTGACCTAAAAATATAAAACAATAATAATAGCAATATAACAGTTAAAAATACTAATTTTAGTATAGTGCGTTAACTGTATTATTGCATTAATATTTTTTGCATTACCAGCCAGCAACGGCTAAGAACGGGACCATTCTCTCGTATCTACCGGCAGCTCACATGTATGAAATAATGAACATGGTAAGTAACAACCTGTTTAAGGTCAACCTAATTTAAAGTTAACTTTTATTTGTTTGTTTTAATGTAATTACAGATAACATTTAGCCCAGATCCTTATAAGGAATTATTGCAAATTACGAAAAATTTGATTAAAAATGATTTGAAATACTGTGTTGCTGGAACCATCTTTTATTAACTTTGGACAGAGAAATCTTAGGGGATAATGTTGCTCCTTCCGTTGACAAAGGATAAAGTAAACAATTTTTACTCACATCACATATGTTTCAGTGCTGTTCCCATGACATCCTTCCAGAACTCCAACACGATAGCCTTTTCAATATTCTAAAGAGCCAAATCAAGTACCCAATAGGATATGCTGAGTAATAGAACTGCCAAATCACAAACGTTCTCTCCATGAAATGGGTTACTTCAATGCCTCCTTCTCAGTCTCCGCTTTAATATCTTTATCAAACATCATCTGGGGATCACCATCAGTACTCCAAGTCAAAACTGTAGCGTTTGCTGACGATGTTAAGCTATCATAATCAAAGGTGCCCCTGATCACTTTAATCACTCATTAGTTCCAAACAATCTAGTTAATTGGACTCCAAACCAGTGGTCTCAGTAAGCCATTCAAATTCCACAGTCATATGTCGCATGGTAATATAACAGTGCTACAAGAAAGGAAATATAGTTTAAAGATTTTAGATATCCAGTATTATTACGAGATGAGATAATACTCTCATCTCTACTTGACTCCTGATTTGAAACATATAGGAAGATATATCATCCAATGTGAATTTTTTTGATTGAGCTTTATGAGATAGAGCAAGAAACACCTTACTTAATCATTCGAGCAATCTCTGCAATTACTTTCACATCAGATGAATATAAGCCGACCAGTGGCGTAGCTACCATGTAGGCAGGCAAGGCAATTGCCTCCGGGCCCTTTAGGGGCCCGGCGTCTTTGGCTGTCTCTTGTTTTTGCAATTTTCATTAATTAAGTAGGGGCCCGAACATGTTCTTTGACTCCGGGTCCGAAAAAGGGTAGCTACGCTAATGAAGCCGACCTTACTATTCGACGCTGCTATTCAATAGTATTAATAAGCTCGACGATAATCCGAACTTCTTTCATCTATTATCTATGTACGTTCCATCTGGACCTACCTGTTGTCATTAAACTGTTTCATTTAATACCTTTAAACAGAGACAAAGGCAAGATCTGCGTTATGACTAAGCTATTCACTGCCTTCTTCACCAAACAGTTACAATCAATGACATCAACTTCTCTGTTGAAATTCTTAGTTCCGATCTCACTCATGGATTGTTACTTCTGCAAATTCCAGCAAACATGTGCATTTAGAAGCTGTTTTTAATTTTTGTATTTACGTATTTGTTACTGTCGTTATTTCTACCGGTTCTTGTGTGTGATATTGATGGAACATCTCTTTGGTTAGCATTATGAAAGTTCTGTCAGTTCTTCAACCATTTGGAAAATAGATTTATTCAAGAAATATTTGAGTTCTTAATTTTTTCAATAAAGAATCCATGAGTTTATAGCAGATAGTCCAATGTATTATATAAACTGGTAATAGCTGTCCAGAACTTGCTTTGACAGAATACGAGTATTTCATTTCATCTGATTAACATCCATGCCATATTTTGTTGAATTATAAAAATTCACAATCGCGTTTATTTTATTTTATTTTTTTCGTCTGATAGTGACAAGCATATATGGGTAAAGTGGTTAAATTATAATATTTTTCTTTCTTTCCTTCGTGCCTATTTGTTGCTGTGTTATTCGATAGCTCAACTACAAAAGTTCTTGAGAGTTCAAAAGGTTGAGTTAAACTACGACAGAAGACTTACAACTTAAGTTTTCAGCTGTCGCCCTATATTTCTTTCAGCTTCCGCAAATAGGAATTATTTCAGATAGAACAAAATTAGTTTTATAGGAGACATTATCATTACTTGAAGCATCTGAATTGTGTTCATAGGGTTGCTCCAGATCTCCGATGTAATACAGACCTTATGTAATATAAGTTCACGATTTGCCCTGATTTGTTTTAAAAATAGCACCGAATAACAAAAGGAAATTATCATATATAGAACAATATACCGGGTGGTTATATAACCACCCGGTACTTATTGTATTCAACGCAATTTAAAGGGATAAATACTTACAGGACTTAAAATATAGCGCGACTTGTAGGCATAACGTTCTAAGCATTCTTTATTTAAAACTAAATTATATAAAAATAATGAAAATGTAAAGAGGCGTATTTTAGAAAAAAATAGTCGTTAATCGGTACAAAATTATAACAAGTATATTACGAGTAAAGAAGGTTACAGCATTAGCATTAGTTAAGGCATATGATGCAAGAACGCAAGCTTATAGAGCATCAGCAAAAAAGAAAAAAAAAAAAAAAACTCCAAACGCTTATCTATTTCAACCTTAAATTTATTTAAGCTATCAACTTCTACAACGACAGATGGAAGTCTGTTCCAGCAATCAACTACCCGCTGGCTAAAGGAAAACTTCTGCACATCTATTCTACAACTGTCTGTCCTCAATTTGAATCTATGCACCCTTAGGTTCTTAATCTGCGCAAATGGAAGTATCGCATCAGCATTGAGCCTGCTTAAACCATTCAAGGCCTTGTACACCTGAAACATACAGAATTTAAGCTCTCCTGGTAAGAAACCCCTTTGTTCCTCTCATCAATCTTTCTGCGCTCGTTCTAGCAACTCTACATCCCTCTTAAAATGAGACCTGACCATTGCCTCATAGAAAGGTATAATCACCTTGTCACTGCTAGCAAAATTACTATATATCATTGAGAAAACCCCATGACCTGCTTTGACAGCCTGTCTGCACTGCTCAGAAAACTTCATATCCGACTGCACAATTACCCCCAGGTCTTTTTCATTCTCCAACCTCCCTGAGTGTAGTTCCACACAGTTGGTATGTTTCTCTTGGGTTACTGCTAACCATATGGAGTATTTTGAATTTCTCAATATTAAACTTCATTTGCCACTTCTCAGCCCATCTACCTAAGTTTTTTTAGATCCTGTTGCAGTAGCATACCGTCTTTGCTATCATTAACAACCCTGCCAATCCTTGGATCATCTGCAAACTTGGACATTAAGCCTGATATACCTTCATCAATATCATTGATAAATATACAAAACAGTGGACCCAACACCGAACCCTGTGGGACTCCACTAATAACATTAGTCCACGAAGAACAGCACCCATTGATTACCACCCTCTGTCTTCTCCCAATCAACCATCCTTTTATCCATTGTAGCAACTTACCCTTAATACCATTCTGCTCCAATTTGTACAGTAGTCTTCCATGCGCAACAGTGTCAAAAGCTTTCCTGAAATCCAGGTATATGATATCAAAAATATTCTTTCCATTGTATTCCTTTGTGACTACATCGTAGTATCCAATCAAATTGATCAGACAACACTTCCCCTTAACAAACCCATGCTGTGTCTTAACTATTACTGCAGTCTTGTCTAGATGATTCTGCAATGAATCTTTAACCAGTGACTCCATTATTTTCCCCAAAACAAGTTAAACTAACAGGTCTATAGTTATTTGTCACCTTTTGAAACCGCTGTGTGAATCGGTGATACATTTGCACATCTCCAGTCCATGAGGACCTCGCTTGAATCTATGGATGCTCTCATAATTATGGCTACTGGTTTGCTAACTTCCCTCACTGCCTTCAGTATAACTGGATAGATCCAATCCATCTCACGTGCCTTTTTTATGTTTAATTTCAACAATTTCTCCTCCACTTTGCTCTCCATCATTATTAGAAAATCATTTAGCTCCCTGTTAGAGTTCAGTAAACTTCTGTCCTCCACTTCCTTACAAAATTCCTCATGTATGAATGTAAATGCAAAATACTCATTCACATTGTGAACTATCTCAGCAGGATCATCAACAGTCGAACCACCAACATCAAGCGGACAGATCTGGTTCATCTCCTTTCTTTTAGAGTTTATATAAGTAAAGAAGTCCTTGCTGTTTTGCTTAGCTAGCTTATATCTGCCATAGGCTTCTGTGTCACCTGCTAATTTGTATGCACCCGCGCATTTTTCTTCTCTGCCACGAGCCGCATTAGTTCATCTGACATTCATATAAAAAAAATTAAAAATATGCATGTATTTTTAAAACAGAAATAAATGCTGGATTGTAGTTACTATTGTCGAAGTCGTTAATGATGTTTTTCATCCCCTATCTAGAAAAGGAAAACAATGCTCATTTGTTACTTCATCGAAATGTTAATGCCGTTGTAACAATGAATGTGAGCATTATATTAAATTGCAGACAACGAAAAATACTGGCTTAAATTAGGCTAATTATTTTGTTTAAATATCACCAGTTAGAATTTTGTATGTAATTGTGTTCGTTTTCATTCCAGTTTATATTTTTTTTTCTCTTCGCTTCTTCCTACAGTTAGGCAGCTTGTACTACACAAGGAGGATTGGATTTTACAGCGGAGATATCCAGCGTTTATTTGAAGATATTAGCGTACTCAAACCAACTGTTTTACCTCTTGTCCCAAGATTAATGAACAAAATTTATGCAAAAGTAAGTTTGAAAATGGAGAAATGACTGATTAATTCAGAGCCACTTAACCGACTTCATAAATAAGTCATGAATCTTTTTTTCTTCTCTTCAGACCTTTTTATCCACTCAAAAGAGTTATTGAATATATGTTTGTTCACGTTATGTTTATCCTCGAACTTTGTACCTAAAAGGTTTAATCATATATCATTATAAAATATCTCAACCAGAAATCGAGTTCACTATATTTATAAAAATTTAATGAGCTAATTTTTAAATAAAATTAAGTAATTGCTACGCGTCCGCAAATGACTAACTGACATTGTAAATCTGGACACAAGTACAGCAATAACAGTTGAACCAACTGTATAATGGATAAGTGTTTCGTGGGCATTTTGTTACTACAATATACGTGATCAAATCCAGACTTAAACATTATACATTGAGTGATCACTGAATTATGACCACCCCTATGAAAACTGAATGCGACCACGTGAAGTTCGAGAGTGCGGAGTTAGTCGACCTACGTAGCATAGATAAGGTGTCAGTAGTTCAGTAGATAGTAAAATTTCGAGCGTGATGGTTAAAAGGAAGGATTTATCGGACTTTGATGAAGTACAGATTGTGGGTGCTGGACGAGCTGGTGCGTCGACTTCCCAAACGGCTGAACTGGTGGAGCGTTCGAGAGACGCCGTAGTTTCTATGGAAGTCTCCGTCCGTTGAGTACGCTTAGTGGTTGAATTTCAGGCGTCTGGATACCCCAATCACCTCCATTGCTGACCGCATTACACACATAGCTTGGTTGGCCATACCTCCCGAACGTTTCCGACATCTTGTTGAATCAATGCCACATCGGATGGCTGTTGTACTGAAGGCAAAAGGAGGACCTACGAAGTATTAGGTAGGTGGTGGTCATAATTCAGTGATCACTCAGTATATTTCTCACTATAACTTTATCCTTCACACAAAAAAATTGAACGAAGTGACATAAATGAAAACGCAGATTTAATCGGGAAGAGAATATACTGATTAAGTAAACTAACCCCTAAACGTTAAACTGGAATCTTATTTTTGACCATTATAACCAATCTTCACAACATTCGGGTTCCACATGGATCACAAATATCACAGAAACCGGTATATTCCGGGTAAAGTAAAATGACTGTTTATGAGCGCGCATATTTTTTAATAACTGTACTAAATGTGCAATCATAACATTTATAAAGCATTCCCAATTATCTTACCATCGGTACCATCTTAAATCTTACCGTTCGCAGATTAGATGAACTTTTTGTGATATTAGGCATTTTTAAGCTGTTAATGGAACGTTTGCTTGTTTGTGTTCTTCAGTAATAGAATCTGAATTAATTTGTGAAAATACTGATTAATCTGATTTTCTAATATACTGATTAACTATTTTTAGGTTATGGATGGAGTTAAGGGCAGTTTTATCAAAAAGTGGCTTCTTACCCAAGCATTGAACAGTAAACAGAAAATGCTGAAGAGGTATCCAGTATGAGAATTATTATCTCAGTGGTTCGAAAAACGGCCGTATTTTATTTTTATTTATTTATTGATTTATTTTTGTATTTATCTGCTTATGCACAGATACCAGTGTACGCATTTTCCTAGTTAACTATTTAAACAAGGCCACAGATAATAAACAGTTTATTATCTGTGTGTCCTTTAACCAAAGACAGAAATAATTACGTACATTGGATCTTTGACCAAACTTAATATCCGTATGACTAAGCACATCTATTACTTAGAAAAATTATATTACGATAATTTAAAAAAAAAAAAAACTAATTATAGCAAATGATGTATACAGGGTAGGCCAAATGTTAGTTTACCGAGAAATAATTTTGTGAAATTTAATTCTTGAAGTAAATTGCCTCATTAATATGAATATTATATTTAGTTGATATCACTAACGTTTAAATGAATTGTTCAAAGCGTTTTCAGTTAGTTACTTCTCAGTAAACTACATTACTGATCGGTAAATTGGCATATGGCCCACCTTTTTAAACTGCTAACTCATCGTTACCGCTGAATTTGCCTATAATTTAATTTTTATTAAATTACCAGTACATTAAATACGGCTAATAATAATAATTTGTTGCCAAGCACTGCAACTTCCTTGAAAGAAGTGTTTATTCTGATCTTTTGCATTAGAGGTTCATGGAATAGAGAAATGGTTATGCGAATTTAAACCTGATCTTCCTGTTCAACACAATTCAATGATAATGCCGTGTAATTATATAGCAACAGTTATGTTGATATGGTTGAGTCATCTTTAACCTTGAGAGAAATTTATACGCTATTCCAATAAGGACACACTCATTTACAGTAAAAATGAACTTTAATAAAGGGGATAGGGGTAGCAAAAAACCACAACTAAGAAAAAATTAACTCGCCAGATTTTAAACGCATGCAGTCGTGGTGGTGGTATAATACAAACTACTTCCACCTGCTGACACTTGGAATCTGTCAGAGCGGGTCTAAACAGCTATCTGTTAAATCGATTATCCAACTTTCTATTGAGATGAGTTTCATTACCATTTTGGACAGTGTGTGTGTGTGTGTGTAGATACAGTGTTTAGTGATTACTTTCTTTAAACATTCCTTTACTCATTTCTAGAGGAATTATAGCTAATAATACAATATGGGACAAGCTGATGTTCTCTAAGTTAAAGAAAAGTCTAGGTGGAAATTTAGAAGTGGTATTGACGACATCGGCTCCTATCTCCAAAGACGTGATGAGATTTTATCGCTGTGCTCTAGGAACCCATGTACGTGAGTAAACTTTCTCTCTTCATTGACAAGTGGTTTGTTAGTGTAAGCAAACGGTGACATTTTGTTCAGTGTTCGAGGACTCGAAATGTATCTCGGCTAATAGAGTGGACACGAGTGATTTTAAAGTTCATTAATTTAACAAAACGTCAACTTCAATTAACAAGTGAAACGTTCGTAAATATTCTGAGCTATAATGAAATTTGGCGGTGGGACAATTACCACAATAACCGAAAGCTCTTTGTACTGTATGTATTTAACATATTGTGTTTTACAATTTAACATTAAACTTGTCATTTATTTTATTTGTCTTCCGTTTCGCTCTGTGCTGCATTAGTTACTTGTCATAATCAACATTCTAATGCGAAGTTAGCTGAAATATAATTACAGTAAGAATAAGAGACACCAAACAATTCTGCAATTATTTCTGATGTATTTCTATTCTTTTAGATATTTGAAGCCTACGGGCAAACGGAGATTTTGGGAGCTACCATGACAATTCCAAATGATTATGATGGAGGTAAGTAGTTTGAAACAATATTATATAAAGGCTATTAATTAACATCGTTACATATTACTTCGCACCGGAATAATCTTATTTATATTAATGCAGTTAAAAAAAAAACAAATCAGAATAATGAGTTGTAATTGGTCAAAATCATTTGGACAATCCTTCATTTTAATGGCCCGAGAACTTCAAACTTTTATTTCTTTGATATATGTGAAACTCGCATTAAAAAAAAATAATAAATAAAAGTACTGTAATCACATTACCCTGATAGCTAACTTCTCAGTAATGTTACCTTCATAAGTTACTTCCAAATTTAGAAGTCATCATCAGCCATTTTCAATCCACTGCAGGATGAAGGCCTCTCCAGAAACTTTCCAGTTCCTTCTGTTTTGTGCAATGGCCATCCATTTACTATCCACAAACTCATGAATTTCATCTATCCATCTCCGCCGTTGTCTTCCAGGTTTTCTTCTAGCTCCTCTTGGATACCATTCTGTTATTTTCTTAGTCCATCTGTCATCATGTCTTCGAGCTATGTGTCCTGCCCAAGACCATTTTAGTTGTTTAGTTTTGATAAGAATGTCCTTTATTTGAGTTTGCTGCCTAATCCATGTGTTTCTCTTCTTATCTAACAGTCTGATTCCTAATATAGTTCGATCCATTCTTCGCTGTGTAGTTCTCAGCTTCTCTTCCATTCTTTTGATTAGTGCTCAAGTTTCACTTCCATAAATTATGGTGGGAAGTATACATTGGTTCATGTTTCTCTTCTTATCTAACAGTCTGATTCTCAATATAATTCGTTCCATTCTTCGCTGTGTAGTTCTCAGCTTCTCTTCCATTCTTTTGGTGAGTGGGCTTGTTTGTTATTGTTTGTTTGTTATTTGGTTTTTAGGAGCATTAGCAACTAAGGCCATATTGCTCCGGGAGATGCGGTGGTCATTTCCTGACCTTTCCGCATCTTCCGTATTTGGTGGTGACGGGCTCGAACCCCGGTCTAATCAAGAAGCGTGTGCTACGCACCGCTGCTCCTTCCCACCTGGCTACGGAGGCGCCCTTTGGTGAGTGGGCAAGTTTCACTTTCATAAGTCATGGTGGGGAGTACACATTGATTCATTATTTTACGTTTCAGACAAACTGGGATATTGCTCTTCAGTATGTGACTATATTTGCTGAATGCTATCCATCCAAAATTTATTCTTCTCTTGACTTCCAGCCATTTATCATTATTACAGCTAATAACTTGTCCCAGATAAGTATATGACTCCACCTTTTCAATTACTGCTCCTTCAATCATTATTTCCCTTTCCGTGGCATACTTGTTCATCATTACTTTTGTTTTAGCCATATTCATCTTTAGTCCAAAATCCTTACTAACTGTGCATAAATGATTAAGATTTTCCTCTAATTCTTTGGGATCGTGGCTTATGACCACAATGTCATCTGCAAATCGTAAATGGTTTAAGTACTCTCCGTTCACATTGACTCCTTTCTGCGACCAGTCTAATCTTCTGAAAGCTTCCTCAAGGGCAGCAGTAAACAGCTTCGGAGATATTGTGTCTCCTTGTCGAACTCCTTTCTCGATTTTAAATTTGCTACCGTCTTTGTCTAGTCTAATAAAGGATGTAGCACTCTCATATATTTTCTTCAAAATCATAATATATGGAGTATCTATGCCTTGTCTTTCCAGTGCCCGAAACATTGCCTTATGTTGTATGGAGTCAAATGCCTTTTCATAATCCACAAATGCCAGGCATAATGGTGTTTTATATTCATTTGCTTTCTCCATTAGCTGTGATATTACATGAACGTGATCCATAGTTGAGAATCCTGTCCTAAAGCCAGCTTGCTCTTTCGGTTGATTCTCATCAAGTATTCTTTCTAATCTGTTAGTAATGACCCTTGTGAACAACTTGTAGATATGGGATAACAAGCTAATTGGTCTATAATTTCCAATTTCTGATTTATCTCCTTTCTTATGCAGCAAAACTATGATTGCATTATTCCACTGCTTAGGCGTCACACCTTTTCTAATGCACTTTGTGAAGATCCTTGCCAGTTTTTGTGTTATGTCTCTTCCTCCCAATTAACAACTACAGTAACTTCATCTTCCCCTGGGGCTTCTGATGCTTCATTTTCTTCAATGCATGTTCTACGTCATCAGGAAGAATATCAGGCATGTCGTATGTGTTGCTAATTTTCGGTCCATCTTCCCCACTGCTGGCATCATTCCCTCGCTCTTTGTATAATTCCCTATAGTAGTCTTCTGCTATTTGAATTATGCCTTCTCTGCTATTCATAAGTGCACCATTGCAATTCTTCAGTTTCAGTATTATTTGTCTTTCTGTATTACTGCTATTGGCTACTTATTTAAATCCTTTGTTTTCCCTTAATGGTTGTAATACTTTGTGTTAAATCTTCTTATGTCCTCTCTGAGTCTCTTTCTAATGGCTTTGCATAACTCAGTATATTCAATTTTCTCCTTGTCAGTGTTTTTCTTGCTCTTCATTTGTCGCCTTCGGTTCATCATGACAAGTGTTTCTTGACTAATTTTTTCTTCTTTGGATTTCTTTTTATCTTTAGGTTTCTTGGGCTTTATCACTTTCAGAAAGTGTAATATTCCTCGTCGATCTCTTGGACCTGAGCAGTCAGCAGAAGCTCAAACTTGTTCTTAAGTTCCAGTACATACTGCTTTTTCTCCTCTTCTGTTATCTCAAAGACCTTTGTATTATTTACTCGAGTCAGTTTTTTTCCTTTCCTACATCAAGTGTACATCTTACCATTCTGTGATCACTTCCAACATTTACCTTATTCAGGACGGTAACATCATTCACAATATATCTTCTGTTAGTGCGGATGAAGTCGATTTCATTAGTTGTTAATCCATTTGAACTTTTCCATGTCCACTTTCTGTTCACCCTTTTCTTGAAAAATGTGTTCATTACTCACAATCCTTGATATTCTGCAAATTCCACAAGTCTTTCACCTCTTTAATTTCTTTCACTAATTCCAAATTTCCTATAGTTTCCCTTTCTTCGCTGTTCTGTCTTTTTCCAACCTTAGCATTGAAGTCGCCCATAATGATAGTGTAGTGGGTTTTCTGCTGATCTAGAAGACTCTCAATTTCGGTGTACATTTCTTCAACCTCTTCATCATCATGGCTCGATCTTGGTGCATAAATCATTATGACCTTTAGCTTGTACCTCTTAGAAATCTTGAGTATTATTCTTGACACCTTTGGTGATGTACTTTTGAATTCCAAAATGTTGTTTTTTATGTCTTTATGGACAAGAAAACCAACTCCACCTTCACTCCTTTCACTGTTTCCATTGGTGTACAGCAGATTTTCACCTGATAAACTTATAAGTGATTCATTTCTGCTTCTTGTTTCAGCCAAACCGACGATATTCCAATTCACATTTTCTAATTCCTTTTCCAGCTCTAATATCCTGTCTTCACCGAGGAGCGATCTTACGTTGTAACAGGCCAAGTTCAGTTTCCGTGCATGGCAGCCTGGTCGTACCCAAAGATTCTTAGCACCCTCTGCTTCCACTCTGATCCTCTCGCTGCCGTAAGAGGGGGGAGTGAAAGCCGCTGGGGACTGAGGGCCATTTGTTTCGTTGTGCTGTCAATATGCTGGAGGGTTTGGTCTTTTCCTTTTCACGCTGACCCAGCATCTTGAAGAGAACCACTCTACACGTTCGTTGCCACCTAAGTGATGTAACAGGGCTTACCATCGAGAAGGTGTGCATGAGTGGATTTTAGGGAGGCAGGCCAACCGGACTTCTCCTAAATCTTCGGTAATAGAAAGATATTGGATCCATCAGTGTTTTAGACAGTGTCTGATAACACACAGAATACCTGTTCCCCTCTAAGCCACTAGAAGGTGCTTACTTACTTAGAAGTAAGTAATGTTTATCAATTAACGTAACTCTCGGGTTAAAATCTTCTATATTGTACTTAAGAAGTTTTCACCAAAACTTCAACGTATGATGTTCAAATTATGGGTAGACGTGAGATGAGATTTATATAACAGTACAGTACTTGATAAGAGCACACGGATGCTCTGACAAAATGAGAAAATTTGGTACAAGGTCTGAAGAACATTTTAAATAATGTGAAATTTTGAGAAGATTTGGAGTTGCTGTTCCAAATTGATAACGATGTCTCTGCAGTGGGAACTGAGTGGCTACAGAATCGCAACTTCGACTAAAACTTTTCGAGGTTGCAACAAAACATGCGTTGAATATTTGACGTCAGCCTGAAGATTTGACCTTAAGGATTAAGTTTTGAACTTCGGAAATATACTTTGCTTTTTTTTCTTAAGTCATCTTTACTACAGGGATTTAGGAATAGAAAAAGACGTATTTTTATTGGACTGATTTTAACTGATAAGGCTCGACAAATATTTCTAAGAGATCCAAATCCAAAATATCATGAAAATTTATTTTCTGTGAGTCGAATTGTGTTGATTCCGCGTCGGACATACGGCAATAAGAGCTTTATGAATTGGTGAATGGCCTAAAAATTAAAAAAAAAAAAAAAAAAAAAGTCAAATTGGTTCATCCAGGCTTAGTTGAAACGTCTCGTTCTTTAACCAACACTCTGTCTAGCCAGATAATCAAGTCATTATGCATGCAAACTAATAACCTAAACAGGTTATTCTGAATGCGAATTTGGCTGTAAAAGAAAATTACATTATCAGGATTTTGTACTCCAAGAAATAAATTGGACTGGACAGTGAAGTTCGTAAATAACTGCTGAGCGGAAATTAACTCCAACCTAAGAAAGTTAAAGATTGTCAAAGGCAAGATACTTTCTGAATGTTTTTTCTTGATTATTACTGGTAACAGATGATGGAGAGGAAAATAAATAAATTAAATGCGCATTGCTGGCTTCACACAAATTTCTGATCATAAATTACATAACTTTGAAATCCACATAAACGATAAAATACCATAAATGTAGTGCAATAAATATCTTATAATCTATAATAGAAGATTGTATATAAAAGAAAATTGCAACAGGAAAATCGGCGACTCAACAAACTAATCTTAAAACGCGTAGATGTCCTTGCCTTTCATTGGCTTGGAAGGTTGCCTATCAGACGGCATGTGGTGTGTATAATTGGTTGGCTCGTAGTATTGATAGCAACGTAAATACAGTTTAATTATCTATATCATGTCCATTCCCCTTCTTCGCTGGGGCGTAGTTTTTTATTATCCTAATTGTAATGCTAAGAGAGCAAACTTCCTTCATTGTCAAAATCGCTATCCATCTAAATGTAATCATGCAAAATGCTGTTTGACTGGTAGGAGCTAAGTCAATGAAACACAAGCACATCGTGTCAAGGATTAATGAGCTGATTAGTGCTGACTTCTGGAGTTGCATATTTAGGGGGTGGAGTCGATGTTTCGACAAATTTTAAAAACAAACAATATAATTGTCCAAGTGCATTGACACAGCTGCTGAGGTCTTCGAACTCCACTACTGGTAACTGCAGGATATTTTTTTTATTTTTGGCGTTAAGTTGTTTGGGCTGTTCGTTTTGTTTTCCCGCTTATTTAATTTTGTGAACTGCTCTCGTGTTTATTCTGTTTTGAAAGGCTGTGGTAGAAATGTCAATGTCTAATGATACATTACTCCTGTTACCTAACCTTTCTTTTACGGTATGCAGGATCGTGCAGTGGTGTCTGTGAGCCCATTCCATGTTTCGTTTTGGCGGTCTTCTTGTTTGTAATAGCTATTTTATAATTTTATGCGGTGAACAGACGTTGAACCTAATCAGACACTGAAGTCCCTACAGAGAAGGGACCCCGAAGCGTTTCCTAACAGTTTGTACATGGAGGGCAACATATTGTGGATATCTTTGGTTTGATACATTTGCGAACAAGACCTGTTCTTCGTTAATAAATAAACTTCAAGTGCTAATAGTCATAAAAGTAAGTCATGTGACTTATTTAAAGAATGACTACCGATTAAAGCGGGAGGGGTTAGGTCGGAATACTTGACAGGTATGAAGAAATTTCAAAATCCAAACAAATCATAAATTAAGGACGCAGACACAGACAACTTCAGTAACCCTCAAAATGGTCTCTTGAGTTAACGCACTGCAGGTAGTAGACGGGCCTTTGAATTACTTAAAGCTTACGCGATAGAAGGGACTCCGGTAAGTGAGAATAAGAAAAATGTCGCATTGTAATTTTAAAAAAGCCTTTGTAAGAAATCATAGTTTGCTTTGAATTCATGTGGTAGAAAGTTCAGTCTGTAAGTTGTTCATTCTTGCTTAGTCATTCATTTACTGTATCCAGCTTTACTTTCGGGTAAAAGCACAAGCATAGACTGTCTTAATGCGAATGCAACTAAGTTTTGTTTTCACAGTACACTTTTTGGTCGCTAGTTATTCAATTCATCCAGTTGCCTAAATATAATATGCATGCATCAAAAATTAATATCACACGCCTTGTGCTTTTAGTTATGCATTTAGTGATTATACTAAACTGGATGGGTGATATTTTGGTTCCGTTGCAGGTCACGTGGGACCGCCATTAGTTTGCAATCATGTGAAACTCGTAGATGTTCCTGAAATGGGTTACTTCTCAAAGGACGACGTTGGAGAGGTAAGTAGTGTGCTCTGTATTCCTCTCTGACTTAAATTTTAATCCGTGAATGAGGACACTAGTTAAAAACCAGAGTAGATCCCTACCTGCACGCACCGTCTGAAAAATTAAAAATAATAATAATTTCGTGAACGATAATGACCAAGGCCAGTTGAAGTCACAGCTTATTTTCCATTACTCTCAATGACACACAGTGTACAAGGAGGCTGTACCATGCCATGGTTTAAGAATAAATGTCACTGGTGGGCGAAAAAATACACCCGGGAAAAAAAAAAAAAAAAAAGGGAATAATTTTCCGGATAAAAATAATACAGGACAACTGATGAGAAGGATCTTAGTAAATCTTAGAAAAAGGCGTTTTTTATATATTTTTAATTAATATTTATTTGATTTTATCCTCTCAGGGTAGGCCCGCAGTTTATTCAGATATTTAAAAAAAAAGAAGCTGCATAAAATAGTTTTCTCAAAATGAAAAAAAAAAAATGTGGTAGAATGTGTACATTAAGGATGTGTATTATAATTGTTTAATACTTTTATTTCTGATTTAAGTTGCCAGTAAATCAAACTGTTTATAAGTTAATAAATAAATATAAAAATCTCAATTACCATAGCAGTATAATATCATAAGGAAATAAAATAATCAAATAAATAACGGAAATAAATTATAACAAAGAATCCTTTAGGATAATCCTTACTAAGAAAGTAATATCTAAAGTTATAAAAAATAAATGAACAAATGTGGAACCTTATGACATCAAAAAAGGTAAACTGAAATTGATAATTTCATTATCAATCCACTGCAGGATGAAAGCCTCCTCAACGATTCATATTGAGGGAAATGAACCATAATCTGCCACGCTAGTCCATTGCGGGCTGGCAGGTAGATGGTATTTAGCAGTCAGGGGCTTGAACCCCTGTCTACTCAAAGAGCTACTGCACTCCCGCACCTGACCACTCGGCTACGGAGGCCGCCTCCCATAGCAATATACAATCCATTAATTTTGATAACATAAAACTTTATTGATAAATATCCAATTCATAAGCATTTTTACGACAATTGGATATATATCAAGATCATTGGACCCAAAATAGGTGGTATTAATACGTTTATTTCTAACAGATCTGTGTGAGGGGTCCAAATGTCTTTCTTGGATATTACAAAAACCCCAAGGCTAGCCAAGAATGCATAGACAAAAACGAATGGCATCACACGGGAGACATTGGAAAATGGTTACCGGTAAGTGAAAACAAGATACCTTAAGGCATTTCAATTGGTAGACAAAGCTAAGGTAAGACACTACTTTTTCATAAATAATTTAAAATAGTAAATAAGAAGGAAAAAGAAGACGTTACTGTACGTAATTTTACACGCACTAATTTCGATCAGATATTTGTCCGATTGAAATTAGTACCCACATTGCAATGCGGTAGAGGTGTTTTCTCTTTTGTTTATTTTCTTATTTCCCCCTGTACCTTAGTATTGCAGTCAGTGGCAATTGTTATTATTTTAGTACAACAGCTCCCCACAAGCACTAAGGTCCACAAGCTACCTGACTGCCTTAAAATATCACAATTTCCAGGAGCTGAGGGATTTTCCTGTATGATATATATGCGAATTGTCAGTTGCTCATGAGCAATAACACAAATGTTATAAAACAAAGTCATTCATTATACAAAACTACTTACAAGTAATTTTGTATAACTGGTATTCATTTACATTTAATCTATTCCATTTTCTCATTTAATCCGTTAAATCATGCTAGCTATCATTTCCATCAATTTGTCTCAATTAACAATATCGACACACACTCACTCTCTCTCAATTTAGCAAGATCAAAAATTTTATTTACAATTTCAACCAATAAACCAACTCAATATTAAACATTTCCTTATATTTCTCGTAATTTCCTCAACTTCAATGTTACTCTAAAATAATCTACAACTTTATCTAGGCACTCTTTCCAATATACAACACAGTTCAGAGGACTTGCATTCCTTCTCTTTCACGGTGAGGTTTCCTTGTGCGGATTCATTCCACGGAGTGTGGTGAAGTCTCTTTCTAGGTGATGTCTGCCATATAGCTCTTCAACTAGTCCTACAGTTCTCTGTTAATACTGAAGGAAATTACCATGGCAGTAGTAGAAGCCAGGACTCTATCTGACTTGCCTGTTTCTCAGCTTTTGCATTAACTTCTAGCTCGGAAACATGGCTGATGATAGATGAGCTAAACGTTCCCCAATAACATCACTGTTTAAACCAAGTCTTAACCTTTTTTCTACCACTTTATATATCCTTTCTTCCCAAAGCAATTAAAAACATAATAGATAAGCATAATATCAAATTTCTGTATGATTTGGATCTTACAGATATAATCAGGAGGGTTGTAATCGTGTGGTCGCTGTTGCGTAATGAAATTTCAGGTGGATTTGGCCAAGCCGAGCTCGGTAAACACAGGGTAAAACTCGGTCGGGTTGATGCTATAATAACATGAAGTAGGACTACATATATAGTCAACGATGACAGATACTGTACGAAGCAGAGTAAATTCATGAACATTAATCAATGATATGTTCTGTCAGAAGCAGGTAACTAGATCATGAAATATTGGATTGAATAAGGCAGATATCCTGATAGGGAAACCGGTTGGATACTGCCGCCATCTGTTAAAGATTTTTGGCAAATTGTTGAAAGATTTTAAATATTTATTTGCAGTTAAATCGTGTTCATTTCTAGGAGCTAAGTGGTGGTAAGACAATTAGGATTTGTTGAGGAATTTATCGGTAGATTGGGCAAGATTGGGATTTTTCGAAGAGATTAAACATGTCCTGTTTTTAAATATGACATACAGAGAAAAACCCATTTCTGTACAGTATATGTCAGGTTTAAACGACTTAGTGACAATACCTTTGATAGGCAAGGGCCACCTGGTTGTTAACAGTATTCTCTCTTTCTTTCTAATGATCAGCAATCAGATCGTTTTATTTACGAAGGTACTATCCCACCGAGCGAAATGTGTCCCTGAACTCATTTGTGCATGTCCAAGTGGTCGTGGTCGATTTGCTTAAAAAAAGGTTAGTTGGTTAAACGTGCGAATATTTTAAACGCTGTTCACAAAACCGGATTTATGAATGATTGAATATGTTACTGATTCGGTATTAAGTAGACATTTGATTACTATTGAATTTCTCATAAGTAGAACATTGAATTGAAATTTTATTGAAATGAAATTCCTCATAAATAGAAATAATAAAAGTACCTTGAACGGCATCAACCAACTGACTTCCATATTTTCTATTCATTCACTTCATCATCAGGACTAGTAAGTTCAAATTCGTTGTTTCGTCCGAAACATAACTGATATCTTCATCAGTGTCGTCAATTGGTATTATGAGGGGGTCACGCAGCTCTTCCATCACAGCATCCTTTCTCCAATATTCTTCTTCCAAATTCGATACACGAGCACAATATTTTTTCCAAGTTTCTTTGCCGATCGAAGTCGTCCACGAATAATTAATTTTAACTTATCTATCCACGGATATATCCTCACTAACATTTAAATTTCTAATATATTTTTTTTCAATCTGCCCATAGATATTCAATGGCATTAACATCGCAGTGGTACGACGGCAACCTTAAAATTAGGAATCTTCTTTTTCTTCAATCATGAAATCAAATTTATATATTTTATTTTGAGAATAGCGTTTTGGCAAAACTAAAACTTCACTTTTTGTAAGATAATCACTGAAAGCAATATTATTCCAGGAAAGCCAATTCATTATTTCCTGCGTTCTGAATGATGGGTTGGGAGATTTGTTTAACTGTATGGAATGATAGGGTGAATTGTCTGTAAATAAGACAGCCTTTTCAGGTAAATTGGGTATCAGTTCATCCGATGCCCATTTTTCAAAAATTTCCCAATTTATCTGACCGTGATAATCCCCGTTGTTATGTTTGCTTTGTACACTAAGTTTGAATTAGAATAAATCCCATTTATCAACTTGCACATAAAACTAAGTCGTTTTGAAGCACTTCGCCACCATTTACTAAATGTCGAATTGCAGTCGATTCAATTTTCATCAATATAAACGATAAGCCTACTTTTCTTCTAAATGTGCATTATTTGTCGCAAATACCTTGTTCTTTTTAAGTATAATTTCGTTTTTTTACATTAGCTTTATTTTACTTTGCGGTTTTTTTCCAAGAAAATCCAGTTTCATGAAGAATATTTCAAAGAGATTCTCTTTTAAGAGCAAAATTTATTTTCTCTTTTAGAATTTAGGTATTACTGAAACTTTTCCCTCTTTTCTCATTTAGTTAAAAGTCGGTTCGCTTTATAATTTCTCGATCGAATTTGTCCACAGAAGATACGCCACAACTTGTTTTATTTCGCTTTTTCGGATATTTAAAAGTGAGATTGCTTGGTATCTTCCCTCCTAATTTTTAATCCTTTTGGATTAATCGCGTGACAACACTTGCTTTGTTGCTTGCTTAATTGGCAAGCGTGGAACTCCATTTAGTGCTTCCTTATAAAAATAATTAACCACATTAAATATAATGTATTTACCGTGACTATGTAAACTTTTCCATCTTACATTCTTCGATTTAGATGGTAGTACTTCCTTCTATTCCTAAGAAATTCAAACTTGAGCGAACTATACAGTTTTTATGAGAAACGCTGACAGTTTATCGACGTCTCATCCTATACCTGAAATGGAATCGTCCTGGCATTTTGACAGCCACGGTCACATTTCTTGCAGTTTGACACTAATGGGTATCCCTCTCTTCATATAATAGCAGGACCTTAATAAATAACTTGAAAGTCAGCTGGCAAAGTGCCTGAGACAGCCTTGTAAGTCAACAGTATAGACAGACATGTATAGTAGCTTATGTAGGGCGGTACCAGAATGTCAGTTCAACTCTGCCGTGATACATTGCCATGTTACAGGACTCTGTAAATCGACCAGAAATGTGTGTTACTTTATGTTTGTGTAGTATAAGTGCTAGTTAGTTGTTTCACAGAAGGAAAACGATCGTCTGGAAACTCTACCCGCTTCCCATCTACTCCAACAGCAGGTGGGCATATACTGCAATTTAGTTGGTGCTTTAAGTTGTATATCATTCCTACCTTCCATTGTTGTATATTAGAACCAAGGAGTTCTGCTTTCTCTATAGACAAATTCAAATCACGAATTAAGTGTGCATTACCCATGCATAAGTAAACTCCTTCATACTCTTGGACATTTAGCCAAGGAATATCTTTTAGACGAATTAAGTCATTCAACTCATCCTTACTTGACTGCAGTGCTTTATAATGTTCTGGTTGATTGTCGAAATCAGTTAAAGCGGATGCTCCAGAAAAGTATGCAAGAAAAGAATCTTCACTATATTCATCACTGCTTCCTTTATTTTTGAATTCTGGCGGATCTGGTATCGGCAGGTCTTCGTTATGGGTAACAGGCTTTATGGCAGATGATATGATAGGATATTTGATGTTGTGCTTGCTTTTATGGACATCACTGATATTTCTGTCATGCAGAAACTGCAATGGTCAATTTGGTTGTGCAGATTTCGCCACACCATAGGAACACCGAAACATACTTTTCATTCTATGCACGTTTTCTTCCTCTGAGTTTTGTTCAAAACCGTCCACGCGCAACCACGTGGCATAAATTGTCAGGGTGATTCAGACACTTCCTTTCCTTCGCTTCTGCTTAAAACATTTAATAATATAATGCTAAGAAAACCACAGGAAATGCTTTTCTTAGCATTGTACTCACTACAGCTGCCTTTTCGTTACTGAAAGAGATGGGAGGCAGACAGACAAAGTTGAACGTGTTAACTCTTCCCAAAATTATTTCTATGTATGAACACATGCGCAGGCAATATTCATCATAATCTACTTCGCTGAAGTGTAGTAAAATATATGTATTACGGTTTTGAAATGAGAAGCCAGCCTCACTTAGAACTGTGTACACTGCCGAGTGTGCAGGTCATGTTTATGATGGCAGTTGCATCGTAGTGTAGGATAACAAAAGGGCTGACTAATATATTTTAAGCATCATATAAACTAAGATAACACTAAAAATTTTAATTATGAATACATTAATTAACACGTTAAGTTTATTATTATGGATTTTTCCACATTTAAAATGCAATATTACGAATTATTTGGAATTAAAGAAATGTTTGTTCATTTTGTTATCAATTCATCAGTCTATTGAAAATCTTGTCGACTCATTCGCTTAATAATTAATATTTTTCTTTCAGAATGGCTGTCTAGCTATCATCGATAGAAAGAAACATTTGTTCAAGCTCTCGCAAGTAAGTCTGCATTCTCAGTCTTTTTCTCTACAGTTCGTATGGCATTATTCAAAATGAATATTAAATGCCAAGTTCTTCTAGTAAGGATTAACGCAACTAGTTGCCGAGAATTCATTTATACAGTATTTTCACTTGTAGGTAGCATAAGTAATTTCTCTTCGTACAGCTGTAGGCTAACAGATTTCCTACTGAGAAATTACAATAGAGTAAAACTTCTGTTAAACCATAATAAGCCAATCCTGCAGTCAGGGCAAGAATTAATGTTGGAGATATCCGGTCCTCTTTGCTGGGAATGAGTGGCCTCCATTTATTTCGATTTGGGCCTTTACAAAGACAGAGGCCGGTGCATTGCACTCGTTGAACCCTCATTTTCCCTTGAGGACATGCTGCAAACCAATAACAGATATGGCTGTGCCTACGAAAGAAATTGAATAATAAGAGGCATATGCCGAAATTTGTATTTAGGAATGAAATAAAAGGTCTGTTTATTTATTTATCTCAAACGTCGAAGAGACTAATGCTAGATTTTCCTCCAGGATACGCTCTAAATAAAAAGATGTATACTGATTTAGAAAAGCATGCAGGAATAAGCCGATTTTCGAATTCTATAAACTAAAGTTACTTAAGTTCTTGAAGATAGTGAGAAGGGTTCTCTTGGAGTCTTTTAGTATACAGTAGCTTACGCACTTCATTTTGCATGCGATAATTATGTTTATGGCTGCAAATGGAAATTAACCAACACGAACTTTGGCACAGTTGATACACAAAAGGTCTCCATGATAACCTAGCGGTTTTTGCCACTTGTCACTCACCCCAATCCGGTTGAGGATTGGGGTGAGCACTGTCTCAAAGCACTGTCTCGTTGAATTACAGTTTGATGATTTGCTAGTCTATCAATTCTAATTATTGCTGGCTTGATTTGAGTGATTCATTCAGCAGAGGTTCTAATTGATTACTGGAACTGCTATTAGACAACTAGTTTTGTTATTCAGAACTGAGTGTCGAAGGCCGCCTGCAGATATCACTTGTTCAGTAATGAAGGCTTATATTTGGATTGAAGGTGGGCGCTGCAAGTAGTTGTGAATTTGCAAAAATAAGAAATCAATACTGATATATGAGTAAATGAATAAATAACTGGTTGTTAGAGTTCTTACCCGAGTATTAGAATATTCCTTTTTGAAAAGTAAAATTGTGATATTGAGAACGCAGTGCAGAAAATTCTGAGACGACTTTGGCAACGAAGTTCAGAAACTGTAGCATTAGCGTTTCATTTTAATTTAAGAAACGATGTTCATCGATTTAAACGTTTATCAAAATGCGAATCAGTTTTACGTTGTTTTTAACAGGGGGAATATGTAGCTCCGGAGAAGGTGGAAAATGTCTATTCTCAGTGCCAGCTTGTGTCCCAAGTGTATATTGATGGATTTACTGATAAAGTAAGTGTTGGGAGTATTCGTTTGTTGGATTCAAAATTTACACAGTTACAATAACAATGTTTTGATAATATTCAACCAAATACTTTCTACATCATTTGCCTTCGAGGCTCAAAGCACTAGTTTAGTATCATCATAAATTAATTTGTAGGCACCATAACTTTCCATTTGCTCGAAAAATGTAATTTCAGTTGTTTCTTTCAGGACTACATCGTGGCGATTGTAGTTCCAGAAATGGAAGCATTTGTTAATTGGGCAAAAAAGATAGGTTTCGATACAACCAACCTGGAAGAGCTGTGTAGAAATACAGTAAGTAAGATGCCCTACTTGGTATGAATAGTATAAGAATATTAGTAGCATGAGAATTTTTAGAATTTATGGCTTCTTCAGGGTGACAAGTTGTGCTTCAATAAACCACCGCCATGCTGTGGCGTCTTGATAAGGTAATATGTACCCTGGTTAATGATTATTTATTTTTATTCTTTCTAATTTTTCTACGCTATTGTAATCTATTTAGCCTCATTATTTACATAATATTTTTCATCAATTTTTACTTAACTCAACCGCACCTTTTACAAAAAGCCATTTATTAATTATATAACAACTTCGAATTACTGATAACGTTTCAAATTCTGCATGTAGGGATAGGGAAGAGGTCAGTGAAACTTTGAAAGACGCCTAGTAGAAAATCGCGTCGCTAATTCACTTTTTTCTTTTTTTATTGCGGCCTCGTTTTGTAATGACATCCTGTGTAGTTCCGAGGAAAACATGTCTGGTTCATACCTCTACGTGGAAGGTTCTTTTTTCTGTCTGACCTTGACATTGATTGCGACACGTGTATGGCCGATTTTAGATCGCTGCGTAGAATATTTTTCTTTTCTTCTTGCTTTTCTTTTAATACCTCGCTGAATAAAATACGTCACTGCCTTGATTGTAAACACAGAGTACCGCAAATGAACGAAACTTAAATAGGAAAATATATTTTATGACCACCTCTTAAATAACTAGTTTACTCGTTGACTAATCGCCTACCTTCGTACTTGACCTTATTTAAAACACACTAAAGCAGATGGAAACAAAAAAAAAAAAAAAAAAATACCCAATCACATTTTTCGCAATTACTTCAAAATAAAAATTCACTAAAGAAGGGGATTTGTTCTTACTGGTATCGCGTTATCTTTCACTTGGCGTATAAGCTATCGGTCGTGCTTATTGAAGGCCTGAATATTGGCGAGGTTGCGAGTCGGAAATTTGCTGATAGTGATGTCTGGTTGTTATTTTCCCGTTGCTCCAATCTAGTAATGCGAACGAGAAACTTATTTCTTGTGGCACCACCACGCGATACTTGACCTATCGCCTTTGGTTGGTGAAACCGGTCGACGGATCGACCTCTAGAGTGTGGACCGGACCTTACTGGTAACAATTTAGGAATTTTCAACGTCAGTAGTGGATAATTTAATTGCCACTACTTTCCAAGGTGATGCAACGGTGATCCAATTAGTTGCATTTTGGAGGAAATAAGTAACCGAGTGATCACGAGCGATAGTAGAGCAGCACACACCCATTGAGTAAACCGTGGATCAAGGTTGCGTGACTACTAAATGCCATTAATTATTGTATTCATGATTTATTGTAAACTCCTCTGAATTGGTGGTTGATGAACTCTTGCACACGAAATTATGCAGGATTGTATACTAAGCTCTGTTTCTGTATGTCACACACGTAACATACAGAATCAGAGTAATACGCCGAGTGGCAAGCAAGCATGCCTAAATATCTGTACAGTATTCTATCCATTTCAAAATTTGTAATATTTCCATACTATAATATTTTATACACGTTTTTAAGTTATCCCTTAACTTTTGTTTAGTTCCTGGCGGTGGTTGGCATGTTGCAATAGCATTATATATGGATTATACTATGTATTGGACATTCCATTTATATAATTCAATATATTTTTTTATTTTAATAATGTAATGAAAGATAGACACTTGAATCAATAGAATTATTACTCACATTTTTTAAAAATTGTAAGTATACCGACTCATTCTTATGCATTTCAAAATGTAATTTAAGTTTAATTTAAAACTTCGGCTTTATATGGCTGAGACCATTCGTTCTATATCTATCGCTTTCCAAACTGTGAAGTGTTTTCTATAATTGAAGACATTATCTTTGGTGACTAACGTCCAGCAACATCAGGTGACAGCTTTCCAATGAGACAGACCTGACTGATATAGAAACTGAAGCAATTTTGTCATCACTGGCAATGGACCACCTATTGTTCGACCGCAAGCTAAAATACTAGACATTTCCATACTTAACCACTCCGCTTCGATATAACCAAGCTTATATCGAAGTTATATCCGCTTATATCAGTCAGGTCTGTCTCATTGGAAAGCTGTCACCTGATAAGCATAGGAGTAGAAGAATCCTTTTTGCGAGATATAAGACAGGACTGAGTTTTAGAAGGATTGAAATTAAGTTATCTTTGCCCCACTGGAGAATTATCTGGAGATCAGCATTTAAGGATTTGGCAGTGGATATTCGAGAAGTGAAAGCTGTTTTAGCAGGGCAAGGTTTCTCAAACTGTAAAGTGGAATGCCATGTGCTATCATCAGCAAAACTAATGGATAGGATTTCCAGTCAATGGAAGAAGGTCATTAACATACAAGAGGAAAAGAGTGGAGGAAAGAACTGAACCTTGGGGAACACCAGCATTAGTGGACAAGTTAGAAGATAGAGCCGTCTACCATCACCTGCAGTGAGCGGTTAGAGAGAAAACTGGATAGACCGTTACAAAGAACAGCTGGGAAATCATAGGAATGAAGCTTATTTAGAAGACCTTTATGCCAAATACAACCAAAAGCCTTTGAAATGTCAAGAGAAATGGCTTGAGTTTCACTAAACTTTTCCATTGAATTAGTCCATAAATGGGTAACGTACGCCAGAATTATCACCAGTGGATCGACACTGACGGAATCCATACTGGCGATCGTTGATCAGACGGAAGGTTTCTAGTTAGTTTAAAGGTTGGCGGTTAATTGATTTCTCCATTACTTTAGAAAGAGTAGAAGTAATTGCAATGGGACGATAATTGGATGGGAAGGATTTGCCACCCTTTTTAGGAACTGGCTGGATATGAGCAAATTTCCAAGCAGAAGGAAAAACACCTTTGGAATAAGAAAGTGAAAAGAAACAGGCGAAAAAGAACAGGAGTAAGTTCAATAGCACAGGTTTTGAGAAAAAGTGGAGAAATACCATCAGGACGTGGAGTTTTCTTAGCATCAGATTCATCAAAATTCTTCTGACATCCTTGTGACGGAAGACCACAGGAGGCATTGAATGGAGTCCGTTGGGAATGGTTTGAGGTGATTTACCAAGATCATCAATACATGAGCTGGAAGAAAGATAGGATGCTAGCAGGTCAGCTTTATCTTTGGCTGATGTGGCAACAGAACCATCTGGTTTTTTCAGAGGTGGGAACAGAGATGGGCAAAAATTTCTGCCAATAGCTTTGGCAAGAGACAAGAATGCTTAGCTACCATTTGGACTAAAAACAAGTTTTCTACTCTTAGCTTGTTCGCAATCTAGTTTGGACTTATTAATAACTGCTTTACAAAGTATAAATAATACTTAATAATAGTTTGTATTATTACGCAATGTCGCTTATAAAAACGTAGTACTGGAAATATTTTATAATAAAAATTCAGAAATATTATAGGATTTCAGATTATGTTGAAAGGGGTTTGCGAGTCAAAAAAGGTTGGAACCGCTGATCTAAGGGATAATGATGTTCTACTTTTAACTAATCTTCCAACTTCGACGATCTCAGTAAATCTTACTACCTTCACACACATCGCACTATGTGCTGCATTTGGTTTCTTTTTCAAACGTTTTAATGTATGAAATCATTTAAAGCGCAAACATTAATACCGTTTTAAAATATTTCTGTAATTTGATACTATATCTACGTGTATTCAGCGTATGCGCCATTCACAGTAATTATTTAAAGACTCTTTCCCAACTTCATAGTGCCGAACATTTGTGGGAACGAATTATTCTCGATCTAATGTCCTTTCAAGAAAGTTATTTGTCAGTAGAATTATTTTACATCTTCTGTGCATTATGCAGGATGGTAAGGCTAACTTGAACCATGAATGAATCTCATTGTAAAGGCCAATCATGCAGAGAGTCCTGAGCATCTCAGTGTCTGGTCCCGGATATTGACAGATGAGATGAGATGAGATGAGATGAGATGAGATGAGAGAGAGAGAGAGAGAGAGAGAGAGAGAGAGAGGACAGTAGTGTGTCTTCAATTCTTATTTCAGAATTTTATAACACTATTAGGTTACTCTTTGTGATTATTTAAAAAAAAATTAATATATTCACGTTTTAAAACTTATTTCAGAAATTACGAGTGGAGTTTCTTGAGAGGTTACACCGAACAGGAAAGAGACGGAACCTCAACAAACTAGAACAGGTAACAGAAATTACTACTGGATTTTCTTTTCATTTTTACAATAATAAACCGCTTTATACTATTACGAAAAACAGTTTGAACTGAAACTATGCCATTACGATGGTATAAATATTGTAATTGTAGTTTTCTTTCAACGTCTCTTTGTCCTTTATTTTCAGACTAAAAACCTTCACATAAATCTGGAACCATTCTCAGTGGAGAACGGTATTTTAACTCCAACCCTTAAACTGAAGAGGAATGCAGCAAGGCAACACTTCCAGCAAGTTTTAGAAAAACTTTATGAAGAAGGTGACATAATTTCATCCCGAAAGACAGTCTCTTGAGATGGTTGTCCAATAAGTGCCTGAAACTATTTTTTTAGAAATCCGAATCCATTTTCACTTAGCCCGACTCAAACACCCACGAGATGCGCATACATCACTGGGCATTCGGAAGCAGCGCATGTCTGCAATAATACTACGCTGATGTTATGGAGTTCGATCCCTCTTGCCATATTACCAAACTGTCTAAAAGGAAGCCAAGAATCAAAGTATGGATACACGTTCAGTGGTCACCAAAGTTTTTGTAAAATATGAAGTTCCGGGATTCATTACGAAATTTTCTATTGTTTTTGCGAATGCCATTCCTCATACACTGCTAAGAAAACACAAATTTGCTCAACAGCCCATAAATTCGGCTGTTGAGCAAATGTTTGTGTTGTACATTGTTGTACTTGAATTAGTATAATTAATGGCCACGTGGTGCAAAGAAGCCTATGGCTTATGCTGCACAAGCCAAAAAAATAATTAAATAAATAAAATAACAAAAATATGTAAAATAAAATAAGAATAAAAACAAATTAATAAGAAGAATAAAACAAATTAATAATAATAAGAAAAATTAATATGATAAAATGAAATGGACAACATATGCACTTCCCTCCTCCCTTAAGTAATTAGGGTTATTGTTTTTTGGTTTTTAGGAGCATTAGCAACTAAGGCCATATTGCTCCGGGGATATGCGGTGGTCATTCCCTAACCTTTCCGCATCCTCCATATTTGGTGGTCACGGGCTCGAACCCCGGTCTAATCAAGAAGCGTGTGCTACTCCTAGCTACGGAGGCGTCCAGGCAATTAGGAATCTGAGGAATAACCATTTATCATAACCCCCTGTGAATTCAACTTTTTCCAGCTTATAAAGTAACCAATTAGGCGGGACTGAGTCAAGTGCTGAAATCAAATAAACAATGTCGAAATTATTACCGTGAAGTCCAGTTCTTGAGTGACCCTGTCAAAATAGCTAACTAAATTAGTTAAACATCATTTTCCTTTTACAAAACCATGCTGAGTATCCTTCAGAATTCCATTTCTAAGTGATCCTGAATTCCACCTTTGATCGTTCCCTACTACTGAAGTTAGACTAACGGGCCGATAATTTCCCACTTCACTCTTAGAAGCGCCCTTATATATTGGAGATACATTGGCACTTTTCAAATGCAATGGAATCACTCCCGAGTCCAGTGATGCTCTCATAATTACCCTCAATGGTTCAATGCACTCACTTCCGCCTCCCTTAACATTATGGGTAAACGCTATCAACCCCAGGAGTCTTATTGGCCTGTAGGCTAGAAATTATTTTCAGTAAATGTGTGAAATTTCGACATCATTAATTACATTTTTTTCAATTTCACTCCCATAATTTCTCATTGACGT
Organism: Mastigoproctus giganteus; assembly: GCF_048544385.1. Lineage (NCBI taxonomy): Eukaryota > Metazoa > Arthropoda > Arachnida > Uropygi > Thelyphonidae > Mastigoproctus > Mastigoproctus giganteus. The sequence goes on from NC_143582.1 coordinate 61,825,988, forward strand.
GAAGCGATTATCTTCTGTAAATATCCATGCAAAATAACTGTTGAGTTCATCTGCAACTTTTTCTGTCATTCTCGTTTGCATTTTATGTATGTGAAGAATTCCTTATTCCCACTCTTTTGCTCTCTTTGCCAGCAATTTCTCATAATCTGCCTTTGCCAGTCCAACCATTTCAGTGGCAGTATTACAGATCACTTTGTAGCTGTTATAGACTTCAGTACTTTTTATTGCTCTATAACGTTTTCTTCTTTTTCTGCTGAAGTAAGTTGGCAACTTCATTATTCGTCCAAATTGGAATCCTCCTCGTGGAATATTTTTTCAATGGTATAAGCATTTAAGGCTTCTGTGATGAATGTTTTAAAGGTATACCATAATTCAATAGTATTCACTCATTTTATTGACACTTCTGACGTTACTGTATAAACAATTAAGACTTGGTGTTCTTGTATAGTTAACTACCCTGACACAACTCTTAAAGTTATTGAAGTTCGCTTCCCTGGCATTAGCTAATCGCTTATTTGAAACGTTCCTGCCCTCAGAACATCTTGCTAATTGCGGTAACAAATACTCTTGAGGTATGTGTAACAGTTAATTTGACCGATATTATCAGATAAACGCGTATCTATATTACCCTTGTCCCCCCCCCCCTCCAAACTAGAAGTTTCCCTGAATAATACTGGCAAAAACTCTTGCACCACCTTTGTTTAAATATATCCCGTCTCTACAAAACAGATTCCTTCTACCTACAAGTGTGGGCCAAGCCGATAGAAATTTCCCCCCAAAAGCCTCGAGTTAATCCACAAGCTTTTCAGTATAAGCATATAATCCATCCTGTCGTCAGAATCACATTTAAGAGATTCTGACCGTATTATATGGACTATATTAAACGTTGTATGCGTAGTAAGTGCAGTATTGGACTGACGCTTCATAAAGATACACCTAACGTTTAAAGGACGCATTAGAAACCAGTTACAGGTGCGTCTTATATTTGGACCAATACGGATCATTCATCTGCAGCGTTACAACTGCTGACCAACTTGAAAAATTTAAATTCTTAGGGCCTACCATGACAAAGTAGGAAATATAGAATTAATCCATTGGAAATTGATGTTATGGCGCCAGTGCGCAACAACATCAAAATTTAAGGTATATTCATCCTTACATAATGTATGTTTTTTAGGCATTTTAAGCAGGCAATGAAGTCTTATACAGTACGGATGCTAATCACATATACGTAAATATTTCTTTTCCCCAGAAAAGAAATACATTTCGTGAAAGACATCTTCAAACGTCCTAAATTGCGATTGCTTCTAGAATCACCTTAGAAGAATCAGAGATATTATATTGGAATAAGTTGGATGTTTATAAATTCCGATTCAAGTTTATTTCTCAGAGATATTTTTTTTTAAATTATGTCCTCATAATATATATTTTTATAAACTGAAGCGCTGTATGTTTCGTTAAAAGAACTGTAGTTAAATATTACAGAATAAAAATATATATATTTGGATAAACTGTATTTACATGTGTTTCATTAAATAAATCTCAAACTTTGTGGAATTTCATTATTTATTAAATCCGATGACCGTCAATTGATGGTCAAAGTACAAATAGGGGGCTTTCATTTTATTCAAAATTCTTTTAAAATTTGAATATTATAAGTGGGGACAAAATTATCGACATTGACCGCACCACTGTGTATCCCTCCCTCCCTCCCTCCCAATGGATTTACTATAAAAAGAATCGAAACCTTGACCGTAAAATCATATAGATGATATTCGGTGTAAATTTTCCTCACGTGTGTTTCTGATTGCATTACCATGTTTACGTTGCGATATAAATGCGAGTTAGACCAAGTTATAGTGGATCCAAACCTCTTCAAGAGCTCCAGATAGGCCACCTACTTTGGTCGAAACCGATCTATCTTGCCATTTTTAATCACTATTTTTTGGGAGCTTTCAAATATAGATGCGACATTTCCTGCATTCGCCACATCAGATGAACGTTTCAAACGATGATAAAATCGCAGTGTGGGAGTGCCTCAGACCATGTTGTGGCAGACGCTGGAAGGGAATCCGACAATTTGCGTACTCATCGGATTGACATTACGACCGCTATGCCATCTACACACAACTACAGTTGACACATCGAAGTCAGTTCCTGTGACCGGTTAGAATGTATATCATCATACAGTCCTCGTTCTTCTAACAGTTCCCCCTCTGTAAATGCCATAGCAATTCATGCAGCGTTTAATAAACACTGCAACTTCGTCCCAGTACGGTTTGTACATACAGATATTGTCTACAACTGAATTCAGGTTCGCTGCTTGAGACTTGAAAACATTTGGATAAAAAGGAGTGAAGATGGTAGTAATCAGTTTTGACGTGTCCAAACCGTCACAGCTTTGGTGGATCGCCAGTATTATGAGGAGGTGACGTTATTGGCGTATAATTATTTTACATTTCTTCGTAGTGACTGTGCTGACAGCGAAAAAGGGCGCCTCTGTACAACACTCACTGTGGCAGTCTTCTATCGTACGAGATGATCGGATCTGTAGTCTACGAACTGATCCCAGCGAACATCTGGTTTCTAAAGCTGATGAAGCGATGGTAGAATCTACTAATGAACAGAACCAGAGGTGCTTCTGTTCACTGCGAAGAAACTGAGACCACTTCACGGCAGCCAATAGAAATCCGATGCGATGTGGAGAGAACTAAGACCACAGATAAGTTCGCCGCGTATTATAGAAAAATAGTCACAGCCAGGATTGACCATCAGAGTGCTTCGTCGCTGCAGCTAATCAGCATAACGGAGAAGAAACGTAAAATAATTATACATCTTTGGAAAATTCTTCAATATATATAATAAAGAATTTGATCTTCGCGTCGTTAAGCGAATAATTTTATTTCTTCGCTTTGTTAGACGCCACTAACCTCACCACTGCACGGTACAGGCAATCAACCGCAACCAATGCAATTCGGAAACACCACAACTGATTGAAACGATCAACATTTTCTTACCTAAATTCGGTTCTGCGGTCCCAGATGTGAACCTAAAGGAGTCATATGCAATGTGAAATACGGTCCACACCATAACTGGGAAGAAGCAGCCGAATTCATTATCGTGTAAGAATCACCACATCATTTGCAAAGAGAAATCTCTCAGAAAAATCGAGGCTGTTTGAAGGAATATACCACAACCATCAAAGAAGCCGAGCTCGGCACGTTACCTCTAGCCATTCAAGTACGGAATAGCAGCAGCAATGTCAACCGAATGAATGAGCGAATTACAAGTTCATCTTCGCACTTCGGCCACGAAGTAGTCCGATTCAATCCTATTCTGCAGTCTTACCTTGATGAAGACGTCATCGTCAATACGAACGTTGGAAATGTCATATCGCATTTTGAAAACTCTCGACAGGTCGCTTTTAAACTAATGCAAGTGCCAGTTGGAGATCTCTCAGGGATCGGAATCCAGTATCGCTTAACTCGACTCAAACATCCATAAGTTGCGCACACATAACTGCGTTCTGAAGCACTGTACGAAAAACTGTCTGTAATAATACTACGCTGATGTTACACAGTTCGATCCCTCTTGCCCTACTATCAAACAACAAAACATTTCTTCTCCAGTAGATGAACGGAAGCTAACCATCGCTGAAACAGCACTTCTATTGAGAACGGCTGATTCTTCAACTTATCACTCAAATGAAGGCCGTATCCCACAGGTTCCGCTGTGTAATGGGAGATGTAAGTCCTTTGACCTAACTAACGCGGAGCAGTGGAAACATAAGCTCTTATTGTAACATACAATCCCTTGCTACTTTCCAGAACCCAATATAAGAAATGGTGGATTTCGAACGTCTTTTTGGATAATACTCCCATCTTAAAGAAATGCTAATGATTCTGTGGGCAAATCTCATGCTCCTCAACCTCATCCTCACCACATAGAAAACTTCAAATTGATAAACTGAACATGGAATTACAAATTTTAAGACATCCTTATCGTATAAAATATTGAGCAAATGGATTTCCACAATTCAAAAGAAAAGATAGCCTTCATATCGTTATGGTTGACAGTAGAAATTTCCTTGTTTTTCTGCAATTAATCTTATAAACTAAACGTATAAATAGTAATCAAAGCTGTACTGCCACACCAATGACACTTATTGCCATCGAAGAACTTCAAAGAGAACGGCAATTTATAGCCAGATTTTCTGTGACGTCACAATGAGTGGTGTCATGAAGTGTTCAAAATTTTTCAAGTAAAATCTTTCTCCTTTCCGTTATCAATAAATGTCATTGTTTTCTGTTTTTTAGGAACTCCATTGTTTTCAGCTAACTTCATTGTTCATTTTCTCAACTTGCAGACCATTCAGAATGTTGGTAGTGAACTCGTACATCACCTTTACATAAGTATGATTTAATTAACGTTTTATTTAATTTAAGCTGAACTAATCAAAATTTATTAGTTTCGTTGAATTCTAGTGTAGGAAAACGGTACTGTTTTAAAAGCACAAATCTCATCATGAATCCTTTGGGAACAATCCAACAACTGGCTGCGTACTTGTTTGTTTATTTTATTTTGTTCAATATCTGAAATTTCTTTCCCCATTCTAGGAGAACAGCTTTGTGGTGAGCCGTAAACATTCTACAATTTTAAGATTGATAATCAGGTAAGTTTAGGGTTGAGACCTCAGGATACGAGAAATTAAATTTCAGGGCATATGCATCTTTCCTGTACATAATTTCAAAATTAATTAAAAGGAAATTATCACTTAATAATTAAGTGATATTAATTATTAATTCCAGTCATTTTATTTTTGTTCACATAAAAATTAAATATAATTTTAAATATCTTGGATAACGTACTATGATCTTTAGTCATTTCCATACCAACTCCAACTTGTCTAATACACCGTTGTCAACTCATGAGAAACATCTTTGCCACTTAATCAAAATTTCACGTTTATTAATGCTGCTCGTGTTCGGTTTCATTTATTTCTATTTGAATAAACAAGTCAACATACAGAATTGCAGCAGCTCATAGAATGAAACCCTCGTGAATATTCAGAAAGATAATCCATCCAAGTTGCAGTGAAACGCTTTGTTTCTGCGCTATTTTAATTATAATATTCAACTGCGTCTTACACAGAAAACAAGCACTCGCAATTACTACTCCAACATGGTAGAGTGATATGTCGGGGGGGGGGAAGATGTATTACGGTGCTTAAAGTTCGGTTAAAAACTAATATTCCAAAGTCACTCCCAGCTAGATCATATGAATCCTTTTTTGGGAGTGTTATCTCATTATAAAAACGCAGACCAAATAATCCATAGGATTCGAAAGAATTGAACGTGTAGTCTGTCGAATTAGCAAAGAGCAGCTACAAAAGCCAAGGGTTCTAATTCCGTTAGCAATTTTTCCGAATTTTTTTTAGCAAAGTGGTTGAGTTAGTCGTGCTTAGGCGAGGCTAGCATTATTTATCTTCTGTACCCCCCCCCCCACTCGCGGGTTTTGATTCGATTATACCAAACGGACCGAATAATGCACGCAATTACCGACAGTACACGGACTCCTCATAGCCTTAATTGCTTAACCACAACTGCTAAAGGAACAATTTTCTTGTCCGATGCAGGTACTGTTATTAGGTTCTTAAAGCGGCAAAGTAAATTAAGCGCTGAGGAATCAGTTTATGGTGTTTGTAACTGATCACATTCTGCAGTCAGTTTGTTGTTTGCTGCACAAAAAATGAGTTTCGGGAAGAAAAAGCGCACAACTCCAGAGATCGAACAACTCTGCCACGTTCTGAAAGGAAAATAAATAAAAAAAATATGGTCGTTATTAATGAAATTCGAACTCAGGCTTTTAGATCCGTCGGGTAGGTTGTTGGGTGAACCTATTCTTTTGTTGAAATATAACTTGTCCAGTTTAAAGAAAGATATTCGGGAGGAGCTTAAAACTTACTTCCGGGTCTGAAATGCCAATATATAAAGCCCACTTGACTTTGATCGTGTCACAAATTGAGGGGGGTATACACTGGTGTGGAAAACGTAAGGGCCAACACTATTTCTAAAGGTTACAAGCACAAAATCAAACGAAACAGCCTGTGGCGATTTGCATAACTGTGGCCGTTCAGTAGAAAGCTGGTGCACATGCAAAAATTTCAATCTTGATGAGAAGACTCACATGAACAGATAAAAGCAGCAGTTACGTGCAAATTACCGAATGATGAGCACGATTGTTACAGACGTTCTATTGGTTTCATACAGTGCTACAGACAAGGAAATGGCCAGTAGACAACATCTGGATGACTTTACCCGGGGTAGAATAATTGGGAAGCTCGGTCGACGAGTGTAGCTGCACAGTTCGGTTTCGCCCATAGTATCGTCTGACGTGCGTGGTCGGCCTTCAGAACGACAGGTACAGCTGTTCTGGCGGTCGAGGTGTTCTCATCTGGGGAGACATTATCTTGGATGGACGTACACAACTCCAGATACTGGAAGGCGTACTGTAACCGGTACGCGGTACTGTATCGGGATAATCCTTCCCCATGTGCTTCTGTTCCGAGGTGCCATTAGCCCCGAGTCCGTGTTTATGGTTATAAAGCCACACCCCATCGCATGCAGCTGTGATATGCTTTTGGAAAGTGAGGACATTGTTCGTATGGATTGGCCTGCCCGTTCCATCGATCTTAATCCCATCGAACACATGGGATACTCTGGGGAGACCCCTAGCGGCATGTCCACACCCACTAGAAAATTTTCACCAGCTCAAGATGGCGCTGACAGAGGAAAGGAAGATGTTACCGCAAGAACTTATCAACAACAATGTTCTAAGTATGTACAGGCATTGCAAAGCCTGCATCGACATTAGGGGTGGCCCTTCCTCCTACTGAGGACCACCTCTTCCCTTTGTTCCATCTTTGGCAGTGATGCATCTGTATCATGGCAGCCAGTCGTATGTTGCCATTTTTGAATAAAGTCTGTATCGTTTTGTTTCCGTTGTTGTATCGGTGTTTTTCCTTCATCTCTATACATCACGAGGTTCCCTTTGGTATGCTTTCCCATATCCAGGCTACTTCTATGTGAAGCGACATGTGAAAACCTTACTGGTCCTTAAGATTTGCGCACCAGTGTATACAGGTTGTCTCAAAAATATTGGTACAAACGTTTAGAGGAGGTAGGTCTAAAGGAATGTGAATGACTTAGGAACCCATAACCAGAAACGTCACGGGAAAGTAGTAGCAGAGTAACAAGAAGCAGAAAGGACACAAGACAGTAATTAGTGGCAAATATTTATTTGGCATAATATTAACAATGGAGTACGAGATGGATGCATTTCATGATGTTACAACAGATGCTCGAAGGTTCCACCATGAGACGGTGATGCATGCGTGACACCGACGCAGCATGGATTGGCGGACACGGTCGAACACACCTGGAGTTTCTTTAACAGTAGCAGCAGTGCAGAAGAGTCTCGCCACGAGATCCATTTCCATCTCCACAGGCGATTCATACACGATAGATTTGAGGGGCCCCACAGAAATAAATCAAGGCTCGATAAATCAGGTGAGCGTGGGGGCCAGGCAACGGGTCCACCACGGCCAATCCATCGACGCCCAAAACGCCTGTTCAAATGGTCACGAACACACCTTCCATAATGGGCAGGCGCCCCATCATGTTGAAACCAAATGTTGCGTCTCCCTTTTGCTGGAACATCGTCAAGTGACCCTGGTAGAACTTGTTCAAGAAAGATCCGATATTTAGCGGAGTTCATGCGGGATGGTAACAGGTATGGGCCGACTAAGCAGTCACCGACCATACCTGCCCACACATTTATTGCGAAGCGATGTTGTGCCGCACAACAACAACAACATTGCAGACGAAACCAAACTTAAGGACCAGACGACAGAAAAATCACGGAGCGATCAAGAGATCGTGAAAATAGCCAGCGAGCATAAAACACCTTTCTCCTGCAAACCAATTCACGATAACACTTACCGTATATCACGCAGGTAAAATCGCCTGCAAATGACATCGCCGAAATTAATGACAACTACGAAGTAGCATCCATTACTTCACGACAGCAAGTTTTAAATAACGGGATTAGAAGGCGACACGTCAGTGACAGTCACTTATATATCAGCCAGCTTGGTAAACAAAGCCAAGCTTAAGCTGGCACTAAGCACTCAGTTCAGGTAAATATAACCGCCGACGATGACCCAGACAATAATGAAGATGCAAAGACAGACCCTACCTCTAGGACTGACTGAGAGACTAGGAGAGCAAGTGGATTGAAAGAAGTACACGACAACTAGTGCTCACAAACGGAAAACGCTGAGAAGGGTACAAAGCGATACTCTATCCCACCCCTGGGCCCTTCACTACCGGAATTAACAGCTCTCGAACAGATGTTTGCCCTGCGCAGTCAACTAGAGAATTTAATGTCCAAATCAACGGTAGAATCACCACCGGTCGCAGTTTTGAAATCGTACCAATTTGGACAAAACTGGAGACTATAACAGTAAACCAGCACGTAGAACAGGAAAGGGCTAAGGCCAAGTTGGAGGCATACCTAGACGAGCGGGGCAACCAAAGGCCACAGCGTACCCCCTCGTATGCAGACGCGCGGAGAACTGCACCCAATGGGACACAGCTACCAAAAGCAAGTGGACGCCCCTTGGGGAAGAAGACATTGATCAAACAGCCAAACCTGGTCGTTTTAAGACCAACAACGCAGGATACTGCGCAAACAATCGAACACCTCAAAAACAACGTTATGAAAAATCTAAATGAAGAACTGAAAAATACCAAAATCAAAAGTATAAGGAAAACCAGAAACGTGGGAGTGGTCATAGAGATTGAAACCAGGGAGGAAGCCCAAGAAATTATGGAAAACCCAAAGATCCAAACTCTAGGCCTCACTGATGCAGCCTATAAAGAAAAGGGCCGTCAATTGTCATCTTCGATGTAGATAAAGACATAACCCCCTCCGAGATCACCGACGTAATGTACAAGGACATCTCCCGGACCTGGGCTGCAATAGTTATTGGAAATCCAGAAATCACAGCAACTAAATTCTCAGCACTGTGTACAGCCTGTGCCCACCTGATCAGCTCCACGGGATCCTTTTACGTGATCTCCTTATATTGTAGACCAGGCGAAGAGATTACCTATGCTATCAGATACCTGGAAGATGTCCTAAGAACTCTGCCATACGCAAAAATCATCATCGGAGCCGATGTCAATTGCCGATCACCGGTCTGGCATAGTTTGACACCAGACAAGCGGAGCACTGCAAATGGACAATAACTGGAAGACTTCCTGGCAAACTCGTCTATGACAGTCATTAACCAACCGAACAATCCTCTCACGTTCTCAAACACCCTATGGGAGGCCACTATTGATATCACTATGGCCTCAAGGAACACTGTCGGCAAAATTTCCAACTGGAAGGTCCACGAGGCGTGGACTACATCGGATCACAGGGTTATTTCCTTCCAGCTAAACCGATCTCTAGCTAGATCCCCAGGCATACAAAGTCATGTTAAATAAATATGCAATTGAAAAGGCGAACTGGGACGTCTTCAGGACAACTCTAACTAATGAGACCCAACCCCATCTACTTCCCGACAACGAAGATGCTCTCCAAAGACAAGTCACTGATCTGGTCACAACCGCCTGCAACTTGGCAATCAAAAGGAAAAACCCTGCTTCGGGATTTGTGCCCGGGTGGAGCCCAGAGCTGCATAGGTTGCGCCGAGAAGTCATTATAAGAAGAAAGACTTTCCAGCGGTCCCAGAGGACCTGGACAGCACGTGAAGTGGAGGCGTTCAGACAGAACTACAGGGAAGTGCGAAACCAGTACACGGCCCTGATCCGCAAACGAACACAAGAACCCTGGCAACACCTGGTCACCACCACCACGGGCAATACCGACCCCCTGGGGAGTGGTGTACAAAATCACCAAACAAATTACCCAGGGGAGAGGTCACCACTGCAACCAAGTCATTACAAGGTACGGAAGCAACCACCTGGCAGCAATCCATAACAAACATTTTGGACGCCATCCTACAACCAGCAACAAACCCAATCACTCAGGAACAAAAATCCCTTTGTGCAGAGAATGAGACTTACCACACTGAAGAGCAGGAATCTCCCTTTGATAGGAGAAGTACAAACTGCTGCGGCCATAATCAAAGATAGGAAATGCACAGGACCGGACCTGCTGGAGCAGGAGATTATAAAGAAAACAGCGTATTGTGCCCCAGAATTAATACTTCATCTATTCAATACCCGTCTACGTAATGGTCACTACCCAACAGATTGGAAGTCGGCCAACGTAAAATTAATCCTGAAGATCCCGACGAAACCACCTGAACTCCTACCGTCCCATCGCTCTCCTGTCGGTACTTAGTAAACTCTATGGAAGGCTACTGTACTACAGACTTCTCAACCTCAACAACAATGCAAACACGGCTTCTCACAGACAATTTGGATTCAAAACGGAGCACTCCACAATCTCCTTGAAGCACTAGGAATTACCCAAAAGAAATATTTTCTGGTCATCGCTGTCGACTTTGCTGGGGCGTTCGGCTCACTTTGGTGGCCGAGCGTCCTAGGCAGACTGCGCCAATCAAAGCTTCCAGTAAACCTATATAACTCAATCAAAAGCTACCTTTCCAACAGGTCAATCACTATCAATACTCCATATATGAAAATCACCAGACAGGTCTACAGAGGATGCACACAGGGCTCGGTTCTGGGCCCATTCTTGTGGAATCTTGTCCTTGATGAATTCCTTTGCATGGATCTGGGAGAGGTCACCTCTCAGGCCTATGCAGATGATCTTACCACTTACCATCACCGTTACCTGCGATTCTAGAGCACGACTGGAGACTTTGGCGAATAATGAACTACAGAAGCTACAAAACTGGGCTAAACACAATAACCTCACCATCTCTGCCACCAAAACAGATTCTATTCTTCTCAAAGGAAGTCTCAATGAAGCCAGACCGCCACAGAAAAAATCGACAACAGGACCATAAAATTCTCCAGTCAACTTAAGTATCTAGGAGTTATCCTTGACAGCAAACTAAATTTCCAGCCACATCTTAAATATCGAAGAAGAAAGATACGCAATTACACCGCCCTTGTCACCAGGATCTCCAGACGACACGGGGGACTCAATAGGCACATACTGTCCTTATTTTATAAAGTGGTATTTACCCCCATTATAACGTACGCAGCAGGCATCTGGTACCCGAAAGCAATCACTGTTAGTGGTAGAAGAATCCTCGACTTTCTGCAAAGAAAACCCCTGCTCGCTACTACCCTTGCTTGCTGCACTATCAGTACCCATGCTCGGCAAATCCTGGCAGGCGCCATGCCACTGGACCTGGAGGTGGTCCGCTGTGGACTACTCAACCACCTGTTCAAAGCAAATTCCAAGACCATCCTCGACTTCACAATAAACCCCGCAAATGACAGAACAACAGAAAAGAAGCGTGTCCTCACGCATCTGCAGCAGGCATGGCAAGTGAGATGGCCTACTTCCAACAAAGGCGAATTCACTAGAAAGTTCTTCCCTTACATTAACAGGGTGTTCCCCAGGCTTCCCCCCTGGTTTTCACCTGGCGTTTATGCTACATACCTGTTAACTGGCCATGGATCAATAAAAGGAAAACTGACGGCACAGGGAATCATCGATGACCCCACTTGCACCTGTGACGCGACTGAGAGTTTGTCGCACCTTATGTACGACTGCCCCCTGTATAAGGATCTCCGCTGCACCTTCATCACTTCCTTGACCTACATACCCAAAGACCAAGAAACACACCTGCTTGATAGTAGAGAGGAATATACGGCTTTTACGCGTTTCGCACAAGAGCTCTTCAGCCGAAGGGAATCCTTACCTACAGTTCGTGTACCGGCACCGCAACGGTCCCAAGGAAGACAATAGACTGTTTGAGACCATGATGGACTCCATCCAGACTAGACAGTCATGAACTTGACCGTCACACCATCAAACGGACAACTATCCGACGATTGGAGTTTGAAAGCTACCATTGGATTGAATTAAACCCCTGGATTGGACACCACGCGATGTGAACGACAGAGGCGCCAAAGGGCGATCCTATCTGTTCTCCCTTGTTCAGTCACTTTCGACCCCATTCGTTCCCCTTCACCTGATGGATGAGTGTCCATTGATTGGTTGGGGATGCCTTCGCCTATATCCCCTTACTCTTACTTTCATTCCCCCTCTTCTTCTGTACACCACTCTATCTAATCGCTTTTTTTTATTTTAATTAATTTATTTATTTTATTATTATTATTTTTTTTTTTTAAATTATCTCCGCTCAGGAAGCTGAGGCGACCCTGACGGAGACTAGCCAGATAATTATGGGTAGCCCGTCCACCTCCGAATGGTGTGTGCGGGCAACATTGGGTTCCACGAGGAGCCCTGTGGCCAAATAGCAGGACACACAACAGAACTCAACACAATACTACACATCCAACACACAACACTTTTCTAGCATCTACAGTGTTCTGTATTTCTTTACAGTGTTCTGTATTTCTTCACAGTGTACATACGGTGCAGATGTGGGAAACCACAGGTGGCGCCCGACCCTAACACTATGCAAACTATGTGCCGCATGGGGGCGCACACCGTGTGGGTTGTCGTGAGCGAGCCCACACATGAGCATTGTGCTAATTGAATAAGCCTTCCCGAGTGAAATAAGCCTCATCCGTGACCAAAACATAGGCTGAAAAATTCAAGTCTTGAACACTTTCCTGGAGAAACCACCGCGCAAAAGCCACACGTGCAGGATGATCTTGGTGGAGCAGTAACTGAACCCTTTGGAGATAAAAGAGGGTCTAAGGAATCGTCGGGCCAGACACGCTGTACACTGCAACGAAACACTCCTAAGGCAGAGGCAACGGCACGTGTGCTGGTAGTAGGATTATTCTGGAGGGCATTCAACACACTTTCTTCCATGGCGTGAGTTCGCGTCGAACGTGGTCTGCCCGCACTACTCCTGTTATCTCTAAATGACCCATAATCGCACAAATTTTGATTCACACGTGCAAACAAGCGGTGGTCCGGTACATGTCTGTCTGGGAAGTGTTCTCCATAAATTCGTTGAGCGGCTCGCCCATTGCCCTCTGCTAATCCATACACTAGGTGCACGTCTGCCACCTCACAGTTCGTATATCGATGCATGCTCTTATTGTGGCAACTACTGCTTGAATTAGTAAACCAGAAATTTGTTGTACAGAGTGGGTGGAAACATTTTAAACCTGCAAAAGTTCAAAAAGGCGAAGGCCAACTGGTTTTACTATGCAGGGTTTATTTCTGTAGAGATTTTCTAAAGGTGGATTGAAAGGTATAACTGAATGGTATACGAGGCACAACTTTTTATCTTAACAGCATGCTTTAGTAGCAGTGTTTTTCTACGTAAAGTTAGTGGGGGCTCGTGAGCATCAATGTAGACTATGCGTGGGCGACATTCTGAATGCACCAAGTGCAATCCTCAGTTTGAATGGGGTCAAGCCAGCCTAATGCACTCGTTCTGGCAGAATCGTAGATGGGAGCACCGTAATCGAGACTGGGTTTGATTAACGCCCTCTTTAGCCGAAGTAAGGAGGTACGATCTGCATCCTATGTTAGGGTCGATAAAGTTCTGAGTGTGTTTAACTTTTTTAGACAGGAAGTAGGTATATTTTTACAATGATCTAGGAAATTTAACTTGTTGTCAAGGGTTAATCCTAGAAATCTGAAGTTATTGGTGACTGGGACGTTAGATTTTTGAAGTTCAGGATTCGGATGAAAGCTGCTTTGTCTACAATACTGGATAGCAACTGTTTTCTGCTGCGAGAGTCGATAGCCATTGATGCCGGCCCACTGTTGTTTTTTATTAAGTGATATCTGAAGGTGTCGGTCAATGGATCTCGTATTTTGGGAATGGAGATGTAAAGGTTAAAGGTAAGTTTGAACTATATTTGGAAGCTGTTTAGTGATAGGATCTATTCTAAGAGCAAAACGAGTGGCACTCAGTACTGATCCCTGTGGAACACCTTCCTGAATGAACGTTGCTGAGAAGGCATGTTGGTTTCGAACTTGAAATGATCTAGTATGTAGAAAGTTTTGAATAAATAGAGAAAGGTTGCCCCGTAAACCAAAAGTTCTATAAGTACTCCCTGTCTCCAGGTGGTGTTAAAACCTTCTCTGTATCAATTGATATCATTATTAGATGTTCATGCTTAACAAAGGCATTACGAATGGCGAATTCAGCTTTTACCATGAAATCCATGCACGACCAATTTTGACGAAATCCATATTGACTATGGCTCATTACATCTTCAGACGAGTCTTCTGTGTACAATTTTTTCAAGAATTTCGCTGAGGCAGCTTGAGAGAGATATTGGTCTATAGCTGAGGGTTGGGTGGATTTTTTCCAAGCTTTAGGAAAGCCAAAACTATAGAGATGCCAAGAAGCTGGAAAAAAAACCTAGTATTATGTAATAAATACAATCTGGCCCGGGCAGCACTATTGTGGACTGTTTTAATGGCATGGAGAAGTTCAGAATATTGCAGAGGTTTGTTATATGGAAGAAGGTGGGCAGAGGGAAAGTTAATAGCATGTTTTTCTGTTATTTTTTAATTCGTTGGAATGATGTTCTATAAGCTGATGCTGCAGCGATTTCAGCAAACGTATTGCCCAAAGCATTAGCAATATCTAAGGGACTTGAAGATCTTTTAAAGACTGGACAGATCTTGCCTGTTCCAGGAAAGTGTTGGAGGTGTGGTACAAAACTTACCAGAAAGTTTTAATTTTTTTTTCCACATTATTTTGGTATCAGTATTTCTGTTAATGCTCAATGCAAAACGAGTCCAGGATTCTTTCTTGGCTTGCTTTTGTATGAAACGTGATTTTGCCCTTAACTTTTTAAAATTAATGAGGTTGGCTGTGGTTGGATGTTGTCGAAATAAGTTCCAGGTTTTATATTTTGCTTTCGTGCATTCCTCATTCCATCAGTTATCATAATGCTTTTTGCCCGGAGAATTTGATAATGGTATTGTGTCTTTGGCCACTTTTAAGAGACGTAATGTAAGCTATCGCATTATCATTATGCTGGAGGCGGATTTTTTGCTCATCAAGAGAGATAATTTTGCCCAGTTTGCTCGGACAAATTTACATTTCCTGCAGGATTTAGTTGAAGGCGTCTGTGCTAATAGAAATGGAGTTCCACTAGAGCGATTGTTTGTTGGAGTAATCGTGGAAATGTGCTCCTGTTCTTAAGATTATTTAAAGTTTTTTAAGCCACCCCTTGCTATAAAATTATGTGCTTCTTAAAGACAAAGTGTTGATGAGCTGTTGTGTTAAATTTTGGGTGTCGGAATCGTGGGGTTGTGTTGATATCATTGAGTGAAGTATTCTCTTTGATTATTTGAATATTATACAGAGTTAACACTGGAATATATACCGTTGTGAAATTTCCCATAGACGTTTCATGGGAGAAAATGGCTACATGAGAAATTTTGTTTAAAAATATCCATGGAGATGGAAAACACTAACTAGTGCCATCTCAGTAATACATAGTACTGAATAATATTAAATATAATATAATTCAAAATATACATATTTTGAAGTTGTGTGATTATCTGTCGGGATATTTTGAAGAAGAGAAATCTATCCAGCTATAAGATTATTTATTTATGGCTTTTGTTTCTTCACTAAAATATACACTCTTAAACATGGATACGGATTTGGAAAAAACTTTAACTAGACATTCTGAAGCAGAGAATTCGACTTCCGGATCAGAGTTAGTGGATTCGGTGAGGAGAAAGAAATCTCCAGACAATGTCAAAATGTCTAGAGGTAAAAAAAACCCGAAAACACCTAAAACGCCCAGGGTGCTTGCTTCTCGGTTGGACAAAGATAAAGACAAGGATAAGGATAAAAAATCCTCATGTGTGGGTGGAAGAGTCTACCCCATCAATAGAAATGGATGTTAATCTTATTACTTCTACGATTAATACGGATAATCAAAATAGTTCTAGTGAAAATGATGTGGTTCGGGATTCGTCATTTACCGAGGGTTTGGACCTTGGTGGGTCCCTTGAGGCTTCTGCTGTGTATGCAGCGGTAGGCAAAATCCGAAAGGTGAGGTTATGTCAGCTGATTCAAGCAAAGTAACAAAGTTGGCCTCAAATCGCATCCATAGTTTGTGGGCGGATTTGAAGGCAGTCACAACAGCTTTATTGATTGACAATGAGCCATTAAAAGCTAAATCAGCGGAACTAGAAATTCGAGCAAATCATTTTTATCAGCTAATTGGAGAAACGGGCAGCTCCTCACAGATTATTTGCTGATGCAGTTAGGCAGAATTTGGTTTGTGAGAATTCTAATGGTGATACTATTGTTAGGGAGGCTACTGTGAGGTGCGCAATGGGTGTTGCAGCTGCAGATAAGGTTTTCCATGTGTCCTCGGTTAGTCATCGTGGTATTTCGGACCCTAAAAACATTGTTATACTTAGACCAACAGAGAATTCTTCTTTGGCTTCAAGCCAAGACGTCAGAAATTCGGTGGCAGATGCAATTAAAAAGGATTATAAGAATATGAAAATTAAAAATATTCTTCTCCTGAGGAATAAAGGGGTTTTATTAGAAACCACAAACTCAGAAGATGTAACTAGGATAGGGAATGCTTCAGCTTTAAAGGAAGTTGGTCTATCGATCGAGAGGCCTGAAATGTCCGATCCAACAGTGCTTGTATACGGGGTGCCCAAGGAGTTTACAAAGGACGAAATCCTGAGGGATTTATATTATAAAAATTTTAAAGATTATGAATTTACTCAGGATGAGGTAAAAGATGAAGTAACATTCAGATTTAATTCTGGATCTGGAACTAATGCAACTAATTGGGTCACTGGTTTCAGCCCTCGATTTTATAAATGCTTGTTTCATAATGAAAGAATTTTCCTTGGATTCGGTTCACATGGGTTTCGGAAGTTCACGGTGGTGAACAAGTGTTTTAGATGTCTGGGTTTTGGACATGGTGCACAGTCATGTTCACACAAGACTGTTTCTTGTGGTCACTGTGCTAATGGGGGTCATGTTTTCGCTGAGTGCCCTCACAAGGAGGATCCTCCACAATGTATTAATTGTAAGAGAAGAAACAGAGATTGTAATCACTCTGTAAGGGACATTAAGTGTCCTGAGTACATGAGAACAGTGGAATTAGCAAACATGCGCATCAATCATGGATAATAACTCCTCTGATTTTATCTCTGGAGCTTTGCAAGGACATAGAGATTTAAAAATTTTGCAAATAAATGGTCAGCGCGTCGGGCAGTTGCTGATGAAATAAGGGTGATTGCCTTGGAGCATTGTATAGATATTGTTTGTATCCAGGAGCCATTTTATTCTTCACAAGTGGGAGGAGCAGCCCATAAGATTATGGGTTTTCCTTCTTCTACTAGAATAGTAGCAGCTGTGGATGTTCCTCCAAAATCCGCTATTGTGATTTTTAATCAAGACCTTGTGGTAACGTCAATCACGGGTTTGTGCTCGGCGTGTATGACCAGCATTGTATCTTCACAAGTTTCTTCTTTCTGCCTGGTGTCACTGTATTGTCCTCCATCAGAAAATATTCAGATAGCGCTTCATAATTTGGAAAATATTTGTTTAAGATATGCATCCCATAATCTCATTGTGACTGCTGATTTTAATGCAAAATCACATTTTTGGCACAGTGGATATACTGATGTGAGAGGGAACCAATTTGAAGACCTCTTATTATCTCATAATCCTGTTGTTCAAAACCTTCCAAATAAGCCGTTCACCTTTTCAACTGTAAATGGAGAGTCTAATATTGACGTAACTGTGACATCTCTTCGTATGTGCGATTCTATTTTGAATTGGGAAGTCAATTCTGGTTTAGTAAATAGTGATCACCGTGCAATTTCATTTGATCTCTGTTTCGAAGTAAGGGAAATGAGCTTCGCTACGAGTGATCTGTCTAGATTTTCTATGGACCGTGTTAACTGGAACAATTTTAAAAATTATTTGACTACAGTTTTATTGTGAGATACCCGACAATTGTGAGATACCTGGAGAGAGTGTAAATGATATGACAGCTTATGAATATGTAAACTATGTACAGTATCGTATTTTCCAGGCTTGTGTACACTCCACGAGGAGAAAAAGGACTAAAAAGTTGTCTGTGCCGTGGTGGACTCCTGCTTTGTCTTCTCTGAGGTCTCAGGTATGCCAGGCTAGGAAAGTATACCAAATAAATAGACATCTCTCTAGTGTTGATGTGGAATCATTTAAAAATGCCTATAAAGAGAGAAGAAAGGCTTTTCATAACGCTATTGCAAGAGAAAGAGAACTTGTTGGCAAAATTTGGTAACAGAGATCCCTGGGGTCTCGTGTATAAATTTTCTCGTAATAAGTTGCTTTGTGGAGAAATATACAACACTGTATTGAACAATAATGATGAGACATCGGATTGGTTTTCTACTGTGGAAACGATTGTTAGAAGACTATTTCCTCAGGATCTTCCTCAAGATGATTCACCTGAACAAACGGAGATACGTCGGATGAACTGAGTTTACAGGAGAAGGTGACGCTGAATCTGAACTCTTCAGTTTGGTGGAGTTGGGTGCAGCAGTAGCTAAATTGAACGTTAAGAAATGTCCAGGTTTGGACTTAATTGAAAATCAAGTAATCATTAAGTTTTATGATTACTTTCCTCAAATTATGTTAAATTTGTTTAATAAATGTTTCACTGAAGGTACTTTTCCAAGACTGTGGAAGATGGCACTGCTACAGATATTGCATAAGCCTGGTAAGCCCAGGACTGATCCGAGAGCATACAGACCAATTTCTCTCCTGGCGAACATGGGTAAGGTTTATGAAAGGTTACTTACTCCCAGAATTTCTGCGATGTTAGAGGATAAGCATCTGTGTTCTGCTCATCAGCATGGATTTAAGAAGGGGGCACTCTACAGAGGACGCCATAACATCTCTTTTAAAGTACATTAAGGATTCTTCTGAGAAATATGTTCTTATGGTCTTTATAGACTTTGACAAATGCTCCTTCAAACTATTTGAAGGAGCATTTGATTCGGTATGGTGGGAAAGTGCCCTTCGATCTCTAGTGCTTGCAGAGTGTAATAGTTACATTTTTAACACTATAAGGACATACTTTCAGGACAGATTTATTACTGTGCGTGCACGTCATCTGTCATATAGTGTCAGTGTCTCGAAAGGCTGTCCTCAAGGTTCGGTTTTGGGACCTCTCTTTTGGAATGCAGTTTTAGATCAGTGGCTTGTAAAGGAGAGTACAGAGTTTGCTAAGATAGCTTATGCTGATGACCTTGTGATTGGAGTTTCTGGGCGCTCCAGACTTATATTGGAAAGATATAAGTCTGGAAAAATACAGTCAGTTTTAGATGATTTAATGCAGTGGGCCAATTTGAACAAATTGAAGATCTCTGCAAGTAAGACCTGTTTTATGGTTTTTAAGAAACAATTTGATTACGGCAGACCTCCAAGAGTTCTTTTAGGTGGAGTTCAAATTCCTTATGTGCTATTTGGGATTAATCATAGATGACAAACTTTCCTTTTTACCACATGTTTCACAGCTAAATGTAAAAGTAAGACACTTTACAGGCTCCATTGCTAGGATTTCTCGTAAGGAGTGGGGATTGAATAAGAGAGTGTTGTCATTGTATTATAAGGTTGGTTGGTTGAGTTTTATTGGCGCATCAGCAACTTAGGCTATAATGCGCCAAAATCTTGTCAAAAAAATTAGTAAAAACATTCAGTGACCTAATGAATTAGGTCACTAAATCAGGGTATAAAAACAAGTATAAACTGTAAAAGACAAATATCAGTAAACAAGTAACAATAGTAAATCTTAAAATAATGTTTTTTAAATATGAGTAAAAAGGTTTACTGATTTTAGGAAACTAAAAATAGCAGACACATGGTCATTGTCGGATAAAATCTGACTGAGTGTATAGGGCTCAGTCAGATGGTTAAAAGCGGTAAAACGAGCATTTCTAAAACTGGTACAGTCACATAAAATATGTTGAACCGATAGAATGGTGTCGCACTGCTCGCACATAGGAGGGTCATCAGCCCTCAGCAAAAAGGAGTGTGTAATGTGACAATGACCTATGCGGAGCCGAGCAAGAACAACTTCCTCTTTGCCATCCCTGCGTAAGCTGGACCGCCAAGGATGGATCACAGGCTTAATTCGACATAGTTTGTTTGTCGTAATCAGTCGATGTCACGAATATTGCCACTGAGATTGTAAATTATTACGGATCACTTGCCTGTAGCCTGTATAGGGGACTAACAGGTCAAGATTATCCGTCAGGGCTGCCGATTTGGCTGCAGTGTCAGCCAAATCATTTGCTCTAATCCCGATGTGACTGGGGATCCAGCAGAAGCGGATATCGAATCCACTTACATAGAGGCTGTATATTATCTGCTGGATTCGGGACAGGGTTGGATGATTAGTGTGTGACATCGGTGATAAAGCCTGTAGTGCACTCATTGAGTCGGCATATATAATACACCGTGGGTAACGGTGTTTTCTTATGTGATCTAGAGCTAACTCTATGGCATGCAGCTCTGTAGTGTAAATGCTGCGGTCAAGGGGTATCTGTTTTGATATGGTATTATTTGGAAAGACAGCAGCAGATCCCACAATCGATTCTGACTTCGAGCCGTCTGTGTAAACTGGCAAGAAGTCAGAATGTTCTGCACGGTGTTGTGAATAGAGCTGAAGGTAGACAGAGGCTGGAGTATTAGACTTCGTCGCGATCTTGAGCGAGAAGTCACATGCTGGTGTTTGTGAATGCCAGGGTGGAAGGGGCTCCTTTGGTGATCGAGCAACCTTGTCTGTCGAGATGTTAAGCTCATTGAGTAGCTCTTGAACACGAATGCCGAATGGGCGATTGGCGGTCCGCCGTGTGTTATAAAGATTTTCCCATCGTGGCTCGAAGACAGATGTCCACGTGGGATTGTCCGGCAGGGACTTCAGCTTGAAGGCATATTGTAGAGACAACTGCATTCGTCGAAGCGACAAGGATGGTTCATTTGCTTCGACATACAGACTTTGGACAGGTGATGTTCTGAATGCACCAGTAGCAATACGAATGGCTTGATGATGGATGGGGTCAAGCCAACGAACAGCGCTATTTCTGGCAGATGCATACACCTGAGACCCATAATCTAATTTTGAGCGTACAAGTGCACGGTATAGACGTAGGAGAGTGCACCGGTCTGCACCCCAAGACGTAGAAGAGAGAGAGCGGAGGATGTTAAGCCCTGTCGTACACTTTGTACGTAGCTGACGAATGTGTTGAACAAATGTCAACTTTTTGTCAAAAATGAGTCCCAGGAATTTCGCCTCTGATACAACTGGAATGGTGCTTTGTCCAAGTCGTAATTCAGGCTCGGGGTGGACGTTATGTTTGCGACAAAAATGGACGCAAACGGTCGTCTCCGGTGAGAACCTAAAACCATTGGCCGTGGCCCAGGTGTTAACACGGTCAATAGCTTGTTGCAGTTGTCTCTCGATAACCCTCATATTGCATGATTGAGAGAATATGCTGAAGTCATCGACATAGAGTGCACTGTTTATAGTTGGAGGAAGTTGTTCAGAAATAGAATTTATTTTAATGGCAAAAAGCGTAACACTTAAGACAGATCCTTGTGGTACCCCCTCCTCTTGGCAAAAAGGCCGCGAAAGGGAGGATCCTACATGAACTTGGAAATAACGGCAGGATAAAAAAATTTTAATAAAAATGGGAAGGTGGCCTCTCAGACCGAGATTGTAAAGGTCTTTTAAAATACCAAATCTCCAAGTTATGTCGTACGTTTTTTCCATGTCAAAGAAGATGGACACCAAGTGTTCTCTTTTTAGGAAAGCATTACGGATTGATGTTTCTAGTCTAATTAAGTGGTCCAGTGTGGACCTGTTTCTTCGGAAGACACACTGAAAGAGGGAGAGAAGGTCGTTCGATTCTAAATACCATAAGAGACGAGCATTGACCATTCTCTCCAATATTTTGCACAGACAGCTGGTCAGAGCAATAGGACGATAGTTTTTTGGACATTTAGGATCCTTTCCGGCTTAGCAAAAGCAAGTATAGTTGCCTTGTATTATAAGACTATTTTTCTCCAGATAGTGGCATATGCGGCTGTTGCTTGATTTTCTGTGGTAACTAAAACTAGGATTCGATCGAAACTTTTATCGCTTCAGCCCTCTATGTTATTAACTTTATTGAAAGTACCTAGAACAGCGTCTACAAACGCCCTACAGGCAATTGCTGATACCATGCCATTGGATTTATTTATTGTCTTCAGAGGGTTTTTGTACAAATTGAAAAAGGGTACATCAATAACGTTTTTGGATATTACAATCGATTTGGAGAATAATATTAAAGAAGAAAAACAACGAATATGGAACAAATTAATGGATTTATGGCAGACCAGATGGGAAAGTGGTGATGTTGGAGCTGTGACGAGGAAATATATTCCCCAGGTGAACTATGCATTGGCAAAAACCGTGGCAACTTGGTTTACACCTTCTATCTACACTTCTGATTTGTTAACAGGACACGGCTCACTTTGGGCCAAATTATATGAGAGAGGGTTGGAGACCGATCCTTTCTGTACATGTGGCAAGCAGGAGACTTGGATGCATGTAATTTTTTTATGTCGGGAGTAGGAAGACCAAAGGCAGATTTTGATGGCCCATATTCCTAACTTATCATTTGATACAGTGCATTTGCTTATTGCAAATCGTGACTGTTTTAATTTAATTCAGGAGTTTTCAGCTGCTGGTTTTGCAAGAAGAACTGTTCTCAGAACCTTTCTTGAGAGGCAAACCTAGGGACTTAATTGTCTTCATGGAGTTTCACTATTTGTTTCTACCTCTGGCTAGCCGCTGGGGTGCTGGACCTGATTCATGGTGTTGGGTCTGGTGCTCTGGTTAGTTGTCTTTTGTGCTGCGATCATGAATACTCCATTCTGGATTCTGGGGTGCTGGATCTGATTCATTGCGTTGGGTCTGGTGGTCTAAAGGTTCTATTGTCCATGGCGTAAAGTTGTACATTTGCTGGATAGTACCATTATTGGTTTTGGGGGGTTCCGGTGCATGTGAAACAGTAACTGAGGAAATATTCAGTTGAACTGTGATTTTTGAAGTTTATAGTTGTGCCATCCAGACTATTGAATATTATTGTTGTTTTATTACATAAATATATATTTTTTCCCCTGCTGGCTCCCTGGTATGGGTAACCAGGGGCACGGGATTGCTGGCACTCACTGGTATTGCACTACCTCCAGTGGGTGCGCGATTTCATGTGCGAATTGCGCTACAGTAAAATCAGACTCAGGTAATTTAACATACGTTTTCAGGACTGCTTTGTAAAGACTACATATTCCCAAGTTCTCAAGGTAGATTTGAGCTTATGCCTGGGAGCTACCCTGAATAAGAACACACTCGCACGCACACACGCACGAGAGTTTAATGTTTGTCAGAGCATATAATCATATGTAAATATATCTTGTATATAAATCATGTATATACTTTTATGTATATAATGTTGAGACTATATTGTGTATAATTAATAAATGAATGAACTGAAAATGTGCTAATAGAAAGTTGCATACAATTCGAAATTAGTAACTGCCCATGGGATCATTTATAACGTACCATTCTATGGTTAGGACCAGCACTGGAGAACAAACTGAGAGATATATTGCAGAGGTGCTCGTTCGTTATTTGGTTTTTAGGAGCATTAGCAACTAAGGCCATATTGCTCCGGGAATATGCGGTGGTCATTCCCTCACCTTTCCGCATCCACCGTATTTGGTGGTAACGGGCTCGAACCCCGGTCTAATCAAGAAGCGTGGGCTACTCCTGCCCACGGAGGCGCCAGGTAATTAGGAATAACCATTTATTATAACCCTCTGCACACTGCCCTGAAGCCATCCAGCTATCCATCTAAGGATTTTCCCTGTGAATTCAGGGAAAAAACTAACCGCTCATGTGGGACTGAGTCAAATGCTTTGCTGAAATCCAAATAAAAAATGTCAAAATTATTCCCAAAGTCCAGCTCTTGATTGACCCTGTCAAAATAGCTAACCGGATTAGTTAAACATAATTTTCCTTTTACAAAACAATGCTGAGCATCATTCAGAATTCCATTTCTACGTGATCCTGAATTCGACCTTTGATCGTTCCCGACTACTGAAGTTAGACTAACCGGCCGGTAATTTCCCACTTCACTCTTAGAGCCACTCTTATGTATGGGAGATACATTGGCATTTTTCCAATGCATCGGAATCACTCCAGAGTCCAGTGATGCTCTCATAATTAGCATCAATGGTTCAATGCACTCACTTCTGCCTCCCTTAAGATTATAGGGTAAACGCTATCAACCCCAGGAGTCTTATTGGCCTGTAGGCTCGAAATTATTTTCAGTAAATGTGTGAAATTTCGACATCATTAATTACATTTTTTTCAACTTCACTCCCACAATTTCTTATTGACGTGAAGGGATTTTCTTCTGTAAATATCGATGCAAAGTAACTGTTGAGTTTATCTGCAACTTCAGCTGGGGTATCTAATCCTATCCCACGTCCATTACATAAGGGTCCGATCTGGTTTGTCCTTCTCTTCTTTGCATTTTTATATATGTGAAGAATTCCTTATTCCCACTCTTCTACTCTCTTTACCAGCCCAACCATTTCAGTGGTAGTATTACAGATCACTTTGCAACTGTTATAGGCTTCAGCACGTTTTATTGCTCTGTAACGTTTTCTTCTTTTTCTGCTCAAGTAATGTGACAACTTCATTATTCATTCAACTTGGAATCCTCCTCGTGGAGTATTTTTTCAATGGTATATACGCATTCAAGGCATCTGTGATTAATGATCTAAAGGTGTACCATAATTCAACAGTATTCACTCATTTTGTTGACCTGAAATTACTGTATAAACAATTAATACTTGGTGTTCCTGTATAGTTAACTACCCTGACACACCCCTTAGTTATTTAAGCTCGCTTCCCTGGCATTAGCTAAACGCTTATTTGAAACGTTCCTGCCCTCAGAGCATCTAGCTAATATGTTCTGTTGCGGTTACAAATACTCTTGAGGTATGTGTAACAGTTGATTTGACCAATATTAATCCACTGGAAATTGATGTTATGGCGCCAGTGCGCCATAACATCAATTTCCATCAAACCATCAAACTTTAAGGTATATTCCTCCTTAAATAATTTGTTTTTTAGGCATTTTAAGCAGGCAATGAAGTCTTATACAGCACGGATGCTTATCACATATACGTAAATATTTCTTTTCCTCAGAAAAGAAATACATTTCGTGAAAGACATATCTTCAAACGTCCTAAATTGCGATTGCTTCTAGAATCTGTGTTAGTGAAAACCTTAGAAGAATCAGAGATATTATATTGGAATAAGTTGGATGTTTATAAATTCCGATTAAAGTTTATATC
Source organism: Mastigoproctus giganteus (assembly GCF_048544385.1). NCBI lineage: Eukaryota > Metazoa > Arthropoda > Arachnida > Uropygi > Thelyphonidae > Mastigoproctus > Mastigoproctus giganteus. Next base: position 61,851,540 of record NC_143582.1, read on the forward strand.
GTAGACATTTTTTTATTAAATTATGTCCTCATAATGTATATTTTTATAAACTGAAGCGCTATATCCTTTGATACGTTTCCATAAAAGATCTGTAGTTAAATATTACAGAATAAAAAATATATATATTTGGATAAACTGTTTTACGTGGTTCATTAAATAAATCTCAAACTTTGTGGAATTTCGTTATTTTTATTTATTAAATCCGATGACCGTCAATTGATGGTCAGCGTACAAATAGGGGACTTTCATGTTATTCAAAATTCTTTTAAAATTTGAATTTTATAAGTGGGGACAAAGTTATCGACATTGACCGCACCACTGTGTATCCCTCCCACCCTCCCAATGGATTTACTATAAAAAGAATCGAAACCTTGACCGTAAAATCATATAGATGATATTCGGCGTAAATTTTTCCTCACGTGTGTTTCTGATTGCACTGCCATGTTTACGTTGCGATATAAATGCGAGTTAGACCAAGTTATAGTGGATCCAAACCTCTTCAAGAGCTCCAGATAGGCCACCGGCTTTGGTCGAAATCGATCTATCTTGCCATTTTTAATGACTATTTTTGGGAGCTTTCAAAATATAGATGCGACCCTTCCTGCATTCGCCACATCAGATGAACGTTTCAAACCATGATAAAATCGCAGTGTTGGAGTGCCTCAGGCCATGTTGTGGCAGACGCTGGAAGCGAATCCAACAATTTGCGTACTCATCGGATTGACATTACGACCGCTATGCCATCTACACACAACTACAGTTGACACATCGAAGTCAGTTTCTTGTGACCGGTTAGAATGTATATCATCATACAGTCCTCGTTCGTCTAACAGTTCCCCCTCTGTAAATGCCATAGCAATTCATGCAGCGTTTAATAAACACTGCTACTTCGTCCCAGTACGGTTTGTACGTACAGATATTGTGTACGACTAAATTCAGGTTCGCTGCTTGAGACTTGAAAAAATTTGGATAAAAAGGAATGAAGATGGTAGTAATCAGTTGTGACGTGTCCAAACCGTCACAGCTTTGGTGGATCGCCAGTATTATGAGGAGGTGACGTGATTGGCGTATAATTATTTTACTTTTCTTCGCAGTGGCTGTGCTGACAGTGAAAAAGGGTGCCTCTGTACAACGCTCACTGTGGTAGTCTTCTATCGTACGGGATGATCGGATCTGTAGTGTACGAACTGATCCCAGCGAACATCTGGTTCCTAAAGCTGATGAAGCGATGGTAGAATCTACCAATGAACAGAACCAGAGGTGCTTCTGTTTACTGCGAAGAAACTGAGACCACTCCACGGCAGCCAATAGAAATCCGATGCGATGTGGAGAGAACTAAGACCACAGATCAATTCGCCGCGTATTATAGAAAAATAGTCACAGCCAGGATTGACCATCAGAGTGCTTCGTCGCTGCAGCTAATCAGCATAACGGAGAAGAAACGTAAAATAATTATACATCTTTGGAAAATTCTTCAATATATATAATAAAGAATTTGATCTTCGCGTCGTTAAGCGAAGAATTTTATTTCTTCGCTTTGTTAGACGCCACTAACCTCACCACTGCACCGTACAGGCGATCAGCTGCAACCAATGCAGTTCGGAAACACCACAACTGATTGAAACGATCAACATTTTCTTACCTAAATTCGGTTCTGTGGTCCCAGAAGTGAACCTAAAGGAGTCACATGCAATGTGGAATACGTCCACACCATAAGTGGGAAGAAGAAGCCGAATTCATTATCGTGTAGGAATTACCACATCATTTGCAAAGAGAAATCTCTCAGAAAAATTGAGGCTGTTTGAAGGAATATACCACAACCATCAAAGAAGCCGAGCTCGGCACGTTACCTCTAGCCATTCAAGTACGGAATAGCAGCAGCAATGTCAACCGAATGAATGAGCGAATTACAAGTTCATCTTCGTACTTCGGCCACGAAGTGGTCCGATTTAATCCTATTCTGCAGTCTTACCTTGATCAAAACGTCATCGTCAATACGAACGTTGGGAATGTCATATCGCATTTTGAAAACTCTCGACAGGTCGCTTTTAAACTAATGCAAGTACCAGTTGGAGATCTTTCAGGGATCGGAATACAGTATCGCTTAACTCGACTCAAACATCCATAAGTTGCGCATACATAACTGCGTTCTGAAGCACTGTACGAAAAACTGTCTGTAATAATACTACGCTAATGTTACACAGTTCGATCCCTCTTGCCCTACTATCAAACCACAAAACATTTCTTCTCCAGTAGATGAACGGAAGCTAACCATCGCTGAAACAGCACTTCTATTGAGAACGGCTGATTCTTCAACTTATCACTCAAATGAAGGCCGTATCCCACAGGTTCCGCTGTGTAATGGGAGATGTAGGTCCTTTGACCTCACTAACGCGGAGCAGTGGAAACATAAGCTCTTATTGTAACGTACAATCCCTTGCTACTTTCCAGAACCCAATATAAGAAATGGTGGATTTCGAACCTCTTTTTGGATAATACTCCCATCTTAAAGAAATGCTAAGGATTCTGTGGGCAAATCTCATGCTCCTCAACCTCATCCTCACCACATAGAAAACTTCAAATAGCTAAACTGAACACGGAATTACAAATTTTAAGACATACTTATCGTATAAAATATTGAGCAAATGGATTTCCATAATTCAAAAGAAAAGATAGCCTTCATATCGTTATGGTTTACAGTAGAAATTTCCTAGTTTTTCTGCAATTAATCTTATAAATTAAACTTATAAATAGTAATCAAAGCTCTACTGCCACACCAATGACACTTATTGCCATCGAAGAACTTCAAGGAAAACGGCAATTTATAGGCAGATTTTGTCGTGATGTCACAATGAGTGGTGTCATGAAGTGTTCAAAATTTTTAAAGTAAAATCTTTCTCCTTTCCGTTATCAATAAATGTCATTGTTTTCTGTTTTTTAGGAACTCCATTGTTTTCAGTTAACTTCATTGTTTATTTTTCCCAACTTGGAGACAATTCAGAATGTTGGTAGTGAACTCGTACATCAGCTTTACATAAATATGATTTAATTAACGTTTTATTTAATCTTAACTAATCAAAATGACATCATATCTCAAAATTTATTAGTTTAGTTGAATTCTGGTGTAGGAAAACGGTCCTGCTTTAAAAGCACAAATCTCATCATGAATCCTTTGGGAACAATCCAACATCAACTGACTGCGTACTTGTTTATTTTATTTTTTTCAGAATCTGAATTTTCTTTCCCCATTCTAGGAGAACAGCTTTCTTTGTGTGGAGAGCTGTCAACATTCTACAATTTAAAGATTGGTAAGTTTAGGGTTGAGACCTCAGGATACGAGAAATTAAATTTCGTCGCATATACATTTTTTCTGTACATAATTTCAAAATTAATTAAAAAGAAATTATCGCTTAATAATTAAGTGATATTAATTCCAATCCTTTTATTTTTGTTAAGATTAAAAAATTAAATATAATTTTAAATATCTTGGATAACGTACTATGATCTTTAGTCATTTCCATACCAACTCCAACTTGTCTAATACACCGTTGTCAACTCATGAGAAACATCTTTGCCACTTAATCAAAATTTCACGATTATTAATGCTGCTCGTGTTCGGTGTCATTTATTTCTATTTGAATAGACAAGTCAACGTACAGAATTGCAGCAGCTCATAGAATGAAACCCTCGTGAATATTCAGAAAGATAATCCATCCAAGTTGCAGTGAAACGCATTGTTTCTGCGCTATTTTAATTATAATATTCAACTGTGTCTTTCACAGAAAACAAGAACTCGCAATTACTATTCCAACATGGTAGAGTGATATGTCGGGGGGGGGGGAAAGAATATGTATTACGGTGCTTAAAGTTCGGTTAAAGACTAATATTACAAAGTCACACCCAGCTAGATCATATGAATCCTTTTTTGGGAGTGTTATCTCATTATAAAAACGCAGATCAAATAATCCAGAGGATTCAAAAAGAATTGAACGTGTAGTCTGTCGAATTAGCAAAGAGCAGCTACCAAAGCCAACGGTTCTAATCCCCTTAGCAATTTTTCCGAATTTTTTTAGCAAAGTGGTTGAGTTAGTCGTGCTTAGGCGAGGATAACATGATTTATCTTCTGGATCCCCCCGTCGCAGGTTTTGATTCGATTATTCCAAACGGACCGAATAATGCACGCAATTACACAGCACGGACTCCTCATAGCCTTAGTTGCTTAACCACAACTGCTAAAGGAACAATTTTCTTGTCCGATGCAGGTACTATTATCAGGTTCTTAAAGCGGCAAAGTAAATTAAGGGCTGAGGAATCAGTTCATTGTGTTTGTAACTGATCACATTCTGCAGTCAGTTTGTTGTTTGCTGGACAAAAAACTCGTTTCAGGAAGAAAAAGCGCACAACTAAAAGCGCAAGGCAAATAAATAAAAAAATACGGGCGTTATTAGTAAAATTCGAACTCAGGCTTTTACCGCTATATCGGGCAGGTGGTTGGGTGAAACTATTTTTTGTTGAAATAAACTTGTCCAGTTTAAAGAAAAATATTCGGGAGGAGCTTGAAACTTACTTCCCCATCTGAAATGCCAATATATAAAGCCCACTTGACTTTAAACGTGTCACAAATTGAGTTGGGGGGAGGATATATACTGGTGTGCAAAACTTCAGGACCAACAATATTTCTAAAGGTTACAACCACAAAATCAAACGAAACAGCCTGTGGCGATTTGCATAATTGTGTTCAGTAGAAAGCTGGTGCACATGCAAAAATTTGAATCGTGATGAGAGGACTCACATGAACAGATAAAAGCAGCAGTTATGTGCAAATTTTCGAATGGTGAGCACGATTGTTACAGACATTCGATGGGTTTCATACAGTGCTACAGACAACAAAATGGCCAGTAGACAACATCTGGATGACTTCACCCGGGGTAGAATAATTGGGAAGCTTGGTCGAAGGAAGCTTGGTCGTGTGGCTGCACAGTTCGGTTTCGCCCATAGAATCGTCTCACATGCGTGGTCGGCCTTCAGACCGACAGGTACGGCTGTTCAAAGGACCAGCGGTGGTCGTCCACGAAAAACAACGACCAATGATGACCGCTTTTTTTCTCCTACAGGCCAAGAGGGACCGGCCCCAGACAGCGAGATCTATTGCAAACCAGCTGCACAGGACGCAGGATATCGTCGTTTGCTGTGGCCAGGCGACTCCACAAAGACAGCCAGTACGCTGTGTCCCTTTAACACTTGCATATCAGAGACGCTGTTTACAGCGGTTTGTCGCATACAAAGACTGGACAGCGGCGCAATGCGGTAAGGTACTCTTTACTGATGAGAGTAGATTCAATCTCAGCAGCGATTCTGGACGTCAACTAATCTGGCAAGAGGTTGGCACACACGGTATCATCCAGCAAACATCACTGAAAGGGATCGATATGGCGGTCGAGGTGCTCTCGTCTGGGAAGGTGTTATCTTGGATGGACGTACACAACTCCAGATACTGGAAGGCGGTACTGTACTGGGATAATCCTTCCCCATGTGCATCTGTTCCGAAGTGCCATTGGCCCCGAGTTCGTGTTTATGGATGATAACGCCACACCCCATTGCACTGCAGCTGTTGATATGCTTTTGGAAAGTGAGGACATTGTTCGTATGGATTGGCCTGCCTGTTTCGACAATCTAAATCCCCCGTTATCTCGTTATTTGGTTTTTAGGAGCATTAGCAACTAAAGCCATATTGCTCGGAGAATATGCGGTGGTCATTTCCTGACCTTTACACATCCTCCGTATTCGGTGGTGACGGGCTCGAACCCCGGTCTAATCAAGAAGCGTGTGCTACGCACTGCTGCTCCTTCCCACCTGGCTACGGAGGCGCCTTATAAATCTCATCGAACACATATGGGACGCTCTGGGGAGACTCCTAGCGGCATGTCCACACCCACCAGAAAATGTTCACCAGCTGAAGATGGCGCTGACAGAGAAATGGACGATGTTACCGCAAGAACTTAACAACATTTTTCTAAGTATGGACAGGCGGTGCAAAGCCTGCATTGACATTAGGGGTGGCCATATCTCCTACTGAGGACCACCTCTTCCCTTTGTTCTATCTTTGGAGGTGATGCATGTGTATCATGGCAGCCAGTCCTATGTTGCCATTTTTGAAAAAAGTCTGCATCGTTTTGTTTCAGTTGCTGTATCGGTGTTTTTCCTTCATTTCTGTACCTCACGAGGTTCTTTTGGTATGCTTTTCCCATATCCAGGCCACTTCTATATGAAGCGACACGTGAAAACCTGACTGGTCCTTAAATTTTACACAACAGTGTATATACACACACTCAGTCATCACTGAATTGCGGCCACTAAGTAATACGGCGTTAGGCCACCGTTCACACGGATAACAGCGGCTATTCGCCTAGGTAAACCTGCCACCAGATGCCTGAAGAAGTTCGCACGGACATGCAGCCATGCTACTGCAATGCTTTCCACAGTTTCGGAATAGCTTGATGGTTGCTCAACCATACGCCCTCACTTCCTGTTCCAATACAACCAACAGGTGTTCAGTGGATTGAGGTCAGGTGAATTTGGAGGCCAGTCATCAGGGATACTTTCAGTGTGTTCCTCTAACCACTCATTTCCAATGCGGGCCGATGAAGCGTCTTGGAAGATATCGTTTCTATCCAGGAAAAAATGCAAATGGTCTCCTAAGGGTTGCTGGTATGTATGTGTTCATGTCTAAGATGGCACCCGAACAAACATTCATCTTCACCTGTGTATTTTGTATCTAAGCAGAACTTCTACAAATCGGCCTGTAGTGTCAAATGTGTGTATTAATGTGCGATTTAAAAAAAAAAAAAAACAGGTCCCTTCGCCACCAGGATTCAAAAAGGGGGTCTGCTACCTGGTGCCTGTCCCTAGTCTCATGAAGCCAGGTTTGAATATATTCATTGTCAGTGTTGCTAGCACCATCTCTGCACCCATCGGAAGCAGTGCAATACCAGTGGATGACAACTCTTTTCCGGCTCCCTTGCAGCCCAACCTTAGAACCAAAAAATTAATAAATAAACAAATAAAATAAATTGCCTTTAACGACAAAAAAAAGTCCCCTGGCCCTTAGGGTAAATATTCCTTACGGTCAACCGGGTTAATAATCTCGTACCACCAATTAAACAACACAATAAAAAAGATAAACAAATAAAAATAAATAAATAAAAAGGGAATACCAGCAAAAAAATTATTTGCGCAGGAGACACTAAGCAGACAATAGACTGCGCTTATGAAAAACAGATCTAACAAACTCCTGCAATGCATCAAATCGTTCCCTGCTCATTAGACAGTAGATCTCGTTACCACTACAGTACTTAATTCTGGTACTCCTCGCTTAAAATTCATTCTGAATTTTTCATATATAAGGCATTCGTACAGGACATGTGACCAAGAATTTTCGCATCAGCAAAAACATCTTAGATCCAAAGTTAGCCCAAAATAAAACAATTTAAAATTAAAAGATCCATGATCTGTCAGAAAATAAGATGTTTTCATTTCAGGGAAAAACCATACATTAACTCTTTCATCTAAAGCCAAAAATAACCCTATGAAGAGTTTGGTGACACATCCAGTATCACTCTCCTCCCATCAGTTGACTCAATTAATTTTTTGCCTTTCCGTATTCGATCGTTATACCCCCTCTTAATCCCATGAATTCTAACGGCAAACCTTTCCTTAGATTATAAGCCGCATACAAGTCAAGCATGGGTGCTCCAGGGGGACCAATCCTGGGATTGGACCCCTGGAGGCACCCACGACTTACCATTTTGGTAAATACCATATGCTGATACCTAATAACCACTTCTCTGCATTTTAAATAACTCCATAGAAGATCAGGACATGACAGCTGTCGCAGAGTATGCTCTCATGCCATAGACTGTCGAAGGCACACTCGAAATCAATATACAACACAAGAACATACCTGCTGGCTGACTGATTTATGCAATCCACCAAACCTTTTACAGGATCATCAGCTGAACATTGCTTCTTAAAGCCATACTGATATTGCAGCCGAAAACCATTTTCATTCAACCAATCAGTCAATCTTAACAACAACCACCATTCAAATATTTGCTACGTTAGGCAAAGTATTGGCCTGTAACTGCTTGGATCACTTAACCAGGCTTGTACAACAATTTTGTCAGCGCTACTTTCCAAAACCCAGGAAAAAGTCTTGCAAGTTAACATTTATTAAATGTGTTGACCTAAAAGTGTGGATAAACTTCGAACATCTTCATAACCACGTTATTTTCTATAAGATCTATCCTCGGTATTTTAATGGGATTTATACGTTGACATACCTTTTTAACTTCTAGTTCAGTGAATAAAGTTTGGTCATTAGGGCCAGAATAATCACAATTCCACCTCCTTACCTCTACTTGCTCCTCTGTGTCCCCAGTAATTATATCATTGGGAAAAGGATTGTCAGCTATCAACTGCACAGTTGTGAGCCAATCTCTGGTCTCATTATGCCCCTGCCTGATCGTTGACAGTAAGGGGCTTCAATTTCAACTTGTTCATCAGTAATTTGTAAACAAGGTCCCAGGGGTTAGCATTTCCAGCCCCCTGGACCAAAGCTTTCCATGACTCAAGTTTACTAACCACTATAGCTCTGTGATATGACCTACTTTTATTCCTGCATACTTCCTTAAAATATTTTGGATCTAATGACCCCAGTGATCTATACCTTTGATATTGTCCCCTAGCAAAAAATACATCCCTTCTTAATCGACCAGATCAGGATTCCACCATGCCACCACCCTTTGAATTTTTTCCCTACGCTTAGCCGCATATTGTTTTGCTCTAAACAAAACATTCTGGGTATAGAAGTCTTGAGCATTTAGCTCATTTAAACTCATTATCCAAAGAGGTAATATCAATCTTTACAGTCTCTATAAACGTGTTTCAATTAATAGACTTTTAATTAAATCTAACTTTTCACAACAGTGCAGGACCAAGGTATTTTTGCGCCCCGGGCAGGAAGATTTTTCAGCGTCCCCTTTACTAATGATGATTTGTCAAATGATTTTTCATGATTAGTAAAAATTTGGTGCCCCGGGCAAGGGCCTTCTAGCTCGTGCCTTGTTTCGGCACTGTGCAGTAATAATTGTGAAATACTATTCTTATCAATTCCCAACTTTTAAATTTAAACACTATTGATCTGTGGTCACTTGGGGAACAATCAGAAATCACTTTCCATTGACACAATTTTTGTGATAACCTGTATGACATTAAAGTTATGTCGATGTTTGTCCTACCACGACCATTATCAAAGGTAAACAGTTCTTCACAGTTAAATCGTGCATAAAAAATTCTTTAAGGCCCATACTTCTAGCATCCGTGGAATTTGAATACCACAAGTGTGATCTGGCATTACCATCCATTGCAATGATAATATTTTCTCTATCTACAAATGAGAAATGCAAGGCTTTCCACAGTTTCGGTATAGCTGAAGTTTGCTTATCCATACGCCTCACTCCCCGCTCCAAAACAACCCAGGGGCGTTCAATGGATTGACGTCGGGTGAATTTGGAGACCGGTCAAGATGGATAACTTCACTGTGTTCCCCCGAACCACTCATGCACAGTGGGGGCCGATAAAGCGTCTTGGAAGATTCCGTTTCTGTCCGGGAAAAATGCAACATGGTCTCCTAAGGGCTGCCAGTAAATTTCATCAGTGAAATGTTGGCCCCTAAGCACCACGGATCCTAGTTCTTGCCAGCAAGACATGCCTCGTATTAAGCAACCACCGCCACCTGCCTGCCAGCTTTGCGGAATAGTCGATTACGGATGTGGTGGTTACAATTCAATGATCACTGAGTGTATATGCGCATGTACACACACAGACTTGGCTCGTTGGCTGACGCCCACTGTAACATGTACACAAAAATAACCCCTCGATATCTCTCCTTAGTAACGCAAAGGAATTGCGAGGAATAACTTACACATGTTAAGTATTGATGAATAAATACGGATATGTAGAGTTTGATTTCGAAAGCAATGCACATGTACGAGTTTTAGGAAAAAAATAAGGCAGGGTTGAGATGATATTTGCTTCTAAGAATATGGATTCAGTATTGTGACCAAGTGTGTGGAACGAAGTGGTCTTCAGTCATACGATTGTAGATGTTGAAGGAGAGGGTCGATGATAAAGGTACTCAAGGCCAACACACCTACAGTCACATGACTGAAGACCACTTCTTTCCACCCACCTGGTCACAATACTTGATCCATATACTTAGAATCAAACAGCATTTCAAGCCCACATATTTTTTTTTAGAAACAAGAGGAAAGAAATACTTACGTCAATAAATTAAGTAGGCAAGAGCCATCCCCTATGGCTTCTGCCTACTTAAGTTACTGAAGAAATCAGATTCTCTAGCGTTATTGGTTTACGAAGATTAACCAGTTATAGCAAGGTTCAGGTTTTGTCTTCTTTATAGTAGGAGCAGTTAATTAGAATATGTTTCACAGTCAGATTTATAGAACAATGTTGGCACTGTAATGGCTCATCTCCTGAGTAAATGAAAGTGTGCCAGATGGGTATGATCTATTCTCGCTCTTGAAAGGACTACTACTTCTCCTCTTAATGTACGAACACTGGAGCGCCAAATTTTCGGATCCTGTTTAAATTGAAAGAGTTTATTATTAGTCAGAGTGCTGTCCATTCTGATAAGCATGCAGCATGAATAGTTAGTGCATAACCTGAAGCTGGAACAGGGATATTGGTTAAGTCTAAGGTGGATGGGTTTTTTGCAGCTTTATCAGCCAGTTCATTTCCCAAAATACCAGAATGTGCTGGAATCCAACAGAATGTGACTAGTTGATGGTGTTCTTCAATTTCTAACAATAAGCTTCTAATTTCATCTAGAAAAAGGTGAACTTTATCTGAGGAATTAGACAGCGCCATGGTTGAGCTGAGAGAATCAGTGTAAATAACAGAGTTTAAAGAACAGTCAGAACACAGATTTTATAAAGCTAGTTTGATTGCATAAAATTCAGCTGAGGAGATACTGAATTCAGACGAAAGGGTTGCTGAAAACACTACTACTCCCAAGTTTTGCATTAGATTTAAAGCCATCTGTATAAATTGGAGAAAAATCAGTATATCTATGAGTGTGAGCTGCATAAAGTTGTCTGACGTTGGATGCTTTTAAAATTTTCTTTTCTCATTGGCAGAGGTAATGTGTGACAGTTCGGTACAGAAGAAAGAGCCCATGGTAGTTGAGAGCAAGTTGCTATCTGTTGTACAGAGTGGGTGGAAACATTCCAAACCTGCAAATGTTCAAGAAGGCGAAGGCCAACTGGTTTTACTATGCTGGGTTTATTTCGGTAGAGACTTTCTAAAGATGGATCGAAAAGGTATAACTGAATGGTATACGAGGCACAACTTTTTATCTTAACAGCATGCTTTAGTAGCAGTGTTTTTATACGTAAAGTTAGTGGGGGCTCGTGAGCATCAATTTAGACTATGCGTGGACGACATTCTGAATGCACCAAGTGCAATTCTCAGAGCACTGTTAGAATGAGGTCAAGCCAGCGTAATGCACTCGTTCTGGCAGAATCGTAGGTGGGAGCACCGTAATCGAGACTGGGTCTGATTAAAGCCCTGTTTAGCAGAAGTAAGGAGGTACGACCTGAATCCCATGTTAGGATCGATAAAGTTCTGAGTGTCTTTAACTTTTTTAGACAGGAAGTAGGTATATTTTTACTATGATCTAGGAAATTTAACTTGTTGTCAAGGGTTAATCCTAGAAATCTGAAGTTATTGGTGACCGGGACGTTAGATTTTTGAAGTTCAGGATTCGTATGAAAGCTGCTTTGTCTACAATACTGGATAGCAACTGTTTTCTGCTGCGAGAGTCGATAGCCATTGATGCCGGCCCACTGTTGTTTTTTATAAAGTGATATCTGAAGGTGTCGTTCAATGGATCTCGTATTTTGGGAATGGAGATGTAAAGGTTAAAGGTAAGTTTGAACTATATTTGGAAGCTGTTTAGTGATAGGATCTATTCTAAGAGCAAAACGAGTGGCACTCAGTACTGATCCCTGTGGAACACCTTCCTGAATGAACGTTGCTGAGAAGGCATGTTGGTATCGAACTTGAAATGATTTGGTATGTAGAAAGTTTTGAATAAATAGAGAAAGGTTGCCCCGTAAACCAAAAGTTCTTTAAGTACTCCCTGTCTCCAGGTGGTGTTAAAACCTTCTCTATATCAATTGATATCATTATTAGATGTTCATGCTTAACAAAGGCATTACTAATGGCGAATTCACCTTTCACCATGAAATCCATGAACGACCTATTTTGACGAAATCCATATTGACTATGGCTCATTACATCTTCAGACGAGTCTTCTGTGTACAATTTTTTCAAGAATTTTGCTGAGGCAGCTTGAGAGAGATATTGGTCTATAGCTATGAGGGCTGGGTGGATTTTTTCCAGGCTTTAGGAGTTCCAAAACTGTAGAGTGATGCCAAGAAGCTGGGGAAAAAAACCTAGTATTGCGTAATAAATCCAATCTGGCCCGGGCAGCACTATCGTGGGCTCTTTCAATGGCATGGAGAAGTTCAGAATATTGCAGAGGTTTGTTATATGGAAGAAGGCGGGCAGAGTGAAAGTTAATAGCATGCTTTTCTGTTATTTTTTTAATTTGTTGGAATGATGTTCTATAATCTGATGCGGCAGAGATTTCAGCAAACGTATTGCTCAAAGCATTAGCAATATCTAAGGGACTGGGCAGACCTTGCTCGTTCCAGGAAAGGGTTGGAGGTGTGGTAGAAAACTTACCAAAAAGCTTTACATTTTTTTCCATATATTATTTTCCTATCAGTATTTCTGTTAATGCTCGATGAAAAACGAGTCCAGGATTCTTTCTTGGCTTTCTTTTGTATGAAACGTGCTTTTGCCCTTAACTTTTTAAAATAAATGAGGTTGGCTGTGGTTGGATATTGTCGAAATAAATTCCAGGCTTTATTTTTTGCTTTCTTTGCTTTTGTGCATTCCTCATTCCACCAGTTATCATAATGCTTTTTGCCCGGAGAATTTGATAATGGTATTGTATATTTGGCCACTTTTAAGAGACGTGATGTAAGCTATCGCATTATCATTATGCTGGAGGCGGATTTTTTGCTCATCAAGAGAGATAATTTTGCCCAGTTCCTCGGAGAAATTTACATTTGCTGCAGGATTTAGTTGAAGGCGTCTGTGCTAATAGAAAGTTGCATTCGATTCGAAAATGGTCACTGCCCGTGGGATCATTTATAACGTACCATTCTATGGTTGGGACCAGCACTGGATAACAAACAGAGATCTATTGCTGAGGTGTGTCCAAGAATTGCTAAGGGGATTAGAATCCTTGACTTTTGTAGCTGCTCTTTGCTAATTCGACAGACTACACGTTTAATTCTTTTCGAATCCTCTGGATTATTTGATCTGCATTTTTATAATGAGATAACACTCCCAAAAAAGGATTCATATGATCTAGCTGGGTGTGACTTTGTAATATTAGTCTTTAACCGAACTTTAAGCACCATAATACATCTTCTTCCCCCTCACATATCACCCTACCATGTTAGAATATTAATTGCGAGTTCTTGTTTTCTGTGAAAGACGCAGTTGAATATTATAATTAAAATCGCGCAGAAACAAAGCGTTTCACTGCAACTTGGATGAATTATTCTTTCTGAATATTCACGAGAGTTTCATTCTATATGAGCTGCTGCAATTCTGTACATTGACTTGTCTATTCAAATAGAAATAAATGACATCTAACCCGAGCAGCATTAATAATCGTAAAATTTTGATTAAGTGGCAAAGATGTTTCTCATGAGTTGACAACGGTGTATTAAACCAGTTGGAGTTTCTATGGAAATCACTAAAGATAGTAGAACATTATCCAAGATATTTAAAATTATATTTAATTTTTTAATATGAACAAAAATAAAAGGATTGGAATTATTAATTAATATCACTCAATTATTAAGTGATAATTTCTTTTTAATTAATTTTGAAATTTTGTACAGGAAAGATGCATATGCCCTGAAATTTAATTTCTCGTATCCTGAGGTCTCAACCCTAAATTTACCTGATTACCAATCTTAAAATTGTAGAATGTTGACGGCTCTCCACACAAAGAAAGCTGTTCTCCTAGAATGGGGAAAGAAATTTCAGATTCCGAAAAAAATAAAATAAACAAGTACGCAGTCAGTTGTTGGATTGTTCCCAAAGGATTCATGATGAGATTTGTGCTTTTAAAGCAGGACCGTTTTCCTACACCAGAATTCAACTAAACTAATAAATTTTGAGATATGATGTCATTTTGATTAGTTAAAATTAAATAAAACGTTAATTAAATCATATTTATGTAAAGCTGATGTACGAGTTCACTACCAACATTCTGAATTGTCTCCAAGTTGGGAAAATGAACAATGAAGTTAGCTGAAAACAATGGAGTTCCTAAAAATTGGAAAACAATGACATTTAATGATAACGGAAAGGAGAAAGATTTTACTTTAACAATTTTTAACACCTCATGACACCACTCATTATGACGTCACTGAAAATCTGGCTATAAATTGCCGTTCTCCTTGAAGTTCTTCGATGGCAATAAGTGTCATTGGTATGGCAGTAGAGCTTTGATTACTATTTATAAGTTTAATTTATAAGATTAATTTCAGAAAAACTAGGACATTTCTACTGTAAACCATAACGATATGAAGGCTATCTTTTCTTTTGAATTATGAAAATCCATTTGCTCAATATTTTATACGATAAGTATGTCTTAAAATTTGTAATTCCGTGTTCAGTTTAGCTATTTGAAGTTTTCTGTGGTGAGGATGAGGTTGAGGAGCATGAGATTTGCCCGCAGAATCATTAGCATTTCTTTAAGATGGGAGTATTATCCAAAAAGACGTTCGAAATCCACCATTTCTTATATTGGGTTCTGGAAAGTAGCAAGGGATTGTACGTTACAATAAGAGCTTATGTTTCCACTGCTCCGCGTTAGTGAGGTCAAAGGACCTACATCTCCCATTACACAGCGGAACCTGTGGGATACGGCCTTCATTTGAGTGATAAGTTGAAGAATCAGCCGTTCTCAATAGAAGTGCTGTTTCAGCAATGGTTAGCTTCCGTTCATCTACTGGAGAAGAAATGTTTTGTGGTTTGATAGTAGGGCAAGAGGGATCGAACTCTGTAACATCAGCGTAGTATTATTACAGTTTTTCGTACAGTGCTTCAGAACGCAGTTATGTATGCGCAACTTATGGATGTTTGAGTGGAGTTAAGGGATACTGGATTCTGATCCGTGAGACATCTCCAACTGGTACTTGCATTAGTTTAAAAGCGACCTGTCGAGAGTTTTCAAAATGCGATGTGACATTCCCAACGTTCGTATTGACGATGACGTTTTGATCAAGGTAAGACTGTAGAATAGGATTGAATCGGACTACTTCGTGGACGAAGTACGAAGATGAACTTGTAATTCGCTCATTCATTCGGTTGACATTGCTGCTGCTATTCCGTACTTGAATGGCTAGAGCTAACGTGCCGAGCTCGGCTTCTTTGATGGTTGTGGTATATTCCTTCAAACAGCCTCGATTTTTCTGAGAGATTTCTCTTTGCAAATGATGTGGTAATTCCTACACGATAATGAATTCGGCTGCTTCTTCCCACTTATGGTGTGGACAGTATTCCACATTGCATATGACTCCTTTAGGTTCACTTTTGGGACCACAGAACCGAATTTAGGTAGGAAAATGTTGATCGTTTCAATCAGTTGTGGTGTTTCCGAACTGCATTAGTTACGGATGGTCGACTGTACGGTGCAGTGGTGACGTTAGTCGTGTCTAACAAAGCGAAGAAATAAATTCTTCGCTTAACGAAGCGAAGATCAAATTCTTTATTATATATATTGAAGAATTTTCCAAAGATGTATAATTAATTTACGTTTCTTCTCCGTTATGCTGATTAGCTGCAACGACGAAGCACTCTGATGGTCAATCCTGGCTGTGACTATTTTTCTATAATACGCGGCGAACTGATCTGTGGTCTTAGTTCTCTCCACATCGCATCGGATTTCTATTGGCTGCCGTGAAGTGGTCTCAGTTTCTTCGCAGTGAACAGAAGCACCTCTGGTTCTGTTCATTGGTAGATTCTACCATCGCTTCATCAGCTTTAGGAACCAGATGTTCGCTGGGATCAGTTCGTAGACTACAGATCCGATCATCCCGTACGATAGAAGACTGCCACAGTGAGTGTTGTACAGAAGCGCCCTTTTTCACTGTCAGCACAGCCACCTAGAAGAAATGTAAAATAATTATACGCCAATAACGTCACCTCCTCATAATACTGGCGATCCATCAAAGCTGTGACGGTTTGGACACGTCACAACTGATTACTACCATCTTCATTCCTTTTTGTCCAAATTTTTTCAAGTCTCAAGCAGCGAACCTGAATTCAGTCGTACACAATATCTATACGTGCAAACCGTACTGGGACGAAGTAGCAGTGTTTATTAAGCGCTGCATGAATTGCTATGGCATTTACAGAGGGGGAACTCTTAGAAGAAGGACTGTATGATGATATACATTCTAACCGGTCACAGGAACTGACTTCGATGTGTCAACTGTAGTTGTGTGTAGATGGCATATCGGTCGTAATGTCAATCCGATGAGTACGCAAATTGTCGAATTCGCTTCCAGCGTCTGCCACAACATGGTCTGAGGCACTCCCACACTGCGATTTTATCATGGTTTGAAACGTTCATCTGATGTGGCGAATGCAGGAAATGTCGCATCTATATTTGAAAGCTCCCAAAAAATAGTGATTAAAAAGGGCAAGATAGATCGATTTCGACCATCGTCGGTGGCCTATCTGGAGCTCTTGAAGAGGTTTGGATCCACTATAACTTGGTCTAACTCGCATTTATATCGCAACGTAAACATGGTAATGCAATCAGAAACACACGTGAGGAAAAATTTACGCCGAATATCATCTATATGATTTTACGGTCAAGGTTTCGATTCTTTTTATAGTAAATCCATTGGGAGGGAGGGAGGGAGGGAGGGATACACAGTGGTGCGGTCAATGTCGATAATTTTGTCCCTACTTATAAAATGAAAGCCCCCTATTTGTACGCTGACCATCAATTGACGGTCACCGGATTTAATAAATATAAATAATGAAATTCCACAAAGTTTGAGATTTATTTAATGAAATATATGAATACAGTTTATCCAAATATATATATATATTTTTATAATATACACGTAAGTTAGTTATAATCCAGTTTAATACAAACTATAAACTATGGACCCCAGTACTCCAGGCCCATTCGTTACTATATATTTTTTATTCTGTAATATTTAACTACAGTTCTTTTAAGGAAACGTATTAAAGGATATAGCGCTTCAGGTTATAAAAATATACATTATGAGGACATAATTTAATAAAAAAATGTCTACGATATAAACTTTAATCGGAATTGCCAGCAAAGAGAGCAAAAGAGTGGGGATAAAGAATTCTTCATATATATAAATGCAAAGAAGAGAAGGACAAATCAGATCGGATCCTTATGTAATGGACGTAAGGCTAGAGACCCCAGCTGAAGTTGCAGGTGAACTGAACAGTTTTTTGGCATTGATATTTACAGCAGAAAATCCCTTCACGTCAATGAGAAATTATTATGGGAGTGAAGTTGAAAAAAAAGTAATTAATGATGTCGAAATTTCATACATTTACTGAAAATAATTTCGAGCCTACAGGCCAATAAGACTCCTGGGGTTGATAGCGTTTACCCTATAATCTTAAGGGAGGCGGAAGGGAGTGCATTGAACCATTGAGGGTAATTATGAGAGCATCACTGGACTCTGAATTGATTCCGTTGCATTGGAAAAGTGCCAATGTATCTTCCATACATAAGGGTGGCTCTAAGAGTGAAGTGGGAAATTACCTGCCGGTTAGTCTAACTTCAGTAGTAGGGAACGCCCCATAAGGGGTGGTGCCCGCTAAAATCTTCTAGTATACAAACAGGTGGAGGTATCTCTATGAAGAGATCTTCAAGATCTTTTATAGAATAATTATGGTTTGGTGGTAAGTAGATTGAGACAAGTGTTATTGACATATGAAGAGTTACCCGTACAGCAACAGCTTCTAATTCAGTCTAAAACGGGATATGTTTAGTTGGGATCTTTGAATTTAACAGGATTGCTATACCACCATGGGCAGCATCTGCTGTATTAAGATCTCTTCGATAAAGTTCTTTATCGAAGTTTATGCGAGGTTATTTAAGTTTCCTGAAGGCAAATGGCAACTGGAATATTGGTTAATTAGGTCTTTAATATCGTCTGTGTTGCAATGAAAGCCTCTGCAGTTTCATTGTAAAATGTAGTGCATCATTTGGTTTAGCTGAGGATGATTTATCTGACTTGCTTTTTATTTTAGGACCATTATTTCCGGTCTTTTTTTGGGAAGGTGGTAGGGTGTCCAGTATCCATGGCGTCATTTGCCTGAAGTTCTAGTATGGGTTCCTCATAATCTGAGCGTACATCTATTTCCATACTACTGGTGGATGATTCAGTTCTCTTGCTGTCTTTAGTTTTCAGTTTCTTGGTATATGAACATGTGATCAAGGAAATTTTCTAGCGTAATAAACGGGATAATGTGGACGTATAACGTATCGTTGGAAAGCTAAGGAATTTAAAAACAGAAATAAAGGTTTTAAGATACAAAAAAAACTTTCGGAAACTGGGAAATGCGTTAATTCTAAAACGCATCTGGTTTCAGTCACTTCTTTGGTGTTTTGAATGTAATTTTTTTTTACAGTTAAATCCTGAGGCTGGAAAGAGTTGCGCACATTTATGAAAACATTCTTCAACTTGGCCGTGTCCTCAGATCTTTTGATAAATACCACACGTAATGGAACAACTATAGATGGTGTATTTAGTCGTGAACTCTTCAATGTAAAAATTATACATCCTACTTTAGTCATCGCAGACCAATACTTTCAGTAACCGAAATGTAATTATTATTAATAAAATAGAAACATTGCTGTATTTTATTAATATCTGAAATTAAAATGTTTTTAACGCCTGACGATGACTCTTAAATGTAAAACACGTTAAATATGATAGCGGCAGGGCACATTATGTACCTTCTACAGAATTTATCAATGTATTTTTGAAAAGAACTCGGAGGCAGTCATCACGTATGTCGAGCTACAGAAGGCATTTCATGTTATAACTTAACTGCATCAGTGCAGTTTCTGGAATTTAATTTTGAAATTCATGGCGATCTTCTCTGACTGCTCCATACAATTCTCCATAGCAGAAGTCGTTTCTCGAGAACACAAAATTCCACCAAAGCAAGGAATATATACGCGGATTTATCGCTGGTTCGGTTCTTGGCTGTACTGGTCCCACTTATCGCAAGTGGATTTTATTTCGTCACTTATGGTAAACATGTCAAGGGATACTCAATTGTGCAAGAAAATTCCGTGCGTATTTTGATTAATTGAAATTAATTTCGATAATGTGCTATACGTCCACATTATCCCGTTTATTACGTGAGAAAATTTCTTTGATCACATGTTCATATTTTCCACTATCCTGGAAAAACTACTGCAATTTTCAGAGGTTTGAAAGTTTTACCTCTAGTATAGAGCTAAGATGAAGCTCTGTGCAAAATGTCATTAAATTTGGTGCAGTAGAAGATAAATTATTGTTGCCATCATACAAGCATTGATTGCAACAATGCAAATTACAATAATTCGCTTTTGGTGGAAGTTTAAGATGACGTCACTTCCGTAACGCCTTTCCCATGACGGTTTTTCGTTACAAATTTTTTGGAATAACCAGTAAAAACGTTTTTAACGTCTAAACTTATAGGGCACCAAATGTGTAACTCTTCTTTTGAATGAACCTTGCATTTTAGCGGGAACAGAGTTGTTCCACATTTTAACAATAGATGGTAGCACTATAGCTGCTTTAGCGCTGGCAACCAAATCTCTCTCATTTAAACACAAATTCTCCAGCATTAAAGAACAATTACCAGCAGCATTTTTACACACTGGTTATCACCACGGGAATTTCCATAACTGATTGATGTTTGATGTTTATATATCGCTGGTGAAATCAGTGCAGGAAACCTTCCTAAAATCTCTCCTCGCGAATTAAGCATTTTTCAGGTGCAGATGCGCAAGAAATATCACCAGAATTTTAATAATAACCAATATTGTGAGTTTATTATGAAGAAAGTGGATATATTTTTAAATATATTTAATAATGTTTATTAGTAGTCTTAATTTTAATTGTCAGGACTTAAGCCATGGCTTCCCGAAGTACAAGTAATACTTAAAGCTTTCTGTGTGGTGAGGATGGGGTTCGTGAGATTTCCAACAGTGGGTTTATCTAGGATGCGAAGGAAATGCTGGTAATCCAACACTTCTTTTACACTGAATTCTGGGATGTTTCTATGAATTGAATCTTACAACGAGTAACTACATCATTTTCTTCATAGACCATCTTTTCTTCACTTTGGTTGAATTTCCTTATATTACAGAAGCTATTTTTTTTTTTAGTCATATCATGGAAAGGATCGTTGGAAATTATATGAACAATTTGGGTTTTGGAAATACAAGAAGAATTGAAGGCTAGATCTAAATTCAGTATAGAACTAAGACATTTATATATTTAATTAAACTAAATTTAAAATTACACGGGCGGTGCTTCATATTGCGCATTCGTGTGGGTTGAATTTGGGTTGAATCCGACCATTCTGTGTGACCGAAGCACAAGTTCGTTCAATAATTCAGTTAATATTAGTCCCCACAGGTCTAAATCTAAAAACATCAAAATTACTGCCCGACGTATTTGGCCCTAGAACAAGTTATCAGCGAACAACCCTACGCTCTGTTAATTACAACCGTTGCTCAAGAAACAGCGATCATCTCATTTTCAAATCTGGTCCTAGCCACTGAAATCCCAGGAAAGTAGGTGGCAGGACCCGCCAGAGTACTCTAGCTACAGTGGTACACCCGGTCAGCCTCCCCGTGGCATAGTGTGGTAACGTCGGGTCCCACTAGGGGCTCGGCGGCTAATAGACCGGAGGAACAAAGGGCACAACACAATATACAGCACATGACCCCCACACACTTCAAATCTCTGGCCCCGATACAATGTATACCCGCGGAGATGGGAGAAATCAAAGGAGCCGTTAGACACTAACATACCTTATACCTTAATTCAGTTGATATTGCTACCGGTATTGCAGAAGTTCACGACTGTAGTTGATTTACGTGGCGAGCATTCTTTGATGGTCGGGGTATATTTCTTGAAAGTCGTCAATTCTCCCACAAGAGCCTCTTTGCGAATGATGTGGCGATTCACACACGATAATGAATTCGGCTGCTACTTCTCAGTTATGATGGGGCCCGTATTTGCAGTTGGTTATGTTACCAGGACGAAGTTCTATAACTTGATGCTAAAATAAGAACCTCGTGTCTGTTGCTCGGTGTTTCCGAATGCTTTCGCTGCAGTTAACCAACTGTATGGTGCAGTGATGATGATGATGCGAGGAATGCCGCACATTCTCAGGTCGGATTTAATCATAAATATTTCGTCTTTGTAGCTGCGCTGTTCACTTGCAGTAGGACAGACACCGAATTATTTACGGACAATGCGTCAGTAGAACTAATTTATATTGGACAAATCGAGCTGATCTTCAATCTGAGGGCTGTCCAGCACACATGGTCTTTTCGATGTCTGCGGCGGAGCAGTCCTGATTTCTGTTGAATAGAGGCGCCTCAAGTTTCTGTGGAGTGACAACAGAATTAATGACTACTCCGATGAGGTTAAAATTGCGAATTCTGATGGACGTTTGTAGGCTAATCACATCCCTTCAGAAGAAGAACGCAATCGATAAGCAGAAACGTACATAATTGGGCTGCAACCGGAATATGTACAGCTTTTCTTGTGGAATAGCTGCGGTACTATATAGTCAGAATCAGAGTAGTCCGAGAACATCAAAACGTAGCGATGTAGCGATTGACAGTTGATTTTATTCCTCCAGTACTTGTTAGTTCCAGGCATAAACCTTAATTCAGTCTTGTTGAACATCAAAAGACATATCCAAGCTGGAACAGACCAGAACGGGTTTCAAGATGTACTATCTGTAAATATCAAAATTGATTCGAATCTCCTATTTTGATTAAGTGAACAAGGATGGAAGAAACAAAAAAAAAAGAAAAACCACCAGATGGAAGTTTGTTGAAGCAATAAACCACCCTCTGGCTAAAGGAAAACTTTCGCACATCCATTCTTCAACCATCCTTTCTCATTTTGAATTTGCGTCCCCCTTCGTATGCTTAGTGTGAGCAAGAGGAAGTATCCATCAGCATAGAGCTTGCTCAATCCATTCAAAGCCAATCAGCAACCCTTTTGCTCTGTGTGAAAGCCAGCTGTTAAAAAGCTAAAGCTCAGTTATGAAAAGTTTATCGATGAAGTTTGTTGCAAACAAATAGGCAGGAAAGTATTTTAATGATCTAGATTTGTTGATATTGTGAATAAACATAACGCAAATAATATTCTAAATATCATGCTTTAAGTATAAGTTAGCACGAACGACATTTCCAATTAAAAATAATTTTATTTAAAAGAATGAATACACCTTCTTTTCTTTTTTTCCGGAATTTCCTTCACTTGTGGAAATTCGCATGTTGCAAGCCCGTATTGGCAAATAACTACACTGGCTAATGCCCGTGAAGAATCTTTAAAGCTGGATCTTCTTTTTTTGATAACGAAAGAGATTTAGAATGAGATAGCATCGTTGACCTTACTTTTCAATTTTAATGTCCACGATCTTTAAAAAAAAAAACTTATTTTATATGCGCTAGTTGTGATTTTTTTTTGTTTAAGAAAGGTAGGCTTAGATGTCATCTTTTGTAAGATTTATTTCACATGCCATTTTTATACCGGAGTGAAATTACTAAGTACCTCATTCCTTACTAATCACCACTGCCTGCGCTAAAAATCCACCCGGAACTTTGCTATGACATTAAACAGATTTCCGAAAAAATCTTCATGTTTATCTTCATCTCACCTAGAGACATATTTCTTTCCTGAAAAGCATCCTTGTACAAAACACTAGAATTTGTTGCCCTGTAACTTATCTTTGTAGAACAAACATTGTACTTTGAAAATTAGTATAAACCCAAACCTGTAGTGGAATGCAAACTGTGGCCTCCGGATTATAAGGAGATAATCGTTACTTTTATACGTTATCAGCACTTGAATTTGTATCACAAATGTTGGTCAAACTTGGAAATGGAAACACGTTCTTACTTTGAACTTCTGTTTTGATGATAGTCTTTATAGAGATATGGAGCGAAGCTAGAGATGAAACTTCAATAGATGATGTTCATTAATCATTCATACTGGGAAGTAGCCGTCCTGGTATCTAAGTGACCAGAAATAACTAAACTAGGACTGCGCTCATTTCTGGCCATTGCACAGAGGTTTGTATATCATCACAGAGAACTATGGTGGAGTTGAACTAACGTTTAGGAGCCGCCTTACATAAGACAAAACACACAACACAATCATGTCATTAATAAAAACTCGCATTTAAATATAACAAAACGACATTGTTTGTATAAAATATAAAGCTCTTTTAATTTAGAGCCTCTTTTCTATGTATGTATTTTTTTTTTTTTTTTTTTTTTTTTTTTTGTGGTAAGAAGTCTTCATGTTGAGACTTTCCTTAGTCCAAAAACATGAAGTTTTTGATGCATGAGATTGCCAACAAATTGGGTTCATATCTAGGATGCGAACATTATCCAAAGGAAATTTAGAATCCACCACTTCTTTTACACGGAATTCTACCAGCATAACTGGTACTTTCGTTGTTGCTCCACGTTACAGGGTGTAAAGAAGAACCACATTTTCTTTAAGCACAGAAAGATGCGCAGGATGTGGGTTTACAAAGAGATCCATGGATCTCTTAAGTAAGACTACAGTAATAATAAGGTTCCAGTACGACCACTTTGTGAGTGAAGTGGAGAATGGACTTGAAATGCGCTCAATCATGCAGTTGACATCGCCACTGGTATTCCTCAGTTTCTTTGATAGCCGCGGTATATTTCTTCAAAAGGTCATCAATTATCCTGTAAGCTTCGTCTTTGTGAATGATGTGGCTATTCTAACATGGTAATGAATTCAACTGTTTCTTAGTTATGATGGGACCTGTATTTGGGTTATACAGTATATGAAGCAGGCTCACTTCTGAAACCACAGACGAAGTTGTATAACTTAGTGCTAGAATTATAACCTGACTTCTGTTGCTCGGTGTTATCGAGCAATAGAAGAGAAATACGTCAGAGCCATTACTGAGACAAATTTGGACATATCAACTGTTCTTAGGTGTAGATGGTGCACCTTTCACGATATCAATCCCACGAATATGCAAATTGTTGGTACGTCTTTCGCTTCTACCACAAAGATTTGGTCTGATGCTCTCTTTTAACATTTCGCTTTTATCATCAAAGGATATCAAGGAATGGGTTTATTTTTCGTCATCAGATATGGCGAATGTTGTCGCATCCAGACTTTCTGAAGCTCAACGTAAGGAAAGATAGCCTGAAATATTTCCTATTTACAAATGGCCATTTGTAATTCTCGAAGCAGTTCAGATTCTCAAGGATTCGGTTCCAACTCGCATTTGCATCAGCGCTTATACATGGATGTGCAATTGCTGGCGTACATCGGAGATCTTCCCCATAATGATTCTTGAGTGAATAGTTGGCGATATTTCTAAAACCGTTGATGGTTCTCACATTGAGATACAGATCCTGTCTATGGACGTGTTGGAAAGTATTTGAATGTAGTTAGATATGATGTAATGCATTGTGAATAGTCATAAAATATATAAAGAACTTCATAAATATAATTCTTTAGTTATAAGCAAACACACATGTCTTATAATATCGTAGTATACAGCTTTTGAAACTAGTATTGACAGCTAGCAATGAACACTCTTCCCATTTTGCTTAGAAAAGCAAAATTCTCCAAAAAGGTTAACTGAAAATTCTGGTGATGAAAACGGAAGTTGTAAATTTCATTTTAATTAGCTTCCGGTTATCGAATTGATTTTCATTTGCTGTCATAATTCAGAGGAAAGAATCCTTTTAAATGTTTCTTTCCTGCAGAGACTTTTCATCACCTGTACTTCCACTTCAACGTGATTTATTTAAAAGAATGAACACACCTTTTCTTTTTTTCCCTCACACGTTTCTTCAGTTATGGAAATTCGTATGTTGAAAACCAATGTGGCAAACAGCTGCCTTGGCTCTGCCAGTAAAGAATCTTTAATGCTGCAGTTTTTTTCTCATTTTTTGACAATGAGAGAGATTTAGAATGAGCTAATCGCTTATCTTACTTCTCAGTTCGATTTTACACGATCTTTAAGAAAAAAAGCTTATTTCTTTTGGTGCTAATTTTGCATCACTTCGTCCAAGAAAAGAAGGCTTAGATATAATCTTGTGTAAGAATCTTTTCCCGGCAGTCTTTCTTTATATTTGAGCAAATCATTAAGCACATCTCGCCTTACCAAACACCAGAGAGATTTATCTTCAGCTCATCTACAGAAATGTTTCATTCCTGGTTTAAAAAAGGAATTTTTTTGCAAAAATCCTACATTCACCATGAAGAAGTTCATCCAGAATTCAACAGAAAGTTCTTTAATCGGACAGACTTTAACCTTTTTTCTCAGTAAAGAAGCGTTTACTAAGGATGTTAAAAACGAGCTCCACGAAGATTAGGTGAGTAAGTAGAAAATTAAGCGGATTTAGAATTAAAGCAGCTCATAGAAATATTTTTTAGTTAGTGAGAGCTTACATGGGACAACCAGTTTAATTAAACTGCTAACGTGGTCTTCTTTTACTGACTCTATTAATTAAATTAAAAATAAAGCAACGTCTTAGTTGAGATGCACATTTGAAATGAGAGCTTGTGAACACCCAAAATATTGTGTAAAAATGCATAACGCATGCTTACTATTCATATCACGTATAATTTTACAATTGTAGTTTTCAACAGAATTGTACTTCAACCAAAACTAGAATCTTTCGTCACGAACGACGAAATTTTCTGGGAACTTTGGACGGTTATTAACCACCTCCTCTACTATAAGAACTGATTTTTTTTTTTTTTTTTTTTTTTTTTTGATTTGGTAGTTATTGGCGCATCGGCTTCTGTGGCCATATTGCACCTCCCAAGGTTTTTGCAGTACTTTGATCCAAGCCCGAGGCGGGAATCGAACCCGCGACCTTTGGGTTGCCGGGCAGGTACTTTACCCACTCGGCTAGCCCGGTCGGCTTAAGAACTGATTATTTGCACAGATTTTTTGATAGTTCACTATTGAAATAATGCCGAAAAAAAAAGGCCTCGTTAACTGACACTAAATGAAAAGCCATGGGACTCTTCAGGAAGGTGGATGGTCGATAATGGTCTGGGGCGTGTTCAACTGGCACATGTTGGGCCCTCTGGTACGTCTAGACGCATCTCTGAACGGCCCAGGTTTCGTGTCCATCCTTGCAGGTCATCTGCATCCCTTCGTGGTCATCGTACACTCACAGGGCAATGATCTCTTCCATCAGGACAATGCACCTTCCCACAGAGCCGTGATGACTAGAACATGGTTCGAAGAGCATTCCGCAGATTTTGCCACCATGGAATGGCCTCCACGTTTAGCGGACATGAACCCTGTGGAGCATCTTTGGGATACTGTGTAAAGGTCCGTTCGAGCTTTGTATCCTCCATCTAGGAATGCGACGGAATTATGGACAGCGGTGCAGCAAGCATGGATGGAAAACTAGTGGACTTGGACTGAATGCCTCCTCGTGAGACTGACTGCTTTTCCTCGGGCGAAAGTTGGGCCAACGTGTTACTAGGGCGGTTCCCATGATTTCTCTCCACTCAGTGTAATATTTGTATGTGTTTGTAGATGGCAGTAATGTTGGGGAGAGAGATAGCATGTTCAAGTCTATATGCCTTCCACCTTTCTCTTTCAGTAATAACGGAAAGGGAGTTGAAGTGGAGCACGTGAACAGTTTATCTGCTGCACATTGTTTCTTCTGTGTTTTGCGTAGAATTTGCTAAAATGTTTAACGAAAAGCAAAGGAAGCGTCTGAATCACCCTGACAATTTCCGGTACGGATAAACAAGCAATATGCTTTGTACTTTGGTTACAAGATTGGAACATTGCAAGTTCTGGAAATTGCAGCGTTTGGAGACCAAGCGCCTGCAAGGTGATCAGATTGAGGTGTTTAAGGCCCTGATGGATTGAGTAAACTTAACGGTGGTAGAATCTTTCCTCTTGCTCAGACCACGCAAATGAGAGAACATAAATTAAAGATTAGGACGGATGGCCAGAAAATACATTGACAAAGAATGCAGTGAGGAATATATCATGGATTCTTGTATTGCCGACTTTGATGGACTGTTGACTTCAACAGATTTGGACGATGAATGAGAAAATAATAACGCGCCGCCCTTAATTGCAAGAAGAATTGAATGACTTAGTTCGGAATTTAAATTAGTCTAAAGAGCAGAAAGACCAACTCTTTGGTTATAGGTCGCAACAGTGGAAGTTCCGTGAAGCTTGAACTAGTATTAGTCTATAGAAAATATCACAAGTTGTTTCCAATTTATTTTTACTGAAGACATTTCTCTGAAGATGGTATTCTAAATGAACTGGATATTTAACACAATCGACATGAATGGTGTAAATTTACGGATGCCACAACATTAAGCTTAAGAGAAGTTCTGTTGAACGTTGGAAATGCATTCAGATCAATTTCTCTTCATGCTGGTGAAAGAGCGGTGTTCCCAAACTTTGGCAGGCACCGCCTAATACAATAAATAAATGCTGGCTGGAAAGAAACATGACAATACAGTATGTTGAAGATGCTGAGCGCAATAAAGTACCATTGCTTTTCTTGGAATGTCTTTAATGATTTTGGACGAATTTGGATAACTCACTGGTCTACAGGGAGGTTTCACAAAATACCGTTGTTTTATGTTTGTGGGACAGTCGCGCAATAGAAAAACATTATATTATACAGCAATGAGGAAAGAAGGATTACTAGGATGAAGTAATATAAAATATGTTCTTCCACCCGTGCATATAAAACAGGGATTAATGAAGATTTTTAAGGCTCTGTATAGAGATGGTAGTGGTTCTGTTACCTAAGGAAAGCAGTTCCCAATTTGACAGACGCAAATCTGAAAGCAGAAATTTTTACTGGGCTTCACCTGAAGAAACTCCATTTGAAACAAAACTATAAGAAACTGAACCAGCAGCTTGGAAATTGTTTAAAGCAGTTGTGCAGGGATTTTCCTGTCAGAATCCTTATGTGATAAATTCATACCTGAAGGGTTTGAATTCAGTCTTCATTCGAAGTGCCGGATTTTATAATTTGCGATACAAAGAAAGAAACAAGCACATATTTGCATATAACCCTATTGAATCTAATAACTATATAGCAACTAAGTGTTTTGTGCTGACGCATTCTTTGTACTGCAGAGGAGAAACCCACAAAAAATCTGATTAGCATTTTTACGCGAGAGTTAGAAATCTTAAAATGAAACTGTTAAGCATTTAGATTTTAAGGCTTCTTATTCCGTGATAGAGAATGAAGGGATCCAACTCTAGTTGAGAAATTTTCACTTTCAAGCCTAACCTTGAGCGAACTTACGTAATTGGCATCAGGATCCTGAATTCTTAGGAGTTATGACATAAAGTTGTCTGTTCGATGAAACTGTTCATATTGGTTGAATTTTCGCTTTATCTCTTAAGGTGCAGTTGGATTTCGACTAAGGTGATTCATATTTGAATTTTTCGGCCTGCATCTGTAATGATTCTATTACGCTTTTGCACCGAGAATGCTCAAGGTATGTGGTCATTTCCAAGGGTAACCTTCCATCTTGACATCCTACAGTGAACGGAATGTTAGGCGAATCAAAATGTGGCCAGATAAACAAGTCTCGTGACCAAGAGGAGAGTTAAGCGAATTCTGTAAGAGTCTGCACTTCGACATGAAATTTTAAAGAAGCATATGATAACTTCCTTGCAATTAGTTTAGTTGTTAAGGCTCGATTTTATCGGTAATTGCATGTGGTAAGAGCCGTGTGACAGTTTCCGGTCTCTTATTTTGGATAAACTAACATCAATTCTGAAGTAACTGGTGTTCCAATTGGGTGCTGGGAACTAGCTGTAGTAAACTGGCGCAGTTTCGTAACGGGTAGGGGTTTGTCTCACTTCAAGAGGATGTAAACATGCAAGAAGACAGAAGCGGACTGTGACAACCATGTGGTTCTTTAAGTTCTGTGAGGTGTGGGAGAAGGAATTATCGCGGGGAGCTTTAATTTCATTCTCCATCGTCTCACTAAGCTTATACTGGGTCTTATGAAAAGCATTTGAGAGTACTTTCTCATCCTCCCTCTCTTGTGAGGATGTCATATTTACTAGTGTCACCACGTTCTTTCCATGCATCCTCCTGCAGAACTTTTCTTTTACAGAGCTCGTATGCTTTTATCATTCCTGTACCATCAGTTTTGTAGTGAACTGATTTCCCAGATTTTAACATTACCTGGTTGCTCTCACCAAACTGCATGCGGATTTTGGAAAGTAATCTTTCATCTTGGAAACCAATTATTTATTTCAGATGAATAGTCCATACGTTGATAAGTGGGTCTGGTCAGGAGGCGAAGTCACCTTACAGATTTCTGCATCCTTTTCTCTTAAATCCCGCTGTTGTAGAGACTGAAGGTGGATATATGGTTCCATGTCAATTCAGAGTGGTCTCGTCACGAACTGAGTTACCAATTTCATGTTCACGGACTGGCCATGCTGCGTCAATTTTTAGGACAACTCCGACCCTGTGCATCATTATTAAAGCTGGTTGCCAGTGCTTTTTCCTATCACGATTTTTGTTTTTCCTGATTTGCAAGCCGGAAGTATACCTTGATATTCTTTAGCCAACTTATCAATTGCATGGGATGGAAGTTGTTAGCCGTGGCATGTACAGTGTTCAGTTTCATGTATTCTCCTTCATACATTCAAGTAATTCGTGGGATCAAAACCAATCACTGCAATAAAGAAACGTAGGTACAGCACTGGACAGCCTTCCGCAGCCAGCTGAAAAACTTCTTAGAAAATGGATTTGAACCAGAGATTTATGGAATCCATATGATATTCCCAGTCTACCGCAATAGCAACTCTGATAACGATGGAATGTTGAAATATTTATATATTACATCCATCGAAATTGATTTAACAAATAGGTGTTTCAAGCAAAGAAATGCAAATATATTCTAAATTGAATATGTTTAACACTGTACAGTACTGTCTTTATTTTTACTACTATTTTCAAGCATTGTCATTGGGAAACTTCCTGCATTGCGGGAAATATAAAGCTCTTAAAGGGTAATTTTATTGAAAACCCGTAATATCAGTTGAATTACCATCGAGCGTGCCTAAATAAAATACTATACCCCAAGGTGTGGACCAGTTCGCAAAATATAATCAATAAACAGTAACTTAAGTTCTCCGAAATAAAACATTCCCAGTTTATATTTATCGCAGGGGGCCTAAACATAAAAACTTAAATTACACTCTCTCAAAAGGATTAGGATTATAATGTCCAATAAAATTAGATAACGTTTCCTACAGTGTCGAATTGATTGATTAACTTACCCAAAATAAAGAGCATTCTAACATTGATATAACATTTTCGTAAAAGGATGCTTCTGATTAGAGAAGTTTTCTGTTATTTGTTCTCTTTGAGTACTCTTGACTTCTCGTTGGTGGGCAGGCAGGTACGCAAGGTGTAAGAGTTGACAACCAATTTGTGGGAAATTTACGCAATGAGAGATACCAAAAGGTGAATGCAGACTAATAAAATGCTAGAGCTGGAAGCCTCAACCACGGACCACTGTATACCAATACCATAATCTGAATTTTCTCATAGTTTGGAGCTTAAAGGGACTAAGAATTATTTTATCGGAGTCACTCACTGGCTGAAACAGAAATCGGCAAGTTTGGAAACCTAACAATGGAGTTTTTAGGAAACAATGATAAAAAACCGAAATATTTAATATAGACCAAGAAAATGAAACTGGATGGAACAATATTACTTCATTCATTGTGATGTCACAGAAGTTCTGCCTATAAATTCAGCGCTCTCGAAATAAAGCCATCCACTGAAAGCCCGAATTATTGTGTATAAATGAAGTCTTACACATAATATCGAGTCTTTATTGGATCTGGCTTCTTAATTATTATAATTACTGAAGTTTTATATGTGGTGAGGATGAGGGGCACGAGATTGTCAAACTGAGCTTCTCTATGATGCAAGTATTATCCAAAGGTCGTTCAGAATCCACTTCTATTACATTTATTTTTTTTGGATGTAGCAAAGAAGTGAATTGCTGTACATTATGGTGGTTAGTTTTGGTTCAGTTTGTGGAGAGTTCATCGGCAGTCTTTACAACAAACGGTTGTATATATAGCGAGAGGGATTGAACTGAGGATGTAACATCAGGGTAATGTATTCACGGCGGTGCTGCAATTGGCACAGTCGTGGGCACAATTTACAGAACACCAAGTCAGACTAAGTCCAACTGTTACTAGCTGTAGCTGCGACCTGTCCAGGTTTCCAAAATCCGGTGTGGTGATTCCAACATTCGTATTAGCCGTCGATGATGTCTTGATCCACGTAAGACTGCGGAGCTGACTAGGATTGAATCCGTCCACCTGACCGAAGTCGGAGAATCGATTTGCAATTCGCTTACCCATTCAGTTGATATCGCTACTGGGATTCCGGAAGCGTGCGACTACAGGTGATTTGCCAAGCTCGGCTTCTTTTGATGACTGCGAGGTGTTTGATCAATCGAGCCTCAATTTTTCTGTAAGTTTCTCCTTTGCGATTCTAGTATGGTAATGAATTCATCTGCTTCTCAATTACAATGTGCCTAGCATTTGGAGTTGTACAGGACATCAGGCTCATTCTGAGACTAGACAACGAAGTTTTATTACTTGGTGCTAGAATAAAAACTGTACGTCGGTTGCTTGGTGTGTACCAATGTGTTCACTGCAGTTAACCAACCGCATGGTGCCGAAATGCAGTTTGAAAGGGTGGTGCACATTCTCGGTAGGAGTTTGATCTTCCATCTTTGCGGCTGTGCTAATGATTTGCTTTAGGGAAAGGCTTGAATTATTTACGCCCAACGCGTGAGGAGCGCGATTTCTCTTGGACGTTTCGAGCTGACCTTCGTTTTAAGTTCCGTCTGGAACACATCGGATTTTTTTGAAATGTTTGGTGAAGCAGCCCGAATTTCTGTCAATTGTAAAGGGAAGCGCCTCTGGCTTCTCTTGATCGGCAGATGCTCGACTGTTTCGCCAACAGGGTTCAGATTTCCGATGTTCCGCCAGTCTGACGACCAGTTCGTTAGAGGGGCGGTGCCCTTCAGGCGATGAACGCAGTGGTTAAGCAGGATGGTAGGGAATTCGATTGCGACTTGAGTATGTGCAGCTCTTATGGCATAAGTGTGGCAACGTACAGTGGGCAACCAAAGCAGTCCGGGCACATGAAAACAATCTCTAACGATCGACATTCGGTTTTGTCTCAGTACTTTCTAGTCCCTTTCAGAAAACCTGAATTCAGTGAAACCTGATCTTCAAAAGGTACAGATCCGAGCTGGAAGGAAACAGGGTTATTTATAAATTACCGAAGGGAACTTTCAGATAATGGATAGCTTGTGAAAATAAATACATCAAAGCCATCAATGAGCGTTCTTTGGCATACTGCAATTGTGTGTAGATGGCGCACCGGTCACGATATCAATCGGATGAGTGCAAATTGTCGATTCGTCTCCAGCTTCTCTTTTTAACACTATTTTATTACAAAGGATATCAAGGAATGGTTTTAACCTTTCGTCGAGTGGTATGCCGAATGCTGGACGCTCTGTATCTAGATTTTGTGAAACTTACCCACAAAGATGGCGAGACAGATAACTTGCGTGCTAACGCAGGGACAATATATTGTCAGGTAGCTTCAGGTCCAGGTGGATTTGATTTGACAGCAACATCTGCTTGATGTTACTTCTAAAAATTTAATTCTTTTCATAAAGTGCAGTGGGGGGTGGAAAGGGAGGGTATAATCGGTTGCGAAAAAAAATGCTGCATATTAAGTGATACCTTAATATCTGTAGTAATGAGAAAATCACTTCTATCGATGAATTATGGTGTCTATGAGAACATATAGACAAAATAAATGTAAGTTTGTATTTATGCTGTTATTTAATGAATTTGCACGACATGACTGTATCGACGATGGTGACTCTTCACTCCAATAAAGTGGAGCTTTTTTTTGAATCTATGTTTACATTTAAATTAGTAACTGAAGCACATACCTAAGAAAACAGACCTGTGACGTTCACTCGTGAACGTCACGGGTCTCAGTTTTCTTTCAGCATCTTATACATCTCACAGATCTTCCCTCAAGATGTCTGGTTGTCAATCTTTTGAGTCGCCACGATTTAACCCATTCGTCATAAATGCGTCGATTAGCAGTCAGTAACATTAGTTCTGAAATCAGTGGAGTTGAATTGTGCTTTTATTGACAACCCGAACAGTTCATAAATGTTCATTCAATAATTTTAATTACAACGGAATATTTACCATCCTCAGCTGGAGCTTTTGCCCTCCTTTAACCAGAATAGCATTCCAATAAATGCTTCTTAGATTTTATAATCACTCATTTTTACATCGATACTTCACATTTCCCAAAGAACTGAATTTGCTTTCCACGAAAATATCGCTGAGAGGTACCTCAACTAATCTTATTCTGCTCCAATGGACATTCCACTATAGTAAGGCAACTATTGAATTTACTCTTTTCTTTTGTATACTATGGTAACTTTAAACTGGGGATGTTCTGTATGTGCCAAAGAGTATCACAAGAGAAGAGTCTGATGGGCTCAAGGCTGTCTAAAGTGCT
This sequence comes from Mastigoproctus giganteus, assembly GCF_048544385.1. Lineage (NCBI taxonomy): Eukaryota > Metazoa > Arthropoda > Arachnida > Uropygi > Thelyphonidae > Mastigoproctus > Mastigoproctus giganteus. The sequence goes on from NC_143582.1 coordinate 61,885,633, forward strand.
CTCTCTAGCAGAATCATAAACAGATGCTTCGTAATCTAGCCGAGATTTGGAGACCTATATAAGTGGCGCAGGGTATAACGATCTGCACCAAAACATACTAATGATTACCCAGAAATTATTAGTTTTCTTTGTTCAAGTAGTTCTTAGATAGTTGATATGCTCCTGGAAAAAGTACTTTCTTGAAGAATTTGCTGGATCTCCACTTCCAAAGATTTGGCATACCAACAATAAAATTATAACTCACCCCGCTAAATAAAGGAAGATGATTTGATTGACTTCTTTCGTTATTTAAACTTGTATAAAGAGCATGCAAAAGCCATTGGTTCTGGGTTACAATAGTGGGTGTTACTTAAAGCAGAAACTAAAATTTCAGTTTAACGAAAACGTCAAACTTGCAAAGCATTTTCTTGTGAAAGACGGTATATGCTTCGGTAAAGTTATTAGTGTTTTTCTGGGGGAATCATAAGGTTTTAGGCGTACCAGTAACTTAGGCCACATTACGCCAAAATTGTCTGTAAATTGCGTGTTCTGTGGTCGAGTTGCTGTTTGGTTGAGGAAACCCCCAAGTTTCCTGGAGAAAAAGCCATGGTACTCTCGCTTGAGCCCGACTAAATCAGTCACGGTGCGAAAAAGGCCCACAAAAATTCCTCGCGTCATTAACGGGATTCGAACTGAGTTCGTTTCCAGCCGGTGTGGGGAGGACGGTGATCACAGCAACTGTGCTACCCATGAAGGCTGCCGAATTGATGTTGAATATCTCGTTTCCAGATTACCCTGAACTTGGAGCGAGCGAATAATTAAATAAAATGAAATAAGAAATGAACGAAAAGTGAATCACTAGTGGAGAAAATTCCACAAATTATCCTCAGTCCACTAAGAAACAGTAATTATTATAAAACAGATATATACAACACTTGTTTTAAATGTGTTCAGTTTCAGAATTCAGGAGAATCCGGAAAATAAATATATAACTAGTTTACATACAATAGACTATGTTTAACTACAGAAATACTCTTCAAAGAAAGACCACCTCCACATTAAATTAACAGCACTATCTAGTCTTTCCGCCAGAATTTCCAAACCTGCTAACATCTTTTCAATAGCAATTGACCTAAATCACCATTTATTAAACACAATAACAGTTGACGTAAATCTTCCGTTTCCACATTAATCATGTCTTTTTGTGAAGTCAATTCCCAAGAGAAGCTGAAGTCCTTAGCTCAGTCCTCAATGTAAAAACAGTTCTCGAGAAGGTTTGCGGAGCTCTAAAGTTATCACGCTCTTCAACTAGGATATTTACATTGGTCTCCAGTAGGTTTGGAACCACAGACGTTAAATTTACTGTAGGTTGAGAGTACAATGGACAGTTTAAAAGTACATGAATCCGATAAAGATTCAATTGTATGTCCTCAGTTGGCGGACAGTAAACAGACCCAATATAAAAACTTATGAAAGGTGTGGAGATCATTAAACAGGTCAATGTCCGTACACAGACCTGTAATGTTGGTAACCATCAGATCATTATTTAAAACAACTATCGCACTTTACTTTTTGGGAGGTTTTTCAAGGGAATGAATAATTCTTGCCCATACTTGATGGGCCCCACCTCCTACCTGCCAAGAATGGAAGGATTCCTGTTTGAAAATAATGTCAAAAGTTATTTTCAAATGCCGATATTCTAATCTCATCCACTGCCACTCTTGAGTGCTGACCATTTATCTGAAGAACTTTTACACCATCATATATAACATCACCCAAAATTGGATTCCTATCAGCCACCCTGTCACTGAATTTGAACCATTAACCATTATCACTCATGTTTTGTTCTACTGTCCGTAAGCTGTACCGCTTCAAGTATTCTGGACACTTAACATCCATTACAGAATGATTATAATCTCTACCACGTATCTTACAGTTGATACCTTTTGGAGAATCTACTTTATGGGGACACTCTGCACAGTATCCACAAGAAACTGCTTTATGGGAACAAAATTTGGCCGAGTGGTCATACTCCAAACACCGGAAACATTTGCTTACAATCGTAAACCTACGGAACCTGTGTGATGTGAATCCAAGATAGATTCTATCACTCTCCAAAATATACCTTATCATGCAAGGACTAAATCCGATTAGCCACTTTTGTACCTGATTGAGAACTAAATCTGAAAGTCACCTCGTATTTAACTTCTTCCTGCGAGAATCCAAAATCTTTTAAGTTTTTAAAGAATAGATCTTAAAGTATATCCTTCTTAACATAATCACGAGGGACACCATATATTAACACTATTGGGTCTGATAACCGTGGTTTCTCCATTGTAAGGCCTATCTCTTTCAAGGCAGGAGCAGAAGAGATCCTATTAGCAACCGCCGAATTTGTGGTCTCCACAAGAATCCCCTTATTCCTCAGGAGACGAATACCTTTTACTTTCACCTCCTTGTGGTCACGCTTAATGACTTCAGCCACTTTTTGCTTTATGTCCTGACTCGAACTCAAGGCAGAGTCCTCAGTGGGCCTGGGAATAACCAGATTCTGAGGATTAGGCACACCTCTAGGAACTGATAAGGATCTATCCCGATTAGCACTGCCAGTCCCCTCTGTGGATTTGGTTTATTCTTGATGTCTACAGGATCAATTAACTTGAGATCCTGCCGCATTATCTCTGCATAAAACTTCTTATGAAGTTCAATCTGGCAATCTAAAATTTGATTTATCTGACAAACACTCCTCCCTTCCAGATCCCTAGATCGTACCTTGAGGCGCTCATTGTCCACGACCAAAGCTGTTGTCATCGCCTCCAAGTCAGCCCAGAGAACAAAAATTCTATTGGACGCTGGTTTTGTTATTTTACTAGACTCTTCAGACATTATTTCTCCTAAAGCCTTTGTTATCTTAGCCAATGCCACATACACCTCATAGGCATTTTATGATCCTCCCAAGTTTAAACTATCTATAAAAGAAATCCTATGGTCCTTCCTACTTCAAACATTAATTTCAAACATTTTGAACTACTTTAATGAGAGACGGGTGGTTCATATTTTCTTTACCATTCAAGGTAATAATTTTTTTCCATATTTGTTTTATCAAGTTTCGGTTTGTCTTTTTCCCTTATTATAATAGTTTTATGGGGTCTTTGATTTCCTTTTACATTTATTCCTTACTGGTGTCCGAGAATATTCTTTCTAGATAGACACTTGTCTTATTGCACAATCCAGAGAGGAAGAATATGCTTCAGATTTCTGGGACCAAGTAATATCTCTGTCTTCTTCTGACATTATGTTATTTAGAAAAGTAATCTAGACAACAAAAACCAACTAATTCCCACAGTCTAACAATGTCTATATAGACACTTTCCCCCACCCGGGATGAAATCTGCATTAGAGTTGAAGATTTCCCTAAAGTGGGTTTTCAGGTCTCAGCCCCTAATGGACAGAGGGCGCCACAAAATTATGCACCAAATAAGTAATTTCGAGAAGTTTCCTTTCTTCAAATATAAGATCCTCAACCCCAAAATTAAGAGAGTTATAACCAATTCAAGTTTCTTTAAAAGTAGCCCAAAACTAGCCCCATGTTAGCCTATGGGACTTTACCAAAATGTAAATTCTAAGTGATAAAACACTAATATGTCCACTGTACATGATCACATATAAATATTTAATGGCTTCACCCTAAAGGTGGCTAATCCAAGCCAGTAACATATCCAAGGCAACAAGGTATCAAGTCTCCATTTTGTGTAATGTTATTTTAATGGGAAAATGTAAAGTCTATGGGAATTTTCACAGGGAAAATCCTCTATGGTAAGCCTATGAGGCTATGGTGTATGTATGTGTCGCTATTAGAGACAAAATTTTCAAACACCAATATCTTGTATGTCTCTTCAGCACCTGCAATAAAACTTTATCCTATGCCTCACCAATGTTATCTTTATCATGTCATATATTTAATAAACGTAACAACTCTTTAAACCACATTTATACATCAAAACAGGGGAGCACAATTCCATAAGCACTTAACACAACCATCACTATGCCACCTATATCAGGAAAGTTTCACAAAATAATGTTGTTTTCTATGTTTGTGGGGTAGTCGTGCACAGAAAAAACATTTTATTGTGAAGCAGTGTTGAAACCACAGAGGAATTTTTACCAGGGGAAAGAAATATTAAACATATTCCCGCTAATTGAACAAAAAAGGGTTCTACTTGAATTTTTTTATACAAGGCTGGGATTATTGAAGAATATTACGGTTACGAATAAAGGACGTGGATTTAATGGAAGTGTTTATTTGTGGTGATTATTTGTTCATCTATTACTGCAATTGTTTTATATTTTGTCCAGTCATCTTTATGGAATCTCCATCATTTTTGGCCATCGTGATGTGTGACATCATTTGTTAGTATTTTGCAGACCACAGAGAAATGGTCGCTATTAAGAGGATTTTTCAAGATTGTCCATTCAATCAGTGGATATAGGACAGGTGAACGTATGGAAATGTCAATTGCATTGGCTGTTCTATTGGGCAAATGGATATATGTCTCAACTCCAATATTAAGGAGTGAAACACTTTGCTCTTCCAATAATTTTTCAATCAATTTACTACGTTTATCTTGGTGGCGAGATCCCCACAGGGAATGGTGTCCATTTAAATCTCCCATGCTACAGACTGGACGTGGTAGCTGGGTTACTGATGCTTCTAGATCTGAATATGCATGCTCTTGATTTGGGGGAAGGTAAAGTGAGACCAGTGAGAATGTAAACTGGATTGAGACTCGTAGTACAGCTGCTTCCAAAGATATTTGTAGTTTGAGGTGTTTGCATGGAATTCTAGATTAGTAGATTAAAATAGCCACTTCACCATGAGCTCCACTGGAAGGGAATCGGTCTTGTCTGTAGGTATCTCACTGCTGTGTTTACTTTTGGAGTTAGGTTAGTTTTTTAAAGGCAGACACCTACCTTATGCTATTTATCAATTAGGTCGTGAATATCATCAATGTTACTGCGGAAACCTCGAAAATTCCACCTATTATTGTGCGCATTATATTGGCTTTGTATCTGTCTTTTAACGAATGGTGGTCTGCTTGGATCGCTCAGCCTTTTTCTCTTTTCAGGGGAAAAATGGACGAGCTTCCATCTCTTCCTCGGCATGTATCTCTAAGATTGTTTCCTCTGAGACTTCTTTTTCGTATGTATCCATATGATCATGGACAGAGTTTGTAATCTGTATCTATGTCTTTAGTATTTGTGGTTGGCTGCGGCGTGGAAGAAGTGTTTGGCGGAAATGTAACTGGTGTATTGATTGCTGGGTTGGAAGCTGACGTTGAGAATGACTTTAATGATGGAGTTAAGACTGAGTGAGCCCAATCATATATAGAGATTTTTGGCGGAACTGTAACATTAGTTTGAACCACAGTGGTCGTGTGGTAACAGCAGTTCTGTTTATACTGTTGGACAGTTGCTGCATATCAGCTTGTTACTGTGACTGGTGATATTTGTTTCTTTGCTTCAATATAACGGTCCAGCAAAGTCTCTTGGAGACTCGGCTGGACCGTCCACTTCCAAAGACTTAGCATACCAACCATAAAACTGCGGTATTTTCCACCAGTGTGGGGAGGACGGTGATTACATCAACTGTGCTACCCACGAGAGCTGAAGGAATTGATACTGCAAAATTAAGTTTAAAAACAGTTTTGCTACACTACAGAAACGCATTCCGCAGAGTTTCTCTACTGTCAAGTAGTTGTCTTTAAAGCAACGCATGAAGGTATGTTCACGACGCCAAGTGCAATAAAATACCATGGTGGTCTTAAGGTAACTGTATTACTCGCTGGTCCAAAGGAAGTTGCACAAATACTGTTCTTTAATGTTTGCGGAGCAGGGCAAAAAAAAAAACATTTTATTGTGCAGCAGTGTTGAAACCAGTGAGGAATTTTTACCAAGGGAAAGAAATATAAAATATATTCCCACTAGTATTAATTACTAATTAATTACTGTATTAATTACTAATTTATCACTGTCAATAATATTAAGTTTTTCGGCATGGAAGTCTAGAGAACTGCAGGAGAACGTCAATAGCTGTGTCAGCATGTCTCTAAAGAGACGGGAGGAAACGTCCATGTCATCCCTAGCACGAACAGAAGATAGTATTCTGCTGTGGGGAAGTAACAAAATAACCTCTCCTCCCTGGTGATTTTTGTTTATGAATACGTGAATAGCTTTTCACATTGGCATCACTACAAACAAAGGGGTCTGCTGTACAGGTTTCCAAACCTCGAAGAATAACTGGGGACCCCTTCGTTAGATTGAGCTAATGTCATGGTATTCTTCGTAAAGGATAACAGCGGTTGTCCTTTATAAGTGGACAAATTACGAAATCAATTCTAAATGTGATAATGGTGGTGCCTTTCTCAATACCTTTGGGAAATTTAAATACCACCATTAAGATGGCACCGTTTTGGAGTTCGGCTGATTTGAGCAATTCTTAATTACACCATACTTCAGTGTCACTCTCTTGACTGAAAGAGAAATCGGCCAATTAGGAAACTGAACAATGCAGTTCGTAAGAAACAATGAAAAACAACAATTATTCAATACTAGAAAGAAGAAAGGAAACAAGAAATTTGTTTCTATTACTTCATCCATTGTGATGTCACAGCAGTTCTGGCTATATATTTTCGTTCTTTGGTAATAGGAATGAAGCCATCCAGTGAAAGCCCGACTTGATGTATCTCAATGGAGTCTTAGGTCCAAAGTCTTAATTGGGATCAGGCTTCTGGTTAATTAAATTAAACGATTTCTGTGTGGTGAGGCGAGGTTGAGGTGCAGGGGATTGTTAACAGTTGGAGCTTCTCTATGGTACAAATATTATCCAAAGGACGTTCAGAATGCACTACTTCTGTTACTCTGATTTTTTTTGGATGCAGCAAAGGAGTGAACGTTATGATGAACAACGACGGCTGGTAGTATCATCTCTACACCTGAGAATGGGAGTAAAGAACTCTCTCTCTCTCTTTAAAGTGGGGAATGTGTGTGGGCTGTGGTTTCTATTTTAGTAGTTGGTTGAAGAGTCCAAGCTATCAATGAAACTTTTGTTTATGACGGCGGTTAGTTTGGTTATATTTGAGGAGATTTCATCTGCATGTCTCACAACAAATATGTTGTTGGATTTATGATGAGATGGATTGAACTGAGGATAAAACGACATGGTGGTCATATCCATCAAGAAATCAATTGGTCCAATGCTTTTTTAACTCACGGTAAATATTGTGATGGTTGGTCATGAGTTACAACTACCATACAAGGTTGTTGGCCACATGCGCGATGAATAAGAGCATTGGGATATAAATTTACCTTTTTGAACTACACAGCAGGTGCTTGGATTCATTTCAGGCATATAGAGATAGTAGAAATTGTGAAAACAGAAAATTTTTCCCTTTCCAGTCCCTTCCTTGCAGTATTTAAGAAAAGCAAATTTGTACACCTTCTCTTGCACTAATTGTGCATGCAAAGAATTACCTAGTACAGGTTTTTAAGATGCTCATTCATTTAAAGCATTTATCGTGCTGGAGCAGTTCATTTCTTGAATAGAATCACGTTAGGAGTGCGTGCGCTAAGTGTTACTGGATTTGGATTCCTGAGAATGACAATTGTCACTTGCTTTAGTTTAAAAGTGAAATCTCGAGGTTTCAAAAATATGGTGTGACGCTTCCAACGATTGTGTTAACTATCGATTTCACGTGACCGAAGTGGGGGAATTGATTTGCAATTCGCTCACTCGTTTAAGAGGCGTCGTTACTGGTATTCCAGAAGAACATGGCTACAGGTGATTTTTCAAGCAAAGATTCTTTGGTGACAAAAGGGTGTTTGGACAATGGAGCGTCAATTCTCATGAAAGCTTTCACTTTGCGAATGATGTAGCGATTCTAGCACGATAATGAATTTATTTGCTTCTCATTTATTATGTGGCTAACATTTTGTGGTGGATAGGACATCGGGCTCAATTCTAGAACCAGAGAAGGAAGTTGTATTACTTGGTGCTAGATTTAGAGCCTTGCGTCGGTTGCTTGGTGTGTACGAATGTGTTCACTGCAGTAAACCGACTATATGTTGCGGCAATGATGTCGTGAATAGAGTGCACATTCTAGTTTGGAATCTCATTTTATATGTTCCATCTTTTCCGCTACGCTAATGTCTTCCAGTAGGAAAGGATACTAATTATTTACGGCCAAAGCGTCAGAAGTTCTATTTTCCTTCTGGATGTATGCGGTTAAAGTTCATTGCAAGTTCTTTCGGATACAGTTTGGACTTTGGTGAAGTATCGTTGATGCAACCGATCGATTTCTGTCGATTTTAACCTGAAGTGCCTCTGGCTTCTGTTGATCAGCAGAAATGTTTCGAGCTGTGTCACTAATATTTCAAAAGATTCAAGATATACCAACGGAACTTAGTTGAAGGTTAGCTCTATTACGTCCACATAGAAAATACGACTTCTGACGCGTTGGTGGTAAATCGTTCGTACTCTTTCCTCTTGCAAGTCATGAGCTCAGCAGAACAGAAGGAACAAACAAGATCAGATTTAAAACTAGATTGTGCACCACTCTTCATAACGTTATTGCCCCAATGTAGGGTCTGTGAACTGCAACGACCTCATTTGGAAATACCGAACAACTGAAGTAAAGTTCCTATTCTAGCTGCAAGTAATATGACTTCGTTCTCTGGTCACAGAAGCGAACCTGCTATCCTAGTTTCGAGTCACGAAATTACGAGTCACATTGTACCTGAGAAGCAGATGAATTCACTGTCGTGAAAGAATCTAAACGTTATTTGCGAAGAGTAAGCTTTTAGAAGAATTGCTGACTGTTTGAAGGAATATTCGCGGCCGTCAAAGAAGCTGAGCTTGGCAAATCACCTGTAGCCATGATCGTCCGTAATTCCAGTAGCCATGTGCACTGAATGGTTGAGCGAATTGTAAATCGATTCCTCCCACTTCGTCACATGATCTCATCGACAGTAATGCAAACGTTTTCAATATTTGTATTATCAATGATGATATCAAGGCTGAGTTTTAGCCTTTTGTCTTCGGATATGTCGAATTCTGGATGTTTCACATCAGGATTTTTGGAAAGCAAGTCGGATCGCTTTCGAACGAGTGGAGCAGCCAATTGGCATTTTCCAGGATGATCAGGTCCGGAAGTACTTGGTTCAACAGCAATATCTGCATGGTATGTTGTATTCCTTTTAAAATTAATTGTTTTCATCGCAAGTGCATTGGGAGGGAGGGTGGGACAATCAGTTGCGCTGGAAAATGATTCTGATTACATTTTCACTGCAATATTTCCTTAATATTTTGGTAATGAGAAAATAAGCTGTAGCGAATAATTATGGTGACTAATATGCGACCAATTAAGTTAGTTGAATGTATTTAATGCTGTTAAGTTAATGATTGATGGAAGTATTATCCAATGAGGATAATACTTCCATCAATCATATCCAATTATGACTCTCCACTAATATTAAAGTGCAACTTGTTTTTTCGAATCTTTGTTTTCACTGGCAACTGAACCACATACATTCCATCACTGTTTAAGTATCTATGGTGAGTGATTTAACCCAACGAAAGACATTTTGTTTAGTCTTATAAAAAGAAAATCTAACAAAAGGAAAGAGATGAAAGATGAAATTTAATTGAAATAATCTTAATAGTAGCTAAAAAATATCCTTATTATTCCGCTACCTTAGCTCTCATAAATGCTGATATGAGAGCTGAGTTCGTGCATAATATCCTCATGTCCTTGTAAGAATTTGAAGATATTCAAATCATTTTTACTGTCTTTTAAAATTATAATTAAATGCTGCGTATAAAATTATAAATACCAAAGGTCATCGTAATTGTATTATCGCTCTTGTGATAGTTTTCAATTTCAGCGTAATCCACAAGTTGAGAATTCTTTTTATTATGAAGTTCCCTGTAAAGTCTTCCTCCACAAATTATACTTCCACAAGAGTGGTTGCATCTCTCTTTCTTTATTCGAGGAATTTTCTTCGGTTAAGGAAATCCTTTAATACTGAATCTTTAAACGAATCTTTAATACTGAAGTTTTTTTCAGAATACAAAATTATCAGAATAAGTTAATCGTTGAGCTTTCTTTCCAATTTCTGCTTTATAGCATTTTTAACAATATAAAAACACGGTTTAGCGAGCTACCCACGTATTTTTGGATAACAAATATATAAATGCTTAGATCTCATTTAAGAATTATTATAGAGCGCATTTTATATACGAGTATGAAATTACTAAGCACACCTTCCGGAAAGGAATGCTACTGCCACTTCTATAAATCGTTGGCACGCAAATTTGCTGATAATCATACAAATCCTCACGTTTTATCCACAGCATACACAAACACATTTCACTAAGTTACAAATAAATCCAAGTGCCGCCATCTATTGCCAAAATATCGAACTGCGTAGAAGGATTATTTTACCATTTTATATATATAATTATACTGCTAAATATTGTATTTAGCTCGCGAATTTGTTAATAAATGAAAGCTACTAGCTTTATTTATGCAACAATTCCGATACTTCGCAGTTTACACTGTTTTCAACGAAATAATAAAATTCTCTTCAATAGTAAAATATAATTCTGTTATTTTGCTAATAATGGTTTGTGAATGAAATTTAACGGAAGAGATCTCTTTGTGAAATCCTCGCGTGTTGAATTAAAAACGCCTCTTTGTAATTTCTAATCCTCCAAGGCGATTGTATCTTTTAGGTATTACTAATGGAACCTAAACTGTAATTGGGTTACGGAATAGTTATTTTATTTCGCTTTGTGGGACCATTGAATTAGTCCAGAAATATCTGGATTCATTGATCAAGAAGTATGACCAACAACCAATTTCTTTGACCAATCTCCAATCCTTGCATTAAATTACAAAATTCGAGAAACCGTCGCTCAGAGGTAAAAGGCTAGGGAGGTGCTGTTTGTCTACAAATTTCTCTACGTGTAACTACCACTTAGCAAGTGCTTTGAATGTAACGCAACCTTAATCTATCCATTAATCTAAGCTCAGCCCATAAACACATCTGTAAGAGCAACAGAAACCAAGGAGGGGGAGGAAGAGAAAGAAATACGAGCACTTTTCAAAGATCCCTTTCATCATTGACAATGCGCTGTGTGATAAATGTCGCCCTCGCGATACACTTAACAACCCACTACCTCTTTCATGTTTCACGTGCAATGCATCCATTCTCCCTTTCCCTGTTAGGTTAAAGCGTGCGCTTAGTTATCAAGAACCATTATGGCACGTAAGGCGCTCAATTTGATGTTATTTTCTTCTAATGGGAAACTGAGAAATACCCTGAAGAAAACCGCACCAATTTTGGACCATTGTTATCTCCATGAAAGACAGTAATCATTACGAACATTCTTTAAAAAGCCCCAGCACAAGTACGCATCACAAAGTTCAAAACTAGATAAAGGACATTTAAATTTGGACTCGCCACTTGGTTGACTCATTCTGGCACACGTCGTTGACTTCCATCTTACCACAGAACATTTAGTAGCACCAGACAATGTCTGCCGGTTATCTGGAGGTTATCGGTGGCACATTACCATTCTGTTGCATGTCAAAACACGTACACACTTAACACCGTAGAAAAGTCCGACGTTTTATTTCCCTTTGAGAAACGACACCGCACAGTTGGAGAGAAGTGAATACGCTACCTATTTTGGGTTTAAAATAAACCCTAAAAAATCCAAATATATAATTTTCTTAACTAGAACACAAGCAGACCTCAGTCCAGCAGCCACTCTGCAGCCCTTCATTTCGGGGCATGTTCTCGTCGCCACTCATTCCGTAAAATTCCCAGGAGTGGTAATGGACGAAAACCTAACGTATAAGGAACAAATCCAGCAACTGCGTTCAAGAACATTACGGGCTTTCTGGGGTATGAAACTTGATTTCTGTAGAGCGCACAACAAGGAAACAGTCAGAAAATGTCTCCTCTGATATTTTAGTTCTGTCATCAGTTATGGTATTGAAGTTTGGTCCGCTGCTCCTATGTCCAGTCTGAAGACGGTCTGGAATTCTGGGTCCTAAAGTGGGCCAACAATTGGGCTCACCTACCCTATACAACATCAAAATCACAGCTCTCAAATTTCAGATACACCCCAGGCCAGCACCTTGCATATGTGAGGAGGCTCACAATGGCGCGTAATCTATGCTCCGCTGCTCTCGACTTCGTTAATATCTGGGAAATCGTAGAGTGGAAAATCCCTGGTTGAGCCATCAGAAAACGTCCAGTGCTCTGTTCTAACCTGCGGAAGCTCTCGACCTTAAAGCGGCACTTTCCGAACAACATCATCGGCCCGCTGAACTCCGCAAACATTGATTTGGATGTGTGGTCCAGAGATTCTGCCTACAGAAGAGAAAATCGCAAATCCATTGTGAAGTGCAGTCAGCATTCCTGCAATTGTCAGCGGAATAACTCCCAGTGAAAGTTTCAAGACTGTCTCAATGTGTTGCAGCTTTTTTGATATACAAAATAAGTATAAAACCTATATACTGTAATGCAATATAAGGTCTGTATAATCAATCTATTATAATAACTATAAAATCCATTTATTGCAACATTAGCTGTATATATTGCACTGTTTATGTATTTGTTTATGTATTCTATGTGGAGCAGAGCAACAAAAACATTTTATTGTGCAGCAGTGTTGAAATCAGTGAGGAATTTTTACCAAGGGAAAGAAATATAAAATATATTCCCACTAGTATTAATTCTAATTTATCACTGTCAGTAATATTAAGTTTTTCGGCATGCAAGTGAGAACTGCAGGAGAACGTCAATATTTGTGTCAGCATGTCTAAAAAGAGACAGGAGAAAACGACCATATCATCCATAGCACGAACAGAAGATAGTTTTCTGCTGTAGAGAAGTAACAAAATAACCTCTCCTCCCTGGTGAGTTTTGTTTATGAATACCTGAATAGCTTTTCACATTGGCATCACTACAAACAAAGGGGTCTGCTGTACAGGTTTCCAAATCTCGAAGAATAACTGGGGTCCTCTTCGTTAGATTGAGCTAATGTCATGGTATTCTTGTTAAAGGATAACAGCGGTTCTCCTTTATAAGTCGACAAATTTCTGGATGAATCATCCTTTGTATACTAAATGTAAGAATTTCAGTTCTATCCATAAATCACAGTTTGGTGTAGACAAATTAAGAAATCAATTCTAAATGTGATAATGGTGGTGCCTTTCTCAGTACCTTTGGGAAATTTAAATACCACCACTAAGATGGCACCGTTTTGGAGTTTGGCTGATTTGAGACAATTGTTAATTACATCATACTTCAGTGTCACTCTCTTGACTGATAGAGAAATCGGCCAATTAGGAAACTGAACAATGCAGTTTGTAAGAAACAATGAAAAACAACAATTATTCAATACTGGAAAGAAGAAAGGAAACAAGAAATTTGTTTCTATTACTTCATCCATTGTGATGTCACAGCAGTTCTGACTATAAATTTGCGTACTTCGGTAAGAGGAATGAAGCCATCCAGTGAACGCCCGACTTGGTATATCTCAATGGAGTCTTAGGTCCAAAGTCCAGAGTCTTAATTGGGATTAGGCTTCCGATTAATTAAATTTGACGATTTCTGTGTGGTGAGGCGAGGTTGAGGTGCAGGGGATTGTTAACAGTTGGAGCTTCTCTATGGTACAAATATTATCCAAAGGACGTTCAGAATGCACTACTTCTGTTACTCTGATTTTTTTGGATGCAGCGAAGAAGTGAACGTTATGATGAACAACGACGGCTGGTAGTATCATCTCTACACCTGAGAATGGGAGTAAAGAACTCTCTCTCTCTCTCTTTAAAGTGGGGAATATGTGTGGGCTGTGGTTTCTATTTTAGTGGTTGGTTGAAGAGTCACAAGCTGTCAATGAAATTTTGTTTACGACGGCGGTTAGTTTGGTTAAATTTGAGGAGAGTTCATCTGCATGTCTCACAACAAATATGTTGTTGGATTTATGATGAGATGGATTGAACTGAGGATAAAACGGCATGGTGGTGATATCCGTCAAGAAATCAATTGTCCCAATGCTTTTTAACTCATGGTAAATATTGTAATGGATGGTCATGAGTTACAACTACCATACAAGGTTGTTGGCCACATGCGCGATGAATACGATCATCGGGATATAAATTTATCTTTTTGAACTACACAGCAGGTGCTTGGATTCATTTCAGGCATATAGAGATAGGGGAGAGGAGAAATTCTGAAAACAGAAAAATTTTCCCTTTCCAGTCCCTTCCTTGCAGTATTTAAGAAAACAAAATTTGTACACCTTGTCTTGCCCTAATTGTGCATGCAAAGAATTACCTAGTACAGGTTTTTATGATTCTCATTCATTTAAAGCATTTATCGTGCTGTATAAAGTGCTGGAGCAGTTTATTTCTTGAACAGAATCACGTTAGGAATGCGTGCGCTAAGTGTGACTGGATTTGGATTCCTGAGAATGACAATTGTCACTTGCTTTAGTTTAAAAGTGAAATCTCGAGGTTTCAAAAATATGGTGTCACGTTTCCAACGTTTGTATCAACTATCGATTTCATGTGACAGAATTGGGGAATCGATTTGCAATTCGCTCACTCGTTTAGGAGATATCGCTACTGGTATTCCAGAAGCACATGGCTACAGGTGAATTTCCAGGCTCAGATTCTTTGGTGATCCAAGGGTGTTTGGGCAATCGAGCGTCAATTCTCCTGAAAGTTTCCACTTTGCGAATGATCTAGCGATTCTAGCAAGGTAATGAATTTATTTGCTTCTCATTTATGATGTGGCCATCATTTTGTGTTGGATAGGACATCGGGCTCATTTCTAGAAGCAGAAAGCGAAGTTGTATTACTTGGTGCTAGATTTAGAGCCTTGCGTCGGTTGCTTGGTGTGTACGAATGTGTTCACTGCAGTAAACCGACTATATGGTGTAGCAATGATGTCATGAATAGCGTGCACATTCTAGTTTGGAATCTCATTTTATATGTTCCACCTTTTCCGCTACGCTAATGTCTTCCAGTAGGAAAGGATACTAATTATTTAAGGCCAAGGCGTCAAAAGTGCTATTTTCCTTCTGGGCGTATGCGGTTAAAGTTAATTGCAAGTTCTTTCGGATACAGTTTGGACTTTGTTGAAGTCCAACCCGAAGATTTCTGTCGATTTTAACCAGAAGTGCCTCTGGCTTCTGTTGATCGGCAGCAATGTTTCGAGCTGTGTCACTAATATTTCAAAAGATTCAAGATATAACAACGGAACTTAGTTGAAGGTTAGCTCTATTACGTCCACATAGAAAATACGACTTCTGACGCGTTGGTGGTAAATCATTCGTACACTTTCCTCTTGCAAGTCATGAGCTCAGCTGAAAAGATGGAACAAACAAGATCAGATTTCAAACTAGAACGTGCACCTCTCTTCATAACGTCATTGCCCCCACATAGGGTCTGTGAACTGCAGCGACCTCATTTGGAAATACCGAACAACTGAAGTAAAGTTCTTATTCTAGCTGCAAGTAATATGACTTCGTTCTCTGGTCACAGAAGCGAACCTGCTATCCTAGTTTCGAGTCACGAAATTACGAGTCACATCGTACCTGAGAAGCAGATGAATTCAGTGTCGTGAAAGAATTTGAACATGATTCGCGAAGAGAAGCTTTTAGGAGAATTGCTGACTGTTTGAAGGAATATTCGCGGCCGTCAAAGAAGCTGAGCTTGGCAAATCACTTGTAGCCATGATCTTCTGCAATTCCAGTAGCCATGTCAACTGAATGGTTGAGCGAATTGCAAATCGATTCCTCCCACTTCGTCACATGATCTCATCGACAGTAATGCAAACGTTTTCAATATTTGTATTATCAATGATGATATCAAGGCTGAGTTTTAGCCTTTTGTCTTCGGATATGTCGAATTCTGGATGTTTCACATCAGGATTTTTGGAAAGCAAGTCGGATCGCTTTCGAACGAGTGGAGCAGCCAATTGGCATTTTCCAGGAAGATGAGGTCCGGAAGTACTTGGTTCAACAGCAATATCTGCATGGTATGTTGTATTCCTTTTAAAATTAATTGTTTTCATCGCAAGTGCATTGGGAGGGAGGGTGGGACAATCAGTTGCGCTTGAAAATGATTCTGGTTACATTTTCACTGCAAGATTTCCTTAATATTTTGGTAATGAGAAAATAAGCTGTGGCGAATAATTATGGTGACTAATATGCGACCAATTAAGTTAGTCGAATGTATTTAATGCTGTTAAGTTAATGATTGATGGAAGTATTATCTAATGAGCATAATACTTCCATCAATCATATCCAATTATGACTCTCCACTAATATTAAAGTGCAACTTGTTTTTTCGAATCTTTGTTTTCATTGGCAACTGAACCACATACATTCCATCACTGTTTAAGTATCTATGGTGATGATTTAACCCAACGAAAGACATTTTGTTTAGTCTTATAAAAAGAAAATCTAACAAAAGGAAAGAGATGAAAGATTAAATTTAATTGAAATAATCTTAATTCTAGCTAGAAATATCCTCATTATTCCGCTGACCTAGCTCTCATAAATGCTGATCGGAGAGCTGAGTTCGGGCCTAATATCCTCATGTCCTTGTAAGAAATTGAAGATATTAAAATAATCATTTTTACTGTCTTTTAAAATTATAATTAAATGCTGCGTATAAAATTATCTATAAATACCAAAGGTCATCGTAATTGTATTATCGCTCTTGTGATGGTTTTCAATTTCAGCGTAATCCACAAGTTGAGAATCCTTTTTATTATGAAGTTCCCTGGAAAGTCTTCTTCCACAAATTATACTTCCACAAGAGTGGTTGCATCTCTCTTTCTTTATTCCAGCAATTTTCTTCGGTTAAGGAAATCCTTTAATACTGAATCTTTAAACGAATCTTTAATACTGAAGTTTTTTTCAGAATAAGTTAATCGTTGATCTTGCTTTTCAATTTCTGCTTTATAGCATTTTTAACAATATAAAAGCACGCTTTTGCGAGCTAACCACGCATTTTTGTATAACGAAAATAAATGCTTAGATCTTATCTAAGAATTATTGTAGAGCGCATTTTATATACGAGTATCAAATTACTAAGCACACATCCCGGAAAGAAATGCTACTGCCACTTCTATAAATCTTTGGCACGCAAATTTACTGATTATCGTACAAATCCTCACGTTTTATCTGCAGCTTAGAAAAACACGTTTCACTAAATTACTAATAAATCCCAGTGCCGCCATTTATTGCCAAAATATCGAACTGCGTAGAAGGATTATTATGATATTTTAAATATATAATTATACTGCTAAATATTGTATTTAGCTCGCGAATTTGTTAATATATGAAAGCTACTAGCTTTATTTATGGAAAAACTCCGATACCTAGCTGTTTACACTGTTTTCAACGAAATAATAGAAATTCTCTTCAAGAGTAACATATGCCGACATAGCAATGGTGACTTTAACTGTCAACTGGCCAATTTAGGATCTTCTTCTCCATCACTGCAGACTAGGACTCTCTTTAATATGCTTCACAGCTATGGTCTTGAACAAAGTTGTAATTTTCCAACCAGAGAAAATGCCTACCTCGACCTAATATTTTCCTCTACTCTTAGATGTTCACAATGACAACCCTATATTTCGCTCGGATCATTCGCCAATTACTTTTGACATCACAGTGACCTCTCATAACTTCAAATGCAGCTCCCGTTCTCCACGATTCAATTTCAGAATGGCTGACTGGCCTGTGCTCAACCTAGCTCTAAGAAACGTAGACAAGCAGCTCGCTGACGCTATGGATGACATCGATGTGCTCACCAGCAACCTGATTAACTGTGTCCATTCAGTTATATCTGACATTGTTCCTCAATCCCATCTTACCACACGCTCTACCTACCCACACTGGTATAACAGCGAATTAATACATAAAATGAAATCCAAAGAATTTTATAGAAACAAATATAAGCAATCAGGTGACAGCCAATATTACGAAATATTCAGCCAACTCCGCAAAGAAGTGAAAACGCTCATATTAAACTTACAATATGTATACAGAGTCAGTTCAGGATTGTCTACTTACTCACAGAGATATCAAACCATTCTGGAATTTCATGAAGCATAAGAACATAACCAGTAGAAAGTTACAACTCCGAAACGCAGATGGAATTCTCTTATCTGACGAATTCAGTATTGCTCAAGAGTTTGCCAAACACTTTTCTAGAATTCAAACAAATGATACATTGAGACCTGCCTCATTTCCTGACTTCGCACCTTTTAAAGATGATATCCTCATTAACCTCTTTATCACTGATGAAGATTTAAATTCGGCATTTAAAAGCATGAGAAATGACTATACTAGAGGCCCAGATGACATTCCAGGCTTATTTTGTAAAAATGACTGTCACTACATTAAAACCCCTCATACTGCGGATCTTCAACTTGTCTCTCAGGCTGGGGAAGTATCCTAAGCACTTTAAGCAGGTCAATATAGTTCCTATTTTCAAAAAAGGTGGTAAAAATGATGTAACTGACTACAGACTCATATCCTTGCAAAACAGCCTGGCTAAACTCTTCGACACAGCAGCACACAAACATCTCTTCGAATTCTTCAGGCCTTTCATTGATCAGATTCAACATGGTCTCTGCAGTGGCAAGTCAGTAGTCACAAATTTACTTCCTTTCTGGCAATACACCTCGGAAGCTCTTGATAACCATCTACAAGTTTATGCAGTCTACACAGACATATCTAAGGCATTTGATAAAGTCCCGCACGAACAACTTCTGGAAAAACTTAAGCTATATGGTATCCGTGACCCTTTGCTCTCATGGCTACGCAGCTATATTACGCATCGTTCCTTGAGAGTTATCATCGATCAAGTGAACTCAGACTATTTTATACCACTAAGCGGAGTACCACAAGGCTCTCCCTTAGGTCCTCTTCTCTTCATTGTTTTCGTAAATGATCTTCCTTCTTTCATCTACACCTCCAATGTTCGAGTTGCTCTCTATGCAGATGATCTTAAGATCTACTCAGCAGTGAAGGAGACTACCGATTCTCAACAGCTTCAATGTGCTCTCAATAAATTCTCTCTGTGGCTATCTCTGAATGGCTTGTCTGCTAACCCCTCGAAGTGCAAAGTAATCTCTTTCTCATCTTGCAGATCTCCACAACTAATGAATACGGAGTACACTGTTAACTCTGTGATCATCGAAAGGTGTGACCAAGTTAACGACTTGGGGATTCTCTTTTCCAGCAGTGCTACATTTGATGCCCATGTCCTTAAAATCACCAGCAAAGCATTCAAAACACTGGGATTCATCAAACGGAACACATACAAGTTCAAAACTACAGATATGCGGTTATCCTTTATAAAACTATTGTTCTGCCAATCCTTGAATTCAGTTCACCCATCTGGAATCTTCCTCACACAAAGACTTTAACTAACAAAATTGAAGCAGTCCAAAAAAATTTTGTCCGTTACCTTACGTACCGCACTCCTCTATTCTATCACTCAGTGTATTATGAATCGCTGTGTGATTACTTTCATCTGAGGCCTCTGTGCACTAGAAGAGTTACTGCTGACATCGCCCTTCTAGCCAAAGTAATCACTGGAATTTACGAAGCATCTGATATCCTGAGTAAAATAAACTTCAATGCTCCCTGTAGACAAGTCAGGAACCTTACACCGTTTCGCCTTGACTCTGCCAACACGGACTTTATGAAGTTCAGTCCACTGAACAGAATCAGCAAATGACTCTCTCATTGACTTCTTTGACAACTCCCAATCACTCATGAACTCCATCCACAAGTTTGCCTCTTCTCTTAAACTGCAAAGTGACTAGCTCACATCTAATTATTGTAGCTTATTATTTTTCTATTCTCTAACGGATTAATTATTACTTGTTTTACTGGTAACTTAACTTAATACAATCCTCTTTTGTACATATGCTTTTATTGTTTGAATCTATATCAATGTTTTTCGTCCTGTTGGATTTCATATTATTGTTATTATGTTTATTGATCTGATCTCAGATACACTGTTAATGGTTACCTGTTGTGTATCTTGCTATTAATAAAATAAATTAAATAAAAATATAATTCTGTTATTTTGCTAATAATGGTTTGTGAATGAAATTGAACCGAAG
This sequence comes from Mastigoproctus giganteus, assembly GCF_048544385.1. Classification (NCBI taxonomy): domain Eukaryota; kingdom Metazoa; phylum Arthropoda; class Arachnida; order Uropygi; family Thelyphonidae; genus Mastigoproctus; species Mastigoproctus giganteus. Next base: position 61,905,841 of record NC_143582.1, read on the forward strand.
AGATCTCTTTGTGAAATCCTCGCGTGCTGAATTAAAAAAGCCTCTCTTTGAAATTACTAATCCTCCAAGGCGATTGTATCTTTTAGGTATTACTAATGGAACCTAAATTGTAATTGGGTTCCGGAATAGTTATTTTATTTCGCTTTGTGGGACCATTGAATTAGTCCAGAAATTTCTGGATTCATCGATCAAGAAGTATGACCAACAAATTTCTTTGACTAATCTCCAATCCTTGCATTAAATTACAAAATTCGAGAAACCCTCGCTCAGAGGTAAAAGGCTAGGGAGGTGCTGTTTGTCTTCCAGTTTCTCTACATGTAACTACCACTTAGCAAGTGCTTTGAATGTAACGTAACCTTATCTATTCATTAACCTCAGCTCAGCCCATAAACACATCTGTAAGAGCAACAGAAACCAAGGGGGGGGGGGGGGGAGAGAAGAGAAAGAAATACGAGCACTTTTCAAAGATCCCTTTCATCATTGACAATGCGCTGTGTGATAAATGTCGCCCTCGCGATACACTTAACAACCCGCTACCTCTTTCATGTTTCACGTGCAATGCATCCATTCTCTCTTTCCCTGTTAGGTTAAGGCGTGCGCTTCGTTATCAAGAACCATTATGGCACGTAAGGCGCTCAATTTGATGTTATTTTCTTCTAATGCGAAACTAAGAAATACTCTGAAGAAAACGGCACCAATTTTGGACCATTGTTATTTCCATGAAAGACAGTAATCATTACGAACATTCTTTAAAAAGCCCCAGCACAAGTACGCATTACAAAGTTCAAAACTAGATAAAGGACATTCAAATTTGGACTCATTCTGGCACACGTTGTTGACATCCATTTTACCACAGAACCTGTAGTAGCACCAGACAATGACTGCCGGTTATCTGGAAGTTATCGGTGGCACATTACGATTCTGTTGCATGTTAAAACACGTACACATTTAACACCGTAGAAAATTCCGACGTTTTTTGAAGGCTTAATGCATTTCCCTTTGAGAAACGACACGGCACAGTTGGAGAGAGGAAGTGAATACGCTACCTATTTTAGGTTTAAAATAAAACCTGAAAAATCCAAATATATCATTTTCTTACCTAGAGCACAAGCAAACCTCAATCCAGCAGCCTCTTTGCAGCCCTTCATGGCAGGGCATGTTCTCGTCGTCACTCAATCCTTAAAATTCCCAGGAGTGGTAATGGACGAAAACCTAACGTATAAGGAACAAATCCAGCAACTGCGTTCAAGAGCATTACGGGCTTTCTGGGGTATGACACTTGATCTCTGTAGAGCGCACAACAAGGAAACAGTCTGAAAATTTCTCCTCTGCTATTTAAGTTCTGTCATCAGTTATGGTATTGAAGTTTGGTCCGCTGCTCCTGTGTCCAATCTGAAGACGGTTTGGAATTCTGGGTCCTAAAGTGGGCCAACAATTGGGCTCACCTACCCTATACAACATCAAAATCATAGCTCTCCATAAATCTCAGATACACACCAGGCCAGCACCTTGCATATGTGAGGAGGCTCACAATGGCGCTTAATCTGTGCTCCACTGCTCTCGACTTCATAAATATCTGGGAAATCGTAGAGTGGAAAATCTCTGGTAGAGCCCTCAGAAAACGTCCAGTGCTCTGTTCTAACCTGCAGAGGCTCTCGACCTTCAAGCGGCACTTTCCGAACAGCATCATCGGCGCGCTGAACTCCGCAATCATTGATTTGGATGTGTGGTCCAGAGATTCTGCCTACAGAAGAGAAAATCGCAAATCCATAGTGAAGTGCAGTCAGCATTCTTGCAAATGTCAGCGGAATAACTCACAGTGAAAATTTCCAGGCTGTCTCAATGTGTTGCAGCTTGTTCACTCTGCTGCTCCTGCCCACCTGGCTACGGAGGCGCCTGTTGCAGCTTGTATAATAAGTATAAAACCTATACTGTAATGCAATATAAGGTCTTTATATAATCAATCTATTATAATAACTAAAAAATACATTTATTGAAATATTGCACTGTTTATGTATTCTATATATTTGTTTATGTATTCTATGTGGAGCAGAGCAGCAAGAACATTTTATTGTGCAGCAGTGTTGAAACCAGTGAGGAATTTTTACCAAGGAAAAGAAATATAAAATATATTCCCACTAGCTTTAATTACTAATTAATTACTAATTTATCACTGTCAATAATATTAAGTTTTTCGGCATGGAAGTCTAGAGAACTGCAGGAGAACGTCAATAGCTGTGTCAGCATGTCTCCAAAGAGACAGGAGAAAACGTCCATGTCATCCATAGCACGAACAGAAGATAGTATTCTGCTGTGGAGAAGTAACAAAATAACCTCTCCTCCCTGGTGAGTTTTGTTTATGAATACGTGAATAGCTTTTCACATTGGTATCACTACAAACAAAGGGGTCTGCTGTACAGGTTTCCAAACCTCGAAGAATATCTGGGGTCCCCTTCGTTTGATTGAGCTAATGTCATGGTATTCTTGTTAAAGGATAACAGCGGTTGTCCTTTATAAGTGGACAAATTTCTGGATGAATCATCCTTTGTATACTAAATGTAAGAATTTCAGTTCTATCCATAAATCACAGTTTGGTGTAGACAAATTAAGAAATCAATTCTAAATGTGATAATGGTGGTGCCTTTCTCAGTACCTTTGGGAAATTTAAATACCACCATTAAGATGGCACCGTTTTGGAGTTTGGCTGATTTGAGACAATTCTTAATTACACCATACTTCAGTGTCACTCTCTTGACTGATAGAGAAATCGGCCAATTAGGAAACTGAACAATGCAGTTCGTAAGAAACAATGAAAAACAACAATTATTCAATACTGGAAAGAAGAAAGGAAACAAGAAATTTGTTTCTATTACTTCATCCATTGTGATGTCACAGCAGTACTGGCTATAAATTTGCGTTCTTCGGTAATAGGAATGAAGCCATCCAGTGAACGCCCGACTTGGTGTATCTCAATGGAGTCTTAGGTCCAACGTCCAGACTCTTAATTGGGATCAGGCTTCCGATTAATTAAATTTGACGATTTCTGTGTGGTGAGGCGAGGTTGAGGTGCAGGGGATTGTTAACAGTTGGAGCTTCTCTATGGTACAAATATTATCCAAAGGACGTTCAGAATGCACTACTTCTGTTACTCTGATTTTTTTGGATGCAGCGAAGAAGTGAACGTTATGATGAACAACGACGGCTGGTAGTATCATCTCTACACCTGAGAATGGGAGTAAAGAACTCTCTCTTTAAAGTGGGGAATATGTGTGGGCTGTGGTTTCTATTATTTTAGTGGTTGGTTGAAGAATCACAAGCTATCAATGAAACTTTTGTTTACGACGGCGGTTAGTTTGGTTAAATTTGAGGAGAGTTCATCTGCATTTCTCACAACAAATATGTTGTTGGATTTATGATGAGACGGATTGAACTGAGGATAAAACGGCATGGTGGTGATATCCGTCAAGAAATCAATTGTTCCAATGCTTTTTAACTCACGGTAAATATTGTGATGGATGGTCATGAGTTATAACTACCATACAAGGTTGTTGGCCACATGCGCGATGAATAAGAGCATTGGGATATAAATTTACCTTTTTGAACTACACAGCAGGTGCTTGGATTCATTTCAGGCATATAGAGATGGGAGAGAGGAGAAACTCTGAAAACAGAAAAATTATCCCTTTCCAGTCTCTTCCTTGCAGTATTTAAGAAAAGCAAATTTGTACACCTTCTCTTGCACTAATTGTGCATACAAAAAATTACCTAGTACAGGTTTTTAATATTCTCATTCATTTAAAGCATTTATCGTGCTGTATAAAGTGCTGGAGCAGTTTATTTCTTGAACCGAATCACGTTAGGAATGCGTGCGCTAAGTGTTACTGGATTTGGATTCCTGAGAATGACAATTGTCACTTGCTTTAGTTTAAAAGTGAAATCTCGAGGTTTCAAAAATATGGTGTCACGTTTCCAACATTTGTGTTAACTATTGATTTCATGTGACCGAAGTGGGGGAATCGATTTGCAATTCGCTCACTCGTTTAGGAGACCTCGTTATTGGTATTCCAGAATCACACGACTACAGGTGATTTTCCAAGCTCAGATTCTTTGGTGACCCAAGGGTGTTTGGACAATCGAGCGTCAATTCTCCTGAAAGTTTCCACTTTGCGAATGATTTAGCGATTCTAGCAAGATAATGAATTTATTTGCTTCTCATTTATGATGTGGCCATCATTTTGTGTTGGATAGGACATCGGGCTCAATTCTAGAAGCAGAGAGCGAAGTTGTATTACTTGGTGCTAGATTTAGAGCCTTGCGTCGGTTGCTTGGTGTGTACGAATGTGTTCACTGCAGTAAACCGACTATATGATGCGGCAATGATGTCATGAATAGAGTACACATTCTGGTTTGGAATCTCATTTTTATATGATCCATCTTTTCCGCTACGCTAATGTCTTCCAGTAGGAAAGGATACTAATTATTTACGGCCAAGGCGTCAGAAGTTCTATTTTCCTTCTGGACGTATGCAGTTAAAGTTCATTGCAAGTTCTTTCGGATACAGTTTGGAGACGCAACCCGTAGATTTCTGTCGATTTTAACCAGAAGTGCCTCTGGCTTCTGTTGATCGGCAGCAATGTTTCGAGCTGTGTCACTAATATTTCAAAAGATTCAAGATATAACAACGGAACTTAGTTGAAGGTTAGCTCTATTACGTCCACATAGAAAATAGACATCTGACGAGTTCGTGGTAAATCATTCGTACTCTTTCCTCTTGCAAGTCATGAGCTCAGCAGAAAAGATGGAACAAACAAGATCAGATTTCAAACTAGAATGTGCAACTCTCTTCATAACGTCACTGCCCCAACATAGGGTCTGTGAACTGCAGCGACCTCATTTGGAAATACCGAACAACTGAAGTAAAGTTCTTATTCTAGCTGCAAGTAATATGACTTCGTTCTCTGGTCACAGAAGCGAACCTGCTATCCTAGTTTCGAGTCACGAAATTACGAGTCACATTGTACCTGAGAAGCAGGTGAATTCACTGTCGTGAAAGAATTTAAACGTTATTTGCGAAGAGTAAGCTTTTAGGAGAATTGCTGACCGTTTGAAGGAATATTCGCGGCCGTCAAAGAAGCTGAGTTTGGCAAATCACCTGTAGCCATGATCTTCTGTAATTCTAGTAGCAATGTCAACTGAATGGTTGAGCGAATTGCAAATCGATTCCTCCCACTTCATCACATGATCTCATCGACAGCAAATGCAAACGATTTCAATATTTGTATTATCAATGATGTTTGATAATACAAATTCGGATATGTCGAAATCTGGATGTTTCACATCAGGATTTTTGGAAATCGGATCGCTTTCGAACGAGTGGAGCAGCCAATTGGCATTTTCCAGGAAGATCAGGTCCGGTAGTACTTGGTTCAACAGCAATATCTGCATGGTACGTTGTATATTCCTTTTAAAACGTTTTCATCGCAAATGCATTGGGAGGGAGGGTGGGACAATCAGTTGCGCTGAAAAATGATCCTGGTTACATTTTCACTGGAAGATTTCCTTAATATTTTGGTAATAACAAAATGAGCTGTAGCGAATAATTATGGTGATTAATATCCGATCAGTTAAGTTAGTCAAATGTATTTTAAGTTTTTGTATTTTATACCGTTAAGTTAATGATTGATGGAAGTATTATCCAATGAGCATAATACTTCCATCAATCATATCCAATTATGACTCTCCACTAATATTAAAGTGCGACTTGTTTTTTCGAATCTTTGTTTTCATTGGCAACTGAACCACACACATTCCATCACTGATTAAGTGTCTAATTTGGTGAGTGATTTAACCCAACGAAAGATATTTTGCTCAGTCTTATAAAAAGAAAATCTAACAAAAGGAAAGAGATGAAAGATGAAATTTAATTGAAATTATCTTAATACTAGCTAAAAATATCTTCATTATTCCGCTATTCATTGTGATACGAAGTGAACTGCGAATATAAAGCATCTTGCTATGTATTCAAAGCTCTTCGAACCATGACAAGAACATGGTTCGAAGAGCATTCCACAGATTTTGATTGCCTCCCCATTATCAATGGCTTCGTGGTCATCCTATCATAACCTAGCTTTCATAAATGCTGAGTTCGGGCCTAATATATCCTCATATCTTTGTAAGAATTTGAAGATACTAAAAATAATCATTTTAGTGTCTTTTAAAATTCTAATTTAATGCTGAGTATAAAATTATCTATAAATACGAAAGGTCATTGTAATTGTATTATCGCTCTCGAGATGGTTTTCAATTTCAACGTAATCCAAAAGTTGAGAATCCTTTTTTATTATGAAGTTCACTGGAAAGTCTTCCTCCACAAATTATACTTCCACAAGAGTGGTTGCATCTCTCTTTCTTTATTCCAGGAATTTTCTTCGGTTAAGGAAATCCTTTAATACTGAATCTTTAAACGAATCTTTAATACTGAAGTTTTTTTCAGAATACAAAACTTTCATAATAAGTTAATCGTTGATCTTGCTTTTCAATTTCTGCTTTATAGCATTTTTAACAATATAAAAGCACGCTTTTGCGGGCTAACCACGCATTTTTGTATAACGAAAATAAATGCTTAGATCTTATCTAAGAATTATTGTAGAGCGCATTTTATATACGAGTATCAAATTACTAAGCGCGCATCCCGGAAAGAAATGCTACTGTCACTTCTATAAATCCTTGGCACGCAAATTTACTGATTATCGTACAAATCCTCACGTTTTATCCAAAGCTTAGAGAAACACGTTTCACTAAGTTACTAATAAATCCCAGTGCCGCCATCTATTGCCAAAATATCAAACTGCGTAGAGGGATTATTTTACCATTTTATATATATAATTATACTTCTAAATATTGTATTTAGCTTGCGAATTTGTTAATAAATGAAAGCTACTAGCTTTATGCAGGCAACAATTCCGATACTTCGCTTTTTATATTGTTTTCAATGAAATAATAGAATTTCTCTTCAAGAATAATATAATTCTGTTATTTTGCTAATAATGGTTTGTGAATGAAATTTAATCGAAGTGATCTCTTTGTGATATCCTTGCGTGTTGAATTAAAAATGCCTCTTTGAAATTACTAATCCTCCAAGACGATTGTATCTTTTAGGTATTACTAATGGAACCTAAACTGTAATTTGATTCCGAAATAGTTATTTTATTTCGCTTTGTGGGACCATTGAATTAGTCCAGAAATATCTGGATTCATCGATAACCAACAACCAATTTCTTTGACCAATCTGCAATCCTTGCATTAAATTACAAAATTCGAGAAAACCTCGCTCAGAGGTAAAAGGCTAGGGAGGTGCTGTTTGTCTACCAATTTCTCTATGTGTAACTACCACTTAGCAAGCGTTTTGAATGTAACGCAACCCTAATCTATCCATTAACCTAAGCTCAGCCCATAAACACATCTGTAAGAGCAACAGAAACCAAGGCGGGTGGGGAGAGAAAGAAATACGAGCACTGTTCAAAGATCCGTTTCATCATTGACAATCCGCTGTGTGATAAATGTCGCCCTCGCGATACACTTAACAACCCACTACCTGTTTCATGTTTCACGTGCAATGCATCCATTCTCTCTTTCCCTGTTAGGTTAAAGCGTGCGCTTCGTTATCAAGAAACATTATGGCACGTAAGGCGCTCAATTTGATGTTATTTTCTTCTAATGCGAAACTAAGAAATACCCTGAAGAAAACCGCACCAATTTTGGACGATTGTTATCTCCATGAAAGACAGAATACAACAGTAATCATTACGAACATTCTTTAAAAAGCCCCAGCACAACAACTCATCACAAAGTTCAAAACTAGATAAAGGACATTCAAATTTGGACTCACCACTTGGTTGACTCATCCTGGCACACGTCGTTGACTTCCATCTTACCACAGAACATGTAGTAGCACCAGACAATGTCTGCAGGTTATCTGGAGGTTATCGGTGGCACATTACCATTTTGTTGCATGTCAAAACACGTACACACTTAACACCGTAGAAAAGTCCGACCTTTTCTGAAGGCTTAATGCATTTCCCTTTGAGAAACGACACCGCACAGTGGAGAGAGGAAGTAGGCATTCCAGCCACTTCTTTTGAATTGCTGACAATAGCTCGGAACATTTCTCCTGCAACCTTCCCTTATGGGATATCTGCTTCCGCCAGGCTCCTGAAAAGGACAGATGAATCGTTTCTTCGATAAACGTCTAAGGTCCGTTGTCGCTGGAAATAAACTCCAAAAAAACTACTTCACCAAAGCTCTCGGCTTCGTTTACGATTAATGGTTTTCTTGGCCAGTTTTTTTTTTACTCCCAACACCAGTTAACATTTACACGCACTGTTCGGGCTGTTCCAGACATCCCACGGGGGTAGTATTAATCGTTTCCGTCATGACACTCAACGACTTACCGAACATATCCGGTGTTGCCATTATGGGTTTAAGAATCTTACCGTCAGCCGGCTGTGACAGTTCTTATGTGTGTTAACTTCAACCAAACTAACCATATTTTTCTCGTTTATCTCCACGCGTTGACACCATTTCGCTCTTGGTTCAATGCCGCACGCCATTCCCCCAAACACAGGCGGCAGCGAAGATATCTCGCTTCCACGGTCATTCAGCTAATCCGATAATAAAAACTCACGAGTTACTTCCCACTTGTTTCGAACGACGAGCAACTGGTAGACCATCAAGCGCCACCTGGAGTGGTTATCCGCTACTTTACACTTTTGGAGAAGTCGCTTAATTTATTTTTTATTATTAGCTGTAGCAACTTAGACAAAATTTGTGTTTTCTCTTGTCCACGTAATTCTGGATATTACTTTCTAAAGCGATACTGGTTTTGTTTGTTGTTGTAACCCAACACACATTCCAAAATTCAAATCTTGGTGAATTTCTAGTGAATGCCGGCTGTTTTAGGTGTTCAAGACATCGGAGTTAATATGGAAGAATCAGTCACCCAAAAGGAGGAACCATTTTGGACATAAAGTGAAGTCATGATATTCTTATTATCTTAGAGGATATTTGGTATGGTTTGCCAGTAAATATTTGGTCCCATAATCTGTAGGCTTTAAGTTTTTAACCTCTATTGATTGTGTTGTACATATATTAAAATGAAATCAGTTCCAAGGCTACAGGAATTGATTTCATTCGGCAGTGCACGAAGGATACCAGGAGCTGATTTTACAGCTCCTGGTATAACATTTGGTTCCTTTTATAGCCGATGAAGTTCTTGGTGATAAAAATATACTTGAATGAGCGTGGTTGTAGAATGCCTTGATTTTCAGGAGAGGTTTTCGGTGGACTGTGGGCCTGTACAGAAGATGGGAGCAGGGACTTGGATGTGGTGTAGATCCGGTGAGACCATCTGTTTGTCCATCTTATTACCCAAATTCGAGCTCGTAGTTTCAAGACGCTTGGGAGTGCAGCAGTCCAAATTTCAACGGCAATAGGAGAGCACATTAGTGAAGTACACTGAGTGGACAGAAATCATGGGATACCCACCTAGTAACCGGTAGGCCCACCTTTCGCCCGGATAAGGGCAATCACTCAGTGAGGCATTGAGTCCAGTAGTTCACGAAAGTGTTCCACAGGTATTTGCATCCATACTTTCTGCACCACTGTCAATAATTCCGTATCGTTATTGAACGGAGGGTCAAAGCTCGAACGGACATTTCCACAGAATCCCAAAGGTGCACCAAAAGGTTCATGTCCAGTGAACGGGGAGGCCATTCCATGGTGATAAAATCTGTGGAATGCTCTTCGAAGCATGTTCTTGTGGGGAGCCACATTGTCCTGCTGGAAGAGTCCACTGCCATGTGAGTGCACGATGACCATGAAGAGATGCAAATGGTCTGCAAGGATGAACAACTGATGCGTCTATACGTGCCAGAGGTCCCAAAGTGCGCCAAGTGAACACGCTCCAAACCATTTCCAACCGTTCACTTGCCTGAACAGTTCCTTTTGGCATGACGGGTGCATTAGCTTCGTGCGGTTTCCACCAAATACGCATCCTCCAGTCCGCTCGAAATAACTGGAAACGGTACTCGCTCATCGGACCAGGAGACCCGTCTCCAATCAGCTAAGGTCCAGTGCCGATGTTCTTTTGCCCAGTTGAGGCGTAGAGTCCTGTGTGGTGGTGTTAGCAATGGGACTCTGGTTAGGTCAGCAGCTCCATAATCTATTGCGGCTAATGAACGCCTGATGGCCTTGGTGGAAACGTTTCTGGCACCTCCCTCGTTGAAATCGGCGGTAATTTGTGCCACTGTCGCTCTCTGGTTGGCTGAAACAATGCGAGACAGACGTCGACAGCCACGTTCATCCACTACCTTTTTCCACCCACAGCGCTGTACCTTTCAACCTAATGAAAGAAGAGCAGCCACCGTGCTAACTACATCATGCAATATCTTGTCAAGTCTGATAATCAGATACAAGTGCACATTACTAGTAGGGTGGGTCCTAGTGCCACACCCTCCTCAAGAGGAATCCACCTCCAATCAGCCACCATCCTCAAGGAAAGGAGCCCTAGAAACTTACTCCAGATCAAGCCTGTCAACGATAAACATGTGAAATGCTTTATGCAGAACATCAGGAGGCTGAAGAACAAGCTCAATGCCCTGATTGACATACTTCTAAGTGCGGTTTACGACTTTGTTATCCTTATTGAAACCTGCCTTCGTGATGACATGGACATATCGCCTTTAACCACCAACATCGGTTATCAGTCTGTTCTGGCGTACAGGAAAGATAGGAAAGGAGGCGGAGTCTTAATCTTCCAAAGGCAACAGTTCCCTTTGATCAAGGCTTGTGCATATCCTCGTAACGATTTTGAGACTGCACTGGGCTACTATCTAGTCGATGGACTACAATTGCTATTATGTGCAGTTTACTTACCCCCACCCGTTGCAGACCAATGCATTACTAATTTTTCTGCTTGGCTCCTGACCTCTATCAAATGCAACCAGAAAGTAATAATTCTCGGAGACTTCAACCTGCCCCTGCCTGCTGCATCAATGCTCCTCGATCAGTTAATTTCGGATCTGTCGAGTCTCAACATCCATTGCATCTGTGTTCCCCCCTCTCGAGTAGAAGCCACATTACAGATAATCTTTTCCAGCCATTGGAGTGTTGAAGCTGTAATCAGTTCTAATTCGGCATTTCCCTCCGACCACAGGCCAATTGAAGCTTCTCTCATCCTGTTGAAAGTATGCTATAACCAACCAAACCAAACGACCTAGATTGAAAAGATCACGAAACCTGTATATGATCCAAAATACCTAAAAATTGAAACAGCAATGGATCTCTTTAGGCTCTACCCTTGGCGAACTCTCAGTGAAATAGATATAGAGGAAGCTGCGTTTTGGCTTCAGAAATGGTTGTCTTTCATTGCTAGAGTGGCCATGTCAAGAGTTTGCGTCATCTGCCCACACTCGAAGCCATGTTGATCCAGTACCCTTATGCACCAGTTTAAAGAAAAACAACGGATACATGCCCAATTCAAGAGATTACCCACATAAAGATCACACTCAGCGTACTCAATAGCCACATACAGTTTCCAGAAATCCAAGAAGCAGGCTATAAACTCGTTCATGGAGAAGAGAATAGCGGGTGACCAGCAATAATGGTCGACCAATCTCATCCGGTCAGCAGAATCGTTAGACCTGGCCGAATGGTGCGATCATGTAACCCGGTTCCTCAAAAGAGACAGTGCAGCTGCAGACTCCCCCTGGAACAGTGCACACTACAACATCACTAATCTCACTAACGTGACGATTAGCGAATAGGAGCTAATCAAAGTCATCAACGCCCTGTCAAATAAAAAATCAATGGGAAGTGACTCTATTCCCACCTTTTTCCTTAAAGTTGCCTTCTACTTCATCAGCGAAGAGCTGACGAAGTTGTTTAACAGAATTTTACAACAGGGAGTCGTCCCAAACGCTTGGCTAAATTATAGAGTGATCCCAATTCCAAAGGTGCAGAATCCGACCTCTACTGCTGACTATAGGCCTATTTCAAATGCCTGGAAAAGTGCTTGTTTAAAGTGGTTGCCAATCAGATCCTTTCCCAGAGACCTCAGCATACACATTATGCACTCTCACAAAGATCGCCGATAACATGCATACAGGCCCTGAATTTGAAAACCCTTCAAGCCTGGGAGAAAAGCTATGTTATGCATTCTGTTTTTCTGGATCTGAAAGCGGCCTTCAACTCAGTGCAAGTTAAGCCACTTATGTGCCTCCTGGAGAACTACTACGGTTTCACGGGTAATGTCTCGAAGCTCCTCAGAAATTTGCTGACCAAGAGGTGCCTTACCTTCCAGCAAGGGAATAACTGCATCACAAAACAGGAGGAAGTCGGAATACCCCAAGGTGGATCGTTGTCGGCACTGCTTTTTTCAGCGATATTTATTCCACTAATGAATGAAATATCTGCGTTTATGGCCTATGCCGACGACATTGTATGTTACCTCTCAAACCTGGCTAACACCTCACCGGACAAGGCAGAGGAATTATCGAATTCCTCTGCTTTCACTGGAATAACTCCCAGTGAAAGTTTCCAGACTGTCTCAATGTGTTGCAGCTTGTATAAGTATAAAACCTATATACTGTAATGCAATATAAGCTCTGTATAATCAATCTATTATAATAACTATAAAATACATTTATTGAAATATTAGCTGTGTATATTGCACTGTTTATGTATGCTATGTATTTGCTGTGTACCCACGTAGTTTTTTATGTGCTGAATGTAATGTGTTCAGTTAATTGTAAGATTCCTCTGGTTGCCTGTAGTGGAAATCGTGTCCTACATTTCTATGAATAAAGAATTTTATTATTATTATTATGATGGGATGTTATTTCGGAAATGGCGTATTCCCGATACACTCTTGGTACTGTCGAACGGAGATAGCACAATTTCTGTACCACCCCCGCGATAGCTGTGACCCCTGCGTGGGGCATCCACTATCATCCCTCTTTCAAAGTCAGTTAGCTCAAAACATTTATCCATACTTACGTCGAATTGCCGTCTAGGTGAATGCAGTGATCCAGTGTACCCATATACCTACCAAGCGGTGGGTTCGTCCACTAGCGAGAGGGGCGAGAACGTCGCGTTGCCCAGGAATCTGTCCTTTCAGTGTACGTTTCAATCTCGTAACAATTTGAAGTATTGAGTTTGGACATGTTGTTTGCACGTTATGTTCGCACATAACGTGCAAACAACGTTGGTCCTTGAGGTTGTCACAGACATTCTCTCAGATATGCCAGACAAGCTGTTCTTGCTACCTGGGAGTCTAAAACGCTGATGGAACTGATATTCGGGTGACACTCAAGTCAAGTGGACCCAATTTCGGCGAAGTCCGGACGGTCTATGACAGCCAAATCCTCTGCTTGCACCTTCACGATGGTGGGACTGTTAGTAATCCTGGGTATAACCTTCATGCACAAGTACATGGTGGGTGACCACCCAGGTGTGAACCAACGTAAGCAGTGGTCGAGGTGTGGCGCCCACACCACATGGAGGAATGCCGCCCCTCTATGTTACCAGGCAGTACTAGGTGAAAGATCACTCTCATCAACTGGTGCAATACCACCACTTTGCTTATTGGAGGCTTGAAGTGGTGGAAACCATGTTTAGTCTCTAGAGCTAAGTTCCGTCAACCCTTCCCTATCTCGTCCATCATGCAGTATGATTGATGAATTTTGAGGTTATGATGAACATCGTGGCGAGATCCAATGTTCCTTACATTTCGAGGGTACAGCTCTAAAACGGTGTTCGCAGGCCAGCCGCTAGTTAGTACACCGGACCGAACCTATTGGTAACTCTCTAGGAAGCTTCCGGATCAGCTAGTGTATAATCTTGCTACCTCTACTCTGCCAGATAGTGACTGGAGGGAGTCCGAGTAGTGTGTATGCGGGGAGCATTGTCGAGGCCACGTTATGTCAAGGATCTGGGTATATTCTTACCAAATGTACGCCATATCCAAAAATTTCATTACTTCATACAGCATGTCCCACCCACTTTTTCTTACTATTGAATACACCATGAATTGTCAAAATAATAGAGCAAGCTTATGTACGAAAAGATCTAAACCTCCCAAGGACTTCCTAATTCATTTCGAAAATATACGTGGTCTCAATTCTAATCTCAACGATGTCCATTTCCACTTGCAGTCTTCCAAACCCCATGTACTTTTTCTGACTGAATCTCAGTTATCAGTTGACTCAACTACTGCTCATCTCAGATGTCCAAATTATTTGTTGTATGATTCCTTTCGCCTCAAAGGTGGTACTTGTGCATATGTCCGTTCTGATATTCCCTGTCAGAGACTTGGCAATTTGGAATCTCCTCTCTTTGATCTTCTCTGGCTTAAAATCTCTCTACCTCATTGTGCAAAATTCATCTGTTGTCTCTACTGTTCTCCCAACTCGACTAATCACTTGGAGCTCTTTAACTTCCTCTCTTTGCAACTTGACTTTCTCCAGTACAACTTTCCTAACAGTGAGGTAATTTTCCTTGGTGATTTTAACGTTCACAACTCCAGCTGGCTTCCGTTTTCTAGTCACACCGACCCAGCAGGTCGAGATGCTGAGGCACTAATGACCTAGCACAGATTGTTCATTTACCTACAAGAATACGCTTGATCTTTTTCTCACAAACAACCCTTCTACGTACAAGGTTGAAGTGAGAGGTCCTTTAGGCACTTCAGATCACAACTTGGTGATTGTCTCTTCTCCAATGGAACCTTTATCTCATGGCTATTCCCAACCTCGTATTGTTTGGCATTACAAGAATGCAAAATGGGATGACCTGCGAGACTTCTTTTCTTCTTTTCCTTGGTCTGATTACTGTTTCAAAACTTCTGATGTCAACGTTTGCTCAGATCGCGTCAGTGAAATTATTCTTGCAGGAATGGAATCCTATGTCCTGCACTTCACTTTAAAATCTCGTCCTTTATCTAAACCTTGGTTTTCCAATAAATCTGCTAAGGCTGTCCAAGAGAAGAACGTTGCATATCGTAATTGGCTTGTTTCTAATTCTTCAGTTTCATTTTCTGCCTACACCAAAGCTCGCAACAATTGTAAAGCAGTTCTTAATCAGTCCAAACTAGAGTTTGAACAGGCTAAGAGTAGAAAACTTGCTTCTTGCCGTAATGGTAGCCGAGCATTCTTGTCTCTTGCCAAAGCTATTGGCCGCAACTTTTGCCCATCTCTGTTCCCACCTCTGTCCAAACCAGATGGTTCTGTTGTCACTTCAGCTAAGGATAAAGCTGACCTGCTAGCATCCTATCTTTCTTCCAGCTCATGTATTGATGATCTTGGTAAAATCACCTCAAACCATTCCCAACGCACTCCATTCAATGCCTCCTGTGGTCTTCCGTCAAAAGGATGTCAGAAGGATTTTGATGAATCTGATGCTAAGAAAACTCCAGGTCCTAATGGTATTTCTCCACTTTTTCTCAAAACCTGTGCTATTGAACTTACTCCTGTTCTTTGCCGCCTTTTTTCACTTTCTTATTCCAAAGGTGTTATCCCTTCTGCTTGGAAATTTGCTCATATCCAGCCAGTTCCTAAAAAGGGTGACAAATCCCTCCCATCCAATTATCGTCCCATTGCAATTACTTCTACTCTTTCTAAAGTAATGGAGAAATCAATTAACCGCCAACTCTTAAACTACCTAGAAACCTTCCGTCTGATCAACGATCGCCAGTATGGATTCCGTCAGTGTCGATCCACTGGTGATGTTCTGGCTTTGTTACCCATTTATGGACTAATTCAATGGAAAGGTTCGGTGAAACACAAGTAGTTGCTCTTGACTTCTCAAAGGCTTTCGATAGTGTTTGGCATAAAGGTCTTCTAAACAAGCTTCCATCTTATGGTTTACCAACTGTTTTTAGTAATTGGTTATCCAGTTTTCTCTCTGATCGCTGACTGAGGGTGATGGTAGATGGCTCTCTGTCTTCTAACTTCTCCACTAATGCCGGTGTTCCCCAAGGTTCAGTTCTTTCCCCCACTCTTTTCCTCTTGTATATCAATGACCTTCTTCCATTGACTGGAAATCCTATCCATAGTTTTATCGATGATAGCACATTGCATTCAACTTTCCATTTTGAGAAACCTTGTCCAGCTCAATCAGCTTCAAGTTCTCGAAAATCTGCTACCAATTCCTTAAATGCCGATCTTCAGGTAATTCTCCAGTGGGGCAAAGACAACTTAGTTGATTTCAACCCTTCTAAAACTCAATCTTGTCTTATATCTCGCAAAAAGGATTCTTCTGATCCTATGCTTATCTTTAGTGACACTCCGATTTCTAGGCAAAATGATATATCTCTTTTGGGGATTACCCTGACTTCTAATCTCTCTTGGCACAAGCACATTACAAATATTGCTTTCTCTGCATCTAGAAAACTTGGTTTTCTCTTTCGCTCTCGGCGTTACTTTTCTTCCAAACAGCTGCTCACTCTGTATAAATCGCAAATCCGCCCTGCCATGGAATATTGTTCCCACATCTGGGGTGGTGCCCCCAAAACCTCTCTCAGGCTTCTTGATTCCATTCAGAAGAGGGCATTAGGTTAATTAATGATTCATCTCTAACAGAGTCTCTCTCCACTTGCTGTCTCATAGACGTACTGTTTCTGCTGCATGCCTCTTCTACAGATACTTCCATGGGCACTGTTCTTCTGAATTGGCTTCTATAATTCCCGCTCTCTCTTTCAAAACAGTCCGAACACGTGCCGCCACCAGCCAACATCCATTTACTGTCCAACTTCAAACCCACAGAACCAACTTTTCATCTTCCTCATTTATTCATTCAACTGCCGT
Source organism: Mastigoproctus giganteus (assembly GCF_048544385.1). Classification (NCBI taxonomy): domain Eukaryota; kingdom Metazoa; phylum Arthropoda; class Arachnida; order Uropygi; family Thelyphonidae; genus Mastigoproctus; species Mastigoproctus giganteus. The sequence goes on from NC_143582.1 coordinate 61,922,700, forward strand.
TTTCCGGAACAACCTTCCTTCATACGTATTTCCTGAAAATTACAGTCTACAGAAGTTCAAGTCCAATATCACCAAATATCTTCTTTTGTCTTCTCAGCCTCCAACCCAAGCACGGTACTAAGTACTATAGGTTATAATACCTCTCGTGTTTGGGGTTCTCATAAAAAAAAAAAAGAAAAAAATAGAAATTTGACACTGTTTGTGGCAGTCAGTACTTTTCCTGTTAAGACTTGATAGGGGTGATGTAATGTTGGCAGAAACTCTCCGAGTTCATTTGTCAGGATTTATTGAGAGAACGAAAAATTTGGCACAGCGTCTAGATAACTGATCAGAATTTCTGAGGAGGTTCGTCCACTTGCGGATCATCCACATTGCATGTAATACTCAATGTCATCGACATACGATAACAACGCTGGAACTTGATCAATTAGTGAAACGAATATTGCAGAAAAGAGCAGTGCCGAGAAAAAGCCACCTTGTTGGATTTCTATAAAAACCGTTTTACAGACTGTAATGTTATTGTTCCCTGAAGCGATCTTCCTAGATTTATTCAGAAAATCTGGATACAGACTCTATCTCAATGTTTCGATTAACTTGGAGATCAGTTTCAATGGATCTCCTGCACCTCTTGTTCCGGAAGAAAACGGACAATGATCCGAAGTCGATTTCAGTTATTAGATAATGGGATATCTTCCACTGGGATTCATCCCATGAATTTTGGAAATTTTAATATTCGGTGACCATTTTGATGTCTGCGAGAAGCCTCCTGGACTCCTTCTGTCAGACTTTAAGGATGTAATTTCTTTTTCCAACTGTAACAAATGACATTCTGTTAGAGAAAAGAGATATTAAGAAAGCAAGAAGATTGCCTTTTATTTGATGGTATGTCTCACAGAGATTAAGAATTGCAGGGATAAGGACTTCATCAAATGTGGACTGAAGGTCCAAGTAAACGACTGCGATCTCTGAACTTACCGATTGAGTGGTCAATTAGTGCGATCTCTGATCTTCCTTCAAAAGTTACTGAATTTTCTGTAGCTGTTCAGGGAGCATCTGTGTAATGAGAATGGGAAGAAGAATTTTCTCCAAAACTTTCTTAAGTTTTCCTGTCTTAAGTTTCTTAAGACAGACAAAACTTTCTTAACTTTGCGATTGGAGATCTCGATAATTTCTCGTGTGATCGAGAATTCGAACCTGATCCCAAATAAATCCAATACATTTTAACATTGGATAAAAACAAGTACATGAAGACGAACTAACGAAGAATTGAAATAAACACACCAATCAATAAAACAGAATTTTTCCGTTGAGATTTTGAGTATTGCACAACCATAAGGACTTAGTTATAGGAGCTTTATCTAAAACATGCAACCAATATGTAAAATATGTAATTTGTATGTAAACTCCATTGCATAACTAACAAGTCATTAAAAAATTCAGCAGTATCCATCCTTCTCTCTTTTTTATTCATTTAAGACTAATACGAATGTTCTGAATGCAAATTTACAGAATTTTGCACTTCCTTTTATCAAGGAAAATACGGACATCGCTGAAGATGTCATTTATGTGTAAATGAACAAACATTTCCACGTGATGACTTTGTACTTTACAGGTTTCTTTGTGGAGAGTAACGTTAAGCCCCAGAAAGTTCGTGGGAATAAAATATATATTCCCACGAAGCACTTTTGCGATGGATAAGATACCACAGTCATCTTGCCAATCGCAAAAGTTTAAACGTGCTAACACAACTTCCTCTTGTCGGTTTTGGCGAGGGACAGAAATCCATAGTTAAGGAGAATTTTGATTTGCTAGTTTAGCCCATTCCACGTTGCACGCTCTCCAAATGATATTCTTAAATCCACGCAGGGAGCTGAAAAGTAGAGTAAGAAAAGTGATTCATTCGTTTAGTTATGCGATCTGGTCATTCATTTCCCAAGATTCCGAAGTTTCTCGATATCGAGCAGAAGTTGTTTCCTTACTGTGTTCTTGACAATGATGAAGATGAAATCGGATATCCTTCAATACCGGATGAGAAGAGGAGAAACTATTTTTAACGCTAAATATTGCGCTGTGGGAAGCTGTTTAAATTATGGGAGGATGGAGAGAAAGACTGGAGATGAGATTTACACAATGCTAATTTAACTTCGTATACAGCTCAGTGGTCAAAATATTATTTAAAAGGCACAAAACTTGTGGCTCATAATAGTGTGATGTCTTTGTAAGAGTTTGTGCCCACAGATCGATTTGCACGTTGAGCAGTTCAAAAAACCAAGAACAGCTTACAGAAAAAAATTCTGATCCCTCAGCCCGAGACCAGCTAACTCGATTAACCCCGTGATATTGCTTGTTTCCAACTATCGATAAGAGTTCTTTCAAAATGTGTGGTAGAGTGCTATGAGGAACACGAAAAAAACTCCAAGTATCTGTTCTGGCGCAAATATTCCACGTGTTCCTTTTCAATACCTTGTTGACTCCATGGTAAGTCGTGTCAGAGTAGTGATTTGGCCAACTGCGGGTCAACATATTTATTATCTCGTGATCTTTATAAAGTGGCGATGGTGATTATTTTTGGTTTTTATGGTGAAAAAACGTCGAAGGTTCATATAAAGTGGCCAAACAGTACATAAGCATATTGCAGATGTCCCACCTGTTGCATCCCAGAACCTAGAATCTCGTTTCAAGAGTTTCTTCTCCTCTGAGTAGCTTGTTAACTCTGTATAATGACGACTCTTCTCTTAGAAACTCTCCCCACTATCTCTAGATGCCATTTCTGTCGATATTCCCGTGGACGCTGTTCTTCTTAGGCTGCATCTATTATTCCACATATTCTTCCAAACCACTCAGAACACGTGCCTCAGTTATTCAACTTCCAGTCTCCGTTCAATTCCAAACTCACTTTTCTTTCTCATTTTTACCTTAGACTTTTGTCCTTTGAAACAACATTTTTCCTTTGCTGTACTTCTTTCTGATCAAGAAGTGCCAAAGAAATCTGGATAAATGATAATCAAAAAAGAGTAACATGTAGTGAACGTGGCGAGTGAAATAGATTTGCCCATTGAATATCACAATTTCCTGTATCAGTCTTGCAACACGGAGTTTGGTGTTGTTACAAGGACAGCATCGTGCCATTTACATTCACCAATCAACTTATATCCTAAATGAATTGTATATTGTGTGTCCTTTAAGTCACTCAGATTTATTTATAATAGTTTGAAATGAAATATTCCACTCACATTCCACCTTATGCAAAGTCGAACTGATTCTGAATACAAAGACGCACCCAGTACGAGTTTCCAACAGGTCGTGCTATAAACGGCCCCTAAAGAGAGAGAAATGGAGATGCTGTGGATGAAATCGATATGCACGATTTCAAATGGAACTCAAATTTTACAAGAACTCAAGACTTTTACAAGATTTCTTGAGGAAGTCTACTTCGATTTGGAGTTAATCTTATAGTAATGGATAGTGTATGAATAAAAATAACCGTCATTATACTGAGGATCTCTGAGTTTCTTAGAGCCGTAATCCTGGGATCCATTTCCAGCAAACCAAGTCTGTTATTTGATTGATCACAATAGTCTCTACTTGAATTGAAATGGACTAAAGGTCTCAGATGGAAACTTTGAAATGAAAATGACTACAGCCACTTCCGAATATCGAGGGAATCTCCTTCATAAGTAAGGGTGGGCTGAGGATGGAGTTCAAAAATTCAAATTATTTTATTAGAGTCATCCAAAATTTCTTCTATATACCCGTATATGTATTGCGTCTATAAACTGCGTGTGTCCTCTTGTCGACCTGCCTGTTTTGCTGGACAAAAAAACCCCAGTTTCGGGGGGGGGGGGGGAACCTTGCCTAAGATCGACTAACTCAGCCACGGAGTGAAAAAAGCCCATTAAAGTTCCTCGCGTCATCGACGGGATTCGAACCTGGAAAAGGCCCTGCGGGGAAAACGGTGACGATACCACTGTGCTACCGTGCAGACCGAGGATGGAGTATTCCCCAAAAGGTAGTTACGCCCACAACGCTGTAGCGAAACAAGAACCCAAAAATAAGTTTGCATCATGCTGCTAATTAGCAGCTAAGGAAATGCCTTTGATTTGGGAACGACAGCTCTATCATACACTCGCGTTTTTGAACTTAGGAGGCTCTTTTCAGTACTTTCTTGTAATTTCCTAACCATTTGTCTGTCGAGAAAAGTTAAATTTTGAATTAAATTAAAGATGTCGACGATAAATGTAAAATTTCGAGAAATGTCTACTCCTGAGACCGACTAACTCGGCCACCAAGTAAAACATGTCCATAAAAGTTCTTTGCGTCATTTACAGGACTCGAATCCAAACCCTGGCCTTTTCCACGGGGTGTAGGGCAGACGGTGATTATAATCACTGTGCTCTGGAATTCATGAATTCGTATCAACCTTGGACTATGTAGGGCTTCAATTTTAACAAACGATCTTTGATCTGACACTATAATCTGATCTGGAGCAATATCCATTTTTTAAAAAAAGCCTCTTCGATCCACTCAATGCAAGAACTCTGTTTCAAGCATCTTACTTTAGGGATGACTCTCGTAATTCATTATAAACACATGCAGTCATGAATTCGATAATAGGCTTTAAAGATAAAATATAATAATTATAATAATTCAAATAAGATTGCCATACAACAAGACAAAACAAGTCTGTACTTGTCATAACTTGTTTTGCACTGCGTACACTTCACGTTAATAATATCTTATTGAATACGCCGATTGAGTGACCGTCATAGCCTCATAACTAAATTGTAATTCTTCGTAACCCTTGTTATGAAGGAGAGAAATTAAAGCAGAGTGTAATACTAAGTGCAAGTGCAGAACGGACAACAGAACATATGATGGAAAGTGGAAATCTTATTTCGTCCTAAAACTGTAATTAAGGAAATTAAGTGTACTTGGCGATAAAAGAAGAATTCGTTTAGCAGATCTGAGAGGAAGATAGAGAGAAAGAGCTAATCCAGTGGGTTATTTCTTTCGAAGAAGTCTCACAACTTAATCTTGTTTAGCATATTCTTACAATTTAATTACAGCGGACGTGTATTTGAATGGCTTCTACCGCAGCAGCCACTGCAAGGTTATCGATTACGTTGAACATTTCAGCAGAGAATGGGCAGCAAGTGAGTAATTATAGTCTCCAAACTTACACGTGTAAAGTCGTGGCTCAGTTTATTGTTCATTAAGTAAGTTAGTCATCTACACGTTTGTTAAACAGGCAACTTGTAGAAGTTACTTTTAGTTTCTAAACGGCTCTTATTACGAAGTGTGGTACATGACCAGCTTGTTCAGATTAAGGCGTAGGCCTAAATTGCAACAAACATTTGTCGATGTCTAAAGCGAACTGCGTACAGCTAAGAGAACAAGCCAGATGGATGTCGTGAATGCGGTGAAATGGGTGATGATAATAGTAATGGGCACTCTCTATATTCTGTGGGCCATGCAGTTTATTAGTAAAGACTTCTACGAAAGATATAAGCACTTTTATTAAGACCATTCATTTGCATCTCCATGAAGTACAACATTTCGATACGGATCTTGCACTCCAATGGATGTTCTGGAGAAATTGAAATGGTTTGCAGCCATTGTGTTTATGATTCTTTACGCTATGTTCTTTCTAGAGTTGTTCGACTACTACTTTTATGGTCCAATGAGGAGAGAAATACTTAAAGGTACAAAACATTGAGTTGTCTTTTACGTCCTTTGAGGAACGTAGCATTATCGTCATGGCAATCTTAAAGTAACAGGTGAAATGCTAGTATTTGCTTTATAGATTATATCCGATACGTTTGTAACTATGAAATATTAGAGGCAGTGTAAGCAAGTTAAGACAATTGATATTTAGGCAATTATCATAAAAACATACATTCTAAGCAAAAATAAAATAATTAAAGAGAGAAGGACGCTAATTATTTCAAATAATGTACTACTGTGTTACGTTAGTCAACGTTAAAAAGTAAGAAACTCTTTTTATGTGGCTATTAAATGTCTTTTTGATTTGGTCTTCATCTTGGTCATTTATTGCGTGTGAAACCTCCCGGCAGTACACATACGCTTTGCTGGAACGACATCTTTCATGCTTACAATTAGCGTGGAGTGACTCTATCGATCTTCCACGATGTCTGTTGAAGACCACTGTAAACTAAAGCTAATGCTATCTCTTATTTTAGTACAAGCAACGAGTAATCCGATATTCTGAAGACAGCCCACTTAAATAAGTCTTATTGTTTGTATCTATTTCAAATTTGCACCCAGCTTTGTTAAAGAAAATGAAACTATTTTATAGAAACAATATATTTGCAGCAGACAGAATATCTGCTAATTAAACATAAATGCCAACTCTACATGGTGTTTCATACCATAGGCCTTGGACTGTGGACTCTTAGGATTCCACGCGCACTTAACCCGGTAATTATTGGTTCCATCTATTGAGAAGTGGAAGCACAAGTATTCAGATCAAGTAGGTTGAGAGCAAGAGAATACGTGGGAAGAGAGGCAGAAGATGATAAACGATCTGCGCTAATAAAGACTGACCTTTATTGGCTGTAATACTGCTGAATGGATCCAGACGGTTCTGATGACAGCAGGCCCTAAGGGTAAATACGAGTAATTCAGAAATTATGGATTATAATAATGTATGATTGCTGACGTAGCGTAGGTGCATCTATCAAACACGGTTTATGCATTTACATTACCGTTTTCCGTGTATGTGTTTCTGTAGAATCAAATTACAGAGTTCATACAGCAACATGCTCAAAATGATGAGATGGTTTCGTGTATACACAAAAATTAACTGCTTAAACAACTAGTTCTTACTCGTAATAACTTAGAATTATGATTTTAAATGCGAAATTCAAAAAAGAAAGTAAGCTAATCATTAATAAACATAATAACAACAAAATATCAATTCTATTGATGTACTTGTTGGTGATCATAAAGGATGGATTCCCAAGAATACAAAATACTATTTTAAACAGATTTTGCAATCGTTATAAAATATATTTTGGAGAAAATGGTAAAGTAATCTGGCCATACCTCTCATTGGTAGAATGTAACCTTATCCACTCCTTCCAGAGACACTTATGAGTGTCTCATTAAGTCTAAATGTCGGGAGATTCCAGGTGGGATGAACGCAAACTGTAATTACGTGGACAGGTTATTAGTATGGGCTTCGAAATCATTTGAGATTCTGTTCATCATGCACTGACAGTTATATGATAGTAATATTGCAGGAAAGTACTGCATTGAATCAATAGAAACTCACTTAGAGTTTGAGAATGTCGAGTAATCCGACTGTTGTAAATCCATCAGCAGGATACAACGCCATGTTGATGTGTTTGAAAGGTGTTATCTAGAGCGTGACCTGTGAGAAGTCATAAATTATAGTCTATTAGGTTTCACTGATGTCCGAACATAACCAGTGTGCTGTTATAATGTTGGTGGGTGTAGAGGGATGTCAGATTCATCGCAGGATGCAGGAAGACTATCATCCGAAACTGGCGAGCTCATTTAAACTAATTCTTTTCAGAATTTTCCATAGATAATATCGTTTATAATTTCTGATTATTAAAATGTGCAGATGTTCAAGTTTAACCTTTTTTGTTGGGCTAGTAAACGTGTTCTTGAAGGAATTTCAACAGACCTTCGTTTGGACAGAAACTAATAGCAAATTTTATTCGAAATATCCAACAGTATTTCTTCTTACAGCATTTCCTGACGTGAATTTCTATGGATTTCACGGCTTGATTAAAAAAAAATAAATCTATAGTTCAAAAGAACAGAGTAGGCTGTCTTGGCTGGTGATCAGATTTACAGAGAAATTGCTCTAGATTCTAAATTTTTGAGAGCGTGGGAAAGTAAAATGTGGGCATGGCATGAACGTCGACGCTATCATTCTTTCAGATGATGAAATGCGGTGGAGTTGAAGGGAGAGTTCCGTACTTTTATTTACTTACCAGATTTTAGAATGTTATACGCAGGATTTTTCAGTGGACTCAGCGTTTATCCCCATTTCAAGAAATATAGTTTTTATAAACGAAGGGAAACACGTCGTAAGAAAGATGGATTTTTTTTTCTGAAGACAGGCTATTCGCAAGTGTACTACAACTTTAAAAAAATAGCCACTCGAAAATCTTTTAAGAGTTATCTCTTTCCAGTTTTGGTATGCATGGACTTTGTCGAAGATTAATGTGATCTGTGGTAAGAGAAGAATTTTTTGGTGGGTATATTTTTTAGTTGATTATAATTCTGTTGTAAAATGTAAATATTTCGAACCTCCACTTAGATGTTCCTTGCAAAAGAACATGAAGTTGGTATGGGTACAACAACTGGTATCTTCTGGGACGTTTTTTTGAAATTAAATGAAATTTGGTGCAAAAAAGAGTGACACGTATCTTATTAAAAGGAAACGTTGGTTTTAATTGGCGATATTAATTTGTAACAATCTGTTATTTTACAGGTATTTTGGTCACATCAAAAACCCTTAATTTTTGTTTATAACAGAAGTACCATTTGGGGTTCTATGGACACAACATAGCTTTGTGTTGTAAGTAGAAGGAATGATTTTAAAGGGTTTGAAGAGGAAAGAAAACTGCCAGACAGAAACGAAAATGAGATAAGAATAGTTTATCAAAAATGAGGTACTAGTTAACTCAGCTTTCTTTACGTTACAGGATTGACAACACCTAGTTATTATTCAAGCTCTTCTGTATTTACAGAACGATGTATATTTAAGTAACTGCAGTCTTCAGTTTGACAATATAAGTATATTTGCATACTGAAGTTGTGTTAGCAAAGACACTTTCCCCTGCGATTTCGCCAGAACTTTGGACGGAACTGTTGAAAGAAATGCTCATCGTAAAATACGTGAAATTAGAGGCTCCTTGGTGGCTTTGTCCTCAACAATCTGCTCATTAGCTACACAACAGACGTTCCCAGTTTAGTTACCAATGCTAATCTTCCTCTTCTGCAACTGTTGTATTTTTTCGGGGATTGCATAAACTACAGAAAGATGTTTGCATTATTTTATGTATTAAATATTTAAACATTATTTTATGTATAGGGTGGATATGAAATCCTTTCTTACTTTTAAATATTAATTTGAGATAAACACAGTATTTCTTGATACAATATAATAATTTAGTAAAAATGATTCCAGTGGGAAGTTGATAATGAGACCTTTTAAAGAAACTGACAAGCCGCACTAAATATGTATACTGCTTATATATGAAAAAAGTTGTCACCAGTTAAAGTAGTTTTAATAATAAAACACTTTAATAACAGCAAATGAGAAGATGAATAAATATTTAGCTTTTTTATTGTTTCATACAAATTGACTTTCCAAGTTTGAACAAAATCTTTCAGTCTGAGTGCGGTTCGTTTTTCATGTGACTTACTATCGTAGAAGGAATTCCACCCTATATTAGAAGGTACCCCGAAATTGGGTGAGATAGGAGACTCAGAATCTTAGCAGTATAGAGTGACAGCAATGTTTTTCTTCAAAGGTTCAATGGGGGACCATACGTTCAACATAAAGACTGTCTTGTAGAAGGCCTGAAAGCTCCTAGGGCATTCCTCAGAGCACTTTCTGGATGACATTTAGCCGTTATAATGTGATTCTCCAAACATAGTTGTTCGGAGAATCACATTATAAGGGTTCTAACCAAGATGTCTCTTTGTACGAGACATCTTGGTTAGGGGAAAGATATAGAGAGACAATGGTAAGAGAAAAACGAAAGGATATTCAAGCTGCTCCTGCTTCAAGATTTGTTTTTAGCATTAATGGTCGGAAAGGGATATTGGAGCTGACTACAATTGCAACCCCTCCATGAGCCGAATTGGCTGTATGAGAAACTCGATATTTTCTTTAGGTATGATGTTTAAGTGAGGTAGTAACAGAAGCGGTTAGTTTCTTGAAGGCAAAAAGCAACTGGGTTATACAGAAGAAGGAGTTCACGAATGTCATCAAGGTTGCTGTGGTATCCTCTGCAATTCCATTGAAGGAAACTGGGCATTATTTGGGTGTAGTGGGGTCCTCAGTTTCTGTCTGAAGAGCTGTTGGCTTATGGTGAACAGATTTTCTTTTCGGAAAGTACAGTCTTCCTGTCTCCATCTCTTCCTCAGGGGAGAAGTCGAGAACTGGTTCTTCATGGTCAGTGTTTCCTTCCATTTCTGTTGAGTCAGTTTTAATAGAATCATCACCTTTAGAGTATTGTGAGTTATCATTAGTATGCAGAACAGAGATTGGTGTATTAATAGCCCTGCTTGTCTTAAATGGTCTGCTAGATAAGGGCACAACTGCTAAAATTGACCGATGCGTTTGGGGGAAATATAACTTCTGTTTGAGTACCAGTCGTTGATACTCCTTGAACAGTACTGGTTACTGCAGTTGTCGTTTAAACTACTTGAGCGAAATGTTTTGTCGTGATTTTTTGTTCAGCTTTGACCCGTTGAATGTTTTTTTTTTTCTTTTTTTCCAAAGAGGACAATCTCTGGAATAGGCAGTATGTGGGCCGTTACAATTTGAGCACTTGCGCTGTTCTGATTTACATTCTAAGTGAATGTGATCGCGCGAATTGCAATTAGCACAAGTGGCTAAACCTCTGCACACGTTTTGGGAATGCTCAAATTTTTGGCATTTAAAACAGCATGTTGGATTACGAAACGTACAGTTTTATTTGACAATCGAGATACCCTGCTTTCATGGATGTTGGAGGTTTGGGGCTATCGAATGTTAATATGATGTTCCCAGTCGGAACTAGAGAATTGTTCCGTTTGGTATATATGCGCTTTGGACAATTCCTTGGTCTAATAATTCATTTTCTGAGAGATTTATGAGGTTCCATTCAGCTATCACATCCCTGGAGGTGTTTAGAGTAGCATGAGGGGAAACATTGTCTTGCTTGTCTCCCTATTTGTATGGAGACAAGCAAGATATGCTTGTCTCCATACAAAACCCGCTAAATGTCTTCCCGCAATTGGCTTTTAACTTCTAACTCTTTCCAAGAACGTATCCTCTTTTTACAACACCCTTATTATTAATTTGATTTCTTCTCTCCTTCTTTCTTTTGTTGCCATTGCAGTCGACATAAAACTAGTAATATTAACAGGCATTTCTTCGTATTCGCTGCATATTAGGTATAGCCATTCCGCTAACGTATTTTTAATTTAAATACGACCTTCAATTTCGTTAGAGCCTTGCAACATGCGGTTGGTAATGTCGTGTAGCAACCAATGCTTATCTTTGTTATACTTTCTTCCTTCTCTTTGAATTGCATGTATAATCATTTATGCTGTAATAACTATTTTTTCCACGCAACATCGCTTGAAGCGCGATCATCTTTCAGAACTAACGGAGTCGATTAATCTTCGTTTGAAGTAAGTCCTTTCAACTATGCGAAAGGGTCTCCCTATGGGTCTACATACCTTAACGATTGCATTAATGCGATCGTGAGAGTTGCTGTTGCTCCATTACAAATGCATACTGATGAATGCTCATTATAATAAAATAAATTACTCCTTTTATATGATTTTTATGCTGATGGTATTCAAGATTTTGATGATTATAACTGCATTATTTCTGTGGTTAAACTAACTTCACGCATTCAACTGTTCGTACTTATATATGTGGCAAGATTAATGAAAATTGATCATTATACCCATATGTCGGCCCTTGTTTACTCAGCTACTTTAATGGCTCTCAAGAATCTTTCCTTTAAGTTGGTTAATGTAGTGTGTCTCTTTGGACTTGTTTCCCTCATTAATACCGAATGTGCCGCCTCTTGAAAATTAAAGCTGGCACGCCACATACACGCCGAAGCTCACGAAGGAACAAACACAAAAACGCGAACAAATATTAAACCAAAATAAAAACAGAAGTAATTTTCCTCATTTATGAAACAAAGAGATCTGTCTGACACCGTAAACTAAAGAGCAAACAACCAGTTACAACATGTAAAAAAGGAAATCAGATGAAAACATCCTCTTCTTGAACCTCTGTATTGCCCATTTATTACTCGCACAAACGATTTGGAGTTAACCACCGTTTTAAAAGAGGATACGTTGTTATGATTCCACGATTCTTTTAAGTGTATAGTAATTGGGGAAATGGAGTAGAACAAAGTAGAGCGGAAATAACCGAGTGGCTGAATGTGTGCGTTGTAAGCAGACGTGGAACCAATTCAAAACATGCAAATTGAATACTCGTCCAATATATTCAATTTGCATTGAATACCTTGGACAGGTATTCAATGCCTCGTGTCCTTTCGTGTAAGACGTCATTGCTTGGTCCTAATTGCTACGCTTCAGATAACACCCATTATGGCAAGTTGCTTGGCATGTGTATTGCGTCTGCAAATTGTGTGTTGTCTGGTGTCTGCTTTGCTAGACGAAAAACTCAAGTTTTCAGTCGGGAAAAAACCTTGCTACCCACGCCTGAGACCGATTAACTCGGCCGCAGAGTGAAAAAAGTCCATCAAAGTTCAGCGCGTCATCGGCGAGATTCGAACCCGGGCCTTTTCCACCCGGTGTGGGGAGGATAGTGACTATACCATAATTTGCAGTCTGTGCTACTCGTGTAGACTGCAAATCTTGCGGCGAGCCAGAATATCTGGCTGCTCCCTCAACATCTTCAAATGTCATACAGATTATTTCTATAACAGAAAAGTTACCAAGAAAACAAAATTTCATAGTATCACCCGCCAACTCACCAGAGGCTGCCCGCAGTGCTCTGTTCAGGGGCCAGCTGTTTGGAATATGATTCTGGATGAATGGCTCCTGCAGGACTTCCCCCATACCACACAGCCCTCATATGCGGATGACCTGGTTATCGTTGTTGAGGGCCCTACTCGTGCAGCTATTGAGACCAGAGCCAACACAGTCTTAAATGCCCTGTCGGTTTGAGCTGAAGAGAATAAGCTGGAAATCTCTACAGATAAAAGCAGAACCCTGCTTCTCAAAGGCCGTCTTGACATCAACAGACTACCAACCATTCGTTATAAAGGACATGCACTCAAGAATGAACGTTCATTCAAATATTTAGGCGTCACCCTAGATGATCACAGAACTTTCATGCCACACCTAAAGTCCATAAAGTCCAGAAGGCCAAAAATTATATCAATATGCTTGCTCGCTTCACCCGCAAAGACTGGGGTCTTTAGGGACCTTCACTCCCCCTTCTTTATTCAGCTGTTTTTGTACCGTTCGTAACATACGGCGCTGCCGTATGGTTCCATCGTTTGTCCATGATTAGCACTAGGAACGTTATTCTGCAGATACAACGGTTGATGTTATTAAAAATGACTCGAGTTTGCAGAACGACCTCAACAGCAGCACTACAAGTATTAACAGGCTGAATCCCCCACTGACCTCCAAGCGGCCTTCACAGGGCTTTCCCATGCCATCAGAAAGAACAAAGAAACTGAATTCCTGGGGATAGAAACTATTGTCGATGCAGATCCGAAACAAGAACTCCGACGTACTTGGCAGGAACTTGTTTCCCTCTGGCAAATCCGTTGGGATGATTCCACCAAAGGCAATTCTACCAAACTATTTCTACCTAGTGTCTCCTACCCCAACAAACAAACAAACACTTAGCTGGTTCTTCCCTAATTTACACGCTTCCTTTCTTCTGACAGGACATGGTTCATTCAAAAAGCGACTTCAGGACTTTGCGCTTGTAAACGATGCCCATTGTGTTTGTAGAGAACTGGAGGACTGGCACCACGTAATGCACTCGTGTAACATCTACCTGGACCTACGCAATCAACGGTTATTGGATATAAATTTAACCACACTCAGTCCGGAAAGCAACCTGTTAAAATCAAAAGAAGCGTTTTTAGCTTTTAGCAGGTATGCCTCAGCAGTTTTCAAAAGGCGTTGGTGTTATCTCTGCACGTCTGATCCCACAGCATAGACATCCACACCAGCCGTTCCTGAAAGCGCTATGATCTCTCCTCGTATATGCTCTTCTCTCATCATCGGCCACTTTCAGAACTGAATGAACACCCAACTGGACATCTTCCTCGTTGGAATGACGGCACTAAACTGATACAATCAAATTCAGACACTTCCCATTGCACTGACCCAACTTTTCAGACCTCTCTTGTTCTGCAAGCTCACTTCCTTTCCCTGGCCTTCAGTGGGCTCCCAGACCAGGGGAGATTCCTACTTCTCCCTTCCCACCTCTTCTTTCCGCTGGAGGATGCCTTCTATCCTCATCCTCCTCCTTTTGCCTGCTTTGACTCCACCACTTCTACTATCTTCCCCTCTCTTTTTTTTTGTTTGTTTGGTCTCCGTCCAGAAAAGTCAGGCGACCCTGGCGTAGATCAGCCAGAGTATTAAGGCAGCCTGGCTCAACTCCCAGTGGTGGTGGCGGGCAACGAGACACAAAAGCAGAACATAACACAGTACTGCATAAACCAGAGACTATACTTTTTTCTGGCTTATGCAGTAGTTCTGCATTCCATCACAGAGGACATACGGCGCAGATGTGGGAAACCACAGGTGGCGCTAACTCTAAATACTATGCCACTATGCAAATCCTGCATAGAAGACTTCACTAGACGGTCTTTATGTGCCACTACAAGCTGTTTCTTGGTTTTTTACTGGTTTTATGGCTAAGTCTTGTTCGCTATGAAAAGAATTAAAACATAATGTAATTAAAAATTATAAAAGAATATATAATCTTTTATATATTCATTTTATAACTTTTATATAACAGTTATTTTGCATCGATATTTACAAATGAAAAGCCTTTTGTGGCAATGGGAAATTGTGGGAGCGAAGTTAAAAAATATGTAATTAATGATATTGAAATTTCGCAAGATTATTTAATGAAAAACCTTTCGAGCCTACAGACCAGTAAGGCTCCTGGAATTGATGGAATATACCCTATAATCTTAAGAGAGGCGGCAAGCGAGTGCATTGAACCATTGAGGCTAATTATGCGAGCATCACTAGACTCTGGGGAGATTCCGTTGGATTGGAAAAGTGCAAATGTATCTCCCATACATAAGGGTGGCTGTAAAAGTGAAGTTGGAAATTATCGACCTGTCAGTCTGACTTCAGTAGTAGGGAAAATCATGGAGGCAATGATCAAGGGTGGAATTCAGGATCATTTGGATCGAATTGAAATTCTCAAGGATACTCAGTATGGTTTTGTAAAGGGAAAATCATGTTTAACAAATCTGGTTCGCTATTTCGAAAGGGTCACTCACGAGCTGGATTTAGGGAATAATTTCGATATTGTTTATTTAGATTTCAGCAAAGCTTTTGACTCAGTCCCACATGAGCGGTTGCTTTATAAGCTGGAACAGGTTGGAATCACTGGGAAAATCCTTAGATGGATAGAAGGATGGCTTCAGGGCAGGAGGCAGAGGGTTGTGATAAATGGCTATTCCTCAGATTGGGTTGATGTAAGAAGTGGGGTTCCCCAAGGATCAGTATTAGGACCACTGTTGTTTTTAATTTTCATAAACAACATCGATGAAGGGACAGAGGGCGTGATGTCTAAATTTGCAGATGATGTTAAAATTGGTAGAGTAGTTAATGATCACTGTCAAGCTGAGCTTCTTCAAAGAGACCTAGATAGACTTCAGGAATGGTCAGAAAAATGGCAGCTGTGCTTTAATCCAACAAAGTGTAAGGTATTACACCTGGGAAACAGTAATCCCAAAAAAACTTATTCACTTGGTGGAGTTTAACTAAACCCAGTACTGGAGGAAAAGGACTTGGGTGTTACGATACGGTCAGACATGAAATTCTCTGAGCATTGTAAACAGGTTGCAAGGAAGGCCCATGGTGTCCTATCGATGATCTATCGAACTTTTGCAAGTAGAGATAGGGAGGTGATAATCCCATTATATAAGGTTTATGTTAGACCACGCTTGGAATACTGTGTTCAAGTATGGAGACCGCACCTAAAGAAAGACATCGAGCTTCTTGAAAGGGTGCAAAGACGGGTAACTCGCCTGGTGAGATCAGCAAAAGGGCGTCCTTATGAAGAAAGACTTCGAATATGTGGGTTGCAGAGTTTGGAAACTAGACACCTTAGAGGAGATTTGATTGAGGTGTTTAAGGCTCTGAGAGGCATCAGTAAAATGAATGATGCCTCTCAGAGGCATCAGTAAAATGAATGAGGACAAAATTTACAAGATTATAAATGATGCTAGAACTAGGGGACATAAATTCAAGTTACGGGGGGAAATGTTTAGATTGGATTGCAGGAAGTTCTATTTTAGCCAGCGAGTTATAAATTACTGGAATAAGTTGCCTTCATGGGTGGTAGAGGCCGACAGTTTGGGGAAATTCAAAGGTCATCTGGATAGTACTTTCGGGTAAGGGAAGCGCATAGGATGATAGGTTTAATTTCCTTTTTATTTATTTTTTATTATTTTTTTTATTTGTTAATTATTATTATTTAGTTATTTATTTATTTTTCGTTTTTATCATTGTTTTGTTCGGATTTTTTTTTTTTTTTTTGGCTGGTGCAGCATAAGCCATAGGCTTTCTTGCACCATGCGGCCGTTACTAATACTAATATACATAATATATTCTTTTATAATATACAAGAATACATAATATAAAACAGGTGCGACATAAAACTAAAAATTTGTATACATATTACACATTGCCACCGTATGGTAAAATATGGCTGAGTGTATAAGACTCAAAAATATGTACAAAACACAGACGCCGTTGATTATTAAAAGACTGTTAAAATGGTGTCACAATTTCTACATAAATAGATGATCATCAGCCCCCAGCAGATAGAAATGTGTCATGTGACAATATTCTATGTGAATCCGAGCAAGGGCTACTTCTTATTGGCGAGCCCTGTCCTGACTAGACTGCCAATGCATAATTACAGGCTTCATTTCATTTAGCTTGTTGGTGGTGGGCCCTTGCTAAGGTTCTTGTCATTGTGCATATAGTTTGTGGGTGATTAGATGCATTTGTTCTGCCGATTTGGCTGCAGCATTAGTCAAGTCATTGTCTGTGATACCAAAGTGGCCAGGGATCCAGCAAAAGCAAATGTCAAAGTTTAGCTCAGAAAACGAGTGTAGCATTGGCTCTTCCTGACACAAAACTGGCTGAGGAGCGCTTCTCATCTCTTTTCATCATCGTTATTACTATACACTTAGAGAGCCGGTCTATAGCATGCATCTTTTGCACTGGTGAGATTTCGTATGACACAAGACCACTTCTATTGAATGTGAAGCTGTAGTTTATATTCTACATTCGTACATGATCCGATTACAGATAGTTTTGCTTGGTAAAACATAGTCAGATCCCACAAATACTTCAGACTTCGAGCCATCTGTATATACTGGCAAGAAGTAAAGGAGTTGTGTCATCTTTCAGCCAGCTCCTAAGAGTCACAAGAGTGAAGTCGCATAATTCATGGAAAAATAATCTGCGTGGCTTAAGTGGATATATTATCTAATGTAAAGTTTAAATCTTGAACCAGCTCTTGAATTCTGATACTCAAGGGTTGAGTGGTAGTTCTACGTGTATCATACAGATTTCCCAATGTGATATAAAAACGGATGTCGATTTAGGATGGTCGTCTGGCAAGGATTTCGTTTTTGGCATATTACAACGACAACTGCTGACATCAAAGCATCAATGGCGGTTCGTTGGCTTCCACATAAAGACAGGCGGAAAAAGAAATGTTCCCGTGGTCTTGTCCACCCAGGGTGGGGAGGACGGCGATCCTACCAACTGTGTTACTCACGAGGGCACAGAAATTGCACTTTTTTCAAGCCTGAGTTCAGAGTCAAAGAAAACTTAAACCATTGGCTATAATCCAGGAACTAAATTGGTCAAAGCACTGTTGTGCAAATGAGGAAGTCCCAAAGGCATATCCACCTGTGGTACAGAAAATAATTGAAGGTGGCGGCTACACATTGGATCAGATTTTCAATTTTCTGCTCAAAAGAGCGTCTGTGTGCACTTCTGTGGCACGTGTACCAGGACACACACACTTTTAAATCTCTGGCCTTTACAGTGAACTGTATCGCACAACAATGTAAACTACCCGGAGATGAGGGAAACCCCTGGTGCCGTTCGACCCTAAACACACTTTACACACACGTGCCACAAAAGTGCACACAGGCGCTCTTTTGAGCGGAAAACTTAAAACCATTGGCTATAATCCAGGAACTAAATTGATCAAAGCATTGTTACAGTTGTTATTCAATACCTAACGTTGCAGGAGTGACAAAAATATCAAAACCATCTACATAAAGAGCACTATTCATTTTGACTGCAAAAAGCGTAACACTGGACTGGAGGAACTCTTTCCTCTTGCCAAACAACCAGAATAGGGTAGATCTAACACGAACTTAGAGTCGATTTGATTCATATTGATTCATTTTGATAGCAGAGAGTGCGTACCCACTCTGCTAATTCGGGACCCATGTAGGACGCTACAGTTACCAAGATACTATACCATACGTCCAACAAGCCTTGACCCTGTTCCATGACCAAACGGAAGGAGACCAATTGAAGTACAGTTGACCCCAGCAAACAGACTTGCCATTCGATTGATCTTGAATGGACCGACACAAGCCCTTCTGTCTTGGCCTGTCTAAACCCCCATGTACAAGGACTAAAGCAATTTATTAAGGCTAGGCTCTCAACCACCAGAGTACTCCTTTCCGGCAAGTAAGTCTAAGGGTCACAGCGAATGGCAAACACGCCGGATTCTAGTTGTTGTTGTTTGTTAGTTGTTGGCGCATCGGCTTCTGTGGCCATAATGCACCTCTCAAAGTTTTGCTTTTTGTAGTCTAGTCTCTCCTCTTCCTGGGTTTTTCGTATGCCATTAGTGAAGGTGTTCAAGGGCAGGTGTAGGCGTTGGATACCAGTGATGTTAATCTGTAGAACCAGTAGCATCACTGGGAGCTCCCCTCACCACATGCAGTCGCCCACGTTGGGGAGCTACAAACTGTCTGTGTTCTTTTGCCCCGTTTACACAAAAAGGCATGGTTCAACTGGTGCTAACAGAATGTTGACTGGGCCACGAGAGCAATGGGCCACGGTGCTCTTCATTCATGAATCCAGATATGGTCTTCAATCGAGTTCTCGGAATATTTCAAACTCGGGTGCCAAATGATTACTGTGTGCTCTATAGAGATGTACGACAAATCTCTTTAGGAACGAATTTTATTCTCTCTCTGCGCTGCATTATCACTCACTTCTTATTTTACGCACTCAAGAAGCACATTCTTCTTGAGTGCGAAAGACAATGCCCATTTCATGCAAAGAACTTAAATCAGTGGATTATCTAATCATTTTAGGCTACTAAAGTTAAGTTGTTTTTTTTTATCAGAATCCTTATGAACATGAAATGATTGATGAGTAGCTTTCTATAAAAATATTGAACAATAAAAGCTCCTACTTGATCAGCATCGCAATACGCCATGTACAGTAAAGTCAAGAAGCTGATTAACGTTCACAACATATTGTTCTTTCAATCATTAATTAATTTTATTCGGTTGACTATTGCACTGGAAAGGAAATAATTACAATGGCATCTAGTAATCACTTACCAAAAATAATACGGTGCAATTTATTAAGCTGTTTTAAATATTCTTAGATCACGTAAACTGAATATTTACAGACAACGAGAGGTTGGTCACTCAGTCATTGATATTACATTATTCAGTGGAGCTTGTGTGGATGTAGGAATGCCCAAGACTCCCTTGAATATTCTCAAGGACACAATGTACATATTATAAGATAAAATGTTTATATGAAACACGTCGATTCCATAGTGGTGCAAATTTCTAACCCACTACACTGTGAAGCACCTCAGATGGAGGAGTTTGTGACTGAAGGTTAAGGGCCAAAATGAGCTTGGATTAAAAACTCGCACTGGGCATGGATGTCTGTAACCCTCGTTTCAAATAAGCTCAAGGATGTAAGACACGATAATCCAAAGATAGGGAAACGTAATCTTTTGTAAGCCATTGTTTCGCACTAAGTTGGAGCACTTACGAAAAAGGGACCAGGGTTTAATCTTGATATGTTCGGGAAAGAATGCTTCGGATTTTAAAAATCTAGCTAATGACTGGTCTCATCTTTTTGGTAGTTTTAGCATACCCGTTTGACTAGATTACAGAGCAACGTATAAGACAACCCAGAAATTTTGGAGGGAGGTGCGTTGCTCAATATGTGCCATAAAAATATTTCGGTACCACAAATTCTTCGGAACTACGTATGGACTAGTTCTTGAAAGACGCCGGTTCTTTCTGGCAGTCACAATGATCTTCGTTCTTTCTCCCTTGACGTATACGATTCATCTCAATGGTATTGGCTCCTTTCATCTTGGTGGAGGCTAAACTCCCAGAAAGTCCAGTCACGGTGGTTGTGATTCTCGAATTGTTGGACCCTTTAAAGAGAAACATATATATAGAAAAAGGTTGTAAGGATATTTTTCATCTTTTTTTTCTGTATGTCATAATTGATTATTTTTAAGTACAGGGTTGTTAAAATTAAAGTATCCTATGTAGAGGGTTCTGAGCGAGTTCTAAGGCTCGTACTGAAGAGAAATTTGGACAACAGGTACAATGAAGAATGCGCTCGCCATTTATTGGAAAAAAAATAGTTACAAAATTTGTCACTGTATGGCACGTAATTATCTTAGTTACGATTATGCAAATAACTTACGTTATTTGCTTATCGTAAGTTAGCGCCACTGCTCAGTTCTACTGTACTGTATAAAAGCAAAGCAGTCTCTTCAAAATCATACAGTAGATGTTTGCCTGCACTAGAGCAGCAATGACAACAACGTTGCAGGAAAAGGCGTTATTAGTGAAGCTGTACTATCAGAACAGCAACAGTGAACCTATGACTGTTTGTGCTGTTAGCAAAATGATTGCGAAATTTGAAGACATCTTGGTGTTCAACCAGGTAGAGGTCGAAAACGAGTGGACTCCTCTCGTGTTGAACATGTCGCTATGGCTGTCGTGGATTTATCGAGTCAATCTTCATGTGGTAGCGCAAGTGTGCCAGCTGTTTCTCGTGAAAAAGGACATGCCGTGTTCCACTTTAATGCTAGTAATGCGTCAGGTGTTGCGGTACTATCCTTACAAGAAGCCCATGCTACAGCAGCTAAAGAATAGTGATGCAGATATTCGTTTCACATACGCACTTCAGTTTCTGGCACGAAGGACAGTGGACAGCACTTGGCCATGGAACATCCTTTGGAGTGATGAAACACACTTATACTTAAATGGACAAGTAAATACGGACAGCTGTCGCATTTGGGCAACAGAAAACCCTTGAGTTATCCAAGAGGTCCCGTTGCATACTCCAAAAGTGAGAGTGTGGTGTGAATTTACGGCCACGTTCATGATTGGGCCATATTTTTTTGAACAGGTAACACCGACTGGACCCTGCACCTTTTCCGTCACTGGACAGCGATATTATGAAATGTTGTTGGTATTTCGCAATACCAGAGCTGCAACAATGTGGGTGCCTTCAGGATACCACATTCATGCAAGATGCTGCACCACTCCACATCCACCGTTGTGTCCAAAAATTACTAAGGCAACACTTTACAGATGAACGGGTCATCAGCCATTGTTTCCAGACATCTTGGCCACCCCGATCACCGGACTTCACCCTATGCGACGTCTGGTTGTGGGGTTTTTTGAAGAACCGCGTGTATCGGGAAGGATGTCAAACTCTGGCAGATCTGAAGGACAGCATTAGACGTCATGTGGTGGCTATTCCAGTTGACATGTTACGTTCTGCTGTAGAAAATGCTGTTCTTCGAATGGAAACTGTTGTTGACCAAAATGGAGGACACATTGAACAATTGTCACGCTGTTCAAGTATTTGTATTGCCACAGCGCCATATAGTGACAAATTTTGTAACTATATATTTTTTTCAATAAATGGCGAGCGCATTCTTAATTCTCCCTGTTGTCCAAATTCATCTTCAGTGCGAGCCTTAGAACTCGCTCCAGAGCCCTCTACATAGGGTTACTTTAATTTTAACAACCCTGTATATGGTTGTTCATTTAAAACGTAACTCAAGAGTTGAAATAATGCAAATTTAAAATGTGATTTCTTCGTAAATAATATTTTTATACATTATTCGCAGTAAGTGCTAGAAACCCTATGTATATAAGCACATGCATGTTGCCATGGTGACACTGAACGAAGGGTCAAGAAGATGCTTTGGCTGCGAAATCGATATTCTGTTTACGTTCCTCCAACGATTATGAATTATTTGCACTATTTCTTTAATAATGCAGAGGATGCAAATCGGAGGAACGTGGTGACCATAATCTATTTGAAATAATGCACTGATCAAAATTTTGTTTCTACAGAAACACAGTCGAACTAGCCATACATTGGATGGTACGTTTAGGGGGAGCCAGACAAACATTTCTTTTCATTATACTGTTCAGTATGTATTTATATGGTTAAAATGCATTAGTTGAACAACACGAGTTCGTAACAGGGCGCACCGCACATTCCGACTTTAACAATAGCAGTTTTTCCTATGTTAAGATTGATTAAGAGAGGCTTTTGATCACCGCCTTCCTCTCGAAAACGCTTTAAATGGTATATCTGCTAGGCACTTCCTTGTTTCGAACACATTCTTGGAACGCATAAGGACAGTCCTTCTAAGATTGAAACTTGAAAAATGTTCAACAACGAACACGCAGTCTTCTTGGGTAAAACGCTCGACGCTCCGTCTGAAATTAAAACGATAATACGAATCTGTAAAAGGAGGCAGAACTGATTCGAGCCTAGCCCAACTCCTAAGAGAATAGCAGTCCAGTTACCCATACCTATATAAAACTACGGACGTTAATATCTTGTAAAGTGGCAGCTCCTGAAGGTTAGTTTAACTGCGTGGTGATTCTCCCTGATCATACAAACTCTGCAAAAGGGTCTGAAGCATGTAGAGCGCAATGTTTGTATAGTACGATGCAGCACCGTGACTGCCTTATATTTCCTCTTAACAACTGCCACTAACGCAACCTCCAAATACTCCATGGCCATTAGAGTAGACTTCGCTGGACCACTTGATCGATGTAGTAGCCCAGCATTGCTCAGAGATCGGGTCCTCCAAGATCCCGGGATATCTTTACAATGCCATGTCATACTTTACCCACAGATTTACAACCGTGGCTGCTAGGTTCCAGCGACTCTCTGGGTCTGTTACTCGGGGTTGCACCGAGATCTCGGACCATTTTTCTGGTCCCTCGTCCTGGAAGAGTTCCTTTGGATGGGCCTCGAGTGCGTGACATCCTTCGCCTTTACTAATGGCCTGGTCCTGGTAGTTCACACTGACACAAGGACTCAGCTTGAAACACACAGCAACTAAGCACTAAACAAACTAAAGCAATAGGCCACCCTGCACCGGCTGTTTTTACCGAGGAGAAGACTAAATCAGTTCTCTTAAATCGATCTCTCGAACTCAGAAGACCATCAATAAGCAATACAGATAATACTCCAATCAGATTATACCCAGAAATCAAATACCTTGGTATAGTAATGGATATGAAGCAGACGTTTCACCCACATCTGGTATGTTTATCCACTAAGACAAAGAAGTATGCAGCTATGATCGCCCAGATCAGCAAGGCAGACTGTGGGATGAAGAGGACACTTGCATTACTGTACAAGGCAATTTTCGTTCCAATATTTGCTATGGTGCAGCAGTTTGATGTATTAGGACTACCTCGGATAGAAATCGAGGAACGCTTGATTCAATGCAACGCTTTATGCTTCTTACAATCACAAGACCTTGCTGTAACGTAACCAACACTGCCCTCAAGTTCTAGTCGGATTCATGCCTTCGTACCATTAATTTGGTCATGAAATAAGGAATTTTCCATAGAATGAAGAAAGGAGTTCCTATCGTCGTCGTTGGTATCTAACTACCTGGCAAACGATCCCAGACGGGAGAGAAAAAGAATTTTGGACAAGCTACAAACAACATGGAAAGAATCCTGAAATACCACGGCTAGAGCTATCATCACAAGTAAATTTATTCTTACCGTGACTCTCGCTAGTCCAAAGCCTCATCCATGGTACGCACTGGTCTCCAATTATCGTTTCTCCCTACTGGGCATAGGTTTTTAGATATAATTTGACACCCATTGGTGTTGAGAATGACTCGCTATGCACTTGTAGCGAAGCTGAGACTTGGGAACACGCCATGTGCTTCTGTCCTGAATATGAGGAATACCGGACCAGATTCATCAGCAGAATCCAAGATAACCCACAACATTCTGAGCACATATTCCTCACAGAATAAAGCTAGACAGTACTTACGGAGTATGCTCAATCTGTTTTTCAAAGGAGACAAACTACTCACCTGAGAATATCCAAAGTGCAAACGACATCAAGTTTTCTGACAGGATCTTGACCTTGCTAAGACCAAGTGAAGTACCTAGAGATTTAGAGATTACAGTAATACCCCTCCCAGTGAAACTTGTTTGGCACTTCAGAGTGTGGATCATCTCTTCCAAACACCTCCTGCTGGCAATCTTCTGGAATGCAGGATATACATCTCGTCCCCTACCTGCACAGAGTGTAACAAATCCCATTTGCTAATCCCAACCGGGGTAGGATAAGAGTAACCCTTTCCGGGGTAGGCCCACTACTCCGTGGCTTACTCTTATTTACATGTTACCATATCAGGAAGGAAATCCTTCCTGATATGGTAACATGGAACCCTGTAAATGAGATGTGGATCTATCAGTAAAGTGGCGATAAAAAACTGAAGAGAGAGCAGCAAGGACACGGTGCAACAAGTGTCCAATTGAACAAGTAGGAAACAACATGGAATGAAGGCTATTTGAGTTTTAACTGTCTGCAGAAACAGGCTGTGCTTTCTGTTTTCGTTAATGAAAATTTAATTTATTATTTTTTTTATAGTCCAGGATTTAAGGGATGAAAGAACATGAATGGGGTCGGTCTCAGTCTCCGGCGAAAATTTACACTGACAAAAATGGCTAGTCGCCGGCGAAAATTTACACTGACAAAAATGGCTAGTCGCCGGCGTAAGCAAGTTGCTGGATGCTGGTTAAAGCTTCCTGTCCTATGATTTTAAATGAATAATCCTGCATACAGTATATAACTGTAATTCGAAGAAAACCAATTTCCAGTATGCAATTAAGGTACTGTAAACGATTACTATTTCTTCGTTATGTTATTGTATTCTGATCGGATTAGTTTAAGCGAGGTGTGTGGCGCCAAAGCAAGGAAGGATATAAGGATAAAACAAAGGATAAATCCCGAGTTTCTGGAAGGGGAACCATGTAACTTTCATCTGAGACTAACTATCCAAGCGACGCTGTTGAAGAGCCCATAAAAATTCCTTACCTTATTGACGGTATTTGTAATAAAGTCTTTTCCATCCGGTGTGGAACAACGGCGATTATAACCACCATGCTACTCGCGAGGACATGATCAGATAATGCTCAAAAATACACAATAGTTTTTTCACTAAACGAAGTTTTTATATCTTTTAATGCAAATACTTCAGAGTGTCACGGAAGCCGATAGTCTTTGCATGATGACTGTTGCCAAGTGGATCCAACGATCATATACTTGCCATCATCACTCGACTAGACTCGTTGCGATTTCGAGCCTTCTAAAGAGGCTCAGAGATCGGAATATCACAACGGAATTAAGTGAGATGCTGCAGGCTTATGAGTATTCGATACGCAATTTGGTTTGATCAAAATCTCTTGTTTTTCCAGGCTTTATATGATAGTACAAATCACACAGCGTTTTTCCAATTTGGATGCTTCTGTGAGCGATTATGTTCTGTTCACAAAACACCTGAACTTATGTACACGTGCCAGATATTCATTTGAATATCTGGCACGTGTACATAAGTTCAGGTGCCAGA
This sequence comes from Mastigoproctus giganteus, assembly GCF_048544385.1. NCBI lineage: Eukaryota > Metazoa > Arthropoda > Arachnida > Uropygi > Thelyphonidae > Mastigoproctus > Mastigoproctus giganteus. The sequence continues at coordinate 61,948,615 of NC_143582.1, forward strand.
TATTCATTTGAATATCTGGCACCGCGATCGATCGGTTCATTTTAAAAATATCGACTTTGTCAGTTTTTAATTGGAGGAAGATTTACGATTTATCTTTACAGTACTTAACTGTTGCTTTGGAATGATACCTATCGCTCCAGGGTAGCACGATGTCCAAATTTTCATATCCAGGCTGTTAGGATTTCTTGATGTAACCTATTCGTTCCTTTTTTCCCCTTTTTGATTCTGTTTCTGAAGTTACTAACCATAAAACTTTCTTTAAACCACCGATTAAATTTACTTTTCATCAATCCCCGTAGTATACAAAATGCAAAAAACCAAATACCAACGCAATTTTGGAAATTTGTCAACTGAATTCTACAATTCTGACTTAAAACAGCAAATTTAAAGCATAATACAGCGTCAATACTTACTGGGTCTGCGAAATCCACGATGTTGAGAACCACACCAGATTATCGCCAAAAGCCCTTGACGAAAATTTTTGTTAAATCCTCCGTATATAATAGGATTGAAGGCGCTGTTTGAATATGCCAGGAAAGTAGCAAAGTATGATAGACCAGGGAACCATTTTGGAAGCTGCATAATAAAGAAAAGAAATTGAAGTGTCGATATTTAAGAAGTATCGAATTAAAATTAAAAATATTAAGTGAGTTGATGTTTTTCAGAACAATAAAAATAGCAAAAATTCTTATTACAATGATAGGTCTGCATGAACTTTTTAATGCATTTATTCCCTTCAGTTACAGGACAGAAATATTCCCAGTTCTGGCAACACAATCTTCCACAGAAGCAATACCGACAGAGCTTTTCCGATGCATTTTGACAGGATAACTTCAACAGGGATGGGTTGATTACAGAGGACTGACAGAGAATTTACCAAAGAGTCTCTTAAATTATAGGAGAGACAAAGCTAATTTCTCTAAATCAAAATACAGGCTTACAATTAAAGATGCATAAGTAATTATTTAAATTAAGTAGATGGTTAGAGAAAGAGAAATATAAGCAAATTATAGGCGAGAAGACCTTTACGATACACAAACTCTCAAGATGGGAACCAACGTTGAGCTGAGGGATATAAGAACAACGAAATATTCCATAGCTACCATTAAACTTCCCAAACAAGTCAAAAGTGAGATTCAACGTGATCTTTTCCCCTCATCTTAAAAGCTATGCACAGTGGATGATATAAAAAACAGTAACTTTTGCAAGAAGAGCTGGCCCAAGTCACCCAAGGGCTACACCAACCAGAACACACCGCGATTTGGCTCTAACAGCAAGGCAGAACGCTATGAAGTCCTATCATTGCTGGACTTCAAAGTATAGAACTGTACACTGAGGGTCTTGAACGGGGCCGGAGATTCATAACAGCAAAAACTGCAGAAGCCATAGTGCCATGGAAATTGCGATTCGCAAGACTAGACCGATTAACGCAAGTTCGCTTCCACATGGCGAACACATAAATATCATTGAAGAATTAGGGTTTAACAAAGTGTGGGCAAGGGCTGCCGTGACACAAGAAACAAGAACCGTGACACAAGACTACAAGAAACTGCGAATGGCTCATACTGTACTCTGTCAGTGTGCAAAAATTAGCACAAATTCAACGTTCATCGGAGGCTGAAGTAGTCGATCTCCGATAAGGGTTTCACCGTTTTTCATCGCACCCGAAATTCGTGATTTTCATCCAAGAAAACAGAAAAAAAAAACGACGGTAGAATAAAACATACTAACGCCTCATGGCCTCAGTTTCGTAAGTACAAAAACAACAGAAATATTCGATGGAGGCCCTCTAACTTAAGAAGTGCATCAAAGAGAACTCGCCCTCTGTGTGTGTGACTTTTTCGAGGCTTCACCTGTATACAGATGAGGACATATGCGTACCCTCGACATCAATCGATGCTGGAACACCTCGTAACTAGGATTTTCATGGAACGAAGCGGCCATTAACTCTGTTTGGTCAAAATTCTTAAAAACAAGAACAGAATGTCGTATGGCTTAGAACCCCAAGATTTTAAGTACGACCACGGATTCACCTTTTATGAATCGTTCCGCCATCTGGAGCACACAGTGAAATAAAATTCCCCACAGAAATTTAGGTTTCTTTCCATCACGTGTTGCAATGTATTCTCAAATCCTTTAAGTGTTTTCACTATAATGTATTCTCAAAGTTCAAACCATCGAACATAGTAATCGCCTATTTATGAACATTAGGGTGCTGACTAGCAAAGACTTCCTTACCTGTCCATCCCTATGGGCCGAATGTCCAAACTGCGAATAAAGCACTATCACCTGGAGGGGCATCCAGCATATTATGAAACCCAACAGAACTACGCAGACCATCTTGATAACCTGAATGGAAAAAAGAAAATTATAAAAATCGAAATTCGCAATGTCTCCTTTCATAGGAGACTGTTTAAACTTTGTTTAACATTAGTTTCCTCAAAATAACTCATTTCCGAGAAGAGCGCATTTTGGAGAATAGCACGTTAATTAACATTTCATTTCTCTGCACGTCATACCATATTTATAGACGTAATTAACCTCGATTTTCTTTGCGAACACGTACACGTTATCTTCAGACACAGCAGTTCCATGACAGCGAAGAAAAATCAAAGAATTATAATTGCGCGTGTTTACTATTTGTAATCACTGATAAAGGGCCTCGTGTCAATGTTTTTCACGAGATTAAGCAGCTATTCACGTGGAACGAGTTCAGTTTGTTCGAGTTGTGTTTCAATTAATCAAATAAAAAAACTTTTAAAAACCGGAAAATTGAACTATCTTTAGTAAACTAGTACATATTTGTCTCAGGTATATCCCTGAGCGTTGTGGTAGTGGATTTTGTTTAAAAAACGAAGTTTGAAGTTTATTTTTGGCCACCTTGTCGTGAGTCCAAAAGGTTAAGTAACTCATGCCGGCCATCGAATTTCACGATAGCACGGTCTGACTCTCCGTTTTGCTGGTCGGTCACGCGTTTCCCTCGACAAGTGGTCTCGTTGCTTTGTAAAGATTAAAGCAATTAGCGACTTATTTTTGTTTTTCAGTGATTCTCGTAATTAATAAAGTGTAAAAATAGTTTCAGGCAATTATTTCACTCCTAATTGCTCTCGGTTATAATGAATCTTCCCACTTTTTAATCTTATTTATCCGTCATGGTTAGGTCGTACGCAGTAAAGGGCGCACGTGGCGGGGAAGAAATTTCAAACGAAACAGCTGAAGATCACGTGTAATGAAAGGAAAATGAATAGACAAAATACTGCGTCATTATATAGCTTAGAATTAGAGAATTGTCAGGAATTTGCTCCATCTTCGGTTAGCATTAAGGCTTTCAAAGTGCTTTTAGTAGATTAGACGTTCTGTTTTTCAATTAAATCCCTTTTCAGCAGTGAAGATTTTCCCATCTGATCAATGCACAAAATTCAAGTGGCTATCTGCGCTCACTCCAAGCTGGGGCTCTTAAGTTGCGTTATTGCCAAGTCATCAGTGAGTTTGTAATTGTAAGCGAAAAGAACAAGATTCTAGTGTAGGACAATACAAATGAAACATCAAAGATAATACATATGAATGCCACCCTTTTTCTGTTTTATGTAAACCCCAAACACGAGAGGTATTAGAACCTGTAATATTTAGTACCGTGCTTAGGTTGGAGGTTGAGAAGACGAAAGAAGATATTTGTTGACATTGAACTTGAACTTCTGTAGACTGTAATTTTCAGGAAATACGTATGAAGAAAGGACTGTTGATATTTTAAGGAGTCCTTATGTGCTGCGATGTAATGACTAGATCGTAAGTATAGCTTAGCTTAATTTTTCAGCACTCACCTCATAGTAATCCGCTTAGTTGGTGGAAAGTTTTACCACATATATAGTGGTTATGAGATTCTAATAACTTATGCGGATTATAAATTTAAAAACTAAGTTTAATCCATGGGGGAAAGGGTTGGAGTATTTTTTCTTCAACAGAAGCGATCCTTTCCCCCAGGGATTAAACTATATATGAGATACGCAGATGACATACTCCTAATAGGCAACAGAACCACCATAAATACTTTACTGAACACGTTTAACACAACACACGAAAGACTCAAATTTACCCTCGAAGTAGAAACCGATAATAAAATTAATTTTCGAAACCTCACTGTATACAAAATAGGTACATCTTTAGGCACCAAAATATACAGAAAGAACACACATACAGGTAAATTCTTACTTTACCACTCACACCACCAAACAACTCTATACATCAAAAAAGAAGTTCTATACAATCAGATATACAACGCTATAAAATATAGTCACACAGAAACAGCCCTATCTGTGGAATTGCAATACCTCACAAAAAAATTCATCGACATAAAACACCCATTACAACTAATAAAAGAAACCATCACCAAAGTCCATAATAACACCAATAACCCAAGCAAAATTAATAACCACGTGAATAAGATACATAAACCCCTTATCGCCATCCCATACCATCAACAATATGCAAGAAGACTTCAACAGATTTTTAAGAATACAGATATCAAATTAATATTCACATCTTATAACAAATTAAGTTCCAAATACAGTTCTTACAAGACAACACACGAGTATCGGACACAAGATCATAACAACATTATATATTTGATTAGATGCCAATCAGATTGCCAAGCATGTGACATAGGCAGTACAACAGTAAAATTTGGGGCATCAAAAATTTCTAACACGCGTGCACACTACCACTTTAACAGCTTCAAATCTAATTTAGCAAGTGCAGAACTAACACAACACGCACAATCTTATAATCATAACCCACTCATCGATTCAGCCATTACAGTAGTTCAATTAAATTCCAGCTATAAAATCCTTCAAAACGAAGCCCTCGTCATTGAGTGGTTCAAGCGCCACACATCACTTAACGTATTAAACAAAAAGATTCCCGCCAACTTCTCCCCTATTTGGAATTTAGCACGTATTAAGTTTCCATGTGCACAGAAATGCATTTCGGGAACTCAACCCGTATATAACACGCTCGCGCGCTCTTCCCTTCCCACTATAGCTAACTGAAGACGATTTCGAAAGTCGCTCGTGCACGGCTATTAGCTTTGATCTCTCTTCATTTCATTTAGTTTAATTAGACAACCATAGAATGGAAGGTGCACTTTCCTTGATTAGGAAAATTTTTAAAGCCCATAACATAGTTTTTAAATTTATAATTCCCATAAGTTATTTGAATCTTATAACCACAATGTATGTGGTAAAACTTTACACCAACTAAGCGGATTACTATGAGGTGAGTGCTGAAAAATTAAGCTAAGCTATACCTACGATCTAGTATGAAGAAAGGTTGTTCAAGAAAACTGTAGTTGAATGAATAAACGAGGAAGATGAAATGTTGGTTCTGTGAGATTGAAGTTGGACAGTAAATGGATGTTGGCTGGTGGCGGCATGTGTTCGGACTGTTTTGAAAAAGAGAGCGGGAATTATAGAAGCCAATTCAGAAGAACAGTGCCCATGGAAGTATCTGTCGAAGAGGCATGCAGCAGAAACAGTACGTCTATGAGAAAGCGAGTGGAGAGACTCTGTTAGAGATGTATAAATTAATTAACCTAACTGGCCTCTTCTGAATGGAATCAAGAAGCCTGAGAGAGGTTTTGGGGGCACGGCACCACTCCAGATGTGGGAACAATATTCCATGGTAGGGCGGATTTGCGATTTATACAGAGTGAGCAGCTGTTTGGAAGAAAAGTAACGCCGAGAGTGAAAGAGAAGACCAAGTTTTTTAGATGCACAGGAAGCAATATTTGTAATGTGCTTGTGCCAAGAGAGATTAGAAGTCAGGGTAATCCCCAAAAGAGATATATCATTTTGCCTAGAAATCGGAGTGTCACCAAAGACCAGAAACACCATAGGAGCAGAAGAATCCTTTTTGCGAGATATAAGGCAAGACTGAGTTTTAGAAGGGTTGAAATCAACTAAGTTGTCTTTTTCCCACTGAAGAATTATCTGAAGATCGGCATTTAAGGAATTGGTAGCAGATTTTCTAGAAGTTGAAGCTGATTGAGCAGGACAAGGTTTCTCAAAATGGAAAGTTGAATGCAATGTGCTATCATCGGAAAACTATGGATAGGATTTCCAGTCAATGGAAGAAGGTCATTAATATACAAGAGGAAAAGAGTGGGGGAAAGAACTGAACCTTGGGTGACACCGGCATTAGTGGAGAAGTTAGAAGACAGAGAGCCATCTACTATCACCCTCAGTGAGCGATCAGAGAGAAAACTGGATAACCAATTACAAAAAACAGTTGGTAAACCATAAGATGGAAGCTTGTTTAGAAGACCTTTATACCAAATACGATCAAAAGCCTTTGAGATGTCAAGAGCAACTACTTGCGTTTCACCGAACCTTTCCATTGAATTAGTCCATAAATGGGTAACATAAGCCAGAATATCAAAAGTGAATCGACACTGACGGAATCCATACTGGCGATCGTTGATCAGACGGAAGGCTTCTAGGTAGTTTAAGAGTTGGCGGTTAATTGATTTCTCCATTACTTTAGAAAGAGTAGAAGTAATTGCAATGGGACGATAATTGGATGGGAGGGATTTGTCGCCCTTTTTAGGAACTGGCTGGATATGAGCAAATTTCCAAGCAGAAGGAAAAACACATTTGCAATAAGAAAGTGAAAAAGGGCGGCAAAGAACAGGAGCACAGGTTTTGAGAACAAGTGGAGAAATACCATCGGGACCTGGAGCTTTCCTAGCATCAAGATTCGTCAAAATCCTTCTGACATCCTTTTGACGGAAGATCACATGACGCATTGAATGGAGCGTGTTGAGAATGGTGGGAGGTGTTTTACCAAGATCATTAATACATGAGTTGGAAGAAAAATGGGATGCTTTCAGGTCAGCTTTATCCTTGGCTGAAGTGACAACAGAACCATCTGCTTTGGATAGAGGTGGGAGCAGAGATCGGCAAAAGTTGCGGCCAATAGCTTTGGCAAGAGACCAGAATGGACGACCATAAAGGACGAGATTTTAAAGTGGAGTGTGGGATAAAGGATTCCATTCCTGCAAGAATAATCTCACTGACACTATCTGAGCAAATGTTGACATCAGAGGTTTTGAAACAGTAATCCGACCAAGGAAGAGAAGAAAAGAAATCTCGCAGGTCATCCTATTTTAAACTCTTGTAATGCAAAATGAGGTTATAAAATGTAAAACAATGCGAGGTTGAGAATAGACATGAAATAAAGGCTCCATTGGAGAAGAGACATGAAATAAAGGCTCCATTGGAGAAGAGACAATCACCAAGTTGTGATCTGAAGTGCCTAAAGGACCTCTCACTTCGACCGTGTACTTAGAAGGGTTGTTTGGGAGAAAAGGATCAAGCGTATTGGCTGTATGATTAGGATTGTCCGGTATTCTTGTAGGTAAATGAACAATCTGTGCTGGTCATTAGTAATAGCAAAAGCTTCAGCATCTCTACCAGTTGGTCGGTGTGATTAGAAAACGGAAGCCTGCTGCAGTTGCGAACATTAAAATCACCAAGGAAAATTACCTCACTGTTTGGAAAGTTGGACTCGAGAAAGTCAAGTAGCAAAGAGAGGAAGTGAAAGAGCTCCAAGTGATTAGTGGAGTTGGGAGAACGGTAGAGACAACAGATGAATTTGACACAATGAGGTAGAGAAATTTTAAGCCAGAGAAGAACAAAGAGAGGAGATTCCAAATTGCCAAGTCTCTGACAGGGAATATCAGAAAGGACATATGCACAAGTACCACCTTTTAGGCGAAAGGAATCATACAGCGAATAATTTGTGCGTCTGAGATGAGCAGTAGTTGAATCAAACCGATAAGTGAGATTCTGTCAGAAAAAGTACATGGGGTTTGACAGACTGCAAGTGGAAATGGACATCGTTGAGATTAGAATTGAGACCACGTATATTTGTGAAATGAATTAGGAAGTGCTTGGGAGGTTTAGATCTTTTCGCAGATAAGCTTGCTCTATTAGTTTGACAATTCATGGTGTATTCAATAGTAACAAAAAGTGTGGGGGGTACATGCTGTATGAAGTAATGAAATTTTTGGGTATAGGCGTACACGTGGTAAGAATATACCCAGATCCTTGACATAACGTGGCCTCGACAATGCTCCCCCGCATATACACTACTGGGACTCTCTCCAGTCACTATCTGGCAGAGTAGAGGTAGCAAGATTATACACTAGCTGATCCGGAAGCGTCCTAGAGAGTTACCATTAGGTTCGGTCCGGTGTACTAACTAGCGGCCGAGCTGCGAACACCGTTTTAGAGCTGTACCCTCGAAATGTAAGGAAGATTGGATCTTGCCATGATGTCCACCATAACTTCAAAAGTCATCAATCATACTGCTGGATGGAGGAGATGGGGAAGGGTTGACCGCAACTCATCTCTGGAGACTAAACATGGGTTCCACCGCTTCAAGCCTCCAATAAACAAAGTGGTGGTATTGCACCGGTTGATGAGAGTCATCTACCACCTAGTACTGCCTGGTAACACAGAGGGGCGGAATTCCTCCATTTGGAATCCCTCATCAAGAGAGACTGGTGTCATCACTGAATCTGGGTTGGGATAGACAACCGTACTCTTGTTCTTTGCTGAGAGTCGAGTTACATTCACTTTAGAAAGGAAACAATCACCTTCGTGATCTTTTGGCTTCCTCCTGGACACCAAGGGCATGGCAAACAGCATCGACGTTTTTCTTTTGCTCAAACAGTCAACACAATCCATTCCAACAAGCGATACAAATAACACGTGGCATCGACGCCTTATTGTGTTCATCTAGATGACAGCCGATGACACACGTAGCACAATTCGTTGAGGTGGTATTTATATTTTCAAGGTATGATAATGAATGTATTTCAGTAATTCACAGGAGTTCACCTGAAACAATTTATACTCATCAGCCAAAACATTATGACTATCTCTGTCTCCATGAGTGAACTCATCACACAGCACTTAAGAGTGACGTCATTAACTGGCTCAGAATACATAGTTACGGCACGGGAGCGCATGTCGTTTCATCAGTACGAAGCCCGTGCAACGGGCCAAAGGGAAAGACATGATGAAGTTTGAAGGGGGAATAATTTGTGGCACTAAGAAGGCGAGGGACAGCATCTCCGCAACGGCAGTCACTGTTCGCTGTTCGAGGGCCGACGTAGTGAAGATTTGGCTGGAATGGTGCCAAGACGTGAACGGTGGTTGGCACGTGCTGTCTGGGACAACGGATGGTTCGCGATCCTTAATCAACGGCAGACTACAACTAGGACACACAGAGAAACATTTCCGAGCAAAACATTCAGAGGATGCCCTTGAGGACAGGCGACTTGTTCGTGTGTCCATGTTGACCGACTGTCATCGAGAACTCCGCCTGCAGTGGACACGGTAGCACCGTTCCTAGGCATTAGGAGACTGAAAAATGTCACCTGATCTGATTAAACAAGTTTCCAGATCCATCATGCCAATGGACGGGTGTATATTGGACGGACTGAACTAGACTGCGGGGCTGAACAAAAACGGACCGGCTATCTTGGTTCCGGGGGTGTTTTCATGGAATCACTGAGTCCCCTCGTCCCCATTGAATACATCCTCAACTCCAGATTCTACCTTGGTGTTCTTTTGAACCAAGGTTTGCCCTACACGGTGATCGTATATATCCAGATGGCAGTGGACTCTTTTAACAATGCAATTCCCGCATCAGTCCCATCGAACATTTGTGGATGCGGTGAATGCAGCATTCGCCAGTCGACGCCATTGCCGAACTCCAGGACATCCTACTGTCCATCTCGTGGAGGATAACCGAAAATATATTCCGCCATCTCGTGAAGTCGATGCCACCCCTGGTACAAGCAGTTATCAGGGCGAAATGCGACCCAACACACTATTAGTTAGGTGCTCATGATACTTTGGCTCATGAGTGTATAATAAAATGAGTAAATTATGAAATAACAATGATATATTCAAACAACCACATAAGTATGAATGCACAAACAACAATAAATAAATAATTAATTAATTATTATATTCATTATAACTGGCTAAATAGGTATGTGAGTTGTATAATCAATATTGTCATGTTCATGAGCTAGAGAAAAAACTGAAAAGACAGCTAAAATCAGCGTCCAAGGATCTAGCTAGTGCACATATTTTAATTTTCTGATAAAAAAAAAAAAACTAGTTGCTGGCTGTGCTATTTGTTTATCGCAGGACTCTAAATAAAACTAATGGCTGTTCATTCAGATCAGTGCACTACATCAATTAACATATTTTAAATTCTACTACACGAACACTACACACAGTAATGTTCATCTTTTGTAAAAATGCATTGCGGCTTTTAACAAATATTTGTAGACAAAAGTCTTTCAAAGACTCCAAAATTATCTGATTACGAAAAGGAAACTGATCCGGCAGTTAGAAAGCGGTGTATTATGTAATTAAGTTTCCCAGACATCAGTGAGGGACTGTTGGACGCACGTACCTTTTTCTTCGATCGATGCTGGACGTTGATGTTGGCCAGGTTCCTTTCTCCAGGCAGCTCGCTCACCCACAACTTCCAAATGATGATGGTGTAGGCCGTTGTCATTATGGCGATTGGGATGAAAAACAAGGTCATGGTGATGAATGTGTAGTACACTTGCTTTGCCGGGTAACGGGTCAAGCACGTGCCCAGTTCTCTGTCATACTCGCGTTCTTGAGGCCAATTCTCTCCGCAGTTAGTCTCTAAGTAGTTCCGCCACTAAAAAGTGAGAAAAAAAATTTTCTTTTTGAATTTTGGCAGATAAAAATTCAAAAGATTGACGGGAAACTGTCTTCGTACTATGTTAATAATTCGCAGACAAAGCTCGGACACCCGCAGCACGTACTTACACTTCTCCATCTGGTGAAAGAACTTACCCTACTTAAAACCGATACTACAGTATCACTTTAATAAGTATCCTACGTCGCGTATGAAAAGCAACCATCGTATGATATCAAAAGTGGGAAAAACTTGAAGATTCCTGTCATTTTAGTATTGGTTACTCTTAAATAATTTCATGAACACTTAATTATGAAGAATAAACACGTAATATATAAACGCAGTTCCATTTACTGTACCATCTTTTACTCATTTCATTTACAAGTGTCTTTGCTACAGACATTCCCTTTTTGCTGTTTTAGATTATCCCATCTTAATGGTAAATCTTTGGTCAAAGTTTCAAGATTGCATCAATTGTTAATTGTAATCCCATGTCATCATCAAATGTACCAAGCAAATACCACCGGGAAATATTGCTCGTCTCATTTATCCCATTGCGGTTGCGTACATCTAATAAATATTAACAGATTAACGATATTCTAGTGTGGCACACATTGTTGATGAACTTTAAAAAATCCAGTCATTACTGTAAAAGAAATGGAGTTTAATGTTAGTGCCTCTTTTAACAAAGCCATCTTCAATCTAGGTGAAGATTCCAGAGAGCAATGTTGCAGTTGAAATTCTTTATGAACAATTGGATGACTTTTTAAGTTTCCGCAAATGGATCAATCGGAACTTCAAACAGAGCTATTTAAATGCAAATATTACAGATTTAAATAAAACATAAGGGAAGATACGATTCGTTTTACTTTGAAATACTTCAAAAATCTCGGAAAAATGGTAGCGAAACACGTAATAAATCTGTCTCGGTCGTAAAAGGATTTGATCGATTTTGACAGGGTTCCGTTGAGTTATCTCTGGTGTAATTCTTCACTGGAGCACTTTGGAATGGTGCTCTATAGAAGAATTGTAGACCGCAGATTGCTCATATACTCTAATTTATTAAAAACAGTTGTATTAAGGCAAAGGTGTAGGTTCGGTGGTATTGTGCCTGCTTTTGTATATATTTTCACAGTTCATCTTGTGTCGTAAGCAGGGCCGGATTTCGCTATGATGAAACCCTAAACCAATGCATATGAAACGCCCCCAAAATATGTAATTATACCTTATTATTCTCACAAAAGGAAACAGCGAGGTCCCTTCGGATAGCTTTAACTATGGCTGATTTAGAAACACCTAAATCGTGCACTGATCATAAACAATTCATCTCGAATGCAGGCGCCTGAATAACACTCTGACAAACTAAGTTACTGTTGTCATGATAAAGAACATATGACAAGCTTAATGACACCTAGTTTGTTCATAAAACACGCCAAAATATAATTAGAGAACTTTTTTCACGCGACTTCAATTTGCAGTTGAGGGAACCTCTTTAACTTTAAAAATGGAAAAGTATAATGAAAGCAAGGGAATCTTCAAGATACCCAATTCTTTATCATGTCCAGAGTTTGCAATTTTGTCGCTCCAAGAATGTGATGTTTTCATTCTCTGCGAGCCAAGATATTACCCGAATATGACTGCATTCATGAAGTTAAATTACTTCCTTCTTTGTTCCAAATCTGTGGCACTCTAATAACTTATTGATAATGAATATTTTACGAAGCAATATTCGTAATAAACCATTGCCAAGCCTCTGTTGTGACTAGAATAAATCAGAAAGACAACCTCTTATTATAACGATAACTGTATCTGACATACCAAACAATAAATGGATGCAGAATTCTATTTCTGTTGTTTTAACTTTTATACGTCTTTGCGCATGCACATTTTATATTTTTGAAATGGCGAAGTACTCGTAAAATTGTATTCTCTCACAAGTCTCAGATTTTCTTCTAAGAATTTCTGGTGTACAAAATAAATAGGTCTTTTTTATGCTTTAATTATAACGTTTTTATATTCAAGCAGCGAATCCAACAATTCTTATCAAGTTCATCAATTCGATCTCTGCCCGCTTGGTCCCCTTGTTCTTTTATTTCTCCCTTTACATCGTGCAGAATGGCAATTTCGGTCGAAAGAAGCGTAAATTAGCGTGCAAACTGCTTCCTTTGTTGGACTACAAACTCTCGATGAGCATATGATTACCCAAGTGGCTCTTAACGAACCTTATCTGGTATAAAGGTTGGGATGGTTTCTTTTGAGAGACGAGCTTTTGCTAGGAAATGACTCCTTATCTCTGCCTTTGATAATCCAGGCTGTTAAACATTAATCATCTTGACAAGTATCGAGAAATACATCCATCTGTCCACAAGAGTCGTGCAGAATATCAGATTACCAAAATATGCAATGTAGACTACGTCTTAGTCAGCAACTTCCCCTTTTATCAAGCCAAGTGATTACATCCACCATTAAAAATACCCGATAGAGGCAGTTCATGAATTAAAGCGTAATTTGTATTCCTATCGGTGTTAGATAAGGTCACATAGTCTAATACCTCTAAGAGAACATCTAAACAGAAAACAAATCTTCATATATCGTTCTGTTTGTGTACGATATTCAAATTTAAGGCCGAGGTGAAAATATAGGATTCTTACCAAAGAGGGATGCAATGTTTTCGTTGATGAGTTCGTTAACAGAGAGTGCATGCATCTTCTACGTCTCACAATGACCAGCTAATGACTCCACACATCGTAAAGTTTTCTCGATTACGTTCCCCAAAGGCTCAACAGGATTAAGATTTGTACAGCTAGCGGAAAGAAGGTGAAGTGCATCTCTCATTATTAGTCGTATTCTTGGCAACAGTAAGATGCAAGACTCACTAACCCTCTTATAAGTTAATGCAGCCGAAGAAGGCTTCTGGCCACTAAAGATCATACCATATGGGTCCCAACAGTCTCATAACACTACAATTCGTTAAACAGTTTGGTCTTTTACACTTTTCGAATAAACCTTGGGATATTTATTATTATTAATAATATTTAACTTGTAGCAAAGCTAAAATTCTCTTTCCGGAGTAGTGTACCTTTGATGTTATCCTTCTTCACCACAGACATCTTTTGAGACTGCAATAATACTTAATTATTATTCAGAAGTAAGTTTTCAATCGAAGAGCACAAGACATGCGCAGATTTCGTTACGTGGTTCATCAACTATATAAAAGGGAAGACTATCGATCTGTCTAGTGTCGACAGTAGTTGTCGATGGACGCTGCGAACGCGCAACAAGTAATGGGAGAAGGTAATAAACTGTATATACAAGATCCAAATGTCAGCTTGTATTATGTGCATTCCGCACTACTGTGGCGCCGATCCTTCATGAGAATCGACTGCATTGTCTATCATAATTTGCACGTGCAGGCACTGATAGCATCTAACGGTCCCCTAATGGTTGTAACGTTCAGCAGAGTGGACCAGCAGTTAGGGAAAGTGATGAACGAGCCTGCCACGTGCCGGACAAATGAATCCTGTCGACACGTACCTATGAGGTCACCTGAAGAAGATCATGTTCTTCCAAGTACGCACCCAAGCTCGTTCATTTATCATTTTTGACTGATTTGTCCCTCCCACCAGATAATCCCCACCACAAAAAAGAATGCATTTAAAAATCTAGCGTATAAATAGCACAAAAATATTTACTGCCTTACCTGGAATTCGTAGTGTTTGCGGTAGATAAGAAATGGTACTGCAGCTGCCATGGAAATAATCCAAATGAACGTGAGGACGACACTTGTGCGCTGCTTGGTGATTCTCACACGCAGAGGGAATACAACGGCTACGAAACGATCACAGGAAATAGCTGAAAGTGTGAGCACACTCGACGTCAAACAGGTCACTGAAAAAGATACGATTATTGCGATTAAAATAGTCAGCGGATTCCGGTTTACAGAGGGGAAAGGAGTTCCCCAAAACACATATGCATGAGTGAGTTCAAGTGCAAGGAATGCAAGTTAAACAGCGGTACCTCATTGGCAAGTCGAGAATTTAAGTAATGAAGCGTATTTATTGGAATCGATGTGATGTTACCATCTCCAGATGTTTCGTTCATAATTTTAAATTTCAATATCAGCAAGAAATGCTCTCATGTGAGATCGGAAAATGTTTTAAATATCGATCACAGTTACGCGATATTTTTAATGTCTGATTCAAACGAATATTGGTAGTTCAAAACTTCTTTTTCGAAGTGAACTCAGATTGACATCTGAGAACTGAAATTGGAATTTTTCAGCTTTATAATCATACGATTAACGAAAGAATATGGATTTTTATATTTTCGCTGCAGTATTTTATCTTTATGTATAATTCTGTTTATTTTTTGATATTTCGAATTGCCTTTCAATAGAACACATATTTTGAGAGTGACTGGATATGATGAGGTCATCAGAACAAAGGTAATCTTCTACAGAATTCGGGATGGTGTTCGTCAGAATGTGTAATCTAAGTGAGAAGAGTGTGACACTGAGGACTGACCCTTGTAGTACCCCTTCTTCCTGAACAGAAATTCTGGAGAATACACCTCAATAATGGACCTGGAAGATTCGATCATGGAGAAAGGTCTGAATTAAAGATGGTAAGTGTCCCCTCAGTAGTAGGATGTGTAGGTTTCCAAAAATGCCAAACCACCATAGGTTTTCTCTATATCTAGCTCACCATGATCATTCTTGACGAACGAGTTTCATACGTTTTTTTTCTCAATATTCGTCGTAAGGTCCAGGATGAATGCATTTTCCCGAGAATAAAATTGACCTTTGTTCATCATAGTTTGAATTTCCGAATGCCATGTGCTGGACATGTATCATTTTCTCAAAAGTCTTACCCAAGAAGCTAGTAAGTGAGATTCGTCTATAATTAAGGATTTGATTGGTCTTTTTACAGGCTTAGGAACGGTTAGAATTATTTAATGAAGCCAGCTTTGTTGTTGTTTAAGACTTTTATGACACAAGCGCATCAAAGGTCATGATGTATCTTTCTAGATTTGTTAATGCCAGTAAATAGGAAAATAATGTGCAACAAAAATTCGATTGAAAAGTAATAGGAGAGAATGCAAAGCGATCACATTCAGATGATTTAACTTATGGACATAAACGCCATTAGAACCAGCTGCACTGTTGGTTGATTTATTTAACGATCCGTCTAATTCATATATTTTTTGGGACTGATTATAACAGAAACTGACTTCGTCCAGAAATTTATTTCGTTTTTTTCAATTACTGTTTAGTCTTTAGGATGGATGGATCGTATACATTTCACGAAGAACTGCGAGCCAAAAGTTCTGCAAAGATTTTTGCCATAACCTCAGGAATAATTACCTCCTGTCCATTTCGATATTGGTTGGAGAAGATGTTAATAGAAATTTTCCAGTAAAGCATCTGATTTTATGCTATATTAGTGCTGCACCTGTGTCTTTGATGCCAGAGAAGGCGAACCTGATCCAACCGTCTTTCTTTCCTTTCCGTCTGATGTAACTGTCATGTGCTTTGAGTTTCTTGCAATTTAAGATTGACAGTGGTTGAATTCTTTGGAAACTGATTCCACGCCTTGTTATTTTCTCTGTTTACAGCATTATATACGAAATTCCACCTGTATGTGGTGCACTAGCGAATTTTATTTGACGTTCGCGAAATGGCAGCAGCAGCAGCTGCTAATATCTGTTGTGTAAATTGTTCATTGGCGTCGTTTCATGATGTTATCATTTAGTGCAAAGCTAGTTGCATATTTATTCAACTTTAGAGAAGTTTCATTTTGCTCGACGGCTTACTGATAAATTTCTCCGTTTGCAGAATTTCCAAATTATAGGGAAATGATCACTATTTAAGGAATTATTTAAAACTTTCCAGGATTGTCTAAAACTCTCCTTCGCAAAGCTTGAAAATAATGTGGAGTGCATTATTCCAATTACAAAGTGCCTCAACTACTTCTAAATAAATAAATATAATCTTTATTATGGAGAAAATCCATACATACCCCCTTCACGACATCTGAATGCCAGGGGTTGATAATTTCGGTGAGGCATTTAAAGTAAAACATTACAATTAATAGAAGAATACACGGTGTGAGACAATATGAAGCAAAACTAAATAAATAAATGACAACAAAAACATAATACAAATTGGGAAAAAACTGCAGATAACGGCAGCGGATCCCAATATGTCCATATGGACATCT
Organism: Mastigoproctus giganteus; assembly: GCF_048544385.1. NCBI lineage: Eukaryota > Metazoa > Arthropoda > Arachnida > Uropygi > Thelyphonidae > Mastigoproctus > Mastigoproctus giganteus. Next base: position 61,965,582 of record NC_143582.1, read on the forward strand.
ATTCTGCTGAGCGTTCAAGCAGTTGGTTGGGAAGGAATCTGTTTGCCAGAGTGAGCCTATTAGTATGACTGACGAGCATCGGAGTGGATCTGAGACGGGTTGTGGGATCCTCTAGGAGCACGAGCCCAGATGGTGGGTTGGGAGATCGATTCTAGAAGTATTTTAGTAATGAGTATGATCCTCCTTTAAAAAATAAAGGAGGACATTCTCCTGATTGAAAGGGCGGCTGCCAGTTCAGTGGTGGTGATCCCGGGATTGTGATGAAGTTTGGTACTGCCCCACTTCAGAAGTCAGTACTCTCCTGCGTAAATTCTCTTCTGTTAGTGGGAGCTGCTGAAGCCCAAATTTCGGAGCCGTATAATATTGCTGGATAAACTGAGGTTACAAGGAATTTTGTGAGGATGGAAGGGTCCTGAACATGGAGAAATTGTTATTGATGGCCCATCTAAGCCAAGAGATCTTAGTGGTTGCCATGTCAATGTAGCAGTTGAATGTCATCTTGGCATCAAAGACCATTCCGAGGTCGCTGTGAGACTGCACATTCGGAATTCCGGTTGCTCCAGGGGAGAGAGAGATCCAGTTATGGAGGGGTATTTTTATGAGAAGTTCAGTGGATTTATTTCAAGATTAATAATAGGATATGTAAGAAGTTTTAAGGAAATACATCTGGAGGGGACTTTTCAGTGCATTACTATAACTACTTCAACATGTGAATTAATCACGGACAGTGATCCGGATTTGCCTGCACAGTTTATAGTTTCTAGCCGAGAGAGAAGACACTTGTGGAGAGATCGTTGTTCCTTAGAGAATGATGCGTACTGGATGGTACTGATTAATCAACATCATCCGGTAGGCATCTGGATATCATCAATATTACTACACAAATCTCTGAAATTCAATTGTAAGTGCTGGTCCGTTATTTGGCTTTGAATAACAATATGTCACTGACTGCTTTTTAGTGGTGATCTATTTATGACTTTCAAATATTTAATTTATTCTTTTTTTGGGAACGTGGGGCGTGGATAATCCGTATCCTTTTCTGCGTATGTCTCTAAGATGGTTTCAGGAAGATGGATTCCATCGATATCCATGCCTGTAGGTAAAGACTGCACAGTTATCATTCAATTTGATTACTTCAGTCTCGCACAATCTGTGGGGGATTGAACTAGCAATAGGGAGTACTTGAGAGGAGTATTATTTACTTGATCCTTGACGTGTTCCTTAAAGGACCTCTGTGGAGGCATCACGACAGCCCGAGCATAATCGGCAATGGATTTGTCTGTGGGTACAGATATTGCTGTTTATGAATCTGTATATGAACCTTCTGAATTGTATGTTTTTGTTGCAGCTGCATATGAATATTCGGGCAGAGTGAGTAAAACTCATCTGCTTGCTTCTTGGTAAGATGCTTTATATTCTACTTACACTTTTATATTTCTTTACACTTTCCAGATTTCACAGACTTTCGAATAATCTGGATGGTTATACATTAAACTTTGAACATGCAGGTGTTACTGCACATCAAAAACACCTATACGTTCAAACAGACTGTCTCTGTGTGTCTCTTGAACTTGTCTCTGTGTGTCTCTAGAGTTGGGATACGCCAAGTTCCCTCTGCGTATTGTTCCAGCATTGCCAAATTTTGGCACTCGTTGTTATAGGGATTTTGGCCCATCAGTAACTTAGTCCATGTCTGCAAATTGTGTGTTGTTGAGGTCGATTTGCTGTTTTCTGGACGAAAAACTCTAATTTTCAGGAGAAAAAAACCTCGCCTGAGAGCGACTAACTCAGCCACGTTGTGAAAAAGGCCCATTAAAATTCATCGCGTCATCAGTTAAAGTATCCAGCTTTAACTGTAATTGGAAGGGTCGATGTAGAAAATGTCAGTATAACACTGCGTGTAGGTACAAGATTGCCATCTTTCTTGATTTTAATTCTCTTCGGCTGTACAACTCTCTGGTCGTGTAGTTCTTGGACTAACCGTTCTTCTTCAGTAAAGTTTAGTAAATCCTATTCAAACCGGACATCTTTTGAGGTATTTAGAGTGGTATGTGGAGTAATTATCACAGGAGTCGTACTGTGAAGTTTTAAATTCTCAGTAAAGCTCGAAGTGCTTTACTGAGAATTTAAAATTTACTTGCTTAAGTTTCTAGTTCGGAGAATTTCAACGTTTTAGGTGATCCAACGGAATTCTCCAGGAATTTGTGAATAAGAAATGGAGAAAGCGAACTTCCAGTTTGGCTTGTTGGAAAATCTGTTATCAGGAACAGAGGTGATTCCTTTTAAAACACGTCCCTTCTTTGTCTCTTAGGATGGGATGCATCAAAATCGATTTATTGTGTTGCTAAAGAAAGCGATCCCGGAGGTCCAAGTGATGGATTTTCAACTCTCTTCGCGATTCATGTTAGCTCCTTTCAGCCCTGGGGATTTGTTTTTGCCACTCAGGTTTCGGGCCCACCACGAGGAGAAAGGGACAGCGCCTAGTGTGACTAAGCGAAGATTCTGATGTGTCAGTGATGAAACTACGAACAAAATAAATGAAGATAACTTGTTCTTGATCTCTTCAAATGGATCACCCAACTTGAAGACAGTGTTTGTTTGTTCAGAACTGCATAAGATTGGAAATAGAATTTAACCAGTAGTTAAACTGTATTAAAATAATGATGTTATAAAAATAAAATAATAGGATGGAAATTAATATGCTTGTGTTTTTCGATATACGAGACCCATTAGCTCTTATGAAAGGTTAACAGTTAATGAAATTGGTAGCTCTCTGAAATTGTGCGCTAATATTAGTAAATTGCTGTTTCGATAAAATTGTAAATAATATCCTAGCCATTACAGCCGTGCTTGTTTAACTAAACTGAGTTAAAAATAAAAATAAAATACTTTGGAAACAAGAGCTGTTATGAAATGGAGAATGTTATTAACGATAGAAGAATTTAAATCGGTTTAGAAAATCGAGCGAGAACTGAGACATCGCTCACTAACAAATTGCTTAGCATCAGAGGCTGGGGGAATCAGACCCCCTTCTCCCCAAAACACCTACATACACGCATACATTAGCGAATTTATACGCAAGGAATTCAAGTAAGTGATACTATATCGTCATCGCCTTGTAGTGCAGGTCAAGAATTTAACTAACGAAGCGTGAGTATTGGATTTGATTTGACATCACCATCTTCAGATATTCCGTTCATTTTAATTTTCAATATCTGCAAGAAATGTTCTTATCTGAGATCGGGAAATTTAAATATCGATCAGAGTTACACGATATTTTTAATATCTGATTTAAACGCATGTTGGTAGTTGGAAACCTTTCGAGCGAGGCCAATTTTTAGATTGATATCTGAAAACTCTGAAATTGTTTTAACATTCTTACCATACGGTTAACGAACAAAAGATGAATTTATAAGTTGGAAAGGTGAAAATACGTAGTGCGTTTCACATATATTAAGAAGAATACTATAAATGAAATGAAATTCATATATAAATTTCGAGATTGTCGCACCCATGTTTGGAAACCTCTTTCAGCTTTTTTTATTTATTTTTTTTCTATTTATTTAAAGAGAAGATATGAAGTGACATTATCATCTGATATTAATAAGCAGCAATCCACTCGTAATACATTTATTTATTACACATTTCTAAAATTAGATTCACGTTATGTCTAAAATTCCAACTTGCCACGATTTTAATTATAATTGTTGGAAATTGTATGCCATAATATACTATATTCATTTATTTCTATATTTTGTTTTAAATTAATAAAAATAAAAGCGTATCAATGAAATCACTCGTTTCTATATATTTATAATACATTTGTGTAGGCTAATTGTCTCCTGGTCTGTTTTAAACACAATTATTAAGGCAACCATTTGTTATTTTGGTGGCGTGAAGCCACACGCTGAATAATTCGCATTATACTTCTCATAATACTTTCCTACTCGCAGTATAAACCTGATAATGTTGTTCGTAATTTATAATTATCCTGTATCCGGAAGGAAATTCAAATTACAAGAGCTGTCGGCTGGTGTAATTAGAAAACTCAGACCTCCCTTTTATTAAGTGAGAGAAAGGGCGAGAGATGTAATGTCTGCAGCCAGAGGTTAAATGCTTTCAAAGTACACGAGTTAATGAAGGAGACAGACAAGGACATTTCCTAAGAGAACGTATTTCTAACAGATGTTTACATACATCTAAGGTTCAGTTAGTCATGAGGTAGTGTTTGGATATGTTCATAACTTATACAAACACGGCTTCATCAATGTACACTATGACTCGAGCACTTTCGCGTGGCCTTTACCGTTTTTATTTAATCTTGGGAATGGTTCTGAAAATCGTTATCGAGATTTAAACACCTTTCATTATCTCCAATGACCTGGTGATAATTGTATACAGCGGAGTTGAGATACTGAAAATCATTTTAATAAATTTTAAACTTATAGAAGACTTTAAGTATTAAAATATGCGATGCAGGGTACAATTTGGTGTAGAATACTTTATTCCAAAGTCATTAAATCTTTCTCAATGATCTTTCTCATTAAAAACCATCATTGTGCAGCAGTAAAACTATATTATCAGTACGTCCCAGGGAATTGGGAAAATTGAACCATACTCGTCTTCCACGAGTCAGAAATAGATACAAAAGCAACTACGTTTACCCTAGAAGTAAGCGTATCAATGAAACAGAGATGGCTCGAGACAATGAACATAGCGATTTCTAGTGGAGAGTCATCATAGGACGGTGTAGTAACAAAATCAATATGTTTATGCTGTTGCATCACAATTGCGACATCCTGGATCAACGGTGACTGACCAAATCATGAAATGGGAACGTCTTGATGCTCATATAGGCGGGAGACATTTTGTAGACCGCAGAAGAAACACCAGAGGAGGCTCAGAAGCATAGTACGTAGACTACGTCACTCCTCGTCGATGGCCACGATCATTTTCCAGAGGGTGTCTTCCCAGTTGTGAACTCTGGCTGAGATACTTTCACCGTTTGGGGTTATTTCTCATGGTCTGAGCTTGGACCATTGGTTTTCGTTCCTGGAACAATAGATGCCGTGAGGCAGATTGACATTCTGGACAATTTGGCCCTTCCTACACTGTGGCAGCATTATGGAGAACATCCGGAAACAGTAGATGGATCGACCACTTCGTCAGTGTTTTGAATTAAGGCCAAAGGTGGACGGACAGATTATTAAATATTCTATCAATAAAAGGCTCTCTGAAACATGCAAGGGTCTCGTTACTTTTGGAAATGTAGTGTATGTTTACAAGGACCAACAGGCAAGAAGATATAAGCAAGCAAGTACAATGAAGTTAAAAAAATCACAAATGTTAAAATTATAAAAAAAAAAACATGGGTATATTATTTAATATAGGCAGGCACATATAATCCTCAACATGATAAATTCTATATTCTTAATTTGGAGTTTTTATGGTCCGTTAGAATCATTCATGTCAATTTTCTTCTGATTCTAACGGACCATAAAAACTCCAAATCGACTTCTGAAATTAATCTTTTGAAATGGGGATTTTATAAACTATGCTATAAAGAAAGAACAAATCCGCAATGCTCAAAGTTTATCCTAGGAAACCGGAACAGATTCCTATGAGACTTTCTGCTACAGAAAAAACGATAGTGAGGAATTATTACCATATATCAAAGGGCAAACGATACTGTGGTGCAGGAGATTTAAGAGAATGGATCTTTAATTCCAGCTAGTCCTACGTTTATCATTTCTTTCCGAAGTTCTTATAAAAAGCCGACTCTCTGATAATAAAGATATAGAAACAAAGGTTAAACTGTCTTCAGATTTCTTACATAGCTCTGTTTGATGAGTAAAATGAGTTTTTATGTTCCGAGTGGATTATCAGAAACTTGAGAATCTTTTTAAAAATCATTGGGAATTTCGAGTGCAGTTTATCCTTTATCAGAGTAAACATCTTCCTGGAAATCCCTCTAACATTCGATGCAAATGCTAAGTAGCCCATATTACGCTTTGTAAAACATAGAATGGATCTGTACTCGGATAATAAATGATTTTTTAATAGAGTACTGACACCGCACGTTCTTAGAGGCCTAGGCTTAAAACACACACGAGCGCGGACCCGATTTGACTGCGAAATTCAAAGAAACAGTTTATATAGGTGGTGGATTCATCCTGCACGTGGCGAACCTTTCCACCTGTGGACTAAGAAGCTGTCATCAAAATGATGGATTGGGTGAGCCGGATGGCGCCGTCAGTCTACGAAGCAGGCTGCGAGACTTTACTCCGTTTTATTATGGGTTTAAAACGTTTTAAGGAGACTCTAACGGTCTATTCCAAGGCGATGACCTCAGGATCAGCTGATCTCAAGGGTGTAAATAAAAGTTTAAAGGGCGTAAATCTTGTCACTAGAAAACATGATATGAGAATTGTGTGTAAAAAAACAGTGGATTCGAAGAAACGGTTGATGCAGCAAGATGTAAGTTGAAGTAGGACTGAAGCTGGAAATCTGTCTTTAACTGAAGGATTATGGCTGATTTAACTCGGAGGATTATGGATTATTCAACTCGGAGGATTATGGCTGATTTAACTCGGAGGATTATGGATTATTTAACTGGGAGGATTGTGGCTGATTTAACTCGGAAGATTATGGATTATTTAACTCGGAGGATTATTTAACTCTCTACTAATTATAGCAGAGAAGTCGTTTGGCTACGAGAATGGTTGGAATCCTGGTCCATCTTTTGATGAAACTTAGATGGCATTGTGTTTACTGTCCACTTAGTTCATTATTACTTATAATATGAATTTTGAATAAAAAAAAGTTGGTTTATATTTCTGGCCGGAAGTAATCGAACTTTTTTGGGCTAACAAATTGTTCTGTTCATCAGGGGTTGCACACTCTTTTTCTTTAGCTAGTGATGCTGTCGGGTGGAATGGTACAGGGGTTTTTTAGAAGGATATGAAGTGCTCTCATAGGAATACTTCATATTCCAATTTTTAAATACTAAACGCAAAATTTCCCAACTTTTTCTTTTAATTCGTGGTACATAAATCCAATTTAAGTCTACCAGATTTGTCTCTTCAAATACCGCTTAGTAAATTCGACTATGTCTGTGATGGTCGTGGGAATTTAGGGGACACAACCATATTGTTGATTGATGCAATAACCGAAGATTATGAATAATCCATTTGATTCTCACCTTTTTTTTTTTTTTTCATTTTGTATTAGTAAGTATTTATAGCGCCAGAGATGCTTGATAGAATCTTGGTCCAGGCATCTTTTAACATACAAGTAAGCTTAATCACCAAAATTAAATTGAAAGGAGCCCCTGATCACAAATCAACTGTTTACAGAAATGGCAGATGAAGTTAGAATTTCTTAAGAAACATCTCACCTTCTACAGAATCACTGTAAATGATTTTATGATGGTGGAATCCCGAAGAATATTTAGCTCTTTTTTAAACTTGATACATAAGACCCTACCCAACAAAGAAAGGGAAATGTAAACATTTATGTTTCTTTGTCGCGCAGGATTTCATTCATAATGTCATGAGGTTGTTCAAACAAGATAACAGCATGAGGGTGTCTAAACAAGATAGCAGGACGTCGCGCGTGGAAAAGCGGGTCTGGTCAGGTAAAGAAACTACGCAAGTCACATGTTTATCCATACGACTGCAGAATGACATCAAATTCGCGTAACCATCGGTTGCAAGATCGCAGAACTATTGGAAATGTGATGCAGTTTGATCCAATTTCGGCATGTTAACGGCGCCAGATAGACCGAAATTTGTCGTCAACTGGTGGATGTGTACGAACTAAATACAATGTCACAGAAAAATGTTTGGGTTTAATGCAATGCCTTTGCTAAGAATCAGAAACAGCAAGTTGTTAGGATACTACAATAAATAAATAAATATACAGTTTATAACCCCGGGATGGCTACACAGGGTCAGAGGAGTTTCTCAGAGGAAGTTTGGCAATGGTTCGAACTCACGTGAGTTCGAACCATTGCCAATTCAAAAGCGTGCGTTACCGTGACTGCGAGGTTCTGGACCACCCGGCAAATACTTGTATTCCCGATCTCGCACCGAGTAATTTCATCACTAGTCTGTGCGTGCAGCATAGTAGTGATTATAACCGATCTCAGGCGAGGACTTTTAGATTTATCTACTTCCCTGGAAATTCGAATTGTTCTTCCAGTAAAACAGGCAAATCGACCAGAAAATACAAGCGGTTTCGGGATGTAATAACACAGGTAGATATGGTAAATCCCGGGTGGCCCCAAATGTGACAGTTTTTCCTTCGAACCCCGCCCAAAAAGAAGTACCTGACTGGAAAGCGAAATGGAACCAGCCAATTTGATAACTCCTAAGTATCAAACAAAGTCCAGGACAGGAGGCAACACAAACTGGGTATTCGAACTCACACCTGAGGCATGGAAAACCATCAACCAAACAACAAGAATCTTCATACAATGGGGCAGCCACCGCTTTAAGGAGCACCTGTCTGTCCCCAAGTGTTACCGGTGCTGCCCTTTTGGGCACACAACACGCAGGTGTGTGTGTTGTGCCCAAAACGGCAGCACCGGCCCTCGATTTGGAGATTGCCTACCGTGGTCTAGTATACCAACTCTCCAAAGGACGAGGACCTACCCACTTGGACTTCATTGTGGACCCTGCAAACGACTACAAATCAGAACGTAAATGGCTCTCCATATACCTCCAGCAGGTTTGGCAAAACCGCTGGCAAGCATCAAGCAAGGGTGAAATTACTAAAAAATTTATACCCAATATACAACTAGTATTCCCAAATTATACACTTTCGCTCTCTCCCGGACTCCTTATTACCTATCTGCTAACTGGATACGGCGCTATAAGAGACAACTCCAAGGATTCGGACTTAGCAACACCCCCTTATGCCAGTTTGGCCAACGGGAAACATGGAAACACCTAATGTACGACTGCCAACTGCACGAAGACCTCCGCTGCCGACTCATAACCAACACCCAACTAATATTACAAGACCAGGAGCACCTCCTACTAACTGAAGAAGACACCTACAGTGATTTCACCCAGTTTGCACAACATCTCTTTACAAGAAGAAGGATGTTCCCACAACCACACTGCGGGCGTAAAGAGTCTACCTGGCATAAACTAGGGCAAACCACGGCATGGACCTGACACCAACATAACCCCGAACGGCATAAACTGCCCACAAACAGACTACACACCGACAGCTTCAACTGTAGTGATTACAAGAAGCAAGAAATGAAGACGATATTGCCTGGACTAGTCCCATGAATGACTACTAAATAAATTGGACCTTTGGATACCTTGGTGGGGATGCTGTCCCATGAGTGACCTTCCACTGACTGATGACACAAGCCATGTTGGCGGTCTTAGCCCGCGCCCTTGCTTGGCCCACCTTTTCCTTCTCTTTCCCCGGCAGGGGACAGTAGACGGTCCTCCTGTTTCCTCCGCTCCTCGCCACTCCCACTTTCCCTTCTGGTGGGACATGGGCATGCCCCACCGAAATCTAGAGTCGTCCTGCCTTTTTACTCCAATATTTCTGTCTATCTCCCCCCAGCCTTCAGTCTCCCTTCCCCACTTTATATGATTCAAGCGAATTCCCCACACTTTCCAAACCTAATTACATTCATCTAAATTACATTCGCCCATTAATATTTCCGACCTTTCAAAGGCTATCCCCACTACGCGATTATACCCTCTCTTTTTTTTTTCTTTTAGGTCCTAGCCGCCGAAATCTCAGGAAATTAAGCGGCAGGACTTGCCAGAGTAAATCTTAGTGTACTGGTGTTTTCTGGTCTGCCTCTACGGGGCGAAAGTGGGGCAACGTTGTGCCTCAGCAGGTGTCCAGCGGCTAACGACCAGAAGAACAACGGTACACGACACTACACAAGTACAATATCTGCACACTTTTAAATCTCTGGCGTTTCCAGTGAACTGGTACACCCACAATGAAAACAACGCGGAGATGGGGGAAACCCCTGGTGTCGTTTGACCCTAAACATACTTTACACTTTACCTAAACATCATTAGAATACTGGGTACCTGGTCTGCCTCCACGGGGCGAAAGTGGGGCAACGTCGGGTCTCGGCAGAGGTCCGGCGGCTAAATGGCCAGAGGAACAGTGGTACAAAAGACCACACGTAAACATTATCCACACACTTTTAAATCTCTGGCCTTGACAGCGTACTGTATCACCTGACAATGTAAACTACGCGGTGATGGGGGAAACCCCTGGTGCCGTTTGAACCCAAACACACACACTTTACACTTTACCTACACATCAGAACACCAAAGGAGACCTAACAACGATGTGGGAGGAACAATAGGGAATATACTAAATGCCATCTTCCTGGAACCGCCTACAGATCTCACAACAGAACAGCAGGAAATATGCCAGACAAACGACAACTATAAAACCTAGCAAAATGAACCGCCATTCACAAAATAAGAGCTACACATAGCGACTACACAGATGAGGTGGAGAAAATATCCCGTACCGATCTCTTGGAACAGGAAATGGTAAAGAAAACGGTTGACTACATACCGAATGTACTGCTGGAACTGATCAAAACCTGTCTGAAAACTGAGCTCTTCCCTGAGACTTGGAAAACAGCAAATCTAAAAATGACATTGAAAAACCAAACTAAGAAACTAGAGTTCCCCAGCTGCTACCGACCCATTGCTCTACTATCAATATTGAGCAAATTGCCAGACAGACTATTATACAAGTGAATTACAAACCACTATAATGCAGCAAATCTAAACTCTGCCAAATAGTACAGATTTAAACTTGGTACATCAATCATCGAAGCTATACAGAACTTGATGACAAACGTAGGACAATGCAATAAATATACTTCCTAGCAATCTCTGCGGACTTTTCCAGGACGTTCGGCACCCTTTGGTGGTCGAGCGTCCTGGCTAGACTCCGAAAGGCTGAAATCCCAATGAACTTGTACACCATAATCAAGTCATACCTCTCAGATAGGGAAATGGCGGTGGTAGTACCCTTCTGCAAGCTAATTAGGCTTGTCCACAGGGATCTGTCCTGCGGCCGCTCCTGTGGAATATGGTCTTTGATGATTTTCTCTCAGTGGACCTTGGGGATGTTTCCTCTCAGGCCTTTGCCGATTATTTGGTGCTCACGGTGGCGGCAGATTCGAGAGTGCGACTCGAGGAGCTAGCAAACCATGCCATCGATCTACTTCAAAAATGGACCAAACTACACTTACTGTTGATTTCACCCAGTAAAACCTGCTCAGTTCTCCTAAAGGGTGTAAACGACATAAGGAGACCCCTCAGCTAAAATTAGAAGGCAAGAGAGTTAAGTTAGACAAGCAGATGAAATATCTGGGGCTAATATTGGACTGCAATTTTCCCTTCAAGCCCCACCTGCAATATATAGAAGAAAAACTAAGAAAGTACACCGCCCTAGTGGTTAGGGAATGAAGTATATTGAGGGCCTAGAAGCTCCTGCGATTTCTCCTATCACCGTGAATGTTCTATGTATCGGTGACAGTACCCTGTCAAAGCCAGAGATTTAGAAGTGTGTGGGTCATGAGTAGTGTTTTATGTTGTGCTCATTGTTTATCCAGCTTATTGGCTGCCAGGCTCCTAATGGGACCCGACGTTGCCCATACCTCGCCACGTGGAGGCTAGCCGGGTGTTACCAATGAGTCAATTGTACTCTGGTTGGTCCTACCACTTACTTTCCTGGAATGTTAGTGGTTAGGACCTCAAATAAAATTGGAACGAGCGCGGTTGGTTTTAGTTCAGTTATATTAAAGCGCTGATATGGGATTTGACGCTGAAGGCCTGTTTCTCAAGTGCCTAAAAGGTTGGGCGAAATTTTTTTGGTGTAGGTGATTAGAGTAATGCGTAGAGACTGGGAGCTAAACAGAAAAATGCTCTAGCTCTATTACAAGACAGTCTTCATCCCGGCGATCACCTATGGGTCGCCGGTCTGGTATTGTAAAGCCAAAATGCCCGTGAATAGACGAATCTTAGACACAATTCAGAGAAACATACTCTTGACCATCCTAAGCGCCTGCAGCACGATAAGCACGCATGCACTTCAAGTCTTGGCTGGGATCCTCCTCCTAAACGTGGAAGTACTCCGTTGCGGACTCAACTATCTCCACGTCAAAGGAATACCAACGAACATTGAAGGCTTCAACCTGGACTTGGCAAAGAGCAGCAGAGCTGAAAAACAGCGGCTTGCTGCTCATCTGGTGCGGGTGTGGCAGAACAGATGGTCTGCCTCATGTAAAGGTGCGGTGACCCGAAGATTTATACTTCTCATCAATAAAACCTATCCAAGAGCCCGTCGTGGTTCAATCCAAGGTGGAACACGACATTCCTACTAACGGGCCATGGCCCAATAAAAGCAAAACTAAGTGCTCTGGGTACTATAAACACCCCCAGCTGCCCCTGCAGGGGCAGGAGACCTGGAAGCATATAATGCACAATTGTGAAAAATATGAGGACCTCAGATGCCACCTCATTACAAAAATAAAAATATAATCCAATAAACCATGAACACAACCTATTGGACACGGACCAGGAGTACAAAGCCTTCAGCCATTTTGCCCAGGACCTCTTCACAAGAATAAGAAAGCTTGAGACAGCCATCCTAAACAATTAACAGAAATAAAACGGGGGTGTGTGACAACCTGGACCTTTTTCAAGTTGCCCAGGCAGGACATAAATACTGTAGCAGACAAACTCTGAACAGAACAAGACAAATATTGTCAAACCTCGATAGTGACAAATTAAGAATATGACTAGTAACACAAGGACCTGAACAGGAAAATAACCAACGCCAAGCAAATAGATGATCCGTGATCCTAAATTTAAAACTGCAGACGTTCCCTGCGAAGCTTGACAACAAACACCGCAAAGGACACTTCAACCATGAAGATGACTGCAGCTCCGCTGCAACTTTTCCGGTTGGCGATCTGACCCGGCGTCTTGCACGGTCCACTCTCTACCCCCCTACCCCGGCGGGGGGAGGGAGGCGAGGACGGGTCTTGCTGTTTCCTCTCCTCCCTGCCCCCCTTCTTCCTCTTCGGGTAAGGCGTGGGCCTGCCTCACTGACATTTGGGGTCGCCTTACCTATCGTCCCCATACTTCTACCTTTTCTCCCCCAGTCTTCAGTCTCTCACCCCTACTCTACCTGTACTACCAGCGAAAAGCGAATCCTTCCCGCAATAAAATTTAAAATGCCTAAATTAACAAACTTGGGACCGCTTTCGGCCTAACTTCATTCTAACGTATGTCGCTCCAATTTTTTTAAGGCCCTAGCCACTGAAATCTCAGGAAATTAGGTGGCAGGGCCTGCCAGAGTAAAAATTTTAAACTACTGGGTACTTGGACTGCTTTCACGAGACCAGGTGTTGGCAAGGTTGGGCTCCAGCAGGGGTCTAGCGGCTAAATGGCCAGATGAACAACGATACACATATACACTATCCATACAATTTAAATCTCTGGCCTTTACAGTGAACTGTTACACCCACAATAAAAGCAACCCGGAGATGGGGGGGAACCCCTGGTGCCGTTAGACACGAATACACTTTGCACTTTTACGTAAATATAATTGCTGACATGGTACACCCTTTCATGGCAACGGTCTTCCCCTCTGGCGGTGCCGCCTTCCAGCAGGATAATGCGCCTTGCCACACCGCCCGGATTATTCGAGACTGGTTCGAGGAACAGGAGGAAGCCTTCCAAGTATTGCCCAGCCCTCCAAATTCCTCAGACATCAATCCCATCGAGCATCTGTGGTTTGCGTTGCAACAGAAACTCCGATCTCCGGCTTCTCAACCACGGACCTTACAGGAGTTAAAGGATCTGCTGGTTACGTGTTGGTATCAGATACCACAAGACACATTTAGAAATCTTGTAGCGTCCATGCCTCGCCTGGCACGAGCTGTTTTGGCTGCATGTGGAGGACCAGCATCATATTAGGTCGGTGGTCATAATGATATGGCTCATCGGTGTACTGTCCTAGTCAATTTTTCCAAGTACAACAAGCCAGCTTTCCAAGAAATTACCACTGACTAATGAGCTGTAATCTCAGTACCCAAACTGTTAATTGCTGAAATAAGTTTTGTCACCATGGGCGATGAAGGCTCCTGCATACCTATATGAGAAGGAGGTAAATTAGATACCGGTAGTTTACTTTATTTTAATATTACATTTATCATTATAATTAATTAATCTGTCTGGCTGGTGCAGCAAAGTCCTAGGGCTTACTTGCATTTTATGGCAACTAAGAAATTATTGTTACTGTATCAAATGTTTAAAAATATTTCTTCACAGCGTCACCACCCTTCGGAAGCACTTACCTCGATCTTCATTTATACAATAGAAAATCATTGCCAGGGACCTTAACACTGTTCTCATCAACCACGAGTTACTGAGGTTTGAAATTTCCTTAATCTGAAGTACAATGAAAGTAAGAGAGCTGCAAACAAAACTTAACTAATATTACAGAGAAACTGAATTCCATAGATTGGGACTCTTTAGATGATTCCCTGATCCTTATAAATATTGCACAAATTGATGTTCCATAGCATCAAATATGTATATACCTGAGAGCAATGCGCAATGGCCTAATTTGGCCCCTCGCTCTTTGTAATATTTATGAATGGCCAGCCTTTGGGTATCGTTCAAGCAGAAAGCGAACTCTTGTTAAAGATGACGTAAAACTAATCAGTTCAATTTCAAAACAAGAAGCTGGCAACAGCCTTCAACTACCCGTTGATGAATTTTCAATCTGGGCAGCAACAAAACCGTCTTAATATCAGTCCAACTAAACGGTCATCTGTGACTAACCACAACACCATAACATGGAAATCTATCAAAAATAACTATACGATAAGCAGAACTCAAACTGCAAAAGAACTGGAAGTATCATTCAACACAAACTGTGCGTTAAATGAACACGTCGAGACAATCATCAGAAAAGCTGATAGGAAAATTGGATTCATAAAACACACTTATGTAGTGTAATTCAAAATTAATCTCATACTTTTCTCTGAAAAGTATGGTGATAAATTTGGATCATTCTGCATAAGTGTACTTCATGAAAAGGACAGTATTCCTAATAAAGTGGCCACTCAGTGTGTGTAAGATTGCAATTATTCACACGATAGTATTTATTACCTTATGTTTAGACGTTTACATTTAACCCAGCAGTAACATTGGCTATTTGTGGACAATTCTAGAGAAATAAGACTTTTAAAAAATAAAATGCCACGGGTATCCATTTTACAGCACTTGTGAATAAAGAACCAACCGATTTCTCAGGGACGCACCTCAATATTAATGCTTTATGGACACGATAGAAGCAGAATTTTCCAAGAGAAACCAGTCGGATTTAAAAATTTTGCACAAGGATTTCATTCATTTATTTTCAAAAACTGTTGCCTGACATCGTCCATTACTATCATTTTATTCACCAGATTCGCAGAATAAAGTTGCTTTTTAATTCCTATTAACGTGTTGATGTCGGAATCAGTAAAATAAAAGGAAAGTATTGAAAATGTTTCTTAAGAAGTACAGGCCTCTCTTTATGAGTCAGGACTGCGCGTGGACGCGATCAAAGGAGCAGACCTTTTTCTCGACTGTGGAAACTGGAAACTGAAGACATAAAAGCCTTTCTTTCAGTGACATTTCCAGCAGTATTTTTCTTGTGAATTTGTGATCACTTTTTTCCTTGCTGAGGACTTGCCTACTTTATTGAACAACTCGAATTTAAAACTGCAAGGAAAGAATAACTTTATATCGGATTTCTCTGGACATTTTTGTTCCTTTCAAAGGAAACAGTTATCCTCCGTTAAATGCAACTGGCAGAGGGTTCTCTTTTGAATTTCAGCTCAACACGACGTGATCAAACCACATTTCTGATAATGTAAAGGTCATCATTATAACTCTGAATGTTCCAAACTTGCAAAAGTTTATAACCTAGAAAATTTAACTATGTTTCATTTCTCTGAATTTTGATGTAGAAGTTTTAGAGAATATACATTTTCTGGGCCAGACTTTCCAACTATTAGAACTGCTGGATATTCAGTTATCAGCATCGCCAAAATTGTTTACACCCTAAATGAAAGTTTCGAAAAATATTTGAGACCCGGTTAACACAATAAAGTTTTAGGTCAGCGGTTATGGAGTTCTAGAAACACTTTCTTCTTTTGGGATCAAATCTGCACTTGAGGGACATTTTTTCTTATGAATAATTTAAAAAATAAAAGAGGAAAACACGAAGGAATCGCGCCTTCTCAGAAGAACTCATGCTAGCAGCCATTGAAAAGGAAGGATTTCGATTTCTGAAGAGCTTCACAATCAAGATACTCCTTGAAAACTGCTGTATCTTTTAACTTAGATAAAAGAAAAATATTTTTCAATTTTCATTTTTATTTAATGAATTTAAAACAAAAATTGCATTTAGACAAACCGCCTCTTATAGATTGATTTTCCTCTGGATAATTCTGCAACACGTTCGAACGTTAAAGTGGACGATGAAGTCCAGTAGTCCACATTTTTAAGTCCTTTTCGGATGATCATCCGATCATGATGAGTCCTTCTCATCATGATTGGATGTCTTAAGAAAGCCATGAGGTATCAATATATTGTCTATTAGGCTAGGTTATGTTAGGTACGGGTTAAGTACTAAAGCAATTAAGACTATGAGAAGTCAGCAGATTACAGTTGTAATTACGTCTATTCTTCAGTCAATTTGCTGTTTTCTGGACAAAAAATCGGAATTTCCGGGAGAAATTAACCACGAAACTCTCACCTGGGACCAACAAACTCAGCCACGTTATGAAAAAAGTCCATAAAATTTCCATGCTTCATTGACGGGATTCGAACTCTGACTTTTTCCGCTGGGTGGTCGGACAGTGATAATATCCGCTATGTCTGTAAATTGTGCGAATGTGA
Organism: Mastigoproctus giganteus; assembly: GCF_048544385.1. Taxonomy (NCBI): domain Eukaryota; kingdom Metazoa; phylum Arthropoda; class Arachnida; order Uropygi; family Thelyphonidae; genus Mastigoproctus; species Mastigoproctus giganteus. Next base: position 61,982,558 of record NC_143582.1, read on the forward strand.
TGGTCCGTTTGACTTGTTTCTGGATGAAAATCTAGTTTCCAGCAGGAGGAACTCATCAAGCTCGGCCAACTCGCAACCAGTAATTAGCTAGGGTTGCATAGTTTCCCCAGAAACAATTCCAACCTCTAACACCGAAGAAACCAACCTGCAATCTGTAGACAGGATAGACGGACGCTTTAAAGTCTCAGTGACAGCCCACACCCAGCGGTTTCGGGTTAGTCTCCGGGGAATGTATGGAAACCTGGTTTATAGACTGCAATCTGCTCTTTTGAATGTAATTTATGTTTAGGTCGATAAAAGAAGATTTTGAAGACACGATTTTAGCATTAGCATTAGCATTAGCATTAGTAGAGGCATTTGATGCAAGAAAGCAAGCTTATGCAGCATCAGCCAAAAAAAAAAAAAAAAAAAAAAAAAGTAACATAAATAAATAAAAATAACCACTTCCACTTCACCCCTCTGTTCGTTCGAAATACCTGTCCAGCTGAGCCTTAAACTTATTTAGGCTATCAACTTCCACGACAAGGGATGGAAGTCTGTTCCACCCACCAACCACCCGCTGGCTAAAGGCAAATTTCCGCACATCTATCCTACATCTGTCTTTCCTCAATTTGAATTTATGCCCTCTCAGGTGATTTTTCTGAGCTAGAGGAAGAATCCCATCAGCATTGAGCATGCTCAAACCATTCAAGGCTTTGTACACCTCTATCAGATCACCCCGCTGGTGCCTAGTTTGCAGACACTGTAATTTGCAAAACTTAAGCCTTTCTTCGTAAGAGAACCCCTTTGTCCCATTCACCAATCTAGTTGCCCTTCTCTGTACTCGTTCCAGCAGCTCTACATCCTTCCTGAAATGAGGCCTCCAGGCCTGTATACAGTACTCTAGGTGTGGCCTGACCATTGCCTTATACCAGGGAATAATCACCTCCTTATCCCTGCTAGAAAAATTCCTATATATCATTGACAATACACCATGAGCTACTCTTGCAGCTCGTCTGCACTGCTCAGAGAACTTCATATCTGCCTGCACCACCACCCCCAGGTCCCTTTCATTCTCTACCACTGTCAGTGTAGTACCACAGAGTTGATACGTTGCTCTGGGGTTGCTGTTTCCCATATGTAGTACTTTACATTTGTCAATGTTAAACTTCATTTGCCACCTCGAAGCCCATCTGCTCAACCTTTCCAAATCCTGTTGCAGCAGCATAGTGTCAGTAGTGTCCTTGACAACCCTGCCAACCTTCGTATCGTCTGCAAACTTGGACATTAAGCCTGATATACCATCATCAATATCATTTATAAATACAGAAAACAATAAAGGCCCCAATACTGAACCCTGAGGGACTCCACTAATAACATTAGTCCACGATGAGCAGTGTCCATTGATTACCACTCTCTGTCTTCTCCCCCTCAACCACCCCTTTATCCATAGCAGCAACTTGCCTCCAATGCCACACTGCTCCAATTTGTGCAGCAGTCTTCCATGTGCAACAGTATCAAAAGCCTTTCTAAGATCCAAGTATATAATATCAAAGTTATTCCCTGCATCCAGTTCTTTTGTGACTGCATCATAGTATCCAATCAAATTGGTCAGGCAAGACTTCCCCTTAACAAAACCATGCTGTGTCCTAGCTATAACTGAAGTCTTGTCTAGATGATCCTGCAGTGCTTCTTTCACCAGTGCCTCCATTAATTTTCCGGGAACAGAAGTTAAACTCACAGGTCTATAATTACTTGTGTCAGCCTTTGATCCCCCTTTGTGAATTGGGGTCACATTTGCACATCTCCAGTCAATGGGTACCTCCCCTGAGTCCAAGGAAGCTCTCATAATTATGGCTAAGTGTTTGCTTACCTCCTTTGCTGCCTCCTTTAATATAACTGGATAGATCCCATCCACCCCAGGTGCCTTTCTTGTGTTTATCTTCAACAATTTCTCCTCCACTTTGCTCTCAGTTATTACAAGATTCTCTAGCTTACTGCTAGAGTTGAATACACCTCTGGCATTCCCCTCGCTGAATAACTCCTCATGTGTGAATGTCGATGCAAAATATTCATTTAGTTTGTTAGCTACCCGAGCAGGGTCATCAACAGTTGACCCATCGATCTCAAGTGGACCAATCTGATTCATCCCCTTCCTTCTAGAGTTTACATAAGTAAAGAACTCTTTGCTGTTTTTCTTCGCATCCCTTGCCAAGGATCTCTCGTAATCTGCCTTCGCCTGCCTAACCTCCTTTGTAACTTGGTTACAGATCAACTTGTATCTATCATAGGCGTCCGTGTCACGTGTTAATTTGTATGTATCCCATGCATTTCTCTTCTCTGCCATATGCCTCATTAGTTCATCTGACAACCATTTAGGCCTAAACCTTGAACAATATTTCTTAGTTGGTATGTAAAGCCTAGTAGCTTCCACGATAAGTTCTTTGAATGCTTCCCATTTTGAATTTGCTGTTGGCAATATCATCAGTTGATCCCACTGTATAGAATTTAAATACTGTCTCAGTCCATTGTAGTCGACTTTACGAAAGCAATACCCCTTCCCTTTACCCCTAATGGTAGTTACCTCTTTGAGTAACTCCCACTTCAGCACACTGTGATCACTGCCACCAAGTGGTTCATTTATCTGCAGATTCTTAATGCATGAAGAATCACTACTGATAATCAAATCAAGAGTATTACTCCCTCTAGTTGCCTCCCGAACATGCCGATGTAGAAAACAATCATCCAATAAATCCACAAAAGCCTTGCTAGTGTGTGAGTGACCAGTCCCCAAATTCCAGTCAATATTTGGGAAATTAAAATCCCCCATTATAAGACTCTCTGATTTACTGGCCCACTCTATTTCTCCGAACAGTTTCTTATTATACTCATCAGAGTCATTAGGCCTATAGCACACTCCTACTCTCAATTTTGATCTCCCAATGCTTATGTCACACCAAACTGACTCGACACTGCACTGTCCAGCGATGTCGACTGGCTTCACTTCCTTGGATTTTATGTGTTTTTTAACTAATAGCATAACCCCTCCTCCCTTCCTATCCTGTCTATCCTTTCTGTAGACATTGTACTCCCCAAATTCCAGTTCTGCATTTCTTATATCTGTGTGACACCACGTCTCTGAAATCCCCACAATATCTGCCTTTGATGTTTTGAGCAATACCTCAAATTCATCAAATTTATTTACTAAACTCCTAGCATTGGTGTACACACAAGTATACATGCACCTGTTCTTTTTCTTAGCTACCCTAACACAACCCATGTGTTTACTTGTACCCCAATGATTCCCAGCAGTCTCTGAAATATCCTGCATCTTATTTTCCAGGCTGCGGCTCATTCCAATAGAAGCAGTGCAAGAATCACTTTCACCTCTGCCAGTGGCTACTGTTAATCTATTAGTCCTTGTATCCCCCCAATCTAGCAGTTTTCCGACCCACCTAACATTGCCTCGATAGCATCAGCAAACATTCTTGCACCCTTTCTATTTAAGTGTATCCCATCCCTGTAGAAGCAGTCTCTCCTGTTAACAAGTACAGACCAGGCTGAAAAAAATTCTACCCCTTGAGCCCTGCACAATCTTTCCAGGGCCGAATTGATTGACAGGGCTCTCATCATATACTCCCTCCTATCGTGTCTGGGCAGAATTGCAGACACTTTCAATTTCAACCCTAATTCACGGCTTTTTTTTTTTTTTGCAATGAAGGCAGGAAAAACTATCAATAAACTATGGGCGGTTCACTATCACTTGTTGGCAAAGGTATTTGAACCAAAATTTAACTCAAAACTAGAGTTCTCTTCACATATTTTTTTTAAAATATAGCTTTTAAGGGTAAACTACTAGAAGAGTTGAATGCTGTAGTTACCAACGATTTTTACTGTCGTTGGGTTTTATGCACATTATCGACTTATCCCATATTTCGTTACTGTATATTATGTACAAGCATGGATTCAGCCGGAATAACTGGGGAAAGCGCTACCTCTTCTGCCCGACATCGGCTAACAACACTCTCTACTAAAGAGGCCTTTAGAAATCTCTCCAATCATTGACAGAACTTGAACTCAGACCTGCTCAAACGAGTGACATGTGGCGAAAGCATTATATTATCAAGGAGAACAAGTTACCAGTATGTATTAAAAATCTTTAATATTTCGACCATCCGAAAAGGAACTCATCTGCCTATGTACAATTATGTCCATAAATTGCGTGGGTTCTCTAGTAGATTTGCCGGGCTCAAAACCTGAACTCTGGAGAAAAATCCTTGATGTCCACCTCTGAGACAGAGTAAATTAGCTATGGAGTGAAAACTCATTAACGTTCCAGATGTCATTGAAGGAATTCAAACTCAGGCCTTTTCCACCTAGTGTGGGGAGAGTGATTATAACCACTGTGCTATCAACACAGACAAAGTCCATGGTCAGTCGTTTCACAGTTTTCCGTCTACGTTTCTCCCTGACCATCGATGAGGCGTCTGTGCCCACGAAATAGGTTGTGTGTTAAATCAATAACACAACCCATTCCATTTTAAACGTAATAAATTTAATTTGGCGCATTCAGTGTTTTTCAGAAATTTTGTAACTGCCATGTATTTTGTTATAAATGTTTTTATAAATACAGTAGGGATGGACAAAATTAAATTTCTTTGGTTTCCTTATCTGAATCAAACCAGTAAAGTACGTGATTTACTAGTTAGAAGTTCAAGCAATATGAGCTTCATAAAGAATTCTGCGTTTTAAAATTAGCTTACAAGAATAGATTCATAAATTCCTGCATAATACTGGATGAAGAACCCATTGTATTGATTTCCAATACAACTTAGTTATCTGACTGCCTACAAATGAAATAAACTCAGACAAATGGGGGATGGATGAGATTTAAGGACATTGATTCAAATTTTAATTTCGCGAAACATCATTTATCTTCTAAAAAGAGCAATGAGCACGGGGTTAAACTTTTATCTGTTAATTTTCTTTGGTAGAAAGAACAGCTGTTATAGTTTTGTTTCGTGCCGTTATCCAATAATGGTACGAAAGAAGTTTGGCCCCTTTTAAATGCCTCTACTAAGATCACCAATTTCTGAAATAAGGCCTCGTTTTTCATATAATCAAATGGTGGATCAAAAATTATTTCTGTTCACCAAATTAGTTATTCTGTTCATTATACATGTACACCTATAGACAGTAGCCGAAATAATATGAAGGCTCGAATCGGGGCCCCTTTGTTTCAAATACAGCAATATTGTGCGGCGCGGCATGGATTTTATAAGGTGTTTTTAATGCTTTTTGGTCTAATTGTAACCAACCTTTCAGCAAAATATTGCTTAGCGGCGACAAGCTTGAAGGAAGAGGACTTCGTTGGCAAATAGTTTTCTCCAGCATATTCCATAGATTCTCAATAGGATTGAGATTACGTGAATGGGGGAGGCAGGGAAGATAGCGAAAATCCGTGTGATGTTCTCTGAACTATTCATGCACGATGCACTGTTACATTGTCATCCATAAAGTCACCATCTCCTTCGGAATAAAAGTGAAACAATGCTAAGTGAAGTAGATTTGATACAAAATTCAGGTACTCCAACAAAACATTCTCCATACCATTATACCACCCCCAGTTTCTTGGGTTGTATTAACAAGGCAAGCATGGTCCATCGCCTCGTGAGATATTCTCCGCACTCTCTGTCTATCATCAATGCAAAATAAACTGCATAATGATTCGTCTGACCACATGACTTTCTTCCTTTGTTGCACTGTCCAATCACGACATTCTCGGTATCACTGAAAACGTTTTTTTTCCCTGACATCTAGGCAGGCGACTGCCAATAACCAACTTTCTTCAGTTCCCTCCTTATAGAACGGGTTGAAATAGGACAGTTCTGGGCTTGGTTGAATTCAGATGTTATTTGCTGCATGCTGGAGTTGCATGACAAGATTTTTCATCCCGTTGTTTCGTATGCATCGTGCAATTCTATTAAAAAAATCGTTTTACCCTTCAATGAGTATCTTTCTTATTTGCTGAGCACTGATCTCTAAAGGCTAAACTCTATCTTCTGGGCCTGGAAAATAATCCTGCCCTTATGGAAGCTATAGAATCCTGGAGTCATGTTTTACACCACTGTCCGCTTTTTGATGAACTGAAAAATTAATTATCCCCTGAATCTTGTCCCACACCTTTCCGAGAGTAAAGAAGCGATTCTGATTGAGAACTCTATAAAATTTACAGCATTTCAATATTTTTCCATGAAAATTTTCAAAAGTACAAAATGCAGTTATCAAATGGTTAACATTATGCATGTTGCAGGACTCATTATTATGGAACTCATAAGCGACTCAGTTCGTGTGGACAGCTCATCTTTTTCACTAGGCCTTGAGTGCTGTATATTTGTATGCAACACTTTGTATACAACCTTGGTTTCGTCTTTTCCAAAGCTCTAGGTGTTTGCTTGGTAACATATTATAATTAATAACTGCATTTTTTCGCTGGTACCTAGGTTTATCTAGGCAGCTCTTAGGAGAGCATGTGCAACCTGCCATTTTGCACTTTTCCCGGACAGAAACGGGATCTTCCAAGACAACAATGTGCTGTGTCATCGTGTCCGCACTGTAAAAACATCATCCATCTTGATTGGTCTCCAAATTCGCCTCACCTCAATACAAATCAACACCGGTGAGATGTTTTGGAGCGAAAATGAGGCGTATAGATACACAACCGTCATCTATTCCACCACTGTGGACAGCCTTGCAGGAAGTATGGTTGCAGATTCCTACGGACGTCTTCTGACATCTAATGGAGTCAATGCCTAGGCGAATAGCGGTTGTTATCCGTGCGAACGGTAGCCCAACACGGTATTAGGTAAGTGGTCATAATTTAATGATCACTAGGTGTATATCAGCCATTGGGGTTTCTCTTTACTAATAGTATTTCGACTGACTGACGCAGCAGTGCGCAGATTTAACGTTATAGCGTTCCTCGAAGAAAGACACGGCTTATTAAGGTGGAACATATTTACCTGGAACACTTTCGTGTTGTTAATTAGTCACTTTTAATGAGTCTCTCCCCAAATTAAACGCAATTTCGTAATCGTGTTAATGTTGCGAGGAGAAATTACATCTCATACAATGACGATCTTCTAAATCCCAACATCCCTTTAGGGCATTTGCATGGCAATCAGCGAACCTAAAATTACAACCTTTTTCAGTAAGTCGGCGTGTTTCTATTTACTTTCCAGATTTCCAGATAATGAAGAAGTAGCTAACATAATTTTGAAAACGAGAAGAATCAATAACGCCTTAAGTTCGTGTATTTCTTTATTCGTTACAAGAGATGGTCAATAAACGGTGCAGCCTGCTCATAATGGTGAACAGCACTTTCAGGAAATATCCCTCCAAAGTATAATTTTAGGCAAATGAAATGAGATTATCTTATCAGTCTTGTTCGGCTAAAACTATTTCACACGTAGTTCACTTCTTAATTATCTTCCTTAAGGCTGGAAGGAAGCCTCGTTGAGCTTTCTTCATAACAAGACTTTTCTGCCTGCAGCAGTGTGGAGATAATGTTAGCAAAAAACCTTACAAATAAGTTTTCTTACTTGTTAATAAAAACCCTTCAAACTGCGCATATGTGCTCGCTTTTAATCTGCTATTCTGTAGGCACATTGTGATGCTGGTGGGTGAAGTTTTATTAATAAAACCTGTCGCTTTTGTGAGAGATACCAAATTGACACAGACAACCATGTTTCAATTAGATCAAATTGCCTTGCACAGTACCGCACCCAGCAATCCTCAAAAGCAGCGCTTTAATAACACCAGTCATCACTGGAGCATATAAAATCTAATTACATTAATTAATCGCGCTGTTGAATAATATCTGAGTTCCTTATGATGCGGCTATATTTATTTATAAGTTGTAGCTCTTTTTGATTTTATTATTATTATATTTTAATGGATTTATACTTTTAAATGCAAAAGAAAAAATTGGTTGCGATATATTTAAAAGCACGCTGCCTTTTTCTCATTCAGAACTCATCTCCATATATACAGCTTGTCCATTAAGCAATCAAAACGGACCGGGAATTCGATAAATTAGATTTTTACTGCGGTCTGTCGCTGGCTTTTAAGTCAAAGGGAGAAACGAGATTGATTTCGAAAATACTGAAGCAAAAATATTGATTATAGATGTTGCAATTATGAGATCGTGGAAGAAGGTGAGGGAGAGAGCAGGGGTTGAGGTCTGTGCATGGAATAATCATATCTCTTAAAACCCGACATCAGAAATATGGTGGACTTTCTTAATTTTTTTTGGTCTGCGACTGAAATTTAAATAGGCTTGCTACGTTGAGTTTTTGATTAATAACTTTCCATAGAATTCAATCCATGATAATTTTATTACCGAAATCTTTTTGATTCAAATGTTTCATTAGTGGATAATCTTTTCAATTGAAACACTGAAATGTATTTCACAAGGAATAACAAACAAAACTGGATTTGATTTATGGACAAAAGATTATTTGTCCTTTTAGGACCACCAGAAAACAACCTCATCCATTTTGGTGCATTATGTCCAAAATTGCGAGTGTTCGGCCTGTTTGTTTGTTTGTTTGTTTGTTGGATACTGACCCATGGTGAGTTTTTTTTGTAACTTTGATCTAGTTACCGAGACCTTGTATTGTATAATGATTGATATTTTGGACAGAAACCCAAAATATCAATCGCTTATTTAATTTCCTTCCCCAATCCCCCCTTTTCATGTGAACCATGAAATTTATACGATTCACAGTCTCCTCGTGGTTTTGTTTGCATTGGTGATTGCCTAAGCTTCTCATAGTGATGTCTTCTATAACTGACATTGTCTGCTTCCATAGTGAATGCTACTGAATTCATGCTGGAAGAAATCGTGTCAGTTCACCGACATGTTCTTCCAAATTTTTAACTTCTGTTGTTAAATGTATCCGTTTACGCTTTTAATTAATTGCCACATTCTATCTTTTCAGGCGCGTGTCGCTAATCCGACGAACTCAACCTAATTTTAAATATACTTCGCTATCTTTCGGCCTAGGGAGAAAAATGCAAACTGTCAGCAATTTTAAATCAGTATAGCTATGCCATTTAATTAACAGCGCTATTTGAAAAAGATTGGTATGTCCTCCGCCCTTCACATGATTAATTATTGTTCCCATTTTTGAATTTTCTATTAGAGTTATACCATTAGAAGTTTGTAGACAGCGCCGTAATATATTTTATTTTTCATATTTTAAAGTAAAAGTCATTGTTCAGTTGACATAATAATGTCATCGCGATATTTTTGTTTTTATTATGCATATTGGTTTTCCATAAATGTCACGCACTGTGTTTACAAATACATTAAATTTTTTTTCGATTATCTTTGGTAACTTCGGAAGATTATAATTTTTTTTTAATCTCCGGATATTCCTAGTTTCATCGATTAGAATCCCAAAAACTGAATTAATAAAAAGGCTGCACTGAGACTGGATGTCGTTGATAATTCAAGGAAATAAAGCGTAATTTGAAATGCGAAGTGTGCCACCTAACTGTAAAGCACTTCCTATTCGAAAATACGAATATTTACACTTTTCCTTGATGACTCTTAGATGGAAAAATGAAAAGTTAAACGTGCTATTATGCTCCCAAAACTAAGCGACTTCACGAAAGGAAAGAATGCGTTTTAAGTTATTTTTTCACTTAATATGGCATTAAAGAATGAGAAATAGAAAGTAAACGTTTAGTAAATTAATCAACAAGGTGGGGAGGATGGATATAACTGCTGTAGTAGACAAATTATCTATTAGATCTTTCGTTTTTTATGGTTCTTGTTTCGAATTTAAAACCGCTTTTTTAATCAAAGAAATTCTTAAGAGTAGAGTTTTATTAAGCATGGAAAGAAAGTGCCTCACGTTGAAAAAAAAACTTTTCCGTTTCACAAAGTACCTTTATGTTGCATTATACCAAAGCAAGAATTGCAGTTTATGGAATGCCCAATGGTCAATCTCCGTTATGTCCAAACTACACCCGTGTGCATAGTAGGCTTCAATTACCACCAACACAACACTCCAGAAAATTTAGGATGGTAATAACATTTACTTTGTAGTGTTTTTCATCTAAAGTTTGATACGCTCATCCTTCTTAGACACCATAAAAACAAAAGGTCCTATAAATTGAAATGGCAGCAACTAGATGCGAAGGAATGCTCAGAAATGTGCCCACATACCATTTCCTTAATTAAACAGGGGCGTAGTTTGATACCTAAAACCACAACAAAGACAACAGTGGCACCATTATGCATTAAAATGTCATAATACACTCGGTAGTCCTCGAAATATAACCAACTAACAATGTCGACCCCAGAAGAAGTGGACATTGAGTTGAGCGAGCGCCAACTTACGCATCGCTATTACACTTTTACAAAACATATCTGAAGATCTGGTACTGCATATTGCCTGTAGAATGTACAATTGTGCCACAATGACCAGTAATGGTGGTATTTGCTGTACAAACAGCAGGTGCAACCTCATCTCAGATGCTGAATTCGGTTGGGATCTGGAGATCTGGCAAAGAAGGTGGAAGAAATTTTTTGAATGTTCTGAAAGGCATATAACACCAGCTTTGTAACATGTCAAGTCTTATATTGAATCACTAGAAGACATCCAGAATTTAATTTTTTTTTTAATATTTTACAAAATTGGTCTGACTCGACCTCATATACAGAAGTAATAAAAACACTGCTTAGGTTTTAAGTATTGTTAGCATTGTAGATGTTAATATAAAGCTTGGGACAGCGCGATTCTCTAAAATGCATGGCCCGCTTTTAAATTCGCTTTTATCCATAACCGTACGAGGTATGCTTTTGTTTTTGCAGTACTGGGGACCTCTAAGCCCTCTTAGAGAAAAAACGTCGCCGTGCCTCACTCTATTACAACAACCTTTATCCACTCGGTAAATACTCTGTAAGCTTTATGTCGCTTACGATGTGGACAAAATTGATCGAATTTCGTTCCTTTTGTTTTTTTCCTTCGTGCTTTTTTTCTTCTTTGTTTTTCGTGGCGCTGTACTACTTTAAGCAATTCCGGACAACTGAATGGCCGGTTATTTTCGGCATCCTCAGTCGTAGGGCACCATTTCGGACAGCAGTTGTACCAATTTCGAATCCGAATGCACTAGAATGAACAGTGAATGAAGGCGCTAAAGCCTGGAATCTCACTTTATGGTGTTTATGGATTGCATATATTTTAAGCTCACTTTGACTGTTTTTGGACTGAAAAACATGGATTTTCACTTCTAAAGCGACAACATTTATTCGAAAGAGACAATCAAGCCAAAGTCTAGACCTCACTCCATATTGCGCAGCATAATGTCTGAAAAACTAGACAGATGGTGCAAACAGCAAATTGGCGATTATAACTGTCAATTTGTTGCTTGCTGGACGAAAAACCAGTGTCCGGGAGAAAAAACCATGCTACCCACCTTTGAGACTGACTAACTCAGCTACGTTGAATTAAAGACCCATAAATATTCCATGAATCGCTGACGGAATTCAAACTCAAGTCCACCAGTGTAATACGTAATAACTGCGCTTCACGCGAAGGCTCGTTCTCAAATAAGACAATATATTTTTTTGCCAACGCTATTAATGAGATTCTTTATTCATCCAAAATGCATGAGAAAGATGGCAATCCAAAATGAATTTTCCTTCCTCAATTTCAGGATGTAATCCTTCACGAGCTATTCATCGCTGGTGTATAAATAAACAGAAAACAAGTTTTCATTTCTAAGCCTACGTATTTCATGAACTTTTTGAAACGTGAGCACAGCTATCTACTATTCTTAAAGTTGTCACTTTTAAGAAACGTATCTGACGTTCCAAGTTCGTTATTTCTTATATGCTTCATTTACAACCTTGAGAAAGGTTTTTCCCTATTTATATCCATTGCTTATATCTTTATGATTTACGATCGAGAACTTCCAGGCTTACTGTTCATTGTAATATGCGTCCTCTACGTTGAAATGCGTTTCCTATGAATATTTTATTTTAATCGGAACCATGTCTTTTCAGTCTCACTAGTACTTTACTAGAGTATTGATTTTTCAGTTTCTATATCTTCCTCAGTGTTGGTCGAGAAATATTATCCTTGGTTATCAATCATATTACATCGTATATCAAACGTACTACTGACAAGCGAATTGAGAGTTGCGTATAACCACAGAGCAAGCATATTTTCTAAGATGAAATGCCAAACTATGAGTATAGCATAAATTATACGTACGCTGACAATAAACAATTCTGGAAAGGGTGGACCTACATTGGTAGAGAAATGAAGCTGAAGTGATGCTTGGAATATGGATAAAACCAAGAAAAATGGTTTGTTCTTTTGATTTAGAAAGGAAAGTAGCCTTATTTGGGGAAAGTGAATGGTGTCTTACTTTCTTTTGATTGCAGTTGTAGTGGTGATAGAGAAGTTCGCTAACCTTAAAGGGGAAGAATTCTTTTGGGGGAATTTATATTTCTGTTTGCGTGGAATAGATTTTATTGTTGTTGTTGGGTTTTAGGAACATCAGCGACTAAGGCCATATTGCTCTGTATACTGTCTGTAAATTGGGTGTGGTCTGAGGTCGATTTTCTCTTTGGTGGACGAAAACCCTAGCTACCCTCACCTGAGACCGACTAACTCAGCCACTCTGTGAAAAAAGCCCATGAAAATTCCTAACGTCATCGACGGGATTCAAACTCGGGTTTTTTTTCATCCGGTATGGAGAGGACGTCGATTCTACCAACTGTGCTACCCACGAGGGCAATAGATTTTCAGCATAATTAGATAAACCCATGGTCTGCGAAAGTTTTCACGTAGTATCATTTCCTTAACAAGCGAATTTTTAAATTAATGATAAACGTGCATAACTGAAATCAGCAAGATATTATATTTGGTAAATCCAAAGCCTAATGGCACTCCACTTAACACTGTTATGTTGGATACTAAAGCTTTGATTCAGTGATTGCGTCCTAATATTTCAAGCAACCTTTCCCTCAATTTCGGTTGAAACTTTTGGAAAGTTTGCTTCCAGTTTCTTGGCTTCTGAACAAGGTGTATTTTATTGCTCTGGACTTTGTATTTTTCATATAATCTGGAGAAAGCTGGCTAGTGTCATTACAGTTAGGAAACAGTAACCTTTGGAGACGACAGTATAAGTTGACTATTAATAAAAAGATAGAACAGGATGTATTTCACACGGTAATTGTAGATGGTAGGGAAACAGTTTGTTGGAAGACAACTATTAAGGTTGTCATAGACAAGCTGTTTACTGAGGATTGTATAAGTAATGACACTCTTGATCAGCGTCAGATTAGAGCAGATAACAGAGCTTATGTCAATGATGAGGATCTCTCTTTTTAAAGCAGAGGCGTTACTTGTAGTCAGCAAACAGATAAACGTTGATAAAACTCCGGAGATTGATTTGATTGAGAACAACAGTATTTGTAAGTTATTAGAGATATATCCTCCAGTTTTGCTGAATATGTATACAAATGTTTATTGGAAGGTACATTTCCTGTTTTCTGGAAATGTGCCCTTCTGAAATTGTTGCGAAAACCAGGTAAAGAAAAACAAGCCCCAAGAGCTTTCAACCAATGTCTCAATCAACTTACCTAGGTAAGTTGATTGAGAGATTGATTTTCCAGCGATTAAGTGACTTTATGAATTCACATCACGTTGAGATGCCATTTCAGTATGGTTTTAGAAAATCCAACTCTACTGAGGACGCGATTAATGATTTTGTGCTTTACGTTAAAAATGCGGATAGTAAATATGTTCTTTCCTTGTTCATTGGCTTTGCAGAAGCTTTTGATTCAGTCTGGAATGAGAGTATTCTTTACTAAATAAGAGAGCTCCGTTGTCCAGGGAAAATATACCAAGTTGCAGTAAGCTACGGTATTTAACTTCAAGGCAGATAACAGTAAGAGCGCAGCATTCAATTTACAGGAAATTAGTGTCTAGGAGATGCCCGCAGGGATCTGTGTTGGGTCCCCTATTCTGCAATTTGGTTTAGAACCAATGGCTTAAATTGAGACAAACAGTTTGCCATAAAATAGCATTTATGGATGATCTGCTTATCTGTGCCTGGTAACTCAGGAAAGGTTGTTGAAGAGAAGGCTGAAATGGTTCTTCAGAGTCTAACATCATGGGCTATTGTAAATAAATTAACAGTTTCAGAAGAAAAAACAGCTATAATGCTAGTTAAAGGTCACCTTGACATCGATCGACCACCAAAAAGTTTGGTAAATTGTAAGCAAATTAAATTTGTTACCCAAACTAAGTATTTATGTAGCTTATTAGATGCTAGGTTAAATTGGTTCCCACTCGCATTATTTGATGAAGAAAATTAAGCTTTCTAGTGCAGCAGTAATGTGGATTTACAGATCGGAATGGGGGTTACGTAGATCAGTTTTAAATCTTTATAATACGGCAGTTTTTCTGCCAATAGTGACTTATGTATCATCAGCGTTGGTAACTTTTGTGAATAAGATTAAGTTTAAAGCTAAGTTAAATTCTATTCACAGAACAATGCTGTTGGCAATTCAGAGGATTTGCGGAACTGCGTCAACAAATCCCCTGCAGATATTAGCAGGCCACATGCCTTTAGATCTTTTTATAATATATACAGCTTTTTGTTACTGTATTAGGAAGCATAACAATTTCACATGTTTAAACATTGTATGTGACTTTAACAGTGATCCCAAGGTTTAAAAGCAAAGAATACATACTAAGTTAATGGAAATCTGGAAAGCCAGATGGACGGATAGTATTAACCGTGTGGTCACTAGATGTTTTATTCCAAATGCATTATTTAAACAGAATAAGTGTTTTTTTCCTAATATGGACACTTCTTTTTTTATTAATAGGGTCTTTGTATAGTAAATTATATTATTTCGGTTTGAATTCAAATCCTTATTGTGGCGTTGAAGAAACTTGGTGCCGTGTGTTATATGAGAATTACAGAGCTGCATTAAAGAGTGTAATTAGTGATTTGAGGTATAGAAATTAAAATAATTACTTGTCAGATTATAATAAGTTTTTTTGCTTTTCAAAGGTTTGCTATTTCTGTATTTCTAAAGAGAAGACAGTTATAAGTCTAGATATTTGTAAACTAACAATTGTTATTTATTTATTATTTTTTGTGCTGTCAGCGCAGACGGTGTAATAGACCCGGGTCTAGTTCCACATTCATAGGAACGGGCATCGGGTAGCAGTTATCCTAGGTGATGACTGCTCCCTGGTGGTCTCCCAACTGTGACATGCACATCTTCAATTGTGATAGCTACTTGGACATGACTAAACCACAGAAAAGGACCTTGCCTCTTGACCATGATTGTTGTGCCAAGTGGTGATCAATACCAGACTGTCTTGTCTGGTATCTTTTGATTCCCATTCCCTTCACCCACTCGCCTAGTGCAGTTTACTCCAACGAATAATTTTGAGGATGCCTTCCTCTATGTTTCATTATTTCTTACTATTCCCCCACTGCCTTTCATATTCCCCAATCTCTATCACTGAATGCTCAGACAATTAGACTTGTCAGAGAATAACGGGCAGCCTGGCTTACCTCCTAGCGGTGTGTACGGGCAACATGGGGTCCTGGGGCCTAAATCAGGACCACTACAACAAAACCCAACATAATATTCCTCATATACAAACACGACACCTTTGTCTGGCTTTTTCAGAGTAATATATACTTCACAAGAGTACTTATGGCGCAGTTGTTCGGTTCTGCTTATTATTGTCTTGTCATTATAATAGCTATTAATAATAAAATAAATATTAAAATGGTGTTTGTTTAAATTGATTCATTATTCTTGCAGAGAATTGGGCGTTACGGTTTTGTGCGAAAAGATGTTAAGCATTCGGCTGGAAAATAAGTTTGTTTTTATTTCTGTTCTTAGCTTTTTGAAATATGAATAGAAAAGTTAACTTCGGAAGGAAAATGTGACTTCGGTATAAAAATCCCATTGTTAGAAATTAATTCTGATATGCGAATAAAGTTTTTACCTTAGCATTATATGATAATGAGAAACATTTGCATAGAAATTGAAATTCTTATCTTCAGACATTAATTTTCTCCGGTTGTTAGAGCAAACATTAAAGTACTGAATTTGAAAATTTATCATGATGTGAGAGCAAAAAGAAAAGAGCATTTTAAATTAATGGCACCAGTGAAGACAAAAATGCGCCACACCTAAGTTAATTTCCGGAATAAACCTTGCATAGACAATATTAAGTAATAATAATAATAATTATAATTATTATTATTATTATTATTATTGCTCTTATATTATTTCTTCTTGATTGGGGATTCCCCCTCGTGACGGGTATTGCTACCAAGTACACAGGGTGGTTGTTGTTATGTCTGGTGTTATTGTTGGTCGAGGAACTCTCTGACTATCCTACAGGTGTTCAGGATTGCGGCTTTCTGGAGTTCCTTGTAGGTGTTCGCTGGGAGACCTATTGCTGCTAGGCTGTTATGTAGGGTCTTTGGCACGATTCCTGTGGTTGACACGATGATCGGGATGGTCGTTACTTGTTGCTTATGCCACATCTCTTTGTTTTCCTATCTTAGGTTCGTGTACTTCCTGATTTTTTCCTCATCGGTTTTCTGCAGGTTGCCAGTGTTGGGTACCGCTATGTCAATCAGGTAGGTAGCCTTTTCTTTCTTGTCCACAAGGGTTATGTCCGGTCTGTTGTGTGGGATTGTATTATCCGTTATTATGGCGCGGTCCCAGTACAGTTTGTGGGTTGGGGTCTCTAGTACTGCCTGGGTTTCGTATTTGTAGTACGATACACTTTCTTCGATCAACTGGTATCCTTGTTAGCTTCTGATGTATTGACCTGGTTACCTGGTCGTGTCTATGAGTGCACTCAGTCTGGGTGATCACCTTGCATCCCGCGGTGATATAGTGGATCGTTTTTGAGGCCAGATGGCATCGTCCACATGTGTCATTGGACACTCGGACACATCGAGCTCTTTGGCGATGTATTTTCTATAGTTTCTGGTGTTGATTACCTGGTCTTGGATGGCGAGCATGAATCCTTCAGTCGCGGGGAAGAGCGTCCCGCTCGTGAGCCATGCATTGAAAGCAAATTTATCTATATTATCTTAGCATTAGTAGAGGCATTTGATGCAAGTAAGCAAACTTATGCAGCATCAGCCAAAAAAAAAAAAAAAAAAACACTCCCATTTCACCCCTCCGTTCGTTCGAAATACCTGTCCAGCTGAGCCTTATTTTTATTTAGGCTATCAACTTCCACAACAAGGGACGGAAGTCTGTTCCACCCGCTGGCTTAAGGCAAATTTCCGCACATCTATTCTACATCTGTCTTTCCTCAATTTGAATTTATGCCCTCTCAGGTGATTATTCTGAGCATGAGGGAGGAAGAATTCCATCGGCATTGAGCATGCTCATGCAATTCAAGGCTTTATACACCTCTATCAGATCACCTCGCCGGTGGCTAGTCTCCAGACACTGTATTTTGCAAAACTCAAACCTTTTTTCGTAAGAGCAACCCCTTGTTCCATTCACTAATCTTGTTGCCCTTCTCTGTGCTCGTTCCAGCAGCTCTACATCCTTCTTGAAATGAGGCCTCCAGACCTGTATACAGTACTCAAGGTGTGGCCTGACCATTGCCTTATACAAGGGAATAATCACCTCCTTATCCTTGCCAGAAAAATTCCTGTATATCATTGACAAGACACCATGAGCTACTCTTGCAGCCCATCTGCACTGCTCAGAGAACTTCATATCTGCCTGCACAATTACCCCCAGGTCCTTTTCATTCTCTACCACTGTCAGTGTAGTACCACAGAGTTGATACGTTGCTCTGAGGTTTATGTAGTACTTTACATTTGTAGTACTTTACATTTGTCAATGTTAAACTTCATTTGCCACCTCTCAACCCTTCCAGATCCTGTTGCAGCAGCATAGCGTCAGTAGTGTCCTTAACAACCCTGCCAACCTTTGTATCGTCTGCAAACTTGGACATTAAGCTTGATATAGCATCATCAATATCATTTATAAATACAGAAAACAATAATGGACCCAACGCTGAACCCTAAGGGACTCCACTAATAACATAAGTCCACGATGAGCAGTGTCCATTGATTACCACTGTCTTCTCCCCCTTAACCATCCCTTTATCAATAGCTGCAATTTGCCTCCAATGCCACACCGCTCCAATTTGTGCAGCAGGCTTCCATGTGCAACAGTATCAAAAGCCTTTCTAAGATCCAAGTATATAATATCAAAGTTATTCCCTGCATCCAGTTCTTTTGTGACTGCATCATAGTATCCAATAAAATTGGTCAGGCAAGACTTTCCCTTAACAAAACCATGCTGTGTCCGAGCTATAACTGAAGTCTTGTCTAGATGATCCTGCAGTGCTTCTTGAACCAGTGCCTCCATTAATTTTCCTGGAACAGAAGTTAAATTCACAAGTCTATAATGACTTGTGTCAGTCTTTGTCCTCCTTTGTGAATTGGGGTCACATTTGCACATCTCCAGTCTATGGGTACCTCCCCTGAGTCCAAAGAAGCTCTCATAATTATGGCTAAGGGTTTGCTTACTTCCTTTGCTGCCTCCTTTAATATAACTGGATAGATCCCATCCACCCCGGGTGCCTTTCTTGTGTTTATCTTCAACAGTTTCTCCTCCACTTTCCTCTCAGTTATTACAAAATCATCTAGCTCACTGCCAGAATTTACTTCACCTCTGGCATTCCCCTTCCTGAATAACTCCTCATGTGTAAATGTAGATGCAAAATACTCGTTTAGTTTGTTAGCCACCTGAGCAGGATCCTGAACTGTTGAACCATCAGTATCCAGTGGACCAATCTGATTCGTCCCTTTCCATCTAGAGTTTACATAGGTAAAGAACTCTTTTCTGATTTTCTTTGCATCCTTTGCCAAGGATTTCTCATAATCTGCCTTTGACTGCCTAATCTCCTTTGTGACTTGATTACAGACCAGCTTATATCTGTCATAGGCTTCCATGTCACCAATTAATTTATATGTATTCCATGCATTTTCCTTCTCTGCCATATGTCTCATTAGTTCATCTGACATCCACGTAGGCCTAAACCTTGAACAATATTTCTTAGTTGGTATGTAAAGCCTAGTAGCTTCCAAAATTAATTCCTTGAATGCTTCCCATTGTGAATTTGCTGTTGGTAACATCATCAGTTGGTCCCACCGTATAGAATTTAAATACTGTCTCAGACTACCGTAGTTGCCTTTACGAAAGCGAAAACCCTTCCCTTTACCCCGAAAACCCCTGATTGTAGTTACCTCTTTGAGTAAATCCCACTTCAACACACTGTGATCACTGCCACCTAGTGGTTCCTTTATCTGCAGATTCTTAATGCATGAAGAATCACTACTGATAATCAGATCAAGAGTATTACTCCCTCTAGTTGCCTCCGGAACATGCTGGTGTAGAAAACAATCATCCAATAAATCCACAAAAGCCTTGCTAGTGTGTGAGTGACCAACCCACAAATTCCAGTCAATATCTGGGAAATTAAAATCCCCCATTAGCATTACGAGAGTTTATTTGACGTTTGAGAGTTTATTTTATCACAATTAGTTTTACTGTTATAAGACCCATTATAAGACTCTCTGATTTACTGGCCCACTATTTCCTTGTACAATTTCTTATTATACTCATCAGAGTCATTAGGCCTATAGCACATTCCTACTCTCAATTTTGATCTCCCAATGCTTATGTCACACCAAACTGACTCGACACTGCACTGCACTGTCCAGCCAATGTGCAATCAGACAAGATGGCGATATCCAAAATAGAAAAAGAGTGGAAGTAAGTGGAGAAGAATTCGAAGGAATGGACCCCACAATGACCCACACCATACCACAGCAGAGACCGAACAGAATCCTTTAGCAAGGCACGCACCGCCTCACCACTCCAATACGCGAATAGTACCAGATTATCTCAGCAACAAAGAAGTAACACTTACATTCACAGAGCCATTTACTGAGATGCTATAGCAGCTACCAAGATGAACGAAAGGGAAACCAGAGAATACAACACAAGAAACAAGGAATAACCAACCTGGGAAAGAAGGCTACACCAGAACACAGACCAGATAAGAATGAAAATAAGCCAAATTACCAAGTGATAACAGAAGTAAGAAACTGATCAGAAAAAGGAAAGTCATCCTCAAGAAAGATTACATCCACAAACTCAAACTATTATATTAGGGCCACCCATCATTTCTTATATATGCCCGTATATGTGTTATGTTTGTAAATTGGCTGTGTTCTCTGGTCGATTTGCCTGTTTTGCTGGACGAAAAAACCTCAGTTTTTGGGGAAAAAACCTTTGCTGTCTACGCTTGAGACCGACTAACTCAGCCACGGAGTGAAAAGAGCCCATTAAAGTTCCTCGCATCATCGACGGGATTCGAGCCCGGGCCTTTCCACCCGGTTAGGGGAGGACGGTGACGATACCACTGTGCTACCCGCGCAGACTACATTCACAGGAAACATGAGACCACAGGAACAAAGAATGCCTTAACACCCTCAAGCAGAAACTTCTGAAACTCAGCAAAAGACTTCGCTGTTATAGGGAGAGTGGCCAGCTTAAAACAGTCAACAGGATATTTGATGAAAACCAGAGGGCGGTCTACAGGAAAATCGGACAAGAGGGGAAGGAAGGCAATGGGCACTCCAACCTTCTAGTTGGTGGGGGGGGTTCCCTTGCCTCGGACCCGATTTCCCCAGAAATCTCTGGAGCAGCAAAGTCAGCCAGTTACCCAGAGGGCATAGCCGTTACTGCTGCGCCCTCTGGATAGATCTAGAAAGGAAAAAAACAAAGAACTTTCAAGAGCTGACAGAATGGGAGATTCGGGGTGATGAAGTACAATAGTCGATAAGGAAGTCCTACAACTGGCGAACTCCAGGAACACACAACATCCACAAACATTGGTACAAGAAATTCAGCTGCACACACAGGCGCATATAGCAGAGCAGTTCGCCAGATATAAAAGCATCCTGACACAATTTCAGAGTCTCAGACACAATGAATCACCTACCTGAAGGCAAAGGACAATGACACTACAAGCCCGGTAAAACTCAAATAAATTACTTATCTCCAACAGTGTGCAAGATACTGACCAGCTGTATAACTAAAAAGATCTCAAACAATTTGGAAAGCGAGAAAATCATGGCCGAGCAGCAGAAGGAATGTAGGCAGATCAGCAGAGGATGCAAGTAGCAATTGACCATTGACTCTGCAGTTATGGAGCAAGCCTACAAGAAGCACCGTAACGTGTACACGGCCTACATTGGCAACCGCAAGTCCATCGACACGGTGCCCCATAGCTGACTAATAGAGATACTGAAAATCTACAAAGCCAACCCGACACTGACACACTTGTTAGAAGCAACCACGGTAAAATGGAGGACCACATTCAAGGTCGAGAACATCACAATAAGATCAATACCCATCAGAAAATGAATCTTTGAGGGAGATGCCCTGAGCCCGCTATGGTTCTATCTAGCAACCAATCCGCTGCATGCCATGCTTAATAACAGTAAGTACGGATATACCCTAAAAGAAGGGGGGAAAGAACCTATACACTCTCTCTCACCTGATGTACATGGATGATATCAAAATCTACGCCTCGCCCGAGAATCAACTTCAACAGCTACTCTCAATCACTGAAGAGTTCAGCACTGACATCAGGAAGCTAACTGGCCCTAACAAATGCAAGACCCATGGATTGCATTAAGGACGTCCAGTCTGAGGAAACTCTCAGCTGAAGACCGGTGAGGAGACTGAAGCCATGACAGAGGGAGAGACATGCAAATATCTTGGGGAAGATGTAGTCCCACCAATTAGAACACAAGGAGATCATGGCCTACCTGACTGAGAAACTCTATCAGACTGAGAAGCCTGAAATAATCGAAGTTGAATAGCAGGAACATAGTCACAGCCATAAACACTTACACAGTCCCACTACTAACGTACTCTTTCGAGTTCACAGATTTCAACGATACCGAGCTGGGGGAAATGATGAGATCGATGAAGATAATGATGACAAAGAGCCCTAACACCACCCGATGTGGGCCGTCGAGAGACTAAACATAGCCCGTAAAGAAGAGTGAAGGTGATTGATTGATCTCATTGAACAAGAGCAGAAGGCGAGTAACAACCTGCGCGATTATTTCCAGGAAAACAAGATGCAAATCTACCCAGCCATAAGAAAGGTAGACGAACGGCGCACATCACTCAACCTTAACAAGGAGACAACAATAGAACAGAACGAAGAAATAAAGACAAAGATCGGCGAAGAAGACTTCTGATGGAAGACACAATAATGACCTCCAATAAGACTACACAGATAAGATGGCTTCCAACGATTGGCTCACGAAAGGTCGACTTTTCCCCAAAACCAAAGGATTCACGCTCACCATCCAAGAATAAGTAACCAACACTGGGAACAACAGGAATCCCAAGTACACGTGTAAAATAGTAAAAGTTTATCAACCAAAAGTAAAAATAATTATTTAAATAATTACTATTTAAATATAATAATAATAATATTTATTATAATATTATTATCATTTTGTTTATCGAGACTTGAGCTTTGTTTCAATAGTGCTCATATTACGTGAATGAAGGAAATAGTCAAATCATCAGCGTATAAATACGTTTCCAGTTTTGGGAATATTTTGGGTCATGTTGTTTAATTTGATTGTAAAGAACGTGGGCCCTCAAAACTGATCATTGAGGGACACCTTGTTAAACATAAGTCCGAGAGCGGAATTTAAAGGCTCTCTACTGAAGAAAATTCAGGATTAGGAGACTGAGATGACCCCACAAGCTCAGAGTGCTAGATCATTTAGAAAACACCGCATCTCCAAGTGGTGATGCTTTACAAGGAAAATGGCAACTATTCCCACGTGGGATTTAACATACGGATTGGACTGTATATACTGGAACCTTATCTAAATATTCAGCTTTGGTGGTAGCGAGCAGCTGTAGGATTTTTCCTTTTGGTATTAGATTCTTTTTCCACTTCAAAAGCTATAGATAATATTTCAGGCCAAGTTCCAGGATTGAGAAGGAAAATTCGGAGTAATTCAGATTCTGTCTTTATATGTAAGGTTTAAACTTTGTAAGAGTTGAGTATTAAACGACTATTGGGTATTATTTGTCATAGTGACAACGTGACATAATACTGCCTAGGTGGGACGTTTAGGCAGAGCTAGGACTTCTATGGGGATATTAACATCAGCCATTGTGGGTACCTAAAAGAATGGTGTCTCTCAGGAATCTCATATGTTTGAGCTATACATTAAGGATGTGCCATCATTGAAAGGTCATACAGGTGTAACATTTTTGGTATTCGCCGATGATTGATTCTTTCAATCATAATATTTTAATCAGTCGTTTTTAGATTGCGTGATCTTTGTGCAAGTGTAAGGTACTGGAAATCTAGGAAGAAGCACGTTTGTCTAAGAAGACTGTTTAATCAAGAAAAAAATCCTATCTTATCTAAAGACCAAACTTTGAATCCCACACTCCCATCACACAGCAAATAAAAGAACTCAACAAATTTTATTAGAAAGAATTTCTTATTTAAAGAGATATCTTTCCAATAATTGCTCATCCACTGGAAATAAGTTCGTGATATTTTTCTTCTATAAAAAGCGAAATTTCGATTGTTCTACCTCATTTCAGCTTCGCATTTTTCGTATCCACTGCTGTAAAGCAGTTCTGTCAGAAATAATTTAGGTTTCAGAGTAATAGGAATAGTTCTGTAAAGTATGAAATATATCTGATAGAACTACGAAAGCATCCGGACCAATAAGCAACTATAATGATATGTTGCATTATTGATCACAGGCTTTGAAGATTGGATGTAGAAGATTATAGTACTAAATCAACCTCGTTGAATCTTTTTGTAATGTTCTCATAACGGCTAAAATTGGATGGCTTCAACGGCTGATTTACATTTTAGTTTGGAATTTATAAGTATCCATAAAAATAAAAAAAAATAAGTTTAAAAAAGAGAGTTTTGCTGTTGTATTTATTTTTTGAAATAATCAATTTTCCTGAAAGACATTATAGTTGAACAAACTAAATGGCAGAAAAGAAAGACGCATGAGAAATTATCACCGAGCCCTGAAGCATTCAGTAAATATAAATTAATCTGTAATGAAGTTACTCAGAGGTATGCTAAGGCAGATTACACGTCCTTAATTAAGAGTGCATAGAACAACAACAACAACAACAAGGAATTCCTCGCTTATGTTAGTAAAAAACGGAGAGAAATCAAAAGCAAATTAGCATTAAGAGGATCAGCCAAAACAAAAAGAAAAAACGCGACACTTCCCATTTCACCTATTCATTCCCTCCAATAGATTGTCTAGTTCACTGAAATTATTATTTAAGCTATCAACTTCCAAAACAATAGATGGAAGTTTGTTCCAGCAATCAACCATCCCCTGAATAAAGGAAACTTCCGCACATCTATTCTGCAACGGTCCTTTATCAATTTGAATTTGTGCCCTCTCATGTGATTAGTCTGAGCAAGAGAAAGAATCCCACCAGCATGGAGCTTGCTCAATCCATTCAAAGCCTTAAACACCTCAGTCAGATTACCTCACACTTGCCTAGTCTCCAGACGTTGCAATTTGCAGAACTGAAGACTTTCTTGGTAAGAGAAGCTCTTTCTTCCACTCACCCATTCGTTGTGCTTCTCTTTACTCACTCCACTTCTCTTCACTCATTCTACATCCTTCCTAAAAGGAGAACTACAGACCTGTATGCAGTAATCAAGGTGTGGCCTGCCCACTGCTTCATATAATAGGATAATCACCTCCTTATTCCTGATAGCAAAATTCCTGTATATCATTGACAAGACACCTTCAGCTATCCTAGCAGCCTATCTGCATTGAGCAGAGACCTTCATATCCGACTACACAATTATCCACAAGTCTTTAATTTTCCACTACCCTGAGTGTAGTATCACATGGTATGGTATGGTATGTTATGTTACTCTGGGATCACTGCTACTAACATGCATAACTTTCCATTTATCAATGTTAAACTTCAATTGCCATTTCTCATTCCATCTGCTTAAGTTTTATAAATCTTTTTGCAGTATGATACCATCATTCCTGTCGTTAACCACCCTACCAACCTTTGCATCATCTGCAAACTTGCACTTGAATCCTGATATACCTCCATTAATACCAGTGATAAATATACCAAACAACAATGGGCCAAACACCGAACCTTGGGGGCTGGAATAGTACCTTTCTTTTTTTTTTTCAATAACTTCATCAGTCTAAAAGAAAGTAAGCGTTCAAAAACCTTCCCCTGCACAGATAGTAAGGTAATAAGAACGTGAAGAGTCAAGGGATTTAGCAGGTTTTAGCAACTTCCAAAAAGTGGGAAACGAACCATGAAGAAGACACAGAATCAAAATGTCTAGCCAGACTGAAAAATGTTTAATAATAAATTTACCTTCAAAGCGTCGACATCTGGACATGGACTTGGGATGGATCTTCGAAACAGCTGCTTTGGCATCATCACAAGTAAAAATTTTAGAAGAACAATCAGTACGATGGCTAGAGTTTTGTCCGATCTGCTGATATAAAGGGTTATCAGAAGAAAAAAAGTCTAAAATGCTATTCACAATGTCATGCCAAGAAAGAGATTCAGTATCGAGATGTATAGCAGTATTATATAAAGTTAGTGAGTTCAGTTTATTCCTTGATGAGGTTTTCTTGAAAGACCTTTGGAGACTTATTTAAAATAAGTCTTCAAAGGTCACTATTTTCAGAATCACAGAAACAAGCTTTTGCCATGATGAGATTTCAACATTTAATAAAAGTATAAAAATGATTTATGGGATGTCCCTGTCGATTGCAGATGTGCAAGAAGCCTATCTCTTATTCACAAGGGCGACTCAAAAGATGAAATAAGCAATTATAGAGATGTCAGTTTGATTTCTGTGTCAAGAAAGATTATGGAAATATTAGTTAAGGATACAATACAAGACCATCTAGACAGGTATGCAATTATATGTGAATCACAACATGGCTTGCTGAGGTCATATCGTGACTGACTCATCTGGCTGGTTTGAAGTTGCCACTAAAAAATTAGATTGAAGGTTTTGACGATAATTAGTAGGGATTTTCGGATCCTTTCATGGCTCCGCAAAGGCAAGAACAATTTCCATGCGCCAGGCATCCGGAAACTGCTCTTCAGTATAGATTTTCTTAAATAAAAGGAGCAGGTGATCCATAGATGTTGGTGAAATGTGCTTAATCATTTCATAATGGATGCCATCTGGTTCAAATGCAGTACTATGAATAATGGGATGGATAAATTTATAGAGAGCAGAGAGCAACAATAAATGGCCACTGCTCTGCATGGAATAATATTATGAAAGGACTCATGCGGTTCTGTTCTTGGTCCCTTACTGTTTCTAATATTTATTAGTGATAATGATGTAGGTGTTTCAAGTTTAATGTATAAATTTTGTGATAATACAAAAGTGGACAGCGTAATTGATGACAGCAATCAGGGTATGCTACTTCAAACAGACAGATAAATTATTTAGATGGGATGAGAAATAGCAGCTGCAGATTAACGCTGGAAAACGAAAGCCCTTGCATCTAGATCGCTGTAATTTTAGAGTAACATACCAATTGGGTACCATTAAACTCGACATTGCACGTAATGAAGAGGACTTGGGACTAAACGCTACCAGAGACCATGGGATTCTGTCAATGATATATAGGAACGTTGCCAATAGAAATAAGGAGGTGATTATTTCCTTATATAATGATATGGGTAGGCCGCATCTTGAATATTGCGTACAGGCTTAGATATCCTATTTTAGGAAAGATGTGTACCTCTTTGAGAGAATACAGAGAGGACCACGAGATTGGTTGAGAACACAGAGAAGGAGTGTTAACAAGAAAGACTTGGGTTTAAGGGATTTAAGGAAAACCAAGTTTCCCTTAGGTCTAAGGGAAACCAAGTGTCTGGTGGTGTGATGACCTTTCAGAGGATTGAGTAAACTAACGAACTTGCGTATGTCATGTAACTAAGCGGAAAAAATTCGCTGAGTCGCATGGCATACGCAAGGTGACGTGTTTCTATTTCTAAAATGTTTCCGCTTTATTCATTATCACATGTTCGAATAGGTTCATCAATACTAAGAAGTCACTGACCATACTTAAAGGACACCCTTTCACTTCGTCAAAGAATTGCACATCCGCAATCGCTTAATTCAGAATTGGGTTAGGACGCCGAAGTAGTTAAGTCAGGGATTTCACAATTGCATTGATGGGTTTTCGCACGTTAATGCTAAGAAAGGAGAAGACATAAGCAGCATGTTCGGGATAATACTTTACTTGCCATTTATTGCAATGGGCTTCTTTAAAGAGTTTAATTAGCATGCCTTTGTCTCTTGGCTGGGAAAATTAATTCTCAGTAGTTTAGTTCCTTTTATCCTTAATACTGAAATTTATTACGAGGAAAAGGTGCAAAGGCGGAAACATTATCTTCTCTATTTATCAGAAAGTCTTAACTTCCAAGCTGCCCCTTTCACCTACTAATTCAGGCTATGCTCCACGCTGTTTGTGGATTAATAGTACTCTTCAACCTGTTTCTATGTAGCTAGATCCGAGTTGATGTATTTAATCAGCTTATATACTGAAAGCTGGTTTCCATCAGACAGAATAACGTATGTGCTTGTTCTTCCCTCCCTAATGGCTTATATTTATTCATGAAAGTGAGGAAAGTTTTGCGGCTCACAGGAATCAGAGGTTTACTTATGCTTCGTTAATCAGGAAGAGGAGGGAATGGATCGTCCATAAAACCGAAAATCCTACAGAGAGGCATTTATCTGTAAAAAAAACCTCTTAATTCAGAGTAAGTGGGAGAGGAAGTCAAATGAAAAAGGAGATTTTTATTATCTAAATTTAAAATACGCACCAAGATGAGTACATTAAGGATATATACCAATGCTTCTATTAAATAATTGGGCATAGTGGCTGTCCTGTATGGCGTCCTCAGTGCCGGGTACGTCCAAGCTAACGAAACTCAAGAGGTGTAGATCAACTATATGTCATACCCACGTACAAATGGAGAAATCGTTACTGTGAAGGAAGAAAAACTCTGCAGAATGATCCTTGCCCCGCGTAAATCCACAGTTTTTGCCTACAGCAGTTGCCACAGGAGAATATGCTTCTATGGGCGGACATTGTCATCAGGAGGAATCGATGTACGACAGTTGATGACGCAACCAGGAAACTGGATATGTGTCATGGGTCCGCCTTCACCATCATCCACGACAGATCAATATAAGGACTCGGCAAATCGTTCCCAAGTGTCTCAAAGATGAAGAGAAATGTGTGGTAGGTTTTTGGGCCAAAATTCTTAAAAACAAGCAAACTGGTCAATTAAAATTAATATTGCCGATGTTAAATTAAGGTCCTTAATGGCTCGATACTGTGTTACTCACTGATATCCGTTTTTTCGTATTTAATCTCTATTAAAAATCTAAAAGTGAATACAGTATTTTAAAATTAATTTGCTTGGAAGGTGAATGCTCCAATTCTTCTAGAAAAAATGTGAAGGGGTATAGGAGCGAAATAAGCGGACTGCTACTATTCAGTGATAAACCTAAGATTGATAGGAGAAAAGAGCACAGCGCATGTCAACAGAACAGGATGTATTTTCCATTTTATCTTAGCCAATTTGTATATTCTCGACTAACTTGACAGGAAGCTTTGCAGGATGGCGTTTCATCCTATCAATTCAAAGGGTTAAATTCCTTGGTGTTTTCTCTCATCAATAAGACCTGATAAATAAATTCCAGCTGCGCAAATACATCGCTTGGATGATCTAAACAGTTAAATGAATACTTCAGTTTCAACATACCTTTCATTTCAGCTTCCTCTCTACGTTCAAGACTATGAAGCCAATAATGTGCTCTCATCAGCCAACAGGCTACGTGACCAGATGCGAAGGGCGATCAAAGGGATTCATTTCTAATTAATTCCTTTGATCACCATTTATAGAAAATTCTAAATTCGAGATAGGATGTAGATAGACTTCTACAGATTAATTATTAGTTGGATGTGAAGATTGGCATAGTCGTCAATTGTGCAAAAGAGAAAGGAAAAGGAAGACCTGGGACATTTAGGCTCGCGTGACACTGTTTTATACGAACCCACCCAATATACATAAACATGGTACTGCTTCATACGATGAATATGAGAGCTAGAAATTGGATACCTTTGCATTCATATTTGAATACAAAAAACAGAAAATAAATTCGACAGCATCAAAGAAATGGTATAATGGAGCCTAAATGGCAGCCGCATTGAACAGGTATATTTCAAATTTGAAACCAGTTCAATTAATTAAAAGCGTGATGTTTCTTTTATCTATTCTGTACTCTTCGCTTTTATTCTTTTTAAATCTATGATTATACTATTAGACCATTTTATGTAACCCTAAGGCCCTATTAAAATTATTATTACCATACTGCATACTGATCTTCACGGAAACAGATAACCACTTATCGTTGTAGAAGCTGATATTGCAGATAAGCATCAATTAGATCCTTACCTTCCCAAGAAGGTTCGGTGAAGGGGGTCGCCTGTCTTTAGTAATGGAAGCAAACTTGATCCAAGATTTTCTGTGTCACTGGACGATCTTCACTTTTGGTGTCGTGAATTAACGAGATTAACAGTAGTGGGAGATTTGCAAAATTCACTCCAGGCTTCAATCTTTGATTTGGCCAGCTAAACTTTAGTTGTTGATGTGCAGTGACATAAAAAATTGTTGATACTTTTCCGTGCGTATTTTTATCTGTATTTAATATCGATTGACTTAACTGAAATGAGTTTAGGCCCACTAATTAAATCAATCACTTATATAGTCCTAATAACTTCTCCTGGAATTTCGATGAAATTGATTTTTCATTAAGATTATGTAACTTGTTCTGTTCATAAGACAATTTGCTCACTTTGCGTTATCTAAGAAGCTAATTCATTATAAAGTGAAAAATACCTTACACTCTCTGATTATAAAATGTTTAGGTGTTTTCCATATTTATGCGTAACACCCTATTGTATTCATAGTGTCTGTTCGTCCACATGTAATAACTCAACTCCCAATGGACATCTTTTCAGGAATATTTCTATTTGGATCTTTTAGAAAGAATTGTCGAGCAGTCACAGATTTTATTAAACTCAATTAAATAGAAATACAGTAAGTATTATTTATTTCTCTATGTTGCAGTTGAAGCATTGCATATTATGTGTTTGCCGTGGGCTGATTGGAAGAATGAATGAAAAATACGGTGGTTGGGAAAAAAAGAAATGTCTGACCTCGATTGGCGCTTAAAAGTCTTTGCCTCTTTAAGTCGTATTTATGTTACATAAATACCTAATGCATTTTCTTACTGTATTAATCGCAGCAGAAACGTTGAATACGCGTTATATATTTGAATATTTATTAAAATCTAGGAAGAAACGAGTGAAATGCATTACTAAAACAATGAAAGAATACTAGGATTGTTTAATTCATTAAATCCCACAGCCTGAACTTCATTCACTGTGATTAGAATGTGATTAGATTAGAATCACAAAACGTGGAGTGTGCCCTTTTATTTAACAATGAAGGGAAGGTACCAGGTCCTTGTTTTCAGATCAAATGAAAACAATCTGGCGTATGTTGAATTGAGATTTTTTAGTGAAGAGCAAATGGAGATTACCCGACATGGATCTATGCTTATAACGTTTTAACTTTACTTTTCTCGATCTCTTGACAACGGTTTCAATCTCTAAAAATTTTAACCTATCAACAGCTAATTGTTTAAATTATTCAGCCATTTCTTCAACTCCTTCTGATATTACCATGTCTTGAGTTTTCCTTCATCTCTTTAACGATAATGTCTTGCAATTCGCAGGCGTAATTGCACTATTAGAGCCGTCATGAAATGATATCCTTAAAATGCCAAGGATTGTTAGCCTTTCACAGCCTCCAACAATTTGCATGTCTCAAAACACGTGCTGTAGATTGATTTCCATTAGATATTCGGAATTTGCATGAATTTCGAATATGTATGGAAACAATTTTATTAATCGCTTTATTTAATGAAAATACTTTATTATACATTAAAGAAGTGCTTTATCTTAATTTATTCCACCAGTGTACGCTACCTTCTTTGGAGTGTAACGATTACTACTTAATATCGAGTTGAACTCCCATGATCTCCCTGACTGGCTTGCAGAGATCGTGGCATGGATGCCACAAGGCTCTTCAACACAACTGGAGATGTGTATCACAATTCCATAACTAGCATCCCAGAATTTACCACATTGGAGAGAGGGGTATATTCACTCCTAATAGCCCTGAGTTCGAGTCCTACCAATGACGTGAGGAATTTTCAGGCCTTTTTCACAACGTCTGACTCTTAGTCGGTCTCAGGCGAGGGTAGCACGGTTTTTTCCCCGAAAACTCGGGGTTTTTTTCCAGAAAACAGAAAATCAACCATAGGACACACAATTCACAGACAGTATACGTGTAGAAATATTGCCTTAGTCGCCGATGCTTCTTTAAATCTGCTAATAAAAACAACAATAACAGCAACCTCATCGAATATCGTACGTCGATGTTCGATGAGGTCAGGAGGGAATGATGGTCATTAATCTGCTCTGATAATCTATCGTATGAAGAGCACGTCGAATGGTTCTGCTGAAAAGTATCCTGGACTGCCCCACAATGTATTTTGTAGTCAGGTCGGTACACACCTTCCACTGCACTCATCACTCACCCCTCTCATCCACCAATGGTTTCGCACCTCAGGTTTTTTTGCAATTTGGTTGTTTTTCCCCTTGTCTGCCACTCCTGGTACAGTTTCACAAGGTAGCAGAAATTTTAGATGCACCCAATGTTAGGTTTTATCAGATCATCTGATATTCTATGGCGCAATTAACGAACTTAAGTAGTTCATTGATGAAGTCTCGTTATCAATAATTTTGATGTATGTTCCGATATATTTATTCGAGTAAAAGTCAAAGTACACAACTTTGTAGCAAAAGGAAAATGAAACAAAATACGGGGAACATAAATCCATAAATCCCTGAAACTTCAAAGACATCATGTTCACGCGCTCTAACCATATTTCCTTTGTTCAAAGTCCCCAAGAACATCGGAAGTGAGATTAATAAAGAACAGACTGCAGAAATTAATTAAGCGGTCCTGATTACTAAAGCATACAGAAGTAGGAAGCCGTAATGAGCATTGCGTAACGGATTTAATCACAAAGAAGGGGGACTGCAATCAGTTTCATCTGTACCAAAGATATGAAGAATAGAAAATTACTTAAAAGGAAGTAATTAATATAGTTGTAGATATACCTTGGAATGTATAGAATTAGATATCCTCCATTTTCATCTCACTGATTTAACCACTACATTCTCCATTACATTTGGGCAAAAATTACAGCATTTCAACAATTCAAGCACCGAATTCTCATTTTGTGGAACTTTCCACTCGAGGGCGCGCACGTAATTAAAACGTTTTCTAAATGGTAAGTGAGGACAAATGGTACCTAAATTTTAAAGTATGCTGGCAGGGCTCACACTGAATTGCAGGAGCAAGTCTCAGTAGAGATCTAACCCGATGTTTTTATCTTAACTTTAGGCGCATAAGAAAATTACGCAGATGTCTTTGGAACTTGTAAAAAAAAACACTAAGGTACGCGATCGAACTCTTTATTCTTCTAACACTGTCGGTAACGATTTTTTTTAAAGTTTCGTGGAAAAGAATGAAGAACGGAAAGTCTTAAAGAAAAAGAATTTACCGAAGAAGAAAGAAACTTTAACGTTAATGAGGTCCTTGATGAAGTTCAGTTTGTAGTTGAAAAAACAAATATTTGCTTTGGTAGATCACACTTCAAGAGTGTCTTGCAACAGGTATTGTACTACGAATGGAGCGGTATTTCGACCAAAATGAATCAAATAAGATTTATAACGAAAGAAAATTTATAGAATGTGTGTACAATGTCCCAGAAATTCAATCCAATCCTAAGCTTTGATTGTGATCATTCCTTTATAGATTCAAAGTCCAGTAGGTTTAAAATTCGAATCTTTCAGATTAAGACAGATTTTAATTAAATGGATGATCGTGTAGAGTGAAAAAGGCAAAAGCAGTAAGTTCGGCCATTATACTTGACTTTTTCGTTTTTGTTTGGGGTTTGTTCGCTTATGAGAAGCGAAGGCTAGGTGCCAAAATAAATAAATAACTTAATAATAACAATAATACAATACAAAACAAATCTGTATTGCTTCTGAAATATACAGCATAATTAACTCAACTAAGTAAAAAAGATTCCTTATCAACAAGTTATAGTTAGATTCTCCTATGGATGTTTATTCAAACGTAAAACCTAATGATATCCCTAGAACTTTGCAAATTAATAAGAATTAGTTAAATTCGCCAAATTAGCAGGGGGAGGTTTCATAAGCAATTTCTATTTAATACATATAACACGTTAAAGAAAGGGGAAAAAAGAAGGAGAAAAGAAAAACATCTGAGTATCATTCTTCCACCAACCAGTCACATTTATAATAATAATAATTATGTCTATCATGCTAGACAACAGCTTCCAAGGTAGACATGCTAGACATTGTCGAGCAGGTCTACCAGGCCCAACAATAGACATACCCTTAAAGAAGGGAGGAAGAATCTCCACACCCTCTCTTATATAATGTACAGAGACGACATCAAACTCTATGCAACAGAGAATCAACTCCAACAGCTACCCCACATCACTGAAGTGTTCAGTTCTAACATCAGGATCGAATTTGGACTAGAAAAATGCAAGACCCATGGATTGCATCAAGGAAATCCAGTCGGCCGAAACTACCAACTGAATCCCGGTGAA
The DNA here is from genome assembly GCF_048544385.1 of Mastigoproctus giganteus. Taxonomy (NCBI): domain Eukaryota; kingdom Metazoa; phylum Arthropoda; class Arachnida; order Uropygi; family Thelyphonidae; genus Mastigoproctus; species Mastigoproctus giganteus. Next base: position 62,016,550 of record NC_143582.1, read on the forward strand.
GAGATTGAAGCCATTACAGAGGGAGAGATCTACAAATATCTAGTAATGATGCAGGTTCAGTTAGAGCATGAGATCTAGGCCCGCCTGACTAAAAAGTACCATCAGAGACTGAGGAGCCTGCTAAAAGGGAAACTGAATAGCGGGAATGCGGCCAGAGCCATTAACACCACTGAAGACCCAACACTAAGATAAAAAATACCAGCTGAGAAAAGATAAAAGTGTACCGTATTACAAGTGACACCTTTGGGATCACAAATTGGACCAAAACCGAACTGGAGGAGATTATGAGATCGACCAGAGCAAAAATGGCCGCGAGCCGCCTATACCTCCCGTAGTCGGCCATCGAGAAACTGATCAAAGCCCAAAAAAAGGGAGGGAAAAGTTTGACCGACCTCATTGAACAACATACGAAAGCGATTAAGAACCTGAGGGACTACTTACAGGAAAATAGATAGATGGCACACACTGCTAAACCTGAACAAGGAGATCCCACTCACAAAGTCGTAGAAAACAAAGACAGAAAGATGGGCGAAGGAGGTACTCCAGGGAGTCATGCGTTGGAAGTCATTATAGATAAGATGACTTCAAACGCATGACTCATGTTGGAGTCCTGTCAATGGCGTCAGGAAGTTTTATGGGCTTTTTTCACAGCGTGACTGAGTTAGTCGGTCTCAGGAGCGGATAGAACGGGTTTGTTTTTCCTCACTGAAACTCTGGTTTTTCGTGCAGCGAACAGAAAATTAACCAAAGAATACACGAAATTTACAGACAGTATACACGGAGCAATATGGTCTTAGTCGCTGATGCTCCTAAAACCCTACTACAAGAATAGCAGTGTGGCTCACCAACGGCAGGCTCTTCCTCGAGAACCGTGACCGAAGGATTCATAATCACCATCCAAGAATTACAGGAAATACATTGCCAAGGACCCCGGAGTGACAGATGACTCATGTCGACGATGCCACCTGGCCCCAGAAACAATTCTTCAGCACATCACCACGGGATGCAGGGTGATCACCCAGACGGATTGCCAGGATAATACATCAGAAGCTAGTGCAAAAATACCAGCTGAACAAAGAAAGTGTACCGTATTACAAGTACAAACCCCATGCTGTATGCTAGATAACGCTACGTATAAGCTTTACTCGGACGGTACCATCATAACGGACAAGAAGATCCCGCACAACACAGTCGAAGACATAACCCTCATGGACAAGAGGGAAATGGCTACCTACCTGATCGACATAGCGGTGTCCAGCACCAAGAAACCTCCAAGGAAAAAGATCAGGAAGTACTCAGACCTAAGACAGGAAGTCAAAGATATGTGGCATTTGGAACAAGTAATGACCATTCCGATCAATGTCAACCACCGCCATGGTGCGAAAGAGCGTCGATAAGAACCTAACAAAAATAGGCCTCCCAGAGAACACTTACATGGAACTCCAAAGTCGTGATCCTGGACACCTGTAGGATACAAAGAGAGGTCTTCGACCTACAGTAATAACAACCGGACACGACCAACTACCCCCATGCTCTTAGTACACTGAACTGATTTGCAAGTGAAAGATAAATTATCTGTGAGGTAGATAAATCTAGTGGGGTTTATTATGTTAGAAAGGGATTGGTGTATAATACAAGGGAAACGACGAAGGAATGAGTAATAGAGAGAAAGAGCCAAGATAAAAAAGATTAAAGAGATGAGAATAGGATAGGTACTAGGTTAAGAAAGGTATTAGTGGGAAAGTGATCGAAATATTGTGTATAGGGGAACAGTGAGAGAGTTATGAGTGTATAATGTGTTATAAAGGAAGTAAAAGGGTTAAAGAAAGATTCTGAATTTGTTTTTTTTCCACTTCGAGTCTGTTATTATTTAGAATTTGCTCTCCCACAATTTGGCGACAGAATCCTGGAAATTGATTAAGGGGAAAGTGAAGGAATTACCCCCATGATCCTGAGAATCTTCCGTGAGATATACAGTGTATAGCAGTCAGATGGCAAAAAGTGGGCCTTGGAAGGTGTGAGGGTGCCTAAAATCTAAGAAAAGAAGATTTCCAAGGGAAATAAGGTAAAGGAAGTAATAATATATAACAAAAGAGAAAAAAACACAGTACGAAGTCTACCAACTAGGTGGTTTTAGAACAAGCAGGCGGTTTGACGCACCTAAGGCCATGAAGTGTCAGTATCGCCAACAAATGGTCTGCTAATTGCACGTTTACCATGGTCGGCTGGCCGATTTGTTGGATAAAACATCTGAGTTTACAAGAGATGGTATCACACAACCTTCGCTTTAACTCCACCATGGTATGAGAAGAGTCTATTAAGATTTCTTCCCTTCCATGTAAAGCAGCAAGCATGAGCGGTCGTGTATCAGTGAAGATGAGAGGGTAATTTTCTTAAAAGCATAGAAGATTGAATAAATCATAAGCGGGAGTAATAAATTAAGGCAGTGGAAGTAGAAAAAGAGTGGAGTTTAATCTTTCTTACTCTAAAAGTGTCATGTGGGAAGTTCCTTTTACAATGGCTCCTCTGGAAACAGGTGATTACATTAAGAAATCCAATTACCTCTAAGATGAACTTAACTAGGTTATTGTATAACGTTTAATATTGCCTACCTATATTGAATACCTATATATCTTTCTTTTAAATAAGATAAAACGGTAATTCGTTTTTTGTTGGCAGTTGTTATTTTATACACAAGTAACTCTTCGCTCTTTCAAATTTAATCTTGGCACACTGAAAAATCACCCCTGTCCACTCCGTTATAAATAACGTAGAAAAAAGGATACGTTGCGTCATATTTAATGTCATATTATATCACTGTTTTGGGAATTCTTTTTGACGAGTTACAGGTAATTAACTAGTTGGTAACACCGCAATATTTTGTTTATACTTTCTAACAAGGCGCTCGTTAATCCTGATTAAGAACAGGTCGCATTACACGCACCCATAACCCGTTATTAGAATGTGGAGTCTGATGATTAGAATTTATGCTTAGTATGGCTTTTGCACTATTGATCTGGTGATACTTTAAACAGAAGAGTAGAAGACAATGAAATAGGTCTACAATAACCATTCGTTACCTTACAGCCTTAAAGAACAAAGTCTAAACATTCTGCTTTTCTGACTTTCTATAGGGAATCTACAACAAATGCTACTCACCTGTGGACATCCAAAATGCCACTTAATGGTGCCAAATTAGTCTGTAAACTCGCTTTAAAATGGTGAAAAGTCATGCAAATGGAACATTTGCATGACTTAAAACGCCACATTAACATGGCGAATTCCTAATGCGAGGAATTGACTTAAATAAAAGAAAGAGTCTTATGGACAAACTGTATTCAGCATATATTAGATGAACCAATTCAGATGAACTTTCACAACTGTTGGCAATATGATATTCTTTTCCCTTTGTTTAGTACGTAATTCAGGCATAGCTTGATTTTCATAAACTTGGAGAACATTTTTGCTGCAGTTTGAAAGGTTGCATAGAATTCTGTTGAATAAGAATGTGTCAAAGCAACGTTTGATGAGAAACTTGAGTTGCTGTTGGTATAAAGTTTAACGACACAAGGGATATCGAGGCTAAATTGTCAGTTCATAGTTTATTTCGTAGATATTATAACAATTGGATTGTATACATGAAGTTGTCGAGTTTTGAATGGGAAAATGATGAAGATGGTGGAATATAAATGGAAAAGAGGGTAACTGAAATTTCCACTACAAAATCGAGTTCCGTACCTTCTCGGGTGGTTTGTATTTTTGATGGACCTTGACAGTTTTTCTGAAATCAACAAGAATAGCTCCTCCACGGGCAGGAGACCCTGAGCTCCTATTTTGTCTGTGCATGGTATAATTTGAGTATTTTGGTGAAACTTGCGATAACAACATTGGTTCCTGTATCCATACATCTATGGGATTGAACTGCGTGAGTAAATCCTTAAGTCATCAGAGTGACTGTTCAGTCCTCTGGAACTCCATTGTATGACGTTGTGCATTATTTAGATTTAGCTGTGGATGATTCATCTGACTGCATTTTGTATGCAGGGCATTTTTTCCAGTATTTTTTTTCTTTTGGAAGATGGGTTGTCCAGTATCCAGAGTATCGTTCCCATTCTAGCATGGGTTCCTCGTAATCTGAGTGTACATCCACTTCAATACTATTGATGGGTGATTCGGTTTTCTTGCTGTATTCAGCAGTTTTCAATTTTTCACTGCCATGCGAGACCGTTGGACTATTCACGTGGGATACTTATTGGAGTGTAAGTTGCTTAGCTGGTTTTAATTTTAGGATTATCTTTTCCGGAGGCTGATACAGTTGCTTTAAACAAGTGCTCTAGAGAGGCGTTGGGTGGTTAGAAAAAAAACTCTTTATTGCATATACAAGACACACGCTGTACACAACACCCTTCACGGCTGCAAGCCAGGGGTTGAGTATAATGGTATTGTATTGCGTTTAATGGAGTTGTAAGTAGACAGATGAAGTTCGGACTTTTCCCCCATTATGAACGGAGTAGTTGCATGATGGAACGTGAGCAAGTAAGGGTTGAACGGGTTGCCTCGGCAACATTGTCTACCGTAATATTCAGCTGTATGAGCAGCTGTTTCTAGGAGATTCGTACACTTGAGACCCATATCTAGTTTAGATCGGACCAGTGCACGTTAGAGGCGGAGTAAGGTACATCAGTCTGCTCCAAAATTATTAGACGAGATGGCACAAAGGAGATTTAGTGCTCTCGTGCATTTCGTCCTAAGTAGACGGACATGTGGAGGGAATATCAGCTTACTATCAAATACAAGCCACTAGAATTTTGTCTTCGGTGCTACTGGAATGATTGTATGGCCGAGCTTTAATTCTGGTTCAGGTGAAGATTCCGTTTGCGACAATAGGTGGACACAAACGGTCTTCTAAGAATAGAACCTGAAACCGTTTGCCATTGCCCAAGAGTTGATGTGATCAATGGCGTTTTGCAATTATCTTTCGATAACCCTCACGTGCATGACTGTGAAAAGATGCTAAAGTCATCAACGAAGAGGGCACTGTTTACAGTTGGAGGAAGTTGTTCAGTAATAGAATTCACTTTGATTGCGAAAAGCGTAAGACTCAGAACTGTCCTTTGGGGGAACCCCTCCTCTTTGTGAAAAGGTCGAGAGAGAGCAGGTCCCATACGAACTTGGAATGAGCAGTTCAATAAGAAATTTTTAATGAAACGGCTAGATGACCCCTAACACCAAGATTTTAGATATCTCTTAAAATTACAAATCTCAAAGCCTTTCCGCACGCTTTTTCCATATCAACGAAATTCGAAACAAGCTGTTCGCATTTGAGAAACGCATCTCGAATAGATGTTTCTGATCTTATTAAATGGTCGATTGTTGACCTGTTCCTTGGGAAGCCACATTGTACTTTGGAAAGGTCATTTGCTTCTAAATATTATATGAGGAGCGCACTGACTATCCTTTCCAGGACCTTGCACAATCAGCTTGTCAGAGCAAATTGGCGGTAATTGTTTGGAAATTTTGGATCTTTTCTTCGCTTGGGAAAGGCAAGCACAATTACCTTATGCCAGGTGTCCGGAAACTGGTCTTCAAGGTAGATTCTGTTGAAGCGACAAAGCATTCAATCCACAGATTCAGATGAAAGATATTTGATAATCTCATAATGGATGTCATCTGTCCGGACCACTGCCAGTGCCACTTTTAATTCCCATTCTGTGAAAGGCTGATTGTATGTCTCCCAGTTATCAGAAAATAGCTTCAAATGCCTCTTTTCAGCTTTTTGTTTCAGGGCCAGAAACTCATGGTGGTAAGATGCTTCGGAAGACACTTCAGCAAATGTGTCCCGCAGAGTGTTAGCAATTGCGGTTGGGTCTGCCATTGTACATCCATTATAACCTAGGACCGATGTAGCGAACAATGCGTATCTACCTTTCATTTTCCGGACTTAATTCCAAACGAGCTTAGGTGAAGCTGTTTGGTTGATGTAAAACGTGAAACGGATCCAAGATTCCTTTTGATTCTGATGTCTAATGTAACGTGCTTTTTCTCGTGCACGTTTAAAGGCTATTACATTAAATGCGGTGGGATATCGACGAAATATCCCCACGACCTGTTTTGCGCCTCCTTTGCTGCTGTGCATTCTTCGCCCCACCATGGTTTCGGAAATTATGGAAACTGAGTTGATGTCTTCGGAATTGCAATTACCGCTGCTTGAACAATACTTTCTGTGATGTACTTAATTGCATTATTAATTGGCTCCTGGCTGACTGTGATTGTATTAAAAATTGCCGGATCTTCGAAGGTATTGCAGTTAGAAGGATGGCATGGTCTCCCATTGCAAAGGGTGGATATCACGGGGAAGTGATCGCTACCGTAAGGGTTTTCTTGAACCTCCCATGTATACATAGGCAGGAGGAAAGTGGAGCAGATGGAATGTTCAATGGCAGTAAACGTACGGGAAGCCATATGGAAAAAGACATTAGACCCACATTAAGAAGAGCCAGGTCGTTCTTTTCGAGGAATTGCTCTATAATCCGATTCCTTTCATTGATGTAAGCACTGTCCCACAGAGTACTATGTCCATTGAAATACCCTACTAATAGAAAAGGATGTGACAGTTGCTTAATGAGATCATCAAGGTCTGCCTGGGGGATGCCGTTCCCAGATGGCAAATAGAGTGAGAAGATAGTGAGAAGAAACCCTATTGAAAGACGTATGGCCATGGCCTTTAAATTGGTAGTCAGTGGCCTAGTTTGAAAGGGGGTATGGTTACCCACAAGGATGGCTACTCCTCCGTGGGCGGGTGCATTCCGAGTTCTGTCTTTCCGAATGATTGAACAGCTACGCATTAGATGACCCTCATTTGCCTTTAAATATGTCTCTTGTAAGCAGAAGCACGTTGGCTCATACTTACCTAGGAGGACCCTGATGTCTTCACTGTTTCGACGGAAACCACGGCAGTTCCACTGCAGAACTCTGGAAGTCAACGTTACTTAGATTTTGTGGGTCCGTCTGTGGGCTTCCGAAGGGCTGAAGTCTTTAATTTCTCAGTCTTGGATTCGTTCTTTTTCAGAAAGACTGGACGTTGTCCAGTGTCCACATTTTCGTCCGCAAAAAGTTCCAAGTCTGCGCCTTAATTTGTTTCCTTCACTTCTATCTCCAATTTTTCATTTGCACGGGCAGCGAATTTCCTCATTATTATTTTTTTTTTAAGTAGAGGTGGAGCAGTAGGTGGTATCGATATGGGAGTGGCAGCTGACTGGGTGTTTTGAACTGGCCTTTAATTGTTCAGTAAGTAGCCTGCAATGGGAGCAAAAGATTCTTTTGATAGGATTGTTATTTCTGTTGGAATTCCAACAGATTGCTTCCCTGCAGCCTTCTGCGCATATGTGGGTTTATTACTACTTATTAGCATTACCATTTTCCTGGCCTCCTGATAAGTAATATTCAGTTCTGTCTTGTGTTGCTGTGTCTGCTTTTCTTGTTTCCACAGCTGGCATGCCCTTCAGTATGCCGAGTGCTCACCTTCACAGTTCACACAAGTGGGTTTGGTGGCTTGACTTTCATTGCTTTCGTAGTCTTTTGATATGCACTTAGCACAGGCAGGTGCTCCCAGACACGCCATCCATCTGCGAATGCCCTTTTTTCTGACATTTAAAACATCGCAATGGGTTTGGAATATATGGACTTACATTGCAATTATGTACGCTGCTTTATTTGAATTTGGAGACGTTGGAGAATTAAATTTAAGGATAAGGTTTCTAGTTGATATAGAATTCTCGTCCTTAATTCGAATTCTCGCACTGAAATTCTTTTAGCACCTATCACTCCCTATGGCTTTAGTACGATTAGGATTTCCTCCACAGTAACCTCAAGGAGGTGCCATTCCGAAATGATACCTTTTGATGAATTTAGAGTTCTGTGTGATCTAACGGTAATGGTGTTCCTCCAATTGATGTTGCTCGGAGTAGCTACTCAGAGCCTGTCGTTTTTAGTTTCAGTTAAGAGGTACCCAGAACGAAACCTCTTAACTGATTTAGGGGAACCTACTAACCCCTCTGAACCCTTCTGAATGAAAAAGGGCGGTATTTTTTCAATAGGTTTCTCAGTGTTGGAATGCATGATCAGAAATTTGGGAAGGGACCTGACGGAACTTCAGTTCGTGGTCTCTTTACTGCTGTGGCATTGTCTGTGTCTAAGGTATTGTTTTCAGTTAGGGCCCGTATTGGGACCCCAGAAGAAATTATTTTCTCAGGATCCATGAGTGTTTTTGTACTGGTCAGTGCCCGTGCTCCCCATCCATCACGAAGACCAAAGGGACGCCCACTACCCGGCATGCAATAAATGCGCAAGGGAGTGGGACGCCAGGGCTACCCAGGCACCAAAACCGCACCGTTATCAGCCTGAATCCCTTGTAGGGGAATGGCATTGGCACGGTTGATCTTTGCAGGCGCACCCACTAGCCGATTCATCCCAGCCGGGCCATCTAGGACCACCCGTATCATCGAAGCAGGGACCAAAGTAGCGTGTTGAAGCTGGATCCCTCAACCAACAGGTTCCCCCTTTTCGAATTTCCATGGGTCGTAGCGCACGGCAAACTCGCCGGATTCCATTTATGTTAGCCTGGAACATAGGCTGCGGACATTGGATCACAGTAATCCCCCCCCCCCCTCACCACGTATAGTTACCCACGTCGAGGAGTTAAACAGATGGTGTGACCTCTGCATGCCTGGTGAGAATGGCTGTATTTCTGGCATTTAATACAACGAAGAGGATTCCGGATGTAAGGCCGAATTCGGTAGTTTATACAGGGTGTTTCAGTTAAACGTTTCAGAACTTCTAAGAGGGGTAGGGTACATCCTGACAACTCGAAATCATATAGCAACGTGGGGTCGGAAATGCTTTCCTGAAGCGGTGTTGTACACAGAAGCACCATAAAGAAAAGAGACCGTAAGTGAGAAATCGTTTTAATAATGCATGAAAAGAAGCAAAAGGTACATGGATTACCGCAGGTACATGGATTATCAAGTAGATAGGTCTAACCGGACCTATCTACTTGATCTTTCTGCAGCAAGTATTGCCACAACTTTTGAGAGATGAACAGATTTCTGCATCGACGCAACAGACAATGTGGTTCCAACACGATGGAGTCCCTGCCCATTATAGCGGAGATGTTCGTAACTACCTGGATGTCACATTTGGTCAACAGTGGATCGGACGTGGTGGTCCCGTGCGTTGGCCTGCTCGGTCACCCGACCTATCATGTCTTGATTTTTATTTCTGGGGTCATATGAAATCGCTAGTTTATGACACCCCTGTTGACAATGCTGAGGAGTTGGTTGCAAGAATCGCAGTAGCTGCCGAAGAAATTCGAAATTCGCCTGGAGTATTCCAGAATGTTCGGATGTCCATGCGTCGGAGATGTGAGGCGTGCATTGTAGCCCGTGGAAGAAACTTCGAACACTTTTGCTTCTTTTCATTAAAACGATTTCTCACTTACGGTCTCTTTTCTTTATGGTGCTTCTGTGTACAACACCGCTTCAAGCATTTCCGACCCCACATTGCTATATGATTTCGAGTTGTCAGGATGTACCCTACCCCTCTTAGAAGTTCTGAAACGTTTAACTGAAACACCCTGTATAGCCAGCTTTTACTGTGGATGGATGGCAAATCATGAGTGCTGACAGTTAAAATGATGGATCGAGTTGGAATAAGATTTTGATGTTTTTCACATTATTTTTCGCACTTATTACATTGTGATTACTACGTCGGTGAAGTAATTTCTCGTAAGACACTGCAAGTAGGTCCCACTCTGTGATGATGATGCCGTTCTATGGATTTAAGGTATTGTGGTGAATACTGGCAGTCCACCAAATGTAATTGTCTTTAATAGTCGCTGAAAATGTTTGGAGGTGGTTGTTTCAACTAGGAGATCTCCGGATTGTAGTCGCTTCATCATGTTTTTTTGTTTTGTGATCCAGCAATAGATTCCAAATATTTTGGATCATAACTGTTGATAACTTGTACACGGGATGGGTGAACAGAGAGTGTATCTCCAGAACGTTATGTATGTTAGGACGCTGTGCGTCTCTTCAAAGCCTTTTAGGTTGATTAGCTTCATTTTCATCTGATATTTCTGTTCTTGAGCTTGATGGCGCTAAAGGTAAAAATTAATTTGAATCCATGGTTGCTCCTTTTAGCCCTGTGAGAGGGATTTTCTCCTCCCAGGTTACCGGCCCCTCCGCGTATAGGCAGGAGCGGTGCCAACCAGTGACCAAACAATCAAGAGAGTGACGTTGCTAGCGTAGGAAGGCAGTAACATTTCAAGCGGAGGCAGATTTATGCAAGAACTAGTACTCGTCCTTGGAAAAACATTAGAAAACGGCACTAGAGAGAGATTTCTTCGGAACTATCTCTTGGCACTCCTGACCAGTTGAACTGCAGTTCTGTGAAATTCGTTCTTCAGCAGCTCACACAAAACCGATGCACAATATATCGACCGTTCGATGCCATGTGCAACAGCATATGATTTCTGGAATGTATGCAGAATATCGAAAGTGGATGTGCCATGTCAAATAAATCAGTAGCAACTTTATATAAACTTAAAATAACTAACCTCTAAGCAGAAAAAATATTAACTGGTTTCTTGACAGGAGAACGTTTTAAAGATTGCTTTTGGAAGACCCTCTGAGATCGCATTATCACGAAAACGGTTGGCTGGTGCTTAAAATAAGGGTCTGCCGTTAACCGGAAAAAAGGGCTGATGAAGAAGGTTACGATAGTTTTTTTTTTCTTATTTTAATAATTTATATAAGTAGATCATTATTTGTCAGTGTCAGCTAGTTCAAAAAAAAAATATTGATAGAAAAACGAGATTGAACACGTTGACGTTGTCATAACGTGTGCTAATTATTTGCCTTAGTAATTAGGAGCATTATTCTCCCTATGTGGTTCATCAGCCACTATCAACTCACTTAATTTACCCAAAGGACCTATCTTCTACCTACTTATAATTGGCTTTAATGAGAATAGCACGTGCTCCTAGTTCTTATTGAGCCCATGACACATGGTACAAGTTAATTCTCTTGAGTAAACAAAAATATTATCTAGCGCTAATGAGCCATTTCAGGTGAATGAACGATCCCAAAGTACTAGTGAAATACATTAGTACTTTTGGGAGCAAGTCAAGCAGGCAATCAGAGCAATTATGACATCTTAGTTACCTATTATACATTGTCGATTCTTAATGATGCTCGAAGTTTGCTTAAACTTTAATGTTATATAATCCGATTTCATATGTTTCGACTTTTATATTACGAAGCTGAGTTTTGGCTCTTAAAATGGGCCATAAATAAACATAAACTTCCTTCACAAGTTAAGGACAGTTGAAATGGCCAGTTTGATACAAATTCACAGGCTTTCCACGCTGATTAGGGTGAAATTTACCACGAATGTCAAAATGATTTGGCAAGATTTCGGCACCATCATTCTGGGATTTGTGACCTTGGAGAGTCCCAAGACCTTGCCTCAGAGCGACTTCAACTCTCTGCCTACAGCTCAGCCCTCTCCACCTACGAAAAAAGCCTGTATTTGAATCCACCTGGAGGGAATGAACATTTACGTCCATTTTTTATATACTGTAGCCGAGTTAATACGTCTAAACCGAGGGTTATTTTGATTTTCCTTTAGAAACTTGGGTTTGTTAATTAAAAATACTAGAAGATAAAGTGATCCTAGGGAATATGCAGTTTACAGATACGACACTGATGACTCTGGATCGCTTCTGTGATGCTCATTCGACTCGTAAAAACCGACATTATATTCATTATTGTAACTTACTTAATTAATAAAGACAAGGTTTCTTCAATATCAAAGTATGTAGCCTAGAGTACAAAAATCTTTAAAACTACTTTGAAATTGCAATACACATTTTAACTGCCACCTGTATGCAATGATGTGCAGTGGGCTGATCGAAACATAAGCCACCTTAGTATATAGGACGATGAACTCTTTACCAATCCGGGAACAGTACGTGGAAAAAACTTAGACTAGACAGCAGACAATAATATATAATTACTTCTCTAGCCAACCGTCTGAAGAGAGAAAAAAAATCACCCTTCGCAACAGCTGTAATAAATCACTAAAAATGACAGAATTATATATAACGATCTGCAACCATTATAATGAGATAAGACAGGTCATTAATAATACCTTATCGAATCAAATTGCTTGGTTGTGCATTAGTCATTGTGTTTGGATTGCTTGACATCAAGGACACAATCTTCCAATTTACTTTGTATAATGCATATGAATGTTCTAGTCTCGTACATGAGTCTCGCTAAAGTATGGTACCAGCGTAATCGACATTATTGCCCAATTGTGTATCCTACTGCCAGATATCTCCTTGATCCAAGATGCTACAAACTGAACGGTGAATCATATGCATCCCTAAGTCATGTGCCTGGCTGGTAGCGATTTTAACTTTCAATATCAATTAGATACCCCAAGAACCCTCTCTCACAGGACTTTTGTCATCATTGGAACGGGTACTGCGCAATTTCCACACCAAAGGCCTTAATTTCTCAAAGGTTAAGTCAAGCATAGCCTACTCCATTCCTCAGAGACCATCCTTGAAAGGTTTCAGCACACGAGTTGGTTATACTGATGACTCTGAGCTAACAAACAGTCCGTCCTCTGAACACCGAGATGGTGTTGTTAATGATTCAGATAACAGGAAAAAGCTGAAGAATTCAACCTCCTAGAAATCGGTATTTAAAAATTAGTTTAGAGAATATTATTATTGCATTTCAACTATATTTTTACGGGCCCCTGTCTTTTTTGAGCCCCCTAAAAACTCCACGCGCTTTAAACACAGTATCTAAAGCGCGAGATGGAACATCCGGCCCTCATTCAGACGTTAAATTTCGCTAAAAAAACATTAAAATATATATCTTTGAAAAAGACAAAAAATAGTGTTTGGAAAAATAGATTCCGTTTTATTTATTTCCCTTAACCTTTACAGATTTTTAAGACAACTACAGATTTCAATCCTTTAAACATCTAAATACTGGAAAAGCAGATTCAAGAAATAGTAAAATTTTATTTGATTAAATATACGAACAAAGTTTTGATTGTCATTTTCATTAACGCAAGTCACTATGAATTTCCTTAGTATGTAAGTGAAGGAACAGAGAAAGTGTTTGATTTTACAAGCCTGTTTAGCTTTATTCTTTCCAAACTTTAATTTCACAATAAACTTGACCTGCACCAAACTGCAGAAAGATGTAATGCACTCGTATGCACCATTCTCGTATTGCAAATAAAATTTCACTTTGAATTTTCTAAAACCCAAATAGCATTCAGTAAGCGCGACTGTGCAGTTTAAATTGTATAACAGTTGTCGAAGAGACAGTTCATGATGTCGAGTAGTTATTTAAAGAGAACAAAGAATTTCTCCAATACCTAAGACAAGTGACAGAAAAGAAAAACTCTTTCTTGTTATAAAGATGAATAAAGGAAAGAAACATTAAACGAAAAGCTGCAGACGAAATTTGAATATCATTCAACTTAGTCTCGAGTTTTAGAATTCTCCAGTTTTTTTTAACTGATTCAGAAAATAAACTCAACAAACAATAACAACTTTTAGTCTTTTAATAAAGAAACTTGTCACGCAAAATCCTTTGAAGTTTGTTTATTTTTTGGTTTCAGAATTGTCTTCAAAACCGACTTCAAAAGTGTGCAGTAAAAACTGTAATTTCCTTTTGACTTCGAAGCATGGTATTGTCATTGCACTTAATTTGTTACATACAGAGCTTTTAATAAGAGTAGCCATACGAGTAAGAGCCGCCATGTTTGTTTTTTTTAAACAAATCTTTAAAAGAATGTTTCTTCTATTCATTGCAGTCGATGGAGACTTATCCAAAAACGAGAAATAAGATTCAAAATGGAAAGTTGTGAAGTGTTCTGAGGCACTGCCAGGAGGATTTTAAACTGAGTTGTTGCAATGGTCTTATCGCTAACAGCAAAATAAGGGGAAGTCATTCCTGACCTTTGGTTAGAGGTCGTCACAAAGGAATTGAATACAAAGGATGATCAAAGAGACCTAAATTTAAATTAAGATACCTGTTTTCTCCCCTTTCATATCCGGGGATAAATGGCTTCAATGTAAAGAATACTTCATTATATATTTCGCCAATAGAATTAAATAAAAATAATAGCAATTAAATAAATGAAATTATCAATTTCATTAAAATCAAAAAGTGAAATTGCAGTTATAATATTAATTCAATTATAAATAAAATAATTTTTAACGTCTGATCAGAAACCTGGGATGGGACCTGATGGAACTTCAGCCCTATAAAAATAATTATTAAATTATGCAGCTTTTGAAGGATTATCCTCTCCTGTCCATTTTTTTTTCTTTCTTTTTTGCATCCCGCAAAATTTAATTGCATTGTCCATCGACTATTGTTAACCATGTAGAATGGTTAACAACATGGATAATGCAATGGCTCTTAATCCTGAGAGCACAGCGAACTTTGTCTTCACATCGAGCTGCCCTAGTATTGCGCTAGTTTCAAATATATGGCATCGTCAGAAGGTTAATCTGCATTTAAATACTCCTTTTGGAGATGTTGTTCAGTCGCCAAAAAGTTAATCTGACAGTGCACTACTTTCAAACACAAAGCGTTTAAAGTAATGCAATACTGGGCAACCCATTGCGAAGGCAAAAGTTTATTCTTCTTCTGTGAGAGCGACAAGACCATTACATTCAGTACGCAGTTTAAATTCTGACGTTCTCAATAATTCATGACAGGACAAGATGGTCCTCCTAAATTCGCATAACCAGTCCTATTCTGAAATTGTACGAAGTGGATTTCTATTTAAATCCACAATTTCTATAAAACTATTTGCAATAACAACCTATAAGATGACTTATCTCATTTTTTAAACTAGGACTTTGGAAAACCATAATAACGAAATTTATTGATGATACGCGTACCCAATTAATTATAACCTCTCAAGTTACATATATACTGAGACTACACCTATTGGAAGTGCTATGAAACTCCCTTAATTCTATGTACTTTCAAACAAAGGGTGTTCTACTGTAAGAGTAACGTTACTCTTCTCATTAAGTGCAAAGATGTATTTCGACATTGGCCATCATCTACCGTTCATTGCCATTACAGGAAGTGCTGGCAGCTGGGTGTGGCAAATTAATGGAAAAGTTCCCAAAGGACATCGGATGAACAAACGCCTAAACGCAATTATGAACTAAATTAAACAAATAGGTCGCTATCACGAATAACTTCAGAAGGACCATCAGTCATCAATGCCGGGTAGAGTGAAATCCCTTTGATAAGATGCTGACATTTAAATACGAGATGGAGACATAAAGAGTGATAAATTATGTATCTAAATTAAGATGGAATACTCCTATTAAGGGGCGAAACTAGTGGGAACTAGTCAAGTAATAAATATTAAAGCCGGTTTAAAAATTCAGATATTGAATTATTGCAAAGACAGCGCAAAAGAAACACAACGCACCATGCTCAGCCATGCATGACTTAAATATCAATTGCAAAGTGCTGCATATACAATCGTTTTCTCGATGAATGTATGTACTTCGATTGCCTATGGGATGGACGTGCTCTTATTATATATTATTCATTTAAATGTCTGAAAAATTTAGTTTTTATCTCCACTGATTTCATAATTCTGCTTCCTTAAACAGTGCGAAAGCGCCGTCATCTGTTAAGCTCTTAAGGGATGCTTCATTGCAGCATTCATCTATTATTACCTTGATTACCCAATTCAGATAAATCCCCTTATATTTCCAATACAAAATAAAAACGAAATTACCTACTTCTCCTCCAGCCTTCTTGAGAAGAATTTGTGTACTTGAATTCCTCGTCTTAATTCGCCACAGAGCACAAGCGAATGAAGATTCCGGTTTGGTTTAAAGTGTAATTTTCATCAGAAATAAGCGCCTTGGAGAATCTTTTTAAATCTCCTGGAACTCGTGTTTTAGTAAAAAAAGATCGACCATGGAATACACACAATTTACAGACATGATATAATGATCCCGAGTAGGCTTAGTTTCTTTAACGATACCATTTCTTCACCCAGATTTTGTGATCAGTTAAAACTTTGCAAACGCTTAAAGGACGCAATTTAAATCAATCATCTGTTGCATGTAACTCATGGCCACTATTATGCAATTTTTGGAACATTACATTTTTTGTAACTGCTTATTGAATATGCCAAACCTACTACGCATAACACGCAGAAAAAATGCCTTCAATACTTCGAAAAATTTTAATACTCAATCCATCGCTTGCCATAAATTTAACCATCGAGTTTCGAGAGTATCAATAACTTGAACGTTGCATCCTCTAAATAAAATTCTCATAATTACCAAGTTCAACGAACAAAGTAATGAAAATAAGATTTATCTTTGAGTACGGTCAATGGAGATTGTAAGGCAGATTGCCCACAGAAAAGCAAATTGTCTGTCCATCATCCACGTGAATTTTGCCTTTGTTTAACAGGAGGGTGCTCTGTAGGATGGAACACACGTGCAAATGAATTGCAGGAAATCTTTTAATTAGATTTATAATTCACATCATTTGTTAAAGCAACAGTCAGTTGCTGAAATGTACATCAGCAAATTTTCAGTAAGTTTAAATCAATATCCTTTGAAAAATGATCAGTGAATGATTGTCTTTTAACAGCAGCAGTGGCATTAACGGCCATTGCTGCTACACTGCTAACAAGTAGAAGAAGAACTCATTCAATCTTCGTTCACTTTAAATCTTACAAATAAATAGGCAACAGCCTGAAATACTTCTGGAAGCACTAGCAAGCCAGGATCCTGCAGGAGGAAGTTTGTCCTAATGTGGGTGGAACATGTGCCTTGCATATTGCAGCCTCCCTACCAGTGTCCGCATTCTGAGGACAGTGGCGATTTATTGAGTCCTTTGCAAATCGATTCTTTGAGTCTTTTGCAAATCGATTCCCTAGAAGCGCTAAGGCGTTTCAATCTGACATGACTCTTCTCGATTTGTTTAAGATGGTGTAGGGAGTAACTACTGTGGGTAATGAGCCACGCTTTCTAGATCGTGGTACTTCCCATAAATAGAAGCTCAATACTGATGCCCCCCTTGATGTTTTATAATCTAGGTCCTCATCATTCTCAACCTCCTTTCCAGCAACAATTGGCTATCGAAAAGGTCATAACTGATCGTGAAACACCTCAGTATGTATTCATTCCTGATATTCTATTCGTGACCTATGATCTCATTTCAATTTTAGCGGCTCAGATTTTCTTTTGTCATAGTTTAAAACATGGGTCAGAAAGTGGTCGATCGCGGTACACAGAAATAAAAATGCAATACTCTATAATCTCATGGAGAACGCCAGAAATATCATTCCTCATATAGATTTTAAGTTTTCTTCAAATGTTATGTGCTAGAGTACCATTCTACAACCTGGAGAAATTAAAACAAAACCGGGAGACCGAAAATGGCATGTTTTAAACCGAAGACTCCGGGTCAAACCAATGTCACCCTAAGGTGGTGCTGGTCAATCTCGGAGTGGTGGAAATTCTATTTTCTATGTACATAATTTAAATCTTATCATCAGAAGAAACTTTTAAGAAACCTGGTCGCAGGATAATCTTAAAATACTTTTAGGAGTTAAAAGAGTTTTTTTTTTTTTTTACTTAAGGACTTTCAGTGACTTCTAACAATCAATCTTTTAAGAATTCTTCGTCTGTAATTTTCTTCTTAGAAAAATGAAACAAGAGAATAGAATTACTCCAACATTTGCAGTTAAATGAAACTGTGAACATCTCCTCACTCGACTGAACCATAAAAAACTTAACAATAAGGTTGAAGAAGTTCGTCTCTTTCTTTAGACCCTTAAAGTTAAAGTTAATGAGATGGACGACTTAGTTTGTGATCATTGTCGTCAGCGGCCGCTTCCTTTGAGGTGTCAGCTTTATTTCGGGGTATATTCGTTAAAGAGGAGATCAGAACTGCATCGCTTACAAAGCTGCGTGACAAAAAGAAGGAAAAAACTTTTTCTAAGGCACTAAAACCCATCAGTAACATTATTGAATGTTTCTTTAGAAAAATAAAAGCAACTAGTGAAACAAATTGCCATCACGTTGCCTTAATGCTTCAAGAAGATAAAAAGAGAGAAAACCTGGGTTTCCAAATAAAAGAGTAATGAAAACACCAAGGAATAAGATTTCGGGTAACGTCTTTATCCCTCATACACATTTATGATATGAGCCTATTATAGTATTATGAGACAGTGACGTTGCTTAATTATTATTTATATATGACTGAAATGTCCTATTAGTTTTAAATAAATAAATGTTTTCAATGTTTGAGTCGTCTATGAGTTGGAATGAATTCAGGGAATGCAGAATATTTTCTTCGTGATGGAAGGCTGTATGTCGCGCGTCATATGGTACATAAGGAAGTGTTTCACAATGAGTTGACAAAGGCAGTGGAGACATTCTGAAGGGTTTGTTTTTTTTTGTAAGTACTGTACAAACATTTGAGATGAATATGTCCAATTCACAACCTTGTTAGATTGACTTCTTTGTGCCCGTTCTTACGGAGACTTGAAACTATTAATGGGATGGTTTCTGTTGACACAATCGATGGTTCAGCAGACATCATCGATGGGATGGTGTCTGTCGCTGGAGAGCATGTATTACTCTTAATGAATCTTTGTAGATAAGATGCTTCAAAAGAGGATAGGTTTCAATGAATTTCAAGGGTGTTTGTATGGCAAATAGCTCAGCACAATACTGCTGCATTCGTTTGGGAGCAACTGAGAGATGACAGTGTGTGGAAGGACCATTGCAGCTCCCACTTGGGTATCTGTTTTAGAGCCGTCTTTATATTTGAAGACATTCAGAGAACTGTGATGAATAGGCTGCATGCATCTGTTTTATATTGCGATTTATCAGAGCACATTTTCCCTACTGTTGAAAACAAGTGTCTCAATTAGGCGTGAAAGTGTGCCATGGTGGAGTAGTTATGCTATTATCTTCATATATGTTGTAAATGCTGAGGCTCCATTTTGAAACTAGTTCCTGTAGGGATGTGCCAGCTGGTTTATTTAATGTGGCTTTGTTTCTATGGAGGTTCACCCACTGTAAATTGAAAAGATATTGCCAAGTAAGATGATGAGGAAGACTTCGTATTTTAATAGCATAGTTCAACAATAGAATTTATCTCCGGAGGTGAAGCTCTTTGGTCTCACCATAAAAGCTCTGTACAGGCGATGTCCTGTATGCAGGTGTCTGTAGAGCATGGGCATTGATACAAATTAATACGTGTGACCACTCTAAGATCTCCCCGTTTCCTCCCAAAACGCTACTAAGGGGCTCGGAAAAAGTCTGATAAGGCATACAAATGTTTGCGGGAAAATTATTTTGCCGTTGTTCACTTCTTTTGCTAATCATTTTAATTTCGCTAATGGAATTTACTTTATAAGAATCATTCCCAGGAGATTACATTTTTCCATTTACAACAGCCGTTAGTTCAACAAGAGAAAACCACGAAAACAACAGAACAGAAATGCTTCGTCGTTACTATGCTCTGTATCAGGCTAGAACTTAAGTTAAGGAACGCAAAATAATTTTTTTTTCCCGTTTATTAAGTAAAAATGGATGCTTCCAAGATGTAATCACGTGATAGTCATTCCATCCTAAGAGTGAAAAGGCAGAAGTGGATTTTACTGGAATTTCATACATCCACAGCCATATACGTATTATTATAAACGATGAAGATAAACTACCCTTTAGGAATATTGAACAACGAACAAGATGAGACTTTGGTTCAATATGCACAGAGTACTAATTAGCCAACTATTTTTCTAACACATTTAAATTCTTTTTGGTTTAGTTCAGAAAACTGTGAGATAATTAAAACGTAATTAATTTGAAAATATTCCGGATAACAGTCTTCAGCCTTTTTCATCCTCTCTGAGATCCTGGAAACAAGATTTCTCAATACATAAATAGAAGATACGAACAAATGTCCACAGGTTATAAGTAACATGATTTTCCTCACTATTAAAATAGTTTAGCGCAACTGAGGGCACGAAGTACTAAACAGTTAAAGTGCGTATGCGTTCTATGGATGATTGGTCTGCTTACAGAATGAAGAGAGAAGGTTCAATCACGGATAATTGCCTCTGGCTGAGACCGATAAAATTATGAGCATCTGCTCGAAAAAATCAACTTTACGAAGCTGATTGGTACGCCATCTGAACCCGAGGGACATTAACTTTAAGAGTTTGCCAAGGCAGTCGCAAAACTTCTTATACATACGCTGAATATGAAGTTTTTGTTCGGTTGAAGTGTTTCTGGCAAATGAGCAACGAAAACTATAATGGGCCAAGATTAGATAATAAAATATAAAGATCCTTTCCTGATTTAGGAACAGCTCTTGCACAAAAACATCGCCAGGAACGTGGAATGTATTTCAAGTGTTGAGAAGCGGACCCCAGGGTTTCTCCCATTAGCAGACGTGGAATATATAAAGCGTAAAGTATGTTTAGGGTCTGACGGCACTAGGGGGTTTCCTCCATCTCCGCGTTGCTTACATTGTGGGTGTGCCAGTTCACCGGGTATGCCAGAGATTTAGAAGTGCGTGGGTACTGTATAAGTGTTGTGTCGTGTACCATTGCTCATCTGGTCATTTAGCCATTGGACCCCTGCCGAGGCCCAACGGTGTGTGGGGCTTAAGCTTGCGTCACGGAAGAGGGAGAGAGAGAGAGGGGGGGAGACTAAAGGCTGGGGAGAGTAAGGCAGAAGTATGGGGACGATAGAGTAGATGACCCCAGTTGATCAGTGAGGCAAGCCCATGCTTCACCAGAGGGAAGAAGTACAGATATATTTGGGTCTAACGGCTCCTGGGATTTCTCCCATCTCCGCATATGTACACTGTATCGGACAAGCCAAGGATTTAAAAGTATATGGGTCATGTGGTATGTAGCATGTTGTGCCCTTGTTCATCCGGCCTGTTAGCCGCCGGGCCCCTAATGGGACCCGACGTTACCATACCTCGCCACGGGGAGGCCAGCCGGGTGTTACCTATATAGTACTCTGGCGGGTCCTGCCACCTACTTCCCTGGGATTTCAGTGGCTAGAACCTTAAAAAAAAAAAGTGCTGTTCGCGGTTAGTTATTAGCATTTGTTAGAATAATTTAGATGCTTGCGAGGGGCTATACGCTGAAATAATATTTTCTATATGCCTAAATGGGTCGGGCAGGAAATTTTGATGTAGTTAAATTTGGACGCGTGGGGCTGAAAACGCTGTGAAAGTCAACAGTAAAGGGGGTGTGAAGACTGGAGGGAAGAAAAGGAAGTAAGGGGCCGATAGAGAGGATGGCCCCGCGATTGCAGTGGAGCAGGCCCATGCTCCACCAGAGGGAAGAGATTTGAGGAAGGGAAGGAGTGGGGGCAAAGCCCCCTCTCCCCACGGGAAGGGAAAGAAAGCACCGTTCAAGAGAGAAACATGTATGTTGAGTCATATGACAACCTTGGATGTCCTTTAGTCCAGGTGCCCAACAGGGCAAGATGGGGTTCTTCTAGTCTTCTGTGGTGTCTTTGACCAAGTTGAGTCAGAGTCTTAGTTGTGTTTCCATTACTCTAGGCCACTGAGGGATGGCTGCTGTCTCGTGATTTGTGGACTTTTGGAATGCCTCCACTCAAGGGGAGGGTAGTGTCCGTTGTCTTGTGAACAGATTTTGCGCAAAAAGTGTGAATGCTTTGTAGGTCTCTTCCTCTTGTAGAACGATGTCCTCCTGGTTTCGAAGAAGCGAGTGAATCTTGTATAGTTGACATCTGAGATCCTCGTATTGGTCACACTCGTATACCAGGTGCTCCCAGGACTCCTCCTATCCACAAGAGCACCGCGGAGTAGCTGAGATTCCAAAGTCATATAGTCTCTTTCTAAATGAGCCATGTCCGGTCAATAGGTAGGTAGTTTTGAGTCCGGTCGAAAACCAGGCTGGGGAGAGTGGATAAACTTGTCCTGCATCCGGTATAAACTTCTTAGTAATGGAGCCTTTGTTAGTGAGGTTCCAGCGATTTTGCCATAGTGATTTCACGTGTTGCAAAATCCGTCTGTTCTCCACGGTTTTGGAGTTTGTTGGGTCTGTGGTGAATCCTATATGAGAGATTATTTTTCCTTTGGAATGTTGGTACAGCAACCCCCAGCACGCAATCTCCAAGTCCAGGGAAGGCATCCCACCAGGACCTGGAGCGCGTGGGTGCTCACAGTGCAGAAAGTTCTTGTCATTATGAGTAATAATGATCGGTGTGTCATCTCTAGTTTTTTCTTGTTGACAGCTGTGCTAGTCTTTGTGTACCAGGCCCCAGCTGCATAGGCTAGTGCTGGGATAAAGAATGCCTTATAGAGGACGCCAAGGGCCCTCTTCTTCAGGCCCCAATCTTTCCTAGTGACTCTGGCCAGTAGACTGGCATATCTTCTTATTTTTGTTCTCAGGTAGCAGAGATGTGGTGTGAAGCTAAGGTTTCTGTCAAGTATCACTCCGAGGTATTTTATTTCTGTTAGCAACTTTATGGTTTTCCCGTTTATCTTAATCTGCGGTGGTCTTCTAGGGTCAAGGAATCCTTTGAGAAGTATTGAACTTGTTTTTTCTGAGGAGATTTGTACTAGCCCAGTTTTGCAAGTCTCTAGTGGCCCGGTTTGCTATGGTCTCCAGTCGTGCCCGGCTGTCAGCCTGTAGCATCAGAACAAGGTCATCCGCATATGCCTGGGTTTTAACATTTGGAATATCCAAATTAAGGAACTCGTCTAGGACCAGATTCCACAACAGCGGCCCCAAGACAGAACCCTGGGGGCAGCCCCTGTGGATCGGCCTAGAAACAGAGGCGTATGGAGTGGTAACAGTGATTCGCCTGTTTTCAAGATAGGATTTGAGGCATCGATATAAGTTTCCTGTGATATGAGCCTTCTGGAGCCTGGACAGAACGGCAGGCCACCAGAGAGAATCAAAGGCCCCTGCGAAGTCGGGAGAGGTAAAATCCCCCCCTCACCCCAACAGAAAACAAAAGAGAGTCAGGCTAGACTGCCCGACTCAGATCGCCGTATGGCGCTGTCAGCAGAGCTTCCAGCTACAGGCAGCTACTATCAATGGATCTGGATATTCTTCTTGTCGTAATCTTCCAGCGCGATATGTGTCCAATGGGATGTGCCAGTTGCAGGTAATGAATGACTCATGGCATCGTCCATGAGGTTCCGGTCATTCTTGTCATGGGTTCATTTAGATTTGTACGCTTGGAGAAGATCCTAGTCCTATCAATTTGGTCTGTGTCTTCGATTTAGGAGTACTTGTAGGGTGTATTATCCGTTATTGGCGGCTGCATGGTGAACAATTTTTGCGCAAATTCCGTGAAGGCCAAGTAGTCCTCCCTGGTGTCCAGCAGGTGTTACTTCATTTCTCGTGAACAATTTTTGCGCAAATTCCGTGAAGGCCAAGTAGTCCTCCCTGGTGTCCAGCAGGTGTTGCTTCATTTCTCAAAGCGGGTAAGTAATCCGAGTGATTAGGATGCTGTGTAGGTCATCAAGGTCATTATAGAGCTGGCAGTCGTACATGAGTGCTGCCAGCTGTCAAGCCCTCCGCAGGTGCAAGTGGGGTCCTCTTGGATTCCAAGAGAGACAACTTTCCATTGATGGCTCCATGGCCCGTTTGGATATATGTTGTTAGAAGGCCAAGAGAGAGAGAGAGAACCACCTAGGTGTCTTGGGGTAAACTCTAGTCACGTCCGGAATGAACCTTCTTGTGATGTCTCCAGTAGGCGAATTCTGTCATCTGTGCTGCCACGCATGTAGTAAGTACTCATTGAGCTTTTCTTTTCCGCTATCCGGTTTGCAGTGGGGCGAGTTGTGTATTCCAAACAAGTTTTGGCGGTGCCTTTGATTAAATGGAACAGGAGTCCCCTTTTTATGATTTCCATGTCCAGTGGAAAAGCTCCAGCTGGGACTTGCAGGGTGTGTGTACTGATTGTACTACAGGCGCGGGTAATAAATAATAAGATGATTGTCCATTACCCGCGAACAATATATGAATCTATATAGGCAAGATGCGACTGTACTACATTAGCAGTGAAGATAAAGATTTCTGATCTAGATGTCGATGCATTATGTAGTAAATTCCGCCATTGCCTGCAGCGCTCTTTTTGAGGTATTTATGGATTTTTTTCTGTTCGTATAGTACCGTTGGTTTGCTATATGGTAAAGGCGACAATCCAGAGAATACAGTCCTAATGCATTTGCAATATCTACAGGAATAGAGATCCCCTTTCCATTTCTGTTAAGAATAAGAGGGATCTGGCATAATACTGGCATCAGTATCTTTGTTGATTGAGGGAGCGAATTTTATCCAAGAGTTATTTTTAGCCTTTCGCTGGATGTAAAGTGCTTTGGCTATAAGTCTCTTATAGCTAATAAGGTTGGCAGCGGTGGGATTGCAGAAAAAGCTCCATGCAGAGTTCTTTTTTTTTTCCGTTTTCACTTTGCTACCATCTTCGTTCTTCAAACCAGTGATTCGTATTCCTACGGTTTCTTAATTGCAGCTGACAAATTGTCGCTGTTGGCAGCTGTTAGAATCTGCGTTGTTCAATGCTCGGTGATAGCATTAATAGAAGAGACATGGTTAATATATTTTTTTCCAGCCCGCTTTGGAAAATTTCCATTTTTCGTTTTGGGCTTCTGTCGTTTCGTTTTGGGTTTTGCAATTGGCGGTTTCCATAGTGGCAGCTGTTGAGAGGAGAGGATCCTTTGGCAATTTCTCTGAAAATTCCTCAAAAGGATCCTTTGACAATTTCCCTGCAACTTGACAATGGGAGCAGTTTTGAGATGGAAACTGAGTAGTGTATCATTGCTATGGTCGACTAAATGCGGTTTAGCTGGATGCTGGATTGAGACCATTCTACAATCAGTATGTCTGGACAGTTGGTTGGTTGGTAGATATGATGTTTAATATCATATCTACCAACATTAGACTGACACTTCTAAAAGTAAAAGTAAAGTAAAGTGCAGCCATTATCAACCCACTGCAGGATGGAAGCCTCCTCAACAATTTATGCTGAGGGAAATGGACCATAATCTGCCACGCTGGTCCAGTGCGGGTTGGCAGATCGACCGTATTCAGCAGTCAGGGGTTTGAACCCCGGTCTACTCAAAGAGCGTGTGCTACTGCACTCCCGCTCCTGCCCACTCGGCTACGGTAGCAGAAGCATAACTGCTTTTTGGCATTCTTAATTTAACTTGTTTTCTTATTTATTGATAATAAATTTTATTTTTAATCTTATATATATATTTTTTTTTTATTTTTCCCCTAACTTCTACAGTTCACACTTTTAGTGTATTCTGGATAATTTTCTGTGCAATTAGCACACTGTGGAGTTGGTACCTTGCATTCTGATTGTGCATGAGTTTCATAGTCCAAAGAGTCCATCTTTAAATCTAATAAAACATCTTTAGAATGAATTAGAATGCAGGATCAGGGTAGACGGCCAATATGTCTCTCTCTCTTAAGCGGAACTGACAACTATATTGAAGGAGGGATTAGACATAAATTCTTGCTAGAGTTAAAAAGAACTGTTTAAAAAGTGCTCCACCACGGATAAGTGCTACCACTGGAGTCAAAGTGGTCCAACACCTTATTCATTCATTTATTAGAACTCATGTTTTTCCTAAATGTGATGGTGTCCGAATACTTTTGATAAAATAATGTTTATACACCACAGAGAATATGAGCTTAAGTACCTTATATAAGATATTGCAGTTAATATCGTCTTTCGTGACATCTGGAGTCAGTGATTCTGTTCGTAACCTCCAGTCAGTACATAATGTTTGGTTTCAACGACCACAGAACTAATTAATGATGCACTGAATGAAACACTGATTTATTTAAAAATGAAGCAAATAAAACTAACCGTGACGTTACGGTTGGAAACCAGCATTTTGAGAGAATCCTGTGTAAAGAAATAATGGCTAATGCTCCCTTTGAAAAAAACCTATAGACAAGAATTTTACCAAACTGCTCTAGCAGTAAACTGATTGCAATAAAATCAGTTTATAAGATTGAATCATTTTTACCTAAGCATCTGTTTATTCACTCGAAGTGCGTATCTAATATTACCCTCTCTGATAACTTTAGGTACGTACTTAGATGTCAAAACATCTAAAATTATATTTATAGATGTTTTCACTTCTATAAATCTACGTAATTATATTACTAGGTGTCTCTCATTATTGTTTTAACTCTGCCAACTGACTCCATAAGTAAGTAACGAAGATTATAAAGATTAGGCATACGCAGTATCATTCAGCGAGCAATTTAAAGTCCATTTCCTTCTATTTGACAATCGTCAAAACCGGCTCTCAACATGGCAGAACTACCTTAATGCAACCATCTACAGAAAGAACGTCAAAAATTAACTGAAATGGACTTTTAGCGTTGTTTGCAGAGCATTCTTACGACAGCCAAATAACAGAGCTCAGTCCAAAGTGGGTGGCGCATTTTTTTTAGATGCCGAGTATGGATTCAGACCCAGAACAACGATGCGGTACTTTGTCAACAACAGTTAATAATAGGAACTATTCCGATAACGAGCATCAGAGTAAAGGGGGCAGTGGGTGGAGACTGACTTCTCGTCCTCCACTATTTTTGACACCCATAAATTAATCTACTGCGTTTCATTTATTAGATGATTATAATATGACGCCAACTCTTGCTGAATAATTCCAACCCTGAGATACATGACACGCATTATTGTCCTCTACGCAAACTGATTAAAAGTATTAAAAACAACTCGCAGCTCCAGCGTGATTAATTATAACACCACCTAGCAACATTTCCCGACTGGAGTCTCGTGCCATCTGTTACCATTCTTCCAACATTTTAGCTTATACCTTCGGGGCAGTCTGATTAATTTGACTCTTTGTATTTGAATTAAATAAGGGGAAAAAATGTGCTGTTTTTCAGTCGAGTGCATTTCTTTGGATGGTAAAAGCGATGTCTTTTTTGTTTTGATTTCAAGTTACGTATTGTGTGGACACAGTTTTAATGAAACATTTCTCAGAATGGGAGTTACGAACTGCCTTTAGTAACACCATCGCTGGTTGCTTCTTGATAATTAATTACATATCAAAGTTATTTAAAATATTTTTATTACCTCTCTGGTTATGATAATCTTTGCTTCTTGAAATTACAAAAGAAATAATACAAAGCCTCTGAAGTAGAAACTGAACAGTTGCAGTGATTTACAACAGCAGTTATTTGCACTTCCTAGTTTTAACTTGCATTTGTTGGCTCTTTAATACCCTCGTATTTCAGTAAATTTTCAAGACGCGTGATAATATTCTAATAAATTTTATCGGATAACTGGATTTGTTTGAGTTCATAGCCAGAGTTGTGGTTTATGGCTGTTAAATCTGATGAACCTGAAGGCAAAGAAATCAATGTGGAAGCACGAAAATACGGAATGAGAAAAGCTTTATAATCTCAGAGGGATCTCTCCTAGCGAAGAGAAATATGCAAGCTATTTGCGCTCATTTTAAGATAGCTGCAGAATTTAATTACAAAAGACCAAATATGAAAAGTAAGATTAAGCTGAGAAGTGGGATGGAATTCTAAAAAACTAAAGTTCGTATTCTGAAATTTGTGTTTGTAAATGAAACTGCTCTGCTTCTTTTTACTTTCTAATCCTGCAAAGTAGGATTAACATGGCCACAGTGAGAAAAAAAGAAATACTACAGTTATAAAGACCAACCCTGAACACTGTCATTGTAAAAATTGAATAAGACGATAGAATAAGCAATCTGTTACTTGATTTTGTCTTCATGAGTTTGTGAAAAAGAAGTAAATTTGGGGCATTCTCCTAAACAGAAAGGACAGAAATTCCACCAAAGATTCTTACCCTGAAGACGGTTCGAGTTTCTTTAATATGGATGTTGGAAATACCATGATCTTTTTTATGATGCGAACATTTCACAATATCTGTAATCAATTTTTACGCATTGATTTCAGCAGTACACAGATTGCCTGAGATTTTTTAACCTTTTAGAAAGCAAATCGCCATTCTTTAAACTTTCAGCTGCAATGATTTTGAAATTATACTTAGTAAGATTCTAAAATTTAAGGATCTTAGCTTTTTAGTTTCAAATTTCAACGGTAATCAGTAAAGCCGTTTTCTCCTGAGAATGAAGCATTGCTTTTTCAGAATACATCTTATAAATAACGAGGTGGAATAATGGAACCTAAGCTAGATACCACGTTAAGGAATTTTTTTTAGTATTACGATATTAGCACAAACATTAGAATCTTACGAAGGATAAAGATTTAATTAAAGTGTGTTTTGTGATAGATTTGCTCGAAGAAAAACTGGAGTTTCCGGGAGAAAAAACCGTATTAACCTCACTTGAGACCGTCCAACTCAGCCACCTAGGGGAAAATGCCCCTAAAATTTCCTCGCGTCATTGATGGCATTCGAATTCAGGTCTTTTCCATCCGCTGTGGGGAAAATGGCAATTCAACGAACAGTACAATCCCACGAGGGCAGAAAATATTGAAGGACTTGGCATATATATGCAAGTCTACCTATTACATAGTTACTAATTATATAAACCACAAAAATTAAAAAGTAATGATAACTAACGAAACTCTAAGCAAACTTTAAAAGCTCATCACCTGAATATCCAAATGATCCTTCTATACGTTCTAATCTCCTTATTTTCAAAGTACAGTTCCTGGAACAACTATCCTGAACAGAGAACAAGTATTATACCGAGATGAGCAAAAAATTTGATAAAAGTAGCTGTAAATGGGCCAACATTTCAAATATACGAGAATCGTTTTCCGTTGAAAACATCTTCGCAAACTCAGCAGTATGTGCTGATCGGTACTCCTACTGATTGAAGAAAACATTTTGCACTCGTATTTTCCTTAGAAACTCGGTGAATATGCTTCTGCGAAGGGCTTACATCTATCATGCATGCACTACGATTAGATAAGAAGCGAACTAATCACATAATCGAAATTAGGTTGTTGGATCAGCTACTCTTAGAATTTGACTCACGGATGTGCTGCTGCTGCACGATATCACATAAAAAGCACAAGTCCTTGTCTGCAAGAAAGTTTTCTGCCTTTGGACTGTACTCTAATAACTTGCTCCTCATAAAACATACATTCTCTGTAATCTTCCAAATGATCCTTCTATACATTCTAATCTCCTTATTTTCTTAAGTACAGTTCCTGGATCAACTATCTTATAAGGCAGTTCGCTCAAGTAACAAATCTTCGTTAAAGTAAATAACTTATGACCGGATACCTACTTCCTTGATTATCTGAATATCTTTTTCATTTTTTACATTTCCTTGATATTTCGTGTTCTGAAAGATGTAGTTATAAAAACACTGGGTTGTATTACCGTGTAGATGGGGAAGGATTTTTTTACACTATTGAAGAGTTAATTGGTCTTGGGCGAGGGTTGCATAGTTATGTTTTTTAACTCACGGAAAATTGGATTTTTCATCCAGCAAATAGGAAGATCCATAGTAGACTGCAAACTTAATATACTAGCGCCTCATGGCCTTAATGTTATGGAATACCAGTGTTAAACTTCTTCGGAAATCTACCAAAACCAGGTTCATTTTCTTTTATCTCCTGCTGGTGTTCTTAAAGACGTGGAGTTGAAAACAGTTTATAGTTATGAACAGCAAATCCTACTTTGGAATCGGGTGAAAAAATATCCATAGTTATAACTGTGGTTGTTTTGGTTATATATAATTCTCTCTGACCATTGATATTTTCCTTGATGTTCAAGTTCCATTTAAAAGGTTTCACGGAATGTGTTTCTGTTCAAAAAGATGTGGGATAATAAGATCGGATGCTTATTTTTAAGATAGAGATGCTGAAAACATATATTCGTTGAAGTGAGTCTAAATATATTTTAAAATAAAACTGCGATTGTAAAGTGGATCCATATAAAAGAGGATTAATGCATTCTCTAGCTGAAACGCGTTTCTTCTCCAATGGATTCTCGGTCTAAATGGAAACTGTGATCATCAAAATAAACCGTTCCATTTGCACGTTACAGATGTGAACTCACTAGATATGAAATTGGGATAAAACATCAAATCTATACTGCAATTTAAGAGATTATATTGGAGAATATTGTCTGTACGATCCGCGTGCGCTGTCTTCTCTATCTTTGAAGCTTCAATTTCCAACTGATATCTGAGCTTGTTCAATCGGTTATTACTTGAAGTGGTCTTTTCTTTGAATAATATGAAAATGGATAAGAGCTAGTCATGAAACAATTAGCGTAATTGTTATGCTGACTTCAGGTACACCCTGTACGATAAATATTATGACTGCTGGGTACATAACCTGAAGTTATCTGTATTAACAGCACTCTTAAACAGTGCTCTTCGATCAAAATATTAAGATATGAAGTGTTCCACAGAATTTTATAACCTAAAGATGAAAAATGTTTCAAGATGTAAACACATTGTTCAAAGATGATCCGAATTTTATAGTCTGATCCTTTCTATGATAATTAAAATGTCTTCTCGGGTTACTCACTGTACAAATAAGTTAGTTGATGTTCGCTTCACATTACTTTTATTTTATGCACGAACCGAGGACATTTCTCTTTTGTGTATTCGTCATATTGCCCATTGATCCCCTCCAATCAGCGCACGACAACGAACATAATATCCTGGGCTTAGGATATTATTTTTTGAGAATATGAAAAATTATTATGTGGGCGGATATGGTGAAGAAATAGGCCTTCTAATAGCAGTAAATATTCTCTTACAACGAAATGCTGAAGAGCTGATTTTTTATCACGTAATGAAAGACCAACTCTGTGCCAACCCAGAAAGCTCATTCAGCAATCTTATCACTCTATGATTCAGCAGTATACCGTACGAGAAAAAATTGCAAAAAAGTAAAAAAGATCACTGGAAAAATGGTGGGGAAAGAACCTCTGTAGCATGCACTTCTAAATAACTGTGGTGAATTTCTAACACTTTTTCCCTTCTTCAATGTTTGACTGTTCAAACCGAACAAAAGCCAATTTTAAATAAAACAAAGGTAAAATTCGCTTACAAGTCCAATTATCATAATTTGTGCTGGATTCAAAGAATAACTAGTTCCTGAATGTACTTGTTTCCATTTTAATACTGCCCCTTGAAGACTTTCACTATGTTTTGATAAGAATATTCGTGCTTTAGGTGTTCGCTCTTAGTCGGACTGTTTATCAACAATTTTATCACGCATAAATTCATGTTAGCAGGTGTTTCTTTCCCAAATAAGAGTGGCTAACTTATTACAGCCCTACTGGTGTATGCACACGGATGGACACACAGAACAGGCCAAACGTATAAAACTTGATAAACGATGTCCTTCTAACAAATTAAACTTGGCTGTAGAATCCAGACAACAAATTGAACCACAAACCGATGAACTCCCATGGGTTTTCCAAACTATGCTAATGGAATAAGAGATAAAGAATTACTTGGAGGAAAGGCTACAGAGAGCTAAGTGCTAACTTCGTCTTAGTTGTTTATTCTGTTTTCCGTAATTGCGAATTCTGTTTATTTTATGAGGACAATGAAAGAGACGAGATTAGATATCGATCGGAAATAAAGAACACCCAAGTATAAAGAAGAAGAAATTGAAATAGAAGTGAAGAATAGTAAGGACACCCTTTTAGAAATGCTGTAGTTTGTTATTCGCTGTCCGAAGTTCTTGTCAATATGCTTGAGGGAATTCCTACAAGCATGCAGTTAGTACTGAGACTCTTCGTCTGTGACGTCATTCACTGAAGAAATGCATTATACAAATGTATGGAGATCAATGGTAACAGAGATAAGCTAAAGCTCACGCACTAAGGCCTAAAATAGTTTCTTATTTATAGTTATCTTTACTAACCAAAGAGCGATATTTGCCACCATAAAATTTCTCAAAAAGCACCTCTTTCAAGCAGATTTTTGTAAGCGGACTTATTGCACAACGGCCTCAGACACGAAACTGATACCAATTTAAAGTGACGATGCTCCTGATAGGCGACTTATATTCGTGACGCTTAAAATTGCCCGTATGCAGTCACTCAGCAATATTCACGTTTCAAGCACATCGAGTTGGGACTATGTTATATTATTCGACAACTAATAATGTGGTTGACGTCATGAAGGATTTGTGACATGAAAATCCCATTCATTTTCGACACAGCTAAGAGCAATCTAAGAACTGATGCAAAGATTTGGGCTGTTTAGATAAGCCGAAAGGCACTCCTAGGCGTTGTGCTTCTGCGTATTGTGAATGTAAATTGAAAGTATTCTGAAGGTTGGATTTCCAGTTTTCTGAGATGGGGAAAAAAAAGAAGGGGAAAATAAAATTATAACTTATTTCTTGCAATGATTGACAGATGACGCGAACTTTAGAGCAGTGCAACTCTTTTGACTGAGGCAGAGAGGTTCCTTACTGTGAAGATTAAAACATAGCTAGATGGAAGATTTTAGGAGTGAAAGTCCTGTGAACTACGAATGTCAGACAATCATTTTTAGAGTACTCACACTTCAAATTCCTCTGTTATTTATTTTTTTCCCATTTTCTTCTAAGCGTTAAAAGTACAGGTAAAAACTACATTGAAATCTTTCGTCGTATCTTTGAGAAGCCACTCCCTAATACTCTTTATTGAGAACGTCTTAAGATTTCCATTAGGCGCGGAATGACAAATAAAAAGCCAGAAATTTTTTTCAGTTTCGGAGAGCTTCCCTTGAAACACAAATTTCAGAAAAAAAAAATGAACAGAGATCGTAAATAAGACTTCTTAAGTCATAATCATTCTTCTCTTTCAACCCTTCTAAAATCGTTTTACACATATCATTTATTTCACCTTTAGATGACATCATTTCTTCACCCTGAATTTCTGATAAAAATTTCGCAAGTACTCGAGGGAACAAATTTTACTTCAGTGCGTAATTTAAGCAATCCGGTCATCGGATGCACGTAATTTATAACCTCTATTATGCAATGTTTTCTGTTTTGTGATCTGGATGGTCGTTAGGACATCAGAGAGGCGACTGTAGTCATATGGTATAGGTTCTGACGACGCTGTATTAGCTTAGTTTGAGTACCTAGCGAATATTTCAGTCATTGTTCATGGTAAGGGCTTCAGTTCTCAGTGCACTGAACTGTTCTCATTACTAATCTGACCACCCTTCTTTGAACTCTTTCCATAAATTCCATGTCTTTTTTCAGATATAGTCTCCAGACCTTAATACAACATTCCATATTTTGTCATTGAGTAGAGACGTCCTTTTTCTTACAAGCAAAGGTATTATAAACCTTTCGGTTCACCGAAATAAACCTTTTCATCTAGACCTCTGAGTGACATTTCGATCAAATCAACTAAGGTTGATTTGATCGAAAGCTCAAATTCATTAAATTGGTTTACTGCACTCTTTCAATTAGATCATTTACATCAAAGATGTCAATGTTCAAAAAGACGTCTTACAAAATCAATTGAAACCAAAATTACTGGCTAAAATCCTTGCACTTTAGCATCCGATTAACGTTAATGTTTCTACGGTGGTTAATTAACAAGGTGTCATTGTTTTTCTAAGACAATTAATGAGGACTCTTTGCATTAAACAACACGAATTCAATGGAGAACCGACAAATAATAAACAAAGTCCTTGAATACAAAGATTTTATTTTAGGTTTGAAAGATAGGATTATGTGTCTTAACAAGTTTGACTCAATTGTTTATGAAACCTCAAGTCAGAATTGATTAACAAATGTGAACAATAGGTTGATAAAGATAGTTTAATCAGATGAAGAAGCTAATAATTTTTGATAATCTCAGAGACCGCATTTAAGAGATCATCTTTATTGTTCTTTAAAGTAATGAGGCAGGAATTGGAACTCGAGAGTTGATGAAAATCAGTTTTTTTATTAAACGTTTAACTTATTACCACAGTGGTGCATAAAATTAACCATTCTGGAAGTGAAATGTCTTGAAATTTGTTTACAATGATTTCGATTTCTTGTTACCGCATTCTGAACAATTCCTAGTCAGAGAAATTTGAAGATCCGGTTTTCAAATTAAGGGATTTAATCAACATAAAAGTACACAACAGTTGAGAATATTTTGCAATTTGCCATGTTTTAATTTTCGAAAACTGTGCATACATCGAGTTATCATCCTCTGAGTTCACAAAGAATAAACGGGCGCTACATATAAGTACTCACGAGAGGAGTTATTGAGAAGAGAAATTAGTTTATTAACAACTGGATGTAAGATGTTAAACAGCAACAGCTTCTTAATTATAAAGTCGCTGTCTGCCAAAATCCCTGTTATATGACGTTACCTAAGGAAAGTGATAAACTTGAAATGCAAGTACCTGACTGAAATAAACGGTTTCGGAATTACTAATTCTCTCTTTTCAAACCAACAGCAGAAAGTCCTCTCCCCTTCAGCCTATTAAACTAAGTATATTCGTGATCACACCAGCTTTCTGAGACTAATATTCAGTGAATTTTGTCACTACGTATGTTTACTGCGTTCGTAGTTAATAAAAATACAAAAATAAAGCACGCGTTAAGAAGAGAAACCGATGTATAATAAAAACAAACACATTTTCTGTTCCTATCTTTAACCTCACACTCTGGTCAGTAACTCACTGCTCTACGTGACAGGGCTGATAGTAACATCGGAAAGAATCCCTCCCATAGCTAAAAACTCACAAAGGTCAGAAACCAAATTTCAACTCCATCTTCACGCAGAGTCAATCCTAATCTCCTACTAGAAAACAGAGTCAGACTCGACCAAAAGACAAACCAATTTAAGCACGTACTTCCATCATCATAGAAGGCCCATTCTAATCCCCTTCTTGAAAGACAAATCAATTTAAGTATGTACGCAGGACTTAGAAAATTTTAATCGCCCACTCCACAGTTAACATTCGGATCTTTCATCCCACATATGCAACAACACTTACTGACTGACTACAAAGAGTGATTGCACCAAACTCACTCTTGAAGAAGTCAACCTTATCAAAATCATGCAGTAAAGGAAAACAAAAGGGGAGGAGGGTGCACAAGCTCATGCACTCGAAATACTGTTTCGGAAGAAAAGGGGACCATTCTATTCTCACTCGAGACTGACTAATATCGCCAGGGTGTGAAAAAAGGAAATAAAGATTCCTCCCACTTTTGACTGGTGCATGATCTATAAATGCCGCATACAAAACGCTACAATTATTATAATCACTTTTTTTTAATTCCAAATCATACAGGAATTAAAGAAAACGCATAAGTCTATAAAGCAGCAAAATCAACATTTTGTACCTTTCAAAACCTTTGAGTTCCCTATTGTGTTATCCGAAAACATAGTGGCAGTTGTGGTAGAACAATCGAAGGTACAATAAACTCAAATTAAAGAAAATAATTGAGCTAAGACCCTCCGGTGTCCGTAAAGTCAGACTAGATGACTTCGCACACTACGGCCAGAAAATTCTCCAGTAGATAGATTGCAATACTCCTCTTACACCTCCACGGTCCAAATAAATGCTACCATTAACAAAACAATAACGCATAGGAGCCTACGAGTCCGAAGAATCCAATATTCTTTATCGCCTCTAATGTAAAAATACATCTAGGCAATGAAGATTTTAAAGTATATATTTACACTCTCTCTTGGAAATATCAACTTCATCGTAATTTGTACTCGTATTTACACAGATTGATTTAAGAATTCTTGGCACAAGAGCTACTGCAGCTAAAATGTTTGTGACCAGTTTATTAGATGCATCGCCCAAGCAGCGAAACCCCCCGCCCCTTTAGTTCTCAGAACAGCTTCAAGTCGTCGGCGCATGAACTACTGGAGGTAACCTAAATGTCTCCACGCCTTGTTAAAAGTTACTTGGGTCGCGCTGTTGACCTGTTCTCTCGCTGAGAGCGCTCTTGCATCATAGCTCGATATCTGACTATCTGCTTTATATGTAATCACGATAACGCAGTGGATAGAATCACCATCCTCCCCACACGGGTTGGAAAAGGTTTCCGAGTTCTAATCCCATCAATGACACGCGTAACATTTATGGTCTCTTTTTCACTCCTTGGTTGAGTTAGTCGGTTTAAGACGAAGATACCAAAGTCCCCCCCCCCACCAGAAATTTGGGGTTTTTTTTGTCCAGGGAAACAGACAAAGCGACCAGATAATTCATGGACATCATTGGCAGATGAGGTAATTCTTGGGTGGCCCTAATACGACAGTTTTATTATCTTTTTTATCCGCTTTATATAGTCTAGTATGAACATGAAGAAGTTTATTAGATACGATGAAAGCGTATCTAATAAATTTTCCATTCGTATACGCTCCAATAAAAAAAAAAATGCTGGGTCCTGTGATAAAAGGATAACGTTAAGAGATTAGTTCCTTTCTCCATGATACCGTCCCACTATTTATAAACCCTGAGCTTAGAGTGTTATGGGAATAGTAGCCGATGTGTCATTAAAACTGTAAACAAGCCAACCACCACAAGACTCCTTTCGGGAGTTTATCTATTTATGAATGAAAAATTCAACACTGAAAGAAAATCCCAACATCGCCTGCTCAGACTCACAAACTAAAAGCACAAAGAATGTACAATGCAAGACATAAGATTCAAAATCACTGATTTTTAATGTTATATCCCTTCATTATTTATTAAGGATCGCCCGGAAAATTCTGCGCTATTTTTAGATAAATACAAAACTATAGCAAAAACTCTAGTGTCATCTGAAAGTTCCCTAAATGGCAAATACTGTTTTTACCAACATAATATTTCAAAACGATAAGTATGTGTTGTATTTAACTTGCTATTAAAATGCGGTTAGTATCTAATTTAAAATTTAATCACCTTGTAAAGAATAATAAACAAAGGATATGAATAGATTCAGTAATCTTTCGTGGACAGCATTTTATATAATTTATTGGACTAAACATCTGCAACTTTGGAAGTTTATAGATAAAGAATAGTTCAGTCTGTGTATTTTTTACCCTTTAGGTTTTTTGAATCATGTGCCAGAGCACGCACCTGTCATAGAAAAGAGCCTTTGGAGCTATTTAACTGGTTTTGATGGCCAATTTTCTTATTTTCCTAAATAGTAAGACCACATTTTTCGCTATTACTATTACAATTGTCTTGTAATACCTAAATAATGCGAGGACGTGGGTGTTTTTGCCTCAGCCAAAAAAATAAATATTAAAAAAAGAAAATAAAAGATCACTCACATTTTTACCATCCACCCAAAAAGGGACAATCGGGCTCTTCTTTAAACGTTCCCAAACTCATTGCTTCGACCACCTTAACATGGAACTTTTCCGATGATCTACAACAGACTGTCCGAAGGTAAATTTCTTGAGCTCCAGCCATCTGCGAATTTCTAAAATTTTATATTTAGGAATCTAGCCTTTGTTTTTCCAACCAGTGAAAATAAACCTCTCTGGTTCATTTTACTGTAAAGTTCTGCGTATCATCTGATTGTGACAATCTCTCCCTTTTTCGTTCTGAACCACTTTTAACTCCTGGATTTCTGTTCTCCAGGTGAAAGACCTTCAGACATTTCTGCAACCGAACTAAGCATTTTAAAGCAGAATGGCCTAGTTTTGGTTGTTAACCCTCCTACTTTTAAATGAATGGCGAACTTTGAAAACTTCCTCTGCACTTCTTCACTAATAACATCAAGGAAGATATCATAATAATTAACTAAACTAGTCAATCAATAAATCTCGAACCTCCACTAGGATTTGCTGGAAGAAGGGAAACAGGCCATATTATAACTTTCAACTTAGTCGAAGAAAGATGGTTACTGATGAAGCAATTAGAAGCTATCATATAACTGCATACGTTTTAGAAACATGAATTAACTCCAAAAATTCCATTACGTCCTATAAAATGGCAGAGTGGTAAATGTCCTTATAGATAAGTGAGATAACTGATTGAGAATAGACGAATGTTATTCTGCAAGGCGCATTCTATAAGTATATTCATAATTCTTAGTGGTGTGCTGCTATGCGTGTATTGTGGAGTATCATTCCCCATAAGAAGAGAGGTGAGTATGTCGTGTATATATAATCTGTTTTTGAATCTTACCAGAACAACTTCCTCCTGTCTGGGAGGCAGCTGGATGCTAGGGTTGTGGTTTAGACTGCAATTGCAAGAGCTTATTGTGTGGTTGAGTTTTCCATTAGTGTCCACTGATTTTTAACTTCCTTTGTAGAGTAGATCTGTAATGAAGAAGTGATATATAAAGCACCATGAACACAGTTCTGCGATATTTGGCCACTTGCCATATTTTAACGATGTCGAATTTCTCTTACAAAGTATTTTCTTTCTGCTTAATGCCATCTTTAGAAGCAAAGATAGGTTATGAAATATATAACGAAGCCGGAATTCTTTGATGTGCAAAAAATCAATAAGAGGAGAACAAATACGTGCCCTGTGTCTTGTTTTCATTTGCCTAAGTCACAAACTTCTGAGTTTAGAGAGAAAGATTTCAGCTTTCTGAAGCAAAATCATGCTCAGTGCATATAATACAAATGAGGAAGAAACAGAATTCAAATCGTGACATATCCGTTGAACTGGTGATACTGCGAGAGGTAGGTGGTAAAATAGTATACAATCTCAAAGGTTT
The DNA here is from genome assembly GCF_048544385.1 of Mastigoproctus giganteus. Classification (NCBI taxonomy): domain Eukaryota; kingdom Metazoa; phylum Arthropoda; class Arachnida; order Uropygi; family Thelyphonidae; genus Mastigoproctus; species Mastigoproctus giganteus. The sequence goes on from NC_143582.1 coordinate 62,055,301, forward strand.
TACACAGGAAAAACCCTATTATACGGGAATCTCTTAAACAGGTCTTTCATGGAAAAAAATTCTGAGAGGGAGAATTTCTTAAACAAGTTTTTTAAGAAAATTTTAAATAACGAAGAATAGAACCGAAAAGATTATGTTTTGGAGAAAATAATTTATTGCAGAATTAATTAATCTTTTGTAATTAATAATGCATTTATTACCATGGCACCAGCGTCCTCTGATACTTCTATGCCCAGGACTGTTGGCCGACTTGAATAACCTGAGATAGTTGAAAGAAAATTTCTTAATCATTGTGGAATTGAAAAAAACAACGTATTCTAGAGGCATAATGCATTGTAGTTGAATTATCCACATATTTTCCGGCATTCTTTCTCAATAAAAAGCTTTAAATTTTCGTCCTTAGAGACAGCCACTGTGAGCGAAAATAACAATAATATTAAACCAGTGGAATAAGATTTGTTCTTTCTTATAACGAAAGATTTATAAATGGGAATATCAAGACGATATCTCAAGAGAATTCGGCAATCCGTCTGGCCTTTCTTCAATGTCAGTGTAGAAGCATTAATTGTTCCTTCATTGAAACATTAATCTTAAACTGTTTACAAACAGCCATGCACCAATCCTGTTGCATGCCATGGTGTTTTTGAAATTTCCAATAACAAAATGGAAATCTAAAAATAGCAAGATATCATAACCATATCGAAAGTTTTTCATATGTCCGATCCTTCTTATGTTGCAGAGCGTAGCGGGCAAGTGTTTTCTAACTTCCTACCTCTATGTACTTCGCTGAATTCTGTTTTCCTTTCATTTATTTTTCCCTACTTTCGATCATGGATACAGAGAAACAGGATTTATATGCTGCCAGCACTTTTTACCGTTTCACCTATTCCCTCTAGATAAACTCCTCAATACAACTGCATTAGATTCTACACACGGTCCATTAGGGATGTCGGGTACATATATACACTAGGGTAATATCGAAGTTTTCAAGGGTAGATGCACGAAATACTTGAAAGGTTCTTTGCTAAACTAACTTGAAACAGTATTTTCCAAGATTGCATTTTCAATCTTTAGAGAGTACAATCGAAACCAGTATTTCTGCCTATAGATGGAATAATATTATATATATTTCAAATATATTATTGGTTTTGAATTGCAAAGGAGGGTACGCATCTTTTATTTAAGGTTTCCATAGCCATACTATTTGAATGGAAGTAGGCACGTCACACGCACCAAGCTTCTGTAGTTTCAACGTCTCTAAAGGAGCACCAAAGATTATAACATCAAATAAAGATTATTATCTTACATCAGCATCTTGGGTCAATAATGAAGCAACGCCTTCTGAAATAAGGTTTCTTTTTACTGAACGATTTTTGATAGCCACCTACTTTATACAGATTTACTTCGTGACAAGTGTGATTCTATTTGGTTTTGTACAAGACAAGATTGTAACGAGGGAGAGGGCGCTGATCTTCATTAAAATACGGCAATGTTTATTATGTTGCTGTGGTGCAATATTGAATGGAAAAAAATAAGGTAATTCCTCTCCAGTTTCCAAAAGAAAAATACAGTAATCTCCTAAGCAAAGCACAAATAATCGGGAGGTTCGCGTAGTGATTGAATGAGGCAATGCCATCAGGTAGTTTGCATAAAACTGGCGGTGCTGGAAATTGATCCCAGTTCAATCTGAGAACGTTACCATACTGAAAAAAATAAACAAAACGAAACAGCACGGAGCACTTTTTATGCTTGCTTGATGATAGGTGTAACTTTTCAACAGAGTAAACTAGCGTTGTACCTGAATTACTGTTTCAGCAGGAGAATAAATCGAGAGTTATGACTTTTTTTCCAGAGGAAAATATTCAGTTGAAATTTAAGAATGATTTAGTATACCGTGAAGAATATACCTTATGTAACTTAACACTTAAATCAACGTGAAGAAAATTAAATTAAAGAAAGAAATTCAAATAGCTGAATCAGAAGACATTCATGATTCATATTGGATATGAAAGAAAGAACACAACTGTGCATATTATTATTATTAAATATAATATACACCACAGCATGCGCCCAGTTCAAGTGTATAACAGAGCCATATACATAAGATAAGTATTAAGTTGTAAATAAATTAGGTCTAAAAGTAAATTATACGAATGTGTACAGTGAGATTACGTTCTCTCCAACGGATCGACTCTCCAATCTTCTTGCAGTCCAAAGCAGATATGGTGATTGTTTATGCTGATATCGAAGCTGCTTTTGATAGCCTAAATATCACATCTCTTCTAAATCTGCTAAACAATTTCTTTCGGATGAAAGGTGACATTGTCGCTTTTCTTCATTCACTCCAACGGAATAGAACAGTGTACTTCACACTCATCACAACGTCTCCGAGATCCATATATGCAGGCGTGCCGCAAGGCGGCGTTTTATCGGGGCTACTATTTACCGCTCTTTTTATTCCGTATGCCACCAGCCTGGGAAAGAAGGCTACAGCAGAAGATAGAAGAGATGGGTGAAGATAGGCTAACTGACTAAATACCAACGGGTTAACAGAAGTAAGAAGCTTATAAGAAAAGTGCAGGAAGCTGATCAGAAAAGATGTTGTCTTTCTTGAAGTAATTCTCAGGAAAGACAACATCCACAGCAAACACGAGACATAATCTTAGGATCGAAAAATACCTTAACGCCCTAAAACAGAAACTCTTGGCATTGAGCAAGATATTTTAGAGTTACAGGGATATTGGCCAGAGGAAAACAGACAACAGAAGGATGGCAGCGGATTCCCTCCCCCAATCAGAAGTTGCTCGAGGAGTTCTGCGGCGACCTGTGCAGCAGTGAAGTTAGCCATAACGACGGTGTGCACTGCACAGATCTAGAAAGGAAGAAAACCAAGAACGTACAAGAGATGACAGAACGGGAGATTAGGGAGGATTATGTACAGGTCTCAACAATAGAAGGTGTAAGGTATATTGTTGTCATGCGGCACCAGGGGTTTCTCCCATCTCCGCGTTGCTTTCTTTGTGGGTATACCAGAGGTTTAAGAGTGTGGGTATTGTACCTGTGTAATGTCGTCTACCGTTGTTCATCTGGTAATTTAGCTGCTGGAGCCTAGCGTTGCCCCACCTTCGCAACATGGAGGTAGACCAGGAACCCAATAGACTTAAGTTACTCTGGCAGGTCCTGCCACTAATTTCCTGAGATTTTAGCGGCGAGGACCTAAAAAAAAAAAAAAAAAAAAAAACTTATGTACACATACACATATAAGAACATACATATATATGCACATATACACAAAGTTATACATAATATATACGCATCCATGCAGTCGTAATTACTTTGGATGTTTGCATACAGCACGTGTGCATGCATTCATATGGCAGGAGCAGGGCAGTGCGTGGGATAATTAGGCCGAGACTGGGCGAAGATTATTTTTCGGCTAGATTAAATTTGGTGTGTAGGGCGTTCGCGTCGTGTATAGGTAGAGTGGGGGAGGGGAGACAGAAGGTTGGGAGCAAAGGCAGAAGTATGGGGGAGACAGAGGAGAATCCCCAGGTGGTCAGTGAGGCATGCCCATGCCTCACCAGAAGGAAAGGTGGGGTAGCAGGGGAACGAGGCGACTGGTCGTCTCGTCCTCCTGCCAGGAAGGGGTTTTAAAGGAGTGCCAGGCTAGTGCTTGGCTCAGGCCTCCAGAATGGCTGCTATTCGTCCTTCATTCAGATTTTTTGGCTATCTTCATGGTTGCTTGGTAGGTCATCTTTGGTGTTATGCACATTTTGGCTTCCAGCCATTATGTGGCTAGTGTGCATTCAGGTCCTATCATCTTCTGTGCAAGTCTTCAGCGAACAGTGTGCATTCAGATCCCATCTTCTTCTGTGCAAGTCTCCAGGAGGTGTTGTTCTCTGTCTATGGGCAAAAACGTGGTCCGGGTGATGAGCTGGCAGCGGAGGTCATCATAAAGTTGGCATTCATGCATGAGGTGGTTCCAGCTCTCCAACTCTCCACAGCAGCAAGTAGATTCATGTGTAATGCCCAAGGCTGTAAGCTTAGCCTTAAAGGCACCGGGTCCTGTTAGCAGGAAGGTCGCATGGAGTTCCGGCGTGAACCATGCTGGAGCCATTAGGTACAGTTTTACAACGTTGGGGAAGAATCCAGGCTGGACTAGGCTCATAACCATAAATGGGATCATAGATTGGACCAACACCTCCATAGATTACGAGATCGACCAGGGCAATGATGACCAAGAGGCGCCAACACCACCCAAAGTTGCCCAACGAGAGACTGGCCAGTATAGCCCGTAAAGATGGAGGGAGGCGATTGACTCACTTCATTGAACAAGAGAAAAAAGGGACTAATTAGCTGCGTGATTACTTCCTGGAAAACACAGCACCAATCTACAAATTCTAAGAAAGACAGACAAACGGCGCACACCACTCAACCTCAGCAAGGGGGCCACATTCACACAGACAGAAGAAACAAAGACAGAAAGACGGGCGAAAAAGACACTCTATGGCAGACGTTACAATGCTATCTCCATCAACACTACATATATAAGATGTCTTCCAACGCTTGGCTCAAGAAAAAAAATATATTAGGGTCACCCGTGATTGATTACATCTATCCATGTGTTTTTGTGTCTGTAAATTTCGTAAGTTCTCTGGTCGATTTGCCTGTTTTGCTGGACAAAGTTCCTGGGGAGAGGGGCCCTTGCTATCTACGTTTGAGACCGACTAATTCAGCCACGGAGTGAAAAAAAAAACATTAAAGTTCCTCGAGTCATCAGCGGGATTCGAACCCGGGCCTTTTCCATCCGGTGTGAAGAGAGCAGTGGCGCTACCACTATGCTACCGCGCGGACTAGCTCACGAAAAGAAAGGATTCATGCTCGCCATCCAAGACCACGTTATAAACACCAGGAACTACAGGAAATATATCGCCAAGAACCCGGAGTAACGCATGACATGTCGACGATGCCACCGGCCCCAAGAAATAATTGTGCACATCATCGCACATTACAGCGGGATCACTCAGACCAAGTACCCTCACAAACACGACTAGATGACCAGGAGCATTGATTCCCTGAGGAACATGTTTCCAGCCAACTGTCTTCGGATCTTCAATAAATTTAGGATACACCCTGTTAGGTTCTGTGAAGACAAGCTCTACAGGAAGGAAATCCTCAAGAACTTCTACCAGATAATGAATCTATGATTTTCACCAGCTCCTGAACATGACTAACTGCTATTTGTTTTTAATACTTGCCTATTTGTATTTGACAAAGACTTTGTTTTGTGTCCATGCAATTGTATATTTAATCCTGTAAATTTCTCAGGTCGAGCACGCATGTACAATAATAATAGTAACTGGGCACTGTCAACCACCCTACGAGCTTGGTAGCAGTACCCTTACCGGGCAGAAAAAATCTCATATAAAGGAGAAAAGGTTTTATAAAAACAATAATAATACTTTCAGCATCTTTTCAGGAAGCATGTTCTTCAAATGTTAATTTAATTAATCCCCATGCTCAGTGGTTCACCAGTGAGGAGGATGGGGAATAATCAACTAATATTTGAAAAAAGTAAGGACATTCTGACAGAAATTTTACTCTGCAGCGTAAGAAAGCTTATTAGAAATCCCCTTGTTTATTTTAGTTTTAATTAAAATGAACAACTTTTCATTAAAATTGGTAATATAATGTGTATAAAATATGGCTATTTGAAATATTTGTTCTAGCCGATACAGATAACGACTTTCTTTTCTCTTTAGAACTCTTCTGACTGAACTCTATCTGTTCTTGGCCAGAATTAAAAAAAATGGCAATTTTCAATCTCCAGATGAGTTGAAAGTTATATAATCTTGATAAAGTTTCCGAAAAATAAAGAAAGGACCAACTCCACCTGAAAAATCTCTAAGGAAGTGGCCTCAATTATGTATTATTCTTAATGCAATTTCGTTTCTAAGCTTCTCGGTAATCAGGCTTCGTGTGCCCGAGTGAACATTCCTGTCGGATGAAGGCTGCTACGGTACTTGTGACACGCCTACCAGATGATATATGACATCACCGACTGAACTCTATCGATAACGTAGTCATTTGGCACCCAGCGGACCATGCATTCTTTCGTCTACAGCGAAATATTTGATCGTTTGTTCATGCCCGGAATAGCTGTCTTCAGTTGAAAAATCAACAAATGGTAAATGCATCAAAGGGTGAAGCAGGTACGTAGTTACGCCAATGCTTCTGTCTGAAGCATTATTCTCACCCATATGTGGAATAAAATAACTGTACGTAGGGGCCATAACTCATCAGTAATCCCTATGTATTAGCTGTTGTTGTTTGTTAGAGCATCAGCTTCTGTGCTGTATTAGCTGATTATGAATTCTATTGGTGAATCCACTAATTGAATCACTACCGGTCCGTACCCATACCTATAGTGCGGTAAGTGTATAGAAAAGTACCCATTCTTATCTAATTTTGAAAAGTATTTAGATCCTTATCTCAATAACAACTTTCGAATAGGTCTTTCTGAATTTATGATGGCCACATTGCAGGAAAAATTGAAAAACTGTCCCAAAACATAAGCAACTCAATGCAAACTGAGCACTGTGGTAAGAAAAACCCACAAGTGTTTCTCCAGTAGAAAAATACTTTTTTACACTCAATGATTGCTGAATTGTGACCACCCCATCCGGAATGAACAAAGTCGAAATAGAAGTAAACTAACCATTCATATTTTACTCAATTATGGTCGGTAATTAGAATGATGTCGCAGTACTCAGGGATTCGAGGGTAATTCCAATACCAAACAGGAATAAATCGAAGTAGCGGATGGGTATTGACATCAAAAGTTTTTGCAACTTGGCACGAAATCACATATTATGGTTTAAATTCGCAAAAACCAGTGGCATAACAAGAATGGCTTTTTTTTTTAACGATACTAAGTATCCATTTGTTTCCACGTCTAGGCTGTGGATGGTTGAAGACGAAGTTCTCAACCCTGAAACTTGGTCCTCCATAACAGAATACACATTTCTAGATTTTCATCCGGATATAAATTAGGCTAGGAAGTCGTTAATATAATAACTATTATTTGAAATACAAATATTTCGATGGTAGAATGGTCCCAGCAATCTAAGGTAATAAAAAAAAAGGTCTGCAATAAAAATACACGCCTGAGATCCTTAATCTAATTTAAATCGAACAAGTGAACTAATTATGGAATAAAAAAAGCTTTATTACAGCATTGCAGGCTGTTTTAGACGCTTATGGGCTTGAACTGGCCATGGAAGTATCTTTCCAAGTGTCATAATGAAAAGAGTTACAACGCATTAAACTATCATCAACTAGCTAACCGAAATGAATAGTTTATCAATGAATGAGGGAAAAAAAAAAAAGAAATAAAGAAATGAATTTCTGAGTGAAAATGCGAATTTAACTAATTCCAAACAGCAGCCACAAAACTTAAAACTTTTTGAACTGTTCCAGCCTAAGAGTGTTTATAAAGCACTGCATTTCGGTGGCCATGGAAAAACCATGGAAACAGACCAATCACAGTTTTACTGAGGCACGCGAATGGAGAATGTTTGCTTAGAAGTATCAGCCATTATTCAATAAAATCCAAGGGAATATAAAACAGAATTACGATCAGTTTGTTGAAATTGCAAATTCTAGTCACTCCACATTAGTCCGATGAATTTCAGTAAAGAGAGAGTCCACTGCAGGAAGTGCGCGTACATTTTTGAAGACAGTCGTCTAAGTTATCCAAAAAATATGTAATTTATCGTAGACACGAGCTCCTAGTTGTTTAATAGTGCATGGTGCAAGTGGAGTACTTTAGCTAAAAACTTTCGGGCAATAAGAAGTCACAAATATTGATTTTCCTTACTTAATTTCCTTTCCAAGTTTGCAGATTGGGCTCCCCTGAGGTTTGGTAACTTTACTGAGACTCGATCGCAAAAACAAATATAAAACAGGAGCCCATGTTTGCTGCTAAAATATGTAGCGAGTTCCCAGAATTTCAAGATAATTGTCTCAATATGGTACAAACAAATCCTCACTTCCACCTTCAAGAAATGTAACTTGGTGCGAATTTGGACAACTTCGAAATGAAGAAAAGAGAAGAACGTGTAGATGTGTGACGTTAATGGAAGCAAATTAACCGCTGGCGCTCACCCAGTGGATGAATTATTAACCAGCGTAACGAGATTATTAATAATGCACTGGCAAGAGAACTAATTTGGAAGTTGTTAAAAATGGATCATCGCTTGCAGTAATCCCTGTTTTATGAGGTAGTTCGGGATGACTGTTGAAGTGTGTTTTATTATCATAATTTGCTGAAGTATTTACATGGAATGCACACTAGATAACTCATATTGGCTTGATAAAGCAGTAACTGAATGTTTGCATCTCTTAGCTACTGTATTTTACAATGTTTGCATTCATTAGAGTGTATATTAGACTTTGAGCAAGTATATCATAAATTCAATGTTGGCATCATCTGATGATGGTCTTTAATTATTTTTTGTGCACAGAGAAAACTAAGTTAATATTAGGTTTCCACTGGGGTTTTTTTGCGGTGGCCATTCTTCTACACAATGAGAAAAAGTTCTGTTCGAGTCCCGTCTTGGTTGTAAGAATAATTTATGAGCGTTTTTCACATCGTAGCAAAGTTAGTGGATCTCGAGAGAGGATCACATTTCTGTTTCTTCTTCTTTTGGAAACTTGGAATATTTCATGGGTCAAAACAGAAAACTCAACAGTAAACCTAATTGGATCTTTTGTTTTTATGCCATTCTACAGGAAATCAAAGCCACCGTTTTGTTAAATTGCCCGATGAATCCGGATACCATTTCTCCATTAATTTCCTCCTGAGCTTCGAAAATTGCAAGAAGAATCGTTAAAGAGAGTGAAAGGGCAAAACTTCCATGGCAATTTGGGTGCATTGCTAGGATGGTGTTTAAAAATTAATGCCAAAGTTTCAAAACTTCAAGCGAAGCAGCAAGATTAGTGCCATAGATTTTTCTGAACGCCTTAAAACCACCGTGTAATTTCTCGCAAAGCTGGTGAGTCCCTCTTTGTTTACTTAGCCTGTCGTCCAATGTTTTGTTGTTGTTATTCGTTTCTTCTTGCTGGATGACTGTTTGGTGAAATACAAGGGTAGTGTTGAATAAAGGAACAACAGAAAAGCCCATTGTTTTTGTGTTATCAGCTGTGAGATTACAACTCAATGTCACAGACTGCCGTTATTGCTCGTAAAGCTCACGAATTATTCAGAGAATCATGTTATGCGCCTGGGAACAGAATAAGGATGCCCATTTAATGTACCCAGAAAGAAATACTACAGCAGTGAAGATTCGCATCTTTAATAATGAACTATGTAACGTTTTCTTTCGGAAGTTTCGCGTGGAGTTTAATTTTAGTTCAACTCTCGTTTCTCTAACGATCGTTTTTCTCGCAAAGAATTGGTCAAGTCACATCGATCAACATTGGTTAATGTTGGTCGATGTGACTTCGGATTCAATTTCGTTGCTAAAAAGACCTACATGATTTTCAGGAGTGTATTCTGCGCTAATGGCCTTTTACAAACGTAAAGCACGAAATCCAAAATCGATGACCGTTCACAGGTTGTTCATCCCTTTTAAATTGATGGTAAATGATCCCAAATGCGAAAATAATAAGGCCAATACCCTTAAAATCATTGTGTTTGTGTCCGATGGCCGATAATCTCAGGGCATTATTGAAATAGCAATAGCAGGCATGAATGTTTTCAAACGATTATCTGCCAAACTTGTTGAAGAAAACAGTTTTGAAATTCCTTAATTTGGTTCTGTGCGTCTTTCACTCGTAAAAAGAAAGTTGGCTGGACTGTTAAGAAACAAAAGTACTTCTTGTTATTAACTGTTAGGAGGGTGAAAGTTTTTTGCATTAATTGGTGTGGAACTCACAAACCGTTATTTTCATATCGATTGTGAAAGAAACGGGAGCTTAAAATGTCCTTTAAGGGACAAGTTCTCACGAAATACTGCATATGTTTTGAACCAGTCTCTGAAGCAGATATTTACTTAATTTATTAACATTTATTAAAGATTCAACATTGCAGTAACAGAAAGAATAAACAGCTCACCATGGCAGATAGACTAGGAATAATACAAAGGTATAAAATGGCAATAAACGCTTATATTACATATGAGAAAGGGGATTTATTCTGCAAACTACTTTCTGGATTTGCTGTCACTGCAATCTTTACAATTTTGACGCCAAATTACTCGATGGTTGGCAGCACTTGAGCTGTGATAAAGTGGTCTCAGATTTGACTCTTAATTATTTATGAGCGAGAGACAGATTCGATCGGAGGTCAAGTGGCAGGTTGTGCAAATGACCAGTGACACGTGTCCTATTTATCTAGAAGTTTTATTTCGCCTATGAACATTTTTGCGGTTGTTGTAGTTCTCTGGAAGGTTCATCACAATACATACTGAATCATCACGATGGTTGGTTTTTATAAGGAAGGATTTAATCGATGTGGCCTGAATAAATTCTAGTTTATCCTCTTTTATGCACACAGCAGCTCCATCAACCTTGGTGGAGTATTTTTATGCAAAATATGCTTTATAATGAACAGAACCAGTACAGGCAGCTGATTCCAGTTCGAGCTCAGTTAAGAGTACCCTGGAGATCCTAGAAAAGAATAATTAATTTCGCATATAAAACCAATAACTAAGTAATCTCCAGCACTCCTTTGGTAATTTTATGCAAATTAAAAGGACATAAAGATAACTTTTTGGCTCATGTCTCTAAATTGTGTTATTCTCTGATTGGTTGCCTGTTTTGCTGCCCTCGTGGGCAGAGTGGTTATAATCACCGTAGTCTCAGACAAGCAATGGTGGAAAAGGCCTGGGTTGGAATCCTGTCAATGATGGGATGAAGTTTTATGGGCTTTTTTTACAACTAAGTTTACAACGAGTTATTCGGTCTCAGGAGAGAGTTGCATGTATTTTTCTCTCAGAAATTCGTGTTTTTCATTCAGCAATCCGATTGAAGAATTCATGCAGTTAGAGAAACAATATAACGATTACCCAGAGTTGTAGTTGGTTTGCTCTTAAAACACCTCTAATGCAACCTGTATACGATGTAGTTACAGATAAAATAACGCAATCGCAACTCTAAAAAACAGTTTTTTTTTAGGAAATATAATGAAAAATAAACGTGAAATAAATAATCCATCCTCATAATCTGAATTAACAATTTTATTTAAAACTCAAGATTTATTGGTAAATAACTTAAACGCAAATTCCAAAGATTAAAGACTTTGCAAATGGATGAAGTGCGTTTTTATTTCTACTTTTCGAACTGAGTTCGAATCCCGTCGATAATGTGAGGAATTTTTATGGGCATTTTTCACAACGTGATTGAATTCGTTAGTCTCAGATGAGGGCATCCTGGTCTTTCCTGCCAGAAACTCGGGTTTTCGTACAGAAAAGTCGTTGATATGCATAAAACTTTACAAGAATCAATGAATCAATCAATGGTTCTACTTTTACTTAAAATGCTTAAAAATGCGTAAGAACGTATAAAACAATCAAATTCCATGGAAATCTATTTCCTGAAGTTTAAAGAAAGTCACTGTAAACTAAATTTAAGTGTTTTTTTCAATGAACCTTTATTCCAAAAGGTGCAATATCTTATTTTGCATTACTACGATAAACTCGCAGTATAAATCCATTATATGATGGATTTCATAACTTGTGAAAGAACATTTCATTGTAACGCCGTGGAGCCCAACGTCAATATTCATTTCAAATTCAGCTTTTTCTCTCCAAAAAAGAATGTGTTAAGTAGGGTCTAATCTGTCTCACAGAATATAAAGTATATGCGAAAACGCTGAGGAACATGTTAACTAGCCAAGTAGGCGCTTCCAGGCGTAAGCGTAATTTAGTGTTGTGCATCGAAGCACGTGAGTGAAATATCGATTCATTTTTTTATTTTTGCCGCGAAAGACCACGCTTCACCTGATGCTGAAACAACGGCTGCGGGTTAGGAAAGTTCCAGAGAGAGTTTTAGATTTGATCTTCTTGAGTTTTTTTGTTGATCTTCTTGAGCTGCGGTTCAGGGAAGAGACAGGCAGCTATTGAAGCTTTTTGTACAGTAGGTTCCGGACTGCTGTAAAAATATTTTGAATGTTTTATCGCTGATCTGGACTACATCCTAAGTGAGAATGCCTTGTTAAATTAGAAAAGTATGCCACGTACTTTAAACCAGAATTTTAGATCATTAAGTACACCACTTAAAATGAGTGATCATCTCCTTGCACCCTACACTATTGGTCATCACCCTACAGTTAGCAACTACATCATTAGGCATGCCCACAATTTTTATGAAACTGAGCGTTCTTTCAATTGTTGATGTTGGTTGTTGTGGACGAAAAGCCAGATTATCCGGGAGAGAAAAAAAAAACATGTTACCATGAGCTAGGACAAGTTCTTCGGAGTAGAGATCCTCAACCATCAAATTTGCAACTGTTAGAAGCCGCTGAGTCGACATGGATCAGCATCCCTGTGACACGTCGTTGACAGCTTGAGTTCTTGCCATGACAAATTCAGCTATTCTTAGGGCTAAAGGAGGACCATATACCAAAGGAAGAAGATTACTGCACACTGGTTTAAAACTGGTCGATTTTTGCTATCGTTGTTGTTCTTGGATGTTTCCGTTGCAATGGCTACTTAGGCCATAGGGTACTTGTTAGAAACGGTCATATAAACCTGCTCCTTTCAGGAAAGAGAAAAATTCTGAAATATTTGATTTTTTGGGATGATATGAGAGTGAGTGCCCACCTTTAGAAGAGGTCTAAACGTGGAAAAACATCGATTTCCATTTCTGCTCCTTTTAGCACTAAAGTTTGGATTTTTCCCATTTACCAGTCCCGCCACGTTGGGGCAGTGCTGTGTAACACATAACTAAGCGGATGCAGAAGTTAGTAGAGTTCATTAGTATTTGATATATAGACTGAAAAAAGAAAGGTGGACTTCCTTTCTGGGTTCTTGCTTTAGACTTTTAAAGAGTTTTATGGAATCAGTAACGTGAAAAAAGATATGATCGATATTTTAAATAAAACCCATGAAATCAAGGGAACATCGATTAATAACTTAAGCCCAGATTACTCGCTGTACTTGAAAAATCGCTGGCAGTCCGGTTGTGGACTTTCATTAGCTATTCACCAATCAGTGACCACTCTTCTGTCCTCTTCAGATTGAACTAATGGGGTGAAAGTTATACTAACTGTAAGCGATATATATTGCTGCTTAACAGGAAGGAACAGTTGCTAAAGATCATGGCTAATAACTCAGGTAATATTAAAATTGAACTGTTCACAACGATTATAGAAACGGAAAACTCCAAGCAAAGAAATCTTCAAAATGTGGGAGTCATATGACTCATGATTTGCGACCAATCCGAAGTACATTGGAAAATTGATAGCTATCCTTAAAATAAATATTCTGTCTCATATTGTTCCCTCGAGCGAAGATGAACTCTTAAGATGGAATATCCATATGGATATCGTGACAAATAATACCACTCGTAATATGCTAACCATGATGATGAGGAAAACGGTATGTACCAACAATATAAAGTACTTGGTATAAGTGATAACGTGCAACAGTGTATTAAAAATGTCCGTTATAATTTCTAAATACCCAAACGGCATGCGATTACCACAGACACTTGTGAGGAATGAAGTAGACAACACCTGTTGTAGATAATACAGTCTCCTTTTTCAGAGAGAGGAGGCGAACAGGCCTTGCTAAAAAGATCGATGTGAATCTTCGCCATCCTCCAGCAGCCGTGGGCACTGATGATCAACGACACTACACGCCAATCAAAAGATATCACAAGGTACCATCAACAGATAAACTCAGAAAATAACGAGAGATCACTACAAAATAAATCCAGAGATAACGAACACAACTTCTTGGTTCAGCTTCTCACCGTACCATATTAAATGCAGCTGCAGAAACGTCTTGCTAAAAGCAGAAAAGAAAGAGAGAAGTACCACCATCATGGTGAACAGAAAATGTATAAATGTACCGAAGTTAACCAGCGTTGAGGAAATTATTTCCTTGCTGTTTTAAGGAAGAAAATAATAAGAATCATCCAAAGTAAAAGAAATATAAGGGCTTTATGGAGAAGTAAAAAACAAATATAGAATATTTTGAATGTTTCGTTTTTGAATGGGCCCAATTGCATGCAAATGTTATTGAGAAAATATTCTAAGAGAGGAGGAAGTGAAAATGAGAATTGAATTTTTACTTAGATGTAATTAAGAGGTGTTTTTTTTTAAATGTATTAAATTTAGCTATTAATAGACACATATACATATAAACTTGAACAGAAGGTGAAAACTAACAAATTATTCACAAATTATTTAAGAAGGTCGGCCTTCGTAAGCTATAAGTTCTTTACAATTAAATTTCAGTCAATAGATGGCTATAAATCACAGTTACAAATTAGGCATCTGAGTTGGCAATTGTCATGTGGCTAAACCTGGAGGGACAACATTTATTTGTAAATTTCAGTGAATGCATATGTTTCAGGTGGGATTTGTTTTCGTTGTTGACGGCCTCAGTAGAAAGGTCAACTTTCTATCAAAAAATGAACCCCAAAAATCTAGTCTAAGGTACTACTGTAATAGCATTTTTTATCCCTGGTCTCAGTTAAGATTCAGGGTGAAGACTGCGCTTGCAGCAAAAGTGTACACAAAGGGTCTTTTGTAGGGAGAACCTAAAGTCATTGTTCACTGCCTATGAGCTCAGGTGGTCAGTGGCATGTTGCAATTGTCCCTCTTTAACCTCATGTTGCAGGATTGAGAGAATATGCTAAAATCATCAACATAGAGGGCACAAATTACAGTTCGAAGAAGTTGTTCCGTGATGGAATTCGCTTTGATGGCAAAAAAGCGCAACACTTAAAACTGATCCTTCAGTTACTCTCTCCTCTTGGCTAAAAGAACGAGGGAAGGTAGATCGCACACGAACTTAGAAGAAACGATGGATTAAAAAGTTTTTGATAAAAGCTGGGAGATGACCGATGCTATAAAGATGTTTTAAAATTCCAAATCTCCAAGTCCTGTCATAAGCTTTTTCCATATCAAAAGAACACGGACACCAAGTGTTAGCGTTTTAAATCGGCAGTGGACCTATTCCTTCGAAAGCCACAGTGCACTTTGGAGAGGAATCCATTTTCCTGAAAATGCCATGTAAGGCGGGCGTTGACCACTCTCTCCAGGATTTTGCACAAACAGCTAGTCTCAGAACGATAGGACGGTAGTTGTTAGGATTTTGGGATCTTTTTTTCTGGTTTAGATTAAGCAAAACCGATTACCTTATGCCAGGAATCTGGAAATTGCTCTTCTAGAAAGATCCTATTATTCAGAAAGAGCAAATGATCCATGGATTTAGCTGACAGGTGTCTGATCATTTCATAATGGATGAGACCTTGTACAGCAAGAGTTAGAGCTGCTTTTCACTCTTCTGAAGTGAAGGGTTCAATAAAATGATGAGAATCCTTACATTTGAAGTTAATTGGCTGCTTTTCTTGTTTGTCTTTCAGAACCAGGAACTCTGGGGAATAAGACGACGTTGAAGAGATGGTAGTAAAAGTCTCCCCAAGAGCATTTGCTATTGGAATTAGGTCTACAATGAAGCATCCTTTATATTCCCGGACCGAAGAAGGGTGTAATGTATATTTCCCCTTCACTTTCCGAATTTTGTCCCAAACAACTTTAGTGCTGTTCGACCTGGCAATAGTCGATGTAACGCAGATTCATGATTCCTATTGGCTCTGAAGGCCAAAATAGCGTGCTTTTCCTCGTGCACTTTTCAAGGATAAGAAATCAGCAGTGGTAGGATATCGTCGGAATATCCCCCAAGCTTTTTTTAGTGCATTCGCCATCCATTCCACCAATGTTTTGGAAATGGTGAAAACCAGGTAGATGTTTTTTTTGAATTGTAATTGCAGCTGCATGAACAATGTTTGCTGTGATGTACGCCACTGCAGCATTGATTGGCTCCTGGCTGATGTTAATGTCCGCCTGATGTTGAAAGGCATGCCAGTCAGACTGATCAATCTTCCACCGCGGTAAACTAAAAGATAAACACGGCCTCCGTTAAGTAAGCTGGTTATCACGGGGAAGTGATCACTTCTGTAGAGATTCTCGTCTAAGTGAAGGAAGGAGAGAGGGGAGCCTATAGAGAGATCAATAGCAGAGAACGTAGGAGTAGGCATATGGAAAAAAGGTTGTAAGATGTAGATCTTACAAATAAAATAGAAATATTTGTTTTGCTAAAATAAATCCAGGAAGGGCAATGGAAAGGGAGTATTAATTTTAAGGATAGTAAGTATTAATATCGGATATTTAGTTTTAATGTAAATAAGGTTAAGGTTTGAATAAACACTGGATTTGGGGATGGGAAAGTTATATATGTTAAATGGCGGCTAAATGGAAACAAGTAATTTCGAGTAATATAGAGAGCAAACAGGGACAGCGGTCAGCATTAGGGAAGGGGTGCCATGTGTGAACAGGCGAGAAAAGGGTTGGTGAAGGCAAGAACAATAAGACCGTGAATTGGGAATACAAAGTGTCTCTTTTGATCTAAGCAACCATTAGGAAGTAAATAGGAAATTAGTGGACGCCCAGTGGTCGCGTTAAAAGAAAACGGCGTCATTGTGGCTGATATTTTGGCAAGTTGCCAAAATATCAGCCACAAAATATCAGTTCACACAAAACACTCAGTTTTGTGTGAACACAAAACTGAGTGTTTTGGAGGTGACCGGCAAACATGAAAAGGTCATATTGCCATGTGAGAAAAATAAGAAAATTCTAGAAAAGGGTTGGTTTGTGCGTTAGGGAGCCCACCTGTGGTCAGATGTTTTTAGCAAATAGGAAGGAATGAAAAATTAAAGAGTATGGGGATTGGTTACAAGTCGTTGGGGAAGGCGTTCAAAACTTGAAGGAAAAAGAAAAGTTCGAGGGTTGTAATTGAGCAAGTGTCCACTCTGTATCTGACTTCTCCGTGGTCTAAGGGGAGGAACTTTGCGGGTTGAAGTAGAAGTGGAATTTTTGGTGGTTGGAGTTCACATCTCATGGTAGCAAGATGAAGAAGAAAGAGAAAAAAAAAACGTGAGAGAAAGAAAACCTTGTCCTGCATCGGTTCGCAATGATAGGATGATCGGCGGCCTTAGCAAAGAAATCGCAAGATGCACCTCCGAAGTTTTGTCGTGTAAGAGACTACACTTGTGTCTAGATTCCGGCCCGTTGAGAAGTGGCCAGTTGTGCAGATATGTGAGCCAAGAGAAAGAAAGCCTGTCTGCCACTAAGGAAAGCAGAGTGCCCAAGAAATGAAAGAAAGCCCGTCTGCCACGAAGGAAGCGTGAGCACAAGGGAATTGGAAGTAGCGGCTATTTCGGAGCCTAAGTCTGTTCCTGTTTTTTCTCAAATCCTGAACTCAAGGACTCATAATCTACCTCTGTAAGGAATTGAGTGATAGTCCTTTAAAAAAAAGAAATTCATTATGAATGTTAATGATTATGAAATAATGTAAGGGTGGTAAAGGGGATAACTAAGATGATAAATAGAGAGTAATCAAGGTGGAATGTGTGATCTATCATTAATGTTATTGAGGTAAGAGGTAATACATTTTGGTAATACAGTTGCAATATATTTCATGTGTTAATATATACAAAAAGAGAAATAAGAGTTGAAATGAGTTTTTCTGATGTAAGTGATAGAACTTGGTAGTGGAAGAGAATGATTAAGTAATCATCGAGGATTCATATTAAGTAAATTACAACTGATACAAACCGATGTTAATGATTCGTAAATTGAGAATATTTGATGAGAGAGAGAGTGTATTGTACTGTAGTATGGTTCAAACATATGGAAACTGATATGCTTGTATGTAGTTATTATTATTTTTTTAAGTAAATGCCGTATATAATGTTCATTAAATGTTTGAGATTTTTATGTAAAAAAATGTGTCTTTAATGTTCTGCTAACACCGGCTTTACACACCCTAGAATTTAGAATTTTCTGTGAATTGCAGTCAGATTTGCGTTTGTGGGGTGGGACTGTGACTTCAGTGGGGTTGAAGTCAAAACACAATAAAAAAAAAACAAGTAATAACATGTTTTATATTCCCCCCACAAGGTGTTAGGTCCCACATTTAGGAGAGAAAGACTGGGCAAACACCTTACTGAGCACTACTCAGTAGGGTGTTATGTCCAATAAAGTTATCCAGGAGTAAGACATGGGTAGGCGCCTGCAAAATGAGATCATCAAGGTCTTTCTGGGTAATGTCAGCCCCAGGAGGCAAATAAACCGAACAGATTATTAGTAAAAACCTTATTATGAGGTGAACTGCTACGGCTTCTACGTTGGTGGAGGGCAGAATATGTTGAAATGACGTGTGCTTGCCCATAATGATAGCAACTTCCCCATGAGCAGTTCCATCTCCAGTCTTTCCTTACGAACGATAGTAGTATTATGGAAGAAAAGGTTCTCGTTTGCTTCTTCAAGTAACTTTATCAGGATTCCTCAGTTTTTTGTTTTTGTTCATCGTCCAGGCTCCTCACTTACCACGAATCCCAAATGGAGCCCCCTCTACCAGACAAGCGATACATGAGCTCGGGAATGGGAGGCCAGGGCTACCAAGATGCTATAACCGCAAAGCCGGCAAACTGAATCCCAACACTCGGACCATGCGAGTAGGTGTATGGCATCGACACGATTGACTGTTGCATGCAGGCCCACTAGACGACTGATCCTGGCCGATCCATCCAGGAGCGCCCGTATTGTGGAAGCAGGAGCCATAGTGTGGTGTTGAAGCTGGCAACATCAAACACCAGGACCGCCCTTTCCGAATTTTCACTGTGACCAGTGGAAATTCGGAAAGGGCGAATGTTAGCCGGCAACCTGAGCTGTGGGCGTTGGATTCCAGCGATTCTAATCTGGAAGCCCAGCAATGTCACTGAGAGTTCCTTTCACCACGTACAGGTCCCCACGTCGAGGGAACAAGAGGAACAGCTTCAATTTAGCTGGGAAGAGAAAAGTCGATAAGATGCTTCTTCGCGGGACATTTCTTGAAATGGCTAGTTGAGACTCGAGTGCTGTGCTTTATTATTATATTTTTTGTAATATTTCCAGTAATATGTAAATTAATACGTTTCTTTCCTAATATGCAAATGCGTTTGGGTTTCTTTGTAATCCCCGCAAATTGTCTCTATCTTGACTACAGAATCTGTGTAATCAGGGCCTGAAATGTAAGCAGCCAACACCTGAGCAACTGCTACCTGATGCCGTCACAAGGCACGTGGAGCCGGACATAATCAACTATTTGCACTTCGGTAGTGCGCTAAAATCCCGCATCCGCTGGAAGTAGTGCAATACCAGTAATCCCGTACTTAGGATACCCAGTACTGAGTACCAGCAGGGAAGAAAAAATTAAATTAAAAAAAAATTAATGGTAAATAAAATATATAAATTAATGGTAAATAAATATAATAAAAACAAAAACACCTGTGCTTGATATCTCTGAACAACCTCAGAGATCAAAAGAACTCAAGTCCAGGATGACGGGCAGGTGACACAGGGAACAGCTCAGCAAGAGCGTGTTGAATTATCCAGTGTGGTGAAGCATCAGCATTCTTCTGCTGAAGATGTCGTTGGTGAAGATTTGGAGGGCTTGAAAGTTAGTCTCATTTTCAATTAAGGCTTTTAGATTGACTTCTGAGATGTTCTGAACCTTATTTTTAAGTGCTGTCCGTTGTTCTTCGTAGTTGGGACAGGATAATAGGATTCCTCTTCCCCATAGGAGCCATGGGGATTTGTCACCAGTTAGAATTTGAACAGTTTCGCTTTATTTCGCCATTTCCTGTTAGGATGGATGTGCTCATGGATGGGTAGAACCAATTACAATATGGCTTATTCATGGCAAAGATGACATCCGGGATAAAAAGTCTGGTGACCTCTTTAGTGGGACTTTCATCCCATCTAACCTGCCAAAAGGAGAGGAGTTTATTCCATAGGTTTATTTTCTCCTGTTTGATATTTGTAGCAGGACTGCAGTCTATTCCAAGGAGTGAGGTTGGTAGGCTTTTTTTGTGTTTGTAGATGAAACCTCTATAAGCTATATATAGGTCCATGGGAAGGGCCCCAGATGGAACCTGCAGTACATTAGTTGATGTTGTTCTTGTTATTCGGTGTGTCGCAAGCAGCATAGTCCTTTGCATGGGAAGGAGTTGGGCCTAGATTTTACTGTTAGTGGACCCTATGGAACCAGACCCCAGCAGCATAGGAGGCAATTGGCAAGAACACAGCTTTATAGTAGAGAGACAGGGTTCTTTTGGTGAGTCTCCAGTCCGAAAAGGAGATCCTGATGACGGCTGCAGTGAAGGCTTTGGTTTTTTTTTGCTAAACTGTTCGCATGTGGTTGGAAACTGAGCCAGTCGTCCAATATTATGCCAAGGTGTTTAGTTTGTGCAACACATGGAATTTGCTTCCGGTAAATAAGCACTTTAGGGGGTCTGAGGTAATTTAACCTGTTTTTGATGATCATTAGCTTTGTTTTTGTGTTTGATATTTAATTTATTTGTGAGGGTCCAGTTTACCAGGTTATTCAGGACAATCTTTGCACGGTCCTCAAGGGTTCTCCTGGATCTTCCTGCAATGGCAAATAACCAAGTAGTCTGCATAGGCGAAATTGACGCAGCTGTTAAAGCTTCTGGTGAGCCACTGGTAAAGTACGGATTTCCAAAGGAGTAGTCTTAGCACTGGCCCCTGTGGGCAACCTCTGTTTACAAATTTTGAATATGACAGGTGTTGGTCAGTGACCTGAATTGATCTGTTACTGAAGTACGATCTTATGACTATTGTAAAGATATTGATTGCAGTTTGCAAGTCTAAGGGACATGAAGGAACTCTCCCACCAAAGGGTATCAAAGGCACCCTCAAAATCCGCAGGAGATGGCCATCTCAAAGACTGCTGTGGAATGTGTACAGTGTTTTACAAGGGCTGCCATGGCATATTCCGCGGAGGATCCTTTCTTGAGCCATACTGCGAGTTGTATGAAAGGTTTTGTGAGTTTAGGAAAGTTTGGAATCTGGGACCAATCATTCTTTCGAACAGCAGTCCCAGGTTGGCTAACAGAGAGACTGGGCGGTACGCTCTTGGGTCGATATTAGGTTTTTCCTATTTTTGAATAATTTTAAGCAGTGCCTGCTTCCAGAAATTGGGAAATATGGCTTCCAAGAGGCACTTTTTGTAGAGATTTAAGAAAATATTAGGGTAGAGCTCGTGAAATCTGGTGATGACTGCATTTTCTACCAGATCAAGGCCTGGACACATTTTAGGATTCAATTTGGGCACCGCAGCACCAAGTTCAACAGCAGTGAAAAGATCAACGGCCAGGGTACCTTCGTAAGTGGCATTGTCTGCTGCTCGAATCTGAATTTGGTGCATATCGTCAAGTTGGGATCATCTTCGGGAAGGATATGTTCAATGATTTTTTCAACTGTTGAATTCCAGTCATATGTTTCACTGTTTTGATATTGCATTGTGTTCTATACATTTGGGTAGACAATTTTGTTCCTACAGATCATGTATATGAGCCCCCAGCGGTCAGTGTTCCCTGCTTGGGAAACCAATTGTCTCCAAGACCTTAATTTGTTCTCTGCGATGGCTTTATGGTAGATTTTTCGCTTCTCCTTGTACTCTTGCTTGAAAGCATTAACTTCAGGATCAGGCCAGTGCCTGCGTTTTTGAAAGGCTCTCCGTGCCACATGCGTTTGTCTTCTAAGATCGTAAGTTCCTGTGTCCACCAAGGAGTATAAGGAGTGTGCACTTTCTTTCGCTCGGCATCATAGTCAGTGGCTCTGAAGAGGGATGACTGTACATAAAAAGTATATTCAGCTGCAGAGAGGTTGTTAAGGATCGGAGCTGTCGCTTTGAAGTCAAGGTTCAGAGATGCTCTAAATTTAGCCCAATTAATGTTTCGTATTGAGAACTTCTAAGGTCCTCCAGATTGTTGCCGTTGTTCTTTGGTGCTGCAGTTGTGGTAGATGTGTCTGTTCGAACGTTCCACTCTGCAATGTGATTCGAAACTGAGGGTGAGGTTAAAGTGAGGTCGATGTTGGACTCCCCATGCAAGTTGGAGAAAGTGTAGGGTTTACCACCTTCATCGTGTATCGTCCAGTTGTGGGCCAGAATGAAGTCCTCAAGGAGGGCGCCACGAGAATCACTTTGGTTACTGTGCCAAAGATGGGATTTGCCATTAGAATCTGTTGTTAAGACAAGGTTGGCATAGCAGAGACCAGTAATACGTTATTCCACATGCACCAGGGGTCTAAGTTCCTACCAATGAAACATGCCCCAGACAATACAACCACCGCCACCGGCCTACATTTTTTGATACCATGCATGATGGATGAAGCGCCTCAAGTTGTTGATGCCAAATCTGTAATGACCATCCACGGTGTGGAGTAAATAACGTAACTCATCCGACCAGAACACCTTCTTCCAGTCTTCTAATGTCCAACTTGCATGCTCTTTGCAACAGGCGAGTCTTTTAGGCCGATGAACCATGGTTTAAGAGAGGAAGTCGACCCTTACGACTTAAGGGTCGTCTGCTGGTATAGTTCAGTACATGCGACGCATGGTCAGGCCAGATATTGTTCCAGGTTGGCCAATGCTGTATTGGGTCAACTCTTCAACAGTGGTACGCCTGCTCGCCTATACGAGTCGTCGGACCCGGCGCTCACCTCTAGCATCAACCTTTCGCTGATCTTTGCAATTTTGCAGTCGAGTCGTTGTTTGACCATTTTGTAGTACACGGCCGTAGTATACTTTAACTACGGCGGCTTTAACCAGTTCAGCCGTTTGGGAAGTCGTGGCACCAGTTTGTCAAGCAACCACAATATGTCCTTTATCAAAGTCCGATAAATCCTTCCTTTTCCTTATCACGCTCGGAATTTTACTACCTACTGAACCACTGACACTTTATCTATTCTACATAGGTCGACTAACTCTGCACACTCGTACCTCAAGGTCAACGGGTAGCAGTGCTGTAGTTCCCATTTATGGGAAGGAGCTTGTTATAAATTTGGTCCTGCCATTATCTCTGGCTATTTATTATTGACTGTATTCTGAATTCATGATAAAGAAAGAGGAATGTTCCATTTGGGAAGCATTCGACTTCAGCCTCTTTGGATTGGAAAGGTCGATATCAGTTTGGTGCACATGCGCAGGAAACAGTGGTTAAAATCACCGTCTTCCTCATACGGGTGCAAAAGGTCAATAATGCAAGGGACTTTTGTTTTATCTTTTGTTTTTTTTCGCCCCATGGTTGAGTTAGTTGGTCTCAGGCATGGATAGGAAAGATGATTTTCCCCAGAAACTCAAGATTTTTGTCCAGCAAAACAGACAAACCGACTTTTATTTGGTACAATTCCATGAAAGTTGGGGCTGCTGTCTTAATCAGTTGAAATTTTTCGCAATCTATGTTTTGCTCCCTTTGGCCCTGGCACGTGTATTGCTATGAGGTGACCAAGCGGCTGAGTTAGTCAGTTTAGTACAGTTATAATAAAGAAACAGAAAGGTGAATTTTCTTTCTGGGCTCTTGCCTACTTCTTGTAGTGCAAACGAGTTAGCCCAAGTCATGAAATAAATAAAAAAATAACTGTGTTTAAAACGAAAAGAGTGTATTCGCGTTGGAAAAGCTCTATAGAAAAATGCTATGATGATGCACTAGAATCGATTGGCATAGAACACTTGCTTCTCGGGCCTCCAATCTTAAATACACAAAGAATTTAAATTCAATTAATGATCTCGGTATCATCATAAATCCTTTAACGATATTAAAAAAAAAACTCGATTTACGGGTTCTCGCCTAATTAAAACAGGGTCTCAAAGAAGAAAATGATCCTCGGTTCAAAAAAACATCATAAAGCTCCAATTTTTTTAACTTGTTAAATGAGAGAGATTTGATTAACAGTAATACCGATTTTTTGGAGAAAATTAAAGACAGTTAAGCTTTTTAAATTACTTAAGCAGCCATTATTTTCAGTCCAATTAAATAAATGTTTTGTGATTTCATTTATTAACCCTAAGTTGTTTTAATATGGTTGGACAATTTTGTGTCGTGTTCATAAGAACGAAGGTGGCTAAGAATGAACAACGACGTAACCTTCTCCCTCAACAATAGTAATTAAGTATGTTTTTTTATTTGCAGTTTGATTAATTAAATATACAGTGTTCCCAGTTTGTCAGATACGTCAATCTAAGAGCAAGTACCACCTTTTCTATCCTCGGAGCGGTTGGGATATGCACTCCATGAGATGCTGAAATTCAGACTCCATCGCATGCTCAATCGGGTTGTGATTCGCTGATTGAGCAGTCCAATGAAGTATGGTAAAAGCACCCTAGTGCTCCTAGGAGCAATTTCCAAATGATATGCCTTGTAGCATTACTCATTTTCCTGCTGGAAGTACACTTAACAGATGGAAAAATGTAAGAATGAAGGTACACACGTAGTCAGCAGCAGTGTTCAAGTAGGCTGTCGCATTCAGGGATTGATCCTAAAGTGTGCTACAAAAACACTTCACTCATCATCATACTTCCACCACAGGCATGCAGGTTTTCTATCTAACCTGATGGGTTCATGCTGAGTTGCTTGAGTTGCTGTTGTCGTCTTACCCGGTCCTGTAATCAGCATGAAACTGGGAATCGCGACACTTTTCCACGCTTCACCATGCAGCTTTGGTGCACCCACGCGCGCTGTATTCATATCTACTTATTTTTAGGTGACAAGAATAGAGGTTGTTGAGTTTGTGTGATGCTATCCTCCATCTGTCATAGAGTGTGACGTAATGTGCTTCCCCATATAGCCAATTGCACACCAGTGTTGTGCCATACTGTCATTTGTTTGACTCGCCCATCTGTTTCATTACCCAATCCTTTTCACCTCTCTCATCAACCAGCTGCCTTCGGCCATGGATTTCTGGGCATATTCAGCTGATTAGACCATTCCTGATATACTCTACTGATATATTCTAGCACCGACTCTCATACCGCGCTCACCGTCACTTATGTCCAGTTGCTCCTCCTTATTTTCTGGAAAGTGAGCTCACACACTATTGTACACAAATTTCATATTAATTCTTCTTAACAGATGAGCAAAGTAGAGTTGAACGGAGATTCCACCCTGAACAGGATAATCAGGAAACTGCTACAGCTGTATGTGATGGTATTTTTTTATTTTTGTTAGTTATTGACGCATCAGCATCTGTGGCCATAATGCACCTCCCAAGGTGTTTGCATATAACCGTGATCCAAGCCCGAGGCTGGATTCGAACCGGCGACCTTTGGGTTGCCAGGCAGGCACTTTACCCAACTGGCTAAACCGGTCGGCGTGATGGTAAATGTCCTGTGTCTTCTGAGATCTGTACGCTTTCTCATCACAGAACTTTTGCGAGTCAATCTTCAGGGTGTTGTACGTTTGAAGGGTGTTAGCCGGAAAAAATCTAAGCATGGTTAAATTCTGCAACGAGCTTCTTAGAAGAATCTAAGGGTCATTGCAAAGGAGGCAGGTCAGTCTAGGGCCCACAACAAGATTGTGGACATATGGGGCGTCAAGACGATTGGTGAGGAGCTGACAGAGATTGCTTAGATTTCCTGCCATGAACAACTGATTCCAAAGGGTACAACCAAGGTTTGTTTGTACAACCAAGGTTTCAGCAGCCTGTTATAATAGTTTCTTATTGGTCATTAGCAAACTTTCTTAAAAAGGTTTATGGCTGTCCACAAAGATGCAAACTCATCTATGAATAGGTATGTAACCAGTATATCCTTATGAATAAACAATCTCCTTTGAAATTAGGTGTTATTCATTTGGACAGATTGAGGGATGGATTTATTCATTGAAACACGAGTTCCAACCACTCTCACACACTAATGAATTTCTGATTACATTTCAATGAAATGAATTCCGAGTACACGCCATATTTACATTCCATGCTTGATTATCCAAATCCCCAGTTAGAATGGCTGGTTAACTTCGCTGAAGCCTGGTACTTCCAAAAAGGCTTTTCAGCAGTAACCGAATAATTTGGTCTCGTGAGACAGCGTATAGTTTTTAATTTCCCAAAACTAGCCAATAATTATACGACTTTTTTTTAATCCTACATTTGAGGAAAACCTAATGGCAATTCGAAAGCAATCCCAACAATTAATTTCTTACAACTAATGAATATAAAAACCTGTATTTTAACATGCATGCCGAGTTGAAGCAGTATATTCATTGTGTCATTAATTACATGAGATTTACGATAATTTTGCGTTATACCTTTGGACCTACATAAAAAGAAATGTATTTTAAGCCTGTAAACCACTGATATCCTTTACAGTCATATGAATCCTCAAATTCCATCGAAGGATTTAAGAACATTCTTCAATGGTTTTTGAACTGCTGAGAGCTTTGTGTTTTGCAGTTTTTGATGTTTTTTTTGGAAGTGAAGAAAACAAGGAAGGGGAGCGAATGCAGACGCTGAAACACTGATTTATTTCTCGAGAGTGTAGATACATGTATAAGTCAAAAACATTGGACGTGTTCAGCACCAGACAAACTCCTTTAAACATAACACTCAGTGACAAAGCACAATTTGAATTAAGTAGTCAATGCTGACAGCCTTGTAATGTGTGCATGAGGAACAAACCACAGGCATTTATATCTTGTTATACAAACTCCTGGTGACAAAATACATAAATGCATTCCAACACCATGTCTCTCTCTATTCTTTTTTAGGCCCTGTCACAAGAAATCGCAGGCACAGTTATGAAATAAAGTGTTACGTCCGACTTAGTAAATTTTACACGTTTGTGTGATTCCTTTTCTGGGTCCACCTACCTGCTTGTTCACTGAACCAAAATGAATTCCGATCACACACACACTTTCGCATTCCACGCTAGTGTGGTAACGTGGAGTGTGGCAACAAGATCTCTGGCTTATCAGACTCTCTCTGCACTTTTTCCCTTTCTCGCGGTAGACATCAGAGGTTACAAAGATTCTGCACCTCGCATATAAATGCCAGCTTATCTATGAGTTTCACGTAAAGTATATTTACTAAAAATCCGGACAGTGATAAAAATATTATCTTGCGAGGAATAACGTACGCTAAGATGCTACAGTGGTGAAGTATTATTTTTCAAAACAAAGATTATAGTGGGCGGGAGGTAAGAGTGAAAACAGCATTCAGTTTTCATTCAAAGATCTACTTGAGGACCTTGGATATTTTCGTAGAATTAGGTTGTTTTTATATATATAAAGTTTATATATTTTTAAGTATTATAAAGTGTCGCTATATTCATATGGACACAACAAATGTGAGATCCACACGTGACTAACATGTTTGGTGTTCTTGAGATCCACGAATACGAGCCCAAAATGAATTTTGTTGAACTTGATTTCAATACCTTCCATACCAAATTTGGTTATGGACTTTCTCCAAATATCACTAAAATCCATTTAAACTGGATACATAAAAAAGTTCACTTAAGGTTACATCCGTTAGATGGCGATACTAAATGCATCTCTCTAGCAGATTTAAACTCCATTAATGGATTCTGTCCAACGGCCTTGTTCACTAAATGGATATTTTCAAATCGCCTTTTCATAAGCTGTGCGTGCGAAGCACTTTTTTCACGATTGCGCATGCTGCACCTACAAATCTGTTTTACTTGAGGTATGGAATTTAGTATCTCAGAAGAGCGAAGTGTCCTTTGGAGGACATTCTGAGACGAGAGTAGAAAAGTAAATCTCCGCCACTTTATCTGTTTACTGCAATGCTAGAGACAAATATTCTTAAAGAGAGTCTTTCCAGAGGAAAAGAAAACATGTGAAACAAGCCATGACAGAATTTTTCAGTGAACTGGGAAACTGTTTAGGTTGCTTTTAACAGACTTATCTACACCAAAATATCCCATTTGTAGTACCGCAAAACTACTGGTTATGCGTCCTTTCAAGTTTAAAGAGTGTTAAATAGTGTATATATGAGAGAGTGTATACAAACCATTTGTATGGTCCATGGTTAAAAGAATAATGTGTAAAAGGACAACTGAGAATTCTTCTGTAATAACTGCAATTTTAAATCAATTGCATGGACCAAAAAGAAGTCCAAGTACTTGGGTATACAATTTGAGTGACATAGGGCTGTTTCTGGACTGTAGACGTTGTAATCTCCCGAAATTATCATGGAGAAGATCAATGATGGAAATGAATTCGTCATAGTGGGAAGTTGTATGAATAAAATCGGTACCATTGTTTATGATGATGCTGCTGAGATCTCGAGGTTGCTCTTATGTCCCATTATTCGTTGGCAATGGTGTTAGAAGTTTTTCTACAGTGGAGTATAAACAAGTAAACGTTGGTGGATATACTGGATTTCAGTCTGAATCTATTTCGCAGGTAGATTGACTTTCTGCAAGCGATTAACGTGCCCTTTGTCTATAGGTGCTTTATGCGTTAAAGGGCTTGAAAACATATGCTTTTTTGCAGAGAAATTACTAGTGATAATAGTGGAGTGACACGTATTGTTTGTCCAATTTTGAATACCATCAAAATATCAGATGGTAGATACCATCTGATATCTACCATCACATTTTCCATGTTCAGTGGAAGGATCTTCAGAGATTCCGGTATAAATAACTGATTAACAATGCGATACTGAATTAAAATAAATATTTGAGGAGATAGACCAATAACACCCAATCTTAAACGAAACATACCGAAAAAAATTTAAATTCGAAACATGAACTAAGCACAATAAAGTACTTTTTGTAATACATTTCGTAATCACTTTTTGCTGAAAAAATTCTCCAAAGATATGTGTTGAAGTTCATTAATAAACGTTCGTGGTTTATGTGGAAGTTCAGTCGAAAGTTATAAGCACAAAAAATTATAGTAAATACAATAAATATTGATTGTATCTACGAAACATAAAACTCAGGTCTGGGGCAATCAAACTTGCGGCAACACATTAGTGCGTACATTCGACTCTTATCAGTGAAATTCTACCCCTGAATTAAGCAAATGATGTATTACATTTAAAGAAAAAAAAAACAGGTTTTATAATCAGAAATAACTTTAAAAAAAAGTGCAAGTTTTCCTTAAAGTTTACTTTAATAATTATACTGATAGAGACACCTACGTGTGAGTCCACTTAGTGAGAAAAGTGGTCGATATATCGCTTTCGATAACCACACACACACTGAATCAGCAATTTAGAGATGCACGCGTAATACCAGAAATTGTTTTTGCACGTGCAAAATTGCTGACTGCTTTTCCACCACCTTTAATGACATGCACTGCTGCGCTGGTACTGCAGCACTACTCGAGCAAGCTGTATTGGCAGTCAGGAAATGAAAATGTTTCTCTGCTTATTCATTTCATATGTACACTGGTGGTGTTTTCCGTTAAATGAAAAGCGCTCTGAGGAAATTGAAAATTCTCTGCGCTGAGCTGCAATGATGCGAAGGAACGAGTTTAGGCAGAACTGTCCGAGAGTTTAACACAATCTGATAGAAAATTCTTCGAGCTTGTTAATAAATGACTCGTCCTTTACATTGATGGATTTCTTATCTTCTCGCTGCGTGCGCTGTGTAATTACTTCCTCCACCAGAGGGAGTGACAACTTGTCAGAGACGCTGGATTATTTGAAAGATCTCGTCTATGGGTGGTTGCTGGTAGTGAAGGAGCCGTAAATTTCTGCAATTTCTTCAAAGTCCTGTTATCGTTTTGGTGAAGAAAGGACGTTTTAAGCTGCATCGGAATTCTATAGTGTGTTCCGGATAAACTGGCCGATAACTTGTTTATTTACATCATCGATTCTTATGAAGTTATAAAAGGCATAAATAGTGATTTCTTTCCTCTCGTAGTTCTTTTATTTATTACATCAAAAGGAATAACAAGAAATATTCCTCTTGAGGATAAATGTCTCGAAGGCATAGTTGGTGTTTGAAATTCAAAATGTTTTTAGAACTTTGTGGATTTTTATTTCATTTATAAATATTAACTGAAAAGTTAACTGTGAAAACATCACGAATATTAATAAATTCGAAGTGTGGTACACGGCAGGCCATTTGAAATGCGCTCTGATGCGAGACTTCCAAAATCGACTGAATTTTTAGTTTTGTTACGGTAATTTTTTTAGTAACTGTTTGAGTTAGAAGTAAATACTTCTCTTCACGTTAATATTGGGGAAAATCTTCGTTCATAATTGCAAAATAATTAAATACACCTCTTTCGTAATTATGATTTTATCCCTTTAATAATTCTGACGATCCTGCACAGTTATGGCATTTCGAATCCGCTTTATAAATCAATCAAGCCTGAGAAAAAAAAGAAGAGAAAATTATTCTGAACAGACTATGTAAGTTATGCAGAAAGAGCATTTCTATAATTTCGGATTAAACTGACTATCAGGTCAAGTTTAATCAAGGTCACTCTCTAAGCGTTCTGTTCCATGACGTTAGGATGGAGTGGAAAGCCAATTGAATTATCTTTTGTTTTTCGCACCGCTCTAGTCGCTTTAGATCACATTAGGTATCTGGGGCAGTTATTTGCACAGGATATTTCATATCAAACTGGGATTTCATTCAGAATTACAATGACAAAACAATCTTTCAAGAATAAACTGTCATTGATTACACAGAAGATGTCACAGGAAATTAGGAAGAAGATAATAAAGACAGTCACATAAAGAAAGGTCAGTGGCACTATAAGCAGCAGAGACATGGATTCTTACAAAGAGAGACAAAAAGAAACTTCGAGATTTGGTGCTGGAGCAGGATGGAAAAAATTAAATGGACTGAAAAAGTGTCAGATGTCGAAGTATTAAGACGTGTCCAAGAACAAAGGAAAATTCTAGGTAGAATAAGATCAACTAGACGGGCCACGTGATTCGACATGGTGGTTTGCTTTTGGATGCCATGGAGAGGACTGTTGAGGGAAAACGCCCTAGGGGAAGACAAAAAATACCAATCGGGACGTTGCTGGATGAAGCAGGACTTCGAAATTTTGAGAAACTAAAACAAACGGCACAGGAGGGATAAAGGTGGAGACTGGTCATCAGAGTAACTGACCAGTCACAAGACTGAATTACTGATCTTGATGATAGTCGCTAATTCCAATTTAGGGAAACGCTTACACCCTGCGATTTGAGACACGAAATTATCAGCGTTTATTGTCTAGCTCATTGCGAGAATAACTAAGAGATTTATACTGATAGACAAAGACAATTAAATATAATTATTATTTCTGTTTATTAAGTTTGATTTTGATCATATTGCAGCAGAGGCCAGAAGGGTGTATATGAGAAGGTATAAATGATTTACAAATCACTGATACTTTTTACAAACGCATTCACAATAAACATTAAGTTAACTCTAAACATATATTACAAGTTAAATATATTATTTACAAGGAAATAATGGAGTTTAACTGTACATATATCTGATCCTCCTGGACTCAAGAAGGAAAAAGTTCTGGAGCAGATATCTAACTGGCTATCGCTGAGGTATTTTTAATACTCTCTAATGCTGCTGGACAATACGAGTTGATAACTTTATCGCCAACCATCACGCGTGTCAAGTGGAGTGGGAGTGTTTTCTGAACCCTTCAGTTAAGATTCTTTTCCTCGTAAACTTTTAATAAAGTACCCACTTAAATGTTCTTCAGAGAAAATTGGTTTTCCACCCATTCCGCTCTTACTTGCAATGTTCCCCACAACGACCACTACATATACCAAGAGCTTTAGAAAATTAGCATTATGACATCAAGGAGTCACTGAATTATGGTGCAGTAGAACATGGATAAATGTATATTTATCCATGATCATAAGCGTTCGTTGTAGAGGTACTTCTCTATAACCGATTTTATTTCACACAAACACACACTTTACGATGCTATTGTAAGAGTCGTGGAAGAAACACCCCCCAGTCTCTCTTCCCGTGCCGATACACTAAATCAAATAACTTCGGGATTAGTTCATTGCTGATGTAGCTGAACCACAACATTCTTTAATCAAATTTTCTTCTGAAAAGTGCAGTGAATTGATCAAATTAACTGCGGTAAGTTCATAACTCAAAACGAAAAGTGCAGTTCGGAGGAAGCCTGAAGGTAGGCCAAGGGACTTTTCTTTTAGTGAGAATCGTGTTAGTAACTGTCATAAAACAGAAAAAAAAGGAAAGGTAGAAATTGAGCTTAGCTAAAACCTGAACGAATGTTATTCTGGCAAACTTATGAAAAGAGTACGTTCGTAGGTTAATTAAAGTTATTGTAAAATGTCATACAAGCTTATTAATAACATTTCGGATCATTTATAACATGTTTCAGAAAACCAAGAACTGTTTTAGTAGAAATAAAAGCTCCTCTTTCTTGTTAAGTAAATACAAAAACAGTTCTTGGTTTCTGTGTTGTTTTATTATCATCAACGAGCTGGAAGTGATTTAAACCTAATGTGCTGCAAAACGATTTTAATTAAGCTTTAACCTTCTAATACTAAGCTAAATATACATTGACGTTTACATTAGGAATATTATTTTGAGAGTTTACATGAATATGTGCATACAGTATATGAAAAATGTACTTATATCCAATCGTGTTCTCTGGAGAGGTGGAGTTCAAATAACGCTTGTTCGAATATTGCTGTTCTCAACTCCAATTTATTTTACAAAACTGGTGATTTCTGTGTTATTAACTTGTCATGTTACATGGAAAGAGATCGTAAAAAAAGAAGCGAACTATTTTTGTTTCCGATTTGGCAAAAAAAGAATTATTTTCCAAAGCTTTTGTTCGTATCGCTTTAAAGATCAAATCTTTTGTGTTTTTCTTTTTCCATTAGTTACTAACTCCTCCTCTTTGCTGTCTTTCGGGCTGGTGAACCGTTCTTCATTTATGAAAACAGTAGACAAGGGACAGTTACTAACCAGCTAGCGTTGTCTAAAAATACGAGTGCTGCTGAAACATTGATTTCTACTGGGATTTCTGTGTATACATTCCCTGTATCTTCTTGTATGACACAATTCCCTTCTAGCTGACCATGGACGATTACAAAACAGCAATAAGAAAAGAGTCTCTCTGGTTACTCGTAGCAAAAAAGAACAAAATTACTTTTGCAACTCTAATAATGGTTATCGTTATTATAATGAACATGACAGTGTCATATGCAGAGGCGAGCTAGAAAATCTTCCCCTTTAGGGTACATAAGCAGAATAGACATTGAATTCAATTTCAGGCTTTATTTGATTTAATTTATATGTAGCCTGTTCATTCCATGAATCTTGCCATTGGCTTTGTTTGATTGATCGATCAATATATCCTTTCAGAAAGGTTACGGTGTTAAAATACATATACAAATATAAAATAGAATAAAAGGCAGTAATCGCAGACTAAAAGTAAATGCTCAATGTTATATATTTGCAAAAATTAATAATTTTTAAAAATTTAAAAGCATCTCAAACGTGGTCATTGTCTTATAACATCTGATGGAGTGCATGAGTTTAGTCAGAAAGGTAAAAGTCGAAAACGCGTATCAAGTGCATTGGTAAAATTTTCACGGTCAATTAAAGCATGTTTTTTTAGTTAGAACTGTGTCTCAACACTCGCACATAGGAGAAGCATCAGCCCTCAGCAGGAAAGAGTGTGTAAGATGACTGTGTCCTAATGCCTAGTCGGCAAGAACAACTTCCTCGCAATATCGATGCGAGGAAGTTGTTCTTGCCGTATCTCAATCTAATTAAGTCTGTAACATTCTTAAAGAATCAGAATAAATAATATACGCTTGGTATTGGCAAGTTCTGATGTAATCCAAGGATAACTCCATAGCACGCAGCTCTGCAACGTATAAGCTGCATTCACTGAGGATCTGCTCGGATATAGCTGTGTCTGGAAAGACAATAGCAGATCTTATACATGACTCGACTTCGAGCTTTCTGTGTAAACTCGCGCGAAGTCAGAATGTTCAACTCAGTGTGCCGAACAGAGCTGCAGGTAGACAGATGGAGTATCAGACTTTACACAGTTCTTAAAGGAATAGTTGCATGCGGAGATGGAAGAGATTGCTTTGGTGTTTGGGTAACGTTGTCTACCATTTTATCCAAATATTGGTTTTGGACTTGGACACGAATAACAAAAGGATGATTGGCAGTTTGATGGGCGTTATACCAGTCTTTCCATTTTGGCTCAAACACGGATGTCCAGGCGGGATGGTCTGACAAGGATTTCAGTTTTAAAACATACTTAAGAGACAACTGCTTACGTCGAAGCGATAACGGTGGTTCATTTTCTTCCACGTACAGACTCAGGACAGATGTTCGAAATGCTCCAGCAGCAATACCGATAGCCTGATGATCGATAGGATCCAGCCATCGAAGTACACTCTTTCTTGACTGGGACCCGTAATCTATTTAAGAACGCACAAATGCACCGTAGATGCGAAGAAATGTGAATCTACTCTACAACCCAAGACGCGGAAAAGGAGCACGGAGAATATCCAAGCTTCTCAAGCACTTTGTACAGAGTTGCTTCGATCGCTTGAACTTAAATTCGCTTGGCACCCGGGGGCCTTTACGATTGGAATGCTCGTTAATAAAATTTTTCCTTTAATAATCAGTTATGCATTCGAATATGCCCCAGTGCTTTCCAAGCTCTGAATTTAACTTTTAAACTGAAGATTCACATATTTAAAGTGTTACTCAGCTATTCTGAGGATTTTGAATTTGAAAAAAGTCATTAAGCATGTTCAAAAATGCACTTTTCCCATTCTATCCCATGCTTCCGAAATCTGGTCTGGTGCTCCTCAAGTAACCGACAAGAAATTCCTTGCCCTAGAATACTGGGTTCTTAGTTAGCTCAATGATAAGGTTCGTTTTCCCAATACAGTATCC
The DNA here is from genome assembly GCF_048544385.1 of Mastigoproctus giganteus. NCBI lineage: Eukaryota > Metazoa > Arthropoda > Arachnida > Uropygi > Thelyphonidae > Mastigoproctus > Mastigoproctus giganteus. The sequence continues at coordinate 62,090,280 of NC_143582.1, forward strand.
AGGCAGCAGCTTTATGAAAACTTAAAAACCTCTACAACAGGTGATCAACAAGTCTGGAGTCATGCTTTTGGCAAAGTTAATTACTTCTGCATGCGATTTATCAAACTTAGCCAATATAATTTTGGAAGAAAGAAAATTCAAGAAACCAACAATTCATTTCCAACCTCTCCAGGCTAAAACAAATGGACATAATATTCCCCAATGCATTCCTTTACCTCATAAATCATCACAACATTGATGCAAAAGGTTACTCAACTCTGAAGCCTACACGAGGCATATATCTGATAAAAGGAAGAAAAGAAATACACAGCGTAATCACTGAATTATGACCACCCCTATGAAAACTGAATGTGACCCGTTGACCACGTGAGGTACGAGAATGCAGAGTTCGTCGACCTACGTAGAATAGATAAGGTGTCAGTGGTTCAGTGCGTAGTAAAATTCCGAGGGTGATGAGCAAAAGGAAGGATTTATCGGACTTTGATAAAGGACAGGTTGCGGGTGCTCGACGAGCTGGTGCCTCTATTTCCCAAACAGCTGAACAGGCGGGGTGTTAGAGAGCCGCCGTAGTTAAAGTGTACTAGGACTGGCGTCAAAATAGTCAAACAACGACCTGACGGCAAAACTGCAAAGGTTAGCGATAGTTTGATGTCAGAGGTGAGCGTCGTGTCCGACGATTCGTACAGGCGAAGCACTGTTTAAGAGTTGCCTAACCAATACAACATGGGCCAACCCGGAACAATATCTGGCATGACCATACGTCGCACGCTCGCAAGTATGGGCTATACCAGCAGACGACCCCTACGGCATCTTTCCTAACCAAGGTTCATCGGCTTAAAAGACTCGCCTGGTGCAAAGAGCATGCAAGTTGGACGTTAGAAGACTGGAACAGTGTGCGGGTGATGAGTCACGTTATTTACATCACACCGTGGATCGTCGTGTACAGATTTGGCGTCAACAACTTGAGGCTCTTGATCCATCACGCATGGTATCAAAAGTGCAGGCCGGTGGAGGCGGTTGTATCGTGTGGGGCATGTTTCACTGGCAGGAGCTTGGATCCCTGGTGCATGTGGAACAACGTATCAGTGGTCTCCACTATCGTCAACTGCTTGCTGACTGTGTACACCCCGCTTTGTTACACTTTTTCCCGAATGGCGATGGTGTCTTCCAAGATGACAATGCGCCGAGCCATCACTTTAGCATGATACATAAAGATCATTCACATATCTTTTGCCATATTGTTCATTTGGACTGCAATTAGTGTATAACTAAGTACTAATCACAGTAAGTTGAGAGGAGCAGTGGAGACATTCTGGAGGATTTCGTGAGTAAGTACACGTGTGAGAGACAAGTATGTTCAATGCGCAATCTTTTTAGAATGGCTTTTTCGTGCTGATTCTTACGGAGACTCGAATTCCACTGCTGGAGTTCATGTTTTATTGTTTAGTACAGAAGTTTATTGTTTAGTTGATTTTGCCAGATTTGTGACCACTGATTGCTGAGAATCTCTTTGAGGATAAGTCTGTAGCACTTGCCACTGTGCCACTTAATTTCACACAGTGGTACTTACTACGAGATTTAATCAACTCCTCACAAATCGACACTGTAGAATAGTGGCATAACAATAGTACACCAACAAGCAAACTGAGTGTTCCTTTTCTCTTATCTCCGGCGACCTCATCCCTGATTGACTTAGATGGGGATAGCTCCCATATCTGATTGGCCGTGCTGTTTCTTTACATCATATCCGGTATTTATAATAGCGCCTTTTTTGAAAATTTTAAATAGTTTTTTTTGATATTTTTGGCCTTCTGGTTTCAAATCAGTCGTTATTGTGAATCGTCGCAAAACAAACCATCGTAAACCGAGGACTATCTGTATTCTTCTACATCTGTTTCATCATTTTAGCCCTGGAGGATAGCTTTTCTTCCAGGTTACCTGCCCTACGAAATGGAGACAGGAGTGGTGCTACCAATTACCAAGCGATAAGGAATGGTCAGTAGGTATACATACAATAAGAAAGGGGTCTACTTTCGTTTAGTTGACTTTTTAATGATTAAAGGGAAATACCTGTGTATAACATAAAACGTTAATACTCTGTATTCAACTGATTTATGAGAGTTGTTGTCTGTAAAATTGCGCGTGTTCTCTGGTCGATTTTCTGTCTTATGGACGAAAAACGGGAGAAAAAACCATGCTGCCCTCACCTGAAACCACTGTAACTCAGCCACGCTGTGAAAAAGGCCCACAAATATTCCTCCCATCATCGACTAGACTCGAACTCAATTATTTTCCACCATGTGTGGGGTGGACGGCGATCGTACTAACCGTTCTACTCTCGAAGGCATTTGTTAGAGGAAGCGCTTGAGAAATCACTGTAGTCACTGGAGCTTTTAGAGAATTGTTTCCTGTCATAAAGGCTTAGGTGATTTCTTATATTATAAACTGTCTTTCAGACAAGGTATTAATGAAATTCGCTCTAAATTAATTAATATTGACTAAGGGTGTTAACATAGAATTTATTGCAACTAAACGCTCGGAACTCTTAATCCAACACGCCATCGAATTTTTCAAAAGGTGTTAAATTATGATCCGTTTCGTAAATGATAACTTAACGGATCATCTATTAGCTGGGTTTCAGTTCTTTAAATGCAGACCTCTTACATTTGTTTAGATGACAGCTTCTATAAAATAAATAACAAAGTTCATCTGTATGACTGATGCACCGGTAAATTTAAATCTTATCAAATATACCACCTTCGCGGCTTTCTACTAATCTCAATTTCTTCTTCATTTGCTATTAATCACCGAAGCAAACTCGCGCTGTTTCGTAAAGATATGAATTTTAATCGAAAGACTAATGAATCTGTTTATTTTAAAAGAGTTGTATTGTTTTCATTTTCCTCCTGTTTGTCTTCGAATATAAGTTGGCTTTATCTCTTACTGGGTGTTACACTCACCTCCTGTTGAACTGCTAACTCCAACCTCGAATAAAGATTTAAGAAATTCCTGCAATCACTGATGGGGATTAAACTCAAATGACTTAAAAGAGTCAATAAATGCACGTAACTGAATGGTCTGTACAGTGGTTTATAACCTCAAAAGTATATACAGATCAGAAAGTCAAACAGAAAAAAATGCAAAGTGCTGTAGGCAGCAATTACATTTAGAAATTTAAGTGTTATTTAGGTTTTGTCTATCTTTATCGTTGATACCTGAAAGATCTGCATTACTTGCAGACTCGTACTCATTCTCAGAGGCCTGGGATGGACATAACTGTGGCTCACTATTATTTGGAACTCTTTAACTTTGCAATTTACCATGATAAATATAATAGATGGCATTCATTACTGTGCATTGTTTTATTTTATATTTAAGTTTATTTTTAAATTAAGGCCCCTATAAATTTAAGGCCCCAATAACGTATCCCTAAATAGGTTAGAAACATTACTGCCTTTTCTGTTGTTTGACGAGTTTTTGGTGGAAGCTGCAGCTTGGGTCTTATTGCGCGACTAACAAATGACATTGAAGATATAATTTCGCTAGCTGTTTGTAATGACTGTATTCTATAAACAGAAGTATAATTTTTAGTAACAAACACTTTGTGATCTCCTATTAGGCGTGTTAAGGTCAGCGGTCCTGCTTATTTCTGTTAAGATTAAAGACTTTTTCGGGCCCGAAACGGCCCAACACAGTCTTTAATGGATGAAATGGTGCCAGAGGATTCACACATAGGAGGATCATCGCCCCTCAGAAAAAAAGTAATGTGTCAAATGACTGTGTACTATGAGGAGCTAAAGGCCATAATGCGCCAAAGCAAGGCATTGTTGAAGGGGCTGCTTTGGTAATCGGGAATCTTGTCAACTTTGATGTTAGGTTCACTGAGTAGCTCTTGGACACGAATACCGAAAGGATGATTGGCAGTCTGGCGGGCGTTGTACAAATTTTCCCATCATGTCTCAAAAACGGATGTCAACGCAGGATGATCTGGAAGGGATTTTCGCTTTAAAGCATCTTTAGAGGCAGCTGCTTACGTCGAAGAGATAACGGTGGTTCATTTGCTTCCAGGTACAGGCTCTGAATAGGAGATGTTCGAAATGCTCCAGTAGAGATACCGATTGCCTGATTATGGACAGGGTCTAGCCATCGAAGTAGACCATTTCTAGTTGACGATTATATTTGAGACCCGCAGACTAGTCTAGTTTAGATCGGATAACTGCAAGGTAGATTCGTACTAGAGTACATCTGTCCACATTGGAACAGCATTTTATCCGAGCCTCAATTCAGGGTCAGGATGAAGATTCCGCTTACAACAAAAATGTACGCAAAGGGTCTTTTGCGGCGAGAACCTATGCACAGGAGTTGAGGCGATCAATGATTTGCTGCAGTTGTCTTTCAATAACTCTCATGTTGCATGACTGAGGAAATATGCTAAAGTGATCAACACAGAGGGCTCTGTTTATAGTTGGGTGAAGTTGTTCTGTGATGGAATTTAATTTGATGGCATTAAGCGTAATATTTAAAACTTATCCTTGCGGTACTCCCTCCTCTTAAGAAAAGGTACGAGAGAGGGTGGATCCTACATGAATTTTGAAAGACCGATCGGCTAAAATCTTCTTAATAAAACCTGGGAGGTGATCTCTAAGACCGAGGCTATATAAATCTTTTGAAATGCCAAATCTACAAGTTGTGTCCTACGTTTATCCTATATCAAAAAATACTGACACCAGATGTTCTCGTTTTAGGAAAGCATCCCGGATGGATGTTTCCAGAGAGAGGACCTGTTGCAGACACCTCAAATTTAATCTTGATTCGTGACTTTTTCTCGACATTCCCCAATAGATGCTACGTAAATCCTATTGGTAATATCGTTAGTACCAACGTGTACAGCATGATTTTTTTTTTAGATGATATCTCTTTAAAGATGATATCTGCTCTACAACGTCCTCAACTTTTACCCCTGACAGACATACCCTGGTTCTTTCTATTCCATCTAGTCTTTTTTACAAAATATATTTCCCTTTTCACTGATTACAAATTTATTTTTCTTTTAATATAAATCTGCATAGAACGCACTACTTTAAAATCTCAGCAGGCAGTATGCCGGTTTCGGTCAATTATAGTTGGAGAAGGACGTTATGGCGGTTTTTCATGGGATCCAGATTTCTATAATGACCACTCTAATACCACGTGAATATTAAGATAGTTTACTTAGCTATAACTAAATTCGGGGAACCTTAATGTATAGTTATCTAGTTAATAGCTAAATAAACTATCTTAATATCCACGCGGTATACGAGTGGTCATTATAGAAATCTAGGTTTTGATCAAACTTGTACCCTTACATTAATACTTTTTAATTAACATTTATATTAATGTATTCATTTGTTACGTTGCTATTTGAATTTAAGGAATTAATTCAGGTGTATTTGAAGATATTTTACTCCTGAGTACCCTTGAAAACTATTTAAGCTATTTACTCCTTTCATCCGTATCAAGTAATCTTAAACAAAATTACTTCAACTTCACTGCCTACGCAACGGGAACATCGAGGCCGATTGAGTTTATGGTAGCATCGTCAGCAGTGACCAAGCCACGCTGTTTAAGACATTATTCCACATTAGAATACGGTTGAGATGACGCAGTGAATTTTAACACAGCACTATAACCAGAGAGAGAAAAAAAAGAAAGAAAGAAAACACCGGAATTCCATTTTAGACTCATCGGTATGGAAGAAACTCAAGATTCCCAGCGCGTAGTACCTTAACGATGGATGAAGAAAATTGAGTTTGCATTTTGCACTGGAGAACGTTCAGCTTTCTGTGGACTATATCCGCATTATTTGATTTAATTTATACCCTAAGATTATCTTCTGCTCAAACTATTTCCTACAGTCAGCATGTCCCCCTAGGTGCTGCCTGTGGCAATAACGTCCTGCAAAATATGTTACAAAGCGCGCGTTACTCCATGATAAAAAAAAAAATAGAGAACTGTTGCCAGTCCATAGCTCTGTCAGATTTCTCACTTTCTTCATTATTGGTGTCACTCTTTTTGGAACTTCCAGTTCAACGGAAACTTAGGTCATGTTTCATCCACGTGGACACTCAGTTAAAATATGAAGAATGGTTAAAACAGTTCCACAGCTGTCGCACATAGGACAGTCAACTGCCCTCAGCAGAAAAACATGCGTAAGATGACTATGTCCTATGCGGAGGCGAGCTAGAACAACTTCCTCTCTGTGGTTTCTGCGCAGACTAGGCTGCCACAATTTAATTACAGGCGTTATCTAATAGAGGTTTTTCGTGGTCTGCCCATGCCAAGATTGTTGCCAGTGGGAAAATAATTTGGAGTGTATCATATGCCTGAATAGGCGACGAACAGGCTATGACTGTTCTGAGATTGTGATGATCTGGCTGCGGCATCTGCCAAATCATTACCTCTGATTCCAATGTGGCTTGGGATCCAGCTGAACCGGATCGGATGCCGAAACTCGATTCATAAAGAGAGTATAGCTTCAGCTGAATCCTGAACATTATATCTCATTATTGATAGAGTCTGTAATGTACTTAAGGAATCTGTATATACCATACACCTGTGGGGGGGTGGAATTTTTAAAATGATTATGATATTTTTATTTCTTTAATTTAATTATTATTCTGTTTTTATTAATTTATTATTTATTCCCTTATAACGTTTATCCACCTTATTTTAATTTCCCCACTTACACATCTGACTTTACTTTACAGGAGAATTCCAGATTCAAGGGAACTTCTCAATTATTTATAATTCCCCTCGGACAGGCTGAGTGATCAAGAATGACAAACAACCCACACATTAATATACAAAGGGCACTAGGAAAGTTTTGCAATACAGCTTTGTTTATTTAATTTTTTCGAAGTAATTTCCTCTACATTCAATACACCTCTCCATCCTCCGAAACCAATCTTTAAACCAGTTCTGCCAAGTTTCACTAGGGAGTAAAGCACACTCGTTGTCCCAAGCCCGTAGAAGGTCCTCATCACTGGAAAACCGCCTCCCTTTTAGCTTCATTTTCACATGCGGGAACAGTGCAAAGTCGCAGGGAGCAAGGTCTGGACTGTAGGGAGGGTGTTCGAGAAGTTTCAGTCCTGTCGTGGTCAAATATTCGGTGCAGGCTTTGGCGCGGTGAGCTGGAGCATTATCGTGATGGAGGTACCAGGTGTCCATTCTTGACTTTGGCCGCAGGTTCTTCATAGATCCAATGACTTTAGGCAGGCATTGTTCAGTATACCACTTAGCTGTGTGTCTTCTGCGTGTCCAAAACGACACGTTCCACAATTCCACTCGATTTGAAAAATACAGCTATCATTTTCTTCTTTACAGATCGGGATTTTCTGACAATTACGGGTGTGTCGTCATCATCAAAGACCCAAACTTTGTTTTGAGCCTTGGTCGGCAGATCGTAATAGTACAGCCAAGTCTCGTCACCTGTCACGATGTTGTTCACATACCGAGATTGTCCCTTATCAAACTTTTTTAACATCTCCCGGCACCAAGTCACACGTCGTGTCACCTGCTCTTCAGTCAGTTGATGCGGCACCCAGAGAGAACAAAGTTTCTTCACGTGCAAATGATCTTGCAGAATCGAACGAATTGCTGGTGCATTTAGGCCCAAAGTATCCTCTATCTGTTGGTAGGTCACTCGCCTGTTTTCGTCAAGCATTTTCCTCACAGCAGTAACGTTTTCCTCCGTAACTGACGTTCGTGGCCTTCCCGGCCTCTCAGAATCCTCCAGAGTGAAATTTCCCCTTTGGAATTCTCTATACCACCTGAATATCGTTGTACGATGTGGACAATCATCATCTAGTGCAAGAGTCATTTCTTCTAAGCACTGGTCTATGGTTAAACCACGCACGAAATTATACCGCAAAACTGTCCTTATCTCATTTCGTGACCACGATGCCATCGCAAGCACTTTACACTCTCACTACTAATGAATAACTGAGCCCATCGACTTGGCGCGGCGGCTACTATGCACGTATGAACATGTCTCAACATGCAGCAACAAGAAGCTTTCTGTGATTCATTGTTGCGTCATATTGCAAAACTTTCCTAGTACCCTTTGTATAACATAACATTTTATTTACACTTAGATACACAATATAAAAATTATCAACTCTGAAGCACATATTATTATTTCTCAAATTTGCCTATGTATTATAAGTTATATATGACAATTAAATACAGTGGTTTTACTCTAAACAAGGTTATCCACTTCAATACAACTCAATCAATATCATTACATAAACTTATTTTAGTTTCTTCTTTCTCCACACATGAACAATAATTACTTAAGAGGTTTAGTTCACACTCTTTCTCTTATGTAAATGTAATTCTTACCTTATAAATTGATTTAGGAATTTCACTCTTAATTTCTAATTTAATTAGTGCCCCATTTTGTCTTGGGGAATATAACTTCACAACTTTCTTTAATCAAGACAGATAGTACATTTGACATCAATTTCTGGACTAATGCTGGTCCCAAGTGTTAGCTACATTCATAAGACTAATTCTTTCTCTGTATTTCTCTATACCCTTCCCTTCCAAAATATATCATACCTATATGTTAAACAACAACTAATAACAAATATCAATTTTCTCTCCTTTGCCTTTCTATACATGTCTAATTATACATTAATCAAAATCCAAAACTATCATCTGACTTATCTCTATATTTATGTATATATTTATATCTTTGTATATCCTTCCCTTAACATCTTTCTAAATTTCTACTAATCTGATATTAGAGTTCCTACAGTCTTTCATAGGTAAGTGAGAATACTATAGGCTAGTCACTTACTTATTTTACGAATCGGACTTCTCCGTTTTGGGTCCTTCAGCTCCTTGTCTGGGAATGGCATCATTGTGTCTTTTAGGAATTTATTGGCTCGTCTTCGATACTGCTTCTTAACCTTCGGTTCAGCTATTCTGGCGGACTGGGAATTTCAACTTTATCTTCTCAGCTCACTTATCTGCGCCTTGCCTTTATCACTGCCTTCAGATTATGGACTAAGGTTGTTTCTTTCCTTGGCCTTTATCACTGCCTTCAGATGATGGACTAGGGTTATTTCTCTCCGTACACAACACTTATTTGCATGCTGGCCACTTTCACTACCTTCCGATTACGGACTAGGCTTATTTTCTCCTTACCAAGGCTCCTACTTTCAGCTTCACAAGGCTGCTTCTTTCGGTTTACCAAGGTTCCTCCTTACACTTATTTGCACACTGGCACTGGCCATTTTCATGCCTTCCGATGACGGACTACTCGACTGTTCTCTTCTATTATGAAACTCCACTAACTTTTCCTTAACTTACTGACTGCACTAAACTTATCTAACCCTTCACTACTCCATCTTACCTTGTCAGATCTTTCCTAACTGGCAGACAGGGCAGGACAGAACTTATCTAACCCTACACAACTTATTACTCAATTTTCCCACTAACACTGTCAAAAACTCACGTCTGACTTTCCTAACTCATCTCCACAAACCGCCAACAAAAGCCCAACTCTGTGTTCTTTTTAACCCATTTTCACAAAACACTAACAAAACTGAACTCAGTAACTTTTAACTCATTCTTTCCCTAACACCGTCAAAAACTCCACTATGTTTTTACTAACCCATTTCCATAAACACCGACAAAACAACTGTGTCACTTTCCTAACTCATCTTCACAACCTCATTCGAGGTTGGCATTCGAGGTGAGCGGACGCGCTTAGACAGGGCTCCTCAGTTAAGTGGTTTACTTTTGGATAGTGCTTTTAAATATTTGATTTATTTAGATATTGTTGGATTATTTTGTTATAGGTTTTCCTGTAACTGTTTGATTTTAATAATATTATAGATATAATTTATTAAAGTTACTTTCATTGATATTTATTTAATTTTATAATGGTAGTTAGGAAATCTGCCTTAAACACGTCACAGGGTATCGTGACTCACACGGAAATACCAGATGGCGATTTACGGGTGAGTCATGATTTAATCCATTGTGGAACCTGTGGGATGTTTTCCAAGGTCGACCTGGTGACTAATCCTACCTCACCTGGGGATTCTTTTCTTTGTGATCGATGTAAGGAGTGCACCGATCTTAAATTACAATTTGGTGCACTGAGGGAACAATTTGAGTCCCTGAAAAAACGAGTGCTTGCCCTCGAAAATAATGCATCTGGGAGCTCGTCAGGGACTCAAAACTCCAGCAATCTACCAAGTGATGCACACCCGATTCGAGCCTCAAAACAGAAAAACCAAGTGCAAACTACTCTGGTTAAAAAGGACATTGTTTTATTAGGAGACTCCATTGTCAGGGAAACGGGGATTATTTTTTGTAATAAAGATAGGTGGAGGAGAACCAGGGTATGTCTGCCGGGAGCAACTATTGATGATGTCACCAACAGACTGTCAGATTTTAAAGGGGGTAAAGAAAATATTATTATTCATGTGGGGACAAACGATATACGATCTGACGATTTGTTGGAAAAATACAGGACCATGCTGAGGAAATGTCGCGAGCTAGGCCATAATGTCTATGTGTCTGCAATTCTGCCCAGACACGATAGGAGGGATTATATGTTAAGAGCCTTGTGGATTAACTCAAGACTTGAAGGAATCTGCAAGGCTTTAGGGGGTAAATTTCTGTCAGCATGGCCCACACTTGTAGGTAGAAGGAATTTGTTTTGTAGAGACGGGATACACTTAAACAAAGGTGGTGCAAACGTTTTTGCCAGTATTATTGAGAATACCTTAAAGGTTCAGGGAACCTGCTAGTTAGGGGGGATGTGGGTAATACTGACACGCGTTTATCTGATAATATTGGTCAATGTAACTCTTGCACATACCTTAAGGGTTCTTATCTGTTACCCCAACTGGACGTATTATCTAGATGTTCTGGGGCCAAAGACGTTTCACGTGAGCGGGTAGCTAATATCAGGGAAGAGAGCCTAAAAAACTTCAAGGGTTGTGTTAGGGTTGTTAAATATACAAGAACAGTAAATCTTAATTGTTTATACAGTAACGTTAGAAGTGTCGTCAATAAAATGAGCGAATTCGAACTGCTGGTTAAAACAAGTAACGCGGACATAATAGGGCTTACAAAGACGTGGTGCCACCCGGAAATTGGGGATGATGAGTTTCAGTACGGCTTGTATAATGTATTTAGGAAGGATAGGTTAGATAGAAGGGGTGGTGGGGTAATGCTTCTTATCAGAAGCAGCCTGAGTGCGACGATAGCTTTCCCGGATTCAGACGTTTCACATGCTAGTATAGAGTCTGTATGGTGTGAGATAGTTGGAAACAAAGGTATAATGCGAGTAGGAGTAATCTACAGACCAGGTGATTGTGAAGATTATGACAAAAGCCTCTACATGCAAATGGAATGGGCAAGTAAGCGTCAATGTCTTATTATGGGTGATTTCAATTTGCCTCTAATTGATTGGAATAAATGGGAAGGAAACTCGACATGGGGAACAAAATTTTTAAATCAACTAGATGACTGTTATTTGTATCAACATGTCAGGGAAAGTACTAGAGAAAAGAATATCCTAGACCTCATCATCACCCATGAATCGGATGACATAACAGGGCTGACAGTAGAGGAACCAGTAGCAGGAAGTGATCACGGAGTTCTACGGTGGATGATGACGAGAGAGGTGGCAGAAGTAAAAGGCAAAGGAATGGGTTTTAATTTCAGAAAAGGAAATTACGATGCCTTAAGGTACTACATGGCCTCTATTACCTGGGGAGATATCGGGCAGAGAATGAATACAACTGAACTGTGGTACGCTTTTAAAACATTAATCACAGATGCCTTGAATGCGTATATACCATTAAAAAAATACTCCACGAGGAGGATTCCAAGCTGGATGACTAGTGAAGTTGCCGCATTACTTGAGCAGAAAAAGGTGGCATGGAAAGGTTACAGAACAATAAAAAGTACTGAAGCCTATAACAGCTACAAGGTGATGTGTAATAGAGCCACAGAAAAGGTTCGACAGGCAAAGGCAGTTTATGAGAAATCACTAGCAAACAGAGCAAAGAGGGGGGATAAAGAATTCTTCACATATGTAAATGCCAAGAAGAGCAGGACAAACCAGATCGGACCTTTACGTAAGGGAAAGGGGATAGTAATAAATACACCAGCTGCCGTTGCAGATGAACTCAACAGTTATTTTGCATCGATATTTACAAATGAAAAGCCTTTTGTGGCAAAGGGAAATTGTGGGAGCGAAGTTAAAAAATATGTAATTAATGATATTGAAATTTCGCAAGATTATTTAATGAAAAAACTTTCGAGCCTACAGACCAGTAAAGCTCCTGGAGTTGATGGAATATACCCTATAATCTTAAGAGAGGCGGCAAGCGAGTGCATTGAACCATTGAGGCTAATTATGCGAGCATCATTAGACTCTGGGGAGATTCCCTTGGATTGGAAAAGTGCAAATGTATCTCCCATACATAAGGGTGGCTGTAAAAGTGAAGTTGGAAATTATCGACCTGTCAGTCTGACTTCAGTAGTAGGGAAAATCATGGAGGCAATGATCAAGGGTGGAATTCAGGATCATTTGGATCGAATTGAAATTCTCAATGATACTCAGCATGGTTTTGTAAAGGGAAAATCATGTTTAACAAATCTGGTTCGCTATTTCGAAAGGGTCACTCACGAGCTGGATTTAGGGAATAATTTCGACATTGTTTATTTAGATTTCAGCAAAGCTTTTGACTCAGTCCCACATGAGCGGTTGCTTTATAAGCTGGAACAGGTTGGAATCACTGGGAAAATCCTTAGATGGATAGAAGGATGGCTTCAGGGCAGGAGGCAGAGGGTTGTGATAAATGGCTATTCCTCAGATTGGGTTGATGTAAGAAGTGGGGTTCCCCAAGGATCAGTATTAGGACCACTGTTGTTTTTAATTTTCATAAACGACATTGATGAAGGGATAGAGGGCGTGATGTCTAAATTTGCAGATGATGTTAAAATTGGGAGAGTAGTTAATGATCACTGTCAAGCTGAGCTTCTTCAGAGAGACCTAGATAGACTTCAGGAATGGTCAGAAAAATGGCAGCTGTGCTTTAATCCAACAAAGTGTAAGGTATTACACCTGGGAAACAGTAATCCCAAAAAAACTTATTCACTTGGTGGAGTTCAACTAAAGCCAGTACTGGAGGAAAGGGACTTGGGTGTTACGATACGGTCAGACATGAAATTCTCTGAGCATTGTAAACAGGTTGCAAGGAAGGCCCATGGTGTCCTATCGATGATCTATCGAACTTTTGCAAGTAGAGATAGGGACGTGATAATCCCATTATATAAGGCTTATGTTAGACCACACTTGGAATACTGTGTTCAAGTATGGAGACCGCACCTGAAGAAAGACATCGAGCTTCTTGAAAGGGTGCAAAGAAGGGTAACTCGCCTGGTGAGATCGGCAAAGGGGCGTCCTCATGAAGAAAGACTTCGAATATGTGGGTTGCAGAGTTTGGAAACTAGACACCTTAGAGGAGATTTGATTGAGGTGTTTAAGGCTCTGAGAGGCATCAGTAAAATGAATGAGGACAAAATTTTCAAGATTATAAATGATGCTAGAACTAGGAGACATAAATTCAAGTTACGGGGGGAAATGTTTAGATTGGACTGCAGGAAGTTCTATTTTAGCCAGCGAGTTATAAATTACTGGAATAAGTTGCCTTCATGGGTGGTAGAGGCCGACAGTTTGGGGAAATTCAAAGGTCATCTGGATAGTACTTTCGGGTAAGGGAAGCGCATAGGATGATAGGTTTAATTTCCTTTTTATTTATTTTTTTTTATTTATTAATTATTATTATTTAGTTATTTATTTATTTTTTGTTTTTATCATTGTTTTGTTCGGATTTTTTTTTTTTTTTGGCTGGTGCAGCATAAGCCATAGGCTTTCTTGCACCATGCGGCCGTTACTAATACTACTAATACTAAATACTACTAATACTACTAAAACACCTACGAAATCTCAACTGTGTGTGTCTCTTGTCTCTCCCCGTTCACTCACTTTTGTCATCTCAATTCGGCAACGCCCCTCATAATTCCTGCACGCCTTTTTTCTGAGTTTACCCAATCTTCTCATTTTGTTCAACTTTCATTATTTCCTATTCGTCCTTTAAAATTTCTCAAGCTGTATATTCAGAGCTCATTTTAATAAATTTCCAAATTTTCCCCAGGCAATCCGCTGCTTTGAAGTTCGCCGTCACCTTCGCAACCCCTCGTTAAACTTAGCAGATTTATTTTACATTGCTCTAACAACTTTGCCATCGCCGACAGTCAGAAGCAAATACCTGGCCGATATCTCGGTGTCACCGGACAAAGGGATGTCCCACAATGTTCAGTCTACAGCCCTTTTGTTCCTCAGAGCCATAGATATTCGCACCTGCTCGCCATTAGTCCTGTCACCATTCCCGTTGTTATTGTTTGTTCTGTGCCACGGTGGGAACTGAAATGTACCCCTAATTGCTAATAGTTTACCGCTCCCTTCTCTAATTCAACCTTGTCTAATTTTAAATCCTTGTGAGTGACCTAGAATAATATTTGTGACTGAAAATGTTTACTGTCCTGTTTTGCTATTTCCTAACCTTTATTTTAAATAAAGCTCACTCATTTCTAAAATATTAACATGTAAGATTTTACATCTTACACACCTTTGATAATTATTAGTTTTAATATGGTCCAAGACTAGTTCTATAGCATGCAACTCTGCGGTACATATACTGCACTAGTGGGGAATCTTCTCAGATAACGTACTGTTTAGGAAGACTGCAGAAATCCCACGGATGATTCTGATTTCGAACCATCAGTGAAGACAGGCAGGAAATCAAAGTAAGCAGATCGATGGCAAACATAGAGTTGCAAGTAGACAGATGGTGATGTTTCAGCTTTTCTAGCGTCATGGATGGAGAAGTCGCATGGTGGAAAGTGAGCATGCCAGGGTAGAGCGGGTTACCTCTGTGACTGGCCAACATTGTCTACTGTAATATTCAGCTGTCTAAGCAGCTCTTTGACACAAATAACAAAGGGACGGTTGGCAGTCTGATGAGTGTTATACAGATTTTTCCATCGTGGCTCGAAAACGGATGTCCACGTGTGGCATTTCATTATAAAGGTATATTTTATTCACAATTGCTTTCGTCGCAGGGACATTGGCGGTTCACCTGCTTCGACGTATGAACTCTGGAAGGGGAAGTTCCAAATGCCCCAGTAGCAATACGGATCGCTTGGTGGTGAACTGGCTCTAGCCACTTCACTGTAGTACGCTGTTTCTAGCCGATACCTATAACTTGGGACCATTCTTCCATTTAGATCAGACAAGTGCACGATAAAGGTGGAGTAAAGTGCAGCGGTTTGCACCGCATTTATTGGAAGAAATAGCACGTAGGTGGTTCAATCCCCTCGTGCACAATTTGTCCGCAGTTAACGGATATATGGTGAAAATATCAAATTTTTGTCTCGGGTGCTACTGGACTGATGAGTTCTGGTCCATGGTGAAAGTTCCGTTTGCGACAAAAGTGTACACAAACGGTCTTCTGAGGGGAGAACCTTCACAGGATCTGAAGCCATTGGCCATTGCCCAAGAGTTAACATGGTCAATGGCGTGCTGCAATTGCCTTTCGAGAACCCTCATGTTGCATGACTGCAAAAGACGCTAAAGTCATCAATGCAGAGGGCACTGTTTACAGTTGGAAGAAGTTGTTCAGTAATAGAATTAACTTTGATAGCAAAAAGCGTTACACTTAGTACTGATCCTTGAAGAACTCCATCCTCTTGTCAAAATGGCCGAGAGTGAGAGAGAGAGAGAGAGAGAGAGAGAGGATCGTACACGAATTTGAAACGACCGGTTTGAGAGTAAGTTTTTAATAAAGATGTCAATGTGTCCCCTAAGACTAGAGTTATATATGTCTTTTAAAATTCGGTATCTCCAAGCGGTATCATACGCTTTTTTCCATATCAAATAAAACCGATACCTGATGCTCGCGTTTCAGGAAAGCATCAGAGATAGACGTTTGTTTCCAGGCGAATTAAATGGTCGAGTGTTGGCCTGTTTCTTCGGAAGCCACACTGTCTTGGAAAGCCGTGTCCGCCAGGTGGCGCCTATTAGTATACCGTGTGTGTTTAGCGCTCTTAATAAACAGTAACTTAAGTGAATTATATTAAATGCTCAACCATTCAAGTGATCCAGTAACCATTGATGAACGCCCGTCTACTCGTGTATGAAGTTTCAGCTGCGTTGCTCCAGCAAAAGTTAAGTATTTTGTATATTTCTCCTTTTGGCTTGGGACAATGCACTTCTTCAAGATGGACGCTAGCTTGTAGTTATTCTTGTACTGTATAGCATAATTTGCAGTTAGTGGACACTAGCTTTGCTGACCAATAACATTTTCCCTTCGCTCTCTCTCCGTTTCGTGTCACCTCCCTGCCTGCGGCAATACCCTACAGCAGGAGGTCCCGTTCACAATTGGAGAAAGCTTTGTTTTGCTGCAGTGACTAACAGGCTTAAGTTTTGTGTGACTACCAAATCGTAGTCTTCACGTACAGTTGTTTTGTTTATTATGGAAGGGGCGAATAGTTTTAAAAATGCAAATATCTGCAGAATTTGCAAAAAAGAAACCAACGAAGAAAACAAAGGTGCATACATCAAATGCTCCAAATGCAAATTCCAAATTTGCCAGAGCTGCTCGGGTCTCTCTTATATAAGCCTGAAAAAATTATCAAGCGCAGCTCGCGCGAAATTCATTGCATGCTGTTGCCGAGAAAAAAAGCCGGCGAATGGGCAAGGGATCCCTTCCCACTCAGCCGTGGATTCCCCTCCCAAACTGCTGCTTGACTCCCACTTGACGCCACCTTGCCCACTGCAGAATAGTAGAAGGCGTCATGTCAGTAACAGCCAGGTGTATTCCACCGAGCTCGATAAACGAAGCCATTCTGAAGCTGTTACTAACCTAGGAGAACTTACTAATAATCCCTTGACAAGACAGAGAAACAGCAGCCCTTGTGCTACTCAACCGGACCAGTCCTTCACGGGTGAACTGGACTTTATCATGTCCACACCAGTGGCTGCTTCCATCCTGGAGTCCCTTGCTAATGCTCCACCTGCATCAACTCCAGTTTTTCAGCTCCCACCCGCAACACCAGCTCACTCGACTACTGCAGCTATCTCCTCTAGCTTAAAAACTGCCACTCCAGTTCTCCGTGTCCCGTCTGCTGCAAATGAATCCTTGGACGGATATGTGCAGACCTCCCCTGCTACTCCAGCTCGCCCTCTCCCAGCTCCCACTACTGACAAAAATACTGTGTTGGATCAGGTCTCGATACTTCGAACCAAGCTGGAAAATATAATGAAAGACAACAACAATAGGATCACTACGGCCGTCAGAGGAGACATAGTAATCCTTTGGAACAAACTGGAAACCATCGCAATGAACGAACACCTCCAACAAGAAAGGGCGAAAGCTAAGCTTGAAGCTTTCATGGAAGGGAGAGAAAAGCAAATGCCACAGCGCTCTCTCTCTTACTCTGCTGCGCTGAGGACACCCGCCGCTCCCTCTCCCTCGGCAGATGTAGCGCAAACAAAAAAGAAACCACCTGTCCAGCGGCCAAATTTGATCATCCTAAGACCGAAGGAGAGTGAACCAGCAACCACCAGTGAGGAAATTAAAACTAAAGTAATGGAATCAATGAAAGACGACTTCAAGACAACACGAATCAAGTCAATAAGGAAGATTAGAAGTACGGGAATAGCGATAGAAACTGAGACGAGAGAAGAAATACAAGGTATAATAGGGAATCCTAAAATCGCGACTTTAGGCTTAACTGCAGAGCTGCCAAAGAGAAGGGGACCAACTGCTATTATTTTTGACGTTGGAAAAAATATTACCCCACAACAACTAACAGAGGAAATCTTTACAAGGAACCTTCGGGATCGGCTCCCCGACCAAAACCCGCAAAGGTCAGTAATTCCAAAATATGCGACCAAGCCTAAAGACAGAAACGCCAATAACTGGATTGTGGAGTTCTCCCCGGAGGCCTGGCAAGCGATAAAAACCCAAACGAGAATATACATCGAGTGGAGCTGTCACCGCTTCAGGGAACATGTGATCGTTCCCAAATGCTTTAAATGCTGCAGGTTCGGCCACACTTCCCACACCTGTGTTCAAACAACAACAACATGCGGCCACTGCTCCGACAAAGGGCACAACTTTAATAGCTGCCCAAACAAGTCCAAAGAACCCGTCTGTGCGAACTGCAAGGCAGCGAAAATGAATAGCAATCATTCCATAAGAGATCCTAAGTGCCCGTCGTATACAAAAGCCAAGAGTATGTACCAGAGCAGGACCGATTATGGGAACTAGGCCAAAACAATTCAATACCACGGAAATCAAAATCTTTCAGCACAACGCACAGCGGGCCAGAGCAGTGGCTGACCAGCTCAGAGTGAAGGCCGACGAGGAAAATGCCGATATAATTATTGTCCAAGAGCCATATTCCAACGCAAAAAAGGTAAAGGGGTACCCTTTGACTTACAAGACCATTCAGTGTGATGAAGACACTCCCTGGGCGGCGGTGCTCATCAGGAATCCTAATATAACAGCCACCAAAGTGACACAGTTATGTACGACCTGGGCAGCTTGCGCCCACGTAATCACACCCATAGGTTCCTTCTATGTGGTCTCCTTATATTGTAGACCGGGGGTAGAAATCACTTTTGCCATAAACTACCTTCAACACCTCTTGGATGTCCTTCCAAACCAGAAAATCATCGTCGGAGCAGATGTCAATTGCCGCTCGCCTGCCTGGCATAGTGCAACCGAAGATAGAAGAGGAACAAATAATGGCCAGCTCTTGGAAAACTTCCTTGCGGGGTCACCCCTAGCCATACTCAACCAGCCGCACCAACTCCCCACCTTTTGCAATACACTGTGGGAAGCAACAATTGATATCTCACTTGCGTCCACCAACACGGCCGCCCACGTCTCTGACTGGAGGGTAGAAAACTCCTGGACAACCTCCGATCACCGTGTCATCACGCTGAAAATCTCTAGGACACTAACCAGAACTCAGATCCCAAGACAACTGGACAACCGATATGCAATAAACAAGGCAGACTGGAATCTGTTTGCTGAGAAGCTCCTCACAGCAGTAAATGCTGGAGAGCAGGACCTGATGCTGGAAGAGGATCCGGACCTCCTTCAACGAAAGATTACGGAACTCATCACCAAAGTCAGCAAGATAGCAATTAAGAAGAAAATTCCATCCCCAGGGGCAGTGCCTTGGTGGAATCGGGATCTGCAGTCACTGCGGAAGGAAGTCATCATGCGCAGGAAAGAATTTCAAAGAGCCCGGCGCTCTTGGCCAGAAGCTGAAGTAGAAGTCATGAGACAGCGCTACAAGGCTGCCAGAAACTTGTATACGGACTCGATCAGAAGAAGCAAACGAAACTCCTGGGAGCAACTCGTCTCCAACATGGGAAACACAGATCCCTGGGGGGTGGTATATAAAGTTACCACCAACAAACTCCCCAGGGGGGAAATCCTTACTACTACCAGAACACCGCAGGGACTGCTTACAACATCGTGGGAGCAGTCGATTGAAAACATCCTCAACTCGATCTTCAAGGAGCAGGTTTACCCGCAGTCCCAAGCACAATGCAGGCTTTGTAAAGAAAACGATGACTACGCCACTGACAACCAGGAACAGCCGTTCACACAGGAAGAGCTTCAGAGCGCTGCTGCGCAGATAAAAACTAGAAAATGCCCGGGCAAGGATATGCTTGAACCGGAAATCATTAAGCGTGTTGTGGATTTAACACCAGGACTCCTACTTCGACTCTATAACTGTTGTCTGAAACAGGGGTACTTCCCCAAGGACTGGAAAATTGCCAATACAAAATTAATCCTAAAAAATCCTAACAGAAACCCAACTCTTCCGACCTCCTATCGGCCCATTGCTTTGCTGTCGGTCTTGAGCAAGCTCTATGAAAGACTTTTATACAAGCGGATTCAACAGTATTACTCCATAGCAAACCTAGAGGCAGCAAACCAATATGGCTTCAGGCCGGGACTGTCAACAATCGAAGCCATCAGGAACCTTATAAATACTGCCAATTCATGCCAAAGTAAATATTTCCTGGTGATCGCTGTGGATTTTGCTAGGGCGTTTGACTCTCTCTGGTGGCCAAGCGTCCTTGGCAGACTCCGCAAAGCTCATACGCCCATAAACCTTTACAATACTATCAAAGCTTACCTGTCCCAAAGAAGAATTGAAGTCATAGCGCCCTTCCAAAGGATAACAAGAAATATCCATAGAGGATGCCCGCAGGGGTCCGTTCTTGGCCCCCTGCTTTGGAATATAGTCTTCGACGACTTCCTTGACACCAACTTGGGGGAAGTAAAGTGTCAAGCCTTCGCAGATGACCTTGCACTGATGGTGGCTGCAGACTCCAGGGCCCAACTGGAGATACAGGCAAACCATGCCCTAGAGATCCTACAACAATGGGCGGAAGAAAACTTCCTACAAATTGAACCGACAAAAACAACGTCGATCCTTCTCAAAGGATCATTAAATATCAGAAGACCCCCGCAAATTAAAATAAAAGGAAAAACGATAAAGTTTACCACCCAAATGAAATATCTAGGTGTCATCCTTGACAACAATCTCTCCTTCCAACCTCATCTCAAGCAACTAAGAATAAAAATTAGAAACTACTCTGCACTGGTAGCCCGTGTTACAAGGCGTGACTGGGGCCTGAAAAAGCGAACACTCTCTCTCTACTATAAGGCTACATTTATACCAGCAATCTCATATGCTGCTCCAATCTGGTTCCACAAGACAGCCATGGCCGTAAATAAAAGAATTCTTGATTCAATCCAGAGATCAATCCTTCTAACAATAACCCGCGCATGCAGGACTGTCAGTACGCATGCGCTCCAGGTGCTGGCGGGGGTTCTCCCGCTGGACCTGGAGATTGTCAGGTGTGGCCTGTCATACTACCTATCTAAAGGGATGCCCGTCACATTCATGGGGTACACCATCGAACTTACAAATGACAGAAAGACAGAAAAAACCCGATTATTAGGGCATCTAAAGCAAGAGTGGCAAACCCGCTGGACAAACAGTACCAAAGGAGAAGTGACAAGGAAATTTTTTCCGGAAATACACAAAGTGTACCCTAAATCACCGCCTTGGCTCCACCCAGGACTGCACTCCACTTACCTCCTGACGGGTCACGGCCCTTTCAATGAAAAACTTGCAGCCTTTCGGCTTGTGGAGGACCCACATTGTCCATGTGGGGAACGCGAGAGCTGGCAACATTTGATGCACCAATGTCCACTGTACGACGACCTACGCGGAATCTTAATCACCAGACTAACTTACTTACCTCAGGACCAGGAACACCATCTCCTGGACAGCTTCGATGAATATAGTGCGCTCGCCAAATTTGCACAAGACTTATTTGCAAGAAGGAGAACACAAATTGCAATCAATAATGCACGCCATTAGCCCAGGGCTCCCTGCAGATGAGCATCCAAACTGAACCAGACTATGGCCGTTATGGTGGGACCTCACTCTCCCTGTCTCCTAGGATTGAACATCCATTGCAAATGATAGACGATCCGACACCATATATGCGGACTCCTACTAGACAATGATCTCTCTCTGGACGGGACTCTTTCTCCCATGTGCGACGCAATGACTGGACCACATGACCACAGCAGCTCTGCTTCAGCACGCCGCCTGGCGTTCTAAACTAGGCACCTTTGCCCAGTTCACTTTTAAAACCCCATCCCTAGGCAGGGAAGGGGAAGAGATAGGCCTCTGTCTCATCCCCTCCCCTGTCCCCCCCTTTCCTCCCTGGTGGGGCTTGCTCCACTGACACTCCTGGGATCGCCTTCTCTTTCGTTCCCATACTTCTATCTGTTCCCCCCAATCTTCAGTCTTCCCCCACTCTACCTTTACCGACCGTGAATGTCCCACTGCATGCTGCTAAATTTCAATGTAAAAAATTAACCTAACCTTCATTTAAAACCTATCTCGGCCTTACCTAAACCTCTAGCGTCTACCCCATTTTTTTTTTTTTTTTTTTTTTTTTTTACATAGGTCCTAGCCACTGAAATCTCAGGAAATTAGGTGGCAGGGCCTGCCAGAGTAAATAATTGTAAAACTGGTGTACCTGGTCTGCCTCCACGGGGCCAAGTGTGGGCAACGTTGGGCCTCAGTAGGGGTCCAGCGGCTAAATGACCAGATGAACAACGGTACACGACAGTACACATGTACAATATCCACACACTTTTAAATCTCTGGCCTCAACAGTGTTCTGTTTCACATGACAATGTATACTACGCGGAGATGGGGGAAAACCCCTGGTGCCGTTTGACACGAATACACTTTACACTTTACACTTTACTTGTCTTGGAAAGAAGAGGGATTGACGAGCAGGTTTTTCACTGTGCGGTCGCATGTTTTCAGAGGCTCCTCTTCAATGAATAGTTTAAAGGACTATGCTCAATATCTTGTCGAGTTTCTGATATCCAGCGAATCAGTTTCTGGTGTGCTTTTTCCTGAGGCAAGTTGTACCCACTAAATGATCAGGTAAACAACTTTATTCTCAATTTAAAAACTTGAATACATATCTTATTTTGTTCAGCCAAGCATATAGCCAGCGGAATGCTTTCCAGCACAAGGTCACGTTGACCAGCATTTTACAGATCACCTAAATTAGGTCAACCAGCAGGTGGTCTGTATACTTTGTCTCACTGCAGCGGACATCGGCTACCCTCTGGGGCACTTAAAAAGGGAAAGTCGTGTTAACGCTAAATATAACTGAACACAAACACTCCTCACATAGTAGGAAGTGCTTTTATTGCCTAGCAGTTGAACTCTTTAAAAATAAGGAACTTGAGAAACTAAATAACATTTGCAGTAATATTTCTAATAATAATAAAAATTGCAGAAGACTTCTGCCCCAACTGTAGTGCTACTCTAAACATTTGTTCTTTGCCAATTTTCTCTCCTTTTAAAAATCATTATGCCTGGTCGCGCAAGCCAACAAACTTGTGATTGCTGCGGAAAAAATATTAAAGTCTTTTTGATCTGTAATGGCCCCTGCAAAAGAAGCCTGGGGGAGTGCTGTTCTGGAAGATCTACAATTCCAAAGATAAGTTCCACGGCTCGATCTAGATACTACTGCAGCCAATGCAAAAGCAGCATTTCAAGTGCTGGAAAAAACAACGCAGAGAGAGACAGCACAACAACTGACCAAATCTCTCCCACTCCTGCGGACTTATCTGTTGAGGAGCTACAATTAGGCGAAATCTACTGCCTAGAAAAGGGAAAGCGAAGCAGTTATGAACCCAAGGATTCACAAAAATTGATTCGCTCGCATCCGGACGTGACTGAAGAGACCAGCAAAGAGGTAAACAAAGATGCACCTAAAGAAACAAACGAAGTACCAGAACCAGCTGCAAACCCGAACCCCACTCTACCCCCTCTAATTGGAACCCCAGTTGACCAAATTATGGCTATCAGAGGGACGCTTGAGGAGTATGTGGGAAAATCATCGAAAATTACTGCTGCTATCCGCACTGACCTCATTACCATATTCAGCAAGATGGAGACGGTGATTTTAAACCTCTACGTCGAATACGAAAAACTGCAAGCGAAATGGGAGGTTCGCCCTCAGAAAGGGGGAAAACAAATGCAACAACGCCCCCCTACCTTTGCGGAGGCGTTGCGAAATGGCGCTAAAGTAGCATCGCATAAACCAGATGGACCCCAAACCAAAACACTAACAAGAAAGACAGAATCACATATAATCCTGATTAAGCCAACAGAAGACGCGCAGCTTGGCACAAGTGATGCTGTAAAGGAAACCTTAACCAAAAATCTAAAAGACCAAATGAAGACAATCCAGATCAAAAGTATGCGGAAGACTAGACACCCAGGTGTGGTAATTGAAACCAACTCCAGAGAAGAGGCACAAACAATTTTAAGTAATGAAAATATCACCAAGTACGGTTTAAAGGCAGAGGTTCCCAAGAAAAAAGGACCCTCAATATTTGACATACAGCAAGGTGTAACCCCAGAAGAACTCAAAGAGGAAATTTACCACAAAAATCTAAGTCTGCACCTACCTGAGGACACTGTGGAAGAAGACGTTAGCCCAAAATACAGTACTAAATCTAAAACACATTCAAATGTCAATTGGGTAATCCAGCTCTCCACGCGAGCATGGCAAATCTTAGAAACACAGAGTCGCATTTTCATAGGCTGGGGGAGCCATAGGTTTAAGGAGCATATTTCAGTTACGAAATGTTACAAGTGCCTTCGCTTTGGCCACACATCACACACATGAACTAGCGTGATTCAACATGTGGCCACTGTGCCCAGAAAGGACACAAGTACAGTGACTGCCCAGCAAAAGACCAGCTCCCAGTCTGTGCAAACTGCAAAGCAGTGAAAGCTCTTCATCAACACTCAATCAGGGATGGGAACTGTATGGTATACCTGAAAGCCAAAAGCCAATACCACATGAGAATCAACTATGGATAGAGGCCCCTCTATAAACTGCCACCATGAAATAAAAATAATTCAACTGAACGCACAAAGAGCGAGGCTGGTAGCTGACTAACTAAAAGTGAAAATAGAAGAAAACCAAATTGATGTGGCCTTATTACAGGAACCATATATTCGCTCAGGTGTGGTCACAGGTTACCCTGCATCCTATAAAATGGTCTACTAGAAAACCGAAATCCCATGGGCAGCAATAATCATCAGAAATCCAGAAATCAGCACAACAAAGATTACACCACTCTGCACTGCAAACAGTGCCTGTGCACAAATCATAACTCAGTTAGGGTCTTTGTTCCTGTTAACAATATATACTCACCCTGGTGAAGACATCACCCCAGCGATCTCAACCATTCAGACGGCTCTTGAGACTCTCCCGGGGGGACGACTACTAATAGCCATGGATGCAAACTGCAGATCTCTGCTCTGGCACAGTCGCACCCCTGACAGATCTGCACAAAGAAATGGTGCAAAACTAGAAGAATTCTTCCTAGCCACAGGCCTCCAAGTAATAAACCGACCAGATCAACTTCCAACTTACAGCGGCCCCCTTTGGGAGAGCACTATAGATGTTACAGTAGCCACCCCAGACATTGCCAACAAACTAGCCAAATGGACTGTACAAGAAGCCTGGACGACGTCGGACCACAGAGCGATATCATTTTCTCTGGTTCGCTCTGTGGAACGGACCCCTCCGATCCCACGAGATGTGATACGGTACAATTCGAAAAAGGCAGACTGGCAACGTTTTCGGACTGAGCTAACAAGAAGACTCCCTGAAGACACTCCACTCCCTGAAGCACTCCCTTCAGACGATTGTGTACAGATTATTACCACTGCCATAAGATCTGAATGTGATCTCTCCATCCCACGCAGAAGGCCCTACCGATATGCAGTTCCCTGGTGGAATCCCCAAGTACAGGATCTCAGAAGAAGAGTCCACCATGCAAGAAAAATGTTCCAGCAGGCTCGATCAAGGCTGCCTCCCCATGGGGTAGATGCTGCCAGGGAGGCTTGTCGCATTGTCAGAAATGAATACACAAAGCTAATTCGTAAAAGTAAAAAGCAAACGTGGCAAACCCTGGTATCCACTTCTGGGAATAAGGACCCCTGGGGCATAGTTTTCAAGATCGTAACAAACAAGCTGTCGCGAGGAGAGGTATTCGATACAACACTAAAGATGGATGGCTCCTCTACTTACACCTGGAAGGATAGCATTAACAATATTCTAGACACCATTTATCCCATTGAAGCTGCAGCTATGACTCAACAACAACAAGAAATAGTAGATGAAAATCACAACTATCATCCTGCCTCTGTGGAATCCCCCTTCACTAACATTGAGATGGACTTGGCAATAAACAAAATGAAAGTAGGAAAAACACCTGGTGCTGATCTGCTGGAAGTGGATGTGGTTAAAAAAATTGCAGAATGCTATCCTGTTACTCTCCTAAGCCTTCTAAATAGGTGCCTGACAGAAGGCACATTTCCAACATCCTGGAAAACGGCAACCTTGAAATTTATATTGAAAATCCCGACAAGCCACCACAAATTCCAACCTCCTACCGCCCGATTGCCTTGCTCTCTGTAATGGCCAAGCTACAAGAACGCCTGCTCCTATTTCGCTTAACCGCCAGATATGAAGAACAAAAGCTTCCAAGTGACAAGCAATTTGGATTCAAAGCAGGTAGCAGCACAGAAGATGCCATTAACAGTTTAATCACTCAAGCAACTCACACAGCCTTTAAGTACTCCCTTGCAATCATGGTAGACTTCGCTGGGGCCTTTGATCGACTATGGTGGCCCAGCGTTCTTCGGAGGCTTCGGCAATCAAATGTTTCCAACAACCTATACAACAGTTTAAGGTCATATTTAACTGGTAGAAAAGTCCAAGTTACCAACAGATTCCAGACAGTGACTAGGTACATCGATTGAGGCTGTCCGCAGGGCTCTGTGCTTGGCCCTTTCCTCTGGTCTATTGTCCTGGATGAGTTCCTGGGCATGGACCTGGGAGGTGTTGAGCCCTTGGCCTTCGCGGATGATCTTGTCCTTTTGGTATGTGCTAACACCAGGACGAACTTAGAGAAAATGGCAAATAGAGCACTGGTAAAACTTCAGAACTGGGCAGCCCTGCACAACCTTACCATTTCAGGGGAGAAAACGAAGTCCATACTCCTTAAATGCAGGCTACAAATCACAAAACCACCTACAATAAAATTAAACTTTATGCACGCTGAAGTCAAGCTCCTAGGTATCTTCTTATACTCGGGGCTTACCTTCCGCCACCACCTAAATTATCTAGCCAAGAAAATTCAAAGGTACAGTGCTATGATAAGGCGGGTCAGCAGGGCAGACTGGGGGCTGAAGCACAAAGCTCTTACTCTGATATACCAAGCGGCATACGTGTCAATTGCGTGTTATGGTGCGTCCATCTGGTACCGAAAAGCCATCCTAGCAAGAAATAAACGTAAGCTGGATTCAATCCAGAGATTCATGCTCCTTTCAATTTGCAGGGCATGCCGCACCGTCAGCACCCCTGCTCTGCAGGTATTAACTGGATGTCAGTCACTATACTTAGAAGTGGTTAAAAGAGGGCTTTTTTATCACTTAAGCAAGGGAGTTCCAACCCAACTGCTAAATTTTCAACTTGACACCACAAACGGCACCAGGCAGGAAAGACAACGGATAACCAAACATCTACAAGAGATATGGCAACATGACTGGGACACTACAACAAAAGGGGCCATCACAAAACGATTCCTTCCAGCCATAAGTTCAACTCACCCAGAACCTCCACCCTGGTTTTCGCCTGGCCTCCATGTGACCTTTATCATCACCGGCCATGGATCCTTCCAACAAAAACTGACCGCCATGGGAATCGAGAATGACCCACGTTGCCACTGCGGCGAAGAGGAGTCCTGGGGGCACCTCATGTATGAGTGCCCCAGCTACGACAACATTAGGCTTAAATTCCTCACCACAATACAGAGAAACCCTCGCAATCAAGAATCCACTCTGCTACTCGAGGAAGATACCTATAAGGCATTAACCACCTACGCGCAAGAAACATTTGCACTTAGGCGAGCTAAGATTGCAGAACTCAGAGCCCAAGAGCTAAACCGGACCGGCGTGGGATAACTCTCCATTTCCCCGGAAAAACGCAGACATAATCATGCAAACCCTAATAGGGTAGGATCCATTGCAGGCACCATCCAAGGTGCGGGATCTACAGGCACTCCTCGGAGTGCGGGATTTAAAAATCATCGCAAACCCGAAATGGGTAGGATATACTGCTGGCACCGATCTAGGTGCGGGATTGCTGGCACTAACCTCATTGCGGGATTTACAGGCACTATGCCATTGACAATTACACATTACACAGGGGCACCTGTCCCCTGTGACTTTTAAACCCACACTCTTTCCTATACTTCGCCTAAATTAGGGTGGATTTATTCTCCCCTGTCAACCCACCCAAATTCATTCTCCCTCAAATCCTCTCTTTTCTATGCCCCTCTCTCTCTCCCCTTTTTTTTTTTAAATTTATTTAATTATTTATTTTTTTATTATTTTTTTTAATCTGTTACTTTATTTTTTTTAATTAATTAATTAATTTTTTTATTATTTTTTTTATTTATTTATTATTTTTTTTATTTTATTATTATTTTTATTTTTTATTTCTTTCCTTTTTTATTTATTTATTTTGTTTTATTATTTTTTATTTATTTTTTTTTTTATTTTTATTTTATTATTATTTTTTTTTTTATCTCCGTCAGGAAGCTAAGGCAACCCTGGCGGAGGCCAGCCAGAGTATAATGGGCAGCCTGGCTCAACTCCCAGTGGTGATGGCGGGCAACGTGGGGTTCCCTTAGGGGCCTTGCGGCTAAGCAGCCAGAGACAGAACAACTCTGTCACAAACCAGACACCACACTTTTTCTGGTTTTTACAGAGATTCTGTAAATTCTTCACAAAGTACCATGGTGCAGATGTGGGAAACCACCGGTGGCGCCTTCCACAAAACACTATGCCACTATGTCTTGGAAAGAAGGTTGTTAGTCACTAAAAACCACAGGAATCTAGCACTGATCATTCTTTCCAGGATGTTGCAGAAGCAGCTGGTCAGAGCTATAGAACGATAATTAGTCGGCATCTTTGTTTCTTTTCCTGGTTTAGGAAAGGCAGCTACAATTGCCTTATATATGCCAAGAGTTGATATCTGACAAAAGATGTTTAATCATCTCGTATTGGATGTCATCTGGTCCAACAGCACGCGCCTGAGAACGAGAGAATGCCGCCATAAGTTCCCATTGTGTAAAATTCTGATTGTATTGTTTACAGCCATTTGAGGACAGCTTCAATTGCTGCTTTTCAAATTTTTGTTTGATGATTGGAAACTGTGAGGTAGGTAATAGGATGTTATAGCAGACACATTAGCGAATGTATCCCCAAGAGTGTTCGCAATTGCAGTTGGGTCTGCTATTATGCATCCATTATGTTCTAGGATTGTCAAAGGGTGTGATGTATATTTCCATTTCATTTTCCGGACTTTGTCCCAGACGAATTTTGGGGTTTCCGTCCGGCTGGTGGAAGATATAAAGTTGATCAACGATTCTTTCTGACTCTGACGTCTAATATAACGTGCCCCGGCACGCGCACGTTTGAAGGCTATTGGATTTTGTGTTAGGATATTGACGAAATATCCTAGATGCCTTGTTTTGTGCCTTTCTTGCTGCTGTGCATTCTCTGTTCCACCATGGTTTCGGAAATGATAGAAACCGAGTTGATGTCTTCGGAATTGCAATTGCCGCTGCTTGTAATGAATGTTTGTAATGTACTTTACCGCGTCATTAATTGGCTCCTCGCTGACAATGATGGTACTAAACAATCCAGATCTTTGAAGGCATTGCAGTCAGCATGATTGATCTTCCACCACGGTATCCTAGCCGGATGGCATAGTCTCCCATTGCAAAGGGTGGATATCACGGGGAAATGACCATTACCATAAAGGTTGTCTTCAACTTCCCATATACAAAGAGTAAGGAGAGAGGGGGAAGCATATAGAGACATCAATCGCCGTCAATGTACGGGCAGGCATGTGGCAAAAGGTGTTATGTCCCACATTTAGCAGGGCCAGGTTATTGTTTTTGAGCATGCGGTCCATAGTCCAGCCCCTTCCATTAATGTTAGCACTACCCCGCAGAGTACTGTGTCCATTATAATCACCTAGTAACAGAAAAGGGGACGGTAATTGCCTAATGAGATCGACAAGTTCTTCCTGGAAGATGTTGTTCCCATGTGGCAAACAGATTGAACAGATAGTTACAAAAAAAACTTACTGAAAGACGTATGGCTACGTCCTATAAATTAGTAGTGAGCGGCATAGTTTTAAAGGGGTATGCTTAGTCACAAGGATGGCGACTGCTCCATGCTCCAGGTCTATCTCCAATTCTGTCTTTCCGGATGATACAACAGCTACGCATAGAAAGGTCCTCATTTGCCTTTAAATATGTCTATTAAGCAGAAGCACGTTGGCTTGGTTTCGACGGAAACCAAGGCAGTTCCGGTGCAGAAATTTGGAAATGGACATTACTTATATTTGGTGGGTCCCTCTGTCGGCTTCTTAAGTGCTGAGGGCTTCAGTTTCTCAGTCTTCAATTTATCCTTTTTGGGAAAGACAGGACGTTGGCCGGTGTCCATATTCTGGTCCACAAAAAGTTCCAAGACCGCGCCATAATTTGTTTCCTTCACCTCTATCTTTATTGTTTCAGAGAAGAAGCCTTTGTTGACTCACAAATGAGGAAGAAGCGAATTTCTTGGGCTAAAACGCATGTTTCATGGACAAAAGAACAATGGGACACCGTCATCTTTCCTGACGAATCGAAATTCGACCTGCATGGCTCGGATGGGAAGCGATATGTCAGAAGACGAAAATCGGAGGCATACCATCCTGACCACATAACACCGACTGTAAAGTTCCCCGCTGGTCAGATGGTCTGGGGATGTATAACAAGGAAAGGCGAATTAAGTTTATTAACGGAAGGGTGAATGCAGAAACCTACACTGCTATCTTGGAGGAGTGCCTGAAACCAGTCCAAAACTGCATTTTTCAACAGAACTCAACACCTTACCACACAGCAAAATTGGTAAGTTTTATGCTATTTATATTTAATGATGAATTTGTCTTCTTGTCTCACATAGCTTAAAACATACTTACACCAATGTTTTCCCTCGTTTTTCTCCCTTAAGGTTCAGTCATACCTCAGAAATGCTGGCATTACAGTGTTGGACTGGCCCGGCTTTGAACAGTCCACATTTGAACCCTATTGAAAATTGCTGGTACATAATGTCGTCTCAGAAGAAGCCAAAAAGTAAGATTCAGCTGCAAGAGAGCATTGTAAGTGTGTGGTACCACGAAATTGGGCAACCGTATATCCAGAAGTTGATTAACTCTGTGCCAGATCGTTACAAGGCTGTAATTGCAGCTCGAGGAGGAACAACAAAATATTGAGGACTTATTTTGCTGATTTACAGTACAGAATACTATTACGTTAACTTTTCATTTCAGTTTGTACACGTAAATGCAATAAAATGCATGTATGTTTGGTTGTCGTGATTGCATTTGCATGATTTCTCATATTTCCATTAATTACATTTTACCCTTTGGGAAGATATTTATGGTAATTCTGTATATCAAGTGGAGTCTTTTTATTGGATTTCATTCACAGAGATATATATCCCATCTAACAAATGCATTCCGAACATTTCTGCAACCCACATGCAGTGCAAAACACATTATTTGCAATTCACAAGTGATGCAGTGTTTTTTGTCTGCCACTGTATATACAAGGCAGAATGCTTTTATTCCATTATTAGTCGCACTTTTTCACAAAGCCGTGATGGATATGACAAGTTTTACTTATTTTAAAATAAAAGTTAGATCTGAGCAAAGCGAAAATGGAGCCAATTTAAAACAAACGTTTTCATCTTAGTCTCGATTTCACAGAAAAACCGAGTAAAAACAACAAATCTAATTCCACCGAAGCCACGACACATGATCAGGAACTCCTAACATTATGCACGCTAGCCATGAAGTTCTAAGTTGACTATGTCTGTTGTTGTTTTTTTGTGCTTAACAGCGTAAGGGCAGCTGGGTCCACAATAGGCCCGAATTAGATTACAAATCTCGGAAAAGGCAAAAGATGATCATTATTGTCTGTAGTGCCCATATTTTCCTCCTTCCCCGTACCAGTTTACAAAATGTTAAGGCCACAGTCAGCCTCAAACTAGATAACGAGTATATAATTATGGATCTCTAATGTTCATTCGTCGTGCGGTCTGTTCTACTTGGTAGCATTTGTTGGCGACCATCCGTTCGTCAAGCTTTCCCATCGTTCATTTCGATTATGTCTGTTCGGCCGTTTTCATAGTTCACTCAATGAGATAGTTCTCTTTTTCACAAAGCCGTGATGGATGGCCTGTTTACTTGGAAAAGTGTTTATTTATTTATTGCACAATAATTGATTGATTATTTATTAAAGTAAAAGTAATTAGACCACTAAGATAAAAAAGAACGGTTAAGGGATGAGCTTTTAATTGGGCGTAGGGCCATCTTTCGGAAGAATAGTCTTGATGCACAACCTCCAGCTTATGACTATTTTGACTGATGCAACACTGCCCTGTTTAAAACCGTGAGGGTCTACCCAATTAAAATTGAGAAACTATTATAGAACACCCGGCTTACTGAGGATGTCACAATATCGCTCCAACATCCTCGAAGAAAACCAAGTCCAATCTATAAGCCTGCCTTCCCAATGCAATTCTTTACAGAGCGTTCCCCAGATTGGCATCACAATCACTTCCTCTCATTCAATGGGCATTCTATTAATCAAATCTTATTACGAAATGTCGGGATTCTTGTCGTTTTTAATAGCTTATTAATAAGGATTGTATTTCTATTAAAGAATCACTATTATTTTGCAGTGGTAAACAAATAACGTATTGTATTTAATAGCTATCAGTTATCCATAAAACTCGTTCCTTTGCATGAAATCTTCCCTGCAGTTCGCCAGGAATATTGCAAGTGGAAAATACACGTTTCAAAATAAATAAATAGGGATATTCGATTCCCTTTTTATTTCCAGTTAAAAGAAAGCTACTCGAAGTGCATGAAAATGATACGTTTGAGATTTCTCTATTCTTAGTTCAGTACCAAAATGCATAAGTGGACTCCCTTAGCAAGCAAACCTGATTCTGCCTTTAATAGCAGAATTTAATTTAATTAGCCTGATTTTAATTCAGTCTACTACGATTACTTTCAGTCGTTCCCACAGAGACACACATCTTAATAGCTTGCGACGAGTGTTCAAGTGTAAAAGATATTAATTACCTTCGTGGTAATTGCTTCGTTTCACTTGAACCTTTTGTTAATTTAAATTGCGACTGAGTGGTTCATTTGCAATAGGAGATAATCTTACGTACCATCTCCTGGTAGTATTGACTTACAAATAAGCCATTAATAATAATTGGTTTACCAACAAAAACAATTTTAGGTTTCTGTTTA
This sequence comes from Mastigoproctus giganteus, assembly GCF_048544385.1. Classification (NCBI taxonomy): domain Eukaryota; kingdom Metazoa; phylum Arthropoda; class Arachnida; order Uropygi; family Thelyphonidae; genus Mastigoproctus; species Mastigoproctus giganteus. The sequence continues at coordinate 62,123,458 of NC_143582.1, forward strand.
TAATTACCCATTGTCTTATCATTGAAATTATGGAATTAGAAAGCCAGTCAGGGTCAAGGACAGAAATCCACTTCTCAGATTCATGAAAAGGCCGCGGACATGTTCGATCCTCATCTAGGATTCAAACCATGTATTAAAATGAATTAATAATACATGTATAAAACAAGTTGCCATGATTACGTGAAGATTAATATAGTTTAAAGACTTCTTAAGATACTTTTCTTGAAGTTAAATATACTTATATAAAGCTAAGTATGGTATTGGGAACTCAAATAACGGTAGTTATTTTGAGTATTCGCATGCAAATTTGTCTTACAACAATCAAAGATACATTTCTGAAGAATTAGCCAAAGCTGCCAAGAGAATTCATGAAATTCGATTGACCCGTACTCCTTATTCATAAATAACATTACTCTTATACTAAAAACAAGAATTCACGATAATTAAGGGATGCGCTCGTGAATATAAACTTTTTAAAATGATTGGCTGTAAGCAAGGACTGCTTGAAATTTTTCCTGTTTTACAACCTCGATCGTTGGTCGGTTTGAGCCCTTAACGCTTTCCGTTTCATAAAAGAGGGTAAGTTAATACTCCCCTGAAACCGATTAAGCATCTAGCTTCCCTGCTGGCTTACCATCCCTTCCACAATAAGTTATCATTTTTAAATACGTATAAAAGCAAAGTATTACTCTGTTTTGAAGACTTACTTTGAGCGAATCCGTTGAACTTACACATGAAAGGGCCCAAGATGTAGATTTGGGTCAAATTGTTGATCAGATGGACCCACATGCAGCAAACACAGATGAGAAAGTCCGAAATAGCTAAATTCACCAGGTAGAAGTTAATTGTATTCCTCATAGATCTGTTGAGGACAACAGTCAGTATGACGCTGATATTTCCCAAAAGGGCCACACATATGATGACCAAGTAGAATGACAGTTTCAAGTACTCTCGCCATGTGAAAGCCTTAAATGTATGTCCAGTCCCCGAGAAATCGAACACGGTAAAGTTGAACTCCAAGATATCCATCAAGGGACATTCCACCTCCACTTCCCCCACCTCCGTCGTCATCATCTCTCCGGTTAGGCTGGACTCACCTTCCAACTGATAGCGATCGATAAGCGTCGTACTAAGTTCAACAGGCGAAGGACGGTACGGACTGCCATCCATTCCTCCCGGACGGGTCGCTGCCTGTTGAAATTGTGAATCGCACGAGGCAGATGTACTCCGCTCCGCTTCACATCCCGGTAAAAAGGCCGAAAGATGCGGGAACCGCACGTGCGCACACGCTGTTTTCCCCCCTCGCGCTCCTCAACTTCTGCCGAGAGAGCATCCGCGTACTCAGAACGCAAGCGCACTAGGAGAGGTACATATTCCTCCTCTTTAGATGAAATTTGACATCTCCTCGTACGCTGAGCGTGCTTCTTTCTTCGGAGGAAGAGTACGGAGTTCTTGAAATAACCTGCAGATGTTCTTCCATAAAGGAGTGGTATTAAAGGTGTTGTTAGAAGTTGCTCTCCGCTTCACGTACCAAGTGAATATCTTTTTGGAATCGATTCGTATTCAAGCGAGGGAAAAAAAAAACAAAAAAAAGAGGTGGGCCTGTTTTATCAATTGAACTTTACTATTCATATTTTTCTTGTATTTGAAAGCGAAGATTGCTTCTGTGCAAATGCAAGAAAAATGTATAGTTCGATACACCCAAAATTCGTAGTCTAACTTTGCTTGGGAGTAGTCCATTTATGGGTCACCAATTTCTAAAATAGTTCAAAGAACGTTCAAAATAATAATGTTTTGTATCTTATTTACGTTTATCTAGGGTAGAAAATGAAAAACACGACCTTAAGTAAAAATTCTGTACACCTTGATCGCACGTGTTTCATTGATTTTTTGCTCGTAGGGGATGTTCTTCGCTTCTGACATTTTTCTGGCTCCGGAAGAGTTCTGCTTCTCCTCTTCAATGGACAAATAATTAAAACCTAAAGGTTGTTTGATCTGTTTTAATGACGCATTACCTGTAAAATGCAAGCTGAGAATGGATATGGCAGCCGACTTATTTTATTTTTCGTCTTATTTACAGTAATCGGTAAAATTGCTTAGGCACAAGATTAAGAGGACAGTTTTAAGTTACTGATTAAAATGAAGAATTCAGTGCTCTGACGAAGATATTAAGGAAGTTGTAAGAATTAAAGCAAAACAGGGAACTTCTCTATCCATCTTTATTATTCTAAGCGTGTAAAATGATATTCTTTCTTTTTTAGACATCTTTAATAGTAGAGAGAAGCAGAACACTACCACTGTTTTGCGTAAACTCAAAAATTTATGGGAGGGCAGTGATTATAAACTCTTGGGATTGAAACTTGGATTCAGCCATTGGATGAATAGAGTTGTTGAAAATCCGCGCTTTCAGAACAACCTCTATTGCAGCTCACCAAGTACTCACTGTTTTTTTTTTTTTTTTTTCTTAGATCTTCATGCCATTTACTGCGTTCGCAAGAATCAAGTTGTTTCCCTCCTTGGTATTCAAACACAGGTTTACACCGACATCAAAGCAGAACGAAAACGTACTTGGGCTGAACTCATCTCCATCTGGCAAACTCGTTGGTCAACTGGAGACAAGGGTAACGTTACCAGGAATTTTCTTCTCTTAGTCTCGTCAATTGATAAGAAACGCCTTCAATGGTTTACACCAACCTAGAGAAATCATATCTCTTAACTGTACATGGCTCCATCAAGAAAAAGCTGCATGATCTGGACCTTTCTGAAGATGATCAATGTTTCTGTGGAGCAACTGAAGACTGGGAACACAATCCTTTCTTGCACCATCTATCTTGACCTCTGACAATTACTCATAGATCTTAACCTGGCTACCATACAACCTCTTCGTGCACTAATCAATTCCAAACGTGCTTTCACAACTTTTTTCACCTATTCTACTTCTCTCTTCAAGCAAAGATGCCTTATCCTGGCATCAACTCCTCCACAAAACATCCAACAACCAGTTTCGAGTCACTTATAAAGTTCCAGCCTGCTTCTCTGAGTCATCACGATGTGTTCCCACTCTCTTCTCTTCTCCTTGCTGACCTGGATACGTCCTTCTCATCCAGGTGGGATTTAAGTGCAAACTTTGGCAAAATGCAAACTTGGGCCGAGTAGGATCTGCTGACAACGAGCTCTGCGTCGTGGGATTTTTATGATGTCATGCTAACCCCTTCTGGAATTAGGATTGATACTTGTCATGTGGGCTTCATATGGCACTCCCATGGGAGCATCTGTCTCCCATGACTTTCTACCCCTAGGGCCAGTCCCCTTCTCCACTCTTCCCTGTTTCCGTCTCTAGCAGTCCCCCCTTCTCCATACCTTGCTCTTTTTTTTTTAACCACTTTATACCCCATATTTCTTTACTGTTTCCTTACTCACTCCTTCCATTTTTTTTTTTTTTTTTTTTTGTCTGTCAGGAAGCTCAGGCGACTCTGGCAGAGGCCAGCCAGAGTATATTGGGCAGCCTGACCCACCTCCCAGTGGTAGTGGTGGCGAGCAATATGGGTTTCCACTTGGGGTCCTGCGGCCAAGTAGCTAGAGATACAAGTACAGAACATAACACCATTCTGACATAAACCAGACACTACAATTTTCTGACTTTTACAGAGGTTCTGTAGTTCTTCACAAAGCACCATGTCGCAGATGTTGGGATCCACTGGTGGCACCTTCCACAAAACCATTCGGTTCGAATCCCATTAAGATTACAAGAATTTTTATGGGCTTTTTCCAGTCTGTGGCCAAGTTTGTGGGTCGTCATACGTCTTCTCAATATTCAAGAGAAATTCGCGCTTTTCATCAAGAACAGGCGACCCGACCAATGTATACACGGAAGCCTCGTAGGGTCAGTTGATTTGGTACAAAAATGTTAGATTATGTGTGTGTTTTAAGCAGCAAAACAACTAAGGTCACGAGGAGTTAGTATATAATGTCTGTAATTGCATGCATTATTCGGGAGGTTTGCTGACTGAAAAACTTGAGTTTATGGTAAGGAAAAATCCATAAAACCCCATGAGACAAATTATTCGGCTCCATTTTGAAAAACCCACAGAAATTCCTTGCGTTTTGATGGAATTCCAAGTAACGCCTTTTCTACTCCTAAATGGGAAGGCAGTGATTATAATCACTGTGAACCGCGATGGCTTAATAGAAAAAAAAAACATTTTTTCAGAAATTAGACGTATGCCAATTTTATTTAAATACTCAGCTATAATTTATACCAAGTTTATTTTTTTAATATTAAAATACAACTTTGTAATAAGATCAGTTAAACATTCGAGAGAATATATGGTGTTCGTGAATTGAAATTAGAAAACTAGCCCATAAGCTAGGGTTTGTTTTCCACAACCATTCATTCAGTTATAGAAAAGAAACCAATCAAGAATTCGAGATCTCTTCAATTTTGCCTATGTTTACGTCGCTTGCTGGAAAAATAATGTTAAACTGTCACTTATTGTGTAGAATAAGGCAAAGGCACAAAAATATAATAAAGAGTTCTTCTTCTTCTTCTTCAAAAAAGAGCCCTTCTGATTTCTGTGAAACAGCAGTCCAAGGACATTCCATAAAAGGCAGACCTCTGCGACAAAAGAAAACAGAAGGGTCACCTTTATATATTCATTTGAATACTTATGAAACCAAATATCAGTTTCTAAAAGACACCTTTATATTCATCTTAAATAAAATGAAATCTTTGAGGTTTTGGGTATTTTACTGGCCCATCAGCTTCTATGGCCAAAGTGCGCCAAAACGTATGATTCATTGTAATCATCAAGGAAACGAATGTTAGTTTCTTGCTGTCCAACTGGAAAGTTTCGATTCAATCCCAAAGCGGCAGCAATATACAACCTGCTCAGGTTTTTAACCATCAAAAAAGGGAAGGATGGAATGAACCAACTTTGGAATTCTTGAAATTTGTTGATAAAATGTAGTGACGCCTGATAATCTGAGTATTAATCCAAAACAATCCAAATTCATACTTGTGTTCTGTTTATAATTATTGCTCCTGCTCTGTCCAAATGGAAGAGAAACTAATTTTATAAGACAACACAAAAAGGAAAGTCCTTCGAGTAAATACTGATACAAATGAAAATTGATCTGGTCAAAGAAGGCGATTCCTGGAATGCGCCCTTTAGTCCTACTCTTCTTCTTTCAAGTTCTAAACGAAGGAAGTCTCAAGTCACTTTTCTGAAAACGCGCGTTGTAAGAATTACTGGAGGCTCACGACCCGCGTTACTTAAGTGCAACTTGTATTTTTGCAATTAGATTAAGCCAGTAATAGTGAGCGCTCGGTTAATTTCAAATACTCGTGCTTGGCTATAGCATAAAAGCTCAACCAATTTAGCTCGGGGTTATGCCTTTCCATCCTGTCTTCTCGTATCCATTACAGAAAACGTTAAATAATGCAATTATTTCGGTTTACTAAAGCTTCCAAGAAGTAAACAGATACTGCTCACTCCAGAAAAATATAATACGATTTACTGATATGACAGGGGAATGGATCAACTCGATCATCTCTAAGTTGTTGTTGTATTAGGCACATCAGCGACTTAGATTATTGAGCCGTATGATTATGAGAGTAAACTGCATGTGTTTTTTGATCGATCTGCTTTGATTGGCACGTTCATTTCCACAAATTGCAACGTGACCAGGAATAAACTTGTATGAGTAAGATTTATCGTGATTTTTATATTGCTGAATAGCACAATGGACTCCGTACAAATACAGTATGGTTGTCCTTTGTGTTTTCTGCGTAGTTTAACAAAAGCATTTGTCTGCTTAGATGCAAGGATGCTTCGGCATATAAGCTCTGAACTGGCAACGAACTGTACGCCGCTAGTGCGAGACGAAGAGAGCGGTGGTGAATGGAATCAAGTCAACATAAAGCTCTTGGTCTAGAAGAGCTGCAGACTGCAGATTGGCGTAATTTTAGATGACAGATTAAGTTTCTCCTCTCATATTAATTACCTCGCCTTGAATATTAAGAAGTTCACTGCATAAATTATCTGCATTTCCAAATCGAACTGAGGACTAAATAGGAAGACTCTCTTACTATGTTATACAGCAGTATTCGTACCAGTAACAACATATGCTTCGGAAGTCTGGTTCCATAGAGCCATTGATTCTAAACTTCGTTCCAAGCTTATCTCGATGCAACGGATTATAATATATTTTCCGTTTATACTCCGGGACGACCACACGGTCAGAGGAGTTCACAAGGTAGAGAGAATACAAGAAACAGCACTATTCAGCAGTCATGGGCGTGAACTCTGGTCACTCAAGGCACGTGTACTTATGTACGCGCACGCTTGACCACTCGGCTAAGCCGCTTGCTATGCTCCGGTCCTGAAGGGCAGTGTCCTCTGCAGGTTCTTGCTGGATGCTTACCACTAGACCTGCACGTTCTCTTCAGAGGACCGTGTTATCATCTTCATGGCTATGTTCTCGGCAACTCGTGTAACTTAACTGCTGACAACAAAAAGGAGAAACAGAGAATTCGGAATGAACTCACCAATATGTGGCAATCACAATGCGATTCCAGTACTACTGGTCAAGTCATCCGCTCTTTTCTTCCTACAGCTACTTTCCCTCTCTACAGGAACTTCGCAAAGGGTTTCCCCCAGTTTAACAACGTCATTTATAATGACGTTGTTAAACTGGGGGAAATCTCTGCTTGTGGTGATAAGGATACCTGGACGCGCATTCCGTATCGCTTCAACCTATACCACGACGCCAGATCTAAACTACAAACTGTTTTAACAGTAATTTGTTCTGAAGGAAATCAAGTAGCCGTGACACAAAATGCCGACCGGGCTAGCCGAGTGGGTAAAGTACCTGCCCGGCAACCCAAAGGTCGCGGGTTCGATTCTCGCCTCGGGCTTGGATCAAAGTACTGCAAAAACCTTGGGAGGTGCAATATGGCCACAGAAGCCGATGCGCCAACAACTACCAAATCAAAAAAAAAAAAAAAAAAAAAAAGTGACACAAAATTCTCTATCGTTCTCAGATCTACAACAATTCTCGTCTGCTGTTTTCACCAAAAGAAAGCAACTTTTTTCGAGTTAACCGTCATCTCATCAACAAGGAACCAACTCAACTGCTGCAACGTCTATGATTTCTCTAAAAACTAACCTTACCTGCCATCTTATCATCTACTTTACAGCACCCTTGTTGTTTGAAATCTGAACCGTTTCAAAATGCACTGCTACGCTCACCTTCTGTTAATTTTTTTTAAAATTCTTTCTTATTTCTTTTTCTATTTTTGTTTATTTTCTTTTCTATTTCATTTTATTTTTCATTTTGCTGGTACCACAGATTGGGCAGCTGTGGGTTCAGGATATGCTGGCACCCACTGGTATAGTAGTACCTCCAGTGGGTGTGGTTTTCGTCCTTCCTAGGATAGGCAAAGAGGACCATATCCTGGTGTGGTACAAAGATTGCCCAAAAACATAAAAGTCTACATGCAGACTTAGTTGTTGCCCACCTCCCCGTATTGTAGACGGACATTGGGCAGGCTTTCTAGGTGATCGCCTTCCTGGTAACAAAGAGACCAGGTAACAATATTACATGCATTTCTGGACGTTTTACAAAGTTTGTGTATCATCACAATGTACCTGGGCGGAGTTTAAGTAACATTCCGAAGCCGCCGTACATAAGATACTATAAATGTCTATGTCTAGACTTCAGAGCCATAGACTTCAGGTAGTCTAGATGTGACCGTATTAATGCAGTAGTGTGTAACGGTTAGCTGCCCATGTACTCTTAAGATGTTTAGCTTCTTAAGCCAAGCAATCCGTAGCTCTTTTATATGTTCAATGAAGGTAATTTTTTGGTTAAAAACCACACCAAGAAAGCGGACACTAGGATGATTTGATTTTCTAGGTGAGGTTCCAGGTCTGGAACTTATTACGCTTCCTACAGAAATGCAACAATAACATCCTCCCTGCGGTTCCTGCGCAGGCTAGACTGCCAGTATCGGATAACAGGCATCATCTGCTAGAGCTTGTTTGTGACCTGCCGATTGATTGGTACCCTTAATTAGGGTCAGTTGAAGTTAATATCATTTCATGATGATGGTCTCCTTTTCGAGATGATGGTTCCCTGAAGAAGTGGATCCTGTTGAGAGAGATGGTAGTTTCCCTCTCTTCATCTTTTTTTCCCCTTAACCTTACTTATGTCTCCTAACTTCCCTTTTCTGGTGGATCCATCTGTTTGATCCACCTCTGTACTATAATCGTATTCTTCCCTCACTTATCCTACTATAAACCCTATTTCAATGTTCTTCTCCCGTGCCTTCCTAGGACTTTTTCTCACATGGGTGCAGCAAGATGTTAGTAGATCCTGGCCGCCTCCGTGTTGCGGGGATGAGGGCGGGACGCGGTTACTAGGTGTTGCTGCTTCTCACCTGCTAAGAGCCAAGTGCCGGCCGACAACACAACGCAGACCATATCATTACACTTACACACTCAACAAACTACATACAAATGGCCGGCTTTGGCTCAAGCTTCTTCACATGACGTACAACAGCGGCTAATGAGGGAAATCCTGGGGTCCGCCACAACAACACACAAATATCTCTAAATATCCCCTGTGACCTGCCGATGCCAAGATTTTTACCATTGGGAGAGTAATGTAAGGTGTATCACCTGCCAGTAGTCTGTAGACGGGACTAACAGGCAATGAGTGTTGTGGGATTCTGGTGACCTAGCCGCAGCGTCTATCAGTTCATTCACTCCTGATTCCAATGTGCCTTGGAATCCAGCAGAAACGAATGTCGAATGTACACTCAGAAATAGAATGTAGCGTCTGCTGGATCTGGTCAGGAATGAATGAGGATTATATCTCATCGCCAATACTTTATTGGCGATCAAATATAATCCTAACCATACACCTCTTGTGGTCCAAGGCGAATTCTATAGTATACAACTCAGCTGTAATATGCTGAATTCGCAGGTAATCTTCCCAGATATAGTACTATCTGGAGAGACGACAACAGATCCGATAGACAAATCTGACTTCAAGCAATCAGTGAAGATAGGCAAGAATCCAGGGTAGTCGGTTCGGTGGGCAGCATAGAGTTGTTCGTAGACAGAAGATGAGGTGATGGCCGTACTCCAATTTTTAATGAAGAAATCGCATGATGGTATGCGAGCATGCCAGGATGGAAGTAGTTGCCTTGGTGACTGGGCAACATTGTCTACCTACCATGATTTCGAGCTCTCTGAGCAGCTCTTGGACACGGATACCAAACGGACGGTTGGCAGTCTAGAAGGTGTTGTAAAGAGTTTCCCATCGTGTCTCGAAGACGAAAGACCACATATGGTTGTCTGGCAGGGATTTCAGTTTGAAGGAATATTTTATCGATGATTGCTTTCGTCGGAGCAATATTGGCAGTTCACCTACTTCGTAAACTCTGGAGAGGGGATGCTGAAATGCTCCAGTAGCAATACGGATGGCTTGGTCGCGAATTGGGTTTAACCACCGTAGTACGCTGTTTCTAGCCGATGCGTACACTTGGGACGCACAGTCTAATTTAGATCGGACAAACGCCCAATAACGGTAGAGTAAAGTGCAGCGGTCTGCTTTCATTTTTTTGCAGGAGGAGGTTTAATCCCCTCTTGTACTTTGTGTGCAATTGACAGATATATAGTAAAAATGCCAACTTCTTATCGAATATGAGCCCCGAGAAATTTGTCTCGGGTGCTATTGGAATGATGTTTTGTCCGAGACAGGTTAGTGATTACTGCCCAATGAACTGTAGCGAATAGTCCATCTAAAAAGAAGTAAATATATGATTGCTGGGCTTAGAGAGACACCAATAGCTGAAGCGGACCCTGTAGGAAGATGCGTATAAGTGTGCGCTTCATTATTGAGTTTGAGTTGATAAAGTAATTTTTAGATAGTTTTTCCACGCTAGTCTAGATTATGGTTTACCCATAACGGATGGTGCAGTTGAATTTGGAAGTTGTATTACTACCTCTTCTAAGTCGGCATAGATTATATATTGATTAGGTGGCAAGTGAAATGAGACTATGGTTAAATTGAAGTTAACGTTGACTCGTTCAGCAATTGCCGCAATGTTTAGCACTGATTATCAGCGCTACCCCTCCATGTAGAAGACTTCGGATTGTGTGGAAAATGATCTTGCCTATGTACTATGTATTTCTGAAGGGAAACAATTATATTTGATATTAGATTAGTTTCCTGTAGACAGCGAAATAGGGTCGTATATTGTGAAAGGAGATCTGGAATGTCACTGAAATTACTACGATAGCCTCTACAGTTCCATTGTAAGAAGGTAAGCATTATTTGGGTTTAGTGGAGCTCTTCATTTGTTTTCGAGGATTTATATAGCCCAGGTTTACCTTCCCCCTTCTTTGGGAAATGAGATTTCCCTGTATCCATCTCCTCTTCTGTGAGCAGTTCTAAAACCTGTTCATCTTGGTGTAAGTTATCTTCTGAGTCCATGTAGTCTGTTTGGTTTATTCCACAGAAGAATGTACTCTAATATTCTGCTGTGGAATGGAATCTGGGCGCAGTGTAATCGGCGTATTTATAGCTTTGCTTTGTTTGCTTGTTGTTTGGTGTGTTGGTAGTGGGGATGATGATAATTTTACACAATTTCCTCTGAGCACTCAAGATTACTTAGATCTAGAGTCCTATCGGGCCTCCGACAATCAGGAAATCAGTACACGTTCTCTGAATAAAAGTACGCAAACTGAAAGTATAAGCAATGCCGAGAGTAGTCATGCACTGCTAACGGTAAATACGGATTTTCAGAACACAAGAAAAGTCCCTGAACAATTCTCAGCAGCAATAGAAAGTATAGCTCTGAATCTGAAGAACGTTCAAGAAAATCTAGCGGTTTTGATTGACGAAAACCAAATACTTCGAGCGCAAAATATAGAAATCTCTCAAGAGCTATTCACCCTCAAGCAAGTCATAATGAATTTATCAGAACATACAATGAGACCTGAAAGTACAGCATATGGCAAGTACAAACAACAGGATAATGAATATCATGATTCAGACGCGATCTCAACAGAAACCCGACAACGGGTCACTGATAGCAGTGTCACACTAGAGCCAGAGAGAGTACCAGTAACCAGGTGTAGCAAACAGTTCCCAGTGATGATCTCAGCAACAAATGGACACATACCGCAAGCTGAAGAATGTTTTGTCACCTTCGAACAGGAAAAAATCGATAAGCATCCGCATAACAGTGCAACCGTTTCCTCTCAGAGCTGCATCTCAATGCATAAAAATTCCTCATCTGAAATTCATACAGTAAAAAAAAAGACAACAGAGCATACGTTGGAAAAGGATACTTAGAAGATAAGGGGTGTAACACTTGCTGGCACTAATTCAGTAGATACAGTCAATGAGGTAGTCGGCTGCTGCCCAAACCCGCCACAGCAAAAACAATCGTTTTGGCGGTCTTGTGCCGACATTACCGCTATCAGCCCAACTGGCATCCGACCCAAAGGTAGAGACAACCAAAACAGCACCCACGAAGAGAACCAACCTCTTAATCCCAGCGCTGTGTCGTATTTCCCTCCATCTCTAACAAACATCAATGAAAAGGGTATCATAAGACATAATCAGAAACCCAATCAACGAAAGACTTGCCCTGCATATAACTATAACATAACGGCTGTACTGACTCGGGACCAAATCTTTGTGTCAAGATTAAATCCAAAAACCACTACTCAGGCAATCATAAAAATGTATTGGAAGGAATACTCCATCAGAGTAGATGTTAGACAACTACGTACGCGGCACGCATCTTATGCCTCTTTCATTGTCTCAAAGCCAGCTGACCCCTGCGAACCGCTAATAAGCTTGGACCCATGGCCACAAAATACTCTAATTAAACCTTATGAAAACAGAAAAGCTAGCGTGCTCCAGAGGGGGCATAATAATACTCAGGTATAGCAATTACAGAGTGTCCCATCCACACCGGCATCTGTAACTATCAGATGCTACATTCATAACATAAGAGGCATAAGTTGCAAACTCCATACACTTCAATCTATTCTCCTTACTGCAGAGTACGATATTATTTGTTTAATGGAGACCTGAATGAACCACAATAGATGTATTGACACTCTTTGCCTCCCTTTGAACTATGCTTCTCAAGTTAATGGGCGCGCCATTCGCCGCGGTGGTGGAGTTGCAATTATCTATAAAAATTCCTTTTCTCGACATAGGACCAACTCAAGTAGTTCCGAAAACTTTGAAGCCATCTCTATAATCCTTGACCTCAATGAAATTAGAATACAGGTTTGCACTGTCTACCTCCCTCCAGAACACACCCTAGAGGTTAGAACGGAATTAGCGACCTGGATTACTACCAATCTCCAACCCAACGTCCCTACTATTCTCGTAGGGGACTTCAACATGCCCCTGCCAAGGTACTCAACGGCTCGGTCTTCTCTGGAAAACATGCTACATATGCTCGACCTTCATCCTCTTCAAACTCCCCCAACTCGCGGAAATCAGCAGCTCGACCTCATTTTTCACAACATACCTCATGCGGAACTTATCGAACCAACCATCTTCTTCAAATCAAATCATCAACCGTTAGATTGTGCATTTTATGCCCATTCCGACCTCTCTAATGCCTCGGTTGAAGGATGTGGCCCGCTGCATACGAGAAGAGTCTTTTCAAACAAGTTCATTAAGCAAGAAATAATCCTCCATCGCCTCACTACGTATAAATGGAACTGTCTGTTAGAAAAGTCAGGGCCTGAAGCCGCTTCCATCCTGGCTGAAGAATTATTTCAAATAGCTTGTGTTGGTGGGTCTAAGGAGATTCGGATCTCACATCGATCTAACTGGTGGTTTAACAACAATATGAAGGTTGTGTTTGTAAGAAAACAAAAGGCTTACAGAAAATGGCAGAAAACCAGAACCGCTGAAGACTACATCGCTTACAAACAAGAACGAGCCTGTTTCTTAAAGCACAAACGCCAAGAGTACAACTTTGCAATTTCTAAAAAGCTTAAACAGTCTAAAAGAATCAATAACAACAAGAATACCAACTTCACCATGGATGAAACTTTATTTAGGGAATGGGCGAAGAGTACCTTCGGAATCTCTCCAGACCCTAATTTAAAGAATAACTCTCTCGCACCAGACAATACCAGTTGGCTGGTAAATTACATGAATAACATGACTCCATCCGGATCCAATCTTGATATCAGACCTCTACTAACAGAAATTACCATAACCAAAGAAAATGTAATTCAAGCATTAAATAGCCTCCCAAATAAATCCACTTCTGGCCCTAATATGTTCCCCCTCTTCATCATGACAGTAAGCAGTCCATTCATCATCGAGGTCTTGCTACACATATTTAGAGAAACCCTACACACTGGAATTATCCCTGAAATATGGAAACATTATATTGTAAAACCCGTGCCTAAAGTCAAACATCCGAAAGACAAGAAGGATTTTCGTCCAATCTCTATAAGCTGCAATTCACTAAAATTGTTCGAGAAGACTCTGCTGCCAATTCTTGTTATGCATTTTTTCCATAAAAGACCACCATATTTACACACTGTAATTCCAAAGAGATCAACTGTGACTAATCTAATGGACACCCTATTTCGGATCCAAATGACTCTGAACGCCAAAGAACAGATTGATGTAGTATTTTTAGACATTAAAGCTGCTTTCGATAATGTCTCAATCAATTCCTTGATGACAATACTTGAAAGGCATTTCAGAATACAGGGAGGCCTATTAAAAGTCATCGTTTCCATTCTAACAAAGGCATTTGAGAGTAGAACATAGAACCTTCCATTCGAACCACGTCGTCTACAGAGGAGTCCCCCAAGGTGGCGTCCTTTCTGCACTATTTTTTTGCTGCCGCTTTGGACCCCTTCCTCTCTACGCATCCTGACTGCAGCTCTTACGCAGATGATATAAAACTCTTCATCTCGTCAAAACACGGTGACAAATCTGAAGCAATCAACGCCCATGCCACTGCCCTAATTGAAGAACTTGACCATTATCTTGAGAATATTGGCCTATCCATAAATCCGACCAAGTCAGCACAAATGTCTTTCACCAACCTGAAGAAGAAGAAGATGAACATAAACATCTACATAAATGGTATTAGAGTGCAAAAGGTTTCTCATCACACTGATCTGGGGCTCACCTGGGATGAAGGCCTGACCTTCCAACAGCACTTTGCCAACACTAAAGCAAAAACTCTGTCAGCAATGTGGGCGATAAGACAGGAACTTACTGGAGTAAACAACCAAAAACTTGCCACTCACTACATACAAACATGTCTTGTTCCGATTCCCATGTATGCCTCGACGATCTGGTCCTCTGCTTCCCTCACTAACATCAAAAAATTCATGGGTATCGAGTACTGGATTTTAAGGTGGTTGAACCGTGTTAATGGCCTCCCTTTCACCATCTCGAGATCAATCATGTATGCTAACCTTGGTTTCACCCCTTGGAATCAGTTGCTCATTACAGGAAATCTGCGTAATCTCTGTCAACTCCTCACCGATCGCTTTGACGCTCCAAATGTCCATAATCTTGTTGCAGGTCCTAGGCTTTCCCGCGTCCTTTGCAATAGTTCATGGATTTCCCTAAGAAGCTTATTACAGAATTTAACTATGCTTAGAAGATGTTTTCCGTCTAACATCCTCCAAACGTACAACACCCTGAAGATTGATCCCCACAAGTTCTGTGATGAGAAAGCGTACAGATCTGAGAAGATACAGGACATGTACCACCACATACAACTGTAGAAGTTTCCTGATTATCTCCTTCAGGATGGAATCTCCCATGAACTCTACTTTGCTGAAGAATTAATTTGTTTTAAATCATTATGTGTTTTGTATGTATATGTATTGGCTGTACATGCACACATTAGGACGCGTATGTGTTTATATGTCTCTACCTTTTGCTCGTGTCACTGTATATATTTTTATCTGCTATATTTGCTCACTTTAGATGTTATTTTGTTGGAAAAAGAAACTAATGTATATAATATTATATAGAAACTGTTTCTATAAAACAGAAATAATAATAATATGCGTAATTTATGTACGACTTCTATGTTTGCTGTATAAGTTATAATGTACAAATGTATATAGGCACCCTCCTAGCTGAAGGCTGTTCAGGGGTGAAGCATATGGAATAAATTGAATAATAAAAAAAAATAAATAAAAACACTGACCTTGCCCCTTCAGCTAGTCATTTGCTTGGTGGCATAGTTACCTTCGTTTGGGTAGCTATTGGTATGTGTTTTGTGGTTATTTGGGCATAAGTAGGCTTGTTAATATTCGGGACTGGTAAGGATTTTTTAGCCTCTTGGTAGGTTACATTATGTTCAGTTTTGTATTGCTGTATCTTTTTTCACGTTTACGAAGGGAACACTACTTGGAATCCGTCGAATGTGCTTCTTTACAGTTAAGGCAGTTTAGTTTTGTGGATGTGTAGTCAGTACTAATGTGTGCAGTGGATTCACATGTGGCACAGGCAGCTGCACCTCTGCAGACTGGCTGTGAGTGCCCAAACTTCTGGCACTTGTAGTAGCGTAATGGGTTTTGGATGTAGGTTTGACTCGGCAGTTAAGGTAACCTGTTTGATCATTGTTGGTGGTTTGGGATTGTCAAATATGAGGTTTATATTCCGCGTAGGAACTAATATATCATGCTTCTTTGTCAGAAATCGCCTTACATTGATGAGTCCTCCATCTCTTAGTTCTTCATCTGACAGATTGATCAAATCCCATTCAGTGAAGCCACCGCTTGACATATTCAGAGACGTGTAGTGAAACGGTAGCAGACGTTTAACCAAAAATTTTGTTTTTTTTAGTTGCTCAGGTCATGTGTGTGTGTGTGTGTGTGTGTGTGTGTATACTGTGTCAGGGTGGTTCCCAGGCAAAAGCCCATCTCCACCTAAATAGTTTTACAACAGAAAATCTGTAAATTGGACCTGAAAAATAAAAAGATAGCTAAGAAATAAGAAGAGTAAAACCTAATTTTGAAAAGAAAAAGGAGGGAGAAAATTACATTAAGTTCATATACTAAATCTAGTGCATAATAAATAGATTTTCGTATAGGAAAGAATGAAAGTATAGTTGCTCAGGTCAGGCACTAGGAATGGAGAGCGTTTTCCAATCTGTTGTTCTTGAGTTGAATGAATTATTAGGAAAGTTGGAGTTGGATACTGTCTACGCCAGTCTTTGGATGTTTAGCTGCATCCATCAGAACCAGGACTGCGACAGAACCAGGCTCCTCTTGTTTTTGTCAGGATTTCATCTGTGCTCCCAGTGGCTTTCTAGGTTTTGGAAACTCTGCTGCATTTCGCCCAGGGAGGGAGATTTTTTTTCCCTTCAAGTTACCGGTCCCGACACGTGGAGGCAACAGCAGTGACACAGTGGGTTAGTAATAATATACAAATAAAAGGAAAAAAGAATAAGGTTACTTTTTCTCCTGATCAAGTAGAGTGATTTCTTTACTGAGGATTATTTAACTGATTGTTAGTGTAACGCTATAAACAAGGAGACGATTTTATTTCTTAAACAGACAGCGCAAATTTACTGGCAAAGACACTTGATGAAAAAATCACTTGGCACCTGATCTTGAACCGAAACCCTCCTAGAGAGTTACCAATATATTCAATCCGGTCGACTATCTAGCGGCTGGCCTGCGAACATAGTTTTATTGCTGTAACCACGAAATCTAAGGAAGATTGGATGTCGCCATGATGCTCATCATCATTTACAACGACATCAATCATACTGCGTGATGGAAAGGATGAGGAGGCGGAGCTTTTTTCTGGAGATTAAACATGGTTTCACTACTTGAGGCTTCAATAATAAAATTGGTGGTATTGCACCGGTCGATGAGAGTCATCTACTGCCTAATATTGCCTGGTAACACAAAGGAGCAGTATTCCTCCGTGTGATGTGGACGCCAAACCTCGAACCCTGCGGAAGTTGTTTCGCACCTTGGCGGTCACATATAGTATATTTGGTGACGTATTTCAGGACTTGCCATGCAGGGGTTATACTCAGGATTACTAACAGTTCCATGATCGTTAAGTTGCAAACAGAAGATTTGGTTGTCGCAGAGCGACTAGACTTCGCCGAAATTCAGTCGAATTGACTTCAGTTTCACTTGACTATCAGTTCCATCAGCGTTTCAGATTATCAAGTAGCAAATCCAGCTCGTCACACCTGAGAAAATGCCTCAAGAACTGAAACCGGAAATTCAAGTAACCGTCTTTAAATGAGGTTGCCAAGTTCGGTGAATTAAACAAGAAACAATTTTGCGCATTGGAATTACGTTACCGTCTTTTCGGATTGCTATCTGTTTTGCTTGTATCACTTGTTACCCTTGGACTATTTCCTTTTTCTGAACAGCTCATTAGGTCCCATTCACTTTTATCTCCCTTGGAGAAGTTTAGCGTGGCATCTGGAGAAACGTGATCTGGGATTCCTCTTAACGATGATAAGCTTTAGTGAGTATTCTGATTATTTGGGCTGAGCCGCCTCTATCAGTAGATCACGTGATTGGAAGCTTTTGACCATTTTGGTGACCTTGCTGTATTCTCTGAACAAGAGTTTTAAACTGGCTCAGTTGACCAAGTGTTTATCAGGAATTCTGGTGGCTCCTGTTTGTTCAAGTTGATTTTAACCGTTTTTGGGAAATGGAGGTCAGTTTCATGGCAGTCTAAATTGAGAGCACTTCGGTTCTATCGGTGGTTATTCGCTTGTATCCATTTTTGCTCCATCTCTGAGGGTTGGCTTTGCCATTTCCTCAGGAAAAAAAAGAACAGAAATGTTTCGTTCTCTTCTAGGCTCTAGTATACTACTTGCACAACTAGAACTTCCTGGTTATAACAAAAATTGAAGAACTGGATATTAAATAAACACTAATATATATTCCAAATCGCTGGATAACCGAGTCGATGGCACCTGGGCCTATAAACAAGATTTAAATAGTATTACAAATAACTAAATACGTATGTGAACAACCTTAATGGAAAAATGTAGTAGTCATTATGTAGGAACACGGAAGATAAGAATTTACCAGCATACCATTAGAACGTTTTCCACACCATGGTAGATACAGTAACACGAAAGGTCTTTCAGCTAAGTGTATTTCGGTACCGACTAACTCAGCAATGCTCTGAGAAAGCCCATGAAATTCTAGGCGTCATTGACAGGATTGGAACCTAGGACTTAATCACCGTCCTCTCCACCCGGCGAGGACATACTAAATCGAGTTAGGAAGATTTCAGGTTGGATACGTATACATTCTGGTACACAAATGCACCAGAAGTTTTCTAAACTCCACGCAGATAATTATCCAGAGTTTTTCTTCATATTCGATACAATCTACAAAGAGTGGGTAAACTGTAAAAATGATCTGGGGTTGTAAAATGTTATTTAAGTCCGTCCTGTAAAAGTCCATTTCTCCAAACACAGTGAATTCTACCAATTACTTTTAAATAGAATTTACTTACGTTAAAGTCCATTATATAGAGTGTTACAACAAATCTTTATTTTACGAAATCTTTTATATCACGAGAATATTGCATTTCTTATCATTATTTGAAAGTCCTCCGCTTCTGTAATTTCTCTTTCTCAACTTTCTGTAATAGCTCTTTGGCTCTTCTCCAAGATCAAGTTACCATCAGTGTTCAAATCGATTTTTCGCTCCTTTCTATTCGAAATTGCGTTCCTTGAAAACACCGAGAGGTCATTAATAAAGTGATTCGACGTAAATGAAGTTCTTCTTGACCTGACGTAAAGTGTATGGCTTTTTTTTTCATTTCTTCAAATATATTAAAAAGAAATTAAAGTCACCCAACCTTTATAAATGAAGTAAAATACTGTGCTCTGAACTAAACAAAAGCAACTGAACTTAAGATATATGCATGCGCACAACTGAAACGAAATTTCCTTAATATTATGAAGAAGAAAAAGAAACTTTTCCTGAGTATTTCTTTTTTGTTTTACTTTTCAGCAAGGGGAGTGGGAGTTCCTAAAGTCACAAAGTAAGGGAAAACTGACTAGAAGATCGTAGTTATTTTTCAACATAATTTCCAGAAGCATTTATACACTTGTCTCATTACTTTTATCAAATTCTGACAGCCCGCTGCTTAAAAAGACATTTGTTGTTGTTATCCTGACCCGTGAAGTACGTTGTCTTCAATCTTTGTATCGTAAGAAAATGAAGAATTGTCACCAGCGATGAACAGCGCATCCATCACTTTCAGCATGGATCCAAACACGCGTCACTGTAATGAAAACGTGTTGGTTCCACTCCAACAAAAAAGTCTAATATTGACTGTTTTCTGGAATTGTCATGGGGTTCTCCTGGTGAATTTCTAAAAGCCTCCAGTGTACTCTGGATGTACCCCATCACACTGCTCACGTCTGACAGATTTTGTTTGTTGGAAGGGTTTAGGCACAACAACAACTTAAGCCATAATGCCCAGTATATGATGTCTGTAAAATGTGTGTGTTAATGCTATCTGTATATTTACTTTATTTTATTTATTTATCCTTTCGGTTTTAGTTTATACTATTCATAATTTCATATTATTTACTCTCGGCAGTAAGTAAAACAATTTTTATACTTATTTTAACAATTTCCATCAGCCTGGAGATTCCAAGAGTGGTCTTCAACCAATTTCCATGGATTCCTTTTGATTTTGGAATAAACTTTCATTCTGTAGAAGTGGGTAGTTTTAATAAAATAAAAGGATTAGACCCTTTATTAGAAGGGATGATCAAATGAAGTGGGTAGTCTTTCTTTATTAGTTATTACTTTATTATTATTAATAGTTTATTTTTCTAACACCCCTGTACAGACATTATCTAGGAGGATGGCTAATACAGACATCCTACAACAAATTAGATGGCGACAAATAAAATCAGAAAATACATAAGTTCTGACTTTAGTAGCGTTAATATGACCGTTTGTAATACCTTACAAATGGGACCCAACTAACGCTCAAAACAAAAAAAGGGGGAGGGGGAAATATGGTGCAGTAAAGGATACAGAGAGAAGGAAATTACAGCTCTTACATTCAGGTAGTCTAGTCAGAGAAGTCCAAACGGAGAATTCGCAAAGAGAAATTCCAAGGCGAATTATCATGTCCTAGTGAAAATGGGAAATAAGAGTCCAAGATGTTCTTGGACTTTCTGGTCAAGTCCGAGAAATCCAAATCAAGACGTCCACGTATTGAAAGAAATCTAATCAACTCATCCTGCTCCAGTTTAAATTAATAGATGCCAAGATGCCTTGATCATTCAGGTAGTCTAGTCCAGTTCTAAATGTCTTATTATTCCTGTTAAGGTTGGGAATAAGAGATGTCCTGGATATCCTAGTGAAACAGGCTCTAAGAAAATTATTGAGTATTGATAGGTGAAGCAAGTTGTTTTTTTCCTTTCAAAAATTAAGATTGAAAATTGTTGAATTGTTTAACGCAATTTTCGTTCATTACGATTGATTAGTAACCTTTATTTTAACGCTGTCTAGGAAATGAGAGATATTTTAATACTGAATAAGAAATGGACGCTTGGCCTTGATCGGCAAACAGGAGATTTAGCACTATCAACTTCGTTCTCTACGGTTGGTATACACATCTTTGACAAACCTGCTGAACAATATTAGAAAGCATAAAGTTACTAGAATGAACTGCAGGTATCTGTAGTTGTTTACAACAACCTTTGTTGCGCTCATTATCTGTAATATGAGATGTTGTTGGCTCAAGCTTTACCCACTTATCAAGAATATATTTGGTAGCTGCTTTTGTGAGTCTACTAGGCTCGTACGTCAAGTGGTTAATTACATCTATTGCTAGTTTAACACTGCCTCGTCGACTGAGGCAACATCTACACAGTTCAGATAATGAGGCCCTGAAAGGTCCAACTCTGAGAGGCGAAGATGCTTGTTTTTGTTGTTGTTATGGAGGCTTAATGGCACATAAGCTGCTATAGCTATAATGTGCCTATTCACTTATTATTTTAAGATGAGGAATTTCTATAAAATCTGAAATCAGAAATTATTAAAAAAACACGATTCCAGTTTGCTTGAGGAAGTCAAAAAATTCAGAAATATTTGCCTTATCACTAATGAGATTTTCAAGAATTATTGGTTTATGAAGATTTATCAGTGAGATCAAGGATGAAGCTCTGTGTTGTTTATAGTAGGGGCAGCCAATGAGAATATGTCTCACAGTCAAATTGTTAGAGCAATGTGTGCACTGTGGTGGATCGTCTCCTGTGAGTAAAAAAAGATGTGTCAGATGAGTATGACCTGTTCTTGCCCTTGAAAGGACTACTTCTTCTCGTCTTAGTGTACGGATACTGGAGCGCCAAATTTTCGGATCTTGTTTAAACTGAAAGAGTTTATTATTAGTCTGAGAGTGCCAGAGTGCTGTCCACTGTGATAGGCAAGCAGCATGAACGGTTAGTGCATAATCTGATGCTGGAACAGGGATCTTGGTTAAATCTAAAGTAGTTGGACTTTTTGCAGCTTTATCGGCCAGTTCATTGCCTAAAATACCGGAATGGGCTGGAATCCAACAAAAGTGACCAGTTGGTGGCGTTTTTTGATTTGTAGTAACAAGCTTCTGATTTCATCTAGAATAGGGTGAACTTGATCTGCGGAATTACATAGCGACGTGATTGGGCTGAAGGGATCATTGTAAGTAATAGATTTTAAAGAACAGTCAGAATAGAGATTTTCTAAAGCAAGTTTTATTGCATATAATTCAGCAGAAAATATACTAAAATCTGATGGAAGGGATACTGATACAACTGTATTTGGAAACACTGGCTGCTCCAACATTTGAATTAGATTTAGAGCCATCTGTATAAATTGGGGAGAAATCAGTATATCTTTGAATGTGAACTGTATGAATTTTGTTGACATTTTAAGCTTGCAAAGTATTCTTTCTCCATTGACAGAGGTAAGTGTCACATGTTGGAAGAGGAGGAGGAGCCCATGGTGGTTGAGTATAAGTTGCTACCTGCTGTACGGAATGGATGGAAATATTCCAAACCTGCGCCAGTTCAAGAAGGCGAAGTCCAGCTGGTTTTACTATGCTGGGTTTGTTTCTGTATAGGTTTTCTAACGGTGGGTTTAAAAGGTATAACTGAACGGGATGAGAGGCACAACTTTGTATTTGACAGCATATTTCAATAACAGTGTTTTACTGCGTAGAGTTAGTAGGGGCTCGTGAGCATCAATGTAGAGACTATGTGCTGGCGACGTTCTGAATGCACCAATTGCAATTCTCAAAGCACTGTGTTGAATGGGGTCAAGCCAGCGTAATGCACTCTTTCTGGCAGAGTCATAGATTGGAGCACCATAATCGAGACGGGATCTGATTAATGCCTTGTAAACCGAAGCAGGGAGGTACGATCTTCACCCCACGTTTGGGCGGATAAAGCTCTAAGTATGTTAAACTTTTTTATACAGAAAGTCCGTACATTTTTAATATGATCTAGGAAATTTAACTTGTGGTCAAAGATTAATCCTAGAAATCTAATGTTAGTAACGATTGGGATGGAGACATTGGAAATTTGAAGTTCCGGATCCGGATGAAGTTTTCGTTGTCTACAAAAATGGATTGAAATTGTTTTTTGCTGAGAGAGTCGGTAGCCGTTGAGGTTGGCCCATTGTTGTATTTTATTTAGTGAAATTTGAAGCAGTCTTTCAATAGATCTCATGTTTTGGGAATGGCAGGAGATGGAAAGGTCATCTGCATAAAGATAAGTTTCAATTGTGTTTGGAAGATGTTTAGTGATGGAATCAATTCTAATAGCAAAAAGAGTGGCACTCAATACTGATCCCTGTGGAACACCTTCTTCCTGGATAACAGTTGAAGAGAGGGCATGTTGGTATCGAAATTGAAATGACCTAGTATGTAGAAAGTTCTTAATAAATATAGGAAGGCTGCCACGCAGTCCGACAAAATAAAGATCACTAAGTATACCATGCCGCCAGGTAGTAATAAAAAGCCCTCTCTATGTCTATTGAAACCATTACTAGATGTTCATGTTTGACAAAAGCATTACGGATGGCAAATTCAGCTTTGACCATAAGATCTACACATGACCTGTTTTGACGAAAGCCATGTTTTGACTATGGCTCATTAGCTGTTTGACTCAATGATCCAGACGAGTCTTCTGTGGATAATTTTCAAGGATTTTGCTGAGGCAGCTTGAGAGAGATATGGGTCTATAGCTATAGGGGTTGGATGGATCTTTTCCAGGTTTCAGGAATGCCAAAACTGTAGAGTGATGCCAAGGAGCTGGAAAAACATTTTCTAAAAATATGCGATTGTAAAAGACTAGGAGGAGGCGCAAAGCTTTGTCATTAAGATGTTGAAGCATGACATAAATCCCATCTGGCCCATCAGCACCATTGCGGGCTGTTCTAATGACATGTAACAGTTCAGAATATTGCAGAGGTTTGTTATATGGGAGAAGACGGACGGTTTTAAAATGAATAGCATGCTTTTCTTTAGTGTTTTTAATTCTTTGGAATGAGATGGTATAGGCTGATGTTGCTGAGATTTCGGCAAAAGTATTGCCTAAAGCATTAACTATATCTACAGGATTAGAGAGATCTTTCCCATTCCAGGAGAGGATTGGAGAAGGTATGGTAGGGAACTTACCAGACGGCTGTCTAATTTTTTTCCATATTATTTTGGGATCAGTATTTCTGTGAAAACTGAATGCAAAATGGGGCCAGGATTCTTTCTTTGGTTGTTTTTGTATGAAGCGTGCTTTTGCCCTTAATTTCTTATAATTAATGAGATTGACTGTGCTCGGACACTGCCGAAACAAATTCCAGGCTTCATTTTTTGCTCTCTTTGCTGTGGTGCATTTGTCATTCCACCAGTAATTATAATGGTTTCGGCCCGGCGGATTTGATAGTGGTATAGTGTCTTCAGCCACATTTAGAAGATGCGACGTGATGTATTCTGTCACATTATCAATATGCTGGAGGCGGATTTTTTCCTCATCAAGGTCGATTGATGACTGAAATTTTGCCCAATCAGCGGACAAATTTCCACTTTCTGCAGGGTTGAATTGAAGGAGTCTTTGCTTTCAGAAAGTTGCATACTATTGGGAAGTGGTCACTGCCCATGGGATCGTTTATTACATACCAATCTATGGATGGGACTAGTACTGGTGAACAAATCGAGAGATTGTTTCTGAGGTGTGTCCTGCTGGAAGCTGTACGTGTGTCGATGCACCAGTATTGAGTATGATGAGATTTAGTCCCTCCAAAAAGCTTTCAATTAGTCGGCCTCGTCTATTCAATTTAGGAGAGCCCCATAATGGGTGGTGCCCATTAAAGTCCCCTAATATACAGATAGGTGGAGGTATCTGTATAAAGCGGTCTTCAAGATCTTTTAAAGAATAAGTACGGTTTGGTGGTAGGTAGATTGAGACAAGTGTTATTGCACTATGGAGAGTTATACGAACAGCAACAGCTTCTATTTCAGTTTGAAGTGCGATATGTTTAGTTGGGATCTTTGAATTTACTAGGATTGCCACACCACCATGGGCAGCATTTCGATCTCTTCGATAAAGGCAATAGTTCTTTATCGAAGGAGAAATTTGTGAGGTTAGTTAAGTTTCCTGTAAACCAAAGGCAACCGGAGAATATTGGTTAATTAGATATTGAATATCGTCTGTGCTGGAACGAAAGCCTCTGCAATTCCATTGTAAGATGTTGTGGTTCATTTTGGTTTAGTTGAGGATGATTCATCTGATTGTTTTTTGTTTGAGGAGGATTTTTTTCGGTCTTTTTTCTGGAAAGTAGGGCGTCCGGTATCCATAGTGTCATTTGCGTGAAGTTCTAGTATGGGTTCTTCATGATCTGGGTTTATATCTACTTCCATACTACTGGCGGATGATTCAGGTTTATTGTTGTCCTTAGTAGCTTTTAGTTTTTCTTTGTTATGCGGGACTGTCCGAGTCTCAATTGGTAATTTTCCTGTGTCATTTGAGGCTGTCACAGTATCATTTGGGATACTAATTGGGGTGTTGGCGGCATTGCTGGTTTTAGTTTGAGAATTTTCTTTTCCAGTGGTTGATAAGGTTGCTTTAACCCAATTAGGTAGCGAGACGTTGGGCAGTATCGACACATCTGTTTGAATTGCAGTTGTATGAACACTTCGGGTTCGAGAGGCATAAGATGGACTTGGCATGGTCAACATTATTTGTCTACGTGCCTCAGGATATGTGACTTTATGTTCTACTTTGTATTTTTGGATATTCCTACCTGTTTTCCACATTTCACATGATTTAGAAAAGGCGGGGTGATTGCCTTTGCAGTTGGGGCAGATGGGAATTGCGGCTGGACAATCTGACTGCGTATCATCCTTTGCTCCACAAATAGGACAGATGGAATCACCTCTGCATGCCTGCTGTGAATGGCCATATTTCTGGCATTTAAAACAGCGAAGAGGATTCGGGATTTATGGACGAATTCGGTAGTTTAAATATCCAGCTTTTACTGAGGATGGCAAAGCAGGAGTACTAAAAGTTTAAAAGATGGAACGAGTTGGAATGAGATTTCCATTTTTTTTTTGTCATTATTCTTTTAGCGCTGATTACCTTTTGATTGCTAAGTTCTTGTACTAATTCATCCTCAGACACAGTAATTAAGTCCCATTCTGTGATGACACCTTTTGATGAATTTAAGGTATTGTGGGGAGTAACAGATACTGGCAACCCACCAAATGTCGTTGTCTTTAATAGCCACTCCGAATGTTTGGTGGTGGCTGTTTCAATCAGGAGATCTCCGGATTGTAGTCGCTTTACCATTTTTGGTGATCCTGCAATAGATTCTAGATGTCTAAATCACGAATGGAGATAACTTACCCACAGGCTGGGTAGACAGAGAGCGTATCACCAAAAAATTGAGAATGTCTGAACAGTGTGTTTCTGTTCGAAGCCTTTTGGGTTGGCTATTTTCCTTGTCTTCATGACAATATTCTTGCCTTGAGCTTGAAGGCTCTAAGGGTGGAAAATTTGTAGAATCCATGATGGCTCCTTTTGGCCCTGGGAGATTATCTTTTCGACCCAGGTTACCGGCCCCACCACGGGGAGGCAGAAGCAGTGCCACGAGGTGACCAAGCGGCTGAGTTAGTAATTAGTATTTATAGAAAAAAAAAAAAAGGTGGATTCCCTTTCTGGACCTTTCCCTACTTCTTGTAGAGCGAAAGTGCTACTCTGATATACAAAGAAAAACAAGAAAACTGTTTTTGTAACAAAAAATAGAATCTGTTTGCTCAAATACTCTTTGCAGAAATCGCTTTTAGAAATACACTAGAAATCGCTTGGCCACGGAACGCTTGGCACCCGGGGCCATCAAAGATGCCCAGAGGTAATTCCTTTATCGCGGGGAAGGAAAGAACGAGAAAGGGCATAAAACATAGATATCTTCAGAAATATCATCATTTGTGAGCTGCTTTTGAAAATCCTTATTGGTTAGAACAAGTTCAATACAGGCAGTTTTTTCAAGGTTAAAAAAAACAAAACCACTACAGCAAATCCCTACAAAAAGAAACTGCAACAATTGGTTGGACTCGGTTTTTTCTTTTTTTGTCTTCTTGGAGAGGAGTGTTCAAATCCACTTCGTGTTTTTGGATTTATTTTTATTCTATCGATTGCTGGTATGTACAGTAGCTTGCAGAGTTCACTTTGCAGGCGAAACTGAATGATTTGAGGGTTTACCATGGTTTAATGGTGGGTCATTGTGTTGTTTATCATCACATCCATCGATTTTCTGCTTACTAGATGGAAAACCGGAGTTTCTGGGAGAAAACCATGCTGTCCGAGATCGATTAACTCAGACACGTTGTGAAAAAGATCCATAAAAATTCATGTAATCGACGGAACTCGAACTCAGATCTTTTCCACCCGGTGTAGGAAGGGCGGCGAGTCTACCAACTGCGCTACCCACGAAGGCAATTTAGAGGCCATGGTGTAGTAAGGATTTAATATTGACTTCGTACTAGATTTCTGTTTTAAGAATTGCATTCGCATGACTGTTGTAATATTATCTTTTAATTCGAGATATAGCTGTTCCTCAGAAACAGAGAAAGTCCCTGTCTGATCTTAATTCATATAATGAATGAATGCTTCTGTAGGGCAGTTACAATGATTCTCTCTCTCTCTCTATTAATGTGGCTTTCTGAAACTTTTCTGAACTTCACACACGAAGCTTCAACAATCCAAAATTAATTGTGATTTTGGTATGGGGGGGGGACATTCTGCCTACTATGTAATCCTTTCTAGATGAAGAATAGCAACATTTTTTCCATTCGATATTCTCAAACTTTTATACGTAGTATGTTTTTTATTAGAAAGATCTAGTCTCGATTCCTACAAACAGGTTTGGTTTTGTCGTTTTATGGCGCATGAGCGACTACGGCTAAAATACAAGTTAAAAATACATTGCTTTATCAATATTTTTAAACAGCTAAAAACCTTCTACAAACAGGAATCGAAACTGGATCTTTCTAAATGGAAGGCAAGTGAGGTAGGCAATTTTTCCAACTCAAAACCTCCATTGTTTCTGGAGGAAAGAATTGCGTGTTGTATATGTCAACTTTACTCCATAATTTTAAATATTACACTAATCTGCTCGGCTGCAGTGTTTTAACATGCACAATCTTCATCTTTCTTACGTGTTTATTGTTCAAATGATTTTCATGTTCGTTCTTTCCAGCCTTCGTGATCTCTGTTTTCCTAGTATTCATCTTCTTTGTGCGCTTCTCTGACAATCTACAGGCTTCTTTGAAGTTCCGGTATTAGCTCTACTACCAAGATCTGGAGGTCTGCAAACAATTCTCATGTCGTTCCTTTATTTTGTCTTCGCCTTCCTTCACGAGCACAACAGTTACGATAAAATACCTGGGCTCAGTGCATATTTCCGGTAAAGGTAGAGTATGTTGACTTAGTACTCGGTTATTTCCAATCAACGATGTCCCATGATGGCACATTCTATCGCAAGGTTTCTCGACCTCTTTTGTTGGGAATCACTATGTCTTCCAAACTGCACCATCTTGAGTTTCCGAGATTTCTTTTAACCAAAAAAAAGAGGAAATAATAACACCGAACAACAATTTTTTTCTCATAAAGTAACACTTTTTGAATGCGCTGTTTCCCTTATTACGAAAATGTCTTGAAAATATTCCTATCATACCAGATCTTGGTGTCTCCTAGTTTAAATAACAAGGTAGAGCACAAGTCATAAGATGCGTTCTTTTAATACGTGCACTACAGAAATTACTCAGCTGAATATGAATTAAATTAGCTGTGTTATACTCGTACAATATAAAATATTTATTAAAATTTTATAATAATCCAAATGAATGTAATGAATCCTCAAAGTGGTGGGCAGTAGACCGTGACTGCGACACGTTGCACTGCGTAGTACTCATCGTGCCACGTAAGTTATTGCAGAAAAGTAGAGTTCATTACAGATAACTATACTTGACCTTGTACTGTGGTGGTGGTAGTAGCATATGACGCAAGAAAGCAAGCTTATGTAGCATCATCCAAAAAAAAAAACACATTTCACACACCCATTCCCTCTAAAAGTTTGTTCAGTTCCTCCTTGAATTTATTTAAGCTATCAACCTCCACAACGACAGATGGAAGTTCGTTCCACATCTATTCGACAACTGCCTTTCCTCAATTTGAATCCATGCCCCCCCCCCCCTCAGGTTCGTAATTTGAGCAAGAAGTAGAATCCCATCAGGATTAAGCCTGCTCAACCCATTCAAGGCCTTATACACCTCAACCAGATCATTTCGCAGGTGCCAAGTCTCCAGAAGCTGAAAATTGCAGAATTTAAGCTTTTCTTAGTCAGAGGACCCCTTCGTTCCCCTCACCAATCTTATTGTCATGAAGAATGTGGTGCGGTACAAGCGTGTGTCTATTGGTAAAAGATATTGAATCAGTAAATCCCATTTTATTATGATTGTTTTCTTTACAGCCTTTTAAGTTGAAACGTTATCCATATAATAAGTCTTATAAAAACCGAATATTGCAGATTTTGTTCCCAACAGTTCTAACAATGAAATCCGATTGAACAGTGAACTTGACCAATATCTAATAAAATTGAAATCATGTGATTTATAAAGAAAATGGAGCTCTTGGAAAAAGAGAGGACTATTCGGCATCCCATTTCGTTTCTATTGGGGCAACGGGACGTCTGATTATCGTACATTAGACTCAAACAATACATACCACAAATAATTTTCTAAATTTGGATACGACCCTTGCTGGTAGTATTGGTAAAAATCGTTTTCCTTCAACATTGTGTGGAAAATACCTGGCTTCAATCCAGTTTGGATGAAAGGACTTTGATGGGTTTCTCAGGCATCGTGGCAGAGTTCGTCTATAATTTCCCTCCTCTCGGAATCTAGGGTTTATTACCCAGTAAAACAAAACTGGAACATGGAATACACACAATTTAGAGACGAGGTATGCTAAACTCTGATATTAGTCGCCTATGTACAAATCCAAAATAACCAGAAACACCAACGAACCGAAATTCATTTCATTCAAATCAAAAAATTCGCTGAGCTTGCTTCCCGAAACAGATTTCATCGAGTTTTTATATTCATGTTACCGATCGATCCTTTATTTTGGAACAGTCATAAACACATGAAACTTATCAAAAGACAGACTACCTTAATTCGTTCTGCCACTAATTAAGCAATGCGTTTAATTTTTAGTCTTTTTGAAATCCTGTTTAAACACTTCCGAATTAATCTTTAGTTGTGACTTATTTGCCGACAGAATATTACCAAAAATGCTTTGCGGCTGGAAGAGTACCCCCGTTTCTCATCGATCTATTCTTGACTTCCGTCTGACGATTTATGTTAATAATCCTCTCTAATTACAGACTCGTCTAAGAAGAAAAATAAAATTTCAGATAATGTGCATTTTATAGACAGCAATTAGGAATCCACGCCCCAACGGATTCTCGTTTTTCATCCCTCAAAACAGACAAATTAACCACGGAATAAACACGCACTTTCGACACAATATACTGACGCCTGAAAAAGTTATTAGTTCCCTTTAATCATGGAATTGTTATCGTATTTTCTAAGTTCTTTCATCTGGGGCTATTCTCATCATAGTTTGGTGTTCTGGCTGTGTAGTGTTAGAATCAGCCCAGCAATGTACTGCTGGCTTTAAATTACCTCTGCAGGATTTTAGATGAATAAATATGGCATTTCCGATGTAAGATTACTTTAAGTAGGCTTACAGCTCCTATTATTCTCTTTATTAGCGTAGCTATCCTTACCATTCCACTGCTATGTGCTATGGAGTTATCTTTAATGATTCATACTTAAAGCTTAACTAGGAATCAACTGGAATTCCTAGTTTAACTTTTTGGGTAGTGTTCGAGGTTTCTGTGGTGCATCAGCATTTTATAATAAAATCGCTATAAATTCGCAACGTTTCATTCAGCTTAACTGGAAGTTAATAAATATGCCTACTGCAGGCTCTTTATTTTTAATACCAACTTAAAATCTCTTATTTAAGTCACCAGGAATTTATAGCTATGTCAGAAATTTAAAACCATCATGCATACAGTTATAAACGATAAAATCGAAAAAGAATCAGGATAAAGTTGTAAAAGTTTGACCACATCAAACACGTTGTTATCGTCAGATAAAATCTGACGTACAGCACACTACCCTCTACAAAATATCGGGATACACGTTAGTTTCACAATGATGTCACTGCCGCACACTTCAGTAGCAATATCTGTTCTTTCTGGCTACTGTGCACTCTCCACCCTCCTGGGTAGGCTTTCCACCAACACAAGAGACTGCGGTGGATGTAAATGTAAAAACCTGGTGAGTGTAGTTCTCAATTGAGCTACCGATGTGGGATATGTTGGTCTGGTCCTCACCTGACGTTCCAGTTCATCTCATAGTTGATACATAGGGTTCAGTTTGCCAAACTGAACCCTATGTATCACCTATGATGGACATGATTGTCCCACTCCTTTCAGGGAACCCCTTAGTACTCGGCAGGGTGGACATACAGGAAGACCAGATTGTCCAGCAACGCACAAATTGTTCGGCAATGAAAAAAGATCACGGACCAACGGAGTGAACTTTCGTGGTCTTTGTTACTGAGCAGTGATGGCGCTGCCACGCTTTCATTTCATGAAAATATCACCGGTGGTCGAATGTGGTTGATGTAGGCTCTCAGAAGTTGCAACAATCAACCGGCCAGCAATGAAATATCTGACAGCAACACCCCTCTCGAAATCAGTCAGCTTGTGTCTGCGTACCATGATGAGAACAGTAAATTTTGTGGCTCATATGGCTCACTTAGAAATGAAACTGATGGAACCACAACTCGGTTTTGTTAAGGGAAAATCAGCTAATAGCTATTTTGATTATTAGCTATTACTTCATACATCGACTCATTATTATGAGCTGGATATAAGGAATAATTTTGACGTGGTTTAGTTGGATTTAAGCAAGGCATTTCATTCAGTGCAACACAAGAGGTTACCGTGTAAGCTAGAACATGTTGGGATCTGCAAGGCATAATGCTGAGATTAATGATTACATTTCAGATTGGAGTAACGTAAGGAGTGGATCCATCAAGAGTCGATGCTGGGGTCAGCAATTGTCAGATTGATGTCAAATTTTCTCCACATCGAGATCGTAGTTAATGATCAGTGCCAAGGACAGCTTCTTCAGGACAACTCAGAGATGGTCAGAAAGGAATCAGCCCCGTCTTAATGCAAAACATTTTATTTTAGGCTTGGGGAATAGCAAACCTCAAATTTATTTATACACCTCCTGGGTTTGAGAACTAAAGACAGTAGAGGTAAAAGGGAATTTGGGATTTACGATACGGTCGAACATAAATTCTCCAAGTAGTGTTGACAGGCTTCAATTAAGGTCCTTGATATCCCATCGGGTTTAAGAAAGTTACAGCAAAGTGTAAGACTGCACTTGAAATACAGTGTCCAAGTATTAACTTGGACACTGTATTTTCGTTTTATTAAAAACGAAAACTTTTTTGGGCTAACGTGTACCATAATGTTAATACTAATAAATGGTTAGAGATAGCACTGTGAAAATCGGCGAGTATGTCGTTTAGGGTATGGGGAAGCAATTTGTAGAAGGAAAAAAAAAAGTTCAAATTTCACCCTCCAGGAGAGAAATTGGCACTGTAAACATGAGACGGAATACTTAACTTAGGGTTAGATTTTAATATCAGAACTTAGAAATCTACAGATATTGTTTATGTGCTTTCCTTCACTTGAGATGACATTCTGAAAACGGAGGACTGACTGCGTGCGACACAGTTTCGCGTAGCATCTCATTGGGGATGTTGGCTACATGCTGTTTAATGCTTGCTTTTAAATCGACAAGCGTCTGTATGGCGCCAAGGTATTCCCAGGCCAGAAATCACAGGATTCAGGGCTGGCCAGAACTGTGGAAAGTCTCCAAAAATGATTTCCGAATGTTGAACGGAGCAGTTCCTTCACTTGTCGACCAATGGGGAGGGGCACCATATTGCGTGAACACAACGGTCTTCAAGCATTGCCTTTCTTGCAGAGCGGGAATAATGTGATCTCTTAGAAGAGATCAGTACCATGCACTAGTTACCATACACCTCACGGGGGGTCATGAGGTGTAGAGTCTTCAAAGAAAAATGGTCCGATTATAAATTCTGCTGTGAATCCACACCATACTGTAACGTATGGACTTTGTAATGGTCTTTCATGCACAGCAGATGGACGAAAATATTGAAATGTGCCTCATCAGACCACAAGATCATTCAAGCCCATGTATCGTCAAGTTCCAGACGAGCCAGAAATCTTAGAAATCGTCTATTCGTTGTTGCTGATCACAAGACTTTAGTTCTTACACTACGTGACTCTTGTACGGGAACCAGCGTAAAATTATTCGAAGCACTTTACGTATAGTAGACCAAGAAAGATTCAAGTCCTTTGACACACCTCTGCACTACTGACTGGTAGTGTTTCTCATTCTGACCATTGTAACCGCCAATTCATCCACCACCTCCGTTCCAGTACGTAGTCGTCCCCTGCTGGAATTATTAATAACTCCCCGGCAGGTCGCTTCAAATTTCTTTATTAGTTTTCGGAGGCCTACTGACAAGGTCAAAGGTCTTTTACGCAAACCTTTAAGTTTCCGATATTCAGTAGTGCTGCATTAGCGTTACTATTATTCTGGTAGAACAGTTTTACTAAAAGAGCACCTTCCTTTTTTGTAAGAGGCATAATGGTTATTGACGGTGGCATTGGCTTTTCTCTAACAGGATGTCATTTGCGTAAGCAGCGTGTCTTGAAATAAATGACAACTTTTACATATGTGCACCGATTTTCACAGCGCTAACTCTAATAACCGTATTGATATTGTCTAAACGGGTAGCACAGTAGTATCGTCACCGTTCTCCCCACACCGGGTGGAAAAGGCCCGGGTTCGAATCCCGTCGATGACGCGAGGAATTTTAATGGGCGTTTTCACTCCGTGACTTAGCAAGGTTTCTTCCGAGAAACTGGGGTTTCTCGTCCAGCAAGCAAACAGACAAATCGACCATAGAACACACGCAATTAACAGACATAAGACACAGCACGGCAGATGAACTTAATTATATGGGGGGGGGGCCTAAATATAATATAATAATAAAATAACCGTTTTGACACCAGGTTCTTCCTGAATAGGAGAACTTATTTTATAACCGCCCATTATATACTGCCTGAGTAAGCCTGTTTGTATGATTATCCGTCCTCAGAAGGTGCCCGCAAATATCTGAATATATAGGCATTGCGCTATCACATAAAAGTGACCAAGTGGTATAGAAGTCAGTATGTTAGTTTAATGGGAAAAAGAAATTTGGTTTTCTTTTCTGAAACTTACAATTCGTAAAACTTAACGTACTATTAATGAATGGGAACTTAAGAAAACTTTTACAAATGAACATAACTGTACCTTTGAGAAAAAACGCTCCAGAAATCACGCAAGAGAATTGTTTGATTACTATAACGCTTGGCACCCGGGGTCTTTTCAGCCACTATAGATATGCCATCTGTTAGGTCACAGAGAAGAGAACGAGCGGGAGATGGAATTTGCCGAAAAGTAAATCACCAAAAACTGATTGAACGTTTAATTTAAATACGATAACATCATAAATATAATGGTAACATTAATAAGATAATATGGGCATGAAATAATTTACTTCAAGATTTAAATTAGCTTACAATGGCAGGCCCCAAACCTCGTTGATATACCGAAGCAAATTATGATAAAAATACATAATCATAATTCATATTCTTTTAAATATAGTAGGCACACATTTGGAAGAATTAAAATAATCACTCTTCAATTATGACCTTTCATTTGTTACTAAATTGTACATTCAGCTGACACTGTCATGGACTGACAGCAGCCAACAATGTTCCCAAAAGTTGAATTTGAGTGTACAGAAGCATTTCAGGATTTACCCTGCTCAGATTATGTTATATTTTTGATGTACTAACTGCCGCGTAAGTTAATCCTCGGGGGCATTTGTTCTTCTAGCTAATACGCTGGATTTTAAATCACTTTTGCCGACTGAGAAGGAAAGGTAAGGACTCATTTATTTTACTTGAAATTCGTATCCCAGCAGCCTTTTAGTTTACACTTCTAATTTTCCGCACTAGTCCCGAAAGACCTTTTAATCTTTCACCTGCCACACTTTTCTGAATACAGAGATTACCTCTGTGCCTTGTGACTGAGAACTGAACGTATATTAGAACTGTGGCAGCATCAGACATTCGGATCCAAGCACTGATATGAACAATGGTATTATCCAAAGCGGAATTCTGTCAAAACTGAAATATTAAAGTAATTTATTATGCGTTAATGAGGTTAAATACTAATGCATGAAATATGTAAATCCTTAAGCTAATCCATGTACGCGGTGAATAACAATAATGTTTGGCTGGCTATTTATGCCTAAACCATTTGTTGCGCTGTTGAAAATTGAGCAGCGATGGCGCAAACCTCTAAGGTTTCAGTGTTCAAACTTAGGTTCTGTACCACCGAGAAAGAAACAAGTTCTTTGTTCAATATCTATTATTCCGTGCCTTTGGAAGCTTGACAATCTCGATGTACGATGTTTTTCTCTTGGTTCTTTCCGAACAGGAATCATGCGAATTTTTCTTGTTGGGTTACTTGAAAAAGAAGATGTAGAAAACGCGTTATCAGAGAACACTGGTGTATGTTTCCAAGAGCCTGTTTGTCTAAATGGGGGACAGATTGAATATCAGGTGAAACAAGAATATTTTCCACAAATCTAAGCACAAAAAATTTAAGAAGGTAAGAATAACTTCCTGGGGATTGTGGACAAGAATGGTTCAAGTATGGACACCGAAGGAAGGAAGGAAAAAAAAAAAAAAAAAAAGTTATCAAGAAGCCTGGAACCTCTCTTTACAATAGATCTTGATAGATTAACATTTATATTAAAGCAAACAGAAAGTAATACTGGATGACCAGATACTCGCATTCTTCAGATGTGGTTTGAGCTTTGTTTGCACCCATTTATTTATTAATTACTATATTTTGTAGTAATTAGCGATAGCGCACCGAGTTTATTAACCAAAACGCATCAGCCAAAATAACTTAGCTGCAAGCGCTATTCATAAGGAGTAGCACGACAATGGTCGTATACCCTTCTAGGACTCTTTCAACTCCAGGACATAATTTATCCTGAACAACTATATTTATGTATTTGAATTCTAACAAAGAGTAAGTAGCATCATGAATGTTAATACCCACCGATTTACTCGCTTTGTTTCCACATTGAAACCAGTTCACGTTTATACAGGGTGTCTCCAAAATATTGGTAAAAACGTTTAGGGGAGGTCGGTAATATCTAAAGGAATGTGAATCCCATAGGAACCCATAATACGAACTGTGAGCTGGCAGACCTGCACCTAGTGTATGGATTAGCAAGGGCCCACACGGTGTGCGCCCAAACGTCGCTTCGTAATAATGTGTGGACAGGTATGGTCGGTGACTGCTTAGTCGGCCCATACCTGTTACCATCCTGCATGAACTTCACTAAATATCGGATCTTTCTTGAACAAGTTCTACCAGGGTTACTTGACGATGTTCCAGCAAATGTGAGACGCAACATTTGGTTTCAACATGACGGGGCGCCTGCCCATTATGGAAGATGTGTTCGTTACCATTTGAACAGGCGTTTTGGGCGTCGATGGCTTGGCCGTGGTGTACCCGTTGCCTGGCCCCCACGCTCACCTGATTTATCGAGCCTCGATTTCTATCGTGTATGAATCGCCTGTGGAGATGGAAATGGATGTCGTCTGCGCTGCTGCTACTGTCAAAGAAACTCCAGGTGTGTTCGACCGTGTCCGCCAATCCATGCTGCTTCGGTGTCACGCATGCATTGCATCTCATGGTGTAACCTTCGAGCATCTGTTGTAACATCATGAAATGCATCCATCTCGTACTCCATTGTTAATATTATGTCAAATAAATGTTTGCCACTAATTACTGTCTTGTGTCGTTTCTGCTTCTTGTGCCTCTGCTACTACTTTCCCGTGACGTTTCCGGTTATGGGTTCCTATGCGATTCCCATTCCTTTAGATGTTACCTACCTCCTCTAAACGTTTGTACCAATATTTTTGAGACACCCTGTATATACACAATTCTATTTTTCTGCTAACGTCATGAAAAATTCAACTCTGTAATGGTACTTAAAACGTAAACATGAGTCTCATGTTTACGTATAGCGTCTTTTGTCCTGTGGCTTTTCTTATGTCCTTTCTTTTACAACATTTGTTTTCTTCATGCCTGCATTAACGTACAGTTGCATAACGTCAACATTGCCGATCCTCTTACGATATTACAAAGCAAACTCTCATTCAATTTTCTTTCTCAGTCGCTATTCACGACGTTACTAAATGCACTCGTGTCGCAACCTCTATTCTTGCTGATGTTTTCGCCTTTGAAAGAACTTTTTAAAAGTAAAGTGCCAGTTCTAAGTCGGTTGATCTGATACGGCAAGTATTGGAAATTTATTATCCATCTTTCTCTTTTGAAATTCCACTTCACTCGGAGCCGATATGAGAAAAATCCACTGTATTCATATGTTCAACGGTCATTAACATCGGATTATGCATTTCGACAATAAAATATATACTATCTTACCAAAATATCGGAACATGCATAGCCATACTTTCGTTTACATTTTGTACTGATGTCAGCAGCATGAATTAGGCTAGAAGTGTACCGCTCACGTTCTATTCAATGATCATCTTTAGATCATTAAACAGCATCTGTCAAATTCTATTCGTTGAGGCCTGTTTGGGATAAGCTCTTCCAAATAACCTTTGTCTTTCGGTGGAATTAATGTCCATCGACATGAACGTGCCAAAAAAAAGCTGATAACAGTCCTTTTTAATATCACTCGAAGCATTCTGTTCCAGGAAGCAAACTCTGCATCTACGTTAGTTCTGCCATCCAGTATTAGTTTCAGTTTGGGCAGTTTGCTTTAATATAAACGTAATCTGTCAAGGTCCATTGTAAATAAAGGTTCTTGACTTGATAAGTTTTTTTCTTCAGTGTCCATATTTGCTGATCCATTCTTGTCCAGAATCCACAGTAACCGCGCTTTCTGAATATCTTTAATGGTGTTGGTTTAGGGACACTTAAGCTACCGTGGCCTTATTGCACTTTTCAAATGGATCTTCATCATGATTTGCATTTCCTTCTTTGTTATTTTCTAAATACAAAATTTCAGCAATATTCAATCTATCACGTAATATATGTTAGAGAGTCATGATTATACATTAGGAGAAAAATGCTGTTTTAACGTGCCTGTTTATAAAGAGATGGTAAGGAATAATATGCTTGACAGTAATCGGATAAGAGCAGCTGGATTTTAATGCAAGTAGATGAATATGAGTTTGTTCGATTCGGAGTCTTTAAAGTGTTACTTCCTCTTGTCTGCTAGTACGAGAACAGGGTTTCGAATATTTTAATTCGAGTTTATTTTTAAAAATAACGTTTGGTTTGATTCTGCCATGTCTGATGATCTTTTGCGCCTGGAATATTTGTCAGATGTCATCAAACATCGTGGATGGTCATGGTGCACATTATGATTCCAGGTTGTAATCAAACTCTCTCTACATCAAAGAGCTGTTCGTTTCTCAGGAAAGTATTTTGATGTTTCTTGTGCTGATATCGTTTTTCGAAAGGCACATTGGTCTGAACTGAAAAAAATTTCAGCGTCAAGAAATAAATTAGTCTGATATTTAACTTTCTCCAGTGCAACTAAAGTTAAATATCAGACTTTTTCCTATGCGACTGGTAAAAGAAATAGGGAGGTAACTCTTAATTGCTAGAATCTGATAGGATTCAAGAAAGCAAGAACTATCTAGCGGTCTCAGCGTTCTTGATAGCGTATTCTATTATGAAGGAGTAACAGTTCTTATCAACTTTTTGAGAAGTAATCGAATCTAAGGAATTCGAAATTAGGAATAAATAGCCTAAGAGGTTGTGAAGTTTGTGGGGGGAACAAATCGAGAACATATGTGGGTTTGTTAGAGCGTCGATAAGACAAATAGGGTACTGATTTCTCTTAATACGATGCTTAATACAGTTTTGTACTGCCGGAATTTCTTTTATCCTTTCCACTAATCGTAATCCATGGAATATGCTGAGTTTTCACCTCGGTAATTTGGATACTTTGGCTTTTGAACGGCAGTCCGAGCGCGTGTGTTCCTCAAAGAAGTTTTACTTAAATTTTCACCATTTTATTGACTAAATAAGCATATTAATTTATTTTCTAGAAGTAGCTTTATATTCCTAGTTACGATACTTAGCTTATTTTGAACTTAGATTTATTTTGTGGGTTATTACTTAGTATCGGTACGGAATAGCATTACGTATATCTCGAACTTCATAGCGTAAAGCTTAACGTAAAACTAGATAGAGTAATACGTAGTGTTAGCTTATAGTATTGGCAATTAATCAATTAAATTTAAATCCTTTTAATTTTTGTTAATTAAAAATTTTATTTAAACCGAAATCATGCCCCAGAGCACTGCGAAAGCAAAATTGAGGGTAGGAGTTTGTTATAGCATTCGAGTGTTGGAATTCGAGGTGAACGGACACGCTTCGTCAGGGCTCCTCAGTTAAGTGGATTGGATTACTTTTGATTATTTCTTTTAAGTATTTGATTTATTTAGTATATTGTTGGGTTATACGTTTTCCTGTAACAGTTTGATTTTTATAATATTAAATCATCTTTTAAATTTGATATTTAGCTAATTTTGTAATGGTAATTACGAGATCTGCTTTAAACACGTCACAGGGAACGGCGACTCGCACAGAAATAGCCGATGGCGATTTACGGGTGAGTCATGATTTAATCCGTTGCGGAACCTGTGAAATGTTTTCCAAGGTGGACCTGGTGACTAATCATAGCTCACCTGGGGATTCTTTTCTTTGTGATCGATGTAAGGAGTGCACCGATCTTAAATTACAATTTGGTGCACTGATGGAACAATTTGAGTCACTGAAAAAACGGGTGCTTGCCCTCGAGAATAATACATCTGGGAGCTCGTCAGGGACTCGAGACTCCAGAAATCTACCAAGTGATGCACACCCGATTCGGGCCTAAAAACAGAAAAAGTGCAAACTACTCTGGTTAAAAGGACATTTTTTGTAGTAAGGATAAGTGGAGTAGAACCAGGGTATGTCTGCCAGGAGCAACTATTAATGATGTCACCAACAGATTGTCATATTTTAAGGGGGTGAAAGAGAATATTATTATTCATGTGGGGTCTAATGACATTAAACGTACACGATCTGACGATTTGTTGGAAAAATACAGGACCATGCTGAGGAAATGCGCCGAGCTAGGCCACAATGTCTATGTGTCTGCAATTCTGTCCAGACACGATAGGCGGGATTATATGTTAAAAGCCTTGTGGATTAACTCAAGACTTGAAGGACTCTGCAAGGCTTTTGGGGGGAAATTTCTATCAGCATGATCCACACTTGTAGGTAGAAGGAATTTGTTTTGTAGAGACGGGATACACTTAAACAAAGGTGGTGCAAACGTTTTTGCCAATATTATTTAGGATACCTTAAAGGTTGAGGGAAACTGCTAGTTAGGGGGGAGGATGTGGGTTATTTATTTGGTTTTTAGGAGCATTGGCAACTAAGGCCATATTGCTCCGGGAATATGCGGTGGTCATTCCCTGACCTTTCCGCATCCTCCGTATTTGGTGGTGACGGGCTCGAACCCCGGTCTAATCAAGAAGCGTGTGCTATGCACTGCTGCTCCTGCCCACCTGGCTACGGAGGCGGCGGGATGTGGGTAATACTCACACGCGTTTATCTCATAATATTGGTCAAAGTAACTCTCGCACATACTTCAAGAGTTCTTATCTGTTACCCAAACTGGACGTATTATCCAGATGTTCTGGGGCAGAAACATTTCAAGTGAGCGGGTAGCTAATGCCAGGGAAGAGAGCCTAAAAAACTTCAAGGGTTGTGTTACGGTTGTTAAATATACAAGAACAGTAAATCTTAATTGTTTATACAGTAACATTAGAAGTGTCGTCAATAAAATGAGCGAATTCGAACTGCTGGTTAAAACAAGTAACGCGGACATAATAGGGCTTACGGAAATCTGGTGAAACCCGGAAACTGGGGATGATGAGTTTCAGTACGGCTTGTATAATGTATTTAGGAAGGATATGGTAGTTATAAGGGGGTGGTGGGGTAATGCTTCTTATCAGTAGCTGCCTGTGTGCGACGATAGCTTGCACTGATTCAGACGTTTCACGTGCTAGTATAGAATCTGTTTGGTGTGAGATAGTTGGAAACAAAGGTGTAATCCACAGACCAGGTGATTGTGAAGATTATGACGAAGCCTCTACATGCAAATGGAATGAGCAAGTAAGTGTCAATGTCTTATTTTGGGTGATTTCAATTTTCCCCTAATTTATTGGAGTAAATGGGAAGGAAACTCGACATGGGGAACAATTTTTAAATCAACTAGATGACTTATTTGTATCAACATGTCAGGGAAAGTACTAGAGAAAAGAATATTCTAGACCTCATCATCACCCATGAATCAGATGACATAACAGGGCTGACAGTAGAGGAACCAGTAGCAGGAAGTGATCACGGAGTTCTACGGTGGATGACGAGAGAGGAAGCAGAAGTAAAAGGCAAAGGAATGGGTTTTAATATCAGAAAAGGAAATTACGATGCCTTAAGGTACTCCATGGCCTCTATTAACTGGGTAGATATCGCGCAGAGAATGAATACAATTGAACTGTGGTATGCTTTTAAAACATTAATCACAGACGCCTTGAATGCGCATTTACCATTAAAAAAAACTCCACGAGGAGGGTTCCAAGTTGGATGAATAGTGAAGTTGCCACATTACTTGAGCAGAAAAAGGTGGCATGGAAAGGTTACAGAGAAATAAAAAGTACTGAAGCCTACAACAGCTACAAGATGATCTGCAATAGGGCCACAAAAAAGGTTCGATAGGCAAAGACAGTTGATGAGAAATCGCCAGCAAAGAGGGGAGGGGGGGGAGATTAGGAATTCTTCACATATATAAATGCCAAGAAGAGCAGGACAAACCAGATCGGACCTTTATGTAAGGGAAAGGGGATAGTATTACATACACCAGCTGCCGTTGCAGATGAACT
This sequence comes from Mastigoproctus giganteus, assembly GCF_048544385.1. Taxonomy (NCBI): domain Eukaryota; kingdom Metazoa; phylum Arthropoda; class Arachnida; order Uropygi; family Thelyphonidae; genus Mastigoproctus; species Mastigoproctus giganteus. Next base: position 62,165,271 of record NC_143582.1, read on the forward strand.
CAACAGTTACTCTGCATCGATATTTACAAATGGAAACCTTTTGTGTCAATGGGAAATTGTGGGAGCGAAGTTGAAAAATGTAATTAATGATATTGAAATTTCGTAAGATTATTTAATGGAAAAAAAAAAAAAAAACTTTCGAGCCTACACGCCAGTAAGGCTCCTGGAGCTGATGGAATATACCCTATAATCTTAAAGACAGGAGGCAAGTGAGTGCATTGAACTATTGAGGCTAATTTTGCGAGTATCACTAGACTCTGGGGCGATTCCGTTGGATTGGAAAAGTGGAACTGTATCTCCCATACATAAGGGTGGCTTAAGAGTGAAGTGGGAAATTATCGACCTGTCAGTCTGACTTCAGTGGTAGGGAAAATCATGGAGTCAATGATGAAGGGGGAATTCAGGATCATTTGGATAGAATTGAAATTCTCAAGGATACTCAGCATGGTGTTGTAAATGGAAAATCATGTTTAACAAACCTGATTTGCTATTTTGAAAGGGTCACTCACGAGTTGGATTTAAGGAATAATTTTGACATTGTTTTATTTAGATTTCACCAAAGCTTTTGACTTAGTTCCACATGAGCGGTTGCTTTATAAGCTGGAACAGGTTGGAATCACAGGGAAAATCCAGGATGGCTTCACGGCAGGAGGCAGAGGGTGGTGGTAGTAGTAGTGGCATGTGATGCAAGAAAGCAAGTGTATGAGCTTATGCAGCATCAGCCAAAAAAAAAAAAGAAAAAACACACACACCATTCCCTCCAAATGCCTGTCCAGTTCCAACTTAAACTTATTCAACCTATCAACGTCCACAACGACAGATGGAAGTTTGTTCCAGCAATTAACCACCCGCTGGCTAAAGGCAAATTACTGCACATCTATTCTACATCTGTATTTCCTTAATTCAAATTTATGCCCCCTTACGTTCGTAATCTGAACAAGTAGAAGGATCCCATTAGAATTCAGCGTACTCAACCCATTCAAGGCCTTATACACCTCAATCAGATCACCACGCAGGTGCCTAGTCTCCAGCCACTGCAATTTGGAGAACTTAAGCCTCTCTTGGTAAAAGGATCCCGTCATTCCCCTCACAAATCTTGTTGCCCTTCTCTGTACACGCTCAAGCAAATCGACATCCTTCCTAAAATGAGGCCTCCAGACCTGTACGCAGTATTCAGGCGTGGTCTGACCATTGCCTTATACAGAGGGATAATCACCTCCTTTTCCCTGCCAGCAAAATTCCTATATATCATTGACAAAACCCCATGACCTGCAATGGCAGCGTTGCTCAGAAAACTTGATATCTGACTGCACAATTACTTCCAGGTCTTTTTAATTTTCTACCACCTTAAGTGTACGTTTCTCTGGGTTATTTCTACCCATATGCAGTGCTTTACATTTGTCAAAGTTAAACTTCAGTGGGTTGTGATAAATGGCTATTACTCAAGATTGGGTTGATGTAAGAAATGGGGTCCTATTATTGATCGCAAGGATCAGTAATAGGACCACTGTTTTTAATTTTCATAAACGACATTGATGAAGGGATAGAGGGCGTGATGTCTAAATTTGCAGATGTTAAAACTGGTAGAGTAGTTAACGATCACTGTCAAGCTAAGCTTCTTTAGAGAGACCTAGATAGACTTCAGGAATGGTCAGAAAAATGGCAGTTTTGCTTTAATCCAACAAAGTGTAAGGTATTCCACCTGGGAAACAGTAATTCCAAAATAAATTAATAACAAAATAACATGAAATTCTGTGCGCATTGTAAACAGGTTGCAAGGAAGGCCCATGGTGTCCTATGGATGCTCTATCAAACTTTTGCAAATAGAGATAGCGACGTGATAATCCCATTGCCTTGCTTTTGTTAGACCACACTTGGAATACTGTGTTCAAGTATGGAGACCGCACCTAAAGAAAGACATCGAGCCTCTTGAGAGGGTGCAAAGAAGGGTAATTCGCCTGGTGAGATTGGCAAAAGGGGCGTCCTTATGAAGAAAGACTTCGAATAAGTGGGTTGCAGAGTTCGGAAACTAGACACCTTAGAGGAAATTTGATTGAGGTGTTTAAGGCTCTGAGAGGCATCAGTAAAATGAATGAGTTCGAAATTTAAGATTATAAATGATGAATATAAAAAAACTAGGGGACATAAATTCAAGTTATGGGGGGGGAATGTTTAGATTGGACTGCAGGAAGTTTTATTTTAGCCAGAGAGTTAAAAATTACTGGAATAAGTTGCCCACATGTGTGGTAGAGGCTGACAGTTTGGGGAAATTCAAAGGTCATCTGGATAGTACCTTCGGGTGAGAGAAACGCATAGGATGATAGGTTTAATTTCCTTTATTTTTTCATTGTTCTTTTCGGTTTTTTTTTTTTTTTTTTTGGCTGGTGCAGCAGAAGCCTTAGGCTTTCTTGCACCATGCGGCCATTACTAACACTAATAGGCCTAATGACAGATGAGTACAATGAACAATTATGCAGAGAAATAGTGGATCATTAAATCAGTCTTATAATGGAGACAACTTCCAAGATACAGACTGGAACTGGTGGTTGGTCACTCGCACATTACGAGGCTTTAGTGGATGATTGTTTTCTACAGCAGCCCGTTAGAAAGGCAACAAGGAGTAACTATCTGATTATCAGCAGTGATTATTCATGCATTAAGAATTTACAGATAAAGGAACCACTTTGTGGCAGTGATCACAGTGTACTGATGTGGGATTTACTTAAAAATCCAACTACCAAAGGGGTGAAAGCAGGGTTTTTGCTGTCGTAAAGGCGACTATAGTGGTCTCCGATTTTTTACGTTCTATGCAGTGACCCCAACTGATGTTACCAACAGCAAATTCTAAATGGGAAGCATTCAAGGAAGTAGTCTTGGAAGCTACTAGGCTTTTTGTTCCAATTAGGAAATACCGCTCTAGGTTTAGATCCAAATGGATATCAGATGAATTAATGAGACTTGTGGCAGAGGAAAAAAAGTGCATGGTATGCACATATATTGTCATGCGACACAGAAGCCTACGGTAGATACAAGCTGGTCTGTAATGAAGTCACAAAAGAGGTTAGGCAAGCGAAGACAGATTATGAAAAAAAAAAAAAAAAAAAAAACTTTGGCAAAGGATGAAAAGAAACAGCAGAGATTTCTTTATTTATATAAACTCGAAAAGGAAGAGGATGAATCAGATTGGTCCACTTCATATCAATTGTTTAACTGTATATTATCATTCCCAGATAGCTGCCGAACTAAATGAGTATTTGCATCTACATTCACACATGAGGATTTATTCAAGGATGAGAGGGCCAAATGTTTATGAAACTAACACTGAGTTAAATGATTTTGTAATAACTGAGGGCAAAGTGGAAGAGAAATTGTTGAAGTTAAACATAAGAAAGGCACCTGGGATAGATGAGATCTGTCCAGTTATATTAAAGGAGGCAGCAAAGGAAGTAAGCAAACCCTTAGCCATAATTATGACAGCATCCTTGGACTCAGGGGAAGTCCCCACGGACTGGAGATGTGCAAATGTATCTCCAATTCACAAAGGGGATCAAAGGGTGACACGAGTAATTACAGACCATTTAGTTTGATTTCTGTTTCAGGGAACATAATGGAGTCACTGGTTAAAGAAACAGTGCAGGATCATCCAGACAAGACAGCAGTAATAGTTCAGACACAGCATGGGTTTGTCAGGGGGAAGTGTTATCTGACCAGTTTGATTGGATACTATTATGTGGTCACAAAGGAACTAGATGAAAAAATAATTTTGATATCATATACTTGGATTTCAGAAAAGCTTTTCATACTGTTGCACATGGAAGACTACTGTACAAATTGGAGTAGTATGGCATTAAGGGCAAGTTGCTACAGTGGATAAAAGGATGGTTGAGTGGGGGAAGACAGAGTGGTAATCAATGGGTACTGCTCTACGTGGACTAATGTTATTAGTTGTGTCCCTCAGGGTTGGGTGTTGGACCCCGTTGTTTTGTATATTTATCAATGATATTGCTGAAGGTATATTAAGCTTAACGTCAAAGTTTGCAGATGATACAAAGATTTGTAGGGTTGTTAATAATAGTAATGACAGTATGCTGCTGCAACAGGATCTAGAAAAGTTGGGTAGATGGACTGAGAAGTAGCAACAGAAGTGTAACATTGAAAAATGCAAAGTACTGCATATGGGTAGCAATAACCCCACAAAAATGCACCAACTATGTGGTGTTACCCTCAGGCTAGTGGAGAATGAAAATACCTGGGGTAATTGTGCAGTCAGATATGAAGTTTTCTGACAATGCAGACAGGCTGCCAGATTAGATCATGGCGTCTTGTCAATGATATACAGGAATTTTGCGAGCGGGGATAAAGAGGCGATTATCCCCTTGTATAAGGCAATGGTCAGGCCAAACCTTGAGTACTGCGTACAGGTCGGGAAGCTTCATTTTAGGAAGGATGTAGAGTTGCTAGAACGAGTACAGAGAAGGGCAAGAAAAATGGTGATGGAACAAAGGAGTGCGCTCTTACGAAGAAAGGCTTAAGTTCTGCAAGTTGCAGCTTCTGGAGAGTAGACACCTGCGAGGCGATCTGATTGAGGTGTACAAGGCCTTGAATGGGTTGAGCAAGCTCAATGCTGATGGGAATCTTCCTTTTGCTCAGATTACAAATCTGAGGGGGCATAGATTCAAACTGAGGAAAGGCAGTTGTAGAATAGATGTGTGGAAGTTTGCCTTTAGCCAGCGGGTAGTTGATTGCTGGAACAAACTTCCATCTGTTGTGGAAGTTGATAGCTTAAATTCAAGGCAGAACTAGACAAACATTTGGAATGAATGGATCAGCGAAATGGGAAGGTTTTTTTTTTCGACCGATTCTGAATAACTTGCTTTCTTGCATCATTTGCCTCTACGAATGCTAAATGTGCGTCCTCGGCTGTCTGTATGGAGCTATCTCCATAAAGGATGACGCTATCTATAGTCGCCCAACATGCAGAAAAGAGTTGGTAGTTTTAGTACAAGATGATGTAGTTCAGTTTGTGAACATAGATAACATTTATTTACGGGTAAAGCATGCTGCACCCTCTTCTAAAGAGATTTGCATGGGAATCTGTGTGGCAGCTTTGAGTCAGCTAATATTGCTACCCCACCATGTTATTTATGGGTAGTGATCTGTCGTGCTTCTACGGTACCGTGCCTATCTCCATAGATTTCGTTTATCTTAAAAGTTTAAGTCTGAGTAGGGATTCGGAGTGTAATTCATGGTTTATATATACACAAGTTTCCATAATGGAGTAATTACACCACGATTCAGACAGCACTGTTCAGGCATGTATAGTTAAAAAATGGAGAAAGTTAATTTAGACTTTTTTGAGAATGAATTATTAAGAGCATACGCGATTCCTTTTGGGATATTTGTTTGTTCTTTGTCTCTTAGAATGACATGTTTTAAATTCAGTTTAGTGATCTTTAGAATAAATTAAGCCCAAAGGCTCAAGGGATGAACAACTTTGTGATCGATAGTAGTCCTTTTCTGATGTGAGAGTTTATTTCGACCACCCATCATACCGGCCCCTGCCTGTTGTATACAAGTGAATATTATTAAAAAGCACTAGTAATCAAACGAATAAAGGTAACTTCCCTTTCTTGCTCTTTTCAAATAATTTTATTTTAAATACTAACTTGGGTCTGTCTTATAAACTACAAGAACATTAATTATACCAAAAAGTGTAATATAGCGTAACGCGGCAAATTAATGCTGCAATTAGGGCTAAACCTGGCAAGGTTCTATCTGCTACTTAAGTGCAAAGTAAACTCCAATATTGAAAATAAAGCAGCTTGCTCCTTTAAGGGCTGAGAGTTGGTTCTACCACTTAGGTTTACTCTCCCCCTTTATGGGAATGCTGAAACAGTGCCGCTAGAAACCAAGTATCAAAATTCTGTTTGAAGAAACTACCTGTAATTTTAATGAGTGATTGTGAGAGTATTCTTCACCGAATACGCTGAATAATTCTATTCGGTGGTGATTGGAAGCTAAGCAGCCCTGTTGCTGATAAAGTTTGAAATCACTTTGTGACCACTAGCTTCCTTAAATAGCAATGTCGTTTTTGGTGTTTAACATTTCGCTAATAGAGTTACTTGATTGTTTATCACTAGTGTTTGAAACACTACACTTATTTAACTACTGCCACTTTTATAGGATTAAGAATAGTAATATAACATCTACCATTACGTCTCACGTTAAGCTTAAAGCTTTTCAGTCTACTCAGGAATCTAGAGCGCGTTCCTGATGCACAAAACTGTCAAGATTTTGGTCTGGAAATCGGATTCTTTCACTCAAGAAGTAACTCTTTCGTGTACTCGATAGCAAATCCCTGACGAAGAATTCCAATAAGTTATCGTAACTATGCTGACATTTTTCATGTTCGACAGATAACTACTTAACCAAGATAATATTATTGGGCGTGATGTGTTACCAGCTCTGAGAACTGTTCAAAAACATTCATCATTTGAACTACAACTTCATTTATCTTTGTGTCTGAAGTACACGCGGATAGCTTACACGCAATCGACGAACGAATAACGGTTTTCGAATCATTAATTCTCTAAATGCAACAAATCATGTTTGAAATTCTTCGAATCTTTTGTGAAAAAAGGTATTTCTAGCCTTCAAGGTGAGCAGAAATTCAGTATCTGTAAAATACACAGTTAGAGAAGAGATCAATACCAATCTTCCTGATCCCAAATGTGAGAGGAAGGAAACTATGAAACCATTTTTCAAGAACGTTCATAAATTCTTAAACTGTTCTCTTACGTCATGTTAGTTGATTTCTAAAGGTATTCAATATGCTGTTTCCATGCTCAATTACAAGTGTTTGGGGATTGCCGCTGTTATCGGGAATGACCGAAGCAACAGCTGTTATGCTTTCGATGCGCCTAACTCATTTTAGATTACTTTTACTCAGAATGTCACGTTTATTGCCTCAAGAGATTCGCGGGTTTCGTTAACTTCCAGTGCAATATTGAAATTTAACCATTCTTGGCCTTGCAAACTTAGAATTTGTTGTAAGAAGAATGTCTTGTCGCTCGACTCCACGGCATCAGACATGCAGTCGTTTCAATTTTCTGCTGTTTTTGTCAAATTTTCAGTTATTGGTGTTCAGATGATCTCACTCGTTGAGAGCACCATAAAAACATTTTAGAATAGCGATAGTTTCTTTAATAAACAGGAAAATGCTTATTTTGAAAACAGCGTAATACCATGGCAACCGTTAACAAAAGAAAGATTTGCAAGCCAGGAACAGTACAGAGGACGAAATTGAATAATTATCCATTGAGGTGAATTTTAACACAGTTCACATTTTAGAATCTTTTTTTCGGGAGTGGGGATGTTAAGAATTTCTTTCGATTTCTCAAAATTATCCTTTGACAGGACTATTCTGCGTAAAGGATGTGTCCGACAGGAATAAATTTCCGCCACAAAGTTGCTTAATTAATGGGTTTTCAGGAAGTTGGTTTTTCATCCTGCAAGACATCTACATTGATAAAAATCAAGGAATTTAAAGCATGATATACTGAACTGAAGTCTCGTCACTTCAGTTGTCAAGTCAAATAAACTAGTTTCTATACTAAGAAGTATATAAACCTCCTGTTTCAGAAAACAGATGTAAAGAAAGTTCTGAGCAAATGACATCTTCGTTTAGCTTTATTAATAAATAATACATCAGCACAGTAATCTAGTTGTGCTAAGGAAATCGCAAATGAATTACACAGTCAATCAATTCTTAGTAAATTTGGTGTTTACATTATGTGAACAAATATGAACTCTTTCTCTAATGAAGATACAGCAGTTCCCATATGTACTCCACTGTCTCGGAGAAATATCAGGGACTGAGGAGAAGTCAAAACGAAAAAATATGACCGGCTCCACGGCACGTAGCTATTACTGTATAGTGGTTAGGTTTTCCAAAGGACAAGACTGCAGTAAAAGAATACAAGGGAATGTTTAAGAAGACTACACATTGATCAAAAACAGTTGATGAGGTCACTATGGTACACACAAAAGGTAGTGTTCTATGGATTTGTAAAGCAAATGCTATGCAGAACAATGATGATCCACACCGACCAAAAGAACATAATGAAGTTGTTAGCAGTGAGAGCAACACGGCAGAATTTTGGGAAAGCTCTGAATTATCTTGTATGATTCAGTCACACAGCACCTCCATATATTAGCTCATTTTACGTACGGTGGGTAGCAGGAATCCAATCGATGATGAGGTTTGGACAATAAAACTACTGATGGGCACCTTGAAAAACCTTTGCTCTATGACATTCTAGAATGAGAATTAGGGACGTTCTTTATGACCACACTATTTCTAAATGGCAATTGTCCAGAAAATTACCGCACTGTGGGAGTACCACTGGCATGAAAAGAATGACTGAACTTTGTTGCTACTTATAACGGTTCATTTCTGCGCACACAGTGTAATCATTTGCTTTTTGGCTGCCACCACAGAATCAGTCTTTATAAAGTTGTCTTTCATCAGCCTCTCCACTTTCCTTACCCCTCGAATTCCAGTATCTTCTCCTGTCATTCTCATCATCCTCTTCCTCATCTTCATAATCAGTGTCATCATAATACACACCAGGGATCCTATTTCGATTCCTATAACGAATTGGGCGGCTGAGACGAATGTCCCTTAAATCATTCCTCAGGTCGTCTCTACCGGTGCCATTTGGATACACTACCCGTCTGTACAAGAATCTCACCAGACCTTTGTGGTGTTGGTGACAGTCTGGTCCATGGCAGGGTCGCCTTCCGCCGGATCTGATTTTGTCCATGATAACTCTGGGTGGAAAACTCTGATCATTCTCACCATATGCATCCTCCTCGTCATCGTTGTAGTCGGTCAGCCCGGGAAGTCGTGCAGCAACTTCCGAACTCGCTGACGACTGAAGCACCACTACTCGTTGAGGTCTGAGGCGACGGATAACATATCTGGAAGGGCTTCCAATAATCATATGGGTTACTGCTGGCCTCTGATAGTCCTCTGAATTATAACGTTGAGGTGGTCGTCTACCATGCGGTCGGCGATGCCTATATCGGGGTAAAGGCCTGTGTATATTGCTGTCTTCTTCGTCATCAGCGCTGTCATAATAATTCTGATCGTCGTAGTTGTAGATAGCCCCAGAGGGATTGTAAGATTCGTCTGCATATACACGTCTTTCAGTGGGTTTTTTCTTTCGTTTGAGGGTAGTGGAAATTATAGTAGATGTCTTGGGGTGAGATTTAGAAGGGGAGTGTTTATTTAGACCTATCCACATCCCTGTTGTGGTGTCTCTCATGGTAGCAAGTAATTGGTTGGTTATATTCTTCTCTGTTTCTGATTGGACGGCTACGAATGAAACAACAGAGAATCCCTAAAAGGGAAAAAAAACAGTGAGCCGAAACAGCAGTACTATATCTAAATGAATAGTTCCCTTAAATTTAACTGTTTTCTATTATATAAAATCAAAGATCAACTTCAAGAAAGGGACAGTTATGTGAATAAAGAAACCCTGTTAATGAGTCTAAATCCAGTTGTAATTGTACATAAAAAAATGGCGTTCCACGCCGTTTTTTTTATGTGCAATTACAACAGAAAATTCTCATCTGTATATTGTGTAAGCCTTAAACTATTTAATAAAGTCTACAGATTATTTTCATTAAAATAAGAATACAAATCAGTTGAGACCTTATTAAAAATTAAAGCACCAAGGTTAATCACTCCTCAAAGACAAAGATAGTCACAATGTAATTAAACATTGAATGACCTAATCCAACAAACTTAGTTTCAATAATATTTACTCGTATCTTTAACTTGTTAAAGAAGATCTGTCCATGAGGCAGGGATTTTAAACCTTGCTATAGTAGAATGTTTTAATTTGGTAATATTTTTCTTTATTTACAAAGTCGACTTACAAAGTGTATTCAGGAGATATTTGAGAATGCTTGTTATAAATGTTAAAAGTCTGCATTAAGCTCACACATTCATTTATTTCTACAACAAATGAAAAGCAGTACTTTTATTTCACCCAGAGGCACGTTGGATTCTGTAATTAACTTTGTTTTGACCAACTTTGAAGGTTTTCCATTGTAGGTGAGATGGGAACAAGGAGACATTTCAAAATATCAGAAAGGGAACATCAGAAGATTGGGTGTCATTAAGTTCATCTGTGGGCGGTAGTTTATCGAATGTTGGAATACGTTTCGCTATGAAGGAAATTCTGAAATAACAGTTGGTGAAATATTCCAATTCACTTCAGAAAATTCAGGAATGTCTACCAAATCAGTAACAAGATGAGTGTCTGCCATTGGTTCTCTAAAAGTAACCAATAAAAGTAATATTGAAGTTCTGTCTGGTTGATAGTATGAACATTGAATGACACAGAACTTAATAGTTGTGGGCAAGATAAGCAAGTCCTATCAATAGATGTCAGTGGTTGGTTCGTTCTTTTCACATTAACAAATATACTGCATGTGTGACAGTTCAGTTGAGGAGGCCGTGGTCGTCCAGTATAAGATGCTTGCATGTTATGGATGGGAACATTCCAGCCCTGCGTCAGTTCAAGAAGATAAAAACCTGATGCATTTATTGCACTAAGTTTATTTCTACAGATTTTGTAACAGTGGGTGGCCGAAGAGATCGAAGGCTTTAATAAAGATTTTCCTAAGAAAAAGAAATGGGTGTTGAACTGGGTAGTGATACTATTCTAGAGGAACAGCATTATTGAGATGTTCCCCATAACGTATAGGTGCCCATATCGACGGCGGCCATTGTATTACTGGTTACTTCCCCTTTAGGATTCTTGTTAGTGAGATAAGCCTTTAGATTCTCTTTTGTAGAGATATAGAATTCTCTCGTACAGGAAATTCACTAGTAGCCACATGAGCTTTGGGGCTGGACATCAGAATCTTCAGTGTTATTTTTACAGGGTAGTGTAGATTGTAGTCGGATTATAAAACTTACAACTATCAAGCTTATCTTAAGCTCATCATTACAAGATTTGGACATCTGTAGTGTGGGTATTTTCATGATTAATGGCAGCGAACACAATCATTCCTAATTTGGTTAAGTTACTGGAACAGCCAAGATTTTTTTTTTAAATTAGATCTGAAAATAAATATTGAGAACTAAATATCTGCATGAAAATTGGATAGAATATCTCCAAGAATAAGATAAGTCTGCTTCATCTGGACAAACAACTGCCAATTCATCTGTTTGGCTTATTGAAAGCATCGGAAAAATAAGAACTGCATGTAATCCCAATCAGCTATGAGCATTAACAAACACCGAAGTTTCTCGCGCGTACTTCACAGCAGACCCTTTTCGGCATCCGTAAGAAAAAGAGCAACATCAATTCCTATCGACTGGTCCATTATCAGATCTTAATGGCGTTGTTGCCGACGGATACCAAACTTTCCTGTAATACCATCTGACACACACAAACAACTCCGTGCAGAAAGTGAACACCCTGTACTTCCTTATTTGTGTCTATACGATGTCACACGTCTTTAGACTTGCTTCTATGTTTGCTGCAAATAAGTTTTGATGTCTCTAAAAAGCTGAAGGTCGTTTATTAAGTAAACGAATTAGCTCTTAATGCTGGGGATGCCTTTTGGTTACGTTTTTTATACCATGTTTTATGTTTAATTTTCAGAAGAGTAACAGTAGTTGGAAAAACAAACTAATGATCGCTGAATAACGCAAATATTCTGCACACCTTCATGAAATATTTATGGACATTTCCCTAAGAAATACTGAAGGGTATTTTCTCAGTTTAAAATTGTTTGATTTCTGTTATGGATACTCTGCAGAGGAAATGTAAACGCGTTTCTCTCATCTCTCAATCTTCTCTAATTGTCATCACTTATCGAATGGGAAAGGTCACTAGTGCGAAATACTAAGCTGGAGTACAGAAGCAGTGCGTTCTATGGAATGTGCGCCTAGCTTTTATATATTTTTAGAAACTTTGGATAAGCAGCATGTGGTTGTTAATTAAATTGTATACGACATTGAGAGAGAAAAGAAAGATTCATGTAATTGATAATGAAACCAGCTATTTGCGTTTAATATTCAACTTCACAATCGCACTATTAAGACACTTATAATAATTAAAAAACCGAATATTTTGGTTAATACTTTAAAGCGCATCTCGAAACTTCTGCTGCTCCTGCAAACCAGAAGTTTATGTTCAAATATGTATTGTATTCGTATACTGTAAAGTAAAACAAACAAAATAAGGGAATATTACCAAGTCTACTTACAAACATCCAAAACAGAGTTATTTTCATCGTGGTTGTGGTCATCTCGGGAATGTCAAGATATTCTGTGGTAATGGGTTATCAAAAATTATCGAGGTCTGTCTTCACTACAGGCTGACTGTTTATCTGACAGATAAACGCTCCAGTCTAGTGCTGGAGAAGGCTTTAGTTGAAATACATACTAGCGTGTCCGCTCTCGTGACAGTTCAAGGTCAGCTCATGCAGATCCTTAAGACTTGCACGTATGGCGGGAGGTTAAGGTCCTTAAATAAAGGGAAGACTTTTAAAAAATGGGAAATGGCACGGGGACGTCACACTGCGTCACTCATGGGTGAACAGAGAACATTAATCTATATGGAGCACGAAAACTTCTCAGAACATCACGCAACGGCAAGAAAGTTTTAATAATTTGTTTTTATTCTTTTTGCTAAGAGATTGAATTAACTGAATCCCCTGCTAGAAGGAAAAACTATATTGAGTAGTCAGTTTATTCGGTATAACGACCTAATAGCGTGTAAGTCCTCAACTGCCTCAAGTGAGCAGCGCATATGCCTCGCAGTCCTGCTTGTTTGCGATCCCGATGTGTGGACATTTAAGCTGAATGTCCTTCTAGATCCAAGATCCCCGTATTGCGTCAACTGCAGAAACTCGAGAGAATGCAACGAACCACTCATGTTTCTATGGACAATAAACCAACGTTCGCTAATACCACAAGCTTTTCACAACCCACTGACTAACTAAAATTAAGATTATGCAGATCAATGCACACTGCACTAGACATGTCTCCGACGAAATCTGCAAATCTTCTGAGGAAGACTCATTCCACAGTGTGTCCAACAGCCATACTACGCTCATGGATGGTTAGGAAACAGAAGCAACGTCACGAGGTAGACTGGTGCTTCTATAGTTTTTTCATAGACCACATCACTGTCATAATATGACAACGACATGATTATGTTTTTTGAAACCACTAGTTTGCCAAAATATGGCAAAGAGTTCTCATTTTACATTATTTCACTCTACTACCCTCCCAACAAAAATCTGGAAGAATCTATATTGTACCTGTACAATTTGTAACAAGAAACAGTCACTAAAGCAGATTTAATTTAAAAATCTCCTCTATGGTTTAGCGAATGGCTTGATCACATGGGGCTCTTCTTGAAAAAAAAAAAAAGAGCGCTATAAGCCTGTGGTTCTAAACCCTCAACAAGCCATACATTCAGAAACGCCAGCGAAGACTCCTGTTGATGGAATCTTCTTAAAGTTTTGCTTCTAAGGTTGACGATTAGGATAATTTATATAAATTGGACTACAAGTGACTACCGTGCACTTACATCCACGGTCCTAGCTCTCCTCCGGGACCCGTTTGATCACGTCTGAGGAGCACAGCAGACTCAATCAAAAATGGAACAGATTCGCCGATTTCATTAATGAAGACTTCCCTTAGGGACGAATCACCCCCTTGACTCTTTTTCGGTCACTCGGCTGACAACTGTGGTCCAGGGTCATACTTAAATAAACTAAAAAGAAAGAGGCAGCGTTCAATTGCTGTTATCAGTGCGACGTTTATTCTTATAAATCCGTTTATTGAAACAGGATTCACCCCTTAAACGGCCCGTTGGCCCGGAGGTTGCTCAGCTAATGAATGTACAGTTAGAATACGAGAAGGTCATAAGGCAATTAGAAATACCATATTATACAATTCTGAATATAATGGATACATTAATTACACAATCGGTAAAAGCATGACAAGATATTGCCTGTTTATACAATTTAGGAAACCCCTACCTTGCTGACACCATTCCCAATTCCATGGAGTGGGATCTGTTGACAACTACTCCAGCTGGTGTGGCCAGTGTAGGATTTATGTCTGCTGAGGGCTCAACATCGCCTTCTTCACCATTGGGCATCCTGGCCCTATCTCTATTTCCCCCCGAAACCCAAGCATTGGGCCACCTCCCGTCACAAACCTTTCGCTCTGTGGACTACCACCTCAAATTTTTGTCTACTCTTAACAGTCACCCCTGTGGAGGATGAGCTACTTCTACACGGATGCCCCTGCAGTAAAAGTAGCTTGCGCTTGAGGCAACTCAGAAAAGAACTGAAAACAAAGTTAAATTAATAGAAATATCTGCTCTGCTTTTTTGGCATTTCCAGTCTCTTGTAGACAATCTTGATGGAATGATAGGCACACGGAACACAGAAGGAACAAACCTCAAGGGCCCCAACATTCATGAGACATGGGAGTGAACAGACAGCTGAATTCACTCAGCTTTAATAAGGTCTTACAAAGTCCTTGCCAGTCTTTTAAAAATGAGGCATATATTACTACAATGCATAGGAAGTCTCATGAAGGATTAACTAGTCTCGCCATTACCACCTGGGTCGGCGATCTTCATAAGCTGTGACTCAAATATTTTGCAGGATCCGTGTGTGCTGTAAACTTGTTTTCGGAAAAATTCTTCCCAGATTCTGGAACTAATGACCTACCTTCTGAGTGACAGAAATATCTGCCTATCAAAGATGCCTCATAAGCCCTCCACCGTACTTCTCAGTGGTATGCATGCATAAAGATATTTCGCAACTGTTACCGATTGACCGCTTGCAGACTTCGTCCACTATTTCCAGTCATGAAATTAGGGGAAGAAATGCAGCTTTGATCGCTTGCAGACTTCGTCCACTATTTCCAGTCATGAAATTAGGGGAAGAAATGCAGCTTGCAATAGAGAACGTATAAAGCACTTGGGTCAACTCTTTAGAAAACCGGAGCATAGACAGAATTCCCTTAAAACTTAACGATGTGCGAGATGATTGTACATACTTGGAGAGTAAAGTACTAGACAAGTCTAGCACGGTGTAAAAGCGATCAATCCACTGTGAACCTAGATAATTTTAAATGCAGAAATTGCACAGAAATATTAGAAAACAAGTGTTATTGACTCACAATCCGTTATGGATCAGCTCAATATCAATACATTCATAAACATCGAAGGAACTGCCACGCGCTGATGGTTGTGTGGACGACATCAGTGATGAGCTCATTTTGCTTGAGCAAAGTTTATTGACCGCTAGAGAACCTTTGTATGCAGACGTGATGCACTCTGAATGCAACTCTCGTAGTGCACGTGTTTTCATGATTTATCCGGGATATCATTTTCTCTGGTGACTGTTTAATAGCGAGTGGAAAAGCCAGTGGCTAATTCAGGATTTGTCCGAGTAATACGCCCACCCTAGTATGCAATAACAGCCTAGGGTTCATGATGAGCTGATCCCTCAGCTCGTGGAATGACAAGCCAAACGAATTGGGAAACAAAGAGCAGAAAATTTATTTATCAAAAAGGCATACTATACTCTCAATGGCAATATATAAATCCGACAGTTGATACCTATACCCTTAAGAAAGAGCAGAACAAGGTCGATATTCTGTACGACGTGATCAATTTACACTAACAAACGAGCATTTTTCCAGATAAACGACAGCAGCAGAAGCCAGACAATTTTCGCGGATAACTGTCAACAAGGGTGTAATATTACACAGCCGCCATATTTAGGTGGGCACTCTGAACTAGAGTAGAACCACGCAGATTTTTCCAATTGGACAGATCACAATAGAGAAGTGATCTGAATGCTTTTCACTTTCTAATAGGGACTAACGAGAAAGAGTTGGGGAGGGAGATTTCTTTGATAGGGGCAGTCCCTCTTAAATTAAATCGGTGCCTCGCAATGCAAAATCACTAGGCTGGACTCAACTATAGATGTCAGAACATTTAATTTCATAATGGAGAAAACAAGAATTTGGACATCAGTGGAGAGCTTAGTCTGACCCCTGTGTCGCATTTCAATAACCACCACCTCCTAAATGGTGTCTGCTTGGGTAGCACAGTGGTGAACACCGAAGGTTAACCTGGGTGAAAAAGGTCCGAGTTCGAATCCAGTCTATGATGCGAGAAACTTTTATGGACTTTTAATTCTAATTCCTGAAATTAGAGTTTTTGTCCAATAAAAGGGTCAACCCGATCAGAGATTTATGGACATAATACACACTGCTGGATGAGTTTGTTCTCGGGTAGCCGTAATATGACAGTAGCTCTGGAACGGCGCAGTCACTCATCAGAAAACCAACACTTTCTTTGGGGAAAATGTCGTTTATTCGAGGTAGGAGTCGGAGAAACTCGCTAGGAAGAGATTTACGCTTTCAGGTGTAATACAATGAAGCTTCCAATGCAAATTATGTTCGCGTAGTTTTATAAGAGTTACACAAAACAGTGATGCGAATGCAGCATCAACACTTGAAACAAAAACAGCAATCTCGAATGCAAAAATCTTCATACACGTCCATCTTTTATACTGTAGGAGACGATAAACAAGAATGTTTCTCGTCTCCTACAACATAAAAGATGGACGTGAATTAAGTCCGCTAGCTTTCTCATGTCAGTCTTCCTCCCTTAAATGATTTGTCGTCTCATGCTATATAGGCCTCGCAATACTGGAACAGTTTCAAATAAATATATAAACATAGTTACAACCCTCAAAGGAAAGTAACGTTATATCTGTACTTCAACAACCAACCAACACCCAAATGGAAGGCAGAAAATACACAACCTGAGAAACCCATGGCATTTCGACAAGAATTGTTTCTTGAAATGCAAGTATTACGTTGTTAACACTCTATAGCGCGTGAATGGAAGTCTAGGAATCTTTAATTATTGAATTTCTCACAGGCTTCGTGCGCTTCAAAACTTCTTCGGATTAGATTTGTTTGCATTATTCCCGAGGATTCTGAACAAAATCTTTGTAAAAAAACATTTGATGGAGAAAATGCAGCTGTTTGTTTCACTCATTTCGTTGCTGTAGTCTGCATTTGCCTTTCTCATTTTTCAAAGATTTTTGAATCCTTGAGCTAGTAGAAAAGCAAATATCTAAAGATTCTGAGCTACCAATAAACTATATATGAATACTGACAGAAAGAACAAATCAAATGTATTACTTTTGGTGATTTTTGAAGAGGAAGTAGATAAGAGAAAACCAACCTTCCACAGAAAAGCATATATTCAGAGCAGACAAATAAATCTCTTCGGAAGAAAACGAAGTCCCAACCAAAAAAAAAGAAAAACAGATGCCGTAATCAGCGGAACTGTAGAGAATTCCACAGGATTTTAGAAGACATCCTTTAAACCGTAGGAAACTCCCCATGGGACACTTCCTGAAGATGGTCAATTACAGTCTTTAGGAAGATCAAGACATTGATAACACAGCTGATGCCAGTGGTGCGATAGTAAACAATCATAATCTCACTTAAGGAAAGCAATTAAACACCAATTTGAGTCGACTGCTTTTCAAATAGTTGGTCTCCATATCGGATTGTGAAATTTCATTACACTCCATGTGTTCTTTATATTAGGGGATCTAAATGGACATCCCCTACGGAGTAATATATAAAGATTAAACCATTTTGCTCAGTGATGGGTCTCATACCTATATCTACCTTCCGGCAAACAAAAAACTGCCATATTAGGGCCACCTGAGAACTAGCTCATCTGCCCACGTGTAATATGTCAATAAATAATCAATAAAAAGGGAAGGGCCCATAAAAGTTCCTCGCATCGCGGTATTAGAACCCAGACTATTCCATCCGCTATGGGGAGAACAGTGAACAATTAAAATCACTCTGCTGCACGTTCAGAAACGACCACAGGCACAGCAATAGATCTCTCCGTATGGTCTCCAGCATTATATTCTAGTTCTTTAAATAAAACTAGAAATCGGCTATAAATAAAATTAGTAAACATACTCAATTTAATGAGTTCCGAATCTATACGCAGAAAACCATATACATTCAGTTCTGTCGAAATGCAAATTGAAACTAGATGGACAAAAAAAAACACTTTTCAATGAAACCCAACATAAAATTCTCAGAGTTAATTTTAGAAGGAAAGTAACTGAATTTCATGAAACAAATTCAAGCAATCAGACCCTTCTTTCCTGATAAAGATCTTGCAATGTACTCAGGAGAACAAGGTCGGGAATCAGTCAATACGCTACTTAACTTATATCGAAGTTGGACACGCAAGTTTAAGGCGCATCAGCAACCGAGGCCATAGCGGTATGGCTTATAGTCTTGAACTCAAGCGTTCCAGCTTGAGTTCAAGTAAGCAAGATAAGGTTATCCTCGCTACATCAAAAATTGCTGCAATCGTTATTTACTTAGAGCCGAAGATGGTCCTCATTGTCAAGCTTACAATACTCTGAAAACAGTTAACATCCTACTGGATTGCCCCACATTTCTAAGAGCAAGTCAAGTATATTTCGAAGCTCTTAAAAAAGCGCGGATCACTGACACTTCAAACTTTACTCAATGACAGAACAGACCTTTCAGACATCTACCTTCGATTAAGACATCATTATCACTACCATTAATTTCTAACCAAGTAGACACCAAAAGAGTCCCAAAATCGTACACTAATCAGAAACTGTTCGTCCTTGTATATAACTAATGATCACCACAGGAATAATTTATTAACAGCAGACTTAAGGCTGACACTACGGTCTTACTTGTCGATGGACCGTTTAACCCTCAGTTAATTAACCAAACAACATCCATGATAGTGGCTTCGCAAGTTATCACTCGATTTCTCACGGTTTTTCTCACGATTTCTCTATGTAGAGTGTCACCAGGGCTCAGTTCTGATTGGTATTAAGTTTAATAGACAAGGGCAACGGAAGACAAGTTGTGTTAGTTCATATCGTATATCTTCTAACATTTGAGTGGGTGCAGGATTGCTATTCGGTCAAATCAAGTCCTAAATGAGAGGAACCTGATCTTTACCAATCAATATGGTTTCTCTCCGGGACGCTCTTGCGAAGACGCACTGGTAGATGTTTTTCATATAGAAAATTCAGATAGCAAATACACTCTGGCCATCTTCGTGGACTTGGAGTGCTTTTGACCGCGTTTAGTGGGGAAGGGCCCTACAACGTCTGCGTCTGACAAAATGTCCTGTTAATTCGTATCTTTTAATAAAAAATTACTTCAATGAAATATTTGTTCTGTTCAAATCAAAATACTCTCAGGTTTGCAAGCAAGTACTTATATATCGGGGTTGGGCGCAAGGCTCCATTCTGGGACTACTATTTTGGAATCTAGTACTTCCGGACTGGATAGATCTCAATCTTTTCAAAATGCAAAAATTATTGCTTATGAGGATGATTTGTCAAAGTGGATAGCACCATGGTATCGTCACCATCGCTGGAAGGAAAAGGTCCGGGTTCGAATCTCGTCGATGATGCGAGGAGCTTAAATGGGCCTTTTTCACTCGGTAGCCAGATTAGTCGGTCTCAGGCGTAGATAGCAAGGATTTTTCCCCCATAAACTGGGGGTTTTCTTCGTCCAGCAAAACAAGCAAATCGACCAGAGAACACGCCCAAATTACAAACATAATATAAGAAATTATGGGTGGCCCTAATATACTTTATGCGGATGATTTAACAATTTTAATTCCTAGTGCTACAAGTGCAATCTTAGCAACATCGGCAAATAGCATTCAAGATTTTTCTCAGTGTTCACACAAAAACAAACTCAAAATTATCCCAATAAAAGAACCAAAATGGTGATATTTGGAGCTAAATTAGATATTCGAAGTCCTCTACAGATTAAATAGACAGGAAACAAATTCCTAATGTACCGAAATCAAATTATTAGGAATCACTATTGACTCAAAATGAAATTCTCTCGTCTGACCGATTTAGCTGGAAAAATTCGTAGATTTACTGGGGCTGTTGTGAGGATCTCTCGCTCGGAATGGAGTTTGTCTCAAAAAAAACTTAAGATTTATTATCAAGTTGGCTTTCTCCCTATGATGAACTATGCAGCGGAGTTTGATTCCATAGGGTGAGGACAGATAGATCTCAGGCTAAACTGGCCTCCTTCAAAGACTAATGCTGTTAGTAATGTTACGTGTGTGTAGAACTGTCTCCACCTCAGCTTTGCCGACCGAGCTAGCCGGGGGGGGGGTAAAGTGCCTGCCTGGCAACCCAAAGGTCGCGGGTTCGAATCCCGCCTCGGGCTTGGATAAAAGTACTGAAAAAACCTTGGGAGGTGCATTATGGCCACAGAAGCCGATGCGCCAGCAACTACCAAAAAAGAAAAACCTCAGCTTTACAGAATTTGACATTTCTTCTCCACCCCACTCCCCTTGATTATCATGTGATCTTTAGGGGACTCCGTTACAGATTAAAGAAAGATTCCTTCTAGTTTCCTCAGAATTCGTGATTCCGTTTTTCTTAATAGTAAAGACAAAGAAAACGTTTTTGGAATGAGTTAATAAGCGTGGCAGGTTAGCTGGGCCACTTGCTCCCAAGGAATCGTAACTAAGTTCTTCATACAAGATATATTTCTGTTGAATAAAAAACTGATTTAACCTTTATATATATACTTCTCTCATCTTTACAGAACACAGATCCCTTAATCCCCAAAACTGTTTAAATTTGGATAATCAACAACAGATTGTTGTTCTTGTGGCGAAGTTGGAACGTGGAACCAAGTGTTGATTCTCTTGTCACTTGTATGAGGACTTTAGGGATATTCTTAAATCAGAAGTTTAACAATATCCAAACAAAGATGAAGAAATACGCAGCAATGGTTTGGTTTGGGTTTTAATGGCGCATCAGCAACTGAGGCTATAATGCGCCAAATACCGGTCATAAATAAAAAGTTAAAATCTCCAGTAACCTAAGGAGTTAGGCCACCATGTCGAGCTATAAAAGGAGTAATAGTACAAAACATGAACAAAGGAATGACAAATCAATTTTAAATACGAGAAAAAAGGTTTACGGATTTTAAAAAGTTAAAAACAGCAGACACGTTGTCATTGTCGGATAAAATCTGACTGAGTGTATAAGGCTCAGCCAGAGGACTAAAAGCGGTAAAATAAAATTCACGTTCGTGTTTAAAACGTGGACACTCAGTTAAAATGTGCCGTATGCTTAAATAGGTGTCACAGTTCTCACACATAGGACAGTCATCTGCCCTCAGCAAAACGGCATGTGTAAGATGACTGTGTCCTATGCGGAGGCGAGCTAAAACAACTTCCTCTCTGCGGTTCCTGCGCAGACTAGACTGCCAATGTCGGATTACAGGCTTTATCTGATAGAGCTTGTTTGTGACTTGCTCATGCCAGGATTGTTGCCATTGGGACAGTAATTTATCGTGTATTAACTGCCTGTAGTCTGTATAGGGGACTAACAGGCAATAAGTGTTGTGGGGTTCGGGTGACCTGGCCGCAGCATCTGCCAGTTCATTTCCCACGATCCCAATGTGGCTTGGAATCCAGCAGAAACGAATGTCGAAAGAACATTCAAACAGAGAGTGTAGCGTCTGCTGAATCCGGGTCACAAATGGATGAAGATTATACCTCATGCCCGATAAAGCCTGCGGTGTACTTACAGAGTCAGTGTACACCATACACTTTTGATACCTATGGGTTTTAATGTGGTCCAAGGCTAACACTATAGCATTCAACTCAGCTGTATATATGCTGCATTCTTGGGGAATCTTTCCAGATATAGAACGATCTGGAAAGATAGCAGCACATCCAACAGACAACTCCGACTTCGAGCCATCAGTGAAGATAGGCAAGAAGTCGGAATATTCGGTCCGGTGGGCAGCGTAGAGTTGGTGGTAGACAGAAGATGGAGTTGTGGACTTACCCCAGTTTTTAAGGGAGAAGTCGCATGATGGAATGCGAGCATGCCAGGGTGGAAGTGATTGCCTTGGTGACTGGGCAACATTG
The DNA here is from genome assembly GCF_048544385.1 of Mastigoproctus giganteus. Classification (NCBI taxonomy): domain Eukaryota; kingdom Metazoa; phylum Arthropoda; class Arachnida; order Uropygi; family Thelyphonidae; genus Mastigoproctus; species Mastigoproctus giganteus. The sequence continues at coordinate 62,187,347 of NC_143582.1, forward strand.
TCTACCGTGATGTCGAGCTCTCTGAGCAGATCTTGGACACGGATACCAAAAGGCCGATTGGCAGTCTGACGAGTGTTATATAAGTTTTCCCATTGTGGCTTAAAAACGGACGTCCACGTAGGGTTGTCTGGCAGGGATTTTAATTTAACAGTATATTTTAAAGACAATTGCTTTTGTCGCAATGACAGTGGTGGTTCAGATGTTTCAACATATAAACTCAGGACAGGGGATGTTCTAAATGCTCCAGTAGCAATACGGATGGCTTGGTGGTGGACTGGGTCCAGCCATCTATGTACGCTGTTTCTAGCCGATGTGTACACTTGGGACCCATAGTCTAGTTTAGATCGGACAAGTGTACGATAGAGGCTGAGCAAAGTGGAGCGGTCTGCTCCCCATTTATTGGAGGAAATAGAGCGTAGGAGATTCAACCCTCTTGTGCACTTTGTCCGCAGTTGACGAATGTAAGGTAAAAATGTCAACTTCTTGTCGAAAATGAGCCCCAAGAATTTTGTCTCAGGTGCTACTGGAATGATGTCTTGTCCGAGTTTAAGTTCTGGTTCAGGGTGACGGTTCCGTTTGCGACAAAAGTGTACGCAGACGGTCTTCTGTGGCGAGAACCTAAAACCATTAGTCACTGCCCAAGAGTTGACGTGGTTTATGGAATGCTGCAATTGTCTTTCGATGACCCTCATATTGCATGACACGCAGCAATGGTGGCGAGGATCGTCCGTCGGGACTAGGGCCTTAAAGAGGCACACTCTCGCCCTCCTCTACAAAACAGTCTTCATTCCAGTAGCTACATATGCCTCAGTTGGGGTTTAACAAGGCGACATAAGGTGTAAGGCATAGGTGGCAAATGGCAGGAAACTCATTCACCGACCGGTTCTTCTTACAATGACGCGGGCCTGCGACACCGTCTCAACCCATGCCCTGCAGGTGATCACAGGGGCCTTTCGTGACCTGGAGGTGATACGCACAGGCATGCTGAACCAGCTTAGACGAAGAAAGAGCGCGACATACAGGGACCACATCACAGACCCCGCTGGGAATCGATCTGCAGAAAAGAAACGACTGCAAAGCTACCTTCAATCCGTATGGAAACAACGTAGTCCACAAAAAGGGGAGATAACTAGCATGTCATTCCAGACGTACAAACAACAGATCCAAACTGCCTTCGTGGTTCTCCCCGGGGAGAACCACGAAGGTGGTTTGGATACTTATTAACAGGACACGATGCCATATGCAGCTAGCTAACAACGCTGGGAATAGCCAACAATCCATCTTGTGCATGTGATTCACAGGAGACCTGGGACCACCTAATGTATGACTGCCGACTCTGAGGACCTCCGGAGTCTATTCATCACCGAGTTACAGTTTATCCCTAAAGACACAGCACCAAAATCCTAGAGTGGCATCACCTACAAAGCATTCTCCAAATATGCCCAAAGTCTCTTCACAAGAAGACTGACCCTGCTGCAACCAACAAACCCACCTGAGTAGACAGTAACCCACTACCATCAAAACTACAGTATAACAAACCCAAGCAGCAACTGCTTGTTGCCTGGACGCAGGCACCTGAACACCATAGGATAGGATGATGCTCCCACGAAAATCACAGCAGACCAGATTAAGACATACCCATCCCCGTAAGCGATTCAAAATTGGAGGCGACAGAAACGCAACGAAGTCCGGAGTGAACTCTACTTCACCGACAAGTAATCATGAAATGTGACAACCTGAAACACGACTACTGAATGACCAACGGACCGGGCCAGTAAATTCAAATTCCTGGACAACAGTGATGAAAACGCGACAAACAGTGGACCTGACTACCACTTTCAAGGACTTCACTCAAGAGAGCACGGACGGGATCAGAGTTCCATGTACGACAACTGCCTGATCGCACCTCTGCGGAGGCTGGATGGTTACCACCGGACTTGACAGTGCAGCTCTGCTGCAAAGAGCCTTATTGGCGATCTTAATCGAGCTCCTTGTCTCAATTTACTTTATACCCTCCTCCTCTCCCTTCCTCTGGTGGGGCCTGGGCAGGCGCCACTGACCCAGTGGCGACGAGGTCGTCTTCTCTATCGTCCCCCACTACCTATACACCAGAGTATACCCCCACGCATCAAAATTGAACCTCGCACAACGACTTTTGGCTACCAAATTCTAGCGTTCCGTTTTTATTTTATATATTTTTTTAAGATCCTAGTAACTGAAATCTCAGGAAACGTGGCAGAACCTGCCAGAGTAAATAATATCTAAACTACTGGGTACTTTGTCTCCCTCCACGGGGCAGAGTGCGGGCAACGTTGGGCCTCAGCAGGGGTACAGCGTCTAAATGGCCAGAGGAACAACGGTACACAACACATATACAATACCCACACACTTTAAATCTAAGTGTATCAGTTTACTGGAATTCCCAGTTAACTGGTACACCTGCAATGAAATTAACGCAGAGATGAGGGAAACCCCTGAGGCCGTTTGACACTAAACACCCTACACTTCTCTGCTAGAAATGAGGCTGAAAATTAAAAAAATAATGGCAAATGTTGCAGTTATTTTTTATTTTCCATTTTAATTTTTTTATTATTATTTTAATAAACTGTACCGCCGGTGGATTCCCCCTCTGTAATGGGCTCCCGGAGAATCCAGACCTGTTCTGGCAACACCAGGTGGGTCAGTCACTCTTTTAAGGAGAGTCGTTCTTTACTGAGACTGACCCATCTAACCGTCGTGTGGACGAGTACCCAGAATCAACTCTCCGGGTGACTGCAACTGTCTTCTGCATCTGGGTGGTAGAGTGGCCAGACCACAAAATGCACACTCCTCACACAAACGTACACCAATCAAATTGTTGGCCCTTTTAAAGTGATTCTGTTCATTAAAGCGACACGGAGTTGAACAGACTTTCCAGGTGCAGCATTTTGCATACACGCATGTCTACAATTCTCAATTTTACCACTTCACGTCTGTATAATCTGAATCCGTAGAGCCACTACTCTGGCTCTTGCAAAGTTCGTTGCTGGTATTACTTTTCGAGATTTCATAACAGGCCTTGCAAATTACAGACTTGTACTCAGCATAATGAACTTGATGGTGCTGTAAGAATATGGTAAGAGGATGTTTGGCGACAATCAGCAAATTCATTTCCCGGAATATCAGAATTTTTTGGTATCCAACAAAACGTTACTGGTTGATTGGACTCGCTGCAGGTGAGAAACTGATAGTGAATAGTTTTCTTTGTACAATAACATGAATAGAAATTCCCTTATTGCAAAGACTGCACTGAGAGAGTCAATATAGATTAGGGAAGGTGAAGTTAAAGATTGTGAAATCCGGTCAAGTGCTAGCTTTTTGCCATACAGCTCAGCAGTGAAGATACTGAAAGGAAAATTGCTGCAGAACGTGCGGCAGTTAGTTTTCGATCAGTCAGTGTACAATGCACAGCTATTGCAATTGAAATGGGCTGCGTGCAACTGTTTGATATTGGAAGAAGATAAAACATTTCCCCAGTCGGAGAAAGTGGTCACATTAGATGGCATGAAAAAGCAACCAGGGAGGTACAGGAACAGTTGTCCTGATAAATGTCACTTAGTTCTATATCACAACTATGAGGGAGTTAAAGTCTGAGCGATGCAGTTCGGGTTTAATGAGACTTACTCTCATAAAAGGAATCCTACTGGTTATTATAGATACTTCCAACTAGGATGCGATGGGAGACTTCGCACCTTAACCGCATAGTATAGTATAGTGAGACACCAATGTTTTTCTGGGAAGTTGTAATGGCGGATCATATGCTTCAATGTTAAGGCTTCGGGACTGGAGAAATCGAAAGCTCCCAGGACTGTCCTCAAAGCACTGCTGGATAATGACGATTAGCTGCTCGAATGCCCTTATCCTAGCAGAGTCGTATACCAGAGAACTGCAATCTAGGCGTGAACGGATTAGAGACTTATAGAGGTGTAGTAAAGTATACCGATCAGCTCCCCATGACATGGACAAGCTGATTGAAGATATTCAAATGCTTTAGAAAAATCAGTTCATAAATGAGTGATGTCAGCTTGTAAGTTAAGCTAGCTATCTAATATCAGTCCAAAAAATCTAACGCTATTAACAAGTAGGATTGGAGTTTTGTTTTTTTATTGTAGTTCAGGATCAGGATGGAGAGCACGTAGCTTGCAGAAGTGAGCGGCAGCGCATTTCTTTTCTAATAGTCGATAACCATTCCGTGAAGTCCAGGATTCTATTTTGGTTATGGCAAGTTGGAGCTGCCCCTCGATGGTGTTCATACTTGGACACTAATGGCAAAGTCGTCCACATACATGTAAGCTTCAACAGTTTTTGGAATACCCCGTTTCATGTTGCTAACTAGAATTGCGAATAGTGGTGAACTAAGAATCGAACCTTGTGGTACGCCTTCCTCCTGAATGTGATATGTAGAGTGTGTTTTTATATCGTACCTCTCTCAAGCAAACTCTCCCATTAGTCCTAAATTATAAAAGATCCATTATAATAATATCATGACGCCAAGTAGTGTCAAATCCCTTTTCAAAATCTAAGTTGACCATGACTAGATGGTTCACGACAAAGCATTGCAGATATGAGATTCAGTTTGATCAGCACGTCTAGGGTTTTCCCCCCTAAAGCTGTACTGATGATCTGGCAGGAGATTCTGCCAGTCCAGGATCCAAGTGGGTATGAACCATCCTTTCGAAAACGTTACCACGTAGCTTGTGAGAGATATTGGCCTATAATTTTTAACCAGGGAAGGATCTTTGCCTGGATTTTGTAAGGCGATAATGAAAGAAAGGCGCCAGGAAGGATAGGGCTTTTCAGAGAAGATCCGATAGTAGAACATCTACAGGGTGCACATTTCCTCATAACGTAAATGCTTCAACAATGTAATGAACACCATCTGGGCCTGGAACACAGTTGAGAGATCTATTTAATGATCCTTTCAGTTCTATTAATGTACAGGGGGTCGGTTGTAAGGGAATGAGCAGTGCTGGAAGAAGTTGTTTTTAAACTGTTCTTTAGCTTTGACATTCTAGAAGGAGGATGCATAGGCTCAATTATTGGGCCCCCCTCTTCTGGTAAATTGTTTTAGAGACCTAGCTTCGTCAACAGCTTGATGACTACACCACTAACCATTGCCTATGCTAACGACCTGTTTCTTCTCTTTCCTGTCAAGTCTTACACAGAGGCCGAGCAGAGAGCCAAGAGCCTACTTCATAATCTTATAAATTGGGCGAGTCGGAACAAACTACGCCTTTCTCCAACCATAAAGTAAATGATGATATTCCGAGATAAATTCGACTATAGAAGACCACCATATATAAAAATTTAAGGTAACCAAATTCCATTAGTTCCAAATCTAAAATACTTAGGCATTTTGAGGATTTCAAGCCCTGCTGTGAGTCATCATCGCAAATGAGGTAAGCAATTCCTTGGCTATAATTATGACAGAATCCTTGGACTGTCTTGGGGATGTGCGAATGTATCCCCAATGCACAAAGGGAGTTCAAAAAGTGAACTGAGTAATTACAGACCTGTCAGATTTTCGTCTGTCCCAGGGAAACGAATGCAGTCACTGGTTAAAGAAGTAATGCAGGGCCATCCAGCCAGGAGTTTAATTATACTGAAGTCAACTCATGGATTTAAGGGGCGGTCTTCTTTAACCAATCTGTTGAATACTAAAATGCAGTGACCAATGAACTAGCATCATAGTATCCAATATATCATATTGGATGAATGATTTAATATCACACACTTGGATTTCAGGAGGGCTTTTGATACTATTGCACATAAAAAATACCGTACAAACTGGACCAAGGTGGTATTTAGGGAAAGTTGCTCCTTCCATTCTGTTGGGTGGGAAAATACAGTGGTTATCAATGGGCGCTGCTCTTCGTGGAGTTCCTTGCGGTCCAGTGCTTGGGGGGGGGGCATTAAGTCCAAGTTTGCAGTTGATACTAAGGTTGGCAGGGTAATTAATGAACAGTAATGAGCGTGAGCTACTACAGCTAGATCTAGGAGAATATGTCAATAGCCCGAGAAATGGCAGGTGAAGTTTAACATTGACAAATTCAAAGTACTGCATATGGGTTGCAAAATATCCCAGCGTAACTTATTAACTGTGTGGTTCTACACTCAGGATAGTGGAAAATGAAAGACCTGGGGGATAACTGCAGTGAGATATGAAATTCGTTGAGTAGTGCAGGCGGGCTGTCTGAACAGTTAATCTGGTTTGGTCATAATATTAACTGTAATGCGGCCCCTGGGTTCCTCCCAACTACGCGTCTAGAAGTATGATGAATATCTACTCTGCAAAGGCCGGATTTATGTAGGTTAATGCGCGTTCGTCCGGTCTCTTAGTCTAGGGGCTAGTGTTTGCACACAGAAACCTCTAGTTTACCGTCCAGCACAACGAGGGGGACGGGCAGTAGGGAGTATGTAAGAACTGGGGAGGGGATCAACCCTCAGGTATCCAAGACTACCGACAGGGAGAACCCAATTAAAACAAAAATTGAAGTTTATGAAGGAATAGGGGAGAACAAAGTGCCAGAAGGATAGAGGGGAAAGGGGGGCAGTGGTGAAGGCGCCCACCTGGTTAAAATGGGAAACAGTGAGGGGACTCAGGTCGGGTTGCCCATCCTGGCCTGGGGAGGCAGTTAAAAGTTGAGTGGGTGACCCACTAGGCAAAGGACAGGATGCCACCCACAGTGGGGGAGGGAGGAAGGAGGAACACCCACCGTTGATGGTAGCGGGTTTAGTCAATGATATACAGAAACTTTACTACCAGAGATAAGGGTATGATTATCCCCTTGTAAAAGGCCATGATTAGGCCGCATATTGAGTACTGCGTACAGGTCTGGATTGTTGTTGTTGTAGTTAAGTTTAACGACACATAGGCTGCTGGGGCCATATTGTGTCTTTCTAATGGTGGAAATGAAACGATACCTATATTTTATGGTATATTCCTATCTGATTTAAGTAAGTAAATAGTTCCTTTTTATTAGGATCATCTCCCAGGATCTGCATTAAATTTACTGATGACTGTGTATTAGAAATTGACTTAAAGATGCTTAAGCGGATGGTTTGAAAGTGGGGACAGTCCACTAGCAAATGGCGAATGGTCAGTTGAACTTGGCATGATGTGCATTGGGGAGCACTGTCATTATTTAATAGATACAGGTGAGTGAGGTGTGTATGCCCAATCCTTAGCCTTCCTAAAATTGTTTCTTCTCGTCTATTTTTCCGGAAACTGGAGAGCCACAGTTTTGGTTCTGGTTTTATTTTGTATAGTTTGTTTCCTGGATAACCTCTCCAGATCAGTGACCATCTATTGTAACATGCTTTACGAATGATATGTTTGAAATCGGAGTACGGAACTTGACAATTCTGTAAAATATTGGTATCTGGTTGTTTGGCTGCAAGATCTGCTCTTTCATTACCTGCTATACCAGAATGCCCTGGTATCCAGCAGAATGTCACAGTTTGGTTGGTCTCATTGCACACAAGTAATTTGGAATGGATTTGTTTGATAACAGGGTGAGAGGAGGTGCTATTGCTATTTATGGCAGAGACAGCACTGAGGGAGTCAGTGTATATTAAGGCAGAAGAAATCAGAAGTTGAGTAATGTGATCTAGGGCCAAGTTAATAGCATAGAGCTCTGCAGTGAAGATACTGCATTCTACAGGTAATGAGATAGAAGTAGTGAATGAAGGGAAGATTGCCGCAGCGCCTACTTGGGTCTCAGTTTTTGATCCATCAGTATAGATCTTACAGGCCTGTGAATTAGAAGCAGAATGAGTTTCATGTAATTGTGCGATATTGAAGGGAGACAAGGTTTTCTTTCCCCACTGTTGGAAATAATCATCATAAATTGCACGGATATTTGTCCACGGTGGATCAGGCGGTGTTATGTCCTCATATATATTGCCGATTTCAATATTCCACGTTTGAGTTAGTTCTTTAAGTCTAAGTGCAGCAGGTCTGTTTTCATTTGGTTTGCTATTGAAGAATGACTCCCATTCGGTATTGTACAGACATCTCCAATTCGGATGAGAGGGAAGACTGCGGATTTTTGCGGCATACATCAAAAGCAATGTTTTCCTCCGAAGATGTAAGGGAGGTTCGTGGGCTTCAATGTAAAGGCTCTGAACTGGGGAGGTTCTGAAAGCCCCTAGAGAAACTCTCAGAGCGCTGTGCTGGATCGTGTTCAATCGCTCTAAAATAGTTTTCCTAGCAGAGTCATACACTGGGGAGCCATAGTCTAAACGGGACCTGATGAGAGCTCGATAGAGATGGATCAGGGTATGCCGATCAGCGCCCCACGACATAGATGACACACACCGGAGGATGTTCAATTTCTTCAAGCAGATGGTCCGAAGGTAGGTCACATGTGCTTGAAAGTTTAGTTTCCTATCTAGCACTAGGCCAAGAAAACGGACAGTGTGAGTAAGAGGTATTGGCATGTTATTAATCTTTAGCTCAGGATCAGGATGAAGTGATCGTAGTTTGCAGAAGTGTGTAGTGGTGGATTTCTGTTCAGCAAGACGATATCCATTGCATAAGGTCCAGGTTTCTATTTTGTATAGAGCATTTTGCAACTGTCTTTCGATAGTATTCATACTTTGTGATTGGCAGGATATAGTGAGGTCATCTGCATACATATAAATTTGAATGGTTTTTGGAAGATCTTCCAATATTTTGTTGACTCGAATCGCAAATAGGGTAGCACTCAGTATTGAACCCTGCGGGACACCCTCTTCTTGAATGTGAGTTGCTGACAGCTCGTTTTTATATCGGACTTGAAAAGTGCGTAATTTTAAAAAGTTCTGAATGATTTGAGGAAGATAGCCTCTCAGCCCCAACTGATGCATATCTTTAGTAATGCCATAGCGCCAGGTAGTATCGAATGCTTTGTGAATATCTAGGTTGACCATCACTAGGTGCTGTTTCATGACGAAGGCATTTCGTATGTTGCATTCAAGTTTTACAAGTAAATCTAGGGTGGATCTGTTTTTACGGAAGCCATATTGGTGATCAGAGAGAAGATGCTGGGAATCTAGAAACCAGGTGAGCCTCTTATGTACCATCCTTTCAAAGATTTTGCCTAAACAGCTTGTTAATGATATCGGTCTGTAGTTCTGGACCAGAGTGGGATCTTTGCCTGGTTTTGGAATAGCACAAATATAGGAATGCCGCCAGGACAGAGGATAAGTATTTTCTGAAAAGATACGGTTAAAGAATATTAATAATATGCCAAGGTCAGATTCACATAGATGCTGCAACATACTGTAGTGAATACCGTCTGGTCCTGCTGCACTATTTGACGATTTGCTTAAGCATTCCTTCAGCTCGACGAGAGTAAAAGGCTGGTTATAAGGGAGTGAGAGTCTAGTTTGAAAATTTAATTTTTGACGTTCTTCATTAGTTTTAATGCGTTGGAAGGATGTCACATAAGAGGATGAGGCGGAAATGTCATAAAAAGACTCTGATAGCGCATTTGCTATATCATTAGGGGAAGATAGTTCCTGCCCATTCCATTGTATTATTGGTGATTGCAACGGTAGAAATTTCCCATTGAGTGCTCGTATTTTTTTCCAAATAATTCGAGTGTCAGTATTTCTGTTAATGGATGAGGCGAAGTTAGTCCAGGATTCATGTTTTGCTTTTTTTCTAATCAGTCTCGCTTTAGCTCTGAGTTTTTTGTAGACAATTAGGTTGGCGGTAGTTGGGAATTTACGAAAGTGGTTCCAAGCTCTGTTTTTATCACGCTTTGCTTTGGAGCATTCTTCATTCCACCACTGAGTTTGGTGTACACTCCTGTGCAGGTTAGATTTTGGGATGGAAATTTCTGCTGCAGATAATACGTGGCTGGTAATGTGGTCAGTTACGTTATCAAGATTCTGTTGCTGTACATATTGCTTTTCAAATATAACACAACTGGAATAGGTTTTCCAGTCTGCTTTTTGGAAGTTCCAAGAAGTACGGCCTTTAGGGTATGACATGACCTGTGTTTGAATTGAACTGATGATAGGGAAATGGTCACTGTGGAATGGATCATTTAGCACTAGCCATTCCATGCTTGGAAAAAGAGATGCTGAACAGATGGATAGGTCTATGGCGGATGTAGTACCAGCAGGTAGTTGAACATGAGTTGGAGAACCAGAGTTTAAAAGAGTCAGGTTATGGTTATCCAGGAATGTTTCGATTAGTTTGCCTCTACCATCCATGGTGGAGGATCCCCACAATGGATGGTGACCATTGAAATCACCAAGTAAACAGACGGGAGGCGGAAGTTGCATAATAAGACTGTCCAGTTCAGTCTGGGAGCAAGGATAATTCGGTGATATATAGATGGATGCAAGTGATAACGATATTCCCATTGCTTTCCGGACTGCTACAACTTCTAAGGAGGTATTTAGTTGGAGATGTCTTGAGGGAATTGTAGATTTCACAAGTATAGCTACCCCACCACGAGCAGGAGAGTTAGAAACCCTGTCTCGCCTAAACATAGTATAGTTTTTGATTTTGACCGAAGCGTGTGGTGATAAAAATGTTTCTTGTAAGCATGCACCTACTGCATTAGTTTGAGTGAGTAAATCACTGAGGTCGTCTATATTACTGCGTAATCCTCGACAGTTCCATTGTAGGAATTTATTCATTGGTTGGATTTGTTTGAGGAAGATTGATCTGACTGTTTTTTCTGAGAAGGTTTCTGTCTGCTTGGTTTTGGTTTCTCATTTCTGGGAAAGATTGGGCGTCCTGTATCCATGATGTCACTAGCATGTAACTCTAGTACTGTGTCGTCATCTTCTGATTGAACATCAGTTTCCATGTTGATATTTCGTGGCTTCACCTTTTTCTGATTTTCAACGGTAGTTGATTTTGTTGTTTCGGGCAAAGTTGAGATAGCATCAGTTGGGATGCTGATCGGCGTATTGCTGGTTTCGTTGACTGTAAGTTTCTTGTTGCATGATAAAACAGTTTTGGCCCAGGTGGCAAAGGAAACTCTCGGTTCTATGGACACATCTGTTTGAGTTGCAGCTGAGCGGCTGGTTCTAGTAACAGATGCGTATGATCGGCTAGGAATGGTTAGTAGCACTTGCTTTCTTGCTTCAGGGTAAGTGACTTTATGTTCAACTTTATATTTCTGGATTTTTTTACCTGTTTTCCAAAGGTCACATGCTTTAGAAAATGCAGGGTGGTTTTCCTTACAGTTTGGACAAATAGGAGTGGAAGCTGTACAGTCTTCTTGAGAATGCTCCTTGGAACCACAAAGAGGACACACAGCATCGCCTCGGCATGCTGTTTGAGAATGACCGTACTTCTGACATTTAAAGCAGCGAATGGGGTTTGGGATGTAAGGACGTATCTTACAATTTAGGTAACCTGCTTTAACAGAAGATGGAAGAGTCGGAGTACTGAAAGTTAAAATGATGGACCTGGTTGGTAGTAGGTTGCCATCTTTTTTAGTCATGATTCTCCGTGCATGAGTCACTTTTTGTTCACTAAGCTCTTGTATTATTTCTTGTTCAGAGACATTTAGTAAGTCCCATTCGCTGATGACGCCTTTAGAGGTGTTCAGGGTGTTATGTGGCGTAACTGACACTGGAATGTTGTTAAAGGTTGTCAATTTTAACAATTTTTCTGAGTGGCTTGGCTTGGAAGCTTCAATTAGAAGGTCTCCAGATTGAAGACGCTTCACCATTTTGGGAGATCCAACAACCGATTCTAGACATTTCTGTATTAGAAATGGCGATAACTTGCCTACAGGTTGTGTGGATAATGAGTGCATTATTAGAAATGCTGGCATATCTGCACTCTGTTTTTCAGTCCGCTGTCTCTTCGGACGATTCAAGTCATGCTCTAAATCAGAGTTGACAGGTCTGGAGCTCGTGGGCTCTAGCGGTGGATATGCATCACAATCCATCGTTGCTCCTTTCAGCCCTGGAAGAGGGAATTCCTTCTCCCAGGTTACCGACCCCGCCACGTGGAGGCAGGAGCGGTGCCAACCAGTGACCAAGCGATCAGCAGAAGAAGAGAGCAGTACGTTGCTAGCGATGGCAGTAACGTTGCAAGCGGGGTTAGCAGTAACGTTGCTAGCGTTGAAGCAGTGACGTTGCTCAGCGAGGGAAGCAGTAACGTTGCGAGCGGTCAGCAGTGACGTTGCGAGCGGTGGAGGGTTTATGAAAGCACTAGTACTCACTCTAGGAAAAACGCTAGAAAACGCACTATAAAGATCGCTTGGGAACTATCGCTTGGCACTCGGGGCCTACAGGTCTGGAGGTCTCATTTTAGTAAGGATGTGTAACTGCTGAAACGAGTGGAGAGCAGAGCTTCCCCTCACCAGATTGGTGAAGAGAACGAAATTGTGCTACCCAAGAAAGACTTCAGTTCTGCAAATTCCAGCGTCTGCAGACTAGACACCTAAGGAGAGTTCTGATTGGAAATGTTTAAAGCCTTGAATGGATTGAGTAAGCTTAATGTTGATGGGAGACTACACGCATGAGGGGACAAATTCAAGTTTAGGAAGAATGGTGGCAGGACAGATGTTAGAAAAAAAAATTTGCCCTCAACCAGCGGTTAGTTGATTATTGGAACAAACTTCCATCTGTTATTGTGGAAGTGGGTGGTTTGAATAAATTAAAGGAAGAAAGACAAACAAATTGTGAGTATGGATGGATGAAGTGTTTTTGTTTTTTTTGCTGATGGTGTATGAGCTTGCTTTTTTGCATCATTTGCCCCTACTACTATTGATTTAAGAGTATCAGCAAGACCTTTTGTTAATTCTTATTTGACCATTAATAATTAAATTGCAGAGGGATTTTCAAATGAGAAGCGGCCAATCTAAATTTTGCTACAGCTATCAACACAGAGCGCACAAACAACCTAAACAACAACCGCAAGCACTCGAAACGTAATTGTTTTCTTCTGTCAAACCCTGTTTAAGACACACTCACTCTGTTTAAGTTAATTATTTTAAAGCCGCAGCCTTACATACACTGCACATTTATTATGCAGCATAACTTAACTAATCAAAACTTTTGGGACTGACAACCTTAAATTTTCAAAGGTTCTTAATTTTGGGAAAGAATCTTAATTTTAGCAGTTTCATCTACCATCAGACCCATAAAAGAGCTGATGAATTTTTGCCGTTAATACCTGCAAAGAGCGTGAAATATGACTATTTTTTTCTTCTTTTTATCACATTATTTAAAATGAATGCATGGCACGTTTCGCCTAAATTTCATTAAGATCGCTGATTATTACCGGATAAAAAAAAGGTTCCTCATGGAAACAGCGAGTTGTACGTGTAGTATTATTTTCTCTCTGTTCGGTTGACAGGGGCAACATAATGCAGATCTCACTGACAATGTTTATGCGGAGATATTTGAAAATGCTCCACGAATTCCATCAAGAATTCCTGGAGCATTCCTCGGTATAACTCCATCAGGAGTTAAACCGAGGAAGCGAACACTGATTCCAAGAGAAATCAGCTGCTTTCTAATCCAATCTCCAGAGTACATCGATGTTTCCCCCTTTGACATCTTCAGGCACTGTTAAACCTAAACAAGTTTTTAAAGTTCCGCAGGAGCTACAGACGTCCAGCTTTCTCAGCTGCTTCTTCAATGCCATTAGTTCTCAAACTTTGTTTTTTTAACTTGAGCTACACAAGGAAGGAACCATTTCTACTAGTAGTGTGCAATCGCTGTCCTTCCACACAGTGTAGGAAGAATGTTCGAGTTCTAATCCCATCGGAGGGAACTTATATACAGACGCCTCATAACCACGGTCATCTCTGATATTTCTAAACAACCCCCAAATGGGAGAAAGTCAATTCACATAATCTATTCTCACAGTTTGAGAATAGAGCTATTTATTTAAATATTTACCTCGGTTGAAAATCGTAAAGGATCTTTCGTCTCTTTCACTGCTGTACAGTTAATGTTGGTTAATAACATGAAGTTTGGACAACGCAGGATAGAAACAGTACAGGATTTCAAACAGTCATTTAAATTTTAATTTTCTTGCGACTTCCAACGACTGTTGCTACCTGTTATAATTCGTTCCCAGAGTAAACCAAATGCCTCATTTACCAACTAAATTTCGAAAGAATTTTGTTTATCTGCATTAACCCTTGAAAAGAAATCAACGACAACAGATGGAAACGTGTACAAGAGCGATCTAACGAAGAATGGAACGAAAATTTTAATGAACAAAGCACTTAAGAAGTGAAGAAAGTGTTAATGACTGTTTTTTCGCATAATGGCGAGCAGAAGCTTTTTTAATCACCGAGTCAATCATTCCTAATTGTCACCAGGGCTAAAGCGCTTGAGTATACATTTCTCCTTTTGGTGTACCCTGATGGCAATAGTCATTGGAACATTTCCTTGTATTTTTCTTATCAGAAAGACCGAAACACGAGAAGTTTAAGAAACCAATTTATTCGCAGTACGCCAGAGACTTTACCTAACACTCCAACAAAAGATTACAGCGCAAATGATTCTGAATTGAAAAATTCAGACAACTGCTTCAGCCACAGTGATGAAATTGTTTTGTCGTTTTGACCGCACATCGACTATTTCTGGAAGTGAAAAACAAATTTTGGTTTAGAGACATTTTTCTTATTAACAAGTCTTAGCAGACACCATTACTGTCTTATTTTCATCTGAGCTGGAGAGGATATTAAAAAAGAAGTAAGAGAATGCAAATGATGCTAAGCAGAAAAAAGTCTACGGCTTAAATTACATGAAAATCACTTTCGTTGCTGGCAAGTTTCTCCTAATCGCAAGACAACGAAACTGCGGAAAGTAACGGTTCCATTCCCCAAAGGCGCTTAATTCCATGCATTAAAAATAAAGGTCGTTCGAATGAACCAAGAAATGTTAATTCTTGGTGTTGAAAAAGATGATGCAAATTACTGTTGGTGTTCAAATCCATTCCACCGGTGTGGGACACTGGCTCCTTCTACTTCTCGTTATCTTCTCTTTATTGCAGCCCTCTCGTCATCTGTAATGACTACTGTTCAAACAGGGGATTTCTTTTTTCCTTCCAAGGGACCAAATGATAATGTTTGAGCGTTACTATTGGTACAGCCTTTGTGACTCTTTGCATTTTCGAGACCCTTGGCTTTTATGACACGCTGAAGTTGAAATGTTTCAGAAGAGCACAATCCACATGTGCCACGCGATTTTGTTAAAAGTAAATTTGCGTTCCTCCTTGAAGAAAATAAATTCTTATTTAAAGCGTTACAATAAACCTTCGATTACACGTCAACCGGAAGCGAAATGAAGCAGCCAGAATCGATATTCCGGAAGTCTACTGGGTTCACAGACCAAATTACAACTGGCCGTATACATGAACCTGGTTCTTGACAATAAAACGTTAGAAGAATGACGTTGACAGGATGTGCTCCAACCTTCCTCATTATCCATTCAAAAAACTCCAACTTATTAGGGGAAAGTATCGCCATTTGTAGTGCATAAAGACCTAGAAATGAACTAGGAACTCCCAAGAGTTTGTCGCCTAAGATTGGGGACTTACAAGTTGAAGTTGCTACTTCTCAACAGCCTGAACAACATTTGTTATTGGAAACAAATTTCATCGTTTATTCACAAGAAGCATATCGTTAGAAATGGTAAATTATATTCTCCTGGACAACCCAAATTATGTTTTAGATACAATAAGAATTCTTCAATATTTGCTTCATTTTCTAAGAAATTAGATAAATCAGGTGATATATTCAACGTGGGGAGAGGGAGAGAAAGACTGAAAAGTGTTTGACGGTTGATTGTCCCTTACATTCAACCGTATGGTTGAATGTAAGGGACAATCAACCAGAAAATGACGGACCGCAATTTGCGTCTGACAGGATGAGCACTGATGAGTGTCCAATTCTGAGTCTTGCCAGTACCACTTCCTCTGGCCTGTTTCATCGGAAGCCAGAGAGCCACAGCTTTGGATTTTCTTGAGACTTATAGTCAATGTAAGGAACCTGAGGATGTTTAGCGGCAAAGAGAGCACTTTCATTTCCCGGAATGCCAGAATGGCCAGGGATTCAGCAGAAACTGATCGACTGATTGGACACATTGCAGGAGAATATGCAAGGCCAGAACGAAAATCTTTTTACAAGTATGGATAAGATGAAAGGCTTTCAAATTAAGCTGGATGTGTGGATACAATGCACTGCAAATGGGTTGTTTGAGATGTTTCCAACCGTATGGCCACTAGCTGCTGGTAATAAAGCGATGGACTTCATTAAAGAACACTTAGATAACTTGAAGCAATAGTTCAAGGATTATTTTGGAGAGAGCGCTAAAGATTGACTGGATTCGTAACCAGTTGTTGCAGATACAAAATCTCTTCCGATGAATGTACAAGTGGAACTAACAGACCTGAAGCCGGACAGAACATAGCTACTAAAACACCGTAAAGTGCAATTGGACACATTTTTGTTGTCAATAAGGAAAGAATACCTAGCTAGCTCGGGGATTATGTTATTACCATTTTCAACTACATATTTGTGAGAACTGGGCTTTTCGACCTTGACTGAAATTAAAACAAAGAAGGAGAGACACTCAGATCCATTGATGAAGAAATGAGGTTTGCATTGTCAACGATTCCGCCACGCATCAGCCGTCTGTTCAGCAAAGCAGGCACAAGTATCACATTGAAGGTATTCGTAGTTATTTGGCTTAATACTAATAGAATTATTTTTGGAGTTGCTTTTGTACAGTGATTTAGGGTTCATAAAATGTCAATATATATGCTGGAGCCAATTTCCGTTGGATTGTAGGAACAATAATAGATTCTATTGTGACTTATAAGCATATTTTAACATTGCCATAAACTATGCTTTTTGGGAGATAAAGATTTGATGTGCCGTGTTGTGTCATGGATAACTTAAGGTGTGCCGCAAAGAGAAAAAGGTTGCGGAACACTGGTTTAGGGTATTATGGGGAAAGATCTTTACTGGAATCCCACCGAACATTTTCATTTGAAGCAGCCTTTCTGCACGTTTTGGAGTAGCTGTCTCGACTAGAATGGCGCCTGACATATTTAGGTGTTCCAATCACACTTTCTAGATGAAAAATGGCGACAGTTTTCCTAATGGCTGTTCTGCAGTAGAATGAAAGACTAGAAAAGCGATGTCTTTTTTTTTTTTTTTTTTTTTTTTGTCTTTTAGTCATAATCGTGTCATTTTCCTTATTTTTCCGACTCAAAAGAATCAGATCGCTTTGCATTCGGGGCCTCAAACAGAACTATGGCGGAGTTCAACTAATGTTTAGAGGCCGTCTTTAATAAGACAACACACACACGAATGTCTGCGTGCGCGGGTTGTACAGTGGCTTCGTCAGAGTCCTCTCCATCCTGGTGGAGAAGGCTCGGTTCGAATCCCGTCAATAATACTAAAAAATTACGGCCTTTTTCGCTTCATGGCTGAGGTAATGAAGTTTACCACCATTAAAACGGGTTTTTCGTCTAGAAAAAGCACGTAAATCGAACAGAGAACACGCGCAAATCACGAACATAATACACCTGGGCAGATGAATTTATACTCTGGGTGCCCTATTCCAATTAAGCGCGCACCGCAGTGGATCAATTGAAATTGATTATGGAAGAATAGCACGTTGATATACCAACCGTCCAGTATACTTTCCAGTTCCAAGTATATTGATATACAAAGCATATACGCATGGTGAGGAGCCATCCCTGGTCATACGGGATGGTGGAATTCACATCTGATACTATCTGGGCAGCTCCTGTTATTCACATCCCGGTTCTAATAGTAACTAAAGTGAACTCCCCGTGTATCAAGCTTTGCCGCATGTGATCATGTAATGTGTCATCTAGGTTCTCTCCATGTCATCTCTGTCTACTGCAAGCCTGAGGTGGATATAGCACCTTATATTCACTACCTACATTCAAACTCCTCTAGAATTACTACCAGTTCAAGTTACTGGTAGCAATTTTTATCAATTGCCAATCCAGACTCTGGCACAGCCTGACTGAGGACTACTGTTACTCAAAATGATGCAGCAACAAGGGTCGCGTCCTTGTTGCTGCATCATTTAAAATGTCCCGAACAGGCCACACGACTTGTCGGCTTTTATAGCGACCCTATAGAGAAAGTAATTGATATGACCCTAGCCACCGCTACTATAACTCCAAAGTTTACACAAGAAAACTTCAGTTTTCAGCATATCCACGAGGCATGGACTACTCACGATCACCGAGCAATAACCTATACCCTCGTAGGTTAACTGGAGACTCCAGGCTCTTTAACATAAGATATAATATAAACGCAAATTGGGATGTCTTTCACGAAACGCTAAGATCATCTCTCTCGAGAAAACAACAGGAACTCTTATATCAGCTGAAAAAAGTTACTCAGACAATAACTGATGCATGCTATGTTTCCATGCGTAAAAGAAACGAAAAGAAAATGCTGTCTCCTGGTGGTCCCCAAACCATAGACCATACAGCGAAGGGTTCACCAAGCGAAAAACGAATTTTCGAAGGGCGAGGAGCATCTTGGCTGTCAATTAGATGAATGCCCTAAAGGAGTCTTACAGAACCCTCAAACAATTACACCACACTTTTCAGGGGCAAGAAAATGGAACCCAGGGAGAGTTTAGTTTGGAGCACCGAGAACATCTACCGCATCGTCACAAACAAGCTGCCAACCACGTCAAGTGGTAAATACAACTACTGATGCACCTACCCATAACTGGGAAGACATGCCTATAGACATACTCAACGTGCTATCCTCTGCTGATAACTGTGCTGTGATTTCCCATTCAACAGGATATTTGCGTAATCGTTCATTACCAACAAGCAGCTCAATACTCTGCTACACAGTTTGGCTTTAACCCCGGAAAAATCCACAGAAGGGCCATGCTAAAACTGATTAATATGGCATATTCCACTGAACAAAAATATGTTCGCAATGTCTGCAGGTGCATTTGAAGTTCTGCAGTGGTCTTTTCTTGCTAAGGCTCCAACCATGCAAATATACCACAACCATCTACTAAATAATATGCAGCTATCCTCATAACAGGCGCCTCCGTAGCCAGGTGGGAAGGAGCAGCAGTGCGTAGCACACGCTTCTTGATTAGACCGGGGTTCGAGCCCGTCACCACCAAATACGGAGGATGCGGAAAGGTCATTCAGGGAATGACCACCGCATATCCCGGAGCAATATGGCCTTAGTTGCTAATGCTCCTAAAAACCAAATAACAACAACAACCTCATAACAGAAAAAATAAGTGTCAGAACAAGGCATCAGGAAGCAACCAGACCAGTAACAGAAGGCTGCGCTCGGGCCCCAGTACTAGGTCCATTCTTCTGGACCATGGTACTGGATGAGTTTTAAAAATGGATCTCCTCCCCCATGTATGCCTTTGCCGATGACTTTATCATCGTTGTAATGGCAGACTCCTGTGCTGCTTTAGAAGCAACTAGCAAACACCACTTTGCAGAAACTACAAGACTGGACGCAAATTCATAAGCTAATAATTTCAGCGAAGAAAATTAAATCAAGTTCCTTGAAAGGAGAAGAAAACCAGTCAAAGATTTGGTACTTTTTATAAGACAGATTGATAAAACAGATGTCTTATCAATCTGTTGATAAGACAGATGAAGAGTTGATAAGACAGATGAAGATCCTTTTTGATATCAGACTTCCAATTTTTTTTTTAAAATTGGAATTCAAGAAACACGTACGTATTAAGGAATATTGTTTCAGAAAACATTAATGTAGGGAATGAAAGAGGAAGGAGAAAAGGTTGAGTTTGAAGTTGGGCATTAAAAGGATGCCGAGTGGTTTCGGAACGTGTTTAGACTGGTTTGGAAGGGAAATCGGGAATTATAGAAGCCTCTTCAGTATCTATAGAAGAGGGATGTAGAAAAAGCATATCATTAGAGATGGATAATTGATGGATTAAAAACTTTGTTAGAGATGGATAATTGATTAACCCGATTGCCCTGTGTTGAATGGAGTCTATAAGACAGTTTTTGGGGACACTATTCTATGGTAGAGCGGATTTTGAGATTTCTACAGAAGTAGCTGTTTGAAAGTAAAAAAACGCCGAGAGCAAAAGGGAAAATGCACTTTTTTTTAGAAGCAGAGGAAGCAACATTTGTGATGTGTTTATTCCATGAGGGATTAGAAGTCACCGTAATCCCTAATAGAGATGTGATCTTGTCTAGAAATCCGTGTGCGACCGAAGATACGCACAGGAGCAGAAGAGCCCTTTTTGAGAGAGATTTAACAAAGGACTGAGTTTTAGAAGGATTGAAATAAACTAAGTTATATTTGCACCGCTGGAGAATTACCTTGAGTTCGGCAGTTAAAGGAGTTGGTAGTGGATATGCAGTGGGCCCTCTCCAAAGAAACTATGGATAGGATTTCCGACCGATGGAAGAGGATCATTATTATACAAGAGAAAAAAGTAAGCAAACCCTTAGCCATAATTATCATAGTATCCTTGAATTCAGAGGAGGTACCCACAGACCCCCTTTGTATCCCCAATTCAAAGGTGGATACAATGGTGAAACGAGTAATTACAGACTCCTTAGTTCAACTTCTGTTCTAGGGAAAATAATGGAGTCACTGGTTAACGAAGTATTACAGGATAATCTAGACAAGATTATCCTGTAATAGGTTCAGCGTTGGGTCCACTGTTGTTTTCTGTATTAATCTATTTTGATGAGGGTGTATCAGGCTTAATGTCGAAGTTTGCAGTCGCTACGTAGGTTGGCAAGGTTGTTAATGACATTGTGCCATTGCAACAGGTTCTAGAGAAGCTGGAAAATTGTGTTCAGAGGTGGCAACTCAAGATGAACATTGACAAATGCAAAGTACTGCATATGGGTACCAGTAAAAAACGGGTTGCTAACATAGCAAATGTTAGGTTTCTAAATAAGTCTACAGGAAAATGCTTCAAATGTTTCAAACAAATATCTTCGCTAAACATGGGTACTTAAAGTTAAACTTAAATCTTGGATCGCGCTAACTCGGACAGCTGCTTTTGTGGATTCTAGAGGATTGGAAGAATCTAATAATAACAATCGAGGAAAATTTCATGGTTACATATGATTAGAAAAACCTTCTGAGCAGATTTAAAGGGGTGGTATAGTCACATACCTTGGCTTAAGTATTATTTCTTTTAAGAAAGGTGATATTCTCACTCTTGGGCCAGGTTTTTTGGCATTGTTTCAGAGCGGCATTTTATTTTCCTATTTCTTTTTAATTCACACTCCTATTTCTACTAATATTATTTTTCTTTTGCTCTATTCTAAGGATTATTTCTTTTTATATATTTTCTCTTTTTTACGGTACTGAATTCACAAGCGATTGTCTTCTGCCTTCCAGTGAATAGAGGAGCTTTAGATCCTCTTGGACTGTCAGTACGTGCACCGTTCCGGCCCGCCACCTGGTGGCATGGTAATATTCAGTAATATTTCATTTATCGTGTTCTAATCAGCGAGAATAAGCTTTGCTTGAATTTTATCACCTTTCATTTTATGTCAAAATAACTGGAGCATGGAGAAAGGTCTTCAGAACAGGAAGAAACTTGGGAAGACGTGCATAGAAATTCATTGATATAACCTGCTTGCACGAAGAGCCGTACAACAAAACCAAGGAAAGTCACAGGAATGCCAACTGAACACACGAGGATTTCAAAACCAACTGCATATCGTTTCCTCACAAAAAACAGGATGTGATCCATACAAATGCGCTCGGTGCACGCACTAAATGAAAATGCTTCTGATTGGCGACTTGAGTCCTGCGAATGCATTTTTGTCAGGAACTAACTCCCAAAAACAATGTTCCTCGAATAAGGAAGTGTTTCATATGACTGCTGACAGGCACAATGGCCCTAACTGGAGCGCTACCAACTCTCATATCAGAGAAATCTTATTATCGCCGCACGAGATGGGCTGTGACATTAACCCGTTGTTAATGTAACTAATATTAACTATAATATAAAAAAATACTCCTATATGTTTAGTTAACTAAATATATAAAAGTATATTTTTTATATTTCACTGCACATACCTCAACGAAAATAAATAGCAACATTTATCTTAGGCCACACTAGGTCGTCCTCATTTTTGTAATGCACTTTACTCATTTCCTCCTGAATTTTAATAACTGAAAGATAGTATTTATCTCCTGTTTTTGCGGTGATTTATATAAGAAATGGTAGTAATTTAAGATTTTTGTTTAATAAGCTGATACTCTCCTAAAGTTCCACATGCGTGAACTCAACATCTTTTCTGCACACCTCACATTACTCATTCATTCCTCCAATAATAATAACAAATATAATATGATGTGATGATTTGGCTAGCCTATGTAGTGTATACTGTATATGAAAAAAAAAAAAAGAAAAGTTAATGTACACAGTTATTTACATTTCAGAAACGGTTTGCAAATTGTAATAGTTCCCAATTTATAATAAACTCCTCTAGTTTGTTAAATTCCTCTAGTCATCGACGCCACTACACTTTTCAATCCTGTGTGGGGAGAACGGTGATTCTACCAAATATCTGCCCAGTGGGAGCAGAATTATTGCATGCGGTCGGACAGACAGACAAACAAAAGTCAATAGCCACTTCATGCATATATGCTAACGTGCAAAAATAATTTCAGAATTTCTAGTGATCTGATTTTAATCAAATCTGGGATGGCTCGACAGCTCTTTCTACATTTATTTATTTATTTTTTCTTGGTCTCCGTTCAGGAAGCTCAGGCGACCCGGACGGAGACGTTCCAGGGAGTAAAGGACCTCCTTGGCTACCTCCTAGTGGTGTGTGCGGGCAAAGTGGGGTCCCATCAGGCCAAATGCCGGGACACACAACATAATACTACGCATTCACACTTTTCTAGCATTTCCAATGCTCTGCATTTCTTCACAGCACACATATGGCGCAAATGTGGGAACCACGGGTGGCGCTATATGTATAAGCAATGGTTAATCCACATCTTGAGTACTACATACAGGGCTGAAGGCCTCATTTTAGGAAGGACAAGGAGGTACAGGAGCGGTTACAAAGGGCAACGAGAGTGGTGGGGGGAACAAAGGATTGTTCTTACCAAGAAAGGTTAGAGTTCTGCAAATTGCAGGTTCTGACGACTACGCACCTGCGATGTGGTCTTATTGTGGTGTTTAAGGCTTTGAATAGATTGAGCAGTCTCAATGCTGATGGGATTATTCCTCTTGTTCAGACTACACACAGATGGGGAGAATAAATTCAAATTGAAGGATGGTTGCAGATTAGATCTGCTGAAGATTGCCTTTAGCTAGCTGAGTTGTTTATTGCTGGAAAAAACTTCCATCTGTTGTTGGGACAAATAGCTTAAATAAATTCAAGGCAGAACTAGATGAAATATTAGAGGGAAGAGATTGGTAAAATGGAAAAAGTAATCATCAAAATGTAATAATAACCAAAACGAAAAAGGACTACAAGTTGAGCATAACATGAAATGACATCGGCTAACTAGGACCGGCATTTACATAATTGTCCTTTACAAACAAAAAGAGACCAAGATGCCATCGCGATATGTCTTGTCAATAGACCACAGGTCGATGTTGAGCGAGTTGAGTGTGTCCAGAGTCACATTTGAGAAATGTCTCTTGAAATTTTGTAACCTGTGGAGCCTTGACCACAAGGAGGGGGTGCTGCGGAGATAGCAACCGTATTCCAGATGTTGATGTGATCATGCTTAGCTGAGCAGAGATGAAGGAATGCCTTTATTTTTAGCACATGGACTCAGTGGACTGTGGGCGTGCATTGGAGCAAAGTGCAGATTTTGATGTCGTGTAGATCTGGTGAGACCATAAGTTGGCCCACTTCAGCACCCAGAATTCGAGCCCCATAGTTTCCCGAGGCTGGTGGGTGGAGCTGCAGACCACATTTCCACGGCATGGGCGAGCACACTACAAATGTAAGTTGCAAGGTACTTCCTGTGTATTTGCTTATTGTGCGTTTTGCACAGATCAATTTTCATTCCCCAGAACGCTCTCAGGGCTTTGGAATACTGAGCTTGGATTTGTTGTTTAGAGGCGAGGTTGGCATCAAGAATTACTCCTAGAAATTTGACACTATCTGTGGGGATTAGAACATTTCCTGCCAATTCCGGAAGTAGAGAAGATGCAGTATCAGCAGAAGTTATCCGACTTGGAGTAAAGATGAGATAGTTTGACTTCTCTGGATTAACTGACAGCCCAAAAAAATTTGACATACGTACACAATGTATTTAGGTAGCTGATTACAGATCCATATGAGTTTTCCTTTCTTGTGAATCACCAACACGGCATTGGCATGGCAAATAGCATGCAATATCATCAGTATACAGTAGGAACGCTGGAATTTGATCCATTAGTGGAACGAATATTACTGCAAATAGCAAGGTTGAGAGAAAACTACCTTGTGGGATCCTTACCTGCACGCTTTTACAGACCGTAATGCTGTTGCCTGTGAAGTAAAGGATTTTCCTAGATAGCAGATTGATGGTCTCGAGCATATTTCCTGATATCCCGTAGAATCTTTCAAGTAAGGCAGCAATTGGCGTGATTTGGACTGAGTCGAATATGGGGCGGGATGCCAGAAGTTTATCAAAATCTAACGAGGAACTAAATGACTTTGTGATAACTGACAGGAAAGTGGACGAAAAATCGAGGACGGTCGTAAAAAAGGCTCCTGGTGCGGATTGAATCTCTCCATTATATTGAGGGAGGCAACAAAGGAGGTAAGCAAACCTAAAACAATTATAAGAGCATTCTTTGATTCAGGGGAGATCCGTATGGATTGCTGATGAGTCATTATATATCCCAATTCCTAAAGAGGGATCAAAAGGCGACATGAGTAATTAGACTTGTTAGCATAATGTCTGTTCCAGGGAACATAATGGGATCACTAATTAAAGTAATTCAGGACCATTTGGACAGACATACACATACTGCAATCCCAGCATGTATTTGTCAAGGGGACGAACTTGTCTGTTCAATCTGATAGACTACTATGATGCAGTGACCAAGGAACTGGATGCAAAAAAAATAATTTTTACATCATATACTTGGATTTCAGGAAGGCTTTTTGATACTGCTGCACAAACTGTTGCAATGTGGCATTAAGGGCAAGTTACTGCTATAGATGAAGGATTGGTAAAGTAGAAGACAGTCGTTATGGATAAAGGGATGGACAAGTGGAAGAAGAGTTATCAATGGGCACTGCTATTCGTGGAGATCTCCAGGGTTCGGCAAACAGGCCGGATTCCTATGATGTTAGCCTAGAGGTGTTGGCGCTGGACCCTAGTGACGCTAATGTGGAACCCCAGCAGGACACTAGGAGGCCACCTCACCACGTACCACACCATGCGGCTTTAGTTCGGAACAGATTTCCTCCTCAGGAACGACAAATAGATCTTTATGACACGACGCCTCCCTCTTGAATAGGTGTTTTCTGTGAGGTGTCACCCTAATCGATAACATCTCACAGAACATTAACGGGTGGAATAAATTAATTGATCCGTATAAGAATAAGTGCGTTGATACGATCTGTGGAGACAATGATATGAGAAGATTTAATACAATTCATCAAGAAAAAGAACAGAAATCTCAGATCACCCCATTTTTGTGTTGGAAAGTCTTAGATAACCCAGGTGTTGTTGCGAGTGCATTTAATAGATATTTTTGCATCTGTCTTTACTGACGAACGACCCTTCATGCTCAGATGAGACTAAGCAATATAAAATTAGCGATGTCGTAATTACAGAAGACTGTTTATTACAGAAAACAGTAATGACAGAAGTGTTTATTAGAAAATCTTGAGCATAAAGGCAAGTAAATTTCCCAAAGTTCATGGCATATACCCTGTAGTTTTGAGAGAGAGAGAAAAATTGAACCATTTCGATTAATTATGAAGATATTTTGGACTCTAGGGAGGTTCTGGAGTCCAAACTCTGTCCCTAATGAGAAGTTATTGTATAGGCTCCAACAGGGTAGGATTACTGATAAAATTCTAAAATGGATTGCTGGATGGCTGCAGGCAGTCATTACAGGATCTTCTTCATATTGGTGTAAGGTCAGGAATGTAGTTCTTCAAGAATCAGTGTTCTTGGACCACTGCTGTTTCTCATTCGCATAAATGAGATCGACAAAGGAATATGTCATAAGGGTTGAGAGAATCTTGAGTGATCAGTGCCGAGCAGGACTTCTTCAGGTTACCTTGAACAGACTTTAAAAATGGTCAGAGAAGTTGCAGCTATATGTTTTAAGTGCTGCTAAATGCAAGTTCTTACACTTGTGGAATATAAACCGACAAATAAATTATACACTTGGGGGCTGAATTACAAACAGTAGAGGAGAAGACGGATTTGGAAGTTACAATACGAGCAGATAAGCTTTTCTGAACAGGGTAAATAGGCAGCCAGGAAAGCCCATGGTGTCCTATTGATGATTTATCGAGATAGGTCATAATCCCACTGTATAAGGAAATTGAGAGACCACATTTGAAATTCTGTATTAAAGCATGGAGACCTCATCTAGAAAAAAAAAAAGAGACTGAGCATCTTGAACGGGTCCAAATATGGTCAATTAGAATGACGAGATCGACTTCGAGTATATGGGCTACAGAGCTTGTCAAGCAGGCTCCTGGGAGGTGAATTGATTGAGGGTTATAAGGCTGAGAGGGATTAGTAAGATGGAATTCACTGTTAAAGAATTCTAGAACAAGGGGTCAAATTAAAATTACAGCGGTCGAGGTTTAGATTAGATTGTAGAAAGTTCTTTTAGCCAGCGAGTCGTTGATTGCCGAAACAAGTTGCCATCGCAGGTAATTGAGGCTGACAGTTTGAATAAATCCAAAGATCACCTGGATAGTTTACCTATGTGAGGAGGGAAGAATATAATTTGAATTTTTCTTACCTACTCGTATAAAAAAACTTTATGGGAATCCTATAGCCTCGAAACTTGATACTAGACATGTTGAACAGAACTTGTGTAATCAAGACCCACTAATATTCGTAAAATCGGACAAATACCAACTTGTGATTTTATCTTTTAGAGGATCTGTGTCCTCATTTTGAATTTAAATCAAATAAAAATAGAATATATAGGTTTTTAAGAAATATTATAGATATTTTAAATCAGGAATTCTTTCAGGAATAACTGTCTGCATCCAGGTAAAATGTAATTAGAATACATGGTAATAGTATTAATTGGAAGTATAAAGGGAGATAAAGACCCGAAGTTTGGTGGGGCTTTTCGCTTATACCATCTTCAAAGGGACAGCGAACACCCGGATTTCCGAGTGGAAATTCATATCCTATCCTCCAAAAAGCCTTTAAGCTGTTCTAAATCTCTAAACTTTCAAATTCCCAAACTATTATTGAAATACGAGAGGACGGGAATTTTCCTTCTATCCTCTTCTTCTTTTTGCCTATTCAAACACCTTCCCCCCTGAGCTTTGGAAATACTGCAAGGGAACATGCTAGGGCTATAAATACAGCCCTCGACACGTGTTCACTTCCGCTTTTACGGTGGTAAAAGCGGAAACCCCCATCAAGCTTCTTCTGGGATTTGTCTCCCTTTATACTTGGAATTATTCGCCATGCATGGATTTAGGGTAAAAGCGTGCTTTCATTCCTTTGTCCTGTTACAAGATTCATTATCTTTAGGCAGATTTTCCAATACTATTTCCATCTTTAATTAGATATTACCTGGATGCAGTTATTCCTGAAATAATCTCTGGTAAGAGAATTCCTGACTTAGTTTCTAAAAAATATGCATAACATTTCTAAAATAGAGCAGTTCTTAATATACTATATTCTATTTTTATTTTATTTAAATTAAAAATGAGGACACAGATCCTCTACAACAGAAAATCACAATAAGTTGGCATTTCCCGATTTTACGAATATTACCGGTCTCGATTACACAAGATGTATACTGAGTGGACAGAAATCATGGGATACCTACCTAGTAACGAGTAGGCACAACTTCCGCCCGGATAAGGGCAGTAACACGCCGAGGCAATGAGTTCACTAGCTCATGAAAGCGTTCCACAGATATTTCCATCCATGCTTGCTGCACCAATGTCCATAATTCCGTCGCATCCTTGGGTGGAGGATCCAAAGCTCCAACGGATCTTTCACAGCATCCCAAATATGCTCCACAGGGTTCAGGTTGATGAACAGGGAGGTCATTCTATGGTTGGAAAATCTGCGGAATGCACTTCGAACTATGTTCTAGTCGCAACAACTCTATGGGGAGGCGCATTGTCTGCTGGAATTGTCCATTGTCCTGTGGGTGCACGATGACCATGAAGGGATGCGGATGGTCTGCAAGGATGGACACGTAACCTATACCGTTCAGAGATGCGTCTACGCGTACGAGAGGTCCCAATGTGTGCCAGAAGAACATGGCCCAGACCATTACGGACCGTCCACATGCCTGAGCCGTTGGTTGTTGATATGCCGGGTCCATAGCTTCGTGCGGTTTCCACCAGATACGCATCTTCCTGTCCGCTCGAAATAACTGGAAATAGGACTAATAGGAGAAGACCAGTCTCCAATCATCCAAGGTCCAGTGCCGATTTTCTTTCGCCCAATTGAGGTGTAGAGACCTGTGTCGTGGTATTAGCAATGAGACTCTGGTGGATCGGCAGCACCCATAACCTATTGCGGGTAACGATCGCCTGGTCTTGAAGACGTTTCCGGTGATTTGTGCCACTGTCGCTCTCTGGTTGGCTGAAACAATGCGAGCCAGGCGTCGACGGACACGTTCATCCGCCACCTCTCAATGATCAGATGTTATTCCGGAAATGACGTATTCCGGAAACTCTTGATACTGTCGAACGGGGATAGTGCAATTTTTATACCACCTCCGCGATAGAATGACCCATGCGCCGGGCACCCACTATCATCCCTCTCTCAAAGTTGGTTAACTCACGACGTTTATCCATACTGAAACCGAATTATCTTCTGCTTGAATGGAGTGTACCTCTATACCTGCCAAGCGCTGGGTTCGTCTACTAGCGAGAGGAATGACAGCGTCGCGTTTCCCAGGAATCAGGTATCCCATGAATTCTGTCCTTTCAGTGTAAGTTCACAGGAAATCCTATGGAGTGTTTAATGAATTCCACACTCTTTCTAGAATTCATTAAACAATGTACGAATTTATTGAATAACGTTATTATTCCCAAAGTCTGAATTTGCTTCGGACTGTTTTCGTACACATTCCTTCTCTGAAAAAGGTAGAAATGAATTTCAAGTATATTCGCAAGATATACGCTTTTCATTAAACAAAGAGAAGATTCTCTCAGGTACAAAATGACCTCAGTATTCTTGCCAGGCCGCATCAATAACAACTCTCGCTCCTTAGAAACAAGAAATTTTGCAAGCTTTTAGGATACATAAACAAAAGAACACACGTGATCGAGATCTCGTGTCAGATGGACTACAGGTCATTTTAAGTCTTTCTGCTCTACTACCAGTTATAGTTTTTCTAGTAATTGATTAACAAAGAACACAATGTCCACTGTTTCTAAATGAAAGAGGGCACTGATCTGTTTTTCTTCTACGAAATATTTGTAAATATTTGTAAATACAGTCAAAGCATCCATCCCACTTGATTACTTTGTGATTTAACGATGTCACGTTGCACTTCATCCATCCATTAAATTATTGTAGAATTCTCAAGTTTTTCTTTTAATATATACCGGAAATATAGTGAAAAGAAACAAGGGTTTAAGAAAGTAATGATTTTATAATTTATATCCACAGCTCGTGTCTGGTATGAAGCAGCACACTTAAGCGATGAAAGATCTAATTGCCCACCCTCTTACTATTAAGTTCACGCATACCACCGAGAGGAAACTCCTCGCTCTATTTGTGCTCTTTCTCCGCATTTTGTGTAGTTAAAATCGCTTCAAATTAAATCTGAAGTCATACTGTAATTATGGAACTCGGACAGAAGGATGGGTAGTTGAAGACGAAATAACAGGGTATTCTTTTATGTAATTAGCTCTTCAGAGGACGCTAATCATGGTCAGGACAGTCCATTAACCATCCATTTCGTTAAGGTTCGTCAGTCATCAATAGATTAAGTTAGCTACCAACGTTGTATTAAGGGACAACCCACAAACATGTGAAAACGTACTACTGCCAGCTCTATAGCTGGCACAACGCCAACTCGTGTTTAACAAGCTAAGATTCTCTGGATTACTTGAACACGCCTCAATGCCCCTGTATAAACAGACGTAGTTCCGCCACAACACGTGACCAGTAACTCCACAGAAAATACATTGAATAAAGGAACTTGACCGTTGTTTGTTTCTAAGCTTCTGTAGCTCTTTAAAATTAGTTCGGATTTAACTTTAATCCGAAGGCTGTACCACTCCACGGTGTCTGCAGCTCAATCAATAATTATGACTGTTGAAATTGCCACAAGAATTACTATCAATCCTTAACACTCAAGAAAACAATAAGAAACTCTTGAATAATTATTCTATAACTTTGTTTCCTAAACAGGAACTGTGTGCGTGTGATACACAGTCCATGTCTTCAGATAATACGGTTATTTACGGACACTACATCTAACCTCGAGCAAAGAGTACGGATAAGTGGAAACATGCCATTTATTATCAGACCCCGCCCACAGGGAAAAACGGCCGGATTCTAAAGAAAAATCATAATGGATATGTCGAACTAAAACAGTGCGCGTCAACTGAATTTTAAAACTACATCTGCTAAATTCATCTTCGCAAGGCTGAGAGTTGAAATGTGTTTTTATGCCTCGCTTGAGAAGCCGAGCATAGTTCGTTCTCCACAGCGAAATTAAAGATGTAAACACGAAACCACAGGGGAGGTTGGCGCAGCCCTAAGAAAGATGGTAACGTCAAAGATGGAAATCGGGTAAAATATCGCTTGAGTTTTCAGCACATAAGATCACAAACAAGTATAAATGGAGCGACGTAATTATTTTTGACATCAACGCAATAATAAGATGTCATCGCATTCATTAAAACATCTCAAGGGTTTCCTAGGCAATCAGAAAACACTTTTTGTGCTTTAGGCACATTAGCGAGTGACAACCATAGTGTACAAATGGCTGTACAATTTGGTGAGGGCTGATGATAATCCGAAAATGGGGGCCCTTCTCACTCGGCCAACTACATTATGATTTTAGAAATTCCTCGTCAGACTGGACTTGAACCTATACCATCCCAAACGAGTGATAATTGCCACAGAGGCCTTGTCATTTTTATTGAAAAACCCATTGATGGACAAAATATTCTTAATTATTTACACTTTTCTTGGGAAATTTAATTCATGCAGATAGGCGAGGATTAAAGGAAAGAAATTATAAACGTTCCATTAATTAAAGCAATCAATCACTGTGGGTGATAATACTAATCACATTAAGGAAAAATTACTTCAATAATTCGTTATACTTTGAAATGAAAAACTTAAGGGTCTAACAACTGAATAAGTGAGAACTCAAGTGGAACTACTGTTATCTTTCATTTTTCTTTTGGAAATAAGGAAAAGGTTTGTCGTCTAGCAATCTTCCATTAGTTGTGACTCCACTGTAATCCGTTATTCCTTCCGTGATCTAAGAACTCTCTCATTAAGAAGGTCAAACAAGAAATTCTCTTAAGTTTAATTAGGCTAAGGAAACTGTCCGTTGTACGTACGCTTTAATGAAATTTTGAAATAAAATATCGAGTTTGTTTAGTCTAATTATAATAAAGTAATTAAGAGTTTTGTTTATTGCAATGCACCTGGGGTAATTAAGCAGATGACATTTACTCCGAGTAAATCATTAATCAAATTTTGTAATTCGTGTGGGCAAGCCGAAGCAAAAAGAAATTTATGGGTTCCTGCGAGGGGAAAAACGTCCGGTGGGACTTAAGAAAAAGCAAGGAACTTAACATAGCCGCATGCATTACAAGTAATGCGTGATGGATTCGGCAGATCAAATAAGTTCGAAATTAAGTCTGCCTGTGCAGTCCCTATTTGAATCCCTCATCTCTCAAACCAATTATGGGGGAAGGGAGCATACTACCAGGATCCAAGGCATCATCCTACATAATTACAAGATTAATTGCGTCCATCACGTAATTGTCCTTTTTTGCGTTTTGGAACGGCAGTTGCTCATTTTATACAGAGGTTAATTATATACAGACTTTAAGAGAATCTCTTTGTATGGCTTTGAATGACGACTTAAGTTCTCCATACTTGAGTTTTGTCCATGAAATTCTCATAGCCATATGTTTAAAATCAGATCCAAATCGAATTTCATGGAAGAAAAGATGTTTAAGAATTTCCCTGATGGCCAATCGATTTCATTGTGCCATTCAGAAACAAGAATGCCCCATTATTCGACATATTGAATCAATTCGAAAGTTGATGTTATTTAACTTGGAACATCACGTTGTTTCCAAGTGGTTTCATCAAAGGTATAACTTATCATTCATTTTTCCCACTAATTGGAGTTCATGTTATGTCACAAAGTCGAAAATTGATTTTTATGCAAAAAAAATCAATCCTAAACACCAATCCAAAACTAATCCCATCGCTCTGGGTGCACTTTAGCACTCGGCTGTTCCCTCCCCCACCACGTGACCAAGGGGAGAACTTAAACTTGCGATTAACAGTTGCAAGACACGTAATAAACCTACGGACTTCTGGTTAGGGTCCATCGACAGCTCTTGGAGCCCTACTTTCAACACGCACGCCAAAAACCCGAAATACCTCTTAAATCCGTAATACCAACAAAACGGAGAGAAAATCGGAGAGAATTACCATCGCCGCGGAACAAGATCAAAATGACTCGATATTGATAAAAAAACCAAGACGAGACGGAGAACCCCCCCCCCAGACCAAAGGGAAAAAATTGGAAAGTGACTGCTCCGAAATCAGAAAGGAAAACACGCTCACAATCCAAGCAAAAGGAGACAAATGAGGTAGCTGCCACACAGAATGACATTACAGAGGACAAACGGGATGCCAATGACGCACCAAAAAATGCGGAGCCCCCCGTTGGACACTACGCTGCCCGAAGGTTCTGTTCTGGACCAGATGTTGGTCCTCCGGGTGCAGCTCGAAAACAAGTTGAAGGAATCCTCTAGCAGAATAACCACTGCCCTCAGAGGAGAAATTGTGACCATCTGGACCAAGCTGGAAACAGTTCTACAGAAGGTCCACATTGAAGCAATAACAAATAAGGCCAAACTGGAGGCCTACATGGAATGTGGGGCCAAACAAATGCCACAGCAGGCACCCACTTACGCAGAAACGCTGAGGAAACCTACAAATGTACAGACCAAAGTCAATCGGTCAAAAGAAAAACGCTTCTGCCCACACCCAACATAATGGTTGTACGACCAGTAGGGAATGAAAAATCCACCAGTGAGGAAATAAAGAAGAAAGTCAGAGAACTTGAAAGAGGACTTCGGTGCTACTAGAATCAAAGCTATCCAAAAAACCAAAAACCCCGGAATAGTTACCAATTGGTGTTTTAAAAGAAAAACAAACTGAAATGCAAATTAGTGTGTGAATAACTTCAACAATCAATTTTGAACAAATGGTTTGCAGAGTCAAAAGGTATTTCATAGAATAAAGCCGCTTCCTCGCAGTGGAAAGAGATCAAGCAATCCTGAAGCAGAAAGAAAACAGAGGAAGAATCTTTAATAAACGGTAAGGAAATGAAATAATAACTATATTAATCGGTATAGTGCGAGAATATCAGTGTATAGAGACAATCACAGTCGGGAGCAATATCTCTAACACAGACTGACGATTAGGTTCTTCCTTAATCTGCTTTAACCACTAATTTAAACCAGATTTTGATTACAACTGTTAGTGGTAATCAATAAATCTGGTTTAAATTATATGATAAATGCTTACAACATGAACTATTTGAATAAGCTGA
The DNA here is from genome assembly GCF_048544385.1 of Mastigoproctus giganteus. Lineage (NCBI taxonomy): Eukaryota > Metazoa > Arthropoda > Arachnida > Uropygi > Thelyphonidae > Mastigoproctus > Mastigoproctus giganteus. The sequence continues at coordinate 62,221,310 of NC_143582.1, forward strand.
TTTTATTCTTCCTATTAAGATTATATTACTGAATTTAGAACTGAACATACCCAGCAGATCCTTTAACTCCTGCAAGGTCCTGCGGCGTCTCAACCTCGCGGCTGAGACACAGCAGATTTCAGTTGCTGTTCCAACACAAACCACAGATGCTTGATGGGATTGATGTCTGGGGAATTTGGAGCCAGGGCAATTCCTGGAAGTCTTCGGTGTATCTCAACAGTTAATAAGACGCTGAGAGAGTCGGAATATAAAATGAACCGCTGGTATTGGCATTTTCTAATGTGATCCAAGTCTAACTCTATAGCTCTGCAGTAAATATACTGCATTCAAGGAGAATCTGCTCTGATATCGTTGGTGTCTGAAAGACAGTAGCAGATCCTGCATGCTTCCTTCCTTCGTGCCAGTTTACACCTGTCTGTGTAAACTGGCACGAAGTCAGAATGCTCAGATCGGTGTGTGAGCTGCAGGTAGACAGACGATGGAGCTGCCAACTTTCCACAGGCAGTTAAGGGGAAAGTCGCATGCTGGAACGTGTGCATGCCAGGGTTCAAGGGTGTGCGAGCAACCTTGTCTAACTAGATCATAAGTTCTCTGAGTAGCTCTTGAACACGAATACCAAGAGGACGATCGGCACTCTTATGGGCTTTGTACAAACTCGTGGCTGAAAAATGGATGGCCATCCCTGCCGGATCTGCTCTTTCTGCCAGACCACGTATCTCATCTCTGTCTGGCAGGATTTTTGTTTTAAAACATATTTTAGAGACATGTGCTTGCATCAAAACTAGAATCTCCTGTCTCGAGATGTTCGATTCGAACCATGCGCAGACGCCATGTCGCAGACCTGCTGAGATTTGTGGTATATCTTGCAGTAAATATACCAATACAGCTTATGAAGGCTGATTAAACTTTAACTTTATGCTGCTGAAACCTCCTGGTGGTTTTAGCCGGTGATTTTAGCGGCTGCTTCCTTTGAAGCATTTTCAATTTGTAAGCGTAGCTTTGCAGCAGTTTTTCAACATTGCGAAGAAGATTTAGTGTGCAGGTAGAGGTACTGTGCTCGTGTGGAGGCGTCACACATTAGATGACGAGGCACTTGCCCCATACGTTGGAGTCACTTCTTAGATGAAGTGGCACTTGGCCCCTACGTAGGGGTCACCTTTTAAATGACGAGGCATTGGGCCAGTGTGGAGGCGTCACCTTGATGACCATGCAGGCCTAGTTTGCTTGTGGTTTGTTTCTGTAAAAGGTCGTGAGTTGCGGATCATTAAATATTGACCAATTAGGACGGCTTTGGATCTTGGTTGCGTAATTCAGTAATAACATCTTCCTTCTGATGGTTAGAGGAGCTTCATAGGCTTCTACATAGACTTTGCACTGGAGATGTTCTGAACGCGCCTAGGGCTATTCTAAGAGCTGAATGTTGAAAAGGGTTCAGGCGAGATAAAGCACTTTTCCTAGCAGAATCGAAGACAGGCGCGCCATAGTCCAATCGAGATCTGATTATGGATAAGTGAAGCAAGGTGTAACGGTCTGCTCCCCAGGTTGTTGCTGATAACGCTCTGAGTTCTTTTTTTTTGACAAGCTGTCCGGAGATGTTCAATGTGTTTTTGATAGTTTAACTTGCTGTCAAAAATTAAGCCAAGCAGACGAATAATATTTGCTATTAGAATGGGATGGTTATCTAATTGGAGTTCAGGATTCATTTTACTTATGGTACAGAAGTGTATGGCAGTCGAGTTCTGGCTGGATAGTCTAACCGTTTTGTGTCATCCAAATCTGGATCCGATTTATTGATATCTGCAATTGTCTCTCAATATAGTTCATGTTTTGAGAATGGCAAGAGATTGTGAGATCGGCATAAAGATATTAGTCCATTGTTTTTGGAATGAGTTCAGTTAAATTATTAATTGTAATTACAAGTAGAGTGGCGCTGAGAACAGACACTTGAGGGATTCCTTCTTCCTGGACAAAGTTTTTGACAGAGTTCCCCGATAACGAACTTGAAAGGATCTTTGTTGTAAGAAATTTTGGATGAAATATGGCAACTTTCCTCTCAGGCCAAGAGAATGTAGATCCTTTAATATGACGAAACGCCATGTCGTGTCAAAGGCTTTCTCAATATAGACAGACAGACCATAACGAGATGCTCCTTTTTTGACGAATGCATTCCTGATGTTTGCTTCAGTTTTTAATCGTAAGGTCTAATATGATGGTCGATTTTTTCTGAATCCAAATTGATTGTTATTGATTAAATTTTGGGACTCAAGATATCAAGTCAGGCGGCGATGAATAATTTTTTCGAGGGTTTTGCTCAGACAGCTGGTAAGTGAAATTGGTCTGTAGTTTTGAGGAACAGAATAGTCTTTAGATTTTGGGGTAGCCAGTAAGTAGGAATGATGCCATGAGCTTGGGAATGTATGTTGAGTGAAGATTCGATTGAAGAAGATCAGCAGTGATGAGTGTGACTTTGGATACAGATTTTTGAGTATTATATAAAATATCCCATCAGGGCCAGCGGCATTGTTCCTTGTGTTGGTAAGAGCATGCTGCAGTTCAACCATGGTGAACAGTTGATTATATGTTAGTGCACATTGTCAGTGAAATTCAGTTTGGATCTTTCGGTTACACCTTTAATTTTTTGAAATGGTTAATCATAAGCAGTTGAGGACAACAGAAAATACAGATCCTAGTGCATTTACGATTTCTGCAGGAGTAGAGAGTTCCTGTCCATTCCAGTTAATTAGTGGGGTAGACGGAGGAATCTTGCCATTTAACAATTTTATCTTATTCCAGATCAGTCTGATGTCTGTATTTTTATTAACAGAGGAAGAGAATTTAATCCAAGATTTTTATTTTTTTCTTGCTTTCCGTCTGATATAACGGGATCTTGCTCTAAGTCGCTTATAATTAATAAAATTGGAAGTGGTTGGATGTTTGTGGAATTGATTCCATGCTTTGTTTTTCTTTTTTTTGCACTGTTCCACTCTTCGTTCCACCAATAATTTAATTTTTTTAATTTTCGCCTTTCCCCGACTTGGTATTGTGGAATGGCAACAATTGCAGCTGTTAGAATTTGGTTTGTTATATGTTCAGTAACATGGTTGATAGAAGAGCACTGTATGATATGGTTGTCGAACGAGACAAGCCTGCTGTATTTTATCCAATCAGCCTTTGAAAACTTCCATTTTACTGGATTATCTCTTGATGAACAGGAAGTTTGAACTTTGCATATTATTGGGAAATGATCGCTGTTGTGAGGGTCGTTAAAAGTTACTCACTGGACACTTGGATAGAGCACTGGAGAGCAAATGGAAAGGTCTATTGCGGAGGTTGATCCGGTAGGAAAATGAACATAGGTAGGAGAGCCAGTATTCAACAATGTTAAATCCTGTATCTATTAACGTTTCAACAAGCTTTCCACGCTTGTCTAAGCTGGAAGAACCCCATAATGGATGGTGAGCATTAAAGTCACCTAGTAGATAGAAGGGAACTGGTAGTTGCAACACAAGATCTTCGACTTCCTGAATAGAATATGGACGATGAGGTGGAAGATAAATTGAGACCAATGTAACGGTGATTCCAATTACTATGCGTGCGGCAACAGCTTCTAAAGAGGTTTGCAATGGAATGCATCTGGAAGGAACTCTTGAGTCCAACAGGATGGCTACTCCTCCATGAGCACTATTAGTGTCAGATCTATCTTGCGTGTAGATAGTGTAATTTTTGACTGTAGTGGAAACTTGGAGTGCCAAGTTGGTTTCCTGTAGGCACATAGCTACAGGATTGAAGCAGTGAATTAGTTCATTGATATCATCGATGTTGCTGCGAAAACCTCTACAATTCCATTGAATGATGTGTTCCATTATTTGGTTTTGTTCGTGGAAGATGCATCTGACTGCTTTTTATAAGTTGATTGTTTATGACGGTCCGGTTTTGGTTTTCTTTTCGGGGAGAAGTGGGACGTCCCGATTCATTGCTATCGTCCATATCTTCTGCGTGTATTTCTTCTCGACCGATACTATCGGTTGAGAGGAACTGCTTGTTAGGCATGATTCTTTCGTCTCAACAGGATACGATCTTTGCAAATTTTCTGCTACCTGAAAATGCGGAGTCTCTGGGATGTAATTGTGAGTGGCGCATTATTGCTTTGGTCTACTGAATTTGGTTTAGATGGATGCTGGCCCGAGAGTACTGATCGAGCCCAGTCTGGTATTGATATTTTTGGAGAGATGGATACTTCTGTCTGACGTGCCACTGATTCGTGTCTGTGAATGGTGGAAGCATAAGCGCATTTTGGTATTAACTTAAGTTGACCTGTTTTTTTCGCTTCTTAATAAGACACTATTTTCAATTTTATATATATTTTTTCCTACCTTCCACAGTTCAATCTTTGGAGTAAGCTGGATGCTTACCACTACAATTAGGGCACTGTGGTGTTGAAGCTTTGCATTCAGCTTGCGTGTGATTTTTGCAGCCGCAGCTCGGACATATAGCGTCTCCACGGCATGCTGTCTGAGAATGGCCGAACTTTTGGCATTTATAACATCTGAGCGGATTTTGACTATATGGCCTAACGCGGCAGTTCAAGTAACCTACTTTGACGGAACCTGGGAGATTTGGCGTACTAAAGGTTAAGATTATATTTCGCGTAGGAGTTAAGTTGCCGTCTTTTCTGATCATGATTCGTTTTGCATGAGACACATTGTTCTTTTAGCTCCTGGACTATTTCTTCCTCAGAAACGTTTAGAAGATCCCATTCGGAGATCACTCCCTTGGAAGAATTCAATGTTGTGTGGGGTGACCTGAATCAGTATTCCACTTAAAGTTAGTTGTAATAGTAACTCAATGTCTTTAGTGAGATGTCTATCAGTAAATCTGATTAGAGACGTTTGACCATTTTTGGTGAACCTGCAACATTTTCTAGGCATCTCTGGATGATAAAAGGGGAGAGCTTGCTCACAGTTTGGGATGACAAAGAATGTACTATAAGGAAAGCTGGAGATTCCTGCTTCTTAGTGTCCTTTTTTAAGTCGCTTTGAAAGAGAGAAATCATGGTCGGTGTCATTGTCAATGTTGAGAGCTCTTGGGCTCTAAGCGTGGAAATACGTCAGTTTCCATTTCTGCTCCTTTTATCCCCGAGGGATGGATTTTCCCCCCCGATTACCGGCCCCGCCACGTGGAGGCATGAGCGGTGCCACCAGTGACTAAGCGTATATTGAAGTTAGTAGATTGGTTAGTATTTGATATGAAGACTAAGAAAAGAAAGGTGGATTCCCTTTCTGGGTTTTTATTTCTGACTTTGCAAGCAAAGAACCACTTGATGTGAACAAAAGAGGAGAAAAATCACACGAGAAAAGAAATAAAACTATGTTGTTTTTAAAGAGCACTCTATAAATCGTACAGAGAAAAACGCTTGGGACTCGGGGCCAGAAGATGAAAGAAGATACTTGTTAATGTTAAGTGCAATCGGTAAATCGAAACTTTCAGAAAATATACGAAGGGAGGTTTGTCTGATCCCATTTACTCTGCCATTGCTGTAGAGTGAACATAATTCTTTGTAACAAACGTGTAAAACGATTGTAAAATATTAAACCACTGTAACATTGAAATAACAAACGTTGGAAAAGGTTCTAAAGAAGTTTCAGTGAACTTCCGCTATGCGTGCTCGGCACACTTTTTTTTTTTAATCAAACCTCCAAACACGAGGGGCACCAGAACCCACAGTACTAAGTACCGTCCATGAGCGGAAGGTTGATAAGATCAAATAAGATACGTGCTGACATTAGACTAACTTTTATAGATTGTAACTTTCAGAAAATACGCATGAAGGAAGAAAGTGGAAGTTGAATGAATAATTGAGGAAAAAGAAAAGTTCGTTCTGTGAGTTCGAAGTAGGACAGAAAAGGATGCTGATTGGTTGCTGCACGTGTTCGGACTGCTCTGGAAGAGAACAGGAATTAAAGAAGCCAATTTAGAAGAATGTCCACGCAACTATCCATTATAAATGGCATACAGCAAAACCAGAACGTCTATGAAACAGGATGGAGAGAGACTGTTAGAGATGAGTCATTGATTAACCTAACTGCCTTCTTTTGAATTGAATATAGAAGGCCGAAAAATTTTGGGGCACTGCCCCAGATGTGTGAACAATATTCCATGGTAGGGAGCATTTGATTTGTACAAAGTAAATAGCTGTTTGGAAGAAAAGTAACGCCGAGGGCGAAAGAGAAACCCCAGTTATTTTTTGATGCAGAGAAAGCAATATTTGTAATGTGCTTATGCCAAGAAATTGAAAGTCGGAGTAACCCCAATAGAGAGACTGGATCTTGCATAGAAATCAAAATGTCATAGAAGATAAGCACAGGGACAGAAGAATTCTTTTTGTGAGATTTAAAACAGGAATGAGTTTTAGACTTATTAAAATTAACTAAGTTATGACTGCCCCACTGGAGAATTACTTGACCATCAGTATTTAAGGGAATGGTAGTAGATATTCGAGAAGTTGAAGCTGTCTGTGCAGAGCAAGGTTTCTCAAGCTGGAAAGTGGAATCCAAAATACTATCATCAGCAAAACTATGAATATGATTTTCAATGGAAAAATGTCACTATTATACAAGAGGAAAAGAGGGATAAAACTGAACCTTGGGGAACGTCACCATTAGTGAAGTTAGAAGACAGAGCCTTCTACCATCACCTGCAGTAAACGAACGATCATAGAGAAAACTGGATACCAGACAACAAAAAAAAGAAGTCGGAAAACCATAAGATGGAAGCTTATTTAGAAGAAGACATTAATGCCAGACATGGTCAGAACCATTAGAAATATTAAGAGCAACTGCTTCAGTTCCAAACATTTCCATTGAATTTGTCCATAGATGGGTAACATAAGCCAGAATATCACCAGTAAATTAACACCAACGGAATCCATACCGGTGATCATTGATCAGATGGAAGGTTCCAAGATAGTTTTAAGAGTAGTCTGTTAATGGATTTCGCATTTACTTTACAAATGAGTAGAAGTATAATGGGACGAGGGATTTGTTACCATTTTTGGGAACTGAATGGATTTAAGAATCATCAATACACGAGTTTGAAGAAAGGTAGGAGACCAGCAGGTCATATTTATCTTTGGCCGAAGTGGTAATATAATCATCTGGTTTTGACAGAGGTGGGAATAGAGATAGCCAAAATTTACAGCCAACAGATTGCGCCAGAGACAAGAACGCTCGACTACCATTTGGAAAAGAAACAAGTTTCTACTCTTAGCATGTTGGAAATCTAGTTTGGGCTGATTAATAACTGCTACACAATGGTTGCGAGCTTTATTATCGTAGGCAGAAAATGAACCAGGCAATTTGGATACAAGTCAATTGAGATATGTAACATTCTTATACAACATTAGCACATTTATTGGAAAACCAAGGTTTAGATGAAGGACCAGATTTTAAGGAGGAGTGGAATAACGGATTTCATCCCTACAAAAATAATTTCATTGACGATCTGAGCAAACGTCGACATCAGAAGATTTGAAACATGTTAATAAGGCATGTCAAAATATGTTAATAAACAAGTGTATACTTGTGTATGTGTAAGTATGACACGTGTGCTGGTTAGTTGACTACATGTAGAGCATGCAGTTCTGTCAGGCATCCCATTTCACTGCTGTGAAAGCAACCTATCAGGAGAGCACCCTGGCCTTGCTGAGGTCATGCCCACTGATCTAAGGTATAGAGTGGATCTGAGGACACTGGCTTCATTTTGCTCGGCCAGTGTGGGATTTTAAATAGAGGAGTACTGTAAGCTTTGTCTACAGTGCGATCTCCTTTCCCTCCCACACGGGCTCTTGGCCGTATGACTAACTCCCTTCAATAACTGTATCTCCCATCCAAACCTTTTTCCTGGTGAACCCTACGACCCCAAGTCGATCTGTTCTCCACGGTTCCACCTGTGAAGGATGGGCCCTCCAAAGGAGCGCCACTATCTGTCCTTACACAGTATTGCAGAGTTATGGGAACACCTGTGCCGCTCGGCAGTAAAGTATAAGTAAACAAGTACACTTACTTGGCAGTATAAGCAAACGTCGTGAAAAACAATCGCAAAGAGACTTAAATTCAGATTGTGAAAGTGTCAGTAGTCAAACGTATCTAAACAGTTGACTAGCAAATAGCGTTCAATTTAGGAAATCGGTTTCATTTTGGCTTTAATTGTGCTGCTGGTATAGCATAATTTCGAACGCATCCCAAAATTACATTTTTTTCAATATTAAATAACCATCCTGAAAAAGACTCGTGCATAAAGCAAACGCTATTATGCAACCCAAAATTACTCTACAATAGCTGGATAATATAATTTTATATTTGGCCATTGTTAAATGCAGTGGCAGACAAAAAACTGCATCACCTTAAAAAAAAAAGTAACATTTGTATTGAACGTATAAGATATTGTTTGATTACAGTAATTTTGTTTGTCGCAGAGCAAAAGTATTGCGTCAGACAGTGCTTCTATTGCATCAGACATTAATTGCAAGGTATTGCATCAGCAGTTTTATAAATACGGCGTTGGAAGGGTATACACGCTCATTAGTATACTGTTTGGCGGAGGTGTAGGCATGGCTCTATGTATAAGAAATTTTCTCCTTACTATTTTCTTAATCTATTTTTAATTTTAGTTTTCTATCGATTATTACTATTTTGTATCTCTGTTCTCACCAATATTCAGATGATGTGTGACCTGTGGGTGAGAAGTCTGTATATAAATAAGCCTCAGAATTGGAAACTAAGGATAGTAATATTTTTTTAATTATTAAATTGTGAATTAAAACCAGTTTCTAACTAAATGATGATTTATCTGCAAACTGCAAAAGGCATATGCTTGTGAGACGCTACTGCTTCCGACAATCTAGCCATAAAGCCTAAAAACAAAGGAAAATGCAGAAGAACAATAATAAAATTAAAAAAGGTATTAAGGCAAGGAAACTAGCAGGAAAAAAAGCAAAGTCTATCCTATTTCAAAGGAAAAGAAAAATCACGAAAGGAAAGTTGGTGTAGCATAGTAACTTCCTATACCGATTGTTATATTTCAAATATAACAATCGGTATAGGAAAGAGACTATAATCAATAACGACTTAAGTATTTCACCATCGTAGAATATGCCAGTGTGATCTGTTATCCCTTAAGTGTAGGGAATCCTTCTTTCACTAGGCCTACCTTTGAGAAACATACATTTGGACTCTATCGAAATTTCCTACTTAATTTTTCGTGTGTTCCTGAACAACGTTGAGGATACTTTGTTTGCAGATGATGCCCGAGATCTGCCTCCACAAATATCAACACATCATCGGTATATGCGATTGCTTCTGTTGTACTAGACAAGTTTACTCTCTTCCAGCAACTTGCATCTCTTTTTTTTTTTCAATTTAGTCAACTCCTGGTTCTACCAATAGGTGATTCGTGATGTTTAATTCTTCTCATTAAAAACTCTAGAAGCTTCAATATTTTTTGAAGAATTTCTTTTGTGCTTCATATCACGCCATTCCTCTTGAGTCGTTTTATCCATTTCTTCAATAACTTTCCAAATCAGACTTTTCCCGATTCATGATTTTTAACGAATACCTAGTTATGACCTCTCGTACATTATCACACGCTTATTACAAATCATATGTAATCGAAATGTGATTGTTGGTAATCCAGAGATCTAACTTACCAGTTCATATCACAATCTCATTGAATTACTAAACAAGGCGAAATCATACGGGATTCTACTGAACTTAAACATGAAGTCGATACAGTCTGGATTATTTAAAATAATTAGATCCTTTTCAAAGATGAACTCTTCCTGTTCCTGGTCCAATTCATTAATATCCTCCAATGGGTATTGATTGAGTGTAAGGACCCATCCTTACAATAATTTAATAAAGTTTTGTTAAATATTGGGAGAATTTAATTGTAGTGTAAATAGTTAGTTTTCAGCTCAAATATCATGGGTTAGGAAACACTGGAATTCGAAGGTTATTCCAGACACTCCCAGTTAGGTATATCTCGGTTGTAAATGATTCCTTAAGCGAGTCAGTAAAAGTAATAGACAGAAACAAATCCCACTTAAGACAGGAGCATATACTCTATAGAAAGGGCACTGAGTGCGGGAGTGGCCCTCTTAAAAATTTCACGGTATGACTACTAGCAGGTGTGGACGACGTAGTAATGGATGTGAGTGTGAGGTCACAAAGAAGGCCTGAAACTTTCTTAGTTGACCGGAACTTACGTTTTACCTCCTAGAATGATCCCGAAATAAAGGATGAAAAAACACGCCCACGGAAATGAAAGGAGACGAATAAGAATCACGAAGGAAAGGATGTGGAAGTCAACGATTGGCCAGGAAGAGGCGCCTCAGTAGCCAGGTGGGAAGGAGCAGCAGTGCGTAGCACACGCTTCTTGATTAGACCGGGGTTCGAGCCTGTCACCACCAAATACGGAGGATGCGGAAAGGCCAGGGAATGACCACCGCATATCCCGGAGCAATATGGCCTTAGTTGCTAATGCTCCTAAAAAAAAAAAAAAAAAAACACAAAAAAAAAAAAAACGCCAGGAAGAAAGCGGAGGGATTTTTGAGAGAACGTAGAGAAGGGTCTGAAAAAATTGATACTGGGCAGATTGGAGAAGTTTTGTTTTGGGGTGATTCGGAAAGAGTCGTGGTCTAGTTTGGGTGGTGGCTGCAGTCCTGGGGTAGATGGAAGTTGTAGCGGGAGAATGTGATAAGAACTCTAGGTAAGACTAGAGTAGGAAGGAATGTTCACTTGTAGATATTGAAACAGTATGGAGGGAGAAACACACTCAGAGAATTCTAGAGGTAAAGTTTAATCAAATGAGCTGTCGAGCGACTGGCCTACTCGGAAACCACCTCAGTCCACGAAAAAAAAAAATGCAGACTAAGAAAGACTATAGGATCCTGAATTAAATCCAGCCGCGTAGTACCCGGTAGGGAAACATCAGAAAGATTACCGTGATCCTCGGATGGGCGACCTTCCGTATTCCAGTCCTCGCAGAAGGCAGATACGAAAGAAAATCGAGCAAGGAGAAAAGCCCAGAAAATCACGTAAGTGTTAGGAAGTTTCCTGAGAATAAATGAACCTAAATTAGTAAGGGCAGGACTATAGGAGAATGCTATATAGTTAGGGAAGGATGTCTAAGTGATAAATATATATAAGTGTACTGTACTAATGTAATACATAAAGAAAGATAATCAGACTAGAGGGTAGCATAGGAGTAATGTAATTAAGGTGTCAGTAGTCTATAATTGGAAGTGAAGTTCTGTATTAATGTTTGATAGAAAGAAATGACCTATTAAGTAATTAAGAATTGTTAACGATTGGGTAAAGGTTTCCTAACTAGTGTAAAGTTAAAAGTTGAATTTTTGTGAATGTTGATTTAAGGTGAATATATCTGATTGGAGTAGGAATTGATTAAACAGGCAGGCTATTAAGGAGTTGTGGATTAATTTATTGGAAGAGTACTATTTAATTTGATTGATTAATGTTGACTGTTAACCTGGCTATAAGGAAATGTTTGATTGAATAAATGTACTTTCCTTACAATTTTGGAAAAACGAACTCTTAATGAATTTGTTAGCCAGCTCATTGGCTGATAGTTGGTTGTTCATTTATACGGACTGTTTGGGAGTAGAGAGAGAGGGATTGTGTGAGGTGAATACCATGACCTATCGAAGCCTATGTAGAACATGAAGAGACACAATGTTATAATATAAGATTATGTATTAGAAATGGATAATTGTTGGTGAAATGACTGATTTGATATCACGATATATACACATTTAAACGTTAGTATGATAACAAGTCTCCAACTAAATATTGTATTCAGATAAATGTTATTGCAAGTCTTCTTATATATGATATGTCAATAAACAATGTTATATTCTACATTCATGTGTGTGTGTCTGTCATTCCGAAACTCAGCCAGTCCAGTGGAAGAATACCTATTATAATTGAGGTCCCCTTGAGTCTGGGATTTTCTGAAATCAATCAAGTCAGGTGTTAAAGTGGGAGGGGTTTATAAGGGGATAAATATATACATAATTAATACAAAAAAAGAAGATACATAAAAAACAACTTTTACCCCACCCCCACATGAGCATTTGCATCCATTCCAATCAACAGTCATTACGATTTCAACTTATCACAAACCTTATCCAGATAATTTATGCATCCAGCAATTTCCTCACTACACTGATATACGCTGGCTAAAATGAAGTCAGGAATGGACAATCAGGAATGTACAAAGGCTAGACTAGATCCCGATGCCGAGTTATCTTGTTCCTCATTTTTATTTCTGAGGTTCAGATTGTTGCCGTCGGCATTGGGAGGTGGAAGGGCATCGTTTGATTCATTACCACGAGATAGAAGGGTGCTTCTTCAGTGCAGTCATGTTGATGCTCGTGAAATCCTAAATTCCAGTCTTTTTTGAGACATTTCTTGTACTTTCCTTTGCAACTTTCCATTTCCTCTATTTTAATGAGCAGCGAGTTCCATTCTTCGCGAATAATTTCTTTCAAGGGTTCAACAGGCCGGATGTTTCCTATTAAAACGGAATTCGTTCAGGGAATCAACTTTTCGATTCAGCGGGCAATTTGAACAAATAAAGCTTATTTCTTCATTTTCGATTATTTTTGAAGTTTTTATGAACATGTAAAGTCCGCAGCCATTACGTAATGTTTTCCTTCGTATAGATTTACAAAAACAGTCTTTTAGAATCGTGTGGCACAAATCTAGAAAGCGGTGCAATAATCGAAAATAACTCGTTTTAACTTCCTTGAAGTTACCTACGGAAGGCCCACAAGGAAAACTGTGATGGTACCAACTGATACCCACCAGGCACTTTACGGAAGGGTCAGTGAAACATTACAGTAAATTCCTTCAAGCCGATAACAATGGGGCTTTCCAAAATGGTGTCGCAGCAAGAAGGGGGAGTAAGTTTCCTTAAGGTTACTGTTGGTGGTCACTCTGGCTAATAATATCGATCGGGTAGCCGTTAAGGTTCGAAGTTATTGCATGGGAGAATTGCTTACCGCAAGCAAACAAAATGTTGAATCGTTCTATAGACCTTTCCTTTGAAGACCAGAGGTTAAGAAAAAGTGTCCAAATAAGGGAAATCCTCTAACTTCTTAGAGACATAATCTAAAGTAAAATAATTATATTTTAATTTGAGCAGCACAAAACAACTGATGCATTTGTCATTTTCGTGCAAGCATCTCAACATACGAGTAAAGCACTGAATACTGAATCCTCTTTGCCAAAAACGTACAAGCGAGAACAGCAACAATTCAATCAGCATCCCACCTGATGCTCCTTCAGCTACTTATGGAATGATGAAACCAAAAACTGTCGAAGTTTCTACAAAAAAAAAAAACCAAAAACCTCTTCGTGAAATACTGTAAGAAGGGCAGTAGAAAATACTTCACCCCCATAAGTGTGCTTGAACTTACACACGAATAATGACACCACAGGATGAATATACTTTTATCCTACAGACAAAAAAACAAAACCAACAGAAGTACATTAACCATAAAAGTCAGTCAAACGCAATTAAAACAAAGTACAGCAGACGATGAAGTTAGTGCAACGCCTCATTTTAATTCATAGTAAATCCGTAGCTACTGGTCCACCGATGAGCAGCCAAAAAGCTTCGAAACGGGGTGTCTCAATGGTGGTGGTATCTGTCGGGAAAAGTAACAAGTCTTCTCAAATGGGGAAGCGTTGCTTATCGAAGTAAGGCCATAACAGGCAACTACTAGTGAATGTGTTCACAATATAACAAAAACAATACCATTTCACCTACTTCGGTGATTTACTACGAACTAAAAATGTTTCATACCAAATTGTCCGTCCAGTAAAATTTCTCATGGTCCGAGGCTTTCTGCCCTTTTTGGCAACAGTAATATAGCTGTATAGGCCTGCGTAGCAACTCCAATTGAAAAATCTACTAATATCAATGCACACCTACAGCAATGTTCTGACACCTCACGTTTCTCCGGAGGTTCAAAATCATACACTGCATAGGCGAGAGAGCACCCGCTGGTGGAGAAATGGCAATACTCAAAAGCTACTATACCCTCCAGAAATTGTTGTAGTCAGTATTGTCAACTAATACAAGGGTCATTGACCCTGGCATTAGTTTACATTGCACCATCGTATCCTTGCTCCCGAACAGAGATTACTGGTCTTATCGCACAAGTCCACCTCCGTTCTGTGCAGCTGATGATTTCAATGACTTCCATTTGTGGGAATGTCCTACCATACAAGAGGACACTTAATTAGAGGCGTTCCGCTATTATCGCGCTGTTAAATATGAGCGCTCCAAACTATATCCACTTAACAGGCTGTAACTCCTCAATAGACAAGCGTGGAATGATCAGTACTGCATGACTTTTACTACAGAGTTAACTTTCATATCACCTGTTCCATTCAGACCATTATCATATCTTTATTAGCAATTACTCTGGCTTCTAATCTCTCTTGGCAGAAGCATATCACAAGTATCCCTTCCTCTGCATCTAAATCAACTGTTTTCTTTCGCTCTCGGGTTTACTTTTATTCTAAACAGCTACTCACCCTATACAAATCTCAAATCCCCCTGCCATGGAATACTGTTCCTTCACATGGGGTTGTGTCCCCATAACTTCTCTCAGGCTTCTAGGCTCCACTCAAGAGTGGCAGTTAGATTGATTAATGACCCATATATTAAAAGTTACTCCATTCTTCGTCTCGTAGACGTTCTGCTTTTGCTGTGCCTTTTCTATAGATATTTCCAAGGGCACGATTCTTCTGAATTGTGCTTCTATAATTCAGCCTTTTTCTTCCAAAATCAATCCGAACACATTCCACAGTCAACTTCCATTCACTGTCCTACTTCAAACTCACAGAACCAACTTCTCTTCACACGGGTTTCCTGAAAATTAAAACCTACAGAAATTAAAGTCTACAACTACCTTCTTTTATCTCCTCAACCTTCAACAATACTCAGCACTAAGGTTGAATACCGTCAGTGTTTGAGATTTTCATAAAAAAATTAACCTATCCATGAAGAAAGTACTACTCGGAATTTTAAGATGGCAGCGTGGTATCACTTGGAGAGGTTCTACAAACTTGGAAGCTTTTAGAACTTCTCCAATATCAAAGCGTTTATGTCGATGGACCTCTGTAATTAATAATCAATCAAATTATGGAATTTGATTATATGATTATTATCCATATATTACAAAGCCTCTTAAAACTTAAGATACTCGAATATGCCAATTTCAATAGACAGTAACAAAACAGTAGGGCGCTGTCCAAAGTTGGGCAACTAGTGCGCATCTTTTGCGACGCGACAGATGCATTACTTAACCACGCTAACAAATAATACGGTAAGAAGATAACGCCATAAGGATAAGGACGGATTTATATATCTTAGAAGAAACAGGAGTGTTTACGGTGGTGATCCCTCTGAGGCGGTACAGGGTGAGTGATGGATTGGCCGTCCATCTGAACCTGTTCACTTTTCTCAGATGGAAAACCGTTGTTGTATGGAAGGGAAAAAAACAAAAAGAACGAGTCCAATTTTTGAATAGATTCTGAAATCTTATTTTCAAATCAGATGTGGGTAATATTTTAATGTTCCTGTCTTACTTTTCTTGAGCAGATTAAATTCATTATTAAAAAATAATGGGCCTAATTTGAGCGGGACGTGCAACGAAGAATAAACATACCACAGTAACAAAAGTATTAGGAAGTGTTGAAAAACAGTTTTAATGGACAAATTAAAATAGTTAGATTTATCACTGGTGTCAGTCACTGACTGAATTGATTCGTAGGGTTACATTTTCAACTGAAAAGGATTTGATCTGGCGTTTCAGCACATGGGACAGGTTATCAACGATATTCAGGTCTGCATTGCATCGCTCAAGAACATTTTTGAAGTGAGAAAAAAAGTGGCCATTCAATTCCACCTTGTACTTTAATATAGCTTTCACCTCAGCCACTTCGGTGCTAATTTATTCTCATCTTCAACAACACGCTTTCCCAACGTAAACTTCGTGAGGAACAGTCTAATTTTAGGTAGTAAAAGAAGTATGCCCTTTGATCAAGCTACTAGCAAGAAAGAGTTAGCTCGCCTTCTCCCTCAGACACTTCAATCGTCTTCGCTTTGTAGTCCGCACCTTTCTAGACTGATCAATATCCATATGGATATTGATCAACAGGCTGACAAATCGGATTGCTTTTTTGAACACGCTTTGGAACAGGGATTGGCAACCTTTTTTACTTGTCATTTTTGTTCATTACAACACAAAAATCTTCACGACTGCAACTTGGATAGATGTATCGAAATAATTAAAGAAATGCTCCATCCTGGTGCTATTCTGATTCAAGAATATAAAATAATCAAATGACAAATTATTCTACTAGGCAGACATAATCAAGCGGTCAAGCACGAGGATAGGGTGTTGATTACGGGCGTTTGAGCTTACTGGTCCTGCTCTAAGTTACTGCTGAAAGATGGCTGGCTACTGAAACTTTTTTCATTATTAAATTTTTAAAAGAAGCGGGCCAATACCCTTCTTCCCACTTGCAAAAGTTTGCACACACAGATGCTTGTTTTTAGTGCATGTTAAAATATATCTAGTTGTATGATCGTACCATACTTCCACTCTTTTAATCAAGAATTGGAGTGCTAACAAAGATGGATCCTCTTTCATCCTGATTCAGCGTTTCATTAAAAGTAATTACCTTCAATGATGCGAGAAACTTTGATTTTTTCCTTCATTGGCTGAGTTAGTCGATTCTGAACGAAAAAGCAAGGCATTTTCTCTTTGAAGCTGTAGTTTTCAGCAAAACAGTCAAACGAACGAGAAAACAATTTATGAACATAATACAAGTGATTGATGACATTCTGTTTTGTAAAAAAAAAGATCTAGAACACTGTAGCCTGCGGAAAACAACCTTTTAATTCAGTTAAAACGTAACGTCAATAAATTAAAATACCGTATTTTAACTGATACAAGAATAATTCAATTGGACCAAACGCGTATGAGAAGGTTTTTCATTTCCTTGAGTGGTTCAGAATGATAATAAATTGTTTTATTAAATAAATGACATTTGGAAATAAAAACGACCATTTTCATAAAATACTGTTACAATCAACAGCATTTCCCGATTCTATAAAACTAATCACAAACAGCAAAAGGAAGCTTATTGAGGAAGTTTAAGGACATGGAGGGAAGCAAACCGTGCTGGTGAATATAATGAGGTATCAAATGTCATGGACATAATCTTATAACCACCATGAGTGCTATCTGTTAAGACAATGGCGGTTATTCTTAGCATAACAAAGAACACAACATTCAGACATTCTCCCACATATTCCCCTCAAGAAATTCATTTTCTAGCCTCGAGATGGGTCGCGGAGAACTTCGTACTCGTAATAAGGAACGAGGATAAACTCTCAGTAAAGAGAATCAGTGAGAGGTAGACAAACAAGCTACGCTGAAGAAAGTAATGAACTGTCAACAGTAGTGTGGTAATCTCATGATATGCTTGAGTGTTACTTGATGGGGAGGGGATTCTTGGAGAATACAATAGCGTGATTCTTCGCTACGTTTCCTTGAGGAATTTACTCTTCAGGATTTTGCAGTAGCTGAGGCAAGAAGATCATTAAAAGCCACCGTGTTATAGAATTTGCATCAGAAAACAAATTTCAAGATGTAAGGAAATTCGATAAAGATCAGCGAGTTTCACACTGTCTGCTGACAATGAGCAATTGTCTTCAAAAGGCGATGACTGCAATTATTAAAGCCGATCTCATTTAATAAGCTCTTTTGTTGGTCTTTCCTAATCATAATGGGGATTCATAATGTTAATTGCAACCACGTGTCAAAGGTTAATGCTTCACTATTAAGATTGCTTTTTATACAGATTCAGCGAAATTTAATTCCGATTAACAGAAAGGAATCATTTGTCCTCCATAACACACGCAGTGGGTTTCTGCTTTTTTTTACTCCCCAGCAGGCCACCACATACAATCAGACGTTAACTAGACAGGAAGTGCAATAATTTCACTGTATTAGGCAGTCGCGCAGGCTTGCGCGACTGCCTAACACAAAAAAAAAAACCAACATATATTACTCAATATTTTCAGTCGAAGTCGAACTTAAATCTGAGGAATTTAAGTAGTCAAACTGCTGCAAATTAAGTGATAAGTAAATCAGGATCGTTGGTCAATAAGGTTATTGAGACTAAAGGGGGGAAGGCACCCCAGTAAGGGGTATATATCAGTTATGATTAAAGGCTGCAAGTGAGTTGTTGGGAGGCAATCAAACTGTTGGGAATGTTCTGTCGGACTCCAGGAAGATCCCTTGGATGGGAGAAGGGCTAATGTCTCCCTAGTCCACAAAGGTTATGCCAAAGATAGTTTATTACCTATAAGCCTGCGAGTTTGACTTCGGTAATAGGGAAGACCGTTGAGTCTGTGGTTACGAATGTGATTCAGGACAATCTCGACAAGAATGGTATCTTGAATATATTGTATGATGGTTTTTCATTAAAGTTCATGCTGATCAATCTGATAAAAGAATTTGGAGTTATTAAGCAGTTGGATGCAAGTAATGATTTTGATATAATACACCTATATTTCAATAAAGCTTTCAGCAGGGTCCCTTACGAAAGGCTATTATTTAAACTGGAGTTACTATATAGAGTTCCCATAAATAGATCTTCGGGGTAAATCAGTAAAAGTGAGATTCCTCTGGGGATGGACTTTTCCGGAATACTCACCAAAATTGCTCCCCATTCTATAACGAATACACTGAAAGAGGTCGTATATGAATGGGACATAATGAATGACAGAAGAAGAAAATGTCCATGGAATTGGGGAACCAAAAATTTATACAAAGAAAAACAAAAATTAAGAATGTTAATTCGCACTCGTAATTTAGCACGTTCAATCTATTAAGTACTTTCAAAGCTCGTTGTGTGGACTGTCAAATGACTGCTTATGAACAAACCACATTTAAAAATAACTGTATATCCCGAATAACAAAGTACTACAAGTCCCAAAATTTTCGACATTTCCGGACTGAATTCCGATGAAAAACAGTTCCGATAACTGTGAATCCACCATACAGACATTCACGCAAAATCAGCACCTTGCCTCAATTGTAAAGATGATCATCTACCCCACTCCAAATACTGTGAACATTGAAATAGTATAGACGATTCTTAAGCATAAAACAGAAAATAAAGTTATAAAAAGAAAACAAGAAACATTTTCATAATCTCGCAAACCACTAACACAATCCATCCTAACTAAGAAAGAGCAAAGAAGAGCCATTCGGACGTCTCTATTAACATATCACTTATCGAATGGACTAAGCCTTACTTCCAACACTCTTCAAAACAAAATAAATTAACGAAGCAAAACTATCCTAGATTTAAATTTACTGATCATAACATGTATTCCCTCAGATAAGTATAGCTCAAAAGACCCAGCCCGTTGCCAAAACAATGCAATATGAGACTGCAAGCATGGATATCACTGTCAATCAAGAGGGATTGGTCTCAATTATGAGCAGAAGATGAACGAGACAACTAGTGAAAACCAGCCCTAAAAAAGAGATCAAAAATGATTGCCATAAGCAGTCTGGGCCCTGGTAAACCAATTGATCCTCATCTGGAATAACCAATTACGCAACCCATCATTCAATGGAAATGTAGAAGCATAAGAAGCAACAGATTATATTCATGACGAATCAAGCAGTATAATTCCATAGTCATTCTCTTCAAGAAACTTTTACTCCACCAGCATTTTTTTTTCCTGGCTGGCTTGCAGGGATCTCGGATAATTATGATCCGACTGTATAGACCTTAGAGGTTGACCCAACCCAGATTTCTCTGTACGCTGAGGCAATATAGAACCAGCACGCTGTTTCGGGTAGAAAATTTAGCGCGTGTTAAATCGGCGTAATATTTAAATTAAGAACTGGAAATTAGTGATATTTATCACTAATATTTCCAGTACGATATGATTTGTGGAAAGATAACGTTGATTATCTTATAAAGATTCGACAGCTGTATTCAAGGCAGTGTTACTTAGCAGGTCAAGCAAAGCCAACAATATTCAGAAATTAATTTTCTTCTCAGTACGATTCGTATAACTTGAGCAATTCAACGCTCCATAGGAAGGAAGATCTGCTATTAATTATTCAACATTCACACGGAATGCAGTGCTGCACACTTGCACAGCAAGAAGACACAACGTAGGCACGCTATTGATTTAAGGAAGCTCGCCATGAAATATTGTCTGGGAAGCGGAGTGAATCCAACCTTGACTTCACCTACAATTTTATGCATCTTCTTCAGCACTGATTTCCCCACACCTGCTAATTTTAGATGTAGAGTTGCTCCTTCCAGAGTAATGAAGCAAAACAAAGTTCACTCTAAACTTCCGATATATTCGTAAAGCGGAAGCGTTAAAGCGAAGAATTAATCTCGTAGCTAAACGTGGATGCACCTGCCAGACCGGTGGTGATGGTACAAGGTAGAAGAATTTTATTCACGCAAACTACTCCAAGCATTCCCATTTGCTTCATTAAGTAAGACTGACAGATGTTGGCTAGAAACCCGTGTTTAAGTTGGTATCCCGTCCATTAATAGCTAAATATGCAGAACAAATATGTTAATATCCTCACGAACCGTAAATAATAATTATATCTGATGTCTCTGCTGCGATGGATTTGCTTTTCAGTAGAATGGTTCGCGTATGATGCGTTACTTTGGCTGAAGTGTGGCACGCAAAACTGGAAGTGCTAATCAAGAATTTACACGGATATTATAATAAGGAGAGCTATCGCAGCTTGCGGTGATTATTTAAGTGTATGCGGTGATGAAGCCTTTCGTGGTTTAAGAACTTGGCCACTGGAATCGTTGAGTAGCAAATTTAAGACAAGATGTACGCATTTGCGATAATGCCTAATTAGTTTCTAAAGTGAATACAATGAGTGTAATAGGCACTGCCAATAGTTACTTCCAAAAGAGATCGTGCAATTGGCCGCCTAAACAGAGTTCACAGACTGGTATGTTGTGTTAAGACAACGGCAGAGAATCCGCTCTAATACAAAGTGCTGAAAGCAGACTACTGCCACGCATAATACCCATATAATTGTAGGACACACACAATTCTATTTGAAATAAACTGATAAGATGGGCCTACGATTTTGAGGTCTGATTAATTACGTGGCCTTTAATAATTCGTGCATGCTGAATTCAAAAATTATATATCTTTTTCCACCACATGCGGATTTTTGAGGAGGAACATCACACTATATTATATTCCATTCGTATTAGAATAAGGTTGGGAACCACTAGTTAGTTTTTTTCCCCCCAAATATGAGCGCGAACAAAACTCCGAAGTGTTGAGAATGCACGCACGAGATTGTGTTAGTATACAGGTGAACAGCAGATCCCATGGCAGTGTCTTTGGCACATCGTAACTGCGAGATTTTGAAGCCAATCTTAGCAACTAACTTGTCAGTGGCCACTAGTTTGTGAATATGAAACTTGTGGAAGGATTTCTTAGGTGCAAGATGGTTGCGAACACTTCCAAAACTATCCATAAAATAATACGTACACAAAATAAAAAACAGGGAGTCTACAAACCGCCTTAAAAAAACTAAAATGTGATTGTGCGAATAGGGTACAGATACAAACCTAAAACCACTCCCGGATGATATCTTCAAACAGCATAATCGCAAAATTGTAACCATGGCGAAATTAACCAAACCCGGCAAGGCTCAGTGCATACTTTTGTTCAACTAGCTGCTGTCTGACACCGCTGTCATGCGCAAATTTTGAACATGGTAATGAAGGCAGAGAAGACTTATAATTCTGCAATGGTAGGGAAAACTCATAAAGAACTCTTGTTTGCGAAGTGGTAGCCAAACACAGGTTAATTGAGGATACAATGGAGCCAGTTTTAAAGGAACTTTTACGCGAAGCACAAGGGAAATCCATACGACGTGTCAGTCGTGAGATTAACGTAACTTATTACATCGTCATCTGAGGATGAAGTCATACAGAAACTGTAGATCGACGGCATAATCCAAAAAGGTTAAAATTTTGTTGGGAAATTCTGCCACGATTAGTTTGGCCATTATGCTGATAATCGGGGGCAGCCTGTATAAAAAAATAAACTACATTTAAAGCAATAAACCACAATTACCTCATAATCCCTCGCAGATGGAACAGTGGTGTACGATTGCTGTCTTTCCACACCGTCCAGTTCGACCTGGATTCCAATTGTCCAGTCGGAATGAGCCGATTTGGTTCCTGATGTGACAGAGTTTATCATCTCCTGGAAACTGGAGCCTTTCTTCTCGACATCCAAGCAAACCACAAAATAAACCTGATTGGCTGACACTATATACTCTTCATGGCCTTAGTTCTCGCCACAAAATCTAAAAAACAACAACAACAACTTTATACAACTTGTCAGAGCAATGAAATTCACTGCAGTGATGTGTACTACTATATTCAAAATAAAAGGCAATCGATAATAAAACAAAACTTTTATTCGTCTATCTATTTATTTTAGAATTTGGATAGCACAATAAAAAGAACATCATTAATAATAATCGAAAATAGGAAGTCTACAACTCGTCGGGATGTAATAGCTTCTCAACAAACGAAAACAAAACTTTCGATGTAATGTAGTACTGACACGCGAAACAAAAATCCACCCAACATCAAAAGCAGAGGAAAAATCAATAGTTTGGTTTGCCCACAGTAAATAAAGACTTTGCAGCCCATTCTCTGTAAACGTAAAGGAAGTAGGCAAAAATGATAATCTCTGAGATGGAATACTCTTCTTGAAGTGCAGAAAAGACTTAGTTATTTTATCCTATTTTCAATATGACAAAAAAGAAAGGGTAATAATTAGGTGTGCGGTTTACAGTGCGCAGGCTGCAATCAGCCATGCTATCTCAGCAATCGATATCAAAAATAGAGTATCGATTACACACAACACTCCCACAGAATACTTCAACACGCTAATAATGTCAGAAATCTCTACTTCAAAATGACAGCTTCATCTGAAAAAGTCTATCATACCTTTTTAGAGGGGCAAACGAAAGTTGTTCTACTATTTTTAGAAGTTTTCTTTGATAGATATGCAGCTCAATGCTTGTCTGCTAAAGAAGAGGTAAGCATCTGGTTGAGTCTGCTGATCCTGACTACAAGTGTCTTCCCGACAACTAACAATTAAACTTTCTCCTTCAAAATCTCAATGCATCGCTTAGCAGCATCTATTCAAACCCCAGATCTAATCCTTCGATATTTTACACTTCTCGCCCTCAAGCACTTACAATAACTCATCACGTCTTAACATATGGAAATGAAGTCCTCGTAACTCAATCTGTTCTCACCAATACGGGCGTTGATATAGTGACAGCTGCGTACCAAATCAAACCGCGCATTTAATCTACGAATTCGGAAAGGAGATGAGTCATCTATAATACATTATCAAACTCCTCTTGAATATTTATCCATGATATTAGACTCAAATTTCTGATCCACAAAGAAATGGTAGATCGTTCGAAAAGTCTCCACTGGGAAACGAGTGGATGGTATTAACTAGAATTTGAGTTAACTTATTTTAAATAGGAATTAAATAATTCGATATACAAATGAATAAACTTCATTGGAATAATTTATGCACACAGATGTAACAGTTTAACCATTACGGTAACTGATTGAGGATTTGTATCCGTTTTATTAATTCGAATGTACATGACCAAATCCAGACTTTTTTTCCTAAAGTATTTTTGATTCTTTAGTCAGAAACTGAATGAAGTGATACAAATGAGATCATATGTATTATTAGGAAATGAATTTAGCGAATAATAAATTAACCATTGAATATTAAACTGGAATCTTATTCTTGATATTCATATTGCTCAAATATTTTTGTAAGCAGTCCTCCGTCTTGTATAAGGATAATGATTTCACTTTCTGTCAGTAAGAAAAGCTCCTATACATCGACAGGATACCATGTGCCTTTCTGGCAGCTGTTCACACTTCATGGAAAATTTCATTGTCACAATGAATCGTAACATCCAAGCCGCCTTCATTCTGAACTACTTCTAGCTCCTTCTCCCCATCTTATTGGCATAACATTGTATTCTGAAACATTAAGTTGTAGTTGCCATTTTTCCGACAATATATGCCCCCGCTCCAAATCTTTCAGAATCTACTTGGCTTGGCTCGATTTGTTAACCTCTCTTCCCACCTTCGACAGCTCACCTTGGATACCTTCGTCAATATCATTTATTAGGAAGAGGAGATGAGCTTTCAGCATCGATCCATGCGGAACCCCAAATCATTACATAGGTCCAGCTTGAAATGACCATTGACAACCTATGACCTGCGTAAAATCTTACTAATTACATTTTTTTCCAGTTTGTATAGTCTCATTTATTAGAGAGGGCATCAAATTATTCATGACAGTAACTTACCAGATTAGACAAGCGTGACCTCCCATTCCAGAACCAAAACTGGGATTTATTGACGATATTCTCATCGAATTGGTCCTGAATCGCACCCTTAACACCACGAGTCTTCCTAAATTAAGTCATAAATGGGCAATTACCGGGGGAGGTTAGAGTTGTTAATTACTGGAATAAGTTAAGCCGAACATTCAGTTCTCTCAAAAACAAATGCATTTCCGGTCCGTGTATTCCACTCTACAAGAAGCCAGTTGAAGTTTGAAGTCGCTGGAACGGATAATCGTACTTGCAAGCCCAATCAATCTGCCTAAAGAGATTACTGTGATGGTCTTCAGAGTGTTTAGTTTGTAACATATCCCCACCATCTTCTCCTCTTGATTTTTCTTAGTCTCAACATTTCTGAAATTTCTCCTCTGACTAGAGTAGTTGTGATGCTCAGTCACAGCTATTGTTTCTTCTTGAAATTCAGCAGGAATGAATTGATTTAGAGTTAAGAGTATATTATCCAACGGGGATAATATTCAGGATTTACTGCAGATGCAACTTCTGGGATTCACTCTGCACTGAGGCCTATATGGAAACATTTCTTTATTTTGTAAAAAAAGACATAGCTCTGTCCCAAAGCTTCTCCAAATAATCCTGCTAAATGACTGGTAATACTTCTTTTGTAAACCGCACACCACTATATGTAGGTGAAATAAATTAGTTAATGTTGGGTTACCTTTCAGGGATATTAAAATTATCTTGCCACCAATTACTGATGAGTTAAAACAAAAGTAATCATTTCATTTCATATACCTCCCAATGTAACATTCCAAGGAGATAACTCAATTTATCTTTCTTTATAGAACCAAAATAAAATTTAATGAAAATGCATCCACTAGAAAGAGCACCTACTCTCAATACAATGAGCAATTTTAAGAAATACATGAGACGGGGCATCTTTGCCAATTCATCCCATCGTAACGTCCACTTCGCTATTATTCTTTTCCACGTTATTTTTCAAGCAGAGTTAGAATTTCCACTCTGATGGCATTTTTATGGAGCACGAGAAGTTACAGAAACCGAAGACTTCGAGTATATATTGGAAAATATGAACGCGATACTTTTCTTCAGTTTTCAATACCTTTTTAAGGCTGAGCAGCTGTCTTTTGAAATGTTTTTTCTGAAGATTACACTTGACTACTAAAGATAATGAAATGCAATACGAGATAAAGGAGGAAAACTTATACCATGTTTCCATAGAAAGACCAAGTCTTCTAAACCTTATGCAATTGCAGATCAACCTAAAATCATAAACAATCTTTTCATGATAATGAAAACTGAGGTAGATGAAACTTTATATGGTAAAGCAAGTGAATGCGCGGTCAAGGTTACAATGTTCCGAATGCGTTATTGATTTTCTATAAGAATATTCTTACTGCGTATTAATCCACGATTCACTTCTGTTGGTTCACAATTTTAATTAAAATCGCATTATCGAGTGCATCCATTAAGTTGGGCATCTTACACTTATTCAAAATTTATAGAATCAGAGCGATTAATTTGGGAGGATTCACAATTCCAAAAACTTATTGAATATTAATATTCCTTGGTTAGACCATAATCTTCGAGTCTTCATTTTCATGACAGATATTTTTATACTCTATCCAAAACTGAATTATTACTTCATCTCACGAACCAAAATGAGGTAATTTCTTTTGCGATAACAGTCTTGGAACATACCAGATCTCTTCTACAAAATAAGTTTTAACGCCCACCAATTATTCTGTGAATATCTTGAAAATTTAAGGTTAATTTTGATAACTAGTTATTTGTCTAAATCTTTATAAAAGGATTCAGAAATGAGCACAATTTTAGATTAGGCTTCCCTTTTACAATCGTGGAGTATTTTTAACCATCGATATCAACTGAAAGTATCCGAAAAATAAAAAATGCAGAGACTCGAATTTCTGTCAGTAACAAACTAAAACTGCACCTTATCTTTCCGCCCATGTAACTCTAGTTCCGATTTTAAAAAGCGAATATCCTTTTACTTGGATAAATTGAAACGCTTTTTGATGTAAGATTCGTTTTACAAATAAGGCTTTTTATATAGGAAAGAAAAGGAGATATCTTTATTATATTTCCTTTACAAATTAGTGAGAAGAGTTACCTCGATATATACATGCAGGACGTTTCTTTACTAACCATCTCTGAATTTAATTAACTTTAAAATAACTAAATGAATTCAATATATTGGGAGGCAAATCATTAGTGATCCAATGCACTCTGAATACGTGGATCGACAGCTCTAAACCAGTTACTAAAATACATCAGAACTCCAACGAATGTAAAGTAAGAGAAGAGTCTCTAAATTAAAAAAATAATAATACAAATAACTTCAGAATGCTCACAGAATTTGAGAGATTTGTCAGAGCATGCGCATAAAAAATAAGAAATCTGAAATAGGGTAGAGACGTCGTACGTTGATCGAATTACCAATTAATTTTGTATAGTGTGTTAGCTGTCTGATGGCTAATTCCGAGACCGCGGTAAGTGAAGCAAGTACTGAAACCGTGTGTTGTTTCGCTCTTGAATGCAGAGTACATCTTGTAGATCCCTGATAGGACGAGTCGCAATCTTGCATTAAATATTGACAAATTAGTTTGTTTGATATGTAAAAGACGATCGGATAGAATGGTTGATTATTTAATGCAGTTTGTCATTTTCTCGTAGGTTTAGAAACAATTTTAAATTGTCTTGATTGAGTTCTTTATGCCATTGTTTGATGTAAGGTACAGAAATAAAATATTTTTTTCTTATTACTTTGGAGTAATTTTGTTCAGTATTTTCCGCTTCTTTAAAATGTCTAATTACAGATGGATGTTACCTAAATTTTGAAATCGGGTTTTCCAATGTTTCTATTTCGGTTTTTAGAGCAGATTCAGATATTTAAATGCATTTAGGAATTTATTTAACATGATCGATTTAGATTATGAAATTAGCGTAGACTTGTTCCCGAATAGGGTGAAACAACATAAATCGTTGACCTTCTATCGAAAGAAGGATTACATTTCTATGGCCCAACTCAAAAGGTTGAAAAGCCAGAACATTGGATCACTAATATTTGCCTTCTAGCGTTAGAATTAATTTAATTCAAGAAGAGTGTTATGCATGCGCGGCGTGCATAAAAACAACTTACATATATCAGGAATGTCCAATGAAAGAATTGGTGGCTTGAAGGAAGTAAACATGGGGAAAGACTTCCTTTGAAATGATACAGTAAACAGAAGAAATAAATGTAAATTTAAAGTTAACACGAATAGAAAAATTCAGGAACTCAGAAATGAGTTTGCAGTGACTAAGGAGGAGTTAAGTTATTTGGTATGAGGTAAAGAATTCAAAGTGAAAGACAGTACTAATAGTAAAAGACAAGTTTAACCAGTTAACACTGAATAGAAAAATTCAGGTGGCTTAGTGAATAAAATGGGAAAAATGCAACTGAACAGGGAACACTTGCAAGAGACAGCTGAAGGCCTGAATAGAGAAGCAGTATTCCATCGGCAGGGTAAGATCTGTGGCTTATTATGGACCAGGGCATAAGGTATTGAAATCGGCTGGATAATTTCACGTTTCCAGCTACATTAGCCGGAACTGGGTGACATGAAAGATAATGGTCTATGTAGTTTAGTCTACTTCAGGATAATGCAGATGAAAGATTATGTAAAAATGTCAATTATAGTAGATAAAGGGCTAATATGGGAGTCAAGTCAATGTATTTGAAAGAGAATATTATAGTAGACTGTATTATCGATTGGTTGGATATTTAGACTGCAATTAAAACTGTAAATGTACATTATATTGGTGGGTAAAAATAACTGGAAGTAAATTTCATTATTAAGACTGAATAACGGAGATAATTGACAAGAAGAAATTCATTTGAATGATAGATTCGTCCGTTATGAATTAAGTATTATACGTATGAAAAGTAAAATAGCAGGTTTATTAATAATAAGTGTGATGTAGTTGTAGAATCATACAAATAAAAGAATTGTTCAAGTTTAGTATGAATTCAATTACTTTTATTTAGAAAGAATCCTATTGGTTGGAGAACAGTATTATCAAGAGACTCCCAACATGAAAGGTACTAGTACCTATAGTAATTGTACCATGCACAGATGGTAGATTGAGAAGAGTAGATACTTGTTGACATTAGACTTTAATTTCTGCCCATTCTAATTTTATGTAAATTAAATTAGAATTTGCATGTGAAGGAAGGTTATTGCGAAGAATAAAGGATAAATGAGGAAGAGAAAAAAGTAGAAGTTTCTACTGCGTGTCTATAGAAAAGGCACGCAGCAGAAACTGAACATAAATGAGACTGGAATGGAAAGACTTTGTAAAAGATAGGTCATTGATTAACCCGACTGTCATCTTCTTGAATGGAGTATAGAAGCTTGGGAGACGTTTTGGGGAGTGCACCATTCAAGATGTGGGAACAATATTCAATCGAAAAGCAGATTTGTACAGAGCAAGTAGTTGTTTAGAAGAACATCCACGCCGTCAGAGAAATAGAAAACCCAATTTTTGAATGTAGAATAAACAATTATTAGGTGTTTATACCAGAAAAAAATTAAGTAAAGTTAATCCTAACAGAAATATGCGATCTTGTCAAGAAATTATGTTACCGAAGATGAGCAAAGCGGTAGTCAAAAAAAAAACTGAGTTTCAGAGAGATTAAACTAAGCTTTTTTTGTCTCACTGATGCATCATCTAGTGATCGTAATTTAAGGCTCTGGTGTAGAATTTCAAAGAGTTGACCTTTTCTTGCATGACAAAGTTTCACAAATTGTAAGATGGAATGTATTGTGCTGTAATCAGCAAAAAACAGAGGATTAAATCTTTCATTTAATATGAAAGAGGACGGACGGAAGGAAAAACTGAACCAGGGGAAACATCAACATCACTGGAAAAGTTAGAACACAACCTAACTCCGAATGGGTAGTCAGAAAAGTGGACAGCCAATTGTCGGAAATTCATAAAAGGGAGCTTAGAAAACCTTTATGCCAATCATGATCAAAATCGGAGAAATTCCTACAGTAACTGCTTGAGTTTCAAACTTTTTCATCGAATTTGTCCAAAGATGAGCAGTATAAAAAATAAACCACCATTGAATCGGAACTGATGGAATTCATGTTGGTGATCATTGATCAAATGGAAATTCTCGATATTTTAGAAGCTGGCAGTTAATGACTTATTCCATTACCTTGGAAAGAGTATTGGTGAGCAAAATCTGAAAGATAACTGGGCATAATTTGGCCACTCTTTAAGCACTAGCTGAATATGAGGAAATTGTGAAGGAGAAGGAAAACACTAGAAGAAAATGCAAAACGCAATTCAGTACAGGAGCACAGAGTGGAGAAGCCGAAGCATGCAATGAGCACACGAAGTTTTCTCGGTATCAAGATAGTTAAATTCTTGACATCCTTTTCAAGGAAGACAGGAGGAAGCACTGAACGGAGTGTGGCAATGGTAGGGAGAACAATCAGGTTTTGAGAAGGGGGGTGGTCTCAACTTCTGTCGAGTGTAGATAGACATAAGTCGAGACCATTAGCCTTGGTAAGAAACCAGAATACTTGACTACCATATGGACAAGAAGCAGGTTTTCTACTTTCGGGGTGTTCAAAATCAATTTTGGATCGATTAATGACCGTTTTATAATTGTTGCGCGCTTTGGTGTCGGCAGAAAATGAAGATGGAGATTTGGGTGCGCGCCAGTTACGATATAGAACTAGTGATAGACATAACTGAAATCATATTCAAAATAATCGATTATAAGTCATGTAATTTAATATCGATGGTTTCTGCAATTAGTCTCGTATAATTACGTTGGCCAGTATTTTGTCCTCGCTGAATAAAAATGTAGGTTTTTTTCATTAAGCCATGGAAGACTAATTCTGACGCCACTGAAGACGCGTACTGTTTAACTTAAATTCAGCGGAAATCGCGTAGATCCTTGATAAGACGAGTCTCAATCAGCGCAAGAAATGTTGTATACCAAGTAGTTTGTTTATCGCGAAAGAGAAAAGGACTGAGCGAGTATTCAGTACAGAGAGTGATTTCCGTATTGGTTTGGCCACACTCTTAATTCGATATCTTTAAAGAGCCTGCTGAGCTGCTTATGTTCAACGTACGTTTTAATGCTACTATTGTTGGTTGGTGTAGATTTTTGTATTCTGTCCTTAGCTTGAACTATCCTAATTCGGTTTATTGTAGCAAGGGGGGTAACCCCTGTTTAAGAATCTGCTGGTTAATATCTGTATTTCTGAGTCTAAATGCAGATTCAGTCGTTTAATATTTAAAGAAATTGATTAAAGATAGACCTTTTTGTAGGTGAACGGGTGATGGCTGTTATAATTCAGAAGCATACTAGTATTTGTTGGTTTATGATGTTAAATTCGATTTTATTGGCGTCCCGAGTAAGCGTGAAATTTAGAAAATTTCACGACTTGGTATCCGTATTTTCCCTTACCAATGTAAAATTGAGTCTAGGATGAATACTATTAAACGAATGTAAAATTTCTTGGATAGTGCTATCAGTAATAACCAGAATATAATCTAAATTTCTTATTCTTCTAAAAATATTTTATTATCAACGTATTGAGCTTCACAGCTCTGATTTGTGCTATAAATTAATTTGCATATACAATGTAATCGATTATGAAAATACCATAATCGAGTAATTTGTTTTAATTTATTTCGATTAAGGAAATAATTATTGATAATTCGATTATGCTCATCTCTATATGCAGAGATTTTTTCTTGAACATCCTTAGAGCATTTAAGGCTGTTCAAGCCTTAAATGCTCTAAGGTTCATCCCTAAAAATAATTTCACTAGCAAGATATGAGCATGCATTTGTATCAAAAGATTTAAGAGTAAAACGAAAACAAATTTTGCATTCTTCTAATAACAAACAAAGCCAAGCTGAGACTGAATGAGAGAGGCTCCACAAGTTGCAATCTGCCGTATCTCTTGAGGAACCATTAATGTTTATCATGTATTTCGAAGGTTTTTTGTGAGAAAAAAAAACAAGGGTGTTCAGTGTGTTTTTAGGATTAAATGGTACTCAACGAGTTAAGTGAGGTCATCAGTAATTGCAAAATCCTCAGCAGCTGTTGTCCTTGTAACTAGAAGGACAAGGCCAGCTGAAATTGAACATTAAAACTACAAGGAAAATTAGTTCAGTTAGAAAAGTTAGATGGGTGAAAGTCTAGTTTTAAAGAGAGGGAGTTAGAATTCAAAGTGATTAGCAGAGTTCGTTACGATAGAGAACAGATTCCAGTGGGATCAACAAGGATGTTCCAAATTAGGAAATATTTTAAAAGGAATATCAAAGCGGGCATAAGCACAAGCACCGCCTTTGAAGAGAGGAATCAATACGAATAATCGGAGACACGAGGTAACTAGCGGTTGGAGCAACTGATCATCCGCATTCGGCTACACAATGTTGACAGTTTCTTCGTCTGTAGAGTTGTCTCTGCAATCATTGACAGAAAGCAAATTTCTGCCAACAGTGTGCATCTCGATAACAGCGAAGGATTTTCGGAGTACTTTTTACCTCCCATCAGACATTACGCTGGTGGGAAGCATAGGGGAAGGAGTAATGGATGAGAGAAGTCAGCGGAGTAAATCTGCTGTCAGAATCATCCATTTTTCTCTTCCAGGAGATTATTCCGACAGCAAATATCCTGTTCCTACCTTAGCGATGTCGCACAGGAACTCCTAGGACCGGATCTGCTGTGTGACAGCTTAATCTCTGACCACGCTAAAGTTTGTTTTAACTTAATGAAAAGCGACCTGAACATGAAAATAAAATGCCAAGTTTTTTACATAAATTTCTCTAAATGTCTTAATTTTAGGATCACAGTGGAATCAACTTCTTTCAAACTGATTTTACTCTAAGTTTATATCCTAGCAATTTCTCAGTAATGTCCTCCTTTCAGTGTTCTCATGCTTGATTTTAGTCTCTAAAAATACCTAATATACAAGTAGATTTCCTTTTTAACTGAAGTTCAAATAACGTATTAGAGAAGGCCTCTTGTCTTTGATAAAATGGTTTGTTATTTATCTAGAATCAGTAGATTTGGAGAAAGCTCTCTAAATCCGAACACAGCGAGAACGGAAGCCAATCATCCATTCTCCGCTAGAATTTCTTTTTCAACGGTATCCCCGGTATTTCTCGTTCGCTTCAGTTTCTTTAGTTGGAGACGAAGTTACAAATAATGACAACAAAGTAGTCTTAACTGATCTGATAATAATCAGGTTGAACTCTCGACAGAGCAATGCTGGAGAGATAACAGAACATATTCCACATAAAGACGAACATTAAATTTAAAGATTTTGTTCTCCAATTTTAAAGGAATCGAAAGGATGCATTTAGTATAACAGTCGACCATTAAGTTTCCATCCCGATTTTCTTCCAATACTAGTTAAAATAGACGCCAAAATCTCCAAAGAAAATTCATGAGGTGTTTTGCACGTCGTACAGAGTAGGATAGGTAGTTAGGGGAATGCCTCAGTATTAATGATGCAAAATACAAAGGAGACTACTGTCATGGAGGAGAATGTAAAGAAAAAGGAAAAATTCATTCTGATGGACAGCGGTGTAAAAGCATTTATCGAAGTGGTTCCAGAGATTTGTCCTAGTGTTGGACATGTGGAAAACAAGTCAAACTACTTTCATAAAGTTTCTCCTCCAATTGACTTCTCGGTAACAGTAATAATTCCAGAAGATGCAAGGGCAGTGTAGTACAAACTTTTCACCATGTGCAACATCGACTAGAATTACTTCTTTTCCACAACTAATGACATGACAACAGTGGAGAAGACCTGGACTCGTTATTTGCACAGTGAAACTAAGGAATGTTTCAAATAGTGAAAACTTCTTCCATCCCTAGTGAAAGACAGGGCGCAGAAAGATCAAATGGAAAGCGTCGCATAATCCTAACAGTTTTACTTTAACAACAGGGAAGTTGTTTCAACAGAAACCAGCAGACAGGCTTCTTTTTTTTTTTTTTTGCACCGATTTCGAAATATCTCACATTTGTGTATCGCCTCAGATGAATTTACCTGAGTACGCCAATTGGAGACTCATCAGAATAGTGAAAGCAGAAATTACAGTACCAAGATGGAGCACGACTTGGTGCGTCACAGTCAGGTTGTGAAATCAATTCCAGGAAATCCAAGCCGCGATTCTTATACTCGGGTCAGGATCGCAGCCCACGAAGCAGTGCCGAGTCAGGATTTCTCTGTTCCTCGTAATCAACGCTTGAACCAGTTATTCTGAAGCTTTGCAGCAGCAACAGGGACCAACCCATATCATCCGGAATTACGTACACCAGCGCCAAGCAAACGTTGTCAGTCACGGACCCCTTCAGATTTTCAGCTTTACCGGCTGAACCCCAAATAAAATTTCAAATTTTTTATTGTTATCAATAATCCACCTCTATTTCTTCTACCTTCTAATTATTGGAGGGTTCCCCTGTTTGATCCTCCTCTTCTATTCTTTCCTACCTTTCCAGCTCCCAAACGTCTCCTACAGCCTTTTCATTTCATCATAATTTGGGCTCTCAGGCCTTTTGCCCTGGGTTAGTGATAGTAGATCCTGGCCGCCTCCACCGGGCCGGTATAGGGGGTGGACGTGGTGACCAGGTGTTGCTACTTCCCATCTGCTAAGAGCCAGGTACCGGCCGAAAACACCATATCATTACAATTACACATCCAACACTACATAAAAATGGGAATATCTCCAGAATACCCCCCCCCCCGTTCTCAATAATAAAAACATTGATAGAAAAAGAATTTCTAAATCCACGTTCAAAAATAAGCCTTTTACCTTAAAGTACGCAGGTTTAAAGCACGAAGTTTGTTCGTCAATACATAATGATACAATGACTTATGTTGCTTTAAAGAAATGGTAGAAGAGGGGAAAGTGTCATTAACTTACCTCTCATAAGCTGATACTCAGCAAGCTTGTATCCTTTTGCTATGTAACTCACTGGAAGCACACAATATTCAGAATGTCCACCTCTTCACCAACCAGTTCATGTAGACACGCACTTCACTGTGAGATCTACAGTGTTCCAGGGGGGTCGGCAACATCGAACCAGAAAGAAAGTTGGTCGAACACCGGAATTAGAATGCCACAGGGTTCTCTTCACAGATGAGTCCAGATATAGCCTGCGGTAGATTTCTCTCGGGTCCTAGTGTGGCATGAAGGAAAAACCAGCAACAGACCCTACGTACGTACAATTTCAGAGTCAGTTCGGTAAAGATCGATTGCTGGCATAGGGTGGCATTAATCTGTGGTAGATGCAGACCCTCGCATTATCAGGAACGGGCTTTAACCGCATGTAGGCTTTACAGTCCCTGAAAAATTTTAAAGTTAAATGTAAATTATACCTCAGAAGATCCTGTAAATTTTATACTTTTAACTGTTAATATAGTTATTTTATTCACATATTTTGTGGTTTAGCATTTGTAGCGTAACTACTTAGTACCTTAGAGAACATTAAGTTATGCTATGGATATTTAAGCAGTACAATAGAGACTTGCATAATTACGTCTAACGTGGGAAAATCCACTACGTACAATAACATACTATACATGGAGGAATTCATATGAATTAATTCTCATAACCTCTCATTTCCCGGATAAAGTTGAGCACTTCAAATTAAGTGAATAAATAATTGTCTGCAGACCAAGAAAAACCAATTGCCACGCTAATCAGAGATGTTACCATGGCGCCAGGAAACGTTAATTCCTACGCGTTTTCTACCATTATTTTCCATTCTTTTAGCAAATCTTGAATATTTGAAGCATATTAATGATGTTATAAGTTTAAAAATGAAAAACTTCCTACGTAGTAACTATAACTTAAAACATGCTTTTAACTGTTGTCTTATAAGATAACTATGAATTCCTTTGAGTTGAGTGTATATAATTACTATAAAAGAATCGAAATTCAGTTAAAAACCAGCAGCCTCGACACGAGACTTCGAAAGCATCAGTTGTTTTAATGGCGAGAGAAGGTTAAGACTTCATAGTTACGTCAACTCCCACAATGCATTCCTGTGTCACGTGTAGGAAATTCAGAACTTCGTATGATGTATTTTGTCGGAACCATTCAATGGCCAAAGCTTCGTATTGTGATGATTTATAAGTGGAGTTTAATCTAACTAGAGTTATCGCTGAATATATTAAAGGGTGTGATTGCAAGAGCGACTTTGATGTATTTGGTTTGTAGTAGGAGGGTTATTTATTCTATTTCTTGCGTCTGATATGTTTTGTATTAACTGCATTGGGTATTTCCTTTTAATGAAGGTTTCAGTTAAATATTGAAAATCTGCTTCTACATCATGCGCATAACTGTATTTTATGGCACTGTAAATTACATGAAACCATATAACCATGATGCGAATAAATATGTAAAAAGTTTTACTACGTGTGTTTTCTTTCTATATACATGTATTTTAAGTTTATGATCGGATTTGGAAATGGTAAAGTTAAGGAAATTGATACTATGGTTTTCTTCAAATTCTAAGGTATATTTCAGTCTATTCTCGATGGAATTAAATCCACGTAGAAGATTGTTTATGACGTTTTCATTGGTAACTAGCCATATGTCGTCGGCATAACGTTTAAAACGCTTAATGTATGAGGGAAAGGGGGTGTTTCATATACCATATTACTATGCCCAATTATTATTTATGCCTTGCAGTTACTGGTTGTTGGATAGCAGTAATACGTACGCGGTTTTGGTCAACAAGGTTTGACCAGGAGTTAGGATATTTCTTTTTAACCAGAATTTATGATAATGGTTTTCGCGAAATAATTCGTTTATCACTGAATCTTTTCTTTAGTTCGTGTCTAATAATTGCTAGCGAAGTTTGTTGAATAATGTGCGGGTATTTATATTTTCCATGGTGCATTTTCTGAATTTCTTTTAATGATGACAACCAAAGAAGAAATATTTGTGCACTTATTTTCTTTTTCAGGACATGATTTTAATGTAGTTTTAACTTTAATTCTTTTAACCTTATATGAATCCACATCTTCAAAGTAAGAGGCAAATATTGCAATTATAAGCTCTTGCTAAAAAAATGAAATCAGTGGTAACATTCATAAGCCACTTTATACATCAATTGTGAAGGTCTGGTTTTAGCTTTCGAACAGTTCACAATTACCATAGCTTTTATGACACCTTTCGGGCTAGATGACTAGAGCATTATTTCATATAATTTCGTATCCTCTTCAAAGTGGTGGAAGGAATTACTTGAACACAATAGAAGTGTTTAGGGCAAAAATAAAGTAAAGGTATAAAGACACCTAGTTTATAATGGCAGATATGCCAGTGGATACTGCAATTCTACAGGAAGTTCATTGACTTCGAATAAGCATGAATTATTTAAACAAATGACTGGATTACCTTTCATATTAATTCAAACCCATGGACTTTCCTTCCTGTTGATCGTATTTTAAAGTTAACTGTTTGCACATGTTAAATATCAAAGACAAAGTGTGTTATTACAGGCCTGATCAGTATATTAAAGTATTCATATGGCAAAAATAGACAAGTCAATTTTTTTGAGACCAGTTCTATGAGGCCCATTTGAAAATAAAATGGCCACTTCTGGTTATGAAATAGGTACTTCGTGTTTATATTTATGCTATTTATTTCTCCAGTTGAAATGAGTGTGAAGTTGTTTGGTGCAACATTATTAATTATGAAGAGAAACAATGTAATTACAGTGTGAGATAAGATTAGAGGCCCCAAGCTACAAACTTCGTGCTTTCGATATATTGTACAAATGGGGCAGTCTGGCAGAGCTGGAACAAATGAACTGTGTGAACTGGCATGTGGGCCTCAAAGCATGTGTAAACCGCAAAGGTAAGACCATAATGTCAGGTCTCACGCAATTTTAAGTGAGAAGTAGGGATTACTGAATTCCACCTTGTTTTCGTAATCAGTCTGCTTGTTTGCCTCCGCCCCCCTTTTAGTACAAGAAAGTATTCAAACTGGAACATTAAATTCCAGCCGAGGCAATACCAAAGAGGTGGGTAGGACGTTTATCCATTTTCAATTATTAAGATATGGATGCAATTCTTTCAAGTATAGTTGTGTGTAGACCATATCTACACTGCTAATCTCAGCACAGATTAAATTGCCTTTATTTCATTTAAATAAGTAAAAATCGGATTCGAAAATTACGCCCAAAACTGATGTTTCTTCGTATCATTTAACAACAGATGTAATACTTATGTAATGCTATGTTTTCCTGAACGAGATTGCTTTGCATTTGCTAATCTCTACGATAAGTCCTCGTTGTAGGTTCAGATGCTACTGCAGTCCAGCTGAATTTTACAGGATATAAAATTCAGTTTCATGCCGTTGGCATAAATTAATAATTTCACTCCTTCAGGAAAATGAGTCAAATTGTTCATGTAAATGAAAGATTTCGGAAAGCAACGCTTAGAAGAAATGAACGGCCTTTCTAGATATGCATAAAGTTTTGAATAACCTGTTCGTGGTGTAAGGCGTTGCTCACTGAAATAATGGTCAAGAATCTGGATATGATTGCAGTTTGAGTTTTTAGGAGAGTCCCACAAGCTCTTAGTGTGTATAGACCAAATTGGGTCAATCTCCGTTCATATTAAATCCCAGAGGGACAGGCGGTTAATCACCAATGCGAACCGAAGTAAGAAAAATATCGGAATCATTTCTAGTGAACGATTGCACCCAGAATGTTGGCTAAATTGCTCAGCTTAGTTAAAAAAGCTCCCCATTTCGAGCCTTTTTATAAGTGGAAGTCAAATATGTCATTTATAAACGTGAAACTACCTTTAATCAGTAATTTTTTTAGACATATAAATCAAATGACGTCCGAGTTCTTCCTAGATTTTAAAAATCCGAGTTGTATATCAATAGCACTAATAGAATGCCGATTTGCCTAATTTATTGAGTGCCGAGTTTTTATTCAATATAAAAAAAAAAAAAAAAAAAAAAACCACTTTCCGGATTAACATCAAATTTCTTCATGGCCGAAGAATTAATCCTGGAGACAAAGTTGTAAAGCGAACGTGACCATAAATAAAAATTAGGAAACGAATTCCGAGTTAAACTAACCAACAAAACACACTCCCAAAAAAAAAACGAGTCTGACATTCGCGGTACAAAAGAACATAATACTGGTCAGGTTACGTGAAATGCTCCTTGACGAGCAAAAACATTGCAACACTTTTTGAAACACAATACTCTTACACACATTTTCACAAAACATGAAGAAACTGGGCATAAGAGGTAAGCATTCAACTGAGCATATTACGTAAATAATTCAAAGTTTTTAATAAACAAATAAGAAGCAAACCTGCAACATTAAGTACTCCACACGCCGTCCGAAAATCGCATTAGCATGATTGCGCCCGGACTCAGAATAGCAAAAAAATGGTGAACTCCCTTCGAAAGGCGTAGTAGAAACAGTACATGGTTGTCTCTTACGGTGAATTCCCAACAAGGGTGCAGAGGATTGAAACACGAGGTAAAGGATGAAATTCTAAAGTACTCTACAAACGAACTTCAACTAACTAATCACTCTCTGCAACGAGTTAATGTTATACATTATAAATCACTCGGTGAAAAAATACAGCCTTGTAGCGAGTGAATTGCAAACAAACATGAATACAAAATTAAGTTTTCACAGGTTACCAGAAAACATAAGAAACACTACCACCTGTCACTCAATGACACAAAAGAACGCTGACTTCCAACGTTCAAATAAGAAAGCAACCAGGCCCGTTCTTCGATACCTGCATTTAAATGTCCAGTAGCGACCTCTTTCAATTACAAGTCCATCCTTCTCAATATTTCTAATAAAAAAAAAGGTCAGACCTTACAACAAAAAGCATAAATGGAAGCAATGAGAAATACAACAGTTATTTTCAATTATGACCCATTGTGTCGATTGCCATTTTAGGAAGGGGGTTTCACAATAGTGCGTAAGTACTTCAATTTCTGAATAAAATCATTATAATTTAATTCCGGTTAAAATAAGGTGAAATCCGCATTTCTCATGTGACAAGCCTGTTCGAATGTACATTGAAAACATCTTGGATTGGGACTACCTATCCCTTACCATAAAATACCCGGCTATTTCGAATTCAACGTTCTACTACACAAAAGCGAAGCACGCCTATTTATAATACACAGTTGACGTTTATTAACTGTTTTATTTTTCTCCGCTATTACATTACTGCCACCTCTCATTATAAGGATAAAACGTGCTGCACTTCAGAGAGAGGACGCCTCATTATTAACCCCTTCCCCCCCTCTGACATTCAGTTCGTTGCCCTAAATCACGTCCTTATATTTCTTCACTAGATCGCCGGGTATTTGGCTCGTAATGTATCGTTTCCTCCACACTCTCTTCCCTTTATTAAGGGGCTCCCGTAGCTTGTGAAAATTCACGTAATGATCGAGTGAATTGAATTAAGTTGCGCAATATCAGATCAGGGAAAAGAAATCAGGTGGAAGGACACGGTGAAATGGAAGAAATTAAGTAATAAGCGTGCGGAATGAAACTGAGACGAATTCCTGTTTGGATTAATTTGTTCTAGCAACGAATTGCTACATTGCTTTCTATTTTAATGCTAATAGGGGGCATATCATTAGTGTTTAAATGTTTGTAAGTTCCCTTTGCTACAAAGTGGCGTTCAAATTTGTCTTAAAAACGTTTCCTTGTGTGCCAGTGCGTATTAGTGTTAAATTATTACTGTTTCAACGTCTAGTTTTGTAATGCATTCACCATTTTCGACTTTCGCATTTGCTCGCTGTTCGTTACCAAGGATACCGCAATTGCGTTGATTTAGTGCCCCTTTCAAGTGTGCCCTAACCTTTTCTCACAATTTTAATCGCAGTGATCCAAAGAATTTTCACCGAGTTTTATGGTGATTGTTTTGTATTAGTTCAAAGACAACTTAAACCAATTTCTATTTTCTGGATGAAAAACAGATATTACTGCAATCTGCGCTTTCCGAATTTGAAGCGTGCATTTTTATTTTTATATCTGTAAAAATATGCTATCTCTTTGAAAAGTAATCAGACAACAGTAAGAAAATGAATTTTCATTAAATAAAGGAATAGCATGCCATATGTTAGAGAAAGGCTTTGGGCGTCGAGAAACATGACACAAGATTTCCCAAGACAATCCACTCAACGTAGGCGTTGAAACAGAATTTTAATAAAGTCAAATAAATTATATAAACGAAGGAGCTAAAATTATTAAAAACGGAAATAGAAGCGTTAAGATATAATATCAAATAAGAAAATTGATCAAACAAATACACTAAGTGGCGAGAAATCATGGGATACCTACCTAGTAACGGGTAGGTCCACCCCGATAAGGGCAGTCACACGACGAAGCATTCAGTCCACTAGTTCACGAAAGCATTCCACGGCTATTTCCACCCATGCTTGCTGCACCGGTCTCCATAATTCTGGCGCATTCCTGTGTGGAGGGTCCAAAGCTCAAACGGACCTTTCCATAGCATCCCAAAGACGCTCCACAAGGTTCATGTCCGGTGAACGGGGAGGCCATTCCACTGTGGTAAAATCTGCGGATGCTCTTCGAACCATGTTCTAGTCACCACGGTTCTGTGGGGAGCTGCAATGTTCTGTCTGCTGGAAGAGTTTTGCCCTGTGGGTGCACGATGACGGGATACAGATGGTCTGCAAGGATGGACACGTAACCTGGACTGTTCAGAGATACGTACCAGAGGTGCCACCGTGTGCCAGTTGAACACGCCCCAGACCATTACCGACCGTCCACCTGCCTGAACAGTACCTTGTTGACATTACGGGTGCATAGCTTCGTGCTGTTTCTGCCAAATACACACCCTCCCATTAGCTCGAAATAACTGCAAACGGGACTCATGGAACAGGAGACCTGTCTCCAATCATCCAAGATCCAGTGCTGGTGTTCTTTCGCCCAGTTGAGGCGTACACTCCTATGTCATGGTGTTAGCAATGGGACTATGATCGGTCCTCATATCCTATTGCGACTAATAATCGCCTGATTGTTTTGGTTGAGACGTTTCTGGCACCTCCTTCGTGGAAGTCGCCGGTGATTTGTGTTACTGTCGCTCTCCGGTTGGCTGACACAATGCGAGACAGATGTCGACGGCCACGTTCATCCACCACCTTTCTCCGCCCACAACGTTGTCCACGATGAGATGTTATTTCGGAAATGGCGTATTCCGGATGCACTCTTGATAATGTAGAACGGGGATAGTGCAATTTATGTACCACCTCCGCGATAGAGTGAACCATGCTTCGGGCACCCCCTATCATATCATTCCTCTTTCAAAGTCGGCTAACTCACAACGTTTATCCAATCTGATATCGAATTACCGTTTACGTGAAACAGTGTACCTATATACCTGCCAAGCGGTGAGTTTGTCCACTAGCGAGAGCAGTGACAGTGTCGCGTTGCCCAGGAACCAGTTATCCCATGAATTTTGTCCGTCCACTGTAGATCAAGTAGATCAAAGTGTTATCTATTGAAGAGGAAGGAGGATCTCAAAAGCTTCTTGAGAAGAATCTCCTCCCAAGAAGCTTTTGAGAAGAGTGTGCCGCTTTATCAAGTGAAAGGCATATAACAGCTTAAAAGCAACTGGTTCAAGTAGCATATGACTGTCATGTAACAGGTGTAGCCGGGATCGAGTGTCCAAGAAAAAAAAAGGAAGAGAGTAGAAAGAACTAATCGTTTTCTTTTGGTCAGTTGCCTTAAATCGTTTATGCCATGTGGTATCAGCACAGTTCAACTTTCTACTGTAATGATGAAGAAATTGACAGAGTTTAGGTACTAAGTAGTATGTATATTGTCATTATAAGGAGAATTATTCAAGATCTGGGGCAGTACGATAGCAACCCAAACCGAGAGAAGGAGACCACAACACGATGCTTCAACCTCAGAACTCCTTCACTGGAACATTCCCAATTGCAGATAACGGTTTCAGAGCATTCTTCAGACGAAACGCAGACCTGACCACTGTGTAACCGCAATGGGCTCTTCTTCTGGACTTCCTTGACCGCATTCCATTGCTACAGTCTGTGAACGACGGGCAATGAACCACTTCAATTTAGTGCAGTGCTCTTTAAAATGACTGAGAGCCCAAACAATTTGCTTTATCACTCACCGACAAATTACTGGCTTGACAACCAAAAATTTTCTGAATTTCCTAAGCTCCTCGTCGAAACATAAACTGACTATAAATCATACTTAATTGTTGGGTTTTAGGAGCATCGGCGTCTAAGGCCATATTTTTTTACCGTGTAGTATACTGTCTGTAAATTGCGTATGTTCTGAGGTAGATTTTCTGTTTTCTGGACGAAAAACCGAGTTTCTTGGAGAAAAAAAAAACCATACTACCCACGTCTGAGACTGACTAACTCAGCCACGATTGAAAAAGGCCCATAAAATTCCTCATGTCATCGACGGTACGAACTCAGGCCTTTCCCACTCAGTGTGGGGAGGACGGCGATTCTACCAACTGTGCTACC
Organism: Mastigoproctus giganteus; assembly: GCF_048544385.1. Classification (NCBI taxonomy): domain Eukaryota; kingdom Metazoa; phylum Arthropoda; class Arachnida; order Uropygi; family Thelyphonidae; genus Mastigoproctus; species Mastigoproctus giganteus. The sequence continues at coordinate 62,264,451 of NC_143582.1, forward strand.
CACGCGGGCGATACTTACTTTACCATTCTGTTTCATCAGGTGCCATCATTAATGATGCGCAATTTTTTGGTGATTAGTTGCGACAGAAGCAACCTGGACAGCTGGAACATAGTATCATTTACCTTTAGGACAACAGAAACCTCAGTGTCCTTGGAATGGTCTATTGCAATTTGGACCACTTTTCACTACTCCCATACGATTAATTTCTGTTTCATCAAGTGAAGGAACCATTTCGCGCAACAGGTTTGAATCTGCAGACACCATCAACAAGGCTGCCAGAGAATCATTACGTCGCTTGTACACTGTAGATTACAGTGCTGTGACGGATCATCTACCTCAAAAGGGATGAGGACATCGACCTTGCTGGTCATTACACGTAGAGCAAGGAATAATTATCGTTTCTACTGACTGCCTCCGTCTGTAGGAACTCCTTGATTGCATACAGGAAACCTTAAATTATCCTCTTAGACCTTAAATTATCCTCTTAGGCCGATTATCACGCTGTATAATGTCGTATCCGTTTATTCGATCCAGTTTGTTATACACCTTCCGACATATTTATTCATTCCCTAAAGCAATGATTTCTGCTGAATAGATGACAACTGACGGAAAATGTCCTGAAGACACCTTAGTCAAAAGGAACACGGACTTGTGTACTTATTATTCACAAACAAACAATAACTTTATTTTATTTAAAATCTGTCATGTACAGATAACAATCGACGTATAGTTGGAATCAAAATGATGGCGTGAAACAAAATAATAATACAATTAACCTCATTTTCGTACTCGAATGGAAATAATACAAGTGAAATAATTCGGAGGATTATATAATAATTTTAAGCCTTCGCAAATGTCTTTGGAAGTATTTTAAATTCTTTATTATCCGGAAATTTTCATTCTTTTGAAATAGATTCCAAGTGAGAGAGAAAAACAATAAAAAATACAGAAGTAAATTAATTATTATTCTTAAAATTTAGCTTTCTCGATGATGGACTTAGATCCGAGAACACTATGCTCGTATAATTTAAGAAATGCCATTTTACAAAGTGTCTCAAGAAAAGTTAGACTTCCTTTATGCAACTTTAAAACAGAATTTAAATACCTTCAATACTTTGCAAAAATATACCTTTGGTATATTACAAGGCAAAAAGAAAGAGAAAATGCGTAGAGAGTCAGGCTAACACGTTGAACACATATTGTAAATGACAATAAGTATATGAAGTGTAAATCCCATTGGTTCCAGACTTTTCAGACACTCTATAGATATTACACGTGCATTTGATAAAGTCCCACACAACCCACTGATGTTGTCAACAATGCTAATTCACAATCTTTCTCCCCAACTAGTGGGATACCCCAAGGGTCTTCTCTAGGAACTTTCCTATTTAACATTTCATCAATGACCTTCCTAAAATAGACAAGATCTTCAATTCAAATTGCTTTGTTTGTTGATGACATCAAACTGTACACATCCATTTTGAATTCCAATTTCAACTCTAGCAAGTTCTAAACAAACTCACGAAATGGGCCTCAGAAAATGTGCCCTCTATATATATCCAGCTAAGTGACAGTCAGTCTCGTTTGCAACCTCCAGATCAGCTAATAATCTTAATACCATATTGGCTCAGTTTGTATTCAAAAGAGTGATCAAAAAAATACAATTCCGAGTGAGCAAGCGCCATTTTAATTTTTAAAGCGTGTCGTTTCTGCATTTCCTCTTACCTTGAGTTTAATTGATTTTAGTTGTAATATACGAAATGAATGCAGACGTTTTTCCTTAAAACGTATTGAGAACATTTTTGAAGTCAGAATTATTATGGTGAAACAAGCTAGACTGATACCCCTTGGATACTGCTGATGAATAATGGCCGAAAAGAAGCGTGGAATTAGGGATGGCCCGGTGAGCGAGACATTTTTTCAAAGCTTGGCTGCGAAAAACTTTGTAATAATTTTGGATATTCGAGTTAAATAAGCAATTCGTGGTGGAAGAAAACTAATCTCACAATATAAAAAGTGGTAGACGACACGGAGGAGGAGGAGGAGGCATTTTTAATTTGTCAGCGTTACGCCTGAGGGAAATACAATTAAGCGCATTTATAGCATCAGAAGATAAACTTGGTTAACTGTATTAATCCGTTTCGTGATAAAGAGTTTCTTTCGACAAATTCATCACCAGAAGTTCGTTATAAAAACGCAGAGGTCCTCTTCGGAATGTATTCGTTTCGTTTATTACAACCAAACGGATTAAACGCTATGCAAGAGGGAATAAACAGAAGAGAAGATGCGATAAAAAAATGGAGCATTCTCACTCAGAATTACAAAACTTCACTATCACCTCGACGTCTGTAGTTAATCTCTCTCTCTCTCTCTCTCCCAAGAATTCTCCAATGAAGAGCCTTAAGTCAGAGAAAGGTTTAATTAAAGAGAAATATTTCCCATAAAAGAAAGTATTACAGAAATGCAGATTAAATTAACCACTCATCCTGATAAATATTGTTTTCCATGATGAAAACGCCATTCTAAACACTAAAATGAGCTGTTTTTAATGAAACTCGAATGAAACTCGAAAGGTATTTAACCTATAGTACTTAGCACCGTGCATGCACTTGAGAAGACACAAGGTACTCGTTCACATTAGACTTTAATTTCTGTAGATTGTAATTTTCGAGAAATACAGTGAAGCAAGACTGTTCCGAAGAGCAAAAGAAAAGGGGATAAACGAGGAAGAGTAATATTTAGTCTGCAAGTTTGGATACTGAATGGATGTTGACTAGCTAAGGCACGTCATTAAGACTGGTTTGAAAGAGAGAGGGTGGAATTACAATGCCAATTAAAAGGAACAGTGCCCACTAAAGTGTCTACAGAAAACGCATGTAGCAGAAACTGAATATCTAAGATAGAAGAGACCTTGTAAGTGACAAGTCACTAATTAATCAGACTGGCCTCTTTTGAATAGAGTCTAGAAGCTTGAGAGAAGACTGGTGGTATTACTCCAAAAGTGGAAATAATATTCCATAGTAGAGAAGATTTAGGATTTGTATAGAGTGAATGGCTGTTCTCTATTCTAATGCAGAAGAGGCAATATTTATGATGTGCTTATGCCAAGAGAGTGAGATTAGAAGTTGCGGTAATCCCTAATAGAGATGTGATTCTATATAGAAATATGAGAGTCATCGTAGATAAGAATGAATCAATAGGCACATTTTTTCCAGAAATAACACAGGACAAATTATCAGACGGATTGAGATCAAGTAAGCTTTCTTCGCTCCATTGGACAATTAACAGGAGTTCCACATTTAAGGAATTGGTAGTGGACAGTTGAGGCTCTTTGTGCAAGACAACGTTTCTCAAACTGGAAGGTGGAATGCAATCTGCCATCATCGGCAAAACTATGAATAGTATTTGCAATGCTTGGAAAAAGATCGTTAATATACAAGAGGAAAAAGGTGGGAGAAAAACTGAACCTGGGGATATACCAGCCTCATATGAGAAATGTAAAAGATAGAGCCGGCTACAATCACCCACAGCGAGCAGTCGGATAGAAAATTGGGTATTCAATTATTGAAAACAAAGAACACAGGTGAAACCGTTTCAGTTTCTACCTACGTTCATCTGAATTTGTATAAAGATGATAATGTAAGCCAATATCTCACCAGTGAATCGATAGTGAAGAAATACATATTGGTGACGATTGATCAGATAGAAAAAGTTTAACAGTTGGCGATTCGAGAAAGTTCAAGCGTTGACTATTCCAGAAAGTTTAAGAGAGGGAGATTCATATATTTCTCCATTACTTCACATATTGCAGAGGTAACTATAATTGGACAATAACTGGAAGGGAGGCATTTATAACCCTTTCTTAGGAACTGGCTGCATATGAGAAAATTTCCATGCAGAACGAAAATACTAACGCAAAAAAGGCAACACAAAACAGGAGGCTCAAGTTTTGGGAACAAGCCGAGAAATTCTATCAGAACGTTGAATTTTCTTTAGCATTAGGATTGTTCAGAATTCTTTTAACATCCTTCTGTTAGAAGAACACATCAGGCACTGAATGGACTTTGCTTGGTATGTTAGGAGGTGATTCAGCAAAATCACAAAACAAGAATTAAAAGAAAAGTAGGATGCTAATAAGTCAGCTCTTTCTATTGCATCCTCAACTAAAAACAGTTGAGGATGATCAACTGTCACGTTTTAATAGTGGTGGAATCATAGATGCACATGAGTTTCGGCTGGGAGGTTTGAATAGAGAGCAGAAGGCTCAATTACCATTTATTAGGAAGAAACGTTTCTATTCTTACACTGTTAAAATCAAGTTTGGATTGATTAATAATTGTAAAACTGTTTCAAGCTTTATTATGGGCAGAAAATGAAGTTATGGATACAGGAAAATTGATATAAGTTACTATCCAATCATGGCAATACTTAATATTTAGATAAAGTATACGTTTTAGGGTTGAATAGGGAATAAATGGCTTCATTCCTACAAGAGTGGTTGACGTGATCTGAGTAAAGCAAGATTTAAAACATCAATTCAACTAAGAAAAAGAGGACCAGAAATCACAAATCGTCCCGCTTCGCATTCTTGTAATGCAAAACTACATGAGGCAGAGGTGGCCATGCGAGATGTGTTCCATTAGAGAAGGAATAATCACCAAGTTGTGATCTGAGGTAGGAGAGGGCATTAACATTAAATTATGGAACGCACAAATATGTATGATTACCCACAGGAACCAGCACAACAAAAGACCTATCTATAGACATTGGCACTCCGACATATTCGTATACCCTTTACTTGAGTGGAGTATAATATTGGTTCCTTGAACAGCGACGACTATCCACTAAAGATATTTCTAAAGAAAATCATCTGCTTTCAAGTCAGAAAGAATACCAAATACCAAAAAAGGAAAGTTATAAAAAGTAAACTGGGAAAAGTATAAGCAGTTAGCCATTTTAGAACAGCAACAGATCCATCAAACATTTACAAATAGCTAATTCATGCTGTAGAATTAACAAATCTAAAACCTTACACAAAATTCCCACACACCAGAAACCGTGGTGGAATGAATCATGCTATGAAGTGAAGCGGGAGAAAACCAAAGCATAAAATACTTTCTGAAAGCAGCCAACCACGGACCATCTATTTAAATACAAAAAACAGGGCAAATTCCAGGTACATTATAAATAAAAACAAAAATATTATTGGATCAGTTTCCTTTCAACAAAAACCAGAAATACATATAGCTGGTGCAGTCAAGAACAAAATAAGATGAAAAACAGATATCAGAAAATCTATGAGAACAACATAACTGACCCGGAAGTCATCGCAAACATCCTTGGAGTAACTTTTGCAATGATTTCCATAGTACACCTCATGCATATTAGCATTTTAAAAATGCTGAAATACAAAAGAACATATCTAGAAAATTCTTTTCCAAATCAATAGCGTGACACAATAGTTTTGACATTTCCAAAACTAGAAAAAGATCACACAAATCCGAACCACCAACACCCATTAGCTGTGATCTGGAGAAAATATCATAAATATGATAAAGGCAAGACTGATGTGGTATTTTTAAACCTATAACCTACTTAATCCGTCTCAATGTGATTTGATATTTCATGTCTTGATTGTTTTGGTATTTGATGATTTCAGCATTTCTTTTTTCACTGCCAAGACACGTGAAAAATAATATTCCAACTGCAAGGCAGCTGAACGGACCCAAAAGAAAGGTTTTCCTCTCCTTTTAAATTAAAATCAACAACTACCGACCGAACGTGAATTCGACAAATTCAGAAGGCCCTAGCAAAGCTTATTAGACAGAGCCGAACAGTGAAATTCTTGAAAATATTGGAACCAAAGGATTGAGAAAGAAGACAGCAAAGCGAAAACTGCAGCAGGTCCTATAAATCCAACTTTTAAAGTGCCATATGTATACTATAAACCCAACATCAAAAACAGTGACAAAAAAAAACAGTGGCAACAAGTAGGATAGACCAAGTTCGAAATACACTTTTTCAAATTATGCCAGAATTACAACGGCGGAAATCTAGCAAAAGAAATAGTAGGTAATTCTAGCCAGATTAAGAATAAGACGTGCATCTTCCCAACCCCAATCTCCTCAGAAGAGGTCCGTCCAAATGCAATTTATGCCGTATACCGCAAACGACCTAGCATCTGATTCTAAACAGTATCCTTTAAAAATAAAAGGAAAATAGCCTTTAAGCCAACGAAATCCGAGACACACTAACCTTGCTACATCTTTTGAGTAAAGAAAACAATGTAACCAAAGACGCTAACAATCTACAATTAATAAACTACTATAACCTAATATAACGTAGAATATCGAAGATGGACCAACGAAAACTTTCTCTGCCAAATTGTAAACCACCAAAAGACAAATGCTAACTACAAAGAAGAGCCCTTGCAGTAGCAGTGTACACAAGCACCATCCCCCACACACCGGTGGAAAAGGCCTGAGATTTGAATTTCATCAATGATGTGAGAAATTGTTATTGACTTTTTAAGAACTTGGCCGATTTATTAGGTCTCAGGAGATGGTATGCATGGTATTTTCTCCCGGAGTTTTTTTTTTTTTTGTCTAGAAAAACCACAGAACACATTCATTTACGTTCAATTTATTCAAAATCAACCACAGAACACATTCAATTTATGGACATAGTATATATGGTGCAATATGGTCTAAGTCGTCGATGAGACTAAAAAAAAGAAACAGCACACAGAGAACAAACAGTGGGAGATGCATTACAGCGACAGCAGCTGCTGCGCTAATGACCAACAACAAGAAGAACGAAATGGAACCCGATCCGCACTGTTTTTATCCGCTACCAGCAAGAAAAAGAGACTTATAAAAGAAAATTTGCCTTAAATTTTTTACACGTCAATAAAATAAAATATACATTAGTTTTCAATTAAAATCAATCAATCAAGAAAATATTTTACCATATGTAATTATGGTTACTATATTAAGGAATACAGACTCGAAGATTCAACCCCCCCCCTCCGGTGATGGGTAGTAGCCACACCAAGGAGGAAAGAAAATAAAGCCTTTAGTCCATCCACAATGAATATTATTCGTCCCAGAGGCATTAATTCGTTCTCCTTATAAGTGAAGCCTATAGGATTATCATTTAAGCCCAGAGTCAACAACTCCCGGATTAGGCTCTATTCTTTCTTGGTCTATAAATCCAGATGCAGAAATTCTCTTTCATTGAGTGCACTGCTGACAGGTCTAGCAAGAATGGAAGACTATTTTTTCTCCCATCACTTAAGCAACTGAAAATCTTCTTCACCATTAGTCCCTAGTTTTGAATTTTCCTTCTGATACAATTTTGTATTTCTTTAGGTGAAAGTTCAAAATTTTCATCACTTGAATCTTTCACAAATAAAGCGTCTTCTTCCTTCTCTTTCTATTGAACTTTTTAATTCTCGGCTTTCGGGGTCTATGGCAACGACGTAGTCGTAATTTCCAGTTTAGTATAAAGTTGTTTTTCATTTAGAGTTTTCTCATATCATTTCTGTTCTTTCGCTTCGTTATCCAAAAAGTTTAACTTTTCAGTTTCGTACGAAGGAAGAAAGCTATTTTGCGTTATAAACGTGGCCTTTTTTGCTGCAGAACAGGCGTACATTTTCAGAAATAATTTCTCCATCGAGAAGCAAAGGAGGAAGATGCAGCTCTAGCCTCCTAAACCAGACAGTAGTTAAATGTGGCGGTGGCTTACTTGTAGCTTTCAACACCTCCAAAGATTTTTTTAAACTGCTCTAGATGTGCTACACCATGTTTTAATAAAATAATGCTTTATTTTATTAAAAATTCAAGACGATTCTCCTAAAATGTTTCCAGAAATATTTCCTCAGCCTGACCATACCGCGTGTGAATAGATTCAAGCATTGTGAACAAGGTTTCCATCTAGTTTCAACTGGTGCCTTTCAAGAGATTTTTAAACACTTTCTCGATAGATTATTTAAAATATGTAACGAGAGATTTTTTCCATGCGGATAAACATCAACGTAAATCTACTTAATTCAGTTCCAACTAGGCTGTAATAAATGTTAAATTGGCAGCAGAACCGCGGTTACACGGTTCCATCACAACATCTAATTCAGCTTCCATACTCAAGGACAGAACTCGGCCACCATGCACATTCCATTTCCCACCCTTCTTTAGTAGATTCCACATAAATTTTAGTAAAATGAAAATCTAGCTACAAGTTCATAACATATGAATCGCTGGCCATCAAATGGTTCCTGCAAGGATCACCTTCCAGTGGCCTTAATGTTCTGTAGCCCATGGATTTCTCGTAAAAAATTGACATTTCAGCCACATAAAATTTCTACATTTACTCATTATAAAGGTACATTATGGGAACCAAACTACTTTCGTAAATGGAACTGTCTTCTCATTTCTGGCATTTGAACCAACTGATGATGATTCAAGAAAGTCCAAATTTAGGCACTGATTCTCTTACGCACCTACTTTTCCTACGCACCACTTACTATATGGCTTCATGTAATTGAAATATATGACAGACCAATTAAAAATAAAAGCAAATTATGAAGAAAAACAAAAAATTGTTTTTCTTCATAATTTTCCTCATGAGCTTCTTTAGTATTGCAACTCTTCTCTGAAATACTATCCCTAATTATTATTCGTCCTTGTTGTATTGTAAATGCTCTCCCCACTCGATCATAGAGGATTATAAATGATTATCCACAGAGACGGATTCAAGCAAGTTGTTTAAATATTTCCTTGAAAATGGACTTCTTAAAGACGATGTCAGTAATTATCAGCAAACAGCAAGTGAAAATTATATTCTGGAACGAACAGGTTTTAAAGGTATATGGCAAGTGGCTTAGTTATGTTAGCCTCATGAGGTTAAGCAGACAACTAAATTGCAGGATACGTGCCAATCAGCAATCGCAGTGGGATATTTCAAGTGTAAACAACCCACAAAAAAAGAACATAAACAGACTTTGATCTGAAGTTTTGAGGTGATTTCTACGAGAAGCTCAGCTGCAAATAAACACATCTTAAGAAAAGTAACAACATCGAGCTATTAAAGCATGACATTTCGCTCGATCCTGCTTTTAGAGAAAGCATCTTAGTTTTATGTGTTCCTTATCATGACATCTTTTTATTTCTATTTTAAGCCTATATTAAAGGCCGAAGTATCCGCCTGAGAGACCGCTCTCTTTCCAGAAGAAGTCATCCGAAACTTGTCTTACCTATATCAGCAGCAGGAAGTCCCGCGACTCACTAATTATTTAATCGATACCTACTCAAACCTATCCTCACCATTCACATCCTCTTTCGCCTGAAGGGAGTCGATCCCATCTATTTAAGATATCGCCTACCACTTCAAGTTCACTCTCTTGTCACTAAAGTATGGAGGAAAAAACTGTCACATTAAGGTTAACTGAGAACAACTTCATTTGCCCAGGAATATTATAACCATAAATTGCATGTTCTCTAGTTGGGTTGCTCGTTTTGCTAGAAGAAAATCCAGAATTTTCAGGAGGAAAATTTGCTATCCTCTCCTGAACTCAGCCAAGGAGTTATAAAAGTTCCTTGCGTCATTGACGGGATTCGAACCCGAGTTTTTATTCCACTCAATCTGGAGAAGATAGTGATTACCTGCGAGGACTAACATAGCGAGAAAAACAAGAGATGATTCATGGTCACTCACTCGGCTTGTGTCAGGAGATCTTGTTTTTTGTTTTCTCTTATTTTAAATATCTTCTTTCTTCCTCTTATAATGACCTTAATTGAGGCAGAGTTTTCCTAGCAGCGTCGAGCTGGGCACCTTCCCTCTTCTTGACGTTGTAAGAATATTTCATTATTTTTATTTATATATTTTATTTATTTTTCGTGTTTTGTCCTCCCAGTTTTATTATGCGGGATTAGCTGGCCACGTTGAGTGAGCATTATCTCTTTTCATCCCGTTCTTCTCAATGTTTACGGGATTTTCTTGATTCCTTATGTTCGCTTCGGCGCTCATGGGGAGCCAGTACGTATAAATGCAACCTGTCTCTCTCTGGACGGTGCACGGACAGTTGTGGCCCGCCTCCTCGTGTCATGCACGGGAACTGGGCAGGTTTTCCAGGTGATCGACTTCCTCCTGGTAGCAAAGGGTCCACAAACAACTAAACAACACCCGCATATCATCTAAATACCTTCCTGGTTAAGGACTAATAAAATACAGGTTTGTATTTTATTAGTCCTTAATAAAATACAAATCCATAATATTTGTTCCTTTACATTTCACTTAGTCCGGAAATGATTTTCTTGGACTGCCAGCAAAATCGCCCTTTTGATTGAATTAAAATGACTTGGTGGTCCAAATGTCCAGTACATTCGGATGGGTACATTATGAGAAGATTAAGATGCCTTAACAAATTATATGGGCAGAAATCGCGTCTCATTAGAACTGAGTTGCTGGTTTTAATTTTAGGAACTTTATTTGAAGCTATAAATATTGCATTGTTATATTTATTATACTGGATATTTGTCATAATGCAATGAAGTCTTTCGCACCCCATCCTCATTTCTGAAAACCTACTTGGTGAAATAAGAGCTCTATTGTCCTTCTTTATCTCTGAAAGAAAGGGGAACTCAAAGTTTTCTTCCTCATGTAAGTTCAGCTCTCTCTCTCTTTTCAGAACTGTGGAAGAAGAAATACCAATACATCCAGCAAAACTCCTACACTACTCCTGGGTGGTATAATCAAAAGAAGAAATTAAGAATAAGGAAGAGAAAAAAATATTTATCTTAAGCATTATTAATCAGTAAGCTCCAACCAAGTGGAATTTCTATTCTTATTCTTGCAGTTGGAATTCAAAAAGAAGAAAAAGAGAGCCGCTGTCTTCATCAAGAACAGGAAATGTTTTATTTTCTTGTTCTTAATACGGATGGCTCCATTGAAACTGAGCAGACAATTAAATTTCTGCGCATATCTCATTTGAAACCATAGTGGGGTTACCAAGTAAAACAAAAATTATTTTACTGGTAGCATCAAGTGTTTGGCTTAATTTCCAGGATGACAATTAAACCAAAAAGATGAGGTATAATTCAGAGCAGATTTGTATTTTACAATCACGCAATTTGCATGTACAAAGATGACGCCATCGCTTGACTTATACAATGACTTTTTCTTTCAGGGGCCTGTTTCCCTTGGCAATCCTTCTATGATTACTAATGAACTGCCTGAACTTTTCAATTACGGGTTATTGACTCAAGGTTTTTTCTTTAAATAAAGTAATTAAAAACTGCTGGTGTTTAGTTACTTTGTTTAAAAAAGGCTGACCAACTTAAACGTCTTCAAGAACTCATTCAAAAAGCAACTGAAATTTAGCTGTGGTGAAAAAAATGTAATTAAAATATCCACGAATAATTCCCTAAACGTTCCCTAATCAAATTTTTCATAAAACACAATTGAATGAATTTTTAAAATTTAATCAAGAATTTGTGCACGAAGGAGAGTCACCGACCGTGTGGACATGCAGGCGTCATACACGATTCATTGTAATGACAGTACCGATCTCTGGGAACATCTACACACTCTGAATGGTACATTTTTCATTTTCTGTTGTGATCATTCTCTTGCTCCAGCGGAGCTACCTCTCATCCGCACATACAGTATCTTTCAAGCATATAACTATTAATAAAATAAACTGGATCTGACTACCTACCTGAAGTTCTATGACCTGCGCCTTAAAATATGGAAAAATAGGCATTTATGATCTCATCTAAACAATCGTCCACAGTCATACAATCCTCACTCTATGGAACTCTTGTTCCAAGTCGACAGGTACAAAGAAAATACTTAACTGTCTATTCATTTCTAACCAAGCAGTCTTTCCTTCTTAACTAGAAATCAGTTAAAAACCTTGGTTATATATTATAAGGAATATCCAACCATTGTATTCATGCCTTAGTTCAGATATCCCACAAATCTTCTAGCGCCATTGCCAGGTTGTAGTTGTTGTTTTTCTTGGTTGAATATTCTGGACCCTTTTCAATGTCACGAGATCAATCAGAATTCTTAACCCTATTACTCGCACAGCATCGCTACAAAGAATTCTGTAAGGCCGGGTCAAAGCCAGAAGGGCGAATCACTGTACAGAAGTGAGGTACCATCTTATTATAATTCAGAATTCGTATGCCATGATTTCAACAAATGCGCAATATATCGTAAAGTAACTGGAATTCATTTACGCCTCCAACTAACTCTAAATACCTTCCTCACTTTTTCGTTAAGTACTCCACACGGGGAACGAATGATAGCTTTTCGCCGAGAAACAAGCAGAGCATTTGACTTAAGAAGCATAAGGAATATTCTTAATCTTAGCTATAGGATGATAAATACCACTGAATGTTTGCTTCAAGATCATTAATTGTTCTTTGCTGGCAGATCACTCTGGTTTATGGACCTCAGCCCATTAATTTATAACCTTCTGATAAACTTTATCTTCTATCTTAGCTCTACAATTTCCATATATACACGGAGGAGTGGTCACTTTATTGGGTACATTTATGTAATAAAGTGATCACTCAGTGTGAATTCAATGGGATGCCGCTTCAGTAAGCTTAATTCACTGTCGTGTTCATCAAACTAGTCCAATACAATTTCTGGCCTTGCGACATGGTGCATTGTCACTTTGTAAGAATCCATTCCTAGTTGGATAAACTGGAGCCACGAAGAGATATACCTCATTACAAACAGCTTCCAGATAACCTTTGACTTCGAAATGTTGTTCCACTAGTTTCAAAGGACCCAATACGCACCACGGAAACACTCCCCACACCATTACCCTGTCATCATTAGCCTGCATTGCCGACACTTGAGAGGAGGGGTCCATGGACTCATGATTTTTTCGTCATATTCTGCCTCCTCCCATCAGCATGAAGCAATAACAACCGGGATTTTACAATTCGCACTCTCCAGCGTTGGTGTTCCTGAGTCCACAGTAACCGTACCTTATTGGTTTTTTGATGTGGAGTAGAACCGAGTCCAACGTCCGCTGCGATACCTCGTCTGTGACAGGGCACAACGAGTTTTTTTGTTTCTAAAATGCCACTTTGATTACCACTGTTGTGTATTGGTTGTTGTTTGACTAATTGTACTTTTCTGTTCACCTGAATAAATTTCATCATCCTCCATTGTCTCTGGCATCAATGAGCTGTTTCCGCCAAAGGATCGCGTTGGTTGAATGTTATTTGGGTATTAGACCAATCTTGATAGACCCGAGAGACAATCGATATAAAAACTACAGAAAGATTGCTAGAGTTAATCTTACATCTTAAGCATTATCTCACTGAATTTTCCAACTTCCTGAGTTACATGAGTTTTTCGTGGGATTTGCAGCCAATGAATTTCATTTCTGCATAAGAGTAACCTGATGGTGTCACACTGAAAAAACAGGAACAATGCTAGGACTGGATCTTGAGTGTACCAAGAAACATATGTAGGGATTCGGGAGCACAACGATAAATTAGAGCAGTTTGAAAAAGGTTAAGAAGTGAGTGAGCACTTGAGATGGTCACTGATCCCTTCCTGCGCGCACAGAATCACAAACTCTAAGGATATAACTACCTTGAGCAAGGGTTAGCGATATGAAGGGAAATTGAGGATCAGCACAGGATTTCCAGAAAAATTAATTGATGTGTTCATAACTTCGCCTGGAGCCTTATCATTAACTAAGAATTAAAAGCTCCAAGTAGATAGAAGGGGAAGTAACATAGAGAGAAATATTCGTAGAAGTACAAGTCAATATGCTGTTATCTTTACATTGCAGTTGTTTGATGTAAGGTCGTTGTTGTTGTAATAGGGTTTTTGGAGCATCAACGACTAAGGCCATATTGCGCCGTATATATCATGTCTGAAAATTGTGTATTCTGTGGACCATTTGCTGGACAAAAAACCTGAGTTTCGGGAAGAAAAAACATGCCATCCTCACATGAGACCGAGTAACTCAGCCACGTTGTGAAAAAGGCCCATAAAAATTCCTCACGCTATCGACGGGACTCGAGCACGGGTCTTTTCCACCCGGTGTTGTGAGGACGGTGATTCTGCCAACTGTGCTTCCACGAGGGTTGATGGAAGATATACTTCCAAATAAGTGGAAAGAGTAGGCTGAGAAAAAACGATGCTGTAGAGACGAGATATCAGATAATGATCCGCGCTTATACAGGCTAATCACCTTATTACCGATACTTGAGAAAAAATTGAAAGAATGCTGGTCAAGAAGCTGGATGGAAATTTTGTAAATCAAAATTGGTTTCCAATAGATAGATTAACTCCAGGAAGGAAAGTCGGTTGAAGATGCGATTGGTGAGGTCTTAAGTGGAACTCTGTTGAGAAATACGTCTTGGGAATGTTTATTTACTTCAGAGGGCGTAAGCTAGATTGCGTTTTTAATACTTTAAGAGTCACGTTTACAAGAGGTTAATAAAATAGAATAAAATAAATGATTGCGCCTAAAGGAAAGAAGAAAGTTTATAGACTGACACCAGGAGAAACGAGAAGGGGGAGAGACAAGAACAGTTACTGCTTGCAATGCAAGAAGATTTGTTTGTCTCCTGTACGCACAAAACACAAGAATCACAACTGGTGGAGGGAATCCTCCAGCAGCTGTGATGTACCAAAATAAAGAATTAGCATACACAAACTTAACTGTATTTGCAAAATGGTTAAAAGAACACTGTTCCTGAAAAATCATCTTTAAAAGTTATTTTAAACGAAGATGTTGCTCCTCTAACAATATGTGGCTTCTAGCCAACCAAATTAAGAAAACCAGAGGAATTTTCTGCATAAGCCTCATTTCAAACGGCATCCATCCCAAAATCCCATTTACAATAAGCCTAAATGAATAGACATGCGTAACTGAAATTAACTCGTTCCTGTAATGCACGTTTATGAATTATAAAAAAGTAACATATTGATGGATCCTTGAATCAATTTATTCCTCCTGTATTTCAAGAAAAAACACAGCTCGGACTAAGCATCACAAAAACCCTACAGACTAGCAAAGCTTTTAAACATTTTTTCACTTCTAGCTCACGACAAACAAAAATAAAACGGAGTAACACGTTTTACGATTTTTCTGGACATCAGCAACCTATATTGAGAACAAAAAAGGTACAGAATGTTAACACCAAGAAAAATAAAACCAAAGAAAACAAAATAAAGTTTACAAAGTCAAAAGAAAACATTTATCTATCCTCACAAGAAAACTGAACAAATTTTATCGATTAGAAATTCAGCAGGATCCAAGTGGAGCATGTATATAAGTGTGGTATTTAACACCAAACTTAGGTACATATCTTTTCAAAGCAACACAACGTTTCATCCATCATAGCTATATATATCGATATGAAATTAAACTGATATCTGAATGTAGGTCAACAGGTTTGGCTTGGGGAACAATTAAAACCCCCTTTTCCTAGAACTCGTAAATACATATTGATTTCATTTATTTAGAGACAAATCTTGTCAGTTGAACTTCGGCATCTGAATTTCTGGGGCATCTCCAGAAATTCAGAATATAAGCTGCGTAATGAAATTTACTTTGTGACATCTACATTCAATTATTAAATTATCTACTCGTGCCTACAGCTAGAGCCCACGATGGTGCATCTCATTAACTGACTATTCAAGCGGAAACCAGTTCTCATTAGAACGAATTCCTCCTCCTCATCAAACGAGGATTAAACGCACTAATCTTGTAGCAGAGTCGTCCTGTTACGTCATGGATGTTCCGCTAATGAATTTTGATAGCGGGATATTGGCGGACGTAAAGATCCAACATTGGTTTTGAATCCATCCGAATTAGTCCTCAAATTAGCGCGTGATTAACAGAAATCTTCCGGAAGATCCTTATAAGTGAACGTGTCCCCAGCACATTATAACTCGCGATGGAAAAGGTCCTTTTTTAAATGAGTTATTCGACGACCCCTGTACGAAGTCATCGTCACCTTCGGTTTACAAGTAGGCCAATACTTCGTGCCAATCAGTGCGCGAGACGTTGCCATGGAGACAAGGAAGTGGTGTGGATACTGTTAGCGGTGCCTAGCGATGACAGCTGACGACACGAAATTATTTCGAAGTCCGATTTCGCTAACAACAAGAAAAATCGACTCGGAGTTTTCTCGATTATCAACCAAACCGGTTGAAGATCGCCTCTAGTCAGGAGGCAACAGCTTGCGCACATCCCCGTACTCTATCAGATGCTATGAACGATGGAGGGTAACGCCAGAGATGCGGTAAGAAAATTTTTATGTAAATTTAACTGATAATTATAAGTTGAGGTGCAGACACAACGATTGAACCATTTGTTAATTAGTCAACTGATGGTTGAAACAATTGCGTCGATTAAACGTAAAAATTGCGCTCTTTCTGATGATTTAATTAATTAGATAATTGGTGTTATCACAAATAATTGGTGTTATTTGTGCACTTTTTACGCGAGTGGCCAATGTAATCATAATTGATAATCGTTAAATTATTATTAATTTTTAAATGACATTATGATTCTAAAAAATATCCAAGATCTGATAATGAAGGTATTTATCGATCAGCGGATTATCTCCACTGAAAATCGAGATAAACCATGGAAACCAACAAATTTTAATTTTAGAATATCTTCCCAATATGTTACTTATTCCAAGTTACAATCCGTTTGCCAAGTGTGTATTCAATGTGGGTGTAGCACACACGGTAAGTGTTTGTATTCACATAATTAAACTTAAGAGAAACAATGCAGTTCTGAGGTTCAATATGGCGTCTCCAATCCAAGTCATTAATTGTAAAGGGTTAATATGCTGATAGAACAGCATACAGTTTGGTACTGAGTTGGGGTTTCTCAGATAAAATAAACTAATGCATGATTACAGCCCCTATAGCTCTCTGACTGCTTCTAATCTTAAATTTACGATTATTCTCTAGATGGCCGAGATCAGAAGAGTTTACAAATTCATGGTGGATGCATAAATACTGAATTACTAATGGCAGTGAGTCGTGTATATCTGTATCAGCATACGGGCTCGAACCTGCAGGTTCTGAATTAAGATAGATTAATTAAACCAGAGTATTTAGTTAAGGTATTGAGTCCACGCAGACTAAAACTGCAGACTAAAGTATTTTCAAAAAGAGAAGGACACATTACTCCAATTGGAAGAAGCAAAAGTGTTCTTTATGCCTTTAAAAAAAAGATGGCGTGTACTTTATTTTTTTAATTTAACAAAAAATATAAACTTTTGATCACCACACACTCTTCTTTAACTATAAATAACTATAAATACTTGCAGCCCAAATTGCATATGAAGAAGACGTTATTAAGAGGAGTCATTTTCGCATTTGAATATACATACTGGTCTTTTCTTTAATTGTATCTTTTTCAACCGCTGTTACTATGTGATAATTTTTATAAATATTTTGTATTCTTTAAGTTAATTTTCAGTACTGAAACTCAAGGTTGTTTAACAGGTATGTTAAATAAATAAATGCATGCATTATATGTATTTCGATGGCACCAAGACGAATCTCCAACTCCACCTAGAATCTTTGTGATTTTATTATACTTCTGTATAAAGGGCCTGAAGTGTGTGCGTGTGGTAAGTGTAGTTTTTTAAGGCCATTTTGCCACCAGAGAGCAGTCAACACCTGAGCAGCTGCTGCATGGTGCCCATCTAAAAGTTGTGCAATACCAGTGGAGTTTAACAGGTGGTAAGCTTTATTTAAACATCTTTCTTTATCTAAGAAGGCTCTTTATTGTATACACAAGGCATATCTCGTTACACAACGCCCTCCCCGCTACAAGCCGAGGATAATAGATAGTCTTTATAACTAATATACAAGATAATCATCGTTGAAATTATAATCCGGTGACTGGTTCCTTAAAAAATCGCCGTACCTGCTTAGATATGTTTTCTAATCTCTTAGAATCTTCTAAATACGTGCATGCACATTTTGGCACGAGAACTCTGTGATTAACAAATTCTCTTAATGTTAATAAGAACTAACAGGTTACGATGTTTTTTCTGTTCAGTATAATTGTAGTCTGGGCTTCTGGTAAATGTTATGAAAACCGGATCGATGTTTGCTCTGGGATATAATGTGGAACGACAGGCTTTACACTATTTAAGAGCTCACGTCTTATTTGTAACTCACATTTGAAGAGAAAATTACATAATCGCAGCAAGACACCTCTCGTTCTACAAACTCCTGTCCCAAATTCTTCGGAATTATCTGAGTACCGAAACAAAACAGGCACTGATTGCAATCACAAGCAAAAAGACTGCTTCTTAAACTGCTTCACTGCTAAATTACTTGCCCTTCTACGGGACAGAATGGAAAAGAATCATCACAGGCTGCAAAAGTATTATCATTATTTCTTTTCGCTCCGTTTCTTTTCTGCCTCAAAAGACAAACAGAACAAGTTGTTGGTGAACCCAATCAATTATTGGAAAGTTAGCGATTATCACCAATTCAGAGTAGAAATTCTGGTCTTGTGTCAACAAGATTACCTGAGACAAGAAAAATAACCACTCTGTTGGTTCTCATCAGTTCCGATGCATTACTCATTTCTGTTCTGTTCACAATGTGGAAAGATACAAGTACATCATCGTATTTAGTAGTCAGGTGGCTTTATTCATGTTCATTCAAAGGCTTATATGGCTGTATTCTTTCACTTAACCACTCGGTTAGTGAATAAAGGGCCCCTCTCTTACATGGGTTTATTACACGAAAAATTCTGGATAAGAATAGATGTGTTGTTATTTTTTTATTTCTATTCTACTTTCCCTAGATACCCCCCCATACATGTAAATCAGTATAAATAGGGTCCTATCAAAAACATTTGGAATATCTGGTGGCCGTGAAGGGCAATATTGGAATGTATCAATTTGAATCATTATTATTATTATTTCAATAAAGATTTTTAATACAGGTATACAGCAACCAACTCTTAAAAAATAGAACATACTTTATTGTTTAATGTTATTAGACACAAAGCAATAGTACAGTTTTTTGCCCATTTAAGACATGACATGCATTGGATCATATCGTGCATCTCTTGATTTTCACAAATAAAGCAATACCATATATCTTGCTCTTCTTCAGTACGTCCCCGGAGCTCTATGACCCTGTTGGTATTTAAGTTTTTTTCTTTACGCTTTCGCTGTGATGAAACAGTGAAAGCTTCGTCTGAAAAGATTCCTTGTAAGGGCTGGTTATCAGTTCAAGAACAGGCTGAGTGCTCCTCTTTGCGCTTCTTAGGATTTCCTTCATTGTAAAAACAGCAGCGTGTGTTGGAGAAATGCCTTCTTTAGGTGTGCGCACATCAAATTTAGGCTTCTTGCTTGCACACTTAATAGATACAGGCCTAGATATATCGTGTTGAGACTGCGGTGAAAAACTTATTTCACTCACAGACGCTTGGGAACTTTGAACCACAGTGTGAAAAAAGCTGCATTCTTGGACAGAAGATCCTTCTGTTAATTTCTGAGTAAAACAGATGGAGATAGATAGTGATCTTGAATTAACTGACTGACAGCTGTTAAAGAGTATCTTTGAAAATACGTTTCTTTCATTAGACCACCAGTTCTTCATCTCCAGTATGTTGTTCCATTTAGGCAACAAAGTGCTATCTTGTATTCAGAATTCTGACGTACAGCAGTCAAAAGATAGCAAAGCAAGAAAATAGGCAGTAATTCGAGGAAGTTCGAATCTACTAATGAGTATTAATCAATTATAAAGATTCTCGATGAAGACGAAACTGTTGTGGCAGACTCTAGTGGTAAAAATGCATAACAATTCGCCATTAGATACCAACACAAACCTTAACATCTTATATTTAACTCGGTCCTAGGCGCTGGTCCAATTCAAGCAACCTTTCCCTACTTTCATAAGCTTGCCTTCCATATTTGGATGGAAGGAATTGATCACTCTAAAATCTACAGCGAGGGCATGTATTAAACAAAGTAGGATAACCCCATTTACAGTAAAATCTACAGTATCGGGGGTGTTAAATATTACAGGGTAGCCCCCTCATCCCTACCAAGAGGTTTATTAGTCAATCTGAGTGAGGAAAATCTGAAATTTACCATAAGATGCTTTCTTTTTGTTTGAAGTCAGTTTTTATTGGTACCAGGTACGTCTAACGATTATGAAGAAAAGAAAAAGACCGATATATCACGGAAATGTTGGATGCTAATTTAAGATAAAGTGTTTTCCTCAAATATTTGATTACAGTATGATGATACCAATCAGCTGGTATTCTTGAAAGCTAAGAAGCGAAAACATTACATCACAGCTTAGAGCCAGCAATACACCTCATTATAAAGATTTTTTTCTTTAAAAAAAAAGTGTGAGCGCCTGAACAGTTCTTGCAGAAAGTTTTTTCCTTTCTTTTTACTGCGCGAGTAATTAACGCCAATGCGGCTTATCGGATTTTCTCGATGGCTGGCAGGACTACAGAATCCTCATTAAAAAGTACTGTAACGATCTTAATTTCGGTGATTCCACGAGCTACAAGTATGTAATGGAATCGAAAAAATGCTCGATTGCATTGGATACTTAAGAATAGTAACTTAACTTTATCCGTGTTCAAGGATTAAAACATTTCCCCCTCCCCACTTCCACTTACATCAGTTCCAATTCGAATAGCATTTTAATGAACGGATGTCTGTGCTCAATACCGTTACTAAGTGCTTTCATTGAAATGCTGTTACGCTGTAGATCTTCGATCTTTAATTGAACTTTATAATCACTTCCGCATTCGCTGAGTTCGTTAAAAGATAATTTACTGCTGGACAGTGAAAGTTTTACTTTTAGTGAGAGTTTTCTTTTGATTACCAGTAAACAGTCTGTTCTGAAAAAACCGTGATTTAACTTTAATCAAAATAAGGAGTTACCAAACGAAAAAGCTTGTTATTATAATACATAAGTAAATTCAAACAAAAACTTGGCGACCTACCACAATATTGGACTTCATTTATCAACTTCAGCATTCTTTAAAAAAATCATGATACAAGAACTTCCAAAATGAATAGCACGAGGGCATTAAAATGAAACAGAAGTATTTTACTAGTAGTAAAACTGATCTGGATAAAGATAATCCTTCTAGGAAGTTAAAATAAGTTGTGAGAACATGTTTCGCGACGACTCATATGGACATCTGTACTCAATCTGAATTAGTGTATGTTGGGTAACAGGTGTTTTGTGTGTTTCGTCACATTTTAAAATAACGAATTTCCATCAAATTTTGTTTCAAATCAGGAAAAAGAAACCCCACGATGTTAAAAACGATTTTCAGAGAAGATGCTGTGTGTCATGCGAAGACTTTTCAATGGTCTTCAAAGTTTAAAGAGGGCCGCTTGTCAGTCAAAGAATGATCCTCGCCGTGGGCGCTCTTCAACTTCAAAACCAATGATTGAATCGCTTAGAGTTCGTCGTGTGATCACGAGAGACTGACGTTTAACTATCCGCGAAATTGCTAGTGAAATTGGTACGAAAATGTCAATCGATTTTAACGCCAGGATTTGGGAATGCTACTTGTTTTGTGTTCACATCCTCATTAATGATCTCCTTAAACGTGCTGCTCTGTTTCACGCTGTTTCTCTCATCATCAATAATGATGAGCATAATCTAGAGTTATAATCAACTATGGCATTTTCATAATCGATTATATGCAAATTAGGCGATTACAAAATGACATGAATAAAACTGAAAAAAAAAAAGCGCAGTAGAAGGAATCAACCCGATGTTATAAAATTGAAATTTAAAGTGCTGTTATCATTCAGAAAATAGTTCTGTTTAGTCATTTTAAATATAAATAGTTCCGTTCGGTCAATCTTGTTGTCGATTTTGTAATCAACTAATTTACATATAATCGATTATGAAAATACCATAATCGATTAAAAATAATTGATATGTCCATTATTTCAATTACTGAAATAATCGAAATAATTTAATTATTTGAACTATTGAAATATTCGATTATGCCCATCGCTAATCATCACTGGTGCCGAATTACAAATGTATGGCTATGATCTGAAAAAAGGACCGATCCTTCCGATGGAAGCTCACTATCTCTCTCTCTCTCTCACACACACACACACAACGAGTATTGCTCTTTACTACTCTGTCCTGAATGATCAAATAAGAATACAATAGCTTATGGAGAATGAGCGATGCTGTTTGATGGAAAACGGGTGGAAAATGGGGCTTTAGGAAATTGGAGCTTGCATATGACAATGTCCTGCACACTCGTCAATTTCTATTCAAGAATTTCTTGATAAATGCTCCATTGCTGTGGTCTCCAGTTCGCCCGCCATACTCACCGGATTTAGCACTCTATTTATGGTTATTTTTTCTGAATCTTAAAGCCGCCTTGAAAGATCACACATTTAGACAGAGTAAATAATGAACAGGAGCCACAGGGCTATTCGCAATTCCAAAATAAGCTTATGGAAAATACTTCCAGAAGATGCAGAGGCGTTGGAATTGGTACATACAATGCCAAGGAGACTGATTGAGAAGGAGATTCATCCGATATCAGATAAGCTTCATTATTTTTCAAATATCAGTTTGGAATAAAATTTTGTTTTCTGCACGAAAAACCTAAGTTTCGAGGAGAAAAAACTTTGCTGCCCTCACCTGAGACCGAATAACTCAGCCAAGCTGGGGACAAAAAAAATCCATAAAAATTCCTCAAGTCATCGACGAGACTCGAACCGGGCCTTTTCCACCCGGTGTGAGGAGGATGGTGATTCTACCAACTGTGCTACCCACGAGGACACCAAACAACCTCAAAAATTGACTTTTTAAATAATAACCACATTTGATTTTTTAAACTGAATTCTTAGATAAGAATAGCAATTTTTTTTCAGAGCCTTGGCCTAAATATAAGTAAACTCTTGTCCTTAAGGCGTTACTGTATTATTTAATATCATACATAATAAATAAAGCAAATTTTTTTTGAGTGATTTTCTACAAAAGTTCCAAGTACCCAAAGGAAAACAACTGAAGTAATGAGCGTTGCTTCAGTAAGAGGAAGATTTAACCGGTGGTACTTAACACAGCCAACTAAATGGGATGTCGTTTAAGCTGATTATAAAAGTAAAAAGAAAGAAAAATAATTGGCCATTAGCATCGGTTATTAGGGGTTTTCTACTAACTACTCGCAAACCTGCCTGAAACGCACATGGCAATTATTTTTTATTATTCTTTCCAGGTCACTTGAACTGTGAAAATTTTCTCCAGAAACAAACCACATCTGCAACTTGTCACTGGTCTCTTAGGTATTTGGCTTAGCAGGTCCTTCAAATTAGAAGAAAAGCTACGCTGATTGCTAATTATCGAATTACCAAGATTACACTAGACAGTGATGACATCAACAGCGCGTTGATTCTCATTCGGATATTTGCCAATGCTTGTCCCTCTATTTTCTTTTCCACTGTCAAAGACAGAAGGAAGCAAAATAGAATTTCCCTCTTGCAAAGAAAGATGGAATACAAGAAATCTTATTATTTAAGAATTCACAAAGATTTTTAAATGATTGTCAACGATGTTGCTCAGTTTTCTTTACTCAGAAATTTCATTTTATTTAAAGTACTTATTGCGGTACTACCACACACCTAAGAACCAAAAACAACAGAATAGCAACCAGCAAAAAGTTTCCTCGGATGTTCGATGAGAGATCGAATTCCCAATAGTAAAAATAAAATAATCCTGGTCTTGTCCTTTCTGTGTGTTATCAACGCCCCCGAGCTTTACCATACTTCCTTTTCCGAGCTAAACTCACGCAAAAAAACCAACCTGCAGATATAAAAAGCCAAATCAGTAGTGGAAGCCACTGAGAAACTTAAAAAATATATGCGTCTGAACTCATCAGGACAAGAATGACCAAAAACAATTCGAAAATGAAAACCTACAGAGTCGGTGCCAGTTTAACCGGATTTATAGATCAGGAACCACATTCCAGCTTTGTCATTGACTGTGACAACAAAAACAGGGAATCTGAATACGTTTCGAATTATAAGGATTCAATACAAAAATTTTAACCACAAATCTACTACGTTTTTTATTTTTGATTGGTATTTTTATTGTGGGAAGACCCTGATTGGCTGCTACTTTTATTAAGGAATAGTAAAAAATATTCTACCAGTACAATGAATTTATTTTTATTAAATTCATTTTCACTGAAACAATTAGGTGTTGATTGCTCGGGAGTTGCTTGGTGCATCGATTACTTTGAGTGGAATGCGCTTGTTCATATGGAATTGCGTATACCATGTCTGTCCGTCTGAATGTTATAATTCAGCTCCCAGTGGACGGATTTTTATGAAATTTCATATCTGGGCATTTTAGAAAAATCTGTTGAGCCATCCAAAAATTTATTAAAATTGGACTAAACGAAATCTAGCAATTATTATTTCTTTTTTAATTTTTCATCCTCATGTAATAATTCGACTCTCAGTGAATAAATATTCATGAAATTTATATTTGGAACAATTTCTTGAGCCTTCCCAAATTTAATTCAAATTTAAACAATAAAACAATAGGAATCCTACTATTACTAAGTTCTTTTCATATTTATCGCATAGGCTATCCATATATCGTATACTGTAGCTGAAACATTGGAAATTATGTTTGTTGCATAATCTGCGGTGGTTGAAGGAATGATTGGGGTACTCGGGCGACATGGCCTTAGTCGCCGATGCTCCTAAAACCCTACAACAACAAAAGCAACAGCAATCTGCAAATAGGTTCAAATTTCGATTGAAATGAAAATGGAACTGCTTGGGTTAT
The DNA here is from genome assembly GCF_048544385.1 of Mastigoproctus giganteus. Classification (NCBI taxonomy): domain Eukaryota; kingdom Metazoa; phylum Arthropoda; class Arachnida; order Uropygi; family Thelyphonidae; genus Mastigoproctus; species Mastigoproctus giganteus. The sequence continues at coordinate 62,289,285 of NC_143582.1, forward strand.
TTAACTATCCTGTGAATTGAATGCCAGGCGCTTTCTTTTATCCTAGCATTAAAGACTTGAGATTTGTGTTCAGCTGGCTTCACGATGGTAATTATCTAAACGCGAATTACGTAAAAATCATCATAATTTCTGTTTCCGAAGTTTGAGAAAGAAAGTCGATGCCTAACCATCATTTAATGGAAGCGGCATCAGAAGACAACATGTCAAGAAAACCCACTTTCATTTTGCGTCTCGAAACATAATTATTAAGACCAATAACGGGTTTAAAGGCACTGCTCAAGGCTTCGCTGTAAAAGATTTCTTTACCACACAGATGCAGTTATTTGTTTCGAGGAACCCGAAGGTGTAACTCTGTCATTTGAATGTATGCACTAATGACAAGCGAGTTAATCACATCAGGAAATTCTTTTATTTCAAAAGAGAAAATTAAATACAATCCTCCAGCACGGCAAAGCATTTCGTGAAGATCATCCACAAGATTAAATTCTAAATGAAATAACACATCTGTTAAGAAACAGAGAACATTTATTTTCTCGCAATAAAGAAAAGCACAAGTAATTAGCATTTTATTTTCTTTTTGGAGCGAACAATAGGCGATATAGTGGACCATTAATTGACTGGAAGATTGCTAACAAAACATTAAAGAACAAGAAATGGTACCAATTTAACTACAAGTGCTTTAATTGCTCGGCAAAATGAATGACTGTAGGTTTTCAACGATCTTTTTGTAATTAATTACTGCGAGGGTTCTTTTTTGAGCTTAGCTTCTGCTTCAAAGGATATTTAACAGGCTTCTGCATTCTTTTTACTACATATCACCCTAATCACCGCATAACTATCCACTGAAAGATTACCGTGAAAAATTCCATTATTTTTTAACATAATGCAAATCGACAAATAAAAGAACATTATTTATTCTGAGCGGAGGCAGGAAAGAGGCAGAAGAATTTCAACGGGCATTTACTTCTCTCTGCAAGCTTCCCTTTTATTCAAGAAACTAGAGGGAAGCTCGATCAGTACCCGGGTGACCTGAATGTTAACCCGTTCCAGTTAATTATCCAGGTAACCTGGGCATGAATAAAGTTTTTTCTTAAAAGGAGCGATGCTACAAGATGGCATCCTGATGTGTACGTCCTTGAAATTATTGAAGCTTTTCTCTCAGCTGTCCAAAAATAACCAGACCGTATCCATTAACCCTAGCATCAGTCAAGGAGGGTTAACAGCACTGGTGAGCTCAGGCTGTGACTTTGTGTAGGCGCATCCTTTTACAAAGTACGCAACGTTCTGTCCTTCCTCCCCTCCATTTCCCCTACTTTATCCAGGTACAACGAAATGTTTGCTCTTTATCTAATGCATATCTCAATGATGAAGTAGCTGCAGAACGGGCTTTTTTTCCCTGAAGTGTAAACTGTAAGCAGGTTTCGTAAGATAGAGATCGAACGAAATTTAATCTCATGAACGAAGTTAAACACGTAGGTGGTGTTCATTATTCTTCAGCAAAGAAAGTGTATAATGAAAGAGGCATATTCCTCTGTTTTAACATAGTAGGAATGTTTCTTAAACACATTTCTTAACAGCAAAGTTTTATAACTGCCTAAGGATTATATAAAAGTACATCGCTGGTGAAAAAAATACCAGCGACACAGAGATCGCAATATGCGTGCATCTTTGGTTGAATTTAAAGATTCTCACAGCGTCATCATTAAATATTTGCTATTGTAAAAACAAGACAGATAAGGAGGATGTCGTACTGCTCTAATATGGATAAACATATTGTCCATATTCTGCGCATATCCGCTGTACCAGGAGCGAAAGCTGTACCCACATCGATCACCACCGCAGATTGAAAGCCAGAGCAATACGTTTTATGTAATTAACCAAACTCTCCGTAATCCATAAGTCTCTAAACGGACTTGAGAGAATTCGATGAATCCCGTTTCAGTTACACTTTAACTGTACGAAGACTGCAAAGATCGAACAAGTCCTTTTAACTAGACGTTCCATGTCACTTGAGTCTCTTTCCAGGTTCTGCATATAACTACATAAATGATGACCTTTTGCTACCTTTATTTTGATGACTTTGCTACGTCCCAACGAATTCTGCGTCTTCCAGCTCTTGCTGAGCAAGCCCATCATCAATGTAAAGCTTTTCGTTGGTTTTATCTCAACAAGGACAAACTTAAACTGGTGACCTCCCACCCAGACTAAGGAACACTCTCACTTAAGCTTAACCGATCGATTCTGCACATTTCACCTAGTCGCACTAGTACAGCACTTGATGAATATTAACCAACTTTGGAGCTGATCGCTTGTACAGAGTCATAAGTTTGGTTGCCCGTCGTCGATACTATCAAGCACTGTAATTTAAAACGTTGCAGAGGATGCGCGTCTTAGTCGACTCTGATGCTCAAGTGAAGATGATCATCAGTTTCGTTTGGATGCTTGTACCGTTATAACAGATAAGCATTGCACGCCATCGCTGTACAACCTAATCTGGGATAAGGCGAGAACGCCGCTAGCCCGAGCTCAACTATCGTGAATGATGTAATGCCTAGCAAAGAAGTTATAATCCACAAGCACCACTGCACTGCCCCAAATGAGTTCATCATTACAATCTCCATTTCAATTATAACCACAGTATTAAGTTTGTAAATTTTTCCTCGCTAAGTGGCTCTCGTCTTGCGGGCCTAGTAAATACCGTGGGATTTGCGTGTATTAAGTTACTCCAAACTTCTATTATAAGAAGTAAGAAAATGCCAAAAGAAAACCCTTCGGCGAACTGTTTGCTGTGTGTGCGATATAAATATCGAAAGGGATCACTCAGATAACATAGTCTAGATATGTTTTTCGCTTTTTTTTACATTTATTTTGCATTATTCATTCATATTATTCATTAAGTCATTCCACAGTATTATGTAAACCGGTGGCCTTCTGCGTGCCGGACGCAATGCAAAGTCGTCGATTTATATACATTTCTTTTGCAATAAAGATAATTTTTTCTCTCAAATTATCTCGAGTGCAACTTACTCTCTATACCAGTCTCTGATGATGATGTTCCAGTGTGGGCAATGCTTTAGTATCACCGTATTAGATCTCTCATTACTCTTAAACAGTCTATTAACTCTTGGAGTACTTAAATATTGTAAGTCAAGCTCTTCCTAAACGGTCAATGTTGTGCCCAGAGAATGATGAAATATTCCAGCACGTAAATATCATTGCTCACAGGACAAGAGTTGTGCAAGGTTCGAAGTCCACTTCAAATTAATGTGACATATTCCGCAGCCATCTCATCCCCGGATTTTAATTTAATCGAAAACTTTTAGAATCTTTTGCAAAGACACACCGAGAGAGAAGATAGCAGGACAGACTACCATTACCAGGAATACCAGAGCACCTATTTAGTGTTTATGTCATAAGATATGAACATTGAAGTACTCACATTTTTAAAAAAGGAAACCGAGAGGAATTTATAAAAAAAATTCCTATATCCATTATGTTATATCTAAAAGTAAATTCCAAAACAGATATTTCTTCAACAAGAAAGCGAACTCTATAATTTCGAAACCCAGAATTTCTTACGTTTCTTCAATGCAACTCAAATGGAATTGATTTTTTTTCTTTTTTACAAACAACGCGATGAGACGTTTAGAGAAGTAAATATTTAGTCTGCGTACTACACAAGAAAAATTTCGTACTAACCATCAGTATCCAATTGAATGAGGAAACTGATATTTTTGAATCTATTATTTGCATAACGTATTTGCTTAGAAGCTCCGTGAACTGAATATAACTGGAGATAATATTACTTGGAGAAGAGTGAAAAATACGGTTCCATTCTAAGCAATCACTCAGTTGAATATCCAGATCAAAACTAAAAATAATTAGATGTATGCTTCCAATGGTTATACAGAGCAGATCGACTAGTAAAGGCCGTAATGGACCCTCTTCGCCATCTTATTGGCTTGTATGATTGGAGTGCAACGAGCGAACACCCCGTGCCTTTGAAATTATTAGACGTCAGAGAAACTACTGATTGCAGCAACTTCAAACTTCGAAAATTGGTTTATTTTTATTCGTATTCTTAAGACCTGATTGGAGATTTCAATAAGTTTTCCTCCTAACGATTCCATCTCTTTTATTTGTATATTTTTCATTCGAACATCAGTCACATTATTTTTGAACTTTACTTCGAGACTGGGAAGTTAAAATCTATGAAAATCATATCTCGAGTCCAAAAATAACGTTCCATTCGAGAAACCATCTAAAATTACTTGGTCTTACTCAAACATAGTACCTATTATCATCTCGAATATCCTGTCATTCTTAATATTAAAAATAGAAATACACAGTTCGTTGTGTACTTCCATATCAATTGAGGATTTTAAATAAAATCGAACTTCTAAGGCAATTTATCGCTTTGATGCATATCAACTACCATAATTTCCGCATTTCTCTTAACGATAATTTCGTTATAATTTCCTGCAATCCATGCGTGAACACGAATATGATTGTTCAGCGAAGTTGGAGGAAAAACGGTAGCATCAAATTCTATAAGAAACAGAAAAAGAAAATCACTTTTTGCGTGTGGATTGTAATCCCTTGAGCGGAACAGCTTTACAATGAAATGCCACTTTTGAGATATTCGTTTACTTCTGACAGGAAGTAAACAGGGGGTGGAGTATCCGTTTCAAAAGATAAAATAATCTTTCTTATTCATAATTCTAAATCCTCCGGTTCGATATTCTCTGCATTCCTCAATACTGGACACGGAGTACCCACCGTAATCCAATATTCACGCTAACTGACACGTAAATGCGAGAGTGACAGCGCACTTCGAATAAATAAATAAAGGAAATTGTTAGAAGAAACTGTCTTGGCAGGCCTACTTCTTATTTTATAGTTTCTTATTTACTTTTCTGAAGAACGTACATCGGCAGAAAACTGTGCGTGGTACTAAACAAACACCAACATCTTTTTGTCAACAAATTAAAATAAAAAGTGTGTTCCAGATTAAGCTTGAAGTTCAATGACACTGTATTAGGTAAAATGTATGCTTTTGTAGAAGTCTATCAGTTTTATCGGAAGAGAATTATTTAAATAAAACGAAAATTTCATTCTCACAGCGAATCTTCGATAAAACAGCACGAGGAATGTGAACTATGTTCTGAAACACGTTCTGTATTTGTAGTAGCGTGCGTGTGTTTCTATGACAACGCCAGATTTAAAGCAACGAGTGAATTAGCATAATCAGTTCTGCTGTTTTGTTTTATTTATTTTATGTACAACGATGTTTGTGTTTCCTGATTTCGGTAAACATTTTTTCTCTTTGGTCCTCGGCGAATTTTACTATTCAAGAAGAAGAAGACTGAAGTTTTAGAGCCAAATATCCGTACTCCATTCCATCGTTTTTCAGCTTTATAATTATAAAAACAAACCACAAACTTTCCTCTGAAATAACCGGTTAAATCTTAGCAGTTGATTGTTTCAATTCCACGAAAGAAGAAGAAAGAAAAGTCTTAGATGTGGAAGTCAGAAATGCGAGGTATTTACATTGCTCTTTCGTCTTACGATGTGAATTACAGAAGTTCTTGTAAAATAATAGAATGGCGCCTTCTGTTTTTATCTTTGTTTAACTGAATGGGCTGTTAAACATAATAGAAATAAATCCTCATTTCTATTATGTTTCTAATCGTAAATTCTAAACCTAGACTAAGGTTTAGATTTTACGATTTCTCAATTTTATCTAATCAACTTAATTGGGAAAGTTGTTCCCCTCTTTGGTTTAGTGTGACAACGTCATGGGTGTACTTCTGAAACGAACGTGCACCTATTTTATTAAAAATGCAATATAATCCACAGCACAACGTACAGCTTGCTCATCTAAATACATATACCAAGAATGACAACCGTTTTATTATTTTTTTCCATTTAATTCTTCAAATTAAAATCGCCTTACGCTTGTTTCTGAAGCACGCCGATTATGTTTTATACCGAACTGACGATGTCTGACTACTTTCCCATTGAAAAGATTGTTTATTCATGGGTAATGCGGTTCCATCATTTCTATTACCCAGGTTGGGTGACCATTCATTCAAGAAATATATTAGAGATAATACACTCTTAGACATTTTAGTCAAGAAATATTTTTACTTTCCCGTTGTTTAAAAAGCAGTTGATTTAACAGAATTTTAATTTATAAATCGTAAAATTCAAATCTAAACTGTAATCCTAAGTCCAATTTTAGCAATGAATTCAGAAATTTTGGCCCATTGACGATGAAGGTCAAGATGACAAATGATCCAAACCAGATAATAAACCGAACAGGCTGCGGTTCCTTTCAATTGAAATATTAATAATTATGTATCGGCATCTGTCTTTTTATTGGAAATAAAGGTTGCATTATTATAATTTTTTTTTGTCTCACTAATGGGGGCTTCCATCCCGTGAAGAGTACTGGTACCAAGTGCACACCGCGGTTGTTATGTCAGGTTATTTCTGTTGATCGAGGAATTCTCTGTCTGTGATACAGGTGTTCAGGATCGCTACTTTCTGAAGTTCCTTGTAGGTTTTCTCTGGGAGGCCTTTGCTGCTAAGCTCTTCTGTAGGATATTTCGCACCATGCCTGTGGTGAAAGCCTACTTATCGATTAGATCGGTAGCCTTTTCCTTTTTGTCAACGACAGTTATGTCTGGTCTGTTGTGCGGGATTGTCTTGTCTGTTATTAATTAATGGTGCGGGATCGTCCTGTCCGTTATTATGGTGCGGTCCTAGTACAGCCTGGGGTTGGTACTTTTAATACGGTGCACTTTCTTTTATCGACCGGTATTTCCTCTGATGTATTATCATGGCGACGTGGTCCTGTCTATGAGTGTAGTCCGTCTGAGTGATCAACCTGCATTCTGTGGTGATGTGTTGGATCGTTTGGATCGTTTCTGAGGCCATACGGCATCGTATACATGTGTCATTCCAGGTTCCTTGATGATGTATTTGCTATAGTTTCTGGTGTTGATTACCTAGGCTTGGATGATGATCATGAATCCTTAAGTCTCGGAGAAGAGCGTCCCGCTTGTGAGGCATGCACTGGAAGAAGCCATTTTACTATGTGGTATTCATCAAGATCATTATAGTATTTTCTATGGAGTGTCTTCTTTGCACATCTTTCTAGCTTCGTTTCTTCCGTCGGGGCATGAATGGACTCCTCGTTTAAGTTTCGTGGGGTGTGACGCTTGTCTATCTTCCTTATGGCCAGATAGAGTGGCGCTGTATTTTTTGGAAGTAATCCTTCAGGTTCTCAATCACTTTTTTTTTCTTTTTCTTTTTTTTTTTTTTTTTTTGCTTGACGAGGTTTGTCAAGCCCCTAGCTACACCGTTCCGAACTATGGTCATTCTCTCCACAGATGATATTGGGTTGTGTTGGCGGTTCTTGGTCATCATTATCCTTGTCTTTTTCATGATCTTCTCCATCAAAGTTCTTGTCTTTCTCGTGATCTTAGTATTAGGCCATTCTGTGATCCGGAAGGAGTATGTTAACACTGGGACTGCATAAGTGTTTATTGATTTGAGTCTCTGATGGTATTTTTTTCTCAGACATGTTTACATCTAATTGTGAGCTAACTACTGAGCCTACATTATCCCCAGGTTTTTGTAGATCTTTCTGCCCTGTCTTGGCTTGGATGTCTTTAGAAATGTCCATCTGGTAGTTTAGTCCGACTGGTTTTCCCTGTTGCATTTGTCTAGTCCAAATTCCATGCTTCTTTCATTGCTGAATTCTTTGGTGATCCGGAGTAGCCGTTGGAGTTGCTTCTCAGTTGCTTCGCAGAGCTTGATGCCATTCATGTACATCAGATGGGAGAGAGTGTACAGGTTGTTCCGTCCTTCTTTGAGGATATATCCGTACTTGCTGTTGTTCAGCATGGTGGTAACGGATTGAGTGCTAGTCAGAACTGCAGTGAGCTCAGGACATCTCCCTAAAAGATTCCTTTCCTGATGGGGATCGGTCTGGTTGTGATGTTCTAGGCTTTGATGGTAGTACTCTATTTCGGTTGCTTTTTTGGAAGTTTGTAACTGTCGGAACGACTTTGTAGCTCTTGAGCGTCTCTATTAACCGGCTATGAGGCACGCAGTCGAAGGCCCTGCTGTAGTCGATGTAGGCCCTGTCCAGGTTCCCATGCTTCTTGTAGACTTATTTCACAATTGCCGCATCAATGTTTAATTGTTCCTTGCATCCTTTGCTCATCCGTTTGCATCCCTTCTGCTGTTCGGCCATGATGTTAGGTCTCTCCAAGTGGTCTGATAACTTGGAACTGCTCAAGCTCTTGTACACTGTTGGGAGACAGGTGATCGGCCTGTATTTCGTCAGGTTTCTTGTATCTTGAAGTGCTTAGCCTTCAGGTATATGATTCCTTGAGTAAGAAACTGAGTGACGTCTCATTCAACTCTTTGTACTTCTTTCTCATGAATCTTCCATTCTGCCATCTCTTGTATGTCCTTGGTTTACTTCTTCCGTTCTAGTTCTATCCAGGGGATTCAGCTGTTACTTCACCGTTCGTATGATGCTCTAGAACTCATCTATCGTGTCCTACTCGGATGGTCTGTTAGCTTCTTTCTCCTCTTGTCATTACTCCTGTAAGACTCTGGATTTCAGTTCGTTTTCAGTTTGGTTTTCAATTCATTCCGATGCTCCACTTCTTTTGTTGGCTTTTCCTTCCTTTGTGGGTAGTCAGTCACTAGCGTAGTTGCGCAAGAAGCACTTCCAGTCGGTTGGGCTGGATGGTCTTCCTCTTCGTCGTTTAAAGGCATTTAAAGAAAACTTTGAATAAAAATAAGTAAAATAAAAATGCATCATATTTCATTATTGACTGAATTGACAGAAATATATTAGTAAATAATTTTAAGATGCATTTTGATCATTTATGCCAACACAGCTTGTAAAATTCGTTTCTCATTGACACACCCCTTCCACCTTCGAACCTTTAGCAGCACTCACTAATACTAAAACGGCAAACAGAATGTGCAACTAAAGTAGTCTAAACATGATTTTTGAAATGATTTAATTCGTTTAATGTCAGAATTGGTGCTTATTTCATCCACTTTACAGAAATGAACACAAAACTGTCAAGATTAAAGTTTAGGTAACTTGAAGCATCTACAGAGAAATTAGTTTCAAGGAAAGGGTTCTTATTTAATAAGGAGTCCATTTACGTAAGAATCATTCAAAACAATTAGCTCAAAGTCACCATCCAGAAAGCAGAGGAGGTTACGCTGCTGTTTGGACTGAGATGAAACCCGCTTGGTGAAAAACAATGCAACCCTCAAACGGATAACAAAACGTGGCTTGTCCTTCTTATTGACAGCGCAATGATACTTTCACCAAACTGTCTGAGTCAATGAATCCCATACGGCTATAGCCAAGAGAAAATTCGTAAATTCTGCCTTCTTTTTTTGATCAATAATTTTCCTAATAATTTCGATTTTTCAAAATTCATTTATATTTTCATAGTCAACACAGCTAAAACCTTATCGTTGGCCTCGAAAAGCCGGCGGTAGCGGGTGTTCGTAGTTGAACAAGCTGACCGAAAACAACTGACGGAAACCATCTCGGCTCTCTGAATGAAAGTGATAAAAGCGAACCGAGTTACATCACTGGTAAACATAATCTTGGAGGTGCATGCGTTCCCAGGAGTTCTTAAGTGCGTGCACGAGCTTAGCTGTACAGCGTTGAGGGAAAGCGATTTCACGGCAGATCTGCTGTTCACATTCTCGCCGCACGCCATCTAACTCTAGACGCTGTTCGCATGCCTGGCCCACCGTTCTTTGATCATGAAGCAGTAAAAACAGATCCTATGAAGTAATGAGTTGCAGAACACAGTCTTTAGATCAGAAAATCGAGTGCGTTTGAGGGAAATTCGTGGGGAACTTCAGTTATTGCAGTATGTTCAGCCCACAGTGAAGTTTGGAAGCGATAATGGAGTAGGCCCGGTTATCGAGGTTCGTACTTGGTCCGTTGGTTTCATTCCAAAACCCATCATATCGGAAAACTGACTTCTTGGACAATTCACGTTGATCTGGCAGTTCTATGGAAGTGGCGTCCTCCACTGTCAATCATTTAATGCCCAACACTATACAGGGAACAGTGTAAATCTTGGTTGAGGAAGTCAAAGTCTAACAACTCGCCCGGCTTCCCATAATCTAGATCTGTTGAAATGGAATGCTGGATCAGGAAATGGTACAATACTGCTCTCTTCTATTTCTGAATTTGAACTGGTGACTGTACTTCAGAAGGAATTAATGAACACAAATTGTTACTGCCTATTACCAGTAACTGGTCAAAAGCTTTCCACAAAGGATTGGTTCTGTTACTTCTATCAATGGCGAGCCTACATCTTATTCATTTATTTATCCAACCTCGTGTTTTTCCTGACATCCCGCGATACATTGACAATAATAGCCATTTAAGATAAAGGTTATTATTGCCACTGCAACAGCAATGCAATAATTGTCAGAAGCAGAACTGCACGGCTTCGATGGTATTCTCGCTATTTTGAAAATAGTGAGGAAGCCCTCGAAAACCTTTTGTATTAAATATTATAACGAGGAACTGCAAAGTACAGACCAGAAGTTTTTAATGTTTAAAATATGATAAACAATAACAAAAAATGATAAGAATACGCAAACACATACCTAGTAAAATATTTATTCATAATAAGAGCAGAAAAAAGTCTCGCTAATTGTAGGCACAGATCTGGGGAAGAGAAACAAGTGATGTGGTTGAGTTGTTGTTGTAGCACGGTTTTGGGAGCATCGGTGACTAAGGCCATGTTGCTCCTTGTATACTCTCTGTAAATTTCTTGTGTTCTGTGGTCGATTTTCTGTTTGCTGGTCGAAAAAATCGAGTTTCCGAGAGGGAAAACCATGCTAGCCTCTCCTGAGACCGACTAACTCGGCCACTTTGTGAAAAAAAGCCCCATAAAAATTTCTCGCATCATCAACCAGACTCGAACTCAGATTTTCTCTACCCGGTATGGGGAGGACGGCATTCTACCAACTTTGCTACTCACGAGGGCAACTTAAATAACTTCAACTTTGTTGAAGTTATTTAAGCTATTCAATCAACTTAGGTAAATATATATTTAAATAAAAATTCGTTGATTAAATTCTTGCGCTTATTTTGTAAGATAACCCTTTGTGTATAGCAGAACAAAACAGAGCTTGCTCGTTTAGTTTATACGGCTTAAACTGTAAATTTTTCATTAGATCTCAAAATGCTGACTTTAATAATATCAAGTTAATTAAACTTGTATACATTATTAAAACGAAATATTCAAAAAAAAAAAGCACAAAATTTTAGAAATAAATCGAACAATAGGTATAGTTTTGAAATAATCACAAAATGCTCTTCTTTGAATATATAAAACTAATTTTAACATTTAACATAATCCACTTTTCGCCAAATTAACATCACAAACAAATTCCACTTTTAGCTAACAATGGCATTGCCCATTTTGAGTCATGGATTGGATTACATACTTGATTCTGATTGGATAATTTTCTGTGTACGTTTTGTTCTATGCCATCAAACTTGGCGAGATTTTTTGTTGCTGTTGTTATACGTGTGTTTATTATTGTTATTTTATCATTTTTAATATGTGTTTACTATTCAAATTTCCATAGCCATTTTTTTATAATTCCAACAGCCATTGTTCTGTAACCGTTTACAATTGGACTCATGTTTATACAACGTCTTTCACTTATTTTGGACCCCAGAAATTTCGTTGAAACAACTCGCGTATGAGTTTCAAGAAAAGGAACTGCGCTGAAGAGACCAGTGTATGAAATTTTCCATTTAAATTTCTTATCTACATAAAACAGAACGCAATTGCCGATATCTGAACTCAAAACAAATATACTTTCCATGCTAAAAAGATTGTTTATCATTTTCAGTTCGGTACGTGGATTAATCTGTAATATATTCATAATACGGTGGATGTTATACGCACTCCCTTCTGCCATGCAAATGCGAGTGAAGTAATTTAATTCAGCGATGTGTAGTAAGAATAATCAATATCTTTAGATATCTAGCCATATTCCCTTTTTCGTGTATTCGTTCATTCATTGTCTTATGCGTGCTGCTTTTCATATAATGAGCTGAATTTGTTGAATAATGAATAATAATGTCTTCAGAATCAAACGAAACATATTTAAGAGGAAAGAAAAGTAAACGGGCTATCCTGGTAAACATAAACAGAAAACTAGTCAAAGAATTATGTTAAAAAGACATCTAGAAGAAAGAAAGGAATGATACCCGCTTGATAGCTACAAGGGATAATGTGGAAGAGAAAGAGCGAGCATATGATTTTCATTACAATTCTTAAGTGCATTCGAAAAAATTGTTGTTGATTTTGGTACTGGAACCTTCTTCTCAATGAACGAGTTACAAGAGACGAAACCACTGTTTTGTTTACTTTTTACTTCGATAATCACAGAAAACTGAAATTTTAAATTAATTTAACTAAAAATGGAACGTGTCTGAAACAAAAACGCAACTCAGTTCATATAGGTATAACCTAACCTGATAATACTTATTTATAAGTAAATCGGGGTAGGTTAAATGTACCCATTGGTGATCTCCAATGAACCCTTACTCCCCCAATAAAACTGCATATTGTGACTTCTTATCGCGTTTCTTAAGAAAGAAACGAAATGGGCGAATAAAGGTTTAGTTTCACTCTTAAAGAACTTCTTAGAGGTTTTATATCTTAGTTTCCTTCTTACTTATTGAATTGGTGATATTTTGTATCCTTCGAAAGGATGTGATCCAATTCCGGACTTAAATACAGCAAAAGAATAAGTTATTCAGTGGTAAAATGCTGAACACGTTTCATCCCAGTGCAGCTACTCCGAGAGAGTGATGTTCAAATAATTCGCTGAAAGCCAGGTAATATTATAAAACATCGCTGCCTGCAGTCAACTGGTTTATCTAAACAAACAGCTGGGGGGTGGTTTCACGCTCAGCTGCCAAATGCGTTGAACCGACTCGTGCCTTCAGATTAGACAAAGCTAGAGAAACTTCGTTTTACACGCGCGATTCAATACCTATCCCATCTCAAACTACGTCTAATTCCAACAGAACATGCATGAATACTAGAAAAGTATCACGAACTACGACTGTAATCCGATGGAGCGGAAAGATATCGGGCTGGCGATGATGTGGTGCGTAATCTTTGAAGAAGTCAATGGACCATGCATGTGCCCATGCTGGCAATTACTCTGGGAATTAGATCAGAGTCTTAGATTTCTGTTTGAACTCCTCTGCACGCTAAAAGTGACATAACTCGTGAAGGAATTAGATTTCTGAATTGAAAATAAGCGTATAAATAATGAAATTCCACTATTTTTATATTATTGACGAATCTCATCTTGTTATATCCTTTTGCGACTGTAATAGCTTTATATTTCTATTTCATCGCATCATATCAGTGGATATCTGTGTAGTGTAATCAGTTTGGCGATTACTAAAAGCAACTGGGATTTCTATTACAAGACAAAAAGTTAAGGAAAGACCAACTTGATATGTTATTTCTCCTAATTCAACATTTATTTCATTTATAAAGCAATATTTAAAACCATACGTCATTTTACTCACCAAGCACTATAAAGTCGCCAGGCTTCTTTTCAGTTTTGTTGTCCTTCAGTAGCACTTCCTCATTATTACATTTTATGTGTAACCCGTCATTCTAATAACGTATCCACCGAATAGGTGCGAATACCGATATTTGTGACTTTTCATGATTTCTATTTGACAGATATGTTTTCTAAAAGTGTTTTGTGCCTAACTTATCAGCTTTATCGAATACCCATCAATCAACACGCATAGAATTTTGTTCAGTTTCAATCCCATTCATATTTTTGGAAATATATCTCTGAGATTAAAATTTCTACTTCAACGGAAACTGCCACTGTGCGTGTAGCAATTTCCATGAAGAAATATCCTGAAAGAGGCCTCTGAGACCTCCATGAAGAAAAACAGATAATTAGATCATTTAATTTTACTGAAGTTGGGGTGATTTTAATGATAGTTTATCATTGTTTTCTTTTATTTTCAGCCCTTCCTTCTAATTTTCTTCTTGTGGATTCTTTATTTGCCTGAATCGCCTTGCACCAATGTACATCGGCCCAGTCGTTCGATCGCCATCCCTCCGTCCATTAGCAGTGTCGATAAGGCAACCTTTGATCACTTTCAAGAAGAAAGCGAGACTGTACAGCAGTATGCAACAGATTGGTCTTCCAGACTTCAGGGAAACAACAGCGAAGCCACACACCCAGAGACGGTGAAACCCAAAAGGAAAGCCGATTCACGAATCACACTGGCGGACAGCAGGAAAACTCAGTATAGCACTCTTGTCAAAATAACTACATCGAAACCTACGAGGAAGCAGACCAAAAGAAAGGAGGACCGCAGGAGGAAATTTGAGAGGAGAGCACAAGCAAAGAAAGTTTTGCTGTCTCCCAAACTTTCTACCACTCCCACAGAAACCCCAGTTCCTTATACAACTACTGTTCCTTCAACAACTACCATAGGATGGACACCAATAACTGCACCATCTATAGACAAATCACAAGCTTCCAAAAAGGTTTTGTTGAATGAAAAGGCACATACAGAAGGACACGTGGAACCCACACCACCCCATAAACCCACTTCAACTGCTCTACCTAAACTGAAAAGCTCTAAGAAGCAACAAAATCGTTTTAGACAACGAAAAAGGAAACAGAAGACTTCACAAACGCCGCCACTAATGACAACCTCTTATTCTTCACCTACCCCACCACAGTTCTACTTCCCCGAAGAGTTCGTATCAACCACAGCTAAGCCTGCAACGAGACTAGCTGATTCTGTTACTGAAATTCCTTATATTCCTCGCGAACGTCCTCATTATCCATTAAGAACACTTCCCCCAATAAGATTCCCTGAGGATTACCGTATTCCTGCTCCACGAACCCCTCCCGTGCGTACAAAGTCAAGAAAAACAAATTATCACGCTCCAAAGCATCAAAACACCTTCGAATATCATCCAGACGACTACAAACCACCAAGAAGTATGGGAGATGGAAGAAAGGAGCAGATTTACAATAGTCCACATATGGACTCCCCATATGGTTACCACTATGCACCATACAAAGATACCTATCGATACGAGCCGCATCAAGATGCACCTAATTATTACACAAATCCAGAGGAATTCATCCCCAAATTTGATGATCGTGAAGATGTTCACAGGAGTGCAGTCAGAAAAGCTTTTGAAGAAGCCAACGAAGAAACACCACCTCCTGGAACTATATCTCCACCTTTCAAGATTCCTCAAATAGATTTTAGTAAATTAAACGAGAAGGGATGTAAAACAGTTGTCAAGGAAGTGCAAGAACTTCCAGAAGATAAAGCCGGTGAAAGTTCCGATATACATCCATTATTCCGAATCAGACGTTCACCTGAGAATCGTCGCGTTAAGAGCATTATCATGACGAAAGAATGCTTCTTCCCCGATGACCCCGATGTCATGTTAGAGAAGCAACAATCGCAAGTAAGTCCCAACACAGCAATAGGTCATATGTTTTCTGATGATCACCAATCGTCTGCCCCAAAACGATCATCTCCTCCTCCTCCACCCATGCGACGGTCTCCTCCGCCACCCGCACGATGGTCACCTCCTTCTCCGCCACCCGCACGATGGTCACCTCCTCCTCCACCACCCACAAGACGATTACCGCCTATAAGAGAGCAGCCTGCTCCACGACAGTCTCTTCCTGTACGAAGGCCACCTCCAACAAGGCGAGCGCCTATTCTGAGAAGCTCACCTACCGATGACTATCATTCAACCGACCATGGGCACTCCCTACCGAGCGAGCAGTCCTTCCAGGAAACCTCCAGTCCTCATGACCCACCAAAAGCATTTGCAGCTAGTTTTTCAAATTTTTCGCCCTTTAAACAACAACTTGAAGGGGTGTCAGCATCGTATAAAAAATACGAACCTTTCGCGCCGGTATCCTTCTCCTTTCGTGATGATCATTATTCGAGTATACCATTTCTAGACAGAATAATGTCCCATGAAAATCGTCCTGCGGAAAGAAAAGAAGCTTTTGAAGACAGGTCAGCAAGTTCGACACATAGTCGCAATGCTCAAAATCGAAAACAGGGTGAATCAAGCAGTTCGGATGATCCAATACGTTCAAAAGAAGATTATAGTTTTTATCGGAGAGACATGAATGATCATTATTTTAGTATACCATTTCTAGATACCATTACGTCGCGAAGGAGTCGTCCATATGAAATCAAAGAACCCTTCGAAGACAAGTCTGCAAGCGCAACACAGAACCATGACGTCCAAAGCCCAAAAGGTGACGAATTCAGTTGGACGAATGGTCCTAAAAAATCAAAAAAAGAGTACGCTTATTATCGGAAGGACAATGACCCTGACAACGAAGGATACAGCGTTCACTTTTTGCGTGGAACTGTACAGAGATATTCAGATGACTATGACAGTGATGACCAGAGCCATACAGATGAAAATGAAGAGCAGCCCAAAAGAGAAAACAAGGAAGATAAAAGGGAAGGGAAAGATGGAGAAGAAGAAGGAGATAAGTCTCGATAAGGTGAAAGGTATATCTGTAATGATGCTTCCTGAATTCAGGCAATAAAGCTTGAATATCATCTCCATTAAAATAGTTGATTTTATACCATCTCTATCACCAACCGAATCGAGAAGAACGTAGGTGGAAATTATATTAAATATTTGATGACATAATTATTTGAGGGAATGAAAAAGCATGCGGGAAGCTTCTTGATGATTTATTTAAATTGATTAGACCAAAATGTATTATTATTTTTTTTCTCCTAGCAGGGTTTAATCACCTCTGGTTGATCTACAGGCTGATCCACCGGTCAAGGAAATGCCAAAAATGGAACCGTCCAAAAAGTATCGCTAAGCTATCTCAATTAGTTTTATTTTACAAGAATGATGATCAATTCTACTATCATATGATAACTGAAACACAATTCTGGAAAAATGAAGTGGCCTTCGGTTGCTCAATCCATTAGACACGCGAATTATGGACAGCATTGCAAACAATATAACAAAAGCGTGTGTGACTTAAAATCAGATATTATTTTAATAGCAATTTTATTAATGATTACTATTTAATAATTAGGCAATAATAAATACAAACAAGCTCGATTATATTCTATGAATTGCAATCTTCCTTATTTAGTGTCAAAAAAACGAATAAAAGCATTTTTCCGGAACTGTTTTCAGAACGAAATTGTAACAGCGATTTTTCGTATAGAGTACAGCTAGGCGCAGAGAAATCGGCCATCTTAAAATACTCTATTTGTTATTAATGTTTGTTATTATTCCTTTTAACAAATATCTATATTTCTTTAAGTTATAATTTTGTATATTTAAGATAATATAAATCCTATGTAATCAACAAAACTCGTATTATGTGCCAATGAAAAGATATAAACACGTTTTGGGTGTAACTGCACAGTACAAGTGAATAAATCGTGGCATTCCTGAATTGACAAACTACAGAATCAATGAGAAATGCTTCCTAAGCTCATTCGAAATAAATAGGAAGGTTCTTGTATGCATTTGCTTTCCAATAAATGGCTTAAATATAAGATTGGATCGAAATCACCGACGTATATCTTTGCATATTATATATGTATTTATTGATGTGATCACGGATGATTTGTCATTTATAATTTGATATTTTACAATATTGTTACGCAATTTTACCCACTAGGAGAGGCTGCCAATTTCAATGTATCGATATTTGACAATTGTACTGAACAGGAATGTGAATAAAGAATATTTATTTGATATGAAGTGACTGTTTTTATTACAACTGTACGAAAAGTCTGAGTTCGAATCCCATTTCGATGGTGCCGGGGTACTTTCTTTGGCCTTTGTTCATATTGGCCGGTTTGGGACAAGGGTGTGTTTGTGTGTTTTAAGTGCCAAAACAACTAAAAGTCAATGAAGAGTCAATGTATTACGTCTGTAACTGCGTGTGTTCTTCGGTCGGTTTTCTGGATGAAAAACCTGAGTCGTTGGAACATAAGCAATGCAACCATCGCTTTCGACCGATTAACTCAGCGACTTTGCGAAAAGACCTCAAAAAAATTCCTCGTGTCACTAATGGGATTCAAACTCATGCCTTTTCCAACTGGCGTGGGAAAATGGTGATTATATCCATTGCATTACCGCGAGGATTTTAAATCATGATGTTTTCATCAAGATAAAACAATTTGTTAATCATAGTTATTACTAAAATTCAGGACTGATCTCTTATTAGTTGCTGACCACAGCTAGTTCCTTTCTCCTATTAAATTTCGATATACACGAAAAGAGATTTCTTACTTTATTTAGAATTATAAACATTTTTCGAAAACTTTGAACAATCCCTTACTAGTATAATTTATTTAGAAGATTTTAAATTCATTTTGAATCAAAGTATAAATGATGGAAAAAATTACCTAAAATTACATCCATCTAAGGTGAAATTCGAATGTAGGCCTTTTCCTATTTCCTCTATGCGAGAATGTTAACCACTAATTTATAATATACCAGTTGCTCTGAGATTTTTTGTTTCCCTTTTGGCATTGAAATTCTCCCACGCAACCGCTAAGGTTGGGGTAAAATTTGTCGAAGTGTTCTCTAGTTTATGATTTCCATTTACTTTTTCCTTCAGGTTACCAACTTCCAAAGGAGAATCATCATCGGATGCCATATTAGCAATCAGTTTAATTTCCCATACTCCCTAGTCGGTGTCAGCTCTGCCTCCAAAGGAAAGACATGGCATCGGCTAGGAATATCCATGAAGACATGCAAAGGCTTCGCTAGCCTGCCCAAAGCTCCAACCTTGACGCTATTTAACAGGGCCGGGATGAACTAGAACGCTAACTTCGCACCAGGCCAACACACCAGTAATGAGCAGCTGAACTGACCACTGTGTTGAAAAGGAAGGAACCAAGATTCCGTCTTCCTCTTATCAAAAATGGTTCGAAATCCATCCATAAGGATGCAGTGTATAATTATGGCTAAATGTTTACCGACACATTATTAAATAGTATATGAATGCAAAGTTCCTTGAAACGCACAGATGTCCGGTAACTTTTAACAAAATAGTGGGATGTGTGTGTAAATGCCCTACCATTAATATCCGGACCTTTAGACAAAAAAAAGAGCTTTTATTGTGTTATTTAATATTATGTGCTGAAACGAAACCTTTTGCTTTTATGACGGCCTTCAATCTTCGCGGCATACTCTCAACCAGCTTTTCATAAATGTCAGGTGATACGTTCCTCCACTTGGCCTTGAACGCAGCCACCAGTTCAGCCTTGTTCTTTGGGCGATCTCGACTTGCACGTATTCGACGATCCAATACATCCCAAAGATGCTCAACAGGGTTCAGATCAGCACTCTGGGCTGGCCAATCCAACTTTTCCACACCTATGTCCTCAAACCACTCTGTTACGACCCGAGTAGTATGGAATGGTGCGCTGTCTTCCCCGAAGTATCGCCATAACGTTAGAAGTGCATAACTGTCCAAGTTGTCCCAGTATTGCACAGCATTTATGGTTTTGTCGATTACGACTAATGGGCCCAAGCCAAACCATGGCCGACCGGGCTAGCCAGGTTGGGTAAAGTGCCTGCCTGGCAACCCAAAGGTCGCGGGTTCGAATCCCGCCTCGGGCTTGGATCACAGTAAAATGCAAAAACTTTCGGAGGTGCATTATGGCCACAGAAGCTGATGCGCCAACAACTAACAAAAAAAAAAAAAAAAAAAAAAAAAAAGCCAAACCATGAAAGCGGCCCCATAGCATGACACACCAAACTTCATTGTTGGGAGGATACAATCAGGAAGGAACTGTTCCTTCCCATTTCGATGGTGCCGTCACCCAGGAAACGCCATCAGACTTGTAGAGTGCGAATCTCGACTCGTCTGGACATACGACTGTTTTCCACTGTTCTACAGTCCAAGATTCGCGCTCATTAAACCAAGTTAATCGGCGTCTAGCATTTGTTGAGGTGATTAATTTTGTTGAACTGTTGAGGCAATTCTGTTGAACGTGTCATCTTGCATCCCCACTTTTGCAAATGTCCCTTCGAAGCCTAGCGTGCATATTTATAGCAGATTCTGTGACGTGTTGCATGCATAGGACCTGTTTCCCCATCCACGGAGGGATGTCTGGATACAATGATTTTTTTACTATTCTTTCATCACTTCTCTCTGTTCTTCACAGACAAAAAAAAACGTTTGGGGTGCATTTTTCCCTACGTCCCCACTACCTTTGATCAGGGGATCAAAGCCCACTGTTTCCGTACCCTTTAGACACTTTTCAAATTGATAAAATGAATTAAGAAGAAACCCGACATTCTGTTAAAATATAGCTTAAAACGGACGATGTCATTCTCCCATCTTGTTAATCCTTCCTTTATTTTTCTTTTTATTTTAGTTGTTCGAAGAACTTCAAAAAATCAAAGTACAATACGTCCATTCTTCTGCTTTCTTTTCTAATAACTTTGTTTTTATGACTTCGCCTGTTCTTACCTGTTTGATATCCTGTCATTCCACAGAAAATCCTTCATCCGATTTTCCACATGGCGTAGCATACATTTTGCGAGCTTAGAAGGTGAATCATTCTTTTGCAGTGTCCGAAATTAGATGCTCCCATCTGTAAACCAACTAGTTTATTCCCCCCCCCCCTTCTCTCTCTCTTTCTTGTCAGTTGTGATTTTGAGTGTCGCATGGATTTCTCTTACTTTCGTTCTTATCTGATTTTTTCCCAAGAAATTTTAGCCCATTATGAAGTTGGAATCTCTCATGTGCAATTGGCGTCTGCCCACTCCCAACCGAAGCCGATTTATCACTGGTAAGGCGCGTTATCTATAAAAGATGCTTCTATGTGTTTTAAGAGTTGTTGGTCTTTATCGAAAAAAAGGAAATCAGAGGATGATCATAGTTGACTTTACAGATATTGCTTATCATAACATACAGTAGTGTTCAAAGAAAGTGCATCAACCATTAAAATTGTAATTGTCGTCCGAATGAGACTGTTTCTTTATTGATTTCCATGCAGTCAAATTCAAGAAAATTTGATCACAAATTTAATGGTGATGATGATTGCTGTGAACAGCCACAATGAGACTGTCACAGCCAATTAACATTAGCTGGTCCAAAACTACGATACTCAACTTGAAATATAACCTTACAAGAGCCACGAAGAGCATAATGATCCTTGTCATCCTCCAAGTCTAAGGTACTCAACAATTAGATGTCTTACTTTTCAATCTTCCACAGAAGAGATGTACTGGATGCAGATGACAGAAACCTCTAGCGTCAGGAAGGAGGTCAACAGCCACAATGAGACAGTACCTCTATAATACATTATTTCACAATTCATTTCCCACGTAGTCAAGTCTAGGAAATAATTTGATCAGAAAATTTGTATTACAAAGCTTTGAAAATGCTCATTTTGGAATATTTTGAGAGCACCTGTAAAATATTGCTTAGCTTTGCCTTAACTATTAATAAATATCTTTTGTTTATATTTCTATTTGTGACGCTAGTCATTAATGTAACGTACCATCACGAAAAAAGGGTCAGAAATGTGAAATTCCTACGTGATGCACTTTCTTTGAACACCAGTGTATAGTAATGAATTGAGAATTGAACTTATTGAGCAAGCCAAGGGGAAAGGAAAACTAGGTCATGGTATACATACTGCGTGGATACGCCTGCGTATACCCTCCCCCATCGACATACGCTGTTTGTCACAAACTAAGATGACAATGGCCTTCCTTTGTCAGACGTATCAGTCGAAAGAAAAGGCTATGGTACTAGGGATTGATATACAAAAACCTGTATATTCAGGGCAGTTTATAGAACACATTACTGAACTGAACGTATGCTAAAGAATAAGAACGGCATTATTAAA
The DNA here is from genome assembly GCF_048544385.1 of Mastigoproctus giganteus. Classification (NCBI taxonomy): domain Eukaryota; kingdom Metazoa; phylum Arthropoda; class Arachnida; order Uropygi; family Thelyphonidae; genus Mastigoproctus; species Mastigoproctus giganteus. The sequence goes on from NC_143582.1 coordinate 62,311,279, forward strand.
ACCCTAATAAACAGGGCAATGTCCCACAGTGGTGATCCTAACAGATTGAATGCAAACTACAATAGAATTTAGGTGGATATTATTGGATGCGGTTAACACAGTATAAAGAAGTTAAGAAGATGGAGTGGCGTGGATTCGCAAAACAGCTCTTGATACGATGCCTCTTAGTATCTAGCGCATATGATCCTTTTAATTTCAGTGTAACTGAAAACTTTTTAATGTTTCTTAAAACACGCAAGGTCCAACAATCATGACTCGGTAGTATGAAGACGCAGCCCCACGTTTAGAACACCTATACGACAAAAAATGCTAGGAATATATTGTACCTTCGCTTCATCGTCATCAGCCATTTTCAATCCACTGCAGAATGAAGGCCTCTCCAGTAACTTTCCAGCTTCTTTCCGGCAACTTCTCCAACAGCCAACCTTCGCTTACTGATATTATTATTATTTTAAGGAATTCTGGTAATTCGATTACCCACAATCTAAATCTAAAAATATTCAGATGATTTTAGAAACAAAAGAAATTATATACAAAGGAACCTTTGTCCTATAGAAATGGGCGAGTCTCAAATTCTCCGAATTGAGCCAACAGAACAAATTAGCAACATAAAAACAAAGGGGGATTAATGAAGTTAAGAAGATGGAGTGAATTAGTTTTTTTTCACTGTTGGAGTTGAGCTGGGGGGCCCTGATAACGGGAAAAACGAATATGACTGGTAGTCCTTGATAAGTATCCCCATAAGTGGTCACGCACACAACTAACAAAACATAAGATGAAAAGAGCTATTGTAATTGAATATGACGATGGCAATAAGTTAAAAAGAAACTGCGTAAATAATGGTACAACTTGAAAGTGGATAATGTCCAAGGGATAGATGATATTTACAAGCCATAGTGAAAGGGACTGAGAAGGGATATAACAAACCGTTAGGGTTGATGATGAGGTAATCGGTGAACCAAGCGAGTAGGTCCCTTGGATTGCAGACCTGCCAAAATTCCGCCAATAGAAAAACAGTGGGGGGGGGACAAACACAGATAGTTCACTGCAGACCAATCAGCTTAACTTAGTGACGGGGAAGACCACGTTATGACCATTGCATGCAAAGTTCATGATCACAGGTGCCCTACAAGATCATCTTGAGAAGTATAATGCACCTAATTAATCACAGCATGGCTTTGAAAAGAGAAAATCGTGCTTGACTAATTAGACTTTACAAGACAAAGTGTAAAACCAATTGACACGGTCCCCATATGAGAGGTTGCTGAGCAAGTTAGAGCGTACCAGTATTGCAGAGAAGGTCCTGAAGTGGGCTGAGGAATGGCTGAATGACATGAAGTAAAGGGTTGTTATAGATGGTTACTCTTCAGAGTGGGCCAGGGTTATAAGCCGGGTCCCGAGGTTGGGTGGTAAGATCACTCTTGCATTCGGTATTTTCCGAATATTGTGTTCAGGTTTAGATGACTCATCTAAGGGAAGACTTCTTGAAAGGGCACAAAGATGGGCGACTCCTTCATTGCGAATGATAAAGGGTTTCCATATGAGGAGATTACAAAGGTTTGGGTTACGTAACTTGGAAACTAAAGCATCTCGGGGTGGGGGAGAGATTCTGAATGAAGTACACAGGAAGCACTGAGGCAGACAGCAATTTGCATCATGATGAAATATTCAACTGATAATAAACTGCCTTCCTGGGTGGTGATAAATAGGTCGATGGTCTGGTGAAATGAAAGGGACAGCTGGATTAGTACTGTCTGGCGGTGAGAAGATTATGAGAAAGAGATACAGGCTGTACACACAAAGATTATTTTTTTGTTATTATTTTATTAATTTTTAATTTATTAAAATATAATAAAATATTTTTATAACAAAATTATAGAAAATAATAGTTGATCAAAGAAATTGCATTGTATTACAAGTACGAACAGCAAGTTGTACTAGAGACCCCACTCCATAAGCTGTACTGGAACTGCGCCATAATAATGGACAAAACGATCCCCCACAACAGACCGGACATAAACCCTCCATCTAGAAGAAGGAAAACGCTATCTGTATGATCGACATAACAGTGCCCAACACCAAAAACCTCGAGAAAACCTAAGAGGAAAAGATCAGACATAAGACAGGAAGTCAAGGAGATGCGGCATATGGAATAAGTAACGACCATCCCGAACAGCGTGTGAACCCCCAGCATGCTGCCGAAGAGCCTACATAAGAACTGTTTCCCACAGACGTGATCCATCAAAATATTTATGTTAAAGATCTTATTTGAAGTGATTGAAAGTTAATGTCGTACAATGTTGAAGGTATTTTGTATAACAAGAATGCATTTTTAATTGTATTAAAAAATAAAACCAGAATTTACTTCGTCCAAAAAAAGTGACCATTATGTTTACATAATTATCTAGCCCAAACCAGGCATCCACTGATTGTTTTCGAAAGTTTTCTAGAAAATAAAATTGGACGAAAACCTTAGACATCATTCATCTCAAAAATAACTAAATTCCTCAAGGTCTATTAGAGAAGTAATAATAAATAAATAAATATTCATTTATTGCAAATACAACGAGTCCATCACAGCTCTAGACTAGGGGCGTAAATTCAGTACAGAGGAGATAAATATAAAAACAAATATATAGCATATTCTACATACACATTAACAATGAATATGAACCATAATGATCAAATATACATACATTGCAGAACATCACATTTGGCTCTCGGATGCAGTTACTGGGTTGCAGGCAGGCATTCACACAGGAACTTAAAGGGGCATACAACCCTGTCCTCTCTTCCTGAATAATTACAATGCGAAAGCGAAATTCTCTTGCTTTACAAGTTAAAAAAAGCCAGACTCCAATAAACCATGGTATTCAGTGTCTTCATAATTTTATCAGTTTACGAAAGATGGAATGGCGCTAATCAGATAACGCAATGGACACAGTAATCTTTAATGGAACTTAATGCTCCATTAAAGCCAGATCGTATTTATGTATAATGTCCCTTTTTACCTCTGTTAATGCGAAATTCTCCGAAGCAAAATGATGTTTGTTACAGACACAGAAAACAATGATTTTAAACCAAGCTATCTAACTGCAAAAACATTAACAATCTGCAAAGCTTCATCTACTGTATAGTCAATCATAACTTTAAATTATCGAAAATTATCAGAAAGTAAAAGGTTATGTTGCTTCTGAAACCTAAACACCTTAATAGATGAAATGGAAACCACAGATCCACGTAACTCACCCTCATCATGTGTGAGAATTCGTCGTTCATATTATCTGAAATCGTGATATAACCAAAAGAATTTCAACTGCACAACCATCCGATTTGAATTTTTTTTACTTATCTCCAATTGTAAGTTATGCCCACAGGATGAAGCGATGGACCAATCTTGCGATTTGGTTTCCAGACTTCACTATCAGCACTTTGAAGGAAAGAAATGATTTTAACTCGGATATGCGAGTTTTGGCTTCCTCGAATACCCAACAGATAGTTATTTGGATTACTTTGAATTAGCACCGAGGCAACCAAGGTCAGGAGACGTATATTGTATCTGTATATTACATGTATTACCTGCTGGAGTCTCTTTGAAGGATTATAAACCCGAGTTCCCTGGTGTCATGCAGCTCTCAATCGAGACTGACCGATCCGACAAGACTGAAAGAGTTCCTACCGAGAGACTGTAATTTGAGTAAAATTAAGAACTAACTGGGAAGTATAGCATGTAAATATGCAAATCGGTCCATTCATCTTTACTTCAAAAGAATAAAAAAATTGGACAGTTTGATCTCGTCAACTCGAAAACGCCTACTCTTTGACAAATTTAATTATAGACGATTAATCCAATGAGCATTTATTTAGTAAATGGTTGGCCTCATTTAAAGAAGAATAAAGAAACAATGGCAAAATTCACAGTCGTCCCATCAAATACCACTGTGTATCCCTTGAAATGCTATTGCCTTACGCCGCTCAAGTCTTAAACTTACTCTAGAGTACGGGACAGCGCTTAAAAAACAAAGGGGAGGGTCGTATAGCTTCTGAAATGCTCATCCAATTCGGCCTCATCACTAAACAAGGTAATCCCATCATGTAATAGGGGAGTGAAGACCGACGTACGAATCATTTTAAGGAAAAAAAGCAATCCTCTGTTTCCCAGCATCTGGTGCAGCCAACGATCTACATCTACAAGAAAAATTTCCACCAGCTTCTTGTCAATACAGCATTGGCCAGTCAGCAGTACAAAAGTAAATCAGCAGAAGGTAGAGGTTCAATTTGTAATCAACATGTAAAGTAGAAATGAGGTCAACGAATCTGAACGCAGAAGGGTAGAGGGATGACATTAGCAGATTTCGGAGTATCTTTGCATTCCAAAGATTGTCTGGAATAGCGTATACAAGTAGATTGGAAGGCAGTTGTCCATATAAAAGTTGAATATATACCAAGGAATATCCTACCTACAAAAGAGCTTTGATCATTAGTAATACTGCCCGGATCCACTACACTCAGAGTTGTAAAACAATCACTTAAGATCCAGGAATACATATAAACATCTGGGAAGGTCCGGGAATACACACAAACAGTTGGTGGCGCATACTGTATGTAGAACATTTCTTCTATAGGGTTTCCAAGCGTCTCATCAAGAATATCAATCCAGAGCGACGACGCATGCGTGTCATACTCAAAGAACCAGCTGAAAATATCGTCAGACAAGACCTCATCGATCCTGCTAAAGGGGACTCTGCAACTACGACGACCCCCGCAAATTAAAATCAACAATGTAACAATCAAATTTGTGAGCCAACTGAAGTATCTGGGCGTTATCCTAGATAAAAACCTGATGTTCCAGCCGCATCTGAAATACATCAGAAGAAAAATCAGAGGATACTCTGGACTGGTAACCAGAATCACAAGGAAAGATTGGGGACTCAAGAAAAAAGCACTGATGCTTTACTATAAAACAACCTTCCTGCCTGCAATCACCTATGCAGCAGCGGTGTGGTATCCAAAAACGACACTGGTATTCAACAAAAGGACACTAGAAATGACCCAAAGGACCATACTGCTATCAACAACGCGCGCCTGCAGCACGGTAAGTACTCCAGCATTGCAGGTACTTGCTGGAGCGCTCCCTCTGGACCTGGAGGCAGTTCAGGCGGGGCTACTGTTTTTGCTGGCCAGGGGAGTGGCCGCTACCCACCAAGGATACACGACTGACCCGGCGGGCACCCTAAAACACGAAAAAAATAGGCTACAGACCCACCTCCTAGATCTTTGGCAGAGAAGATGGACAGAGACTACAAAAGGCGAAGTAACAAAAAGATTTCTACCAGACCTCCGGAAAATATACCCAAAGCAGCCACCGTTGTACCTCCCAGGGTACCATATGACAACACTATTAACCGGACACGGACCCTGCAAGGAGAAGCTGTTTGGCTTCCGGCTCGTTGAGGACCCCAACTGCATATGTGGGGAAAGTGAAAGCTGGAGCCACATAGTCTATGATTGTCAACACTATGAAGACCTCAGAGGGCGACTAATAACAAGGTTAAGATACTTCCCAAAAGGACTGGAGCACCACTTCCTGGACACTGAGGATGAATATAGGGCACTCTCCCAGTATGCGCAAGACCTATTCACCAGGAGAAAAACACTAATAGCTATCTACAGCAACGTACACAGAGATTGACAAAAATTGGCGCCAAATGTGACAAAAAACTGAAACCCCGCAGAGGACCAGTACTTGGACAAGAAGAGTACTGATCACAAGGAAGAGAAAAGCAAGGACGGGGGAATGCAGCACAGACAGTAGAGAACAGACAAAACGCAGCACAGTTGGAAACAGCTAGATGGCGATCTGAAGAGGACACCCTAGCCCTCTTCACCTATTATTCCCACTTCCTTGGGGGGAGGGGACATTTTTGTTCCTTCTCCTCCACTCCCAAACTTCTACTCTGGTGGGGCATGGGCATGCCCCACTGAAAACTGGGGCTATCTACTCTATTGGCCCCATATTTCTGTCTTTTCCCCCCAATCTTCGGTCTCCCTCCCCTCTCTACCTTCATCATAGCGAAAGCCCCACACGTCAAAAACTTAATATGATAAAATTACCTTACGCCCAAAACTCGGCCTAGCAAACCAAAGCGACATTACCCCTACAACAGCGCAGATTTTTTATTTATTTATTTTTTCTTTATTTATTTATTTTATTTTTATATATATTTTTTATTTTTTATTATTATTTTTATTTTTATTATATTTTATTTATTTTTTTTTATTATATTTTATTTATTTTTTTTTATTATTTTTTATTTTTTTATTTTATTTATTTATTTTTTTATTTATTTTATTTTATTTTATTCTTTTTCTTTTCTTTTATTTTTTTATTTATTTATTTTTTTAATTTATTTATTTTTTTATTTATTTTATTTTATTTTATTCTTTTTCTTTTATTTTATTTTTTTTATTTATTTATTATTTTTTTATTTTTTTATTTTTATTTATTTTTTATTTTATTTTATTCTTTTTCTTTTTTTTTTTTATTTATTTATTTTTTTTATTTTTATTATTTTTTTTATTTATTTATTTATTTTTTTATTTTTATTATTTTTTTATTTATTTATTTATTTATTTATTTTTTAAGGTCCTAGCCGCCGAAATCCCAGGAAATTAAGCGGCAGGACCTGCCAGAGTGAATCTACAGCTACTGGGTTCCTGGTCTGCCTCCACGGGGCGTAAGTGGGACAACGTTGGGCTTCAATAGGGGTCCAACGGCTAAATGACCAGATGAACAACGGTACAGAACACAACACATGAACAATACCCACACACTTTTAAATCTCTGGTATTTCCCAGTGATCTGGTTCACCACAATGAAAGCAACGCGGAGATGGGGGAAACCCCTGGTGCCGTAAGACAACAACACACACTTACACTTACATACTCCTAGACATACTTTCCCCCCTGCTTACTGGGGTGTATCACAGTCTTGGCTGTCAATACGATACTCTATCCGCCGTTGGCTGTATATTACTTGGTTATTGAACCAATGTTAATGCGTAGTAAACCTTGAATCCCAGAGAATTTCCATTCTTCACAATAAGCTTTAACGCAATGCAATGCTTTGGTGAAATAACCAAGCAGAGAACTAAATTGGCTGATTGATTCTCCAGGGGTTTGTCGGTTTTGGCCATTTTCCAAAACATCGCCAGAAAATTGGTGGTGCCAGACAGCGGACCTACAAGATTAGAAGGTTTGAATGTGCCAATTCACTAATCTGCGCCATAAGCTTTTTCATATATAAAAAACAGAGATTGGGCACACTCGTTTGGAGAATGCATTTCGAATAAAAGCTTCCAGTCAAATGAAATGATCCTGCAGGGAGATCTGTTCCTTCACAAGCCATATTGCCTTGTTGTGAGAAGATAACTTGCTTCCAAGTAAGACAAAAGACGAGCAACGCCCATTCTTACCAGGACTCATAGCTGATTGTTATTTATTTATTTATTTATTTCATCCTTTCATGGCTTATCAAACTCGGGAACATCTGCTTTGTGCCAGGAGTCCGGAAACTGCTCCCAACAAAGATTCTTTACTATAAAACAAGAATGGTACATCTCCAAGACTTTACAGCAGAGATAAAAACAATAATTATACTACCGAACAATAGTGGAGACAGAAATTCGATAGGTGCTTGAAGTCCATTCATTGTCTGTCCTCGTCTCTCTCATTGCGTATTCTTTTCACTCACATAATTCGTGGTACCAAACGCTTATGTGAGCAGTGCATTTCTTAGACTAACTGTTTGTCAATGAGGAGTGGAATTGTGGAGTGAACGCGTCATCAAATAGCTAATGAATGACCTTGACAACGTCTATTGAAATTCTCTCTACGATGAATGCAACACATGCATGAACATTAAGTTATATTTGGCAATTTTGGTACCTGACCTGCAAGGTAACCAATGATCAAATCGAAATGAGATCAACCAAATAAAAATAATACTTAGCAATAAATAAAATCGTAATTTATCTTTCATGATTTGGTTTCAATTTGCTCGATGGTTATCTTGGACTTCAGTTGCGAACTAAAATAACATTCAAGTGGTGCATTTGGGTCCGTGGTATAATCAGCATTCTTATTGAAGAAAAATTATGATATACAGAAAAAACAGGCCATACACAGACATGTAGTCCAACAGAACTTGTCTGGTAATGAAAAAGAGCTTTTTTCAGTCCCTGCAAGTTTGCCCACACAGCAAGAGTGCTCACATACAGGGCTCCCACTCACAAATTTTAAAAAAACTTAGATTGCAACTTAAATAAACCCAAAAAAAACCTAGTTTTCATCATATAGTATAGCAACACAAATAAGATAAAACTTACCATGCAAAAATATCTATTTAATTGTAATCAGAATTTTCATCCCATTCAGTTCCCTCCACATTTATTTTTTGAAGTTCTTTCATTTTATCAAACGTTCTTCGTATCTTTTATGACAAGTTCCTTGTATGACTTCTTTTACCAATTCTGATTTAGGTTTCCATGTATAGCAATTTTGATTAGATCTATTTATCGCCTGTTTTGCCATTAGTCGATTTTTCACAGTTTCTGGTTTAAGGGAGTTTGTGGCTTTTGTTTTTATAGGGTTTACTTGGGAGAAGATTCTTTCTACGCTTGCCAAAGAGTGAGGTAAAATAGTTAGACTGGTCATAAAGTTAGATAAAATCTCATATTTAGAATTATTAAAGCCATCTTTTATATTACGTAACAGATACCAAAACTCAGGGATGGTTTTGTAAGAGAAATCTAAATCTTGATTTAAACGAAATGATCTCCATTCATCATCTAGAAGATCTAGTTTGTCTTCAGAAACAAGGCGAGGGAACTGCATTGCTAAATGGAAAATTGAGGATGGCGAATTGGCACGATCATGTATCACTGCTGGGTCAAGAATACTGAGACTGGCAATAATTCCATCATCATTTAGAGGAAATATTTTTCTGATTTCCATACAAAGTTCAACAAGAAATTTCGAACAATCATTTTTAAACCTGCTTTCACTGTCACCAAGTGGTGTTGAATTTAATAAGCCCATACAACGGCCTCCCAAATATATTTTATTTAGAGGCTTATGATTTATTGCATTGCTTGGATCAGTTTCAACCAGCTTGCACGAAGTAATGACTTCTTTTATGAAAAAACTAAGAATATTTTTATACTCAATTGAAACCATTGAATGAAGTAAGTGCAATCTGAAATGCTCAGATTGAAATTCAATATTCAGGCAGTTTATTTTCTCAGTACATATCCTAAAAACAACAACATATGCTTAGTTGCTTTGGTGATCATAGTATTGTAAATATTCACTGCACCATCGATTTTGTCAATTTTTGATTGAGACTGAAAATAAAGAACTAACGCATCCCACTGCTCACTAATAATTTTATTACATTGCCATATTTGGGGATTTCATGCTTAGCAGTATCTACAACATCTTGAATCATTTTGAACTCGTTTAATCTTTTACTACTACGTGAAAAATAACAAGAGATATCTTTTATAAATATTTCAAGATATGATGGGTAGTACCTTGACTGAATGACTAGCACATAATGCAAAAGAATGGCAAACACATCCCATTATAAATACTGATGGTACATCCTTTTTTAGCAATGATTGGAACCCACTCTTAGTACCCATCATAGTGGCACAATTATCACTATCAAAGCCAACGAGATTACTTATTTGAATGTTTTATTCTTTCTATGAAAAGATCTTTTACAGCTTCATAAAGCCCTTCTGAAGTACCATTTTCGACACAAACAGTGTCAAGTAACACATCTACAACATCAAGTTTTTGAATATCAAAATATCTAACAACAGCTAAAACTTGCGATAAAGATAAATCTGTACTTTCATCTATTATCATTGAAAACTTGTTGTTTCTGCATATGTTAGAAATGTATATTTTTTCAAGATAGGCTATGCCATCTTGTATAAGATAAGAGACTTTAGTCGCCTTCATCTGAACTTGTTTTGCAATATTGCTATCATGAAATTCTTTCTTACATGCTTCTATAAGGTGATCACATTGCGCAAATGGAATATTATGCTCAGAAATGAGTGCAGCAATTGTTAACTCTGCCTTTGCTACTTCTTCATTCTCCGTAGGTTTACGTTTTGTGAAGAACGTGTCTAACGTTGAACTTGTCTTAGCAATATTTGCACTTTTTCTATGTTTAACTGTATTTTTATGCGCTAGCATAAAAATACAGTTTTTATTTACTTTTATGCGTAAAAATACATTTTTATGTATTTTTATCGATTTATTGGCATTCTTTAATTTCATTTCACAACAAATACAGTAAGACGCACCTTTTTCATTACTGTCTTCTTTCATCTGATCCTTTAATTCCGGATCTTTTAACCATTCATTTCTAAAATTTTGAGTATACCACCGTTTACTCATCTTTCTCTGTGGGGAACAAGTTTCAGACATTGTGGGCAATTTGTGGGTATGGCTAATTAGCAGTTATCTTATTTAAAAATGTTCTATAAAATAAAAAATAAATCACTAATCCATTAACATAAAATAGAAATAGTCACTACAATTTAAATTTATTATATCATTGTATGTAGTACACTCATAAATTTAAAAATCACACCAAATAATGCAATAATACCACGAACGATCATGAAAGACTGTGCAGTAACGACCGCCTTCCACCTGCTCAGTAGGCTGCGCATACATGTTAGTAACACGAACATGTACAAATGTATGAACATGTAAGCGTAATTTCATAGTGTAGAACCCTGCGAAAACTTTGAAATCCTTTTACATTTGTAGTATTTTGTACAAGCACTTGAGATATTACAAATTATGATTAGAATATAAAATTAAGAAAATTGTAAACTGTTATTAAATGTATTAAATTTTATTGTATTTACAAGAAATAAAAATAAATTTTGACTTAAAAATTACCGAAAAAACCCAGATAATGAGATATTTTTGTGAAAAAAACCTATCAACCCAGATGGCAATCAAAAAACCCAGATCTGGGTGGAAAAACCCAGGAGTGGGAGCCCTGCTCACATACTTGGAAAAAGGATTTATTGCCTATTTTGCATTTTTGTTTCAAGGCACATCACTGCCAAGTAAAGAAATAAACAGATCGTGAGAGAAACAGCTGTTCAAGGGCGTCTAGGCTATTAGCGGTGTTCCGAACATTATGGTACTTGATTGTCAAGGTATTGATCAAATCGTTGGTCTAAAGGGCGTGCACCAAAACTCTGTTAATTCCTTCAGTAATTTATGGTAATTTTCAATTTGTTCGCCGAGTTGCTCAAGTCGAGCGCAAACTGGAATTTTTCAACGAATTGTTATAGTTAAGCGCGTGGCATCCAAATAATGCTGCTGAAAAACCAGATAACTCAATTTTCTCTTTTAATAAATATAAAATGTGGCGCCATCTCTCGGTGTTCTATGGAATGGCGGGTTCCAAAGAACATAATATTTTAACATTGGATTCAAATGCTAAGTCACTGTTGTGGCATAGCGGATTATTGGATACAAGGGTTATGTGCGTGGAAGACTTTATCATATCCAATAATTGAGTTGTATTGAACAGGCCTAATCAGCCTTATACATTCAGCAATGTCCATGGCCAAAGTAATATAGATGTAACGTTTGTGTCAGCTGATTTGGCAAAGCGGATATGTCAATGGTGTATTGAAACAGACGCTGCAAATAGCGATCATCGAATTATACTGTTTCATGTAAATATGGGAATATTTAATAAGGTTAATGATCTTAGAATTAAAGATCCATGAGATTTGTTTATAAAAAGATCAATTGGAATAGTTTTTTGGAACGACTTGGCTCTGACCACCATGAAAGACACTGAATATTCTTTTTATATACAGAATGTTCTTTATGAAGTTTTCGGCTAAAAGGAGGAAGTTATTAACGGATTTCTTCCATGGTGGTCAGAAGACAAAAAAGGAAGACAGAAAAAGGATGTTTTTCTAGCTGCAAAGCAATTTCAAAGAGTTAAGAGTTCGTGGCATGGTGGTAGTTGATTATTACAAAGAATTATATAGATGTAAGAGGAGGGAGTACCATAAGGCAAGTTACCAACTTAAGTTAAATGCGTGGTAAAATTTGGTAAAAACAGCTGGTAATAATAACCCTCTGGGACTACTGTATAAGTTGGAAGAAGATGTATTTCATACAGTTACTGTGGATAACATCCTTCCTCATGTAAAGCAACAAGAGCACTCTTTCTTCGTGGCGTCAACTGCACGTAACTCGCCATCCTGACACAAGCAAGGAATGACTTCAACTCCTGCAGAGAATGCTTATATAGCTGAAAGTAACAGCTGATGCAATATTACGTCATCACCTACGCGTGTCAATTTTATCTGATGCAATCTGTAAGGAATATTGCCATATACTTACGTTATTCGGACGACAATTACAATTTTAAAGAGTGATGCACTTTCTTTGAACACTAGTGTAATTATTAAAACCATCAATAAAATAAAGTCACAGAGCAAATATGATCGCCTTTTCAGAAACTTTTGTGTTGATAATAAAGAACAGTATGTGAGGCGTCTTGTACATACAGAAGTCAGATGGCGTTTTAAAGGAAACTGTCTAACAAGATTTGTAAACCTTTTTGATACGATAATTAGTTTTTTTCAGAAAGCGAAGGAGACACAGATTTAGCAAAGGAGATCAGCAAACACAGAAAAACAATATATACTATATGGCTTGGATTTTTCAAAAACTTAATGAAGTATCACTTCAACTTCAAAGGAAACTAATTACGCTGATAGACTGCAAACGCACATTAAATGCCTTGAAAAACTGGCAACATTTGAAAGAAATTTAATGAGAGAACAGTTTGATGGTATGCAAGAGTTAGCTGAAATCAATGAATCTCTCACCGAGAATGGTCTTAAGAATTATTCAGATCATTCACGTTCTTTAAAAGGTGAAATGAAAAGTAGATTTTCAGATTTATTTTCTTTTGAAGTGAAGCCATGGATGTTAGATCCAATTGGATGCGATTCCGGGTCTGCTAGTGAAGAAATTCAAGAACTCGTTGAATTAAAATGTAACGAAGAATGGCTAAGTTGTGGGGATCAAAAACAACTAAACTTCTTTATCCAACAATGTGGTGTGAAGTGGCCAAAGTACTTCTTTGTTTTTCCAACGCCTTATTTGGTTGAAAGTGGTTTTAGTTCATTAAATAAAATATTAACAAAGGAAAGAAACAGAACTGATATTTGTTCAAGAGGAGACATTACAATTAAACTTACTAACATCATACCATCATACTGAACATTTAGCTAAAAAGCATCAGACTCAGGGATTCAATTGAATAACATTGAGTGGAATCCCTGAATAAATAATTGAAGGATTCTTGAGTGTATGTCCTTTGTAACAAAAGGTTGGTGGTCTGTTGATGTCAAGACGTCCTTTGAGAAGCAGGGTTCTACTTTTAATCATACTCCAAATTCAGAGTAATAAAATTACAAATCGTTCTGTCAAACTGTAACAAAATGCAAAGAATAGTAAAAAAGATAAATAAAAAAAATATATGGCTAAGGGAGGGCCATATGCCCCCTCTGTCCCCCCTGAATACATACATACAAACTTTACTAATATAAACAGGTAATAATAGTTGAAAGTTTCTAATCAGCATGCAACTTTTAGGGAGAGGAATACCAGAAGTATACGAAGCTAGAACAGGGAGGTAAATGATTTGTGACAACTAAGAATACGGAAGAGAAATCTTTGAAGCTAGAAGTAAAGAAGACACCTAGGGCTGATATATAATCTATGAAATTATATTAAAAGACGCAGCAGAAGTAAGCAAATCCTTGGTTATAATTACGAGAGCATCCTTGGATTCAAATAAAGTCCCTACAGACTGAAGAAGCGCAAATATCTCTATTGATCTGATCTTAAGAGGATCAAAGGGCAAAGTGAGTAATTACAGAACTGTCAGCTTGATATCTGTTCTAGGAAAAACTATTTGGGTCGCTGATAAAGAAGTAATGCGGGACCATCTAGACAGGATCACAAGATGGACTTGTTAAGGGGTGATCTTGTAGGACTAATCTGATTAGATGCTAAGAGGCAGTAACAAAGAAACTGGGTGCAAAAGAAAAACAACGTTGACATTAATTATTACACCAAAAGAAATTATTTAAATATAAAAATTCATCTTAGAAGTTTAGGATAAATAATTTATGTCATTTATTTCTTAACATTTAAATCCTTAGACGTAATTCCTTTAAGAAATGCATTGTAATTACCACAGCCGTCTTAACTCATGTCTTTTTTTTCCCACCCAGTGTGGGGAGGACGGCGATCCTACCAACCGTGCTACATACGAGGGTTGGTTGGTTGGCTCAATGCGGCATTGAATAGCCACTTTTTTGAGACGGAGACTGCATGAATGACATAATTTTATATTTGGCAAATGGGGAAAAATCCGCATCCGTGCATCATTTTGATACCAGAACTTGATCGATGGTGTAATCATCTACTTATTTACTAGACCCATCCAGTGATTTACTGCCCACGCAAAATCAACATATTTTAGAAGTGGTTCTTTCGGTTGTCTTGCTCGTATTATTTTCTATAAGCTGAGAAACAAAATTCTCGGCTAAATGACATAATGCTTTTAGCTACCTCAGTGCATCTCGGTCTGATTAATCTCAGATTGTTTAATCGCATGCGCATCCTGATAATCCCAAAACACTAATGAAGCAGCTGAAATTTGTATTGAATGGTAGTAAAATCCATCTGCTCCTTTTCTATTCATTAAGCAGTCCTAATTGGGTATTTTCAGTCAAGAAGCAGAGGCCCCAACATGCTTCATTAAACCTTTACTTCAAAAAGTTAAAAGTTCAAATAAATCTTAATGCACTCACTCAAAACTAAGTATTAACAAGTATGCGCAAGTCTTCTGAGGATTATTTTCCCTCCTAAAGTGAAGCTGCTTAAGTGTGTTTAGACCTTTAGACTTCAAACTTATTAAACTACTTATTTCCAAATGAACAAATGCGGCGCTCTCTCAATCCATCCAATTATCTTGCAAACAGGAACAGTAAATATTTCATACTAAGGTTATCAACAGAACAAACTCACTCGCCCATGTGTATCATGTCTGTAAATTACGTGAGTTCTTTGGTCGGTTTGTTCATTTTTCTGGACGGAAAAACCTGGATTCTGGGAGAAAGACATTGCTGGCCTCGCCTGATATCGATTAAGTCATCCATCACCGTGTGATAAAGGCCCGCAAAAGTATCTCGCATCATTGACTGAATTCTAACTCGAGGATTGAGTTTTAGGAATCCCCAATCCTTTTCCACAAGGATTGAGAAGGACAGTGATTATAGCCCCCTACAGCCAAACGTTAGTCTGACTTCAGTGGTAAAAAAATCTTATAATCAATGATTAAGATGCAATACAAGTACTTGGATAGAAATGGCATTCTGAAAGACACAAGCAAAGCCTTCGACAAAGTAGTCCATCAGAGACTAATCAATAAACTGCATCGCTATGGTCTCAGAGGACAAGCACTAAACTGGATTGCAAACTTCTTGGAAGGTAGAGAAATGTCCGTGACATTTAAAGGTCCGCTATTATTTCTTATCAACGACCTGCCAAGCACCCTTGGAGGCTACCATATCAAAATCAACATGTTTGCAGACGACATAAAAATTTATAAAGCAATTTGCAGTACCAATGACTGCATCATCCTAAACGAAGCTCTTCAACGAGTTATTCAGTGGCTTGAAGGAGAACAAAATGGTAGTCAATGAAAAGAAGTGTGAGCTGATGAGCTTTGCTAATGCACACAAGAAAAACAAACTAAAGTTTTCTTATTGTATCAACAAGGCAATCAAAAAAGTTAGTACAACCAAAAATTTAGGTATCTTTATTAAAGAATCATTTTCCTTTGATGTCCATGTCTCAAACATTGTGAAGGTAGCTAGCAAAAACTGGGTTTCCTGAAAAGAATTAACCGAGACTTCAATCAGTTGGCACTTTTCATCTTTCTTTACAAAATCTATGTTAGACCAGCCCTAGAATTTGCCTCACAGGGCTGGTCCCCACATGTTGCTTATCAAAAATTAGAAATTGAAAATATTCAAAAAAGAGCAATCCAATACGTTTGCTTTAAATACAATGAGAAACCCTACCAAGAGTAATGTGTATTCTTTGGACTCGAAATGCTGGAAGGAAGAAGAGATAAAGCCGACTTACTCCTTCTTAATCAGCTGTTAAATGGTACCCTGAATTGCCCTCATCTCGTCTCACAAATAAATATCAACGCTCCGACAAGAGCGTTAAGAAACCATCCACTGCTGAAACCATCCTATGCGAGAACAAATTATGGATACTACAACTTCTACAACAGGACTGCAAGATCAATGAACAAAACAAATATGGAGATATTTGACACCCCTGGACACTTCAAGAGGCAACTGAAATTGCTAACCTCATCCGTTAGCTGAATCTTAAAATTGACTCTTGTTGCATACTCTAAGACTCTGATGGTGTAATGTTTGTGAAGAAATACCAGTGCTCTAACTTGCTCCTACCTGTTGACTTAAATATGACGGATCAGTCCTATTTTTTATTTATTTAGTTTTATTTTTATCTGTAGATTTCTATTTACTGTCTTGTGTTCTCTTTATGTACATTTACTTTTCACTTTACTTTGGGAAATGTATACTCCAAGCTTCTGCTTTGAAGCTGTGTAATAATGCTTTATGGCTGCACCCTCAGGCACGTTTGATTGCTGTTTTGCAGCTGTTAACAATAATAATAACACACAACATGGTTTTATTAAGAGGAAATCATGTTTAATTAATTCGGTAAGTTATTTTAACATAGTTACTCATGAGCTACATTTAGAGAACAATTTTGAAGTAGTTTAGTTTGATTTCAGTAAGGCAGTTGGTATATAAGCCTCATGAGCAGTTGGTATATAAGCTGGAACGTGTTGGGATTGCAGGAAAGCTTGCAGATGGGTGTAACGTCAGAAATGTGGTCTCCCAAGGATCGGTTCTTGGACCACTGCTGTTTCTGATTTTCATAAACGACAAAGACGAAGGAATAAAGGGCGTGATGTGAAAATTTGCATACTACGTAAAGATTTGGAGAGTCTTTGATGATCAGCACCAAGCAGTGCTTCTTTAAGATGACTTGAACAAGCTTCAAGAACGGTCAGAAAAGTAGCAGCTATGTTTTAATGTCAAAATGCATGCAAGGTCTTGCATTTGGGAAATAGCGATCCCAAAATAACTTATACATAAGGTGGGTTCGAATTAAAAACAGTAAACTGGTAGTTAAGGTAAAGGCAGATATGAATTTTTCTGAGCAGTGTAACCAGGCAGCCAGGAGAGCCATGGTGCCCCATCGATGATTAATCGAACATTATCCTGTAGAGATATGGAGGTAATAGTCCCATTATATAAGGCAATTTGAAGGCCTTCTCAAGTAGGATGATCTCATCTTAAAAAAAAAAAAATTGAACTTCTTGAAAGGGTACAAAGACTGGGAACTCGCATGGTGATGTTGGCAAAAGAGCGACCATAAGAGAGAAGACTTCGATTATGTGGGCTACAGAGCTTGGCCACTAGGCACCTTAGAGGGGATCTGCTTGAGATTTATAAGGCTCTGATAGAGGTGAAGATGGAAGCACATAATTTGCATTTTCTTATATATTTTTTTTATTATTTGGCCCGTACAAAAACAGCATATGGTTTCCTGGAATTATACGGCTAATACTAATACTAAATTAAAAGAGCGCAGCTGAAAAACAACCGTAAAGGATTCATTGAGGGCTCGATTTTCAATAACTCACTTTTACAATAAAACCAAAAATCTACCTGACCTTCGAAGTGCCATTAACCAGATGACCAAATGGCTTGTAAAATACATTCAAGTCAAAAGCCAAAAAATTCCAATGAACAACACAAGACCTCAACAACACTTAGTAAATAAAATACAGAATCTATTAGCTACCTATTAAATACATTACCAACCGAATCAAACAGAATGTAACGAAAATGCGAGACGGAAATGACGTCACTTCCTAAATTACGCTAACTCAGTCACTAACGTTGATTGGTACAGTAACTAACGGGCTATACTGTGGAGTCTCCCTTCACTCCTGAGGACAACCATAATGCCACGATATTTTATTTCATTAAACCAGCATTTGGCACTGTACTCAAGTGAAGCTAAGATTTATTCCTCGAATATTTTAATTACATTACATTATAACCTTAGAAGAAAAACCGGGAATGCATGAAGTATAGAAGAAGGATTGAAGTCTTTTTGAAGGACCGAAAAGAATCCAGAAGTGAAGCGTATTAAATTGTCACTCGAACTGCAAAAAAAGGAAAGTCTCAAGTGTTAGTTAAATAATTATCGCTCTGTTATTCCCACGTTTAATTAAAGACACAGCTGGGGGGGGGGAGAATATCAAAAGAAAACAATTATTCAAGATGAAAATGCATCTCTAAATTACCCTCGAGAGTAATGGAGAACATCTGGAAAGAAATAAGAAAATATTGCGTTTCTGCATTGTTATGTTTCTCCTGATTATGTACTGAACCTAAACAAACACGCAGGGAGAATTTCGACTTCACTAAACGTTCTCTCCATCGTTCAGAGATGGCAGCACAAGCCAAAACCGAGATACCATAGCATCGATCGATTTTACATTATATAGCACGCTAAAAATAAATAAATAAAAATAAAACTCTGCTGTAAGAATAACAAATTTCCTAATAAAGCTGAATCGTTGTCCTTAGTGGAATAATTTTTAATATATTCTTTACTTATCATTCCTTTGATAAATAGGAATGATCATAAGGAATAGGTTCACTCTATTATTCACAGATGGCAGCACCAACCATAACATAAAGTACAGCAGCGAATGTACATTATTCTGAGCATAATAATTTTAATACACAGTATTTTGTTTTTATAATCATTTCTATCATAAATTTAGAGGAAAAATTGTCTGACTGGGAAAAATAAATTCCAAAATTCCAGTAGTAATACCGCTTTATAAGTGATATCCACATCCTTAGAGATACAGTAATAAAATGAATACATAATTTCATATGAAGGATAATGATCACCCCTTCATCATCCTTCACAAGATGGCCTTTCTAACATGACCGGATTCTTGTTCAAATATTTAAGCATGGACATGAAAAGCAAATAACAGGAGAGCTCTAATCAGTCAATCTCAAATCTTCATATTACTAGCCTACTGTACAAAACTGCCATACGATCGAAAGCCTTTGAGATGTCAAGAGAAACTGCTTCTGTTTCACCGAACCCTTCCATTGAATTAGTCCATAAATGGGTAACATAAGCCAGAATATCACCAGTGGATCGACACTGACGGAATCCATACTGGCGATCCTTGATCAGACGGAAGGTTTCTAGGTAGTTTAAGAGTTGGCGGTTAATTGCTTTCTCCATTACTTTAGAAAGAGTAGAAGTAATTGCAATGGGACGATAATTGGATGGGAGGGATTTGTCACCCTCTTTAGGAACTGGCTGAATATGAGCAAATTTCCAAGCAGAAGGAAAAACACCTTTGGAATAAGAAAGTGAAAAAAGGCGGCAAAGAATAGGAGTAAGTTCAGGAGCACAAGTTTTGAGAACAAGTGGAGAAATACCATCAGGACCTAGATCTTTCTTAGCATCAAGATTCGTCAAAATAATTTTGATGGAAGACCAGAGGAGATATTGAATGGAGCGTGTTGGAAATGGTGGTAGGTGTTTTACCAAGGTCATTAATGCATGAACTGGAAGAAAAATGGTATTCTAGCAGGTCAGCTTTATCCTTGGCTGAAGTGACAACAAAACCATCTAGTTTGGTTTGTTGTTTGTTTGTTATTTGGTTTTTAGGAGCATTAGCAACTAAGGCCATATTGCTCCGGGATATGCGGTGGTCATTCCCTGACCTTTCCGCATCCTCTGTATTTGGTGGTGACGGGCTCGAACCCCGGTCTAATCAAGAAGCGTGTGCTACGCACTGCTGCTCCTTCCCACCTGGCTACGGAGGCGCCTCATCTAGTTTGGACAGAGATGGGCAAAAGTTGCGGCCAATAGCTTTGGCAAGAGACCAGAATGTTCAGCCACCATTAGGGCAAGAAGCAAGTTTTCTACTCTTAGCCTGTTCAAAATCTAGTTTGGACTGATTAGTAACTGCTTTACAATTGTTGCGAGCTTTGGTGTAGGCAGAAAATGAAACTCAAGAATTGGAAACAAGCCAATTGCCATATGCAACGTTCTTCTCTTGAACAGCCTTAGCACATTTATTAGAAAACCAAGGTTTAGATAAGGGACGAGATTTTAAAGTGGAGTGTGGGATAAAGGATTCCATTCCTGCAGGAACAATTTCACTGACGCGATCTGAGCAAACGGTGATATCAGAAATTTTGAAACAGTAATCCGACCAAGGAAAAGAAGAAAAGAAATCTCGCAGACCATCCCATTTTGCATTCTTGTAATGCCAAACAACACGATGTTGAGAATTGCCATGAGATAAAAGCTCCACTGGAGAAGAAACAATCACCAAGTTGTGATCTGAGGTACCTAAAGGACCACTCACTTCGACCGTGTACTTAGAAGGGTTGTTTGTGAGAAAAAGATCAAGCGTGTTGGCTGTATTGTTAGGATTGTCCGGTATTCTTGTAGGTAAATGAACAAACTGTGCAAGGTCATTAGTAATTGCAAATGCCTCAGCATCTCGACCTGCTGGGTCGGTGTGACTAGAAAACGGAAGCCAGCTGGAGTTGTGAACATTAAAATCACCAAGGAAAATTACCTCACTGTTAGGAAAGTTGGACTGAAGAAAGTCAAGTTGCAAAGAGAGGAAGTCAAAGAGCTCCAAGTGATTAGAGGAGTTGGGAGAACGGTAGAGACAACAGATGAATTTGACACAATGAGGTAGAGAGATTTTAAGCCATAGAAGATCAAAGAGAGTAGATTACAAATTGCCAAGTCTCTGACAGGGAATATCAGAACGGACATATGCACAAGTACCACCTTTGAGGCGAAAGGAATCATACAGCGAATAATTTGGGCATCTGAGATGAGCAGTAGTTGAATCAACCGATAACTGAGATTCTGTCAGAAAAAGTACATGGGGTTTAGCAGACTGAAAGTGGAAATGGACATCGTTGAGATTAGAACTGAGACCACGTATATTTGTGTACTGAACTAGGTAGTGTTTGGGAGCTTTAATATTTTCGAAGATAAGCTTACTCTATTAGTTTGACAATTCATGGTGTATTCATTAGTAAGAAAAAGTGAGTGGGACATGCTGTATGAAGTAATGAAATTTTTGGATATGGCGTACACGTGGCAAGAATATGCAGATCCTTGACATAAAGGCCTCGACAATGCACCCTGCATACACACTACTACTCGGACTCCCTCCAGTCGCTATCTGGCAGAGTAGAGGGAGCAAGATTATACACTAGCTGATCCGGAAGCCTCGTAAATAGTTGCCAATAGGTTCGGTCCGGTGTACTAACTAGCGGCCAACCTGCGAATACCGTTTTAGAGCTGTACCCTCGAAATGTAAGCAACATTGGATCTCGCCATGATGTTCCCCATAACCTCAAAAGTCATCAGTCATGCTGCATGATGGAAGAGATGGAGAAGGGTTGAACGGAACTTAGTTCTGGAGACCAAACATGGGTTCCACCATTTCAAGCCTCCAATAAGCAAAGTGGTGGTATTGCACCAGTTGATGAGAGTCATCTACCTCCTAGAATTGCCTGGTAACACAGATGAGCAACATTCCTCCATGTGGTGTGAGCGCCACACCTCGACCCCTGCTTAAGTTGGTTCACACCTGGGTGGTCACCCACAGTGTGCTGGTGCATGGAGGTTATACCCAAGATTACTAACAGGCCCACCATCATGAGGGTGTAAGCAGAGGATTTGGCTATCACAGACCGTCCAAACGTAGCCGAAATTCGGTCCACTTGACTTGAATGTCACAGCAATATCAGTTCCATCAGCGTTTTAGACTCCAAGGTAGCAAGTACAGCTTGCCTGGCATATCTGAGAGAATGTCTGTGTAATCTCAAGGACCAAATATGTTTGTGTCTGTGTATGGATTATACGATCTTTTTAAGCAGTGACAGGGATGTTATTGTTCCTCTATTCAGAGATGGATGGACCGCACTACCATTATCTTTATGAAGAATGGCTTAGAAATGGCGGACTGCAAAGTTTGGCAATTAGAGACAGACAAGTAACTGAGGTCTATAAGGCGATGAGGGGGGAAGATTTCTAACTTGTAGGAGAGATCTGTTGTTCTGGTGATAGTTGTATATGGCAAGAACCAAGGGCACAAATATAAACTGACCTACCATTAATATCCGTTAATGACCATTAATGACCTACCATTAATATTCATTTGGTCACATAGATTTTATTGTGTCATTTAATATTTTGAGCTCAAACCTTTTGCTCTTATGATGGCCTTCAATCTTCGCGGCATACTCTCAACCAGTTTTTTATAAATGTCAGGTGATATGTTCCTTCACTCGGCCTTGTTCTTTGAGCGATCTCGACGTGCACGTTCCCGACGATCTTGCTAGAGTATATGGATTTCCAAATACTCTAGCAAGAGTAGAGGTAAATGCAATGGGAAGTTAGTTCGAAGGAAGGGATCTGTTCCCCTTTTTTAGAAGTGACTAGATATGATATGAGCAAATTTCCATGAAGGAGTAGAAATATCAGTAGAATGAGCTGATACAAAAAAAAGATAGAAGTTCAGGAGCGCACGTTTGAGATCAAGAGTAAAAAATTCCATCACGACCTGAATCCCTCTAAGCACCAAGGTCATTCAGAAACACACTCCGCTGAATGTCACTTGTGGTAAGCTGCTGATAGGTCACCTCTATATTTAATCAAGGATGTGACAGAACGATAATAATTATTATTATTATTAATATCATTTTATTTCCACATCAGTGGGCACCCCTGGAACAGCCTGGTTCGGCTAGAAGGGTGTACATTATGTAAATTCCAGTTGAATTCGTTGGAATTGCAAGAGATCAAAACAGATTGCAAAAACATAACAAGGTAAAATTCAAAACATAAAATAATAAACAATAAAATAAATAAATAACAAACAATAAAAAACACAATGGTGAATCCAGGAAAGCCTTTGCAGGGAATTCTTTTCATATAGCGCTTACTGTTCGTGTTTATAGAGTTCTTTCACTATGTCCTGTGGGGTGGGGTGCTGTCTATAGCGCTTCGAGCTGCAGAAAGATGAGGCATCGATTTCCAGGGAGTTACACATTCCGAACGTATTTGCCGGAAACACTGACCTAAGATATTGCACATTTTGCAGACAAGATTGTAGACAAAGTGTTGAACTGCACCGGGTTATTTGTGAGGTCCGAGGGTTTGCAGAAACATCCCAGATATCAGGCGAATTCATTTGGTCACATAGAAGTTGTGCCAAGGTGCGTAGATTCCTCTCTTTGACGATGGTTTCCCAGGGTTTCATGCCCAGGTTTGTATCTCCTAGAGATGGTGAAAGGGTAGCCCATCTCCCTGTTTAGCCATCTCAGGAGCCAATATTCAACCCCCAGGAATCTCTTCAGTTGAGTAGAGGAAGTTCCTGACCAGAGTACCGAAGCGTAGAGCGGTACGGGTGTTAAATTTCATCGGACGTATTCAAGAGGAACTCCCGAGGCCTAAGACCGACCAAATTCTGTCGGATTGCCCAGTACGCCGCAGGCGTTTTTAGCCTGGCCATCTTGAGGTGGTCTTTGAAAGTATGCCCATCATCCCACTTCAACACTAAGTCCGTGTGAGAGTGAACCTTTTTGATGGCGGTCCCATTTATTGTGAGCATAATTGCATTAATAGTCCTCCTTTTTGTGAAAGTCATCTGAGCTGCATTTTGAGATTTCAGTTTAAGTCCCAGACGTCCTAGGTAATCCTGGAGCTCGAACAGTACTATCGGATTTTCATAGGCAACTGCCTCAGCTTTTGCTGGATCATCGGATGTGACCAGCATCTTAAGATCATCAGCGTATGAAATGAAGTTTGGGTGCTTCGCAAGGAAGGGCTCTAGTGCTGCGGAAAAAAACCAGGATGAGAGAATTCCCCCTTGTGGGATGCCGACAGAGGTCGTAGTGGTCATCTCCAATCTGTGGTCATATTTGATAAATATTTGAGGGAGGACAGCAAGAAGATTACCTTCGATTCTGAAATAATGCTTCAGAATTTTAACTACCTCTGTTGTGCTGGGTGTGTCGAAAGCTGCTTGTATGTCTAGGAATAAGATTCAAGTTGTTTCTTTGAGTTAAGGGCTTTTTGGATCGCCCAGCTGGTCATTAATAGATTTGATAGCGTAGACCTCCTAGGAATAACAGTATGAAGATGCTGTGGACGCCCATTGAAGAAGTGATCGACTAAGGTGGACTGTATCGTTTTTTCAAACACTTTTAGCAGTCCACAGGAAATAGAGATTGCTCTGTATTCTCTGGGATCGTTTGGTTTATTAGCTTTTGGAACTGGTAAAGCATGGTAGACATTCCATATTGTCTGTGCGATATCAGTCTCGAGGATGCAGTTGAAGAGGTGATGTAACAGGTCAATCACATAGAAACTGCTTATTTTGAGACTTGTCTGACGACCACGTGTGGAAACGATACGCTTGGAATGCCTAAGTCTTCTCTGGATATATATACGATGTGCCTTTTTCCGAACACGCAGAAATGGAAGCGTAGACAGAGAGCAACTGTGGCCAACAGCATTGTTTAGTTAAGAGATCACAGGCTCTATTACCATTTGGACACGAAACAAGTTTTATAACCTTATCCTGCTCAAAATCAAGTTTAAATTAATTAATATCTGCTTTAAAACAACAATGAAGCAGATATTAATCTGCTTCATTGTGTTCATAAATGATTTTCCTTCTTTCATCTGCACCACCAATGTTCAAATTGCTTTCTACGCTGATGATCTTAAGATCTACTCAGCAGTGAAGGAGACAGCCTATTCTCTACAGCTTCAATGCGCCCTTAATAAATTCTCTCTGTGGCTATCTCTGAATGGCTTGTCTGCTAACCTCTCGAAGTGCAAAGTAATCTCTTTCTCATCCTGCAGATCTCCACAACTAATAAAAAGGAGTACACTAACTCTGTGATCATCAAAAGGTGTGACCAAGTTAACGACTTGGGGATTCTCTTCTCGAGCAGTGCAAAATTTGATGCCCATTCCCTTAAAATCACCAGCAAAGCACTTAAAACACTGGGATTTATCAAACGGAACCCTTACAAGTTCAAAAACTACAGATATGCTGTAAGCCTTTATAAAACTATTGTTCTGCCAATCCTTGAATTCAGCTCACCCATCTGGAATCCTCACACAAAGACATTAACAAAACTGAAGCAGTCCAAAAAATTTTGTCCGTTACCTTACGTTCTGTAATCCTCTTCTTTATCACTCATTGTACTATGAATCGTTGTGCGATTATTTTCATCTGAGGCCTCTGTGCCCTAGTAGAATTATTGCTGACATCACCCTTCTAGTCAAAGTACTCACGGGAACTTATGAAGCATCTGATATCCTTAGTAAAATCAACATCCATGCTCCTTGTAGACAAGTCAGGAATCTTACGCTGTTTCGCCTTGACTCTGCCACGAGGGAATTTATGAAGTTCAGTCCACTAAACAGAATCAGAAATTCAATCTCTCATTGACTTTTTTGACAACTCCCAATCACTGATGAATTCCATCCACAAGTATACCTGTTCCCTTGAGCTGCGAAGTGACTAGCTCCCATTTGCTTATGTAGTTTATTATTACTCTTATATTTTTAATAATTATTTTCCTACTCTCTAATTAATTTGTTTATTATTTGCTTTACCTTAATGCATACCTCTTTTGTACGTATGATTTTAATATTTGAATCTATATCAATGTTTATCTTCCTGTTGGATTTCTTATTATTCTTATCAAATCTGCTCATTGTTCTGCTCACAGATACACTGTTAATGGTCACCTGTTGTGTATCTTGTTATTTATAAAAATAAAACTATTTTGATCATTACTATGGGCAGAGCATTAAGCTGAAATTTTAGAATCAAGCCAATTGCGATGTGCAACATCATGACCTTAACCCTTTTATTTAAAAATCAAGTTTAAATAAAAGACAACATTTTAGAGTGGAATGTGAAATAAAGGATTCCACCCCTAGCAAAATAAATTCACTGACACAAACTGAGCAAATATCAGGATCGGAAAATTTAAAACAGTAATCCAAGTAAAAGAGGAGAGAAAACAGGCAGACCATTCCATTTCGCACTCTTTTAATACCAAACGTCACGAGACCGAGAGTGGCTGTGGTAGAGCAGCAGCTCCATTAGGGAGGAGACTATCACCAATCTCTGAACTCACGTGCCTACAGAAATACTAACATTGACCGTGACCTTGAAAGGCTGTTAGTGATGAAAAGATCAAAGAACATTGGGTGTGTGGTTAGGATTGTCTGGTATTCTGGTGGTTAATGAATGAGTTGTGTAAGGTCATCAACATCTTGACCAGCTGGATCCATGTAACTAGAATACCTTAAGCGAGCAGAAATTGTGAACACTGAAGTCATCGAGGAAAATTACTTCATTGTTAAGAAAGTTACACCGAGGAAAGTTTCAAGAAAAGAAGTTAAAAAGTTCTGAGTGAATTCTAAATTTGGGAGAATGATAAGAAACAGATGAATTTGATGGAATGGGGTAAACAGATTTTAAGCCACAGGAAATGAAAAAGAGTAAATTCCAATTAGGAAGACTTTGATAAGGAATTTCATCATAACTTCAAAAGACGTCACTTATACTGCATGACAGAATGGATGGAGGTTGCCGGGATTTTGCTATGGAGGCTTCAGTTGGTTTCACCAACTGAAGCCTCCATAGCAAACTGAAGCCTCCGATATGCAAAGTGGTGGTATTGGACCGCATAATGAGGGTTATCTACCACCTAGTTCTACCTATTACTTTGTGTTGTGTAGACTCCGCAATTGAAACCCTGCTAACGTTGATTCACACCTAGGTGGTCGTCTCCAATATAATAGGTACAGTATATCTGACTTTGCGCATGACAGTTACTACTTTCTGGCCATTAAAAAAATCAAAAAGCAAGAAGCATCCCTAATCGAAATCACGCTGCAATCTGAATGGTAAAACTATTTATCTCTTAGTCTGAATGACACTAAATGCTTCCAAAATCAGCACCTTCCAGTGTACTAAATTCAATGGAAAAATTCCAACCTTAAGCATCAACCAATGAGAATTTCTGCAGAAACAATGCAGTGCTGACAACATCGAATGACCACTGACCTTAAAAGCAAACTTCTTCTACCATTGCGTACATAAAACGATTGCCTAACACAATTTATTCCAAGAGACATGCCCCTTATTACCATAGTAACATTACCTACTCCATATCAGCCAGTCATAAAGGGAAAGTCATAGCCAACAGTACTCAACATTCGCAGTGGGGTGGAAGGAAAATGAGCCCATTAATGCAAGTAGAATTCTGATAGAAGTTAAAGTGAGAAATGAAATTATTAGATACTTTTAATATTGAAATATTTGTTCCAGAGAGAGAGAGAGAGAGAGGACACTTACAGACTTTATATTTGAGATTGTGAATTACACTTGAGGCAACGAGGAAAATTATAGGGTGTATTGCGAAGCGTGCGTGCATGCCCCTTATACACAGATATTATTTCGAGCTGCAATCTCAAACAGGAGAGAAAGAAAAGTTTACATTTCATGCTTTAGAATGACTGCGCTGAGAAATATCCAATGAATGCGCCGAAGTTACTGAAACAGCAAGAACACAATGCTCACGGCATTCCAAACTTCACAGACTAGTCCTTGAGCCCTGCTGACTTTCCTCGTTCCTGTGTCATGCCCTATTAACCAGTTGTGGCAGACGAACAAGGCAAGGCTGAAGGCAGCGTGTTGCCCAGATCAATGGGTTACGCATCACTTTCACTGCCCTAATTACAGCAATGCACCCTTCCAAGATTATCCTTCGTAGAATATCAATCAACATATCAGTTCCAGATTTCAAGCGACTACAATTTTTAGTTGTTAAAAACCTAATTTAAAATTCTTAAGCGAATTAAGAAAATTTTGTTTTAAATCACGTCAGTTGTACAGCAGATTTAAATAATAAAATACAATAAAAACATAACGTACACCAAGCACAAAATAACAAATGCTCAGGTTTGCTTAATTTAGGTAACATCTTTCTCGTGCCCACTGTCAATCTCATGGATACTAAGCGGGTGTATAAACTCCAGGGGAAGGTTCTAACAGTGTTGTAAGAAGCATGCGGTTACAACGCTTCATCCTGTTCTTGTGCTGCTGCAACGTAAGTTGACTATGATGATGGGGTGGCTGGTGGAGAATAACCAACAACACAAAAAGAAACGAAAATAACATCTAAAGGGGAAGCAGTTAAAGCGGCTATTCAAAGCGACCTCCATTTTGTTGAATGCAACACTCGTCACGAAATCCACGATTCCTTGGCATGTCTTATCGTTTCTGAATTATTTCTTAATGGTTTTATTGGTTCTTTCTGGCTGTTTGTAACTTAATCTTTCCTCTTGTCTACCATAACATGCCTGTGTTTGTTTTTCCTCTAGATATAGTGTTTCTATTTTAAAATTTTGGGTTTCTTTTCAACTTTCACATCACCTATGTTGCTAATATCTGCCAGTTCAGGTTGACACGCTCGATGGTCAGTATCTTCTAAGGGTATTGTTACTCGAATGTTCCTTTCCTGAAGAATTTTCACCCTTTTTATTCTTAATCAAATGTAATCTTAATGTCTTAATCAAAGTGGTTCTTCTTGAAGATTGGGAACATGTCCTTTTTTAACTACTTTTATTATATTGATTTGCAACAACCTTCATTATCCATTTCTCGTTTTACTTTCCATAAAATATCAATCTTTTTAATTACTAAGAACAACTTTCCCTACCTCTTAGAATTTTCTTTGACGACCACCATCATTCGTAGTAAATTCTTTCATTTCCTGTCATCAACTGCTGCAGTCTCTACCACTGTTTCCTATCCTACAGCCGCTATCTCCAGCTCAACAGTTTCACCACTCCAGCCCTCGTTGGTAGCTCAGTTGGTAGAATCGCCGTTCTCCACACTCCCGGTGGAAAAGACCTGAGTTCGAGTCCCGTCGATAACGTGAGGAATTGTTATGGACCTTTTTCACAACGTGGCTGAGTTAATCGTTCTCGCGCGATGGTAACATGGTTTTTTCTCCCGGAAACTCGGGTTTTTCGTCCAGCAAAACAGAAAATCGCCCACAGAACACTCGCAAATTACATACAGTATAAATGGAGTAATACGGCTGATGCTCCTAAAATCCTACTGCATCACCACTTTACCATCTATTGTAGACTCCAGCTCTACAGCTGCATGACCTGATCTTGGCTCTGTATCCAGCACTCCGGTTTCAGCTTACTTCTGATGATGTTTTCTTTTACTGATCTCTGACAACGGTTCTACTACTAGCACTGATATCTTTTTTTTTTTTTTTTTTTGATTTGGTAGTTGTTCGCGCATCGGCTTCTGTGGCCACATTGCACCTCCCAAGGTTTTTGCAGTACTTTGATCCAAGCCCGAGGCGAGAATCGAACCCGCGACCTTGGGTTGCCGGGCAGGTACTTTACCCACTCGGCTAGCCCGGTCGGCCACTGATATCTGTAAGTGCCCGAGATTATATTGCTGGCACTGGTACTGCCAGTGCGTCGTTTACTATCCCTTCTCATTTTCCTTGTTTGTGTATTTCCTTTTTTATAATTTTCCTATCATGGTGATCTGCGTGAGTACCACAGTGGTTATAATCACCGTCCTCCTGAAACTGGGTGGAAAAGTTTCTTGCGTCATTGACAGGATTCGGACCCCGATAAGAATTCCATCAATAACGAGAGGAACTTTTATGCGCTTCTTGAAACTCCATGGCTGAATTATGCGGTCTCAATCGAGGATAGCAAGGTTTATTCCTTTTGGAAACCCGCGTCTTTTTTTCCAGAAAAACAAAACAGGCAAATTGACACAAGAGAACAATCCACGCAATTTATGGACATAATACTGATGGGTTTCTAAGTTCAGTTTTGGGTGGCTCTAATAAGACAGTTTTTGTTCTATCAGGGTATAAAAGGGAACAACTCGTAGAAAAATCTTTGGTTGTCTAACGGTAGGAGGGGCTTTGGGGCTTGTAGATGCCTGGCCCCCTTGAGGCAGGAACAGGATGTAGGAAATCATTTCCCTAGTTGTTGCGACTAGTGCTTGGTAAATGGTCAATCGACAATGCATTAATAAATTAATGCATTGTCGTGTGGAGATCATATGAAATGATCTTCACGCAATGTAAATCTAAGGGTACGAGATCAGATGATCGCGGTGTCCATTGTATACGGCCATTGCAATCAGTGCATACGGTACTGTACTCCGTATTTAAAAAGTTGGGTGGGGTGGTGCACAGTGGTATGTAAAGCACATCCTCTGATGATTTTCAAGGTTACTCGGTGGTTACTCGCAACAGAGTAACTGGTATGGCTCACCTAGCATTATTCGTATTCGCGCTGGAACGTACAGTAGAATTTGTACTGTATAAAGCCCGATATATACAGTCATATGACATAAATATGAACATAAAAATGTTTTTTACATGGTTTTGTAATTTACGATTATAAATTAATAACTTCTCCGGCATTATTTCCCCTTTGTGAATTATATTCTTTTGGAGAACTGTTCTGAATCCAGAGTTGCAGGACGTCAAAAAGGAAGATCAACTTAACTTTGGTGTCAAAGAAAGACTCAACGGACCTTCCCGAAGACGCAGTATGAAATTCATCCTTGACCATCATCTATCTTCCTCTCTCTAAAACGCCTCCACCACTCGAATTCTGATACCCTATTTTAATGCATTCAGTCGTAAGCTTGCTTAATATGAGCTCCAGCATTTCCTGTTTCCCAGTTTCGAGAAATGTTCATTGCACATTTTAGCCATAAAACATATCTTAAAATACCACTCGCAATAGTGAAACGGACCTATCTCCAGCTGAACAGTTTCACCACTCTAGCCCTCGTTGGTAGAATCGCCGATCTCCACACACCCGGTGGAAAAGAGCTGAGTTCGAGTCCCATCGATGACGTGAGGAATTTTTATGGGCCTTTGTCACAACGTGGCTGAGTTAGTCGTTCTCGGGCGATGGTAGCATGGTTTTTTCTCCCGGAAACTCGGGTTTTTCGTCCTGCAAAACAAAAAATCGCCCACAGAACACACGCAATTTACATACAGTATAAATGGATTAATACGGCTGATGCTCCTAAAATCCTACTACATCGCCACTGTACCACCTATTGTAGACTCCAGTTCTACAGCTGCATGACCTGATCTTGGCGATCCCTATGTTCTAACTCAGTACCCGTGGCAGATGACCTGCTTGCTGGTGCTTCTTACAGAGCTACAGTTTCCATAATTTTTCTAACACCTCTGATAATTTTGTTCTTTTGAAGTACAATATACTTTTTGCTGCCTCCACATCTTTTACGTAGGCTATTGATGCTTTCCTTGATCCATAACCAAAACAAAAACAAAATGTGGCTATCCAGTTTCGCCTTAAATTTTACCGACCTCTTCGCCTCGACTACTGTGGGGAAAAAATTCATTCGCATGATCTACAACACACTACCCAAAAATAAAGTTCATGAGATCCAGCATTTCATCTCCTCGAAATTTTATATCTAAACCCTCTGGTTCTTTTCTCTTCTACCAGTGAAAAATGCCTCCTTCGTTCACTCCACCAATTCCCTTTAGGGCCTTAGATGCCGCTTTGAAGCTAACTCCCACCGATGTCTGCTTGCCTAGCTTTTCAGCCCACGTCTATGCAGTTATTTATATGGACATCAATGGAGGTTCTAAATCATAAAGAGGACACCTTAATAGCCGCTTGTTTACACTGCATGGAATTTAGGTCTGACCGAATCGTAACCCTAAGCCTTTTTCGCCCTGAAACAATTTTAAATCCACTCCTATTACCTTTTAAATGGACTTCTGTTCACCCTGTCACCTATTGGAAAACGTTATATTTATAAGCATTAAACTTCAGTTGACATTTTTATATCAAAATGGCCTGGTTCGGGTCCACCACCTTTCTTATATTCAAATTATTCGTAAACTTTGAAACTTCCTTTGCATTCTCTCATCAATGTCAATAATTGTTCCAATGTGCTCTTCCCCGAGATTGGTATAACACTTAATTTACAGCAGACTAACTTCTCAGTGATCCCTTGTGGTTGATGGTTCGAACGGTTTTTGACTGTAAAGATTTATGTAAAGCACCTATTCAACTCGTGTGCCACTTCTGCTAGCATTTCTATATAAACAGATTACAAGAATATCACAGTATTAATGGCCGAGTTTGGTTGATTCACGATCACTCAAACGCGTTTAATTCTGTACCCTCACCATTGACCGTTCGGAAAGTCTTTCTCTCCGGTGGAAGAATGGAGAGAAAGCCTTTCCGAATGGTGAAGGTACAGAAGTCTAGAGATTTAAAGATAGCCATTAGGCCACTACTGAGAGCACAAAAGCAGAAAGTTTAATTCCGAAAATAAGCAAATAACCAAGGAGGACCCTTGCTTTTACAATACATATAAATAAAATACATTTTGCCTTTATACTACAGGACAATTTACATAAGGACAAAGGAGTTAAATTGTTGGATCTGTGAGCACCCGAACACATAGAGTTGGGCACCACAGCAACTGACAGATGAGAGGAAGTAGATAATGTAACTAACTGGTTTACACATTACAAATGAGGAAGTTGTTTTAGATTATTATTACGTTTAACTGAGGTAATAAGTTGGACAGAAACTCATGTTTATGAACTGTAAGTTTTTTGAAACCGATCTATTTGAAGGATGAAAATTTTTCCATGAGAGAAAATTCTGGAAAATACTCAGCCGAAGAGGCTGAGTATTTTCCAGGATTTTCTCATTAGAGTCTAACCTGGAAAGTCCTCATTAAATTTGGTCCATCATTGACTGACTCGATCTGGGACCTTTAAAAACAATGGAAAGTCTGCCATAGAGTCTTAAACATTTAACTCATCCAAGGTCAAATTATGTCTGATAAGAGTCTGGTACTGGACTTTGAACAGCTCTGTTTCTTATTAGAACTTAATCAAATATCCGATTAAAATGGAGTTATCGCAGTAATTTGATTCTCTTTTAGAATTCTCCTACTTTACTATACCCACCCCGCGTGTAAGTGAGTGGAGCAACTTAAGGCACCACAGCTTGTCACCTCCTTTATTACACGCCTTGTCTAAAGAGCACTTGCGACAAGGGAGACTACCTCTTTTTGGCAAAACGCCTTTTCCGTGTGTCTCGCTCTGACAGTTACCAGGGAAAGCTGAATGAGTCGGCGTAGTTATATGAGGACGTCGGAAACAGAGCATAACAGACTGTCTACTTCTTCCTTCGAAACAGCAACTATCGGACCGCAGTTAATGCGGAAAGGGCTATTATGAAACGGTTTAATTTACGGTACTAATATATGAGGTCACATAGCCCACTTATTTTTCCTCACTGAAGCGATGGCGGCCATATTTACTTTTTCTCAAACACTGGAAAAAAAAGAATAATTGATAAACTCGCTTTTTGGTTTTGATGTCTTTATTTTTCCCCTCCATTATTCATTAACTTATTTATAAATTCATTGAGCTGATATCGGTTTAGATAAATATTCAAAGTAGAGTAAACTTCAGGTGTTAAAAGTCTGATATCCACGTATGATGGATTCATTCATTATGATGAATAAATTCACGTATTAAGTATTCAGATGAGAGAAGCTTTCACCTCACCAGGGATCGCTCTCCACCTACATGTTTCTGTGTTTATAATAATAATACTATTCGTTGATTTGCATATATGATTATTTACATAAAATATAGACGGCATATAAAGAATATTTGCACTCCAAGGCAACGACGCAAGAGGAGTTTATAAAGATGAAAAACTCCAGCTAGAAATGTACAGATAAGTGATTTGATTTTTTTTGTCAATCTTGTTGTTTCAAAAGACACTAGAACTTGAACACAATGCCTGATTAGTACATTATAAGGTACTGGGCACCGGCAACACTTATCTTTGAAATATTTGCTCTGCTTTGTATGTTTAAAACAAACTAACATCAAAATACAGTTGCTTCTTGGATGTTGGGTAATTATGAGAGAATTAAAACCATATTAAAAACAATCTCGCCCTTCTCTTAGGTTAACGTGATGTGTTTCATATTCTACATGAATTTAATAACTTCCTATTTTATCTTGTACAGGAGCACCTCAAAAGCGTCATCAGTAACTCAAAGGACATTTCTGTACATAAAACTATTGAAAATCTTTGAGAAAACTTCGCAGATTTCTACATGTTAAGATCGTTAAATATATACTTCAAGAGAGTAACTACTGCGCTGTTGAAGCTCGGAACAAAACCAATTTCTCAATGAAAGTAAAGAGAAAAAGCATATAATGCGCCCGCATTCTACACCCATGATTACCGTCTAAAATTACAGGTATTGAGGTTATCAGAAGATAGACAAACGGACCGCAAGATCGGGAAGTACCTTCTTCTGCCACCAGCACTACCACCACACCTCAAGTGGCCTGCAGCAACGCCTGTTAACCAGGATTTCACTAATAGGTTCCAAGCTGCAGGCAACAGTGCCATCTACCACTTTTCACCGTAAGACTTATGATGTACTTCAGTTATTCTGTCTTGTATTTTTTATTTTCTTTTAAATTACGGGCGTTGACTTTTAAGTCATGCCTCATTAATAATGGATTCTTACTACATCCGACTAGCATATAGTACACACACAGATAAAACCATAATATATTAAACACTTTTAAAAGATATTGTTGTATTAAAAGCGCAATAGGTGTAATTGAGGAAAACTCTTTTGTTCCTGGATGAAAAACCTCTATAAACTTTTTTTCCTGTGACTTGAATTGTAAACCACATTTTAAAAGAAACGGTTTATTTCAAAATGTAATTTATGGCATTGAAAATTTATTTTGAATGGATGCGCGTGTAATGGTATTAAAATTTAATAAAATATTCGGCAAATACAGGAAGATGGAGGTGAGCCAACCCAGAATCTCCATTAAAAATTACACAAATGTAACATGAAGCAGTTATTTTCTATTGTAGGAACACAAACGAATTCATATACTAATTGAACATCCCAAAAACAGTTTTAGCTAAACTCCCAGTCAGTTAAAACCAGAGTTCAATCCCTTCATCGAGCTAGATGGAAGTTAAGATTCCATTTGACACTTTTTGGAGAACAAACACAACTGCTAGAGAAAATAAAGATATAACCAGGAAACTGGGTCGAGTGGCGCCCTCTGTCGCGTATTTCAAGTACTGGATATTAGGACGAAGAGAAAGGCAATGTCGAAAACTGCAGATATAGAGCGAGGAAGGCGACGAATTTGAAGCATTTCCAGAACAGTTGCTGCGTGTTCATCGAATTCTGTCAGAGCACTTCACAGAAATCTTCACATTACAGTGAATATTGTGTCCTCGACAGTAATTGGAATAGATGGTATTATGTAAGTTGCTAATTTCAAGGCAGGTGGTAAACTACCTTGAAAGCTGTTTCCCAATGACAAAGGTCGTGGCAAACTTCTAAAGATAATCACCCAGTTAACGGTTCCCTGCTTTTACCTCCACGAAAAATTATGGTATTTGATGCTCCGTTCACTGAATAATTACACGAGAAATTCAAGGTTCTCCAGTTTTTCGTTAAGTGACACTGACAGATGTTTCAAGTTATGGATGTAGCATCCAGTAGGAAATGAATACAAAAAATACAGTTATATCCTTCGATTTTTAACGAACTGAATATCCTTATGAACAACATACTATGCGGATGGTAGTAAAGTGTAACTAATCAGCTAACCTTTTGCCTAATTTTAAATAATAATCGCGTTCGAGTCCAGCTTTTAGCTGATGGAAGCAGGAGATACCTTGCAGCAGTTACTGAATGTGTTCAGAGACCGATGGGCGTGTTTCTAGAGTAGAAAAACAAGGAATGTCTCATAGGGAAAACTCTATACTTCCGCGTGGAAGACTAACAATAACCCCCTGAGAAAATGCCTTTACAGAAATCTCCCCACGCGTACCAAACTCGTCCAAATAGCAAATAGTAATCTACTCTAGTATTGGCGAGTTCCTCTTACTTCGAAGTAATGCACAGAAAGAACGATTTTATGTTCCTGAAGTGCAGTGCGGCTGTACCAGCTTGTTCACAGTGGAGCTGTACCAGCTCAATAAGAGATGGTAAACGAACCTATTTGATGATATATTCATTGAGTCCTACTGGGATTTCCTTGTTGATTCATTATGAACCTATTTGATGACATATTCATTGAGTCCCAATGGGATTTCCTTGTTGATGCCATATTTCAGTATGAACCTATTTGATGACATATTTCATTATGAACCTATTTGATTACATATTTCATTATGAACCTATTTGATGAAATATTTCATTATGAACCTATTTGATGACATATTCATTGAGTCAATGGGATTTCCTTGTTGATGACATATTCATTGAGTCCTAATGGGATTTCCTTGTTGATGACATATTTCATTATGAACCTCGGGCATGCACACAGTCTTTATCAATGGGCCCCTCTCAATATATTCTTCTTTCAAAACAATTTATGTTCCTTACTTTGAACACCGTTTTTCCAGTTCGTTTCAGCTAGTCCAGTACAATAGCGTGAAACCAGCTCTCTGTCCCTATTCTATTTGCATATTTTTCATTTATTCTCCTATTGGCCGATTTTTGAATATGACAAAGTGACAGTATAAATATAAAATAAATCGTAATAAAATGAGGCAAATATAGTTATTAAGATTGATAGTAGGTGCCGCCCTAGTCTGAATATTTTATTTATCCAGCAATAACATTATGGAAAGCAGAGCCAAATGGGTCACATTACAATAAACAGATTAAAGAGTCGCGGTTGGTTTGTTCCAAGCTGATATTCGAATTATGATTACCATGCTCGAGATAGGGCAGGATCTGGCATGCTAAATGCTGCCACTTTCTCCTTCATAAGTTGAAATATCTATCATGCCTAATTAATTCTTCAAAAGTAAACGATATCCTTAAACTATCAGTTACTGTTAGCAGAATATAGAAAATAAATAAAGTCAAAAGAAATTTGAAAACTTAAAGATTCCGATTCGGTTTAAAATTCAGGACACCTTTCATAATTCCGTACAGATATCTTCTTCTTCGAATTGCAATGTCCCCTAGCCAATGTCATGAACTTTAGTTTAGCAATGAGGATTCGTTCCTTGCACAACTTATCTTTGAAAATTCGTTTTGGTTGAAGGATCTGCCATCCGTATTAAAATGGTTGCTTTATTTTTATAGAGGGAACAGAAGGCCCATAAAGATAGCTCATTAAAATAATATATTAAGGAAATGAATTTAATTTCCAACGATATCGCTAGCAATCTCGTATAATGCTGACTACAAAGCCCAAATCTCGTTTACCAGATTTTTACATATGTCCTGTGTGGGTAGAACAAAAATGAAACAAAAATATATCTTCAATAAAAATGACA
Organism: Mastigoproctus giganteus; assembly: GCF_048544385.1. Classification (NCBI taxonomy): domain Eukaryota; kingdom Metazoa; phylum Arthropoda; class Arachnida; order Uropygi; family Thelyphonidae; genus Mastigoproctus; species Mastigoproctus giganteus. The sequence continues at coordinate 62,349,067 of NC_143582.1, forward strand.
AAATGATTGTTTTACATATCGGTGTGGACCTAATTTACTCAATGAGAATATTCCATCCACAGTTCTTTGTACCGAACGCACCAATAGGAAAATGAGGTCAAAATATTACAAATCTGATTATTTTCAAAGTCTTAAAAACTTATATAAGAAATTCTCTTTTATAAAGCGCCTTCCGGTTATTTACAAAAATATTTAACTTTTACAAGATAAAAAAGAGGTGGAGCAGGTCATGCGTTAAAAGCAATTGGAGTAGTTTACAATTCTAGAAATGCTCAAAGAGTGCAATATAGGTGTCAAGATTATCTGCCTTTATTCATACGCCATCATTAATGCGATAAAGGTTTTTTTGAGGAACTATGATAAAAACTACCTATATAAATAAGCCTCTCAGGATAGATATGCTTGATTCTGACTTCCGGGAGATAACTGTTGAGCCAGCTAGCTAACTGACTCAGTAATTTAATTTTGAACCGGTACTTTTCAACACTTTTTCTAATTAAATATAATTATCAAAACCAAACCGGTGGTGGCTTTTGCTCTTATACAGAAATCTTAGTACTGTCGATAACCTGGATGTTCCATTTCTACTCGACATTTTGCTGGATTTAATATATTTATTTTTCATTAAAGAATTGAGAGATCTTAACATTTGAACTAATAATTCGGCTCGAGTACTTTAAAATTTCACCTCAATCTTTGTGTTAATCCAGAGTACAAGGCTCTTGACTGAACATGTCCTTATTTGTAATTTAAGACGCGTTTACCAAGACGTAATGGGATGATTTGGCTCTACTGCAGATTCCAACCATAAAAATTCTTAAAACTATTGCTTTTTCGCATGCATTATAACAGAAGTTTTTATTAAAGAAAGATCTGAGAAATGAAATTTAAGTCTGGATCCTTAAAATTATTATATGTTGCCATAATTTATTATTACTGAACTCATACGCTAGCCAGTCACTTCATAGCAAGGACATCTTCAGTAAAATATTAATTTGTAATGAAAATTAAAATTTGATTCATCAAAGTATCCTAATTTTCTTTCCACGACAGTGGAAATTTATCACTTCCGGTTGTGCAAATAACTTACATTCTATGACATATTCAAGGCAAAACACACTGGCCATGTAAACTTATCAATGAAACCGGAAGTAACATCTTCCAAAGGACCTCAACCTTAAATTCCTGGCTGCTGCGCAAGTTCAAGCAATCCTCCTATCTTTTAATGTCGATGTTACATAACGACCTATTTAAAAGGCTAAATTACTATGGTGACATAGCCCTAACCTACACCATAAACAGACCTTAAAAGGTTGGAAAAAAATCATTCATCGAGTCAGCTAATATGTTGGGATTTCACTCCATTACTTAACCATTACAGACATTTGACCTACAAAAAAAAAAACTTTGGCGTGCGTTATCTTATCCAGCATATATATTTTCACTGTTTTGGTTTATATTATTTACTTTTATATACAATGAAACGAACAGACCCTATTTTTCATTCGTGTATGGCATAAAATGGACAAATCCAGTAATAAAACCGAGCACATTATTATTTGAACATGCATTTTATGCAAATATACAAATATCAGTAAATTATTTAAGGAAATTTTAAAGACTCAGCTGTGCTTTTGATATGCAGAAAATTTAAAAAATACAACAAATTTTCAATTAGGTCCAACGGAATTATCACATCTATACGTCAAGTATTATGTCTTTAAAATGTATGGGTTCCTTCGTCGGTTTGTCTGTCCTGATGGACGAAAACACGAGTTTCCGGTGAAAATCCTCACCTGAATAACTGAGCCACGGATAGAAGAAAGCCCATAAAAGTTCCTCGCGTCATTGAACAGATTCTAACCGGAGTCTTTTCCACACGGTGGGAAGAGTGAGGTAATTATAACCACTGTGCTACCCACAAAGACATTTACAACTATAGACTGCAACTGTTACGAGCAATCCAAGGGGGATGCGAGCAAATGATAGACCTGTAAGCTTGATTTCCGTTCTAGAAAAGATAATGCAGTCAGTGGTTAAAAAAGTATTGCAAAATCATCTTAATAGTAATGGAATTACACAGAAATCACAGCATGGGTTTGTTAAGGAGGAGGGATATCCTGTCTGACCCATCTAATAAATTACTATGGGGCAGAATAAAGGAACTGGGTGGAAATAATTATTTTGAGACGATATATTTAGATTTCAATAAAACTTTTGACACTGTTCAACACGAATGGCTGTTGTACAATTTGAGCAGTGTAGCATTAGGCGCAAGTCACTGTGATGGACAAATGGATGTTCGAGTGGCAGGAGACAGAGTTGGTTGTAAATGGGCACTGCTCCTCCTGGACTATTGTTATTAGTGAAGTTTCCCAGGGTTCAGGGTTGGGCCTTTACTGTTTACAGTATTTTCCAACGATATTGATGAAGACATCGACAAAAAGCTTTTGTCTAAGTCTGCAGATGACACAAAGGTTGGCAGGGTGGTTAAAGGCAGGAATCAAGACATATTACTGCAACAAGACAGAAAAATTACGCATATGGGCTGAGAAATGGCAAGTGGGGTTTAATATTGACAACTGCTACACATGGGCAACACGAATCTCAGAATAACATACCAACTAGTTGGTATCACACTCAAGGCTGGTTGTTGTAGGGTTTTAAGCCATTTACGTTTGTAAATTGCATGTGTTCTGTAGTCGAAGTGCTGTTTGCTGCACTGGAGAAGAGTTGTGTTTCTGCTGTTGGACTGTCCTTTATCTCTAGGTGAAAGTGATGGACCCACGTCTCATCTATGGTCAGAAACCTTTCAAGTAAATTTTCTGGATCTGCTTAAAAACGATGCAAATGTTCACTTCGCTTGACAACTCTTGTAAGTTTTTTATCTGCTTGTCAACAACTTTGGTAGCCATCATGCTAGCACCTTTTTCACAGCGAGAACCTGTATTATTATGTGGTACACTCGTTCAAATGAGATGCCCAAGGCATTTACTTAACTATCACTTGTCGATCACTCATTACACATTATGCACACCTCATCACCATATTATCAACTTCTGTACTTTGCAGTTCTTCCACAGCGTGGGTCATCTTCCAGGCTCTCCCTCCCTCGCTAGTTTAATTTCCGTAGCCTACTTCTTAAAAATGGAATAGGAAGGGGCATCTTCTCTCAGTATTAACCATATCGTCATGAATTGCCTTTGGCTTAACCCTTTTTTCCCCCAAATATTTGACGACTGATTTTATCCATTCACACAACTTTGTTGACTTCAGGACACGTCATTAAAAAAAAGGCATTATTGAAACTGCATGACACTTGGTGGATTAGTATTTGAAGTGTCATAATAGACAAATTTTTAACACTGTACCACTATCTTTCATACTCAGGCCACGAACTTTTTAAACATCCCTCGTATTTGATACAATTTGGGAAAAGAAAAACACCGACAAATGCATTTCTGCAGATATCTAAAACAGCACGTTTTTACGCCCATCACGACTACACTTCTTTCACACATTAGCATAGAATTCGGAAAAATTATCCGAGTTAATTTTAATCTGCCATGAGAGAAGCATCAAGAAGACAGGCAAAAGCTCCAAGATATCACCACAATCGCAGGCTTCACATGAAGTCTCCATTGCACAAGAAAAGATCATACTTTTTATTTGTTCTTTCATAACCTAAAGAAATCGGTAAATTTTTATTATATATAAAACGAAATTACTCTTCGCATTATGGAAGAGATGTTTCTTTGTTATACAGAAATAAATCCGGAGAGATCAAAGCCTACTTTGAGGACTTGTATCTTCGCAAAAATTTACCAATCCAAATGGAATTATTACGAGTATAATCTACTTTCCACTTGTGAATATTTCACAACTATTTACATTCCAATATTTGTATGATGAATATTTTCATCCTCTTTCAAAACGGGAAAATTAAATAAAAATAACTCCTTCAGAAGAATATTCTGGAAGCCTCTTATGTGCCGGTCAGGCTTGATTAGGACTGTGAATAAAATATTCGTGTGCCTTGTAATCTGTCACTTTGTTTCAATGTGGAAAATGAAATAAAACACTCTCATCAAAATAGTCCTGGACACCCTCCACCTCAAACATACCATAAATTTCTTTTGGTTTGTAGTGTTAATCAAGAATTCTAAATGAGAGTGGTCCTTATATTAGTGGAGTTAACCAACTTGTTTCAAAATGACAGATCAAAATCCATTCACACAACTTTGTTGACCTGATAAACTTGGTTTAGGTTGGATCGAGAGTTCTGAATGGGTGGTACTTAATTTTAGAGAAAGCCGTCTTTCTTCAAGATGGCTAATCAAAATATCTTCCATCGCTCCCAAGGTTCTGAAGTCTTCCTTTCATATATGCACTGAAAGGATAGAATTCGTGGGATACCTGGTTCCTGGACAACGCGACGCTGTCACCCTTCTTGCTAGTGGACGAACCCACCGCTAGGCAGCCATATAGGCACACTGCAGCAATGTAGACGGTAACTCGATGTCAGTATGGATAAACATCGTGAATTATTAACCACTTTGAAAAGGGGATGATGGTGGGAGCCAGACGCATGGGTCACTCTATCGCGGAGGTGGTACAGAAATTGCACTATCCCCGTTCGACAGTATCAAGAGTGTATCGGGAATACGCCATTACCGGAATAACATCTCATCGTGAACAGCGCTGTGGACATGTGGACATGTGTATATGTAAGGGCGGCACCTAGAACGTTTGTTCAACTCCGCCTTGTGTCTCTGTGAAGAACAGTATCACTACAAATGGGCCAGATATGTGTGTGACGTACGTTTGTGTGTATTATGTGTGTGTTCTGTTGTTATGTTCTGGCCACTTGGCTACCCAGAAGCATCAGTCGCCTGGACAGATGATTCTGGGTACTCGTCCACACCACGGGAAGGTGGGCCAGTCCCAGAAAAACACGTACTGTCTCAAGAGAGACTCTGATCCACCTAATGTTGCCAGAAGGTGGAACAGATTCCTCTGGGGGCCCATTCCAGAGGGAGGAGATAAAGACAGAAGAGCCCAAAAAAAAAAAAAAAAAAATAATGAATAAATAAAAAATAAAAAAAAAAAAAAAAACCACCCGTGGTGCAGTTAGGGAAAAAAAAAAAGAGTAAAATAATAATAATAAATTAATTAATAAAAAATATATATATTAAATAATAATGATAAAAAAAGCAATAATAAAAAATAAAGAAATAAGAAGAAGAAGAAGAAGAAGAAAAAAGCAATTTAATTAAATTGGCTGCACTAGAGTGAGAACTCAAGGCAGAGCGCGTGAAAAAAAAATTAATTAAAAAAGATATATATATAATAATAAAAAAAAGGAATAAAAATAATAAAATAAAAAATAAAAATAGAAATAAAAATAATAAAATAAAATAAGTAAATAAATTGGCTGCGCTAGAGTGGGATCTCAAGGCAGAGCGCGTGAAGAACAAATTAAAATAACAATTTAATAAGAATAAAGAAAAGAATAGTTTGATTTAGAAAATAAAGAAGAGAAAAATAAATAAAATAAAATAAATAAATAATTGAATGAAATGAAATGAAAATGAATGAATAAATAAACTGGCTGCACTAGAGTGGGAACTCCAGACAGCACGTGGAAAAGAAAAAAAAAATGAAGAAGATGGTGGCATGCGAATATAGAACTCTTTAAGTCACTGAAGAGGTATTGTTAGGTGCAGTTACAACTATGTAGCTCTGCTTCCTGCGCTTAAAGACTTCGGATGCATAGGATTGGAATGCCTTTAGATTGTCAGGTGTTTGGAGTAGAGGCTCTGGTTGCTGTTCTGAGATACCTGGCACAGCCTGCAGCAGGGTCCTTCTTAAGTCATCGTACAACCTGCATTCGAAAAGAAGATGTTTCCAATTCTCTGGACTGCCGCAGAAACAGCGATCTGTTGGTAGCAAACCCAGTTGATGTAACTTTTCGTTAAGGGACCCGTGTCCGGTAACCAAGTAGGAGGATTCCAAGGTGAGAGAAATCCAGGTCTTTACCGTTTTCAGGGTTGTGAAAGAGACATCAGGGAGGAATTTTCTGGTAACGGAGCCTGTGTGTGAGGTGCTCCATCTAGACTGCCAAATGTTGACGAGTTCCTTATAACAGCGAGCTCTTTCTGCTTTGGGGTCAGCATTGAGATTTAGTTCTAGGCCCTGTATCTTCGTTGGTATTTTCTTTTTAATTCTGAAGTTAAGCCCTCTGAAGATAACAAATAGATCAAGCGGCAGAGTGCCATCGTTGGTATCTTCGTTGGTATTTTCTTTTTAATTCTGAAGTTAAGCCCTCTGAAGATAACAAATAGATCAAGCGGCAGAGTGCCAGCTATCACCTGGATGGCAGCTGTAGACACTGTTCGGCATAATCTGTGCGTGGCCAAGAGCATAGCACGTTGAATGGAGTTGACCTTGACTTTCATATGTACTCGTTGAACCCGGTGAAACCACGCTCCTGCTGCGTAGGTCACAATGCTGTGGACATTTACATTTATTTATACACACAATTCTATATACATTCTCAAGATTTATATACATCCATTTATATATACATGATACAAGATTTATATACAATTTATATACATTCTCACATATATATCCATTCGCGACATGTATACAGATAAAGTGTATTTGTAAGTTATTAGCGGCTTCCAGGGTTTCCCCTATATCCGCCGTTTGTTAGGCTTTTTGCCAAGTTGCCGGCTTAGAAAAGAACTTAAAAGAGCATCAAAATTTCACGTATATATTTAACACAAAAAAAAAAAAAAAAAAAATTTCTTTAAATTTTTTAAGTTTTTTGAATTTTGAGAAGAAAAAAAAAAAAAAAAAAAAGAAAAAATGCATCTGATAGATGAAATATGTAATTAGGTGTGCATTAGTGTTGTGTTTGCGTTGTGTGTTAGCCGGCACCTGGCATTTAGCAGTAGGGGGCTGTGGCAGGTTTGTGTCACAGCCCCTCACTCCCATCCCTAGCCACATGGCGGCAGCCAGGATCTACTGTATCTTAAGAGGACACGGACTGATCCGGTCCTGTGGTTAAGTTTTTGGACGTCTGATGTCCCATCAAGTTAATCCTGTGTGGCCGGGTAATGCATCAGGGAAGGTCCCCTCAGAATTACCAGGGCACACTTTTTTGGTTTTATTTCCCCTTAGATATGAAATAAAATAAAATAAAATAAATAAAACAATTAAAATAAAGTAAAGTAAAATAAAATAAGATAATTAAAATAAATAAAATAAAGTAAAATATATTAAAATAAAATAAATTAAACTATAATAATATAAGGACTATCATTTACTTTTCGATATCCCTATACCCCATCTCTCACAGGGCTCAGTCCTGGCCAAGAGTGGGAGGGATGTACTATTCCATCTCTTGCAGGGCTCAATCCTGACCAAGAGTGGGAATGATGTGATCAGTTCATATTGGTACGCAATCTGGCATGGTAGTGTCCATTTCTTCTTGTTTTTCTTTTTCCCCTCTCTTCCATTTTCCTTCTTCTTCTTCTTTCTTCCCTTCTTCCCTCTTTTCTCCTTCTTTCCTCTCTTTTCTTTCCTCCTGGATATGTCCTTGTGTGTACCATTTCCTATACACTCTAGATATTCCTTTGGCTCAGGCACTGGCAGATTCATCTGGTCTTGTTAGCAGTTACTTGCTTCTAGGGCTGGTATGGCTAATAATAATCTTGGTTTTCTCGTGCAGTTCCTAAGCAGCAATACAGAAACTTAGCCATTATGGCTCGTTATCACTGAAACAGCCATTATGCGTCAGCCCGAATGATCAAAGCTACAATAGACGCATCAGTCATATAGCGAATAGAGTTTCAACTACTACCCTCACAGAAAATGCAAGAAATCAGTAATAATTCATCATAAACCTTTCATGAGCCAGACAAATTGGTCGGATGCGCCCGAATGCTTCGTAACTCTCGCAGATCTTCAAAAGATCGACTGGCAAAGATATGTCTCTAGTCAAGAATCAGGAATCAAAGAGCTTGCCAAGCTACAGGGCTTAATCCTGTCCAAGAGTGGGGGATGTGTTGTGGTACCCCAGCTCCTGCAGGGCTTAATCCTGTCCAAGAGTGGGAAGGCTGGAGTCTGGACGGTATTGTTCTATCAGGATACGGCATTGTCCATTTCTTCTTTACTTCCTTTTCCCCACTCTTCCATGTTCCATCTTCTTTCTCTTCTCTTCCTTCCTCTTCGGCATAATCTTGTGTGACCCAACACCCATTGTTTTGCCGTAGTGTGCTGGCACAGGTGCAGTTGTTTGGCCACGTTCATCGGTGGTTTTCCTCCTCTTTCTTTCCTTTTTCTCTTTCTTCCTTCTTCTGCTCACTTCGTTTTCTCTTCCTCTCCTTCTTCATCTTCTTCTTATGGCTCATATTGTTTGCAAGGTATGCATATTCACTGCTACCTATACCTACCAGATGTGCCCTAGGCCCAGGCACTGACAGGGTTAACTGGTCTGAGTGAGCCTGGTACTGATAATTTGTGGTACATATAAGGTTTATGACCGTTGTTGAGGTTCCCTAAGAAGGTACTATTGTAGTCAACATGTATTTTCTTAATGGTGCTAAACTACTTGTGTGGTAAGTGCACCGTGTTGTCTGAAACATGGGCACTGAGGATGTAGTTCAGTACCATGCCCTTGAATTTATTTTTGTTGTTTTCCATGTTGCAATCATTACTTCTTGTTATTGTCATATTTCTGTGGCATAGGGTATACTCTCCATTTCCCTTACTCACTTGCTGTGTCTTAGACTTTTGCCATGTTGGGGTTGACTGGTCTTTTGTTCCTGGTACTGTTTATTATGGTACATGTACAGTTTATGTCCATTGTTATGACTATCTGAAATGACAGTGCTGCAGTCAGCATGTATTCCTTTTTATTGTGGTATTTTTAGCATGGGTACTGAGAATATATATCAGTCCCTTTCCGTAGATTAGTCTCCATCCATGCTGTGTCCTCTCTCCCAATTTTAGGTATGGGCTTGTGTGTTGCCTCTTGCTTTACTCCGGCATACCGAGGAGGGTTCTTCTTCTTTTGAATGCACTTGTTGCAAAGTTTACTAATGCTTGAAAGTTATCTGGTGATTCCAGCACTTTGGGGAAATCCTCAGTGTGATACACTTCTGTTACAAGCTGGAATGGTTGTCTCAGGTCTGTGTAGTTTATGCATTCGAGCATTATATGTTGTACGGTTTCCAGTGACCCGCATCTGCAGTTGGGGGAATCAGCCAGCCCCAGAGCATGCAGTCTTGCATTTATGCTTCCATGACCCGACAGGAGGAAGGTAGTATATAAATCTGGGCTCAACCAGGGTTTATTGTTTTTATTTATTTCCTGTGCCAGGGGGATGAACTGGTATGTTGTTCTCCCTTTGGTGTCTTCTCTCCATTCTCTTTGCCAGACTGTAATGAACATTTCTCTTAATCTTCTTTTTTCTTCCTTATCTGTCTCATTTGGATCTGTTGTATATTCTCCTAGGGAATGTGGGGTTCCTTGTCTTCTATAGTATTTTAGATATACCTGTATAATTTCGTATGTTATTGGTATTTTACCACATATTATCTGGAGTGCTGATGTAGAGATGGTTCTACATGCTCTGGAGGAGGCCAGCAGGAATGCTGTGGACAGAGAAAGGTGGTGGATGAACATGGCCGTCGACGTATATTTCGCATTGTTTCAGTCAACCGGAGAGCGACAGTGGCACAAATCACCGCCGACTTCAACGAGGGAGGTACCAGAAACGTCTCCACCAAGACCATCAGGCGATCATTAGCCGCAATAGGTTAGGGGAGCCGCCGACACACCAGAGTCCCATTGCTAACACCACGACACAGGACTCTACTCCACAACTGGGAGAAAGAACATCGGCACTGGACTTTGGATGATTGGAGACGGGTCTCCTGGTCCGATGAGTCCCGTTTCCTGTTATTTCGAGCGGACGGGAGGGTGAGTATCTGGCGGAAATCGCACCCGTCGTGTCAACAAGGAAGTGTTTAGGCAAGTGGATGGTCGTTATTGGTCTGGGGCGTGTTCAAACTGGCACATATTGGGACCCCTGGTAGGTCTAGACGCATCTTTGAACCGTCCAAGTTACATGTTCATCCTTGTAGACCATCTGCAACCCTTCATGATCATCGTGCAACCAGAGGGCAATGAACTCTTCCAGCCGGACAATGCGCCTCTCCACAGAGCCGTGGTGACTAGAACATGGTTCGAAGAGCATTCCACAGATTTTATCACCTCCCCGTTCACGGACCCTGCGGAGCATCTTTGGGATGGTGTGGAAAGGTGCGTTCGAGCTTTGGATCCTCCATGCAGGAATGGGACGGAATTATGGACAGCTGTGCAGCAAGCATGGATGGAAATACCTGTGGAACGCTTTCATGAACTAGTGGATTCAATGCCTCGCCGTGAGACTGCCCTTATCTGGGCGAAAGGTAGGCTTACGTGTTACTGGGTTGGTATCCCATGATCTCTGCCCACTCAGTGTATTATATATTGGTTTGTCCACCTAAAAAAAACCTTATTAAAAAGCTAAGGGAGTGATTTATATTTGAGTTCATACATATATAACCTCCTTTCCCACACATGGCACTCTCTCAGCCTGCTTTCTATTTTTGGAAAGTAAGTTTGTGGAGTAATCAATAAGCAATCAACAATATCAAGTCAAGCAAATTTGATTGCTGATCTCTGCTATAAAAAATGTGAGGCTAAGTTACGAAGTCGAAAGTGGAAATACGGCCTAGTATTTCACACAGACCAAACAGACCTAGTATTTCACACTAAAAAACCTTTTCCTGTCTGCCTTGAAGCTGTACTGCCCTTAAACCCAAAGGGTTTCATTAGACACACAAACAGTTAGGTAGATCATACAAGAAAAACAATATCAATCTCGTTATTTCAGATAAAGTTGAAGTATTTAAGGTTTCTTTTGCTTTATTTTTTTTTACGTGAGCCTCTCATGTGTGGGCTAGTAACCATAACACACCTTGATTGCTGTACGGTTTTAGGCGCATCAGCAACTGAGGCGATATTGCGCCGTACATAATGTCTGTAATTGCGTGTGTTCTGTGATCGTTTCGCTGTTGGGTTTTGGGTTTTCGTAGTGGGTTTTCACGCACGAATGTATCTCAGGTGTATCAAAATTAATCCAATAGAAAAATAACATCCAGTAAACGACGATCACATGGTCGAAAACATCCCGTTCATACAAAAGACCAACGGATCTGAGATTTCTGAAAGGTAACAGAAAAGTTAGTCAGTCAGTTACATCACAATCCAATACAACAGTGGTAATCAAAGAGGTATTTCAAAGCGAACAGTTCCTCATACTTCGTCAATAATTTTGACTTGCAGGCTGACAACCAGACGCGATTCCACTACTGTCAGCAAAAAAACAAGAAGATACTTACTGTGGGCTCATGTGCCAAAACAGTAGACAATGTGGATTGGAGAAACGTTGCGTAGTTCCTGCTATTTCATGGTAGTGGGTGGACCACAATATGAGGAAGACAGCATGAGTTTATGAGTTCTGTCAGGTGACAAAGATGAAGGCTGGGGCGGTCGTGTAATCATGTGGAGTGTTTTCGTGGTACACACTGGGCCTCTTTGGTACCAGTGAAGCAACATTTAGATATCACAGATTTTTTGTCTGGCAGCACCGGTGGTTTCCCCCCATTCTGCATATGTCACAGGTTGGAAATTGGTTCTCACCTTACGCATCCCTTTGTGGCTGCAGTGTATCCACTTGCGAATGAGTTCTTCCAAAAGGATAACACGCCATGCCATAAGTTCAGAACTGTACAGAATTTGTCCCAGGAACATGAGAGTGAATTCAGCCTAATGCAATGATCGTCTCAATCTCCAGATCGCAATCGAACTGCACTCATGTGTAATTAGGAGGAACGAACTCTTCAGAGATCTGCAACGACTGAAATTGCAACAACTGTTCGAAGCAACTGAGTCAATGTGGACCAGCATCTCTGTCGAACACTTTCCGCAATTGGTTGAATCCATAACATGAAAATTCAAGGCTGCTCTGAAGTTTAGTGGGGGGATCTATTCGTCATTAGATAAATGCACATTAACTGTTGAGATAGGGGTTGGATCTTTTCTTCAACAGACAAGGAAGCTAAGTTATTTCAGTTAACGATGGAGAGAAATGATTTGACTAATTCAGATATTAAGAATTTGGCAGTAAATATCAGTTCACAGTGGGAATATCCAAAGTGTTATTTCTAATCAGTCGATGGGTGAGTGAGTTGGGCAAGTTTCTGGCATTGGGAGAGTTGTGGAAACTGATGTCGAAAGCGTAACTGGCCCCCGTCGGCAGTTTAATGTACCTCTTGAGGTTCAAAGAATTCAAGGCTGAATTGAAGTTAAATTAGATTGAATTTTAAAATAAAACTGCTTCCTTTTGGATTCCGTTATAATCACACATATTTCACACTTCTAAATTACTGTTTCCTGCAGACATTTTATGCAAGGGTTGATATTATTTCACGGCGACTTGAACTCACACAATGGCTTCACACTCGAAGGCTAGAAAATATCTGTAGCGGTTAAGTTTTTGTTGAAATTTCACTACGCTGACAAAAACGATAATTGTAACTTTTTACTCCCATTTACCACCTGACGATTCTTAAACTCCATGTCCTTTTGCTGCGGCGGATACAGGAAATTTAATGTCTATGTTTCCATGAAATTCTTAAGACTCTAAAGAGGTAAACAAAAAATAACAAATATCGGTGACAGGTGTACGAACACACAAACAGAAAACACAGCCACCCGCAGTGTATCCTGGGCAGGTTCCGTAGCTAAAAACTAGCCCAAGAACACAGAGAAAGGGAAGTTGACGCTTCAAACAAAGACCGGTAAAACAAAGTTTCCGTTCCGTCTTATTAGCGTGGTTAAACTGTGGTCACTAGGGTTAATACGAACTTCGTCACGCTCTCTGAAGCAGCCCTCTGTCAAGGAAGAATAATAGAGACAAGGCGACCAACCAGTGGGTCGTGATCTGGAACGGTAATCGTCAAAGAAACGATCTACCCTTGGAAATTACTTTCAAGAAACAGCAAACACGTGAATCTGAATCTTGACTCCCCCCAGAAATGAGGACACTGCGTACTACCAACTCCAAAATATTAAAAAAGAAACAAGCTTTGCATAATTTTAATATTGCCTTCTCCCGATCTCAAAAACAGTGCCAATTCCAAATACCAGGGTGCAGTTCATCACGTGTGTAAACTTTAAGTGGTTGTACTAATTCGTAAGATATTTCGGTTTCTTAAGTAAGATTTTAATCGAAGCTCATGAACTGTGGTTTCAAGGTTACTTTCTGTCCGCTCTCTTTTGCACCTTGCTCTTTGTTGTGTTCAACCAGCCAATCTTCTTCTTCTCCCCATATCAATATCGCAATTCACCCCTCCTTTCTACATCTGAAGAATTTTCTTATTTTGAATAATTAGTTTTTAAAAAAAAATTATCGCTGAGTTTCCAAATCGTGGTGTAATAAAGAGCAAGGAAAAAAAAGTAGCAATAAGTGATTCCAGGTGTTGCGCACCAATGAAAAATCTTGAATGCCCCCTTTTAATGCTGTTTCCGGCCAACGCCTAGCGTTGCGTTTCACTTGAAATATTCTATGCAGTTTTTTGGCGGCATAAAAGACCTTTGTCTGGCATAAAGATGGTCGACGAATAGAAGGAAATTTGATCGCAGAATCACCTGACGAGTGACGTCACATGACGTAGTTGGGGTAGCCCACGTCCTCTTGCGTCCACAGTATCCACTATTTAAACCACAAGTCAACAATGGATTTCCAGATCACGGACTTGTCAGAGATCGAGGAAGGGGTGATCAGTTAGTTGAATGTCCATCGATAACATCTAGGAAGAATGCAACCGAGTAGTTTTTGGGTAAGTGAATAGTATTATTAAATCCCTAAATGTTATTTACCAATTTATGCCATTATATTTCACTGTATAATGGTAGTGCCATTATATTTCACTGTATTTATCCTAAAAGTGAATAAGCACAAAGTTAAAAGCAAATGAAGTTGAAGAAACTTTTCCTGGTTAAATAGATGCTGCATCAAATATGGCCCTTTGGAAAACTGCGTATCGAAAGCATCAGATCAAATGCCATCATCTATGAAATGATTGTCATCATCATCGAGTGGAACAGCATATCATCATCGATGATATGATGTTCCACTCGATGATGATGACAATCATATCAATACAAATAGCACTGATGAACTGGATTGTTGGGATTCAATGAGGAAGTGTTATTTATCCCAAAGATTTCTAAGAAGGGCTTTTGTGCGAATTATTCCACCTTTTCGTGTCCCTGCAGATGCTTTCCAAAGATATTTACAAACAACAATAGTATACTGGCTGCATTCATCATTGGCTTCTACAGTTATTAAATGAATTCAGTAGCTAGATCTCTTCGGCTCTTTCCACTGGGTATTAATCTCACAGCTCCAACAATCGGGAAACCTGCAGGGTTTCCTGCAGGTTTCCCGATCTATATTATTTTGATTCGTGATAATTGCCTAGGTTATTCACAAGTCTGGTGTCAAGCTGGATTGTCTTTCCCAGAAACATGCTATTTAAACGACCTAGATTATCTAGTCCCTCTTGAAGAGGTAGCTGCAGGTCAGCCTGGTTGTGTCAAACTGTCCTACTGTCCTGGGTGTCGTGAAATGTGCGTGCCCTCTGATCGAGATCGAGTTGCTGAACGAAAAACCTGAGTTTCCTAGAGAAAAACCTGCCTAAGACGGACTACTCAACCACGTTATGAAAAAGGCCCATAGAAATTCCTCGCGTCATTGTCAGAATTCCTACTGTGGTTTTTTCTACCCAGTCTAGGGAGGCAGTAATTATACTAACTGTGCTACCGACGAGGGTCATATAATAGTATAGAATAAAGGCAGCGTTGCACATATTGGATAATGCTGTGTGTCCTGTATTCCTGCGAGCCCTTAGCGTACCAGCCACATTACTGCATAGGTCTTTGCTCTGGTAAAGTTGAGATGCTGATGAAATTTGAGTCCCTCATTCCAAGTCAGGCTTAAATCCTTAAGTGTGATGACTCTCCCTACAGGTTTGCGAGCGATACAGATTGTTCTTTGTTCTTTAAACCTTTGTTTGTAAAAGTCATTTGAGTTGATTTAGTATGATTAAGTTCTGAACTGTACTCTAGATATCCTTCCAGTTGTGTTTTCTAATTGCACATATTATGTACAGTTTTATACCGTCCGAATAAGATGGAAAGCCCTGTTATGTTCCAAGAAAGGGTTCAAGAGCTGCAACGAACAGTAAGAGAGAAAGGACGCCTCACTGCGGTATTCCTCTAGTGACCACTCATCTATACTGATAGTTTTGGTGAGTAACCAGAACTGGACGTCTATGTCTTAGAATTGCGTCCGACATCCGTAGTGCATTAACCGTAATGTTGAAATAATTCTCCAAGATGTATATCAATGCATCAATACTGAAGCAATATTCCGGTTGAATGGCCTTTTCAAAGAGTTTCAGGAACCAACAGCTGATGTCGATGGGCCTGAAATCTTTGGGTCCCTTCGGATCCTTACATTTTGGTATTGGAAGTACAAAATATTTGAAGATTTGATTAAAAATAACCCCGAGATAAAAAATTAAGCAGACCCAGTTGGATCGCCATTATTGAACCATTGAACATTATGGTAAATCCACAAGTATTATAATTCTGAAACGCAGTTGAATATCTTTATTCGATAGAAACTCTCTTAAGCACAGTAGTCAGGAGGAAATCAACAGGTGGATCAAGGTCGTTCACTATCTCCTCCGCGTCAAACTAATGCTATAACGCTACCCATTCTCAAAAACTGTTGGTCTTAGAATAATAATGCTTATTTTCAGCAGTCGATACCACGAATTATGTAGGTGAAAGGTATACGGGGTTGAGAGAGAAAAGAAGCAGCGAATGACAATCAATCGCCCGTTGTGTTCCTTCTGCCTTTAAATGCTAAACATGTAATCGTCCTGATATCTATTATGGAGTCACGCTGGGAATTACAAAGTGTGCAGGTTTGGGACTTGCACACTTGTAAATCCCAGAATTTGGACCTAAAGACCAATTAAGTTTGTACTGAGTCGCATGACGCTCACTAGAAAGTGGGCAGAGATCGCGGGACACGTAGAAAGCGTGGTGTAACTCCTGCAGCTTGCGATGAACTGGGACAAAATTTGGTATGGTGGTGAACCATAGAATAACGATGAAATGAGGAGACAGCGAGAAACTTTCGACAGGTATAAAGGACATTTATAGGGGTTGTATAAGAATTACTGAAGGTCACGCTACAGAAGTCGATACAAGATGCTCGAAAATATGGTCACGTAACATCACGCGTACGGCGCATGATCCCGTTCAAAGGCTAAACAGGCCTGACAGCAGTTAACCATGTTCCATATAAGGGCTTATATAATATTTTGTGGCAACAAATCCCATTCTTCCACTAGGGCAGACCTTAGCTCACCAAGTGATAAATACCAGTCTATAAGAGAACGAAAAACCAATTCAAATAATTTTGAAGGGATTTGCGTTACCTTTTCAAAAGAGCACGTGAAAATACAGATATGCATCATATACCTCCCACCTGAGCACACAAAGGAGACAAGAAACGAACTCTATGCTTGGCTTGCTGCAAATCTAAAGCCATCAGTCGACACAGTAATAGCGGGAGATTTTAATTTGCCTCTTCCGAAACACAGGGAGGCCAAGAAAGAGCTGGATGCGACATTGGGTGCATTGCACTTAACGCAGCTTCCGACACCAGTGACAAGGGGAATGCAGCAACTTGACCTGTTGTACCATAGTTCCTTAGACATAAGGCTAACGCAAAACTGCATAAAATTTAAGTCGGACCACAATCCCATTGAAATAGAAGCAGCACTGAAGATACACAAATACATGCAGGGTAACCACACGAACTGGGAAAAGCAAAGGAAGTATCTTTTCTCCGTGAAGTATATTAATGCAGAGGTCATTCTCAGTCACCTGACTAGTTACAACTGGAATGACCTGCAAGAAAAGCCAGTAGATGAAGCTTTAGAAATGATCACTAAAAAGCTATACCAAACAGCATTGGAAGGAGCAGCAAAAGAAATCAAAATATCTGAGAGAACAAAAGAATGGTTTAACCCACAACTGAAAGCAAGTTTCCTCAGGAAGCAAAAACTGTATAGAAAATGGCAAAGAACGGGTCATCCTGCCGATCACATTCGTTATAAGAAAGAAAGAGCACATTTCATCAAAGCAAAACGACAGGCACACTGCAGTGTTATTCATAACAAACTAAAACGAGCAAAAAGAATTACTAGCAATAGAAATAACACAGAGAATATGACAGAATGCATTTTCAAGGAATGGGCTAATAACACTTTTAGTAACCTGCATGGACTGAATCAAATTGAGAACACTGATAATGGTAACAAAATTTTGGAATTCCTGAAAGATTTAAACAAGCGAAACTATTCGGCAAGAGAGGAACCAACAAGACCTCCATTGAGTGAAATACTAATCACCAAAGAGAGCGTAATGAAAGCAATCAACGATCTGCCCAATAAGGCCACTGTTGGACCAGACAAATTTCCAATGTTCATCCTTAAGATAAGTAGCCCATTTATAATAGATCTATTACTGCACATCTATCAGAAAATCATCAGGACAGGAGCTTTCCCGCAAGCTTGGAAAAATTACATTGTAACCCCAATACCAAAGATTAAACACCCAAAATTGGCTAAGGATTACAGACCAATTTCTGTTAGTTGCACCCTACAGAAGGTATTCGAAAAAGCGCTTCTTCCCACCATCAATCAACACTGCTTCAGCCATAGACCACCACATTTGCACTCAGTTATTTCGGGTAGATCAACAATAACAAACTTACTGGAAACCCTTTTTCGCGTGCAGAAAGCACTAAATGAGAAAAAGCAAATTGATATTATTTTTTTGGATATCTCCGCAGCCTACGACAACGTCTCAATTCCAGCGCTCATTGCGATTTTAAAGAATTATTTTAATGTAAGAGGAAATCTGTTAACTATAATAAGCAGCCTGCTAGAACATAGGAAACTTATTGTTAAGCACCAAAAGCTACAATCTTGCTTTACCATCTCGCAAGGAGTGCCTCAAGGGGGAGTTCTTTCGGCTACTCTCTTCGCGGCCGTCCTGGAGCCGTTTCTTGCACGGTACTACAATTTTATAACATATGCTGACGATGTAAAATTCTTCATCACTTCCAAAGGCCATGAATCAGCAGAAAGTATTTGCCAGATGGCAAATAGCACAATCCGAGAATTTGAGAGCTACCTGGATTGCATCGGGCTCCGTATTAATGCACAGAAGTCTGCCCAAATGACCATAAGTTACAAGCAGAATAAAAATGACATCTCAATCTCTGTGAACGGGTCTAGTGTGGAAAAAGTGCACTCTCACCTGGACCTGGGTCTTAAGTGGGATGACAGATTCACCTTTGCTCAACACTTCGCCCATATGAAGACAAAAATATTCGCCGCTTTATGGGCTACTAGGCAGGAACTGGTAGGAATTAGGGATCCTCAGCTAGCGACCAAGTACATTTTAATGTGTGTCCTGCCAATTGCAATGTATGCCTCGCAAATCTGGTCTTCAGCTCCAGATTCACATTATAAGTCCGTCCTTGGGATCGAGTACTGGTTCTTGCGATGGCTTAACAGAGTTGCTGGCCACCCTTTTACTATCTCAAGGGCCATTCTCTACTCAAACCTTAACATCACACCCTGGATGCAGCGGACAATTAACAGGAACATACACACTCTCGCACAAATGCTCACAGGCAGAGTGGATGCTCCAGTCCTGGATAATATTCTAGTTAAACCGCGTGCCACTGCTAGACGTTGCGGAGAACTAAATAATCCACTGCGTTCAGTCCTGAACAATCTTAGTAGCCTGCAAAGATTCTTCCCATCAAATGCAGCGAGAATATTTAACTCACTACAGATAGATGCCGAAAAACTGTGTGAGGATGCAACATACCGGAAAGAGATCTTCCAGGATTCGTACAGGCTTACTGAAATATGAATCGGCTGCAAAGTACTAAAGAATTGTGAATAAAAGTGAAGCTTTCTGCTTTAAGAACAATAATCTGTTGACTGTAAAAATATACCTTCTGTAACAGTTATGTTAATATGTAAGTTATATGTGCTGTATAATGTATGTACAGAATCATTAATGTGTAAATACTGTATATATTAAACATAAAATGTGTATATAATATTTCGGGACGAGACTACGTGTTCAGTATATGTAACCCACTGCACGTAGTATCTCGTACCCTGATATGTACTTAGCACCCTCCTGGCACTTTGCCGTCCCGGGGTGGTTTCCTTATGGAAATAAACAGATAATAATAATAATAATAAAAAGTGACCAAGGAGTTGGCTGTCGGTGTCGGTGAAACGTGTGAGACGCCCACAAGGGCGTCTCACACATGTTCAATCAGATTTAAGTGTGGTGATTGTGCTGGCCACGGCAGTCGTTGGATACCATCAATTTCAAGATATTCCTCCACCACTTGAGCTCTATATGCGGTGGCGTTGTCGTGCATGAAAAGAAAATCTGGCCCAACCGCACCCCTAAAAAGTCGCACATAGGGTTCGAGGATCTGTTCTTGGTACCTCTGCGCAGTAACGGTATCCCTATTTAAAATTAAACATGAAGGGGGTGCGGCTGTTGATGATTATTCCGCCTCTCATGAGAACACTGCCTCCACCGTAAGTCTCTTTCTCTGATGTTGGAGGGACTGTACCACATTCCTCGTTGTCTCAAGATGAAATAACTTCTACAAACTGTTTGTAATCTAAAATGGGACTCATCAAAGAACAGAACTGTACCGCGTTTGTCAGGGCTCCAAGTCACATGTCCGTGTCACCAGTTTCAACGAGCTCTGCGGTGATTTAAAGGAGCTCTTCGGGGTTAATGGGATAGAAACCACTGGTTCTTTGCATAGAGTCCACTTACATTAAGCCTTCTTAACACAGTCCAGTTGGAAATGCTTTCACTTGTGGCCGCAGCAACCTCAACAGACAGTTGATGGCAGGACATCGTAGGTTCTATCTTGCTGTTAGAGCCAGATAGCGGTCTGTTCTGGTTGAAATAGCCCTGCAGCGACCCTGGCCAGTTCTTCTAATAGTTCCTGTCTCTTGAAACTGCTTCGATAGATAGTGTCGAGACAACACTGTGTGACACATTAAGCCAAATGTGCTGCCACCTCTGCCTGATTCAAGTCGTCCAACGGCCCGCTATCTCAAAGAATCATCTAAACGACGATGACTTGCCATCCTGAGTACTAGAGATGTGGTTCTCCCATTGAGCAAGCCCCAAAACGGGAATGAAATGATCTGGTCGCAATTCGTATTTTTATACGCATGAATAATTTGCATAATGTGCGGCTCTGTAAGGTGGCAGATCGATTTCTATTCTATTCGATTTCTATATGCAATATCGGATACTCGATATTGCATATAAGGATGCCTATTATATCAAATATCCACTCTTCGGCGACACTGTTCAATAATATATTCATGAAAAGCATTTTGTCCTGTTAATTTGTTCGAGCAATGTAAAAAACAGCTCGTAATTTGATCACCAAGAAAGAGACCAAATGATTTATTCACACCAATAAAGAAATTCGCTTTTCGTTCGTTATAAAAAAGTATGTCCTTGAGATCGAAAAAATATCAGTGTTTGCGTCTCGTGGTCTTACTCTTCGTCATCAAGGTGAAAAGCTTGAATCTTTTTATCTTCATCTCCAGATTAAAAACAAAGTTAGTCAAGGTCGTTTTAAAAGTTTTCTAATGAAAAAGCACTTTAATTAAACTTAATTATAAGAATGTCGTAGAGTTATTGCAGCCCTTAGGCCACTAGGTCCTTAGATACCTATTACATAACACCCATCCGGGTCTATTATAATCAAAACAACGCTTTCAACGTAGCTTATAACAAAACGCAATGTATACCATTGCATACAGCAAATACCACCAAAGTTTACTTTTCTTTTTCTAAAATACCAGTAAGAAATAGGCAAACAAACAGATTGACATTCCTCTCTCAAAAATTTCGTGCAAATCATATTCGGTCCAAAATCAGTTCTCTTGGACCTTACCTTCTCTTTAATATTTCTTTAATATGAACTAAGATGAATAAATCTGTTCAGACTTTTATTCTCCTGAGTGAAACAAAAATGTTATATTCATATTTACAAGTTTTTCTGGTTAATTATTTTTATTGTTATCATTTCAGTGTTCTGTGAGCATATTAATTGGACTCTTCTGCGTATCGTCAGGCAAAAGACCCGTGGTAAAGATTGCAGAAGATCTAGTTGCTCAAGGTTCAGCTCCTCTGTTGTATGGAGGGCTCGGTTATGGCGGTGTGCAAGGACAAGGCGGACTAGGATCGTACGGAGGCTACGGTGGCCAGGGAGGTCTAGGGAATTATGGTGGATATGCTGGTTATGGTGGTTCCCAGGGTAACGTAGACTCGTTAGGCTACAAGGGCTATTCAGGTTATGGCGCTCAGGGAGGCCAAGGAGGATTGAAAAAGCTTGGGTATGATCAATCACATGGGGTTAATGATCAGCATGGAGGGCACAAAATTCTCTTTTCTGATCGCGGTTCCCACGGAGGAGGTAACAAGCATGGAGGCGAATTGTACGGTTCCAATCACGCAGGAGGGGGACACAACCAGTATGAATCCGTAGGAAGTCATTCTGATAAATACGGAAAGGATATACAAGGGGCCGAAGGAGGTGGAGGGTTCGAATCCGGAAATCAAGCTGAGGAAAAACACGGAGGTCACGGCGCATCCGGAAACAAGTTCGGAGGAGAACTATACAAAGATCGCGGCCATAAAAATAATGGATTCAAAAATGTTTATCACAAGGAAGAGTATGGGGATCAGAAGACTTACCACGATGACTTCAGAGATGGTGACTATAAAAAGAAATACAACGACCACAACGAGTTCTACGACAACAACGGTGGAAAATTCCTTAAAGGTCACGGAGGGAAGAACTACCATGGGGCAACCAATCACGGCGACGACTACCACAAATACGGTAAGCATCACCAACAGTCCGGCCATGGAGGAAACTATAATAAAGGTGGTCACCACAAGAATCTCGGAGGCGCATTCAAGGAAGGCGGTGGAGGCCATCAGAAAACTTTGTACGGAACAGGTCACCACGGCTACGGACACAACGGAGCCCACACAAATGGCTACGGTGGTAGCTATGGTGGGGGAGGACATCAAGGAGGCGGATATGGCGGCAAAGTTCTGCACCACATCGGACGTGGAGGAGGCTATGGGGGTCTGCATGGAAGTAAATACGGAGGCCATCTCGGGGGAGGTCAAGGTGGCTACCATAATTTGGGTGTGGTTGGCGGTCAAGGTTATGGCTTCCCTCTCGTTGGTCACTATTGATTCCATTAAGTGATCTTGTTTCAATCGCCTACAAGAGCAGAATATTTGCAATATGATCCAATAAGTCTGGACTTTCCGATGGAAATGCTTCTCAATGGTGATTTAACTTATACGCGCACATTTATATTAGTAAACGAAAGTTATGTTTATTGGTACCTTCTGTAACTCTCTCAAGATTATGCGTCATTTCACTACTGATGTCTTTCAATGCAGATATTACAAAGACATCAGGAAAAGTAATACTTTATTGTCGCTTCATTTAGAATCCCTTCTGTTTTGAAAATAATAAAGAATTATGACCTTAATAAAAGCTTTCTGAAATGTGTGTAGAATTTCGGAATTTTAACTAATTCCGAATTTCACTTTTGAGACTCCCCTGTGCCTTGCTCTTCCACTCCAGGTTCTTTGAAAAGCCATTATCCCTCTACTTAGTTAAACCTTCGCTATTTTCCACTGTAAACGTGCTCAGTCTCTCTGTTATGTGCTTGCACGTTTTTATATACCGCAAGCTATTAAAAACTTCTTCAAATAGTTTGCGTTCTGTACAGGATAAAAATATACACCAAATAAAAGTTTTGTCATATACGAGTGCTGTTCTTATTACGTTTTAAGATATCACGATGGTATGGACAACTATTCAAACACCGAGTCTAAAATATGTTGATAATACGTAAGGATTATCAACATACGTTAGGATTAATACGTAAGGCCCAGTTTTCCTCTCCAGTTTATGTTTAATTAAACACCACTGATCTCTGTTTATACTTATGGGCTTAACTTTAAAAAAATTCTGTGAAGATAAGGAATGCTTCATGAAGTGTGCAGTTCATATAGTAAAAAAGGTCGAGTATTGGAACTAAAATGTACAGTGTGCTGATCATACAGTTGAAAAGCACATTTAACTGCTCAGTCCTCCAACAAGGTAAAACTTTGTTGGAGTTACTTGAACGTTGTCGATGGACATTTGTATTATAAGATATCATCCATGTGGAAGTGTGCAGCAAATGGAGTCAAATATTACAAGGGGCACCTTGGTTTAAAAATCAATTGTGGGTGTACTCACCTCACACAAATGAAAAAATTAGACTCAAAAATCGGGGGCCTCAGCAAATGAGCATATGAACCACCGCTGTAGTATTCCACCGTGTGGTTCATGTGCTCACATATTGGTATTTTAAGAAACGTGTTCCTTGTAGATATTCCTCGAGATTGCAAATTTACCCTGGATGAAAAACATGAAAGCTATATACATATTTCCCCCTAGCGAATTAAGGAGAATTTTTCCCTAAATGTAAATTAAAAGTTTCCTTGTCTAATTTTAAGGAATTCTGGTTATCATTGTTTGCAACCTTCATAAGTTCATTAAGATTGAGTGCAGGTGCCTTTTCCATAACTAAATATTTGCAGAAATGCGTTTTCTCGTATTTTTCTTGATTTGAGAAGAGCAAAAGTCAAGCACCAAAATACATAAGACCTTTGCTTTTCAGATTTTCAATCAGCAGCAATTCTAGACAGAAGTAATGACTGAAGAATGCACAGTTTATTTACAATACGTGTGGGCAACAGAGACTCAGTTAATTTACACATTTATTTAAAGCAGTTTAACTGTGCATTTTAACTGGTCGTGTATAATCTATTTAATCTATAAAAGGGTCATTATTGTTGTGTATAGCATTTGCCTTCTCATCTCTTTACTTTTACATTTTATTTAGTTTTATTATTTAATAAGACCCATAAAAAGACCCATAAAAATTCCTCACGTCGTCGACTGGATCGGAATTAGGTCTTTTCCACCCGGTGTGGGGAGGAATGCGATCCTACCAACTGTGCTATCCACGAGGGCATTTATCTAAGTATTTATTAAGAAAGATACCTTATTTAATACCTACCAAAATAAATGGTCAGAACGTACTTAAACATTAGTCAACTCAATGTATATTTTTGCGTGTTCCAAGAAATTGTTATACGCAACTGCGAATTACGAACTCACTTAAAGGGTAAAGGTCGTCTACTTAGCAGCGAATTAATTACACTTATGAATACGCCCATGCAAGAAGGAAAACAATTGAAGGATAAATTAAGAGCTCCCTCCTATTTCCATAAAATGGCAGAACTTATTTGTTAGGGAGGTCTATTTTCCTGGTCAGTATCCGGAACGTTTCCTATTAGAAGAGCAACAAGCCATCACTAATTGAATGCCATTTCTAGAAAAACAAAAAAGTTTCTGTTTCCTTAATCTGCTTTTGCCAGCAATATCCCCTCCAACAATACGAATGGAATTGCCAGAATCCTCTCAATGTCTCAAGTTTATAGGGACTCGGTACTTGCTTTTGTACTAGGAAACAAGATAAAATAATCTCTTGTTAGGAACTCATATCATCGATAATCTCGTCAAAACATCCGAAACCTCTAATATTAAAACAGCAAACAAGTAACAACAACAAGAGGATACTTCCATAAGTAGTATTGCAAACTGTATACTTGAGATAACATTTTCCTCCTTCCTACTGTCATGAATTCTTCCTTTAATTTCTTCCCCATTTCGCTTCTTATAGATATGCAGTGTAAAGGCTTCCAGGAAAAGTCTTTCTCCTTTAAGGTAATTATCAAGGAATAGATTAAGTGAACTCCAGGAACTGTTTCAATTGATTGAGATGCCTTTGAAAAACAAAAAGTATCCCGATGACGCCATACTTTCCAAGACTTTGATTCTGCAGTTTTATTGATTTCCAAAAATCCCAGAAGATCACAACCCAACGGATGTCTTAAATTAAAATCCAGAAGTATTAGAACATCGACAACCAAATTGATGAAAGATAATCTGTCGAAACACTAACAATTCCACATAAATGCGTGATGAATATTTAGCTAAACATTCATCATACATATGATAAATATTTAACTAAAAGCCAATGGGTCAATGTATTTATTTTAAGGAAAGTTTGAGAATAAAGATTTCTTCAAATATACCTACACACGTTACAAAAGAACTTTTCTTATATTTTAAAGCTACAAATGCTTAAAAACTCTAATGGATACAAAGTGGATTTAATGATTAATTTACCTTCGGATTATCAACTTCAGTTATGGGCAACATGTTGCACATTTTGCCTGCAAATGAGTACTTGGTTCAGAGAAAGACGCCATGGATGTTCTCTTTCCCTTTGCAACTTTGTTTTCAAGTGAAACTGGATTTTCTGCAGTTCCTCTCACGAACAGCAATCGCTTCCTACTAAAAATTGAAAAGAAAAAAGTAGAGTTGCTATTTCGTCAGTGACATACTAATTTGAGAAACTTTATGCTATAAGGAAGACGAACAAATACACTTCATTTCTTCGCAATGAAAGTTAATCTAAAAAAAGGATTCGGATCTCTCGCACACTACTGGTTTCAGTCTAACCAGTCGTATGCAAAGTATGGGCAGCGATTTCTTGTAGGATACCACATCAGTCAGTTGTCCTTGCTTTCTCCTGTAATATGTGAGAATAAATTCTTGAACCGGGACCAGTTAAAGTGCAGATTTATGTGGAGGGCCTGGGGCCCTCCACCTAGAAAAAGCCAAGTAAAGTAATTAGCAATTGGTTTCTGTGACCATACAAGTAGAACAACATATCAGACTTCAATGGATATTATACAAAGCATATGTTAATTATATTTATTTAACTATAGGTGGGTATAAATTTAGCTGTTCACTGGTACAAAGGGACCGTTGGTCCGACACCCATCGCTCATCTTATCACTTCGATGTAAGAATGTACCCTACGTCTTTTTAATGTGCCACAAAACAAACAGAATAGAGAACTAATGGTGAGCATGCAAGCCATCAAAAGATTAGATATTATTGGCGTGAGTGGAAGTCATCAATGAAGAGTCTCCATTTATACAATGTCGCTACCACCATTGGTCCGAATGCTTAATCAAAATGGAAATTTTTAAAGCTGTAAGAAAGGAAAACTTCTTTGAAGAATTCAAGGGTCGTCGTAGATTTAAAGAAGGAAACCTCGGAAAGGGGATTAGTTGTTCGGATTAACCACGAGGCGTCAACTGCAGTGTTAGTAAACTATGCAACGTTCTATGAAATTTTTTTTAAGCATTACAATAATCCTGGGACTGACTCCCCTTTTTAAAACCACATTGAATCCTTAGGCTTAAACACAAATAAATCACAAAAATTTCGCTATCAATGATATTCAGTCGCAATCACTTCACAAGATGTTCATGAAATTCATTAAAAATCCATTTACCAATTTTAAGAGCTGTTCCTACAGTAATAACGAAATATTCGATTAGCTAGCTCAATATTCCAAAGCTATCTGAAAAAAGTTTACAGTGATTTTGAACTGAAATGGACTTCGAGGACAAACTTTTGTTACAAACTATAACTTGACATTTTTCAATGGTACATCTCTTTCCACTATTGTGAATTGACATATCGATCGAGATACGTATTCTGATAACCATTCTCCACTGATGTGCAGAAGAAATGCGTCTACATACAGACAAAAAAGAACTCGGTTTCCGTGTTCAGTGGATCATAAAGGGTCAAAAAGAAGCACAACAAAGAGGGTTAAGTTATAGCAATCACAGGGATGAAGCGAGTCAAGAAGTGACAGATGCCTTCGAAGATCAACTGACAAATTAACTTTCCAACAATGTCCCTTACAAGAGGCCTCATCTGGGCATATTCCGGGATAAGAGGGGGCATTTGCGTGTGTTCATTTAAACAAGGACGCACGTGTTCTCGAAGTGTGACAGCGTCAGGGCGAGAACAAATGCTAAGGGCTATTTTAGTTCTGTAGAAGACGATGTGTCGCACCCTCCTCAATAAAAAAACAAGAAAAAAGAAACTATTGGTTCTGGAAGAGTGGCCAATCGAAGAATATGGAGCACACATTCCCTTTTTTGTACTTTGTGATCATTTAAAAAATTTAATCCCGTTATATTCACGTTTCTTTGACACATTAAAAGCGGGTTTAGACTGTTAGTATTGTCAAGGAAACAATAGATTTTTTTCACTTTCTTCTCGTGCCTGAAAATCGAATATGTCAGTATAAAGCGAAGCGCAGGTGTGTTGCACAATCACTCGTTTTTTGTGGAAATATTTCGGACTATTTCAGTCCGAAACTGAATAGGAGATATCTCGTATCTCGCTCTATTATTTATAAGGTGTTCGAGACTAATTTAGAGTGGATATGGGAACAATTTCGATTATTTGTGCGATCCATATAGGCCTGACATACCTGGCTTACGTCAGCCCTATAAGGATTGCCCCTTCCACTAATTGGCTTAGAGATTAGCATTCGTTAATGCACTGTTTGTTTATTAAAGTTCTCGACATTTATCCTCGTATTTTGACAGCGAATTAAGACATTTTTCGCAACCAGAAACGTAGGTATTAACTTAACTCACCGAAGGTGTTGAGAAATTTATTTGTGTTCATTTATTTCTTTTACTTGTCAGCATTCCTTGACCTCACACTTGACTACTCTTGACCTCAAGAAAAAAAAATCCTTCGGAGTCAGATTGGGTGACCTTTCTTGTCATGACATATGATCAGACCTTTCTTGTCATTTGTCATGACATATCACTCATTATCTAGTTAGGAGAGTAATGCGCACAACACCTCGTTTTTCTCACACATTCCTCGCAGAAGTTACTTCATATAAATAACAGAACCAGCTTAGAAAATGACAATCCTTGCGCAAAGCGTATGGGCATGCCTGGCCTTTTAGGACTGTATACATTTTGTATGGTAAATTTTGTCAGAACTGACAATTAAAAAGATATAATTTTAAATAGTTAAACTATAAAACCCCCAAGGCTTGGGAACCGTGGACCCTGTTACTATAATTAATTGGAATAAATGCTGAAGATTTTTAAAATAACAAGATAGCAGTTGTATAAATTTTACAGGATAACTCATTTGATATTTCTGTATTTTCAATTATTTCAATTTCTGCGAAATAAAACGTTTTATTGTCCCTCAACTAAACTGCAATGGACAAATGGAAATATTTTTCATAAAATACGATAAATATTGGTGTATTTGAAGAACAATAAGAGTTACGATTTGTCAGGTGGGATTAGAGGAATTATGAAGCAGAAAAGTTGGCTTTATGACTAAATATTTGAAAATACAGCTGAAAGCCAATTTTAAATTTTCATGAACATATAAAAATTGATTAAGTATGTGATATGAAAGTAAGTTAATCCTTATTTGAATAAAACATAAACACAATTTTCATAAAAACGTAAATAGACAAAAAAAAGATGAAAAATAATCACCATAAAATCAATCTTTAAAGTATATCAATGTCAGAAAATTATGATAGTAAGTTCACGACATTAATTTATTTTTATTTATTGAAATTACCAAAAATAAATTCAATTACAGTGAACGAATGGGAGTCATATCATTAGAAACGTTGGAACAATGAAATGCCCATAGAAATAAGTAATAATGAATTAGAAAAATCATCAATAACACACTCAAAGAACACATAACCATACATGGAACCAATTGCAGAAGAAGAATTTGAATAAGGATTAATAAAAGTCAAAAATAGAAAAAGTCCAGGCCTAGATGGAATTAGTTTTGAGTTAATTAAATGTGTAAGTAAAGAGTTAAAGAGGAGAGTACATAATAAAACAGGCCTACGTGCTCTGGATTCATAATGCGAAAATTTATTTTTATTTTGTTACACAGAGCATTGATAAAACTACAATAAATAAATTAGCTTTCGGCTGGGTGGCAGCCTTCATCGGATTAAAATACTTGAATGGCAGTTGGAATAGAGATGCACTGCCAGGATGGTGCGTGAGGCACGTGGTTAATTGTTTGTTGATGTTTGTGGCTGTGACGTATGGTGGTGACGTGGCCAGCGTTTGTCTATGGATAGAATTACTGCTTCTGTGATGGGGTTAACTTGACAACCACTGTTCCTGTTCAAAGCGGTGTCCGAGCATTTTATATTTAGCGATTCCAACCAGGTACGCCTCAGGTAATGGTGGGACCTGTCCACAACCACGACATCGCGGTGTGGGTCGATGTCGTGGTGGGTTGTCCAGACATGCTCGGCGATAGCTGAGTGTTCTACATCTGCCAAACGGATCGCCCTTTTATGTTCTGAGAGACGTTTCTCGAGTCGACGTCCAGTCTCTCCAAAGTAGCAGCTCGTGCAGTCACGGCAAGAGATGCGATAGACCAAACCACTCTGTAGAAGGGTGGGGACAGTTTTTTTTTATGTTGGAAAGGAGAGAACGCAGATTCTTGCCTGGGAGTTGGATGCACTTTTGAGCTGGAGTCGAACAAATTCAGGATTGAGCTGGAGTCGAACAACTCTATACCATACCTAGATACACTTGTCCGGCGCGAAGACACATGCTTGAAGACGACAGTTTATCATAAGCCTATGTGTGCTGGCCAATTTACCAACTTCCAGTCAGCACACGCACGGGGCCACCTCCTCTCAACTGCCCGAACCTTGCTAACTCGCGCCTGGACACACTCCAGCTCCGCAGATGAAAGACGCAAAGAGATCACCAGAGTCAAAGTAGACCTTACGAGGTGTGGCTACCCCATCGACGTCCTTGACAGGTGTGATCTACAAGCGCGCGACAATGTGACGACCAACAGCAACGCCAACAGTGACGAGTCATCCACGAGGGCATTCATCCCATACTACCCCAACCTGTCACAGCAGATCGGTAGAATCCTAAGATCGGATGGGATAAAGTGCATCCAACTCCCAGGCAAGAAACTGCGTTCTCTCCTTTCCAACATAAAAACACCTGTCCCCACCCTTCTACAGAGTGGTTTGGTCTATCGCATCTCTTGCCGTGACTGCACGAGCTGCTACTTTGGAGAGACTGGACGTCGACTCGAGAAACGTCTCTCAGAACATAAAAGGGCGATCCGTTTGGCAGATGTAGAACACTCAGCTATCGCCGAGCATGTCTGGACAACCCACCACGACATCGACCCACACCGCGATGTCGTGGTTGTGGACAGGTCCCACCATTACCTGAGGCGTACCTGGTTGGAATCGCTAAATATAAAATGCTCGGACACCGCTTTGAACAGGAACAGTGGTTGTCAAGTTAACCCCATCACAGAGTCAGTAATTCTATCCATAGACAAACGCTGGCCACGTCACCACCATACGTCACAGCCACAAACATCAACAAACAATTAACCACGTGCCTCACGCACCATCCTGGCAGTGCATCTCTATTCCAACTGCCATTCAAGTATTTTAATCCGATGAAGGCTGCCACCCAGCCGAAAGCTAATTTATTTATTGTAGTTTTATCAATGCTCTGTGTAACAAAATAAAAATAAATTTTCGCAAAAAAGATGAGAGTACTCATATTTCTTAATACAGTATGGAGAAAAAGTGAACTCCCTAATGGATGGAAAGCAGGAGTGGTAATAAATTAACATAAAAAGGGATCTAAGGAACAAACAAAATCTCAACTCTACTATATTAATAGTAGTATTAGCAATGGCCACATGGTTCAAGGAAGCCAGTGGCTTATGCCTAAGTTATTTTAGCTAAATCCAAGAGAGATAATTACAAAAAGCAACTCCCAATCTTTTCAAAATAAGTTCATTGTTTGGTATGGAAATATAAATCCAAAAACCCAAATCTATGGCCATGCAAGGACAGGAATTATTACGAACAAAAATAGTATTTAATGGCCACATAATAGAACAAGTAAAAACATTGAAATACCTCGGAAATTGCGATTTCAGATTTAAGAAATGTATGGAGAGTAAAATAATAAATTTCATCAAAATGAATGGTATTATTAGAAAACATTTTGGTTACTATATATGTCAAGAGATATACAATTACGGCTTCACAAAATAATCTCAAAGCCAACCTTAACGTTTGGCTCCAAAACTTGGATCTTGAAGAGAAAAGATGAAAGAAGTTTGGAAGCACTACAAATGAGATTTCTTAGGCTACTCGTTGAGAGACCGTATCCCAAACCATACCATTAGAGAACGTTTAAGCATCAGCAATATAGTGGAAGATATACAAGATATAGAACACAGTGGAGGGAATATTCAATGAGGATGACTGACGACCGACTATACTAAGAAGACTCTGTTTTATAGGCCACATGGATGGAAGAGTGTCGGAAGATCCGTGAAGAGATGGACCGACCAATTCGAGTCTCGAAACGGGCCTCAACTGCTCAATCCCTGTTCGTAGAGAAGTTGACCAATATCATAAGGACATAGTGTTTTGTGGACAGTACGCTCTTGTGATATTGGTCATTTGTAAAGAATTTATAATTTGTCAAGTATTTTCGCAGAACAATGTGGCGGAATTGTTCCTTCTGTCCTGCTTATTGGTATGATATTGATTTGAGTTTGTTTGGACAGATCACATGTAAAGAAACTATTGCAATAGCGGACAGGTCATTGAAATAAGGAACATAGTATCTAGGGAGAAACCATAATTGACCTTTTTTTTCCGATGGATAGAAGAAACATTTTCCATCGCATTATTCTGCGAAAAATACGAAAATAGTTGACAAATCATAAATTCTCTCAAATGACCAATACCACAAGAGCGGAGAGAATTGCAGCCTCCATCATTAATGTATCTAGTTCGTTTGTTTTGTTTCACTGATTTTATTGGTGAAAAAACGACTGGAGTTATACTGTGCCAGGGAAAAAAATTTTAATTTTAGTCTGATAAAATCTGACTGAGCCCATATATCTTTATCAGATGGCCAAAAGCGATAAAACGAGCATTTCCAAAATTGCTACGTTCGAATAAAACGGTGCCCCATTGGTTGCACATAGGAGGACCATCAGCCCTCAGCAGAAAAGAATGTGTCAGGTGACTGTGTCCTATGCGGGGCGAACAAGAACAACTTCCTCTTTACGATCCCTGCGTGGATTGGACTTCCAAAAATGCATCACATGCTTAATCCGATATAGCTTGTTTGTCACTAGGCGATGCCACGAATCTTGCCACTGAGAATGTAACTTACTATACGGATTTCTTGCCTGTAGTCTGTATAGGGGACTGGCAGGTCAAGATTATTCGTCAGGCTGCTGATTTAACTGCAGTATCAGCCAAATCGTCTCCTCTAATCCCGATATGGCTGGGGATCCGGTTGAAGAAGCGGTTGTCAAATCGACCTTCATCGAGACTATATATCACCTGCTGAATCCGAGACAGGATTGGATAAGTAATGTGTCTCATCGTTGATAATGCCTGTAGTGCGCCCATTGAATCGGTGTATATGATAAACCGTTGGTATTAGCATTTTTTCTTTTGTGGTAAAGAAGGTAAACTGCAGCAATTATCAATCCACTGTAGGATGGAAGCCTCCTTAATGATTCATATTGAGGGATGTGATCCAGAGCTAACTCTATAACGTGCAGCTCTGCAGTGTATATGCTGCATTCAGAGGCAACCTGCTCAGATATAAATTCTGTTTATAATCCGGGACAATCACACGGTCAAAGTAGTTCGCAAGATACAGCACCGTATTTAGCAGTCACGAGATTGAACCCCGGTCACTCAAAGCACGTGTACTTGTGCATTCTTTTGCATAACCATTTGGCTATCTGGAAAAAAACAGCAGCAGATCTCACACTGAATTCCTACCTCGAACCGTCATTGCAAACTGGCAAAAAGTCAGAATATTCAGCACGATCTTGTGAACAGAGCTGAAGGTAGACTTCGTCGTGTTCTTAAGCGAGAACTCACAACTGGTATTTGAGCATGCCAGGGTGGAAGGGGCTGCTTTGATAATCGCTCAATGTTGTCTATAGTTATGTTAAGCTCTCTGAGTAGTTCTTGAACACGAATACCAAATGGACGATTTGCAGCTCGACGAGTGTTATACAGAATTTCCCATCGTGGCTCAAAAACGGTTATACACGTAGGGTGGTGTGGCAGGGAGTCAAGCTCAAAGCAGTAGGATATTGTCGGAATATCCCCCCCCCCAAGCTTTATTTTGTGCTTTTTTGCTGCTGTACATTCTGAATTCCACCAGGTTTGGAAAAGCTTTGAACGTTTTTGGAATTGCAATTGCAGCTGCATAGACAATGCTTTCTGTGATGTACGTGACTGCATCAGAGATAGGCTCCTGACTCACTGTAATGATGTCAAAATATGTCAGCTCTTCAAAGGAATTCCAGTCAGCCTGATCAATCTTCCACCGCGGTAACGTAAAAGAAAGATATGGTCTCCGAGTATGTATGCAGGTTATCACGAGAAAGTAATCCTTCCATATGAGTTTTCCTCTACCTCTCAGGTAAGAGAGAAGAGAAGAGAAGGCGAGCAAATAGAAAGATCAATGGCAGAAAACGTACGGTAAGCATATGGAAAAGGGTATTTTTCCCACATTTAGAAGGGACAGGTAACTCCTCCCCTTCCACTAATGTCAGCACTATTCCACAGTTTGTATGCGCATTAAATCCCAAAGAAATAAGAATTGGAGGGCAAGTGCATAACAAGATCATCAAGGTCTTTCTGGGGGGAACGTCAGTCCTAGATGGAAAATAAATAGAGCAGCCTGTTAATAAAAATCCCACTGTAAGGCGAATTCCAACAACCTCTATGATGGATGTAAGTTGCAAAGGCTGAAATGGGGTCTGGTTGCCCACGAGGATAGCCACTCCTCTATGCGCAGGACCATCCACAATTCTATCCTTACGAATAATAGTAATGTTATACATGGTGGGGTCATCTGCCTTTAAACTGTACAAATTTAGCCATTACTAGGGCTTGGTGGATCCATTGGTCGGCTTCCGAACTGCCCAGCGCTTAATTTTTCCATTCTTGAATTTATCTTTTTTGGTGAGTATGAACGCTGTCCTGTGTCCATTTCTTCCTCCGCAAAGAGTTCCAAGACTGTTTCATGAGGTAACTCCTTGATTTCGATATTCTATTTTTCCTTCTACTGATGGTGACGGTTGGATTTTCTGTTCTGTTACTTTACCGCTCAATTTTTATACTTCTGCGGCTGCTGCATTGTCTCTGAGCTAACTGAGATTTCTGTGCAGGTTTTTTTGAATTCGGTAAATAGCGGGCTATGGGTGTAAATAACTCTTTTGGTGATACAGTCATATCTGTTTGAATCCCAGTAGAACATTTCTTGGAAACGTTTTCAGAATATGTGGCCTTATTGCAATTTACGGTTTAACTGCTTCTCTAGCTCTGCCTCTAGTCCGTATTTCTTATACCTTTCGCTTGCTCGAGAGTATGCAGGGTGCTCACCTTCGCGATTAATGGTAGTGGGTATTGTGAGCTCATATGATATAATTTCATGGTACTTTGAACCACAACGAACACAAGCAAGGGCACCGCGGCAGGCCATTTGTGAATGTCCATATTTCTGGCACTTAAAGCATCTTTAATACACCGATATCACTTAATGAGATATCGGCGTATTAAAAGTAAGGATGAGGTTTCTAGTTGGCACTAGCTTTCCATCCCTGCGTACAAACATTATCTCTGCAGCTGTCACCCCTTGCGGTTTTAGTTCTGAACAGATCTCCTCTTTAGGCACTTCAAGTAGATTGTTGTTGTAGTAGAGTTTTAGGAACTTCAGCGACTAATGCGACATATTGATCCGTGTATATTGTCTGTAAATTGCGTGTGTGTTCTGTGGACGATTTCCTGTTTGCTGGACGAAACACCCGAGTTTCCTGGAGAAAAAACACATACAACCGTCACCTAATAACGATTAACTCAGCCATCTTGTGAAAAATACCCATAAAAATTCCTCACGTCATCAACGGGACTAAAACTCAGGTCTTTTTCTCCCGTTCAGATATCACGCTTTGGGATGAATTAAGTATCTTATGAGGTGTTACTGTAATTGGTATTTCCTCAATAGACGTTGCTCAGAGGAACTGTTCAGAGTTTATGAGATATCCTCATATTTATTTATCTGTAAAACGGCTGCATTTTGGAAGTGACGGGAACCTATAGGTTTCTCTCTGGTAGAATGGAGTATCAAGTGTCTAGATGTTTGACCTGATGTAGTTTCAGTTCTAGGCCTCATCGCTGAAGTGGTGGTGTCTGCATCTGGACTTTTAGCATCTGGTAAGAACGGTGTTCGAGTCACAGAAGAAAAGTTCAGAGTATCAAGATTCATGAGTTTTTGATGTGAAAACATCGATGGCGGCACTAAAGTAAAATCGATTGGTAACGAAATTTTCTTACGGTAATGGAAATAAGGCAATAGACGTCGCTTCCTAAATGGCACTAACGATGCTAACTCAGTCAGTAACGTTGATTCGGTAGAATAAGCAGTGTGCAGTAATATTATGCAAGAAAGCGAGCAGTAATATTATGCAAGAACAAAATGCAAATTTTAATAAAATCTGCTTCTCAAAATTTTGATCAACATCAACCTTCTAAGTAGCATAAGTAAGTTTAGATCAAACCGCTCTAAAATTTATTATATGACGTTTCGTTTTATTTTATGTTTTCACATAAAATAAAACGTCCTTCGCGCCTACAGGGTACACACACTGCTTTTTTTTTTTTCAGGTTTATTAAGTGCCTGGGCTCTCCACCCACCAAAATAGGACGCCTACTACTCGGCAAGCAAATATGTGCTCGGGTGTGGGACGAACGTTCTGCCCAGACACTATACCCGCATCTCTGCCAGCCTAAACGCTGTCCCTCAAACCATGAGGGTAGGGGCATGGCATGGCATTGATACGATTGGTCCTAGCAGGCGAACCCACTAGCTAGCCGAATGTTCTGGCCGCGCTATCCAGGATCACCCGTCTTGTCGATGCAGAAGCCAAAGTTGTGTGTTGAAGCTGGGCCCTCAACCACCAGATTCCACTTTCCGAGTTTCCACGCGTTGCAGCGCATGGCAAACACCCCGGATTCCTATGGTATTAGCCAGGAAACTGGGCTTTGAGTGTTGGACCCCTTGATTACCAACATGGCTAGCATTACCTAAATAAAGGCTGTTAAAAAATCTACTTTCAATGCATCGCCCTAGGATGTCATGATTCAGACAAAAATATGGAGGACGAGCAGCGTCACTGGAAGGTCCCCTCACCACGTACAGGTACGTACGTTGAGGGGAATGTATACTTTGTGAAGATCCAGTACATTTAATTAAGCATTCAATATCTATCCATTTCTTCCAAACGAATGTAAAACTAATAAGATCAGCCTTCTTATTAGGGGAAACATATCAATCCTAAATACAGGCCAATAGCTACAGCATGCATACCACAGAAGATAATTGAAAAATCTACTATCGTCTATAGAACTGTCCATTAGCAAAAGTATACCCACCAACAGGCATTTTCCTGTGAAAGGAAGATCTTTAACTACAAATGTAGTAGATACCATCATAAGAATATGAAAATCTTTTAAAAGCAAAACAATATGATGTACCATCCCTCGATATTACAACTTAAACGACCTTAAAATCCTTTTAAGGTCTTATTGAAGTACTTCAAACTTAATAATAACGTCGTAAAATACCCGCAACAAACTCATAACACAAGAATAATAAAACAGCAGTTGGTCTTTCCAAAATCTGAAGTAGGCCTCCAAATACGAACTTCCACTGGCGTACCTGAAAGTGTACGCCAGTGGAAGTTCGTATTAGTAGAATCAACAACCACGTCCAGCACTGCACTCCACAATTCTAACATATGGCTGCGAAATCTAATCAGGTGCCCACAACCCACATTCAAGATATTCCTTGCCAAACAATACTAGATCTTTAGATGGCTCAATCGGAAACTCGGCTTTCCGTTCACAATACACAGAACCAATCTACAAAACAGCCATCAAATTAAACCACTGGAAACATGCTAGACAAGCTGGTCGCTCAGATAATCAACGAAACAGATATCGAGACTTCAAGTCTCGAGACTCCAAGGCCACTTTATATAACTTTCACAGATAACAACTTGTTGTCCAAGTCCTCATGGCCATGAAGGGCTAGTCTGTACCTTTATAGCAATAACATGATTATTTATTAAATTACGTTTTCTGTAAAAGTCGAAATTATATCCTGTAATTGGTGTTTTGCCTTTTATTTTAAATAATTATAAACATTACACGTGAAGCTTCCAGACGGTGAATAATTAGCGTTTTTTAATAAAATTCTTTAATTTTCATTCGGTTAAGACAATTTCATTTACCGGAATACGAGAGTTATATTAAAAAAAAAGTGCTCCCAAATCTTAAACAGGTGCTAAGGCTCTGCAAAAAATATTTCCCCAAGGTTCCTGAGTCCACTACTGGAAACTAAGAAAGTAAAAAGTCATTAGCAGTGGGAAGTGACCCTAACAGATGAAAAGTATAATATACGCGAAAACTTTAAAGAGAGAAAATAAGGAAACAGAAAGAGAGATTCTGAAATTATGCCTTCCGATGTCTTTGTACACTGGTGTGCAAAATTTAAGGACCAGTCAGGTTTTCACCTGTAGAGGTGGTCCTCATAGGAGTGGCCTGGATATGGGAGAAGCATACCAAAGGAACCTCCCTCGTGAAGTACAGAAATGATGAAGGAAACCATACCGACACAACAATGGAAACAAAACGGTACAGAGGGACTTTATTGAAAAATGGCAATATAGCACTGGCTGCCATGATACAGATACATCACTGCCAAAGATGGATCAAAGGGAAGAGGTGGTCCTCAGTAGGAGATATGGCTACCCCTAATGTCAATGCAGGCTTTGCACCGCCTGTCCATACTTAGAACAATGTTGTTGATAAGTTCTTGCGGTAACATCGTCCATTCCTCTGTCAGCGCCATCTTCAGCTGGTGAACATTTTCTGGTGGGAGTGGACGTGCCGCTAGGCGTCTCCCCAGAGCGTCCCATATGTGTTCGATGGGATTTAGATCGATGGAACGGGCAGACTAATTCATACGAATAATGTCCCCACTTTCCAAAAGCATATCAACAGCTGCACTGCGATGGGGTTTGGCGTTGTCATCCATAAACACGAACTCGGGGGCAATGCCATACCTCTCCAATTTGTACAGCAGTCTTCCATGTGCAACAGTATCAAAAGCTTTCCTGAAATCCAAGTATATGATATCAGAATTATTTTTTGAATTCAGTTCCTTTGTGACCACATCGTAGTATCCAATCAAACTGGTCAGACAAGACCTCCCTTTAACAAACCCATGCTGTGTCTTAAGTATTACTGAAATCTTGTCTAGATGATCCTGCAAT
This sequence comes from Mastigoproctus giganteus, assembly GCF_048544385.1. Lineage (NCBI taxonomy): Eukaryota > Metazoa > Arthropoda > Arachnida > Uropygi > Thelyphonidae > Mastigoproctus > Mastigoproctus giganteus. The sequence goes on from NC_143582.1 coordinate 62,387,822, forward strand.
GCTTCTTTAACCAGTGATTCCATTATTTTCCCCGGAACACAAGTTAAACTAACAGGTCTATAATTACTTGTGTTACCTTTTGAACCCCCTTTGTGAATTGGTGATACATTTACACACCTCCAGTCGTCCATGGGGACCTTCCCTGAGTCCAAGGAAGCCTGTAACATCTCTGTGCTTACTCCTTAACCAAAAGGCAAGGCAGTTTTGTGTAGCCATATTGCTGGCCAAGTAACATGTCTGTTATCACGTTAACGTCCGCACAGACCAATCAACCATGATCTTCATACTTAATTTTTGGCAATGACTTCTTCAAGTTTTCATACGTTTCTTTCAAATGCACAGAGCGCGCTATGGAATTGACCCATATTTATTTCTATTGTGAAGCAAGAAACCTTTGAGACCCCTTTTTGATGAATCAATAAAAAGTCTCCACTGTGTAGGACTGTAAATAATTCTTAAATAGCTCATTAAGTCAGTTACATTGCTACAAAAACCAACAATCATCCTCAGAAAAGTAGGGGACTAGTTCTCGTTATTTGAGTCTGTACAATGAGAAAAAACATCCCATATGCTAGATTTTTTGACTTAAGTCTAGCACCCAGGAGTTCTACAGATTCCTTTGGTAAATTAAATCTCTTATCAGATCATTGAGATCATGCGGTGAAAACGGTTGAGAGCTGGACTCAATGTCTCCAGGTGTGTAGACTTCAGGACTCAGTTCAGAAAGTTCAATTTCAGCACTCTCTGCTGCTATATGCTCCAATATAAATGGAGGATATGGAATCGGCAGGTTATCACCATGTGGAACTGATCTAATGGCAGATGAAATATTAGGATACACAATACACATTTGCATTGTATCCCTCTACATTAACTAAGCAAAAGTAACAGTCATCACAGTCTTTTTTAGGTCCTGCCAAATTATGGGAATTGCAAATGGCTTCTTTCTACCATTTTTCCACAATCTGAATGCTTCAACACAGATTTGGCAAATTTTGTGTGGAGCCCATTGTTTATCTTGGTCACCGAGATTCAACTCCAAAATAAGCATTATACACGTTTCTTCGAAATTCTGCAATATCTTTGAGGAGTACATAACTTCCACAGATAGAGCAAAATAAGTTCGGATTGTTAAAACAGTTCGGTGAACACATTTTACTCGCTTTTCAGCACAAATTTGATAGGATAACCTCAAAAATATACTGAGCTGACATTGTCAAATCCTACTACATGGAGTCTCAAGGTCAAGAAACAAATGACTGAAATCATGGATGTGAAGATTAAATCAGCTCCTCATTTAATACATTCAATAAAACTCATGATATCAACTTAACATGTGGAAAAATTGTATGGGATAGGAAAAAACGAATAACATTTCTGAAATCAATACAAAAAACCGAGTTAAATACAGCTATTAGTTTACAAACATCGAAAACTATGCAGATGGTGCGAGGAAGTGTTGTATATTTCGGATTTAAACAGACATATAGGTAACAGAATACTCCAGCATCATACTGAGGTGCTGTTTTAAGAGGTATCATATCAGTATTCCATATTCGAGTACCACTTAGTTTGCTTGAGATCGCTACAAGAGACATCAATGTTCACCTTACACAATCAATACCAAGGATGCTTCTTTCAGTTCAATCATTGGCGGATGTGCTTCAACAGCATTTTATAATATTTTGAAAGGGCAGTGCCCACGGTAGTAATTAGACTTAAGAAATATATAGGGCACATTAAGAAAGAGGTAGAAGTTGGTCGAATTCGAAATTTACAAAATATGAAATTCCAAAGCACAGAAGATGTGCCTGCCTCAGAAAAAACATGGTTTCTTTTAAGATAAACTTCGCCATAATTACTTAAGAATATTTATGTAGCAGCTAAGAAGAAAAAGACTCGTACAAAATTCTCAAATTAAGTATCTCCTGTCTTTTCTCTTCCATTAAATATCTCCTGTCTTTTCTCTTCCATCGCTCCGGAGGAACATTTCAAAAACACGAGACATTTAATTTAAGAATTAAATGAAGTCACAGAAAAACGTTGAAATGCTTGAAAATAAATATTTCTGTTGTATATCCAAGTAAAAAACTTATCAAACTATGGTACACGTTCTGCGTTAATACGCGCAGTTCTAACTACCTGAAACCTTCTTGGTAGAATATGGATGCGTCATTTTATGGATGTGTCAAAACTTATTATTCTGAAATACCATTAAAGATTCACTAGATATTAAAATGGAATTTCTAATACTGATAAAGCCATATAATTGTTATTTATTTATTTATTTATATTCGATTAGAATACCACTTTGAACACGAGCCTCTGAAATTAATCTAACATTTCCATCCATCGTATACACTTATTGGGAAACAAAGGCAACACATCCTGTGAATGATCAACATTACCCCACGTGTGTTCAACACCATCAGAACACACATTCCTTATCTTCCTTTAAAATTTATCGCATTCTTAAATCGCTACAAATTAAATTAATGCGATGCGTTTAATAGAACTCCAAATAATTGAACCTGGTGACATTCTTCTGCGCTTGAATCGCTCTACTGTTCATTATCGTTAACAATTTGTTTTCTTTCCTGATTTCCATAATTAAAACGACCCAGTTGAGTACAAGGTGTCGCCACCAATGGAGAAAAAAATTACGGCTTTCCGGGGGTTGTCTCTTTATTTTGGCTGTAATGACGACCTGCAAGGTTACAATTACTGACGGCTCACATTTCTAATAGATCAGCACCACGATCTGAATCGAAGCGCTCCACTGGTCACCGAGCACAAAAACACCCACGACCCCAACTGCCGATTTTAGAATCGTGACTTACATCAGCCATAATTCCACTCATAAAACAAACACATTCTTGCTCCACTCATCCCTGTACCTCGGGGGGTTGTGTTGTAAGATTTTTTTTTTTCCTCGCTTGCCAAACAATGTCGCGAAGGCACGCGCTTGACACAAGAAATCACGTGACATTCTCTTCTGGTTTGCGCATTTTTAGTGGTGTCCCGATTAGGGTATTTAAGGCACCTAAACAGTTGTCGGTGACATTAAAACGGAACAGCCTGCAGTGCTAAACAGGAAACAACCTTTACGTCTTCGGTCCTTGCAACTGCAAACAGTAGCCGGACATGGGAAAACGAACAGGCCCTGTAAGTATGCAATGTACAGTTTATTTCCTCCTATAAAGATTTCCCTAATTGCGTGTATTAAATGTACGAGATATACATGATATTATAATGGATTTCTATTCGTGCTTAATTGCATATTTTTCGATAAATGGATATTAGCATGATTGGATAATTATTGGAAATGGACAAGTCCTTAATTTATATCTTTCAAAGTGTCCAATCTAACCTTTGCGTTTCTTGATGGAGCCAGTGAAAGATTAGAATGTCCGGGAGAAACGAGGTGGCTCCCCCTTACTACATAACCAGTCTTCAGGAGACTTTCGATTGAGTTGAACATCTAATCATGTATATTAATAGAGCAGCCTCGAGTTGAGAACGAATTCTTATCGTAATATATTTAAAACGCGGTTTAATAATGGCTCTGGAATTTTGGTAAATCGCCTGAAGTCTTATAAAACTCCTTTTCAAGATTAATGCCAGTTTATTTATTTATTTTTGGACAAAATACAACTGGTATCGATAATATCTGAATGACTGCAATGAAACATTCCTCCATTAAAGTTTACGAATTTTAGCTAGCTGGATATTAGGTTTGGTTCAATTTTTCTGAATTGGAGCACTCAGAACCATGAAACATTGGGTGTCGTGTTTGGGTGTCGTGTCTGTAAACTATATGATAACCCAGTTCCTCTATTTGTAAGACGAAAGGTCTGGGAAAAAGTCCTCCCCGGGAAGACTCTTGCAATTCTCTCTCAGAATAAGAAATCGGGTTCAACTTGAAAAGGCTTAAGTTCCTTGTGTAATCCATCAATTCCTTTTTTTTATCCGGTTTCGAATCTCGAAATTTCGAAGGGGTAGAAAGTGACGCAATTACCCCTAATAAACGGAAAGGGTTCGTTTAACTTTTAGTCCCAGCAAGACCACCATTAACTTGAAGTCTTAAGTTTACATATGGACCAAAGTGTTTGAAACGGCAAGTATAAAGCATTTTTGTTTAAGAAATGGTATTTTATTCACCCGTACATTAATCAGGCTGAGGTCTGTTTTGTTTTGCTGGATGCTGCCTCTTTTAATTTCAGATTTAACAGCAGTAATATCATTTTATGAATGTGCTATCGAGAGTTAATAGATAATACTCCATCCATTAGTAAAAAGAACACAATTATAAATCTTTGTTGTGGTAGATTACAGGTAATTTTTGAATCCTGTGGATAAGAGGATGGTTGCTTAAGTAACGCGTAAAATTAAGACAGCTGAGCTATTCTGATGCAATCTGTGCACCGCTGCCAAAGCCTCAGTGGGTGAATAAACACCAGGATTACAGTGACCCGAGTGCATTCAAGTATTTTACATTGTGGGTTATCTGGATTATTTCACATTAACCGTAATTAAGCGTGCTCACTGCCCTGGAACGAAAAAATGAAAGCCTGTTTCTTGTCGAAATGTTATCAGGAACGTTTGTTGAGGTGATGCAAGATCCTTTCGTTGCATGACTGCAACTCAACGACAAACAAGCCAAGCGTTTCTTTCATTTTGGGTGTTTAGCAGTACGCTGATGGTTCCTTTTCGGAAACGCAACCATCGCATTGTGTTGAATAAAGAAGGATAGACGTTGTCTTATTGAGAGGCAGGAACGCGTTCATTTTTTGTAATTAATTTCGGAGAACACATTTTTACATCCATCATTTGAATAAAACAAATGTTTTCCGTCACTAGATAACACAACATTAACAATCGTTAGCCTACTTCTGACGTTCATTTTCCCAACTTAATTTTCCAGTCATTGTAATACCGGAATAGTCTGGGTAATGGTAAATTCGATTCTAATTTATTTTTAAAGCACCTCGACTTTTGTAGACGTTTGAATTTTATGGAACACTGAATAAATAGGTAAGCCATTTATTTTGAATAACGTACGAATGCTTCATTTCACACTTCTCAAACAGTTAACGTTGGACACCAAATGTCTGAATTCTAATAAAGCTAAAATGCATTATTTTCCTTAGATTAAACTTTTAGGCATCTGGACCTAACTTCACTTTATCTTAATTCTCTTAGCAGTAAAGAATATTTTGTTACAATTAATTTAATATACAGCACTAAATTTTCTCGTAATATCAGTGACTAATGATCAGTTCTTATTGTACAAGTCATTTCAATTATTTTAAAATAGCTATTAGCTTATCAGATATTTAATGAGAGCTTTATTTTCAGATTATCATTGGTCTGGCCCTTTCGCTGTTACTATGTGTCACAAGCGCTAAAGAAGAGGAATCATCTGACCTGATGGTAGCAGCATCCCATCATGGACATCACTATGAGAGCGGGGAGCATCACGGTCACCATGGAGAAGGGGGTCACGGAGGCCATAAGTACGGTCACGAAGACCACGGTGAGTATGGAGGAGGACACAAACATGGTGGTCACGAATTCAGCGATCATGGAAGCCATGGAGGCCATCATGGGTATGACAAAGGAGGCCATTCTTTCGACAAACATGGCGCCGAACACCATGGTTCGTCGGAAGGTGGAGGTTACAAAGGAGGGAAACATGGAGAGAGTCATTGGGGTGGCCATGGATCGTCTGGAGGAAAATACGGAGGAGGTTACTACAAGGATAAGGGACACAAAAACAAAGGATTCAAAAATGTTTACCACAAGGAGGAGTACGGAGATCACAAGACCTACCATGACGATTTCAGGGATAGCGATTACAAGAAGAAATACGGAGATCATCATGACCATCACAAACATCACGGTGGGAAACACTTCTCGAGTCATGGAGGAAAAGATTACCACGACAGCCACAAACACGGCAGTGACTTCCACAAGTTCGGAAAGGGAGGGCACGGTAGCCACCACGGAGGTCATCACAAAAAGGGAGGTGGACATCACAACAGCGGAGGAGGATTCAAACATGGCGGAGGGGGACATCACAACAGCGAATGGGGTGGTGGACACCACAAGCACGGTAAGAGTGGCCACAGCGGAGGACACTATTCCCATGGACACGGAGGAGGAGGCGGTGGAGGTGGTGGAGGTGGTTACGGAGGTCATCATCATCATTAATCTATCAATTCTGTCTCTGTGCAGATAGAACAAATGTGTCCATAGCAAGAGGAATAGATGCAGCTTCACATTAAGAGTCTTACAAAGCAGCCAATGAAGAGCCTACGCTCATCAGTCCTGAGAGATAGAAGCTTTATTAGCTAATACTGCTGCAAAAAGATGAAACGCCAAATAGCTTTCTCTTCACGTCTATTTTCAAAGCAGCCATTTATGTATTTATTGCTTCTGTGACTCCGCTGTCCTTCCTAGGCTCTCCTGTCGTTTTTCCGAAGTCCACGTCCTTTTTTAGGTATAGAAATAATAATGGACATCATAGCCAAACGCACAGATCAATAAAGAAATATGGTTGTATAACTTTATACTAAATTCCAAACCTTCGCTTTTTTTGGTTCTTAACGCTGGTGTAAGGTATTAAAGATGTTACTTCTCTGACTTTTGCCCTGTTTAAGATTTCAGTTCATAAACTGAGCTTGTATGTATAATTTGCGACAAAATAAATATTTTGTAATCAAAAACTCGTCCTGTTGAAATGATTTCAGCAACTATTTGTACGAATACAAATGTAAAGAAAAAAACCTCGTGAAAAAAATACAAGAATATTTTCGTTATTCTTCAGTATTCAAGAATACTGAACATCAGTTTTTCTCAGAAATATTATTGGTAAGCAATAATAACAGGAAATGGAACTTAACAACAGATTTACATTTAGTATACATATAACCCAGATAGTTCCTTAATTACTGAGATGGTGAGGATAGTGTTGTAAGTCTTAATGCAAAAGGATGCCCCGTTGTTTATTTTTTATGAGGACATAATATTTACAAGTTATCCCTGGAGGCAGAATTCAAATTTCACTTTTCGATTCTGCCTCCCACATTGCCCTAATCTAAAGATAAAAACCTTTGTTTTGGTGTTAATTAAAGAAGCATGGACCATTTGTTGTTCTCAATAAAACTCTGCACAGAAAGTGCAGAGTTTTACAATAAGCAGTAAGAAAGAAAATATGATGAAATAATTGCTTAGAGTGTTACAAGCTTTTTGACAACCATTCCTTCAACTTATTTACATAATTTTCAAACTGGTATGCATTTCCTCTATGTTATTAAACACAGAGGAAATGCATTGTGGAATGCAAAGATCAGGAGTTGAGTGGAAGGTGATTTAGATCAGATATTGGTGATGTGTTCAGTTAGGAGCTTCTTGAACAGGTTTAGTGAAATTGCATTTTTGATATTTTCAGGAAGATCATTCCAGGATTTTGCGCCTCTGTATTTTATATTTTTCTGACCTATGGCTTTTCTAAAAAGTGGAATCTTCAGGTTCGCTTCATTTCTTAAATTATATCTTATTTCTTCTTCTTCTTCTATTGTTATGAAAAAGGATCTAAAGAGTGGAGGAAAGTTTGGTGCTTAGATGCTTAAGAGTCTTGCTTCCTTATATCTCGAAGTCACCGATGCATTCCAGGGAAGGCCTAATATTGAACGAACATGAGATGATTCAGGTGAGGTTGTATTAAGGAAAAGAATACTAGTCTGAGAAGGGAAAGAGGCACTCAGGCAGAGGCTCGGGCGAGTATTCAGTATTCCTGCTAGTGGCAAAGTCTTCTTTCGTAAGGTGATCATTTGTTTATCCCAACTTAGCTTGTCATCTAGCCAGATTCCTAGAAACTTGGTATCATTCACCCTTTCGAGCTGTGTTCCTTTGTAAGTTATTTCGAAATCAATATTTAATGGTGTATTTTTCGTCCTAAACACCATATATTTGGATTTTTCTGGGTTTAGTATAAGCTGATTCTTTTGAGGTGAACTATGGATTACAGAGAACAAGGCAAAGATTTTGAGTTGAAGCTGGTTAATTATCATGCGATCATACTCCGAGAGATCATACTGCACATCCGCACTTCGTTTTTTTATGAGGGGAAGGCGAAAATATCCAAAAATCTCCAAATATATTTTAATATGACATTATTAGAAAGTAATAGTACATAATTTGATATTATCTTTCTTCCCACGGACAGGGGGCAAGAGATAATGTCAAATTTATCTTTCTTTTTTTTTTTTATCTCTCAATTTGAATCAAAGAAATACAATCACTTTGCAATCTGTGAAGCTGAGTACGAATTTATAACCTATTAGTTTTTAGTTTTCGTACAACACAGCAAACATGGCTTTTTTTATCTTTATTTATTAATGCATTATTATTTATTACATGCAGAAATCGAAAAAGAAAAATATTTCAATAAAAATTAAGCATTGAACTATGGAATGTCATAAAAATACAATGCGAAGACAGGAAACACCATCTCAGTTGTCCTAATTACTCGCTTTACGATTCCGTTCGCTTCAAAAGGTGGTACTTGTGCATATGTCCGCCCTAATGTTCCCTGTCAGAGATTTAGTAAGTTGGAATGCCCTCTTTTCGATTTCTCTAGCTTAAAATCTCTCTAACACGTTCTGTCAAATTCATCTATTGTGTCTACCGTTCTCCCAACTCCACTAATCGACTTGGAATGCATTGACTTCCTCTCTTTAAAACTTGATCTTCTGTGATGCAACTTTCCTAACGGTGAGGTAATTTCCTTTGGTGATTTTAAAGTTCGCAACACCAACTGGCTTCCGTATTTCAGTCAGACGGACCAGTTGGTTGAGATGTTGAGGTTTTAGCAATTACTAATAACCACGCACGGAATTTTCATTTACCTACCCGAATACCAGACAGTCCTAACCATAGAGCCAACACTCTTGAGTTTTTCTCACAAACAACCCTTCTAAGTACATGGTCGAGGTGAGTGGTCCACTAGGCACCACAGATCACAAGTTGGCGATGGTCTCTTCTCCAATGGAGCCTTTTTCTCGTGACCATTCTCAACCTCGTATTGTTTAACATTAAAAGAATGCAAAATGGAATGATTGCGAGATTTCTTTTCCATGGTCGGATTACCGTTTCAAATCTTCTGATGTCCACATTGGATGAAATCCTTTTTTCCACTACTGGACCTTAAAATCTCGTTAATGACCCATCTCTAACAAAGTCTCACCACTCTCCGTCTCATAGACGTTCTGGTTCTACTGCATGCCTTTTCTATAGATACGAATACTTCCACGGGCACTGTTCTTCTGACTGCAATTCTGCCCAGACACGATAGGAGTGAGTACATGATGAGAGCCTTGTCGATCAATTCGGCCCTGGAAAGATTGTGCAAGGCTCAAGGGGTAGAATTTTTTTCAGCCTGGACTGTACTTGTTAACAGGAGAGATTGCTTCTACAGGGATGGGATACACTTAAATAGAAAGGGTGCAAGAATATTTGCTGATGCTATCGAGGCAGTGTTAGGTGGGTCGGAAAACTGCTAGTTTGGGGGGGATACAAAGACTAATAGTTTAACAGTAACCGCAGGCAGAGGTGAAGGTGATTCTTGCACAACTTCTATTAGAATAAGAAGCGACCTGGAGCGAGGAATGGTGGGGGTTTCAGGGACGGATGGCAGTCATCATGGAATAGTTGGATATATGGGATGTGTTAGGGTAACAAGGAATAGGCATAGGAGCATGTATGCTTGCATGTATACCAATGCTGGAAGTATAGTAAATAAATTTGATGAATTTGAAGTGTTGGTTAAGACATCAAAGGCGGATATTGTTGGGATAGCAGAGACGTGGTGTCACAAAGATATAAGGAATGCAGAACTGGAATTTGGGGAGTACAATGTGTACAGAAAGGATAGACAGGACAGAAAGGGAGGGGGTGTTATGCTGTTAATTAAGAAAAACATAAAATCAAAGGAAGTGCACCCAGTTAATATAGATGAACAGTGCTCTGTTGAGTCAGTTTGGTGTGAGATAAGCACTGCGAAAGGAAAAATAAGAGTAGGAGTGTGTTATAGGCCTAATGACTTGAATGAGTACAATGAACAATTGTACAGAGAAATAGAGTGGGCCAGTAAATCAGAATGTCTTATAATGGGGGATTTTAACTTCCCAGATATTGACTGGAACTTGTGGGTTGGTCACTCACACACTAGTCAGACTTTTGTGGATTTATTGGATGATTGTTTTCTGCAGCAACATGTTCGAGAGGCAACCGGAGAGGAGAATACTCTTGATCTGGTTATCAGCAGTGATCATTCGTGTATTAAGAATTTGCAGATAAAGGAACCACTAGGTGGCAGTGATCACAGTGTGCTGAAGTGGGATTTACTCAAAGAGGTAACTACCGTCAGGGGTAAAGGAAAGGGTTTTTGCTTCCGTAAAGGGGAGTACAGTGGTCTCAGACAGTTTTTAAATTCTGTACAGTGGGATCAACTGACGATGTTACAAACAGTAAATTCTAAGTGGGAAGCATTCAAGGAATTAATCGTGGAAGCTACTAGACTTTCTATACCGATTAAGAAATATCGTTCAAGGTTTAGGCCTAAATGGTTATCAAATGAACTAATGAGACTCGTGGCAGAGAAGAAAAATGCATGGGATGCATATAAATTATCAGGCGACTCAGAAGCCTATGGTAGATATAAGCTAGTCTGTAATCAGGTCACAAAGGAGGTTCGGCAGGCAAAGGCGGATTACGAGAAATCTTTGGCAAAAGATGCTAAGAAAAATAGCAAGGATTTCTTTACTTATATAAACTCTAAAAGGAAGGAGATGAATATGATTGGTCCACTTGACATCGATGGTTCGACTGTTGATGATCCTGCTCAGATAGCAAACAAACTGAATGAGTATTTTGCATCTACATTCACACGTGAGGAATCATTACAGTTTGAAAATGGAAGAAGGTTATCAAATTGTAGCAGTGTGCTTAATGATTTTGTAATAACTGAGAGCAAAGTGGAGGAAAAATTGTTGAAGTTAAACATAAGAAAGGCACCTGGGGTGGATGGGATCTATCCAGTTATTTTAAAGGAGACGGCAAAGCATCTAAGCAAACCCTTAGCCATAATTATGAGAGCATCCTTGGACTCAGGGGAGGTTCCCACGGACTGGAGATGTGCAAATGTGTCCCCAATTCACAAAGGTGGATCGAAGGGTGACACGAGTAATTACAGACCAGTTAGTTTAACTTCTGTTCCGGGTAAAATAATGGAGTCACTGGTTAAAGATGCATTGCAGGATCATCTAGACAAGACTGCAGCAATAATTCAAACACAGCATGGGTTTGTTAAGGGAAAGTCTTGTCTGACAAATTTGATTGGTTATTATGATGTGGTCACAAAGGAACTGGATGCAAAAAATAATTTTGATATCATATACTTGGATTTCAGGAAAGCTTTTGACACTGTTGCGCATGGAAGACTACTGTACAAACTGGAGCAGAATGGTATTAAGGGTAAGTTGCTACAATGGATAAAAGGATGGTTAAGTGGGAGAAGACAGAGGGTGGTAATCAATGGGTGCTGCTCTTCGTGGACTAATGTTATTAGTGGAGTCCCACAGGGTTCGGTGTTGGGTCCACTGTTGTTTTGTGTATTTATCAATGATATTGATGAAGGTATATCAGGCTTAATGTCGAAGTTTCCAGATGACACAAAGGTTGGCAGGGTTGTTAATGACAGTAATGGCAGTGTGCTACTGCAACAGGATCTAGATAATTTGGGCAGATGGGCTAAGAAGTGGCAACTGAAGTTCAACCTTGACAAATGCAAAGTACTGCATATGGGTAGAAGTAACCCCAGAGAAACGTACCAACTGTGTGGTACTACACTTAAGGTGGTAGAAAATGAAAAAGACCTGGGAGTAATTGTGCAGTCAGATATGAAGTTTTCTGAGCAGTGCAGACGGGCTGCTAGGGCGGGTCATGGGGTTTTGTCAATGATATATAGGAATTTTGCTAGCAGGGAAAAGGAGGTGATTATCCCTCTGTATAAGGCAATGGTCAAGCCACGCCTTGAGTACTGCGTACAGGTCTGGAGGATTCATTTTAGGAAGGATGTAGATTTACTTGAGCGTGTACAGAGAAGAGCAACACGATTGGTGAGGGGAATGAAGGGATTCTCTTACCAAGAGAGGCTTAAGTTCTGCAAATTGCAGTGGCTGGAGACTAGGCACCTGCGCGGTGATCTGATTGAGGTCTATAAGGCCTTGAATGGGTTGAGCACGCTGAATTCTGATGGGATCCTTCCACTTGTTCAGATTACGAACCTACGGGGACATAAGTTCAAATTAAGAAAGGACAGATGTAGAATAGATGTGCGGAAATTTGCCTTTAGCCAGCGGGTGGTTAATTGCTGGAACAAACTTCCATCTGTCGTTGTGGAAGTTGATAGGTTAAATAAATTTAAGGAGTAACTGGACAGGCATTTGGAGGGAATGGTGTGTTTTTTTTTTTTTTTTTTTTTTTTGGCTGATGCTGCATAAGCTCCTACACTTGCTTTCTTGCATCATGTGCCACTACTACTACTACTACTTGGCTTCTATAATTCCCACTCTCTTCCAAACCAGTCTGAGCACGTGCCGCAAACAGCATATCTTTTTACTGTACAACCTCAAACTCACAGGACAAACTTTTCTTCTTCCTCATTTATTCCATCAACTTCCGTTTTCTGAAACAACCTTCCTTCATACGTATTTCCTGGAAATTACAATCTACAGAAAGTCAAGTCTACTGTAAACAAGTATCTTCTTTCATCTTCTCAACCTTCAACCCATGCACCATAATAAGTATTATAAGTCCTCTCGTGCTTGCCGTTTTCATTAAAACACAGTATGAGAGACAAACGAACACAAAAATTAAGAAGTATTTTAAATATTTTTTAAAAAATAAGCATTTTATTCTCTACTTAAGAAACATGATTTTAGACCCTGTCACTTATCAAGCTGCCACACTCCTCCCTAATGGTTTGTTCCTGTTATGAGATATCATAAAAATGCAATGCGTAAACGCTAAACATAGTATAATGAGAGATTAAAGGACTCAATGAAGAAGTTGGAAAATTTCGAGTTTGAAAAATATTGGAACTGAACCTACAACTATCCAATCATTTATCCCACCGTTTTCGAAATAGCACAAAGTAGATTTTGAATATCCGCTTTGAAGAAATCCACAAAGGGCGGGATGGATGATTCCACAACCAGATTAGTAGATTCCGTGTCTTGACAAAAATAGCCAAAATTCAAATGCAGTTCTCGTACTTCAACAATGCCTGATGCACTACAATTTTCTATTTGAATAAAATATGCCAAAGTAGAATCAAATTCCAGTTGGATTTTCTCGTAGTATTTGAAGCTTGAGGCGACATTATTATAACTGGAGCACTTGTAAATGGTCTATTGATATCAGTACAATGACAATTATGTAACTGCAGTACTGTCAACGACTCCAGTCATCACTTTACAGACGATTCTAATCATTTAATCAGCTAGATGATCCTAGTCACTCTCTCAATTTAATCACTCATTTATTAGTCGTCACTAGTATACGAGGGAGTATCAAAAGGTTTATACCCTTACCTAGAAATAATAGCCATAGAAAGGTGAAACTTCATAGCAACCTTAATCCTTCTTTCCTATGTACTCTCCATGTATAGTTACACATTTCTCCCATCTATGAATCAGTTGTTTAATGCCTTGACCATAGAAGTCCGCAATTTTTGCTTGAAACCATGATTCCACTTCACTGATGACTTCCTGAGACGAATCAAAGTGGCGTCCACGCAAAGGGATTGCTTCTGCAAAGGCGTTAGCAATCTTGGAACCCATCGTACGGAGACCTTAGACATGTGCAAGATGGTCACGTAAAATGCTGTGGGCAGACCCATAACTAATTTCCACTACATTTGCGATGAAATGAATTGTCACACGTCTGTCACTCAGCACCAACTGCTCAACCTTTGCAACCGTCTCACTGCCTGTGGATGTTGATGGCCTTCCTTCTCTTGGCTCGTCAAAGACACTTGCGCGACTGCACTGAAACTCCTGTTTCTACTTTTTTACAGTGTCATAGGATGGACAATTCTGCCCATACGCTGCTTTCATTGATTCATCAATTTCCTGAGCTTTCTTGCCCTGAAAATACATGAACTTGATCACTGCTCGATACTTCACTGTCAACCATAGCGTCCTTCCTCAGATTCCGGGCTCCACCTCTGGTGGATGATCACCGACGGGAACGAAATTTTACAATTTAGTTATTGAATACGTGGACAACTTATATTAAAAACGGCATCTACCTACAGATGTTTTTTTCAAAGTCAGGGTACGAACTTTTTAACACCCCCCCTCGATAAATATTATGCGTAAATAAGATTCGAATTCTGAGAGAATACTTTTGTTTCCTTTTAAGGAAAGAAAACTTAAAATTTAAAGAAACCGATAACTGATAAATAATAATAAATTAAAAGAGCAATTAATATTTAATAAATATTAAAAGAATATATAATAGCAATTTATTTTCCTTAAATATACTTTGCTCGCAAATGTTGAATACCAAGTATTACGTGCATTGCCAGTAATCTTTCAGCCGACCGGGCTAGCCGAGTGGGTAAAGTACCTGCTCGGCAACCCAAAGGTCGCGGGTTCGATTCCCGCCTCGGGCTTGGATCAAAGTACTGCAAAAACCCTGGGAGGTGCAATATGGCCACAGAAGCCGATGCGCCAACAACTACCAAATCAAAAAAAAAAAAAAAAAAGTAATCTTTCAAATATATTCCAATTTACTTAAAAATCGAAAAACAAAGAGGGGGGGATGTCCATTTAACCAGGAACTAATGCAAATGAATCGAGAAATCGAATAATCTTAATGGCAGCTGGAAAATGAAATATCTGCCTCAATCCGACAGCATTAGATTGTTGGCCACTGATCTTTGGATTACCTTGTACTGCAAATAGAAAGAAGAAGAATCTTTATTGCAACTCTTAGAATGATAATTTACATAATAGTAGTTGCAACAGCCCGTCACGACACAGTGTCATTGATTATTAATTCATTGGCACAAAATTCCATTTATACTCAATAAACGTTGCTCACGTATAAACTTCATAATCTCCTCAGCAGCCCGTGCCTTTTCACAAATTAACAGTTATCTGAATCTTCGAGAATCCACTCTCAACTGCCATGCATTAAAACACTTTGGGAACCTCTTCTTGCATTAATTTGAGGGAAAGTACATGTCTATGCACAGAAGAGAAAATGGAAAGCTATAATCACAAACAAGACCAAGCTCTGGACTCTTCTGATCGGCGTATTTTGTACATACCTTTACATACTGTGCATCCCAACAGAGATAAAGAATATTTTCCCTTACGCGAACACGTTATTTTCTGTAACAATATACAACGATGCTGGTGGAGTACAATGCCAATCCTCTCTCAGCCATCTGCCCATGGCACTAAGCTGTGCACTGGATTGTAAATGAACAACAAATAGCACAACTTAATTGAGTCAACTGAGGTTTACCGGAAATGTTAAATGTAAATGTTATAGATTATGTGATATTTGTGTTGTTCCGCATCACTAGTTGTTGCTATAGTTACAATGACTTGCTCCACCTAGTCAGCAAATTCCGAGGATTAAGAGTTGATTACGCATTGTTAAACTATTTTTTGTACGTTTATCTGTCCCGTTTTTTTTTCTAATCGAATTTGACACCTTTTGGATCCACTGAACTATCCTGCGCTTGACACTGAGATGCCTCGAGATAAAACATCATTTGTCAACGGAACTTCTGCGAGTATTTAAAGGGGGCAAAGCCAGTAACCACCATCAGTAGCAACAGCAGAAGCAGAACTACTGGAGAGGTGAACTCCTGTGGTATACTTGAAAAATATACTGAAGAAATTCCATTTGGTGCAGCAGAAATGGGAAATCTTTCCTTCTCGGTAAGTTGTTTCTTTATTAGGAAGGCGAATTTTCTTCTGTTTAGTGAATGAGATCCTCAAATGGACTTTAACATTTATTGAATGAATAACGCATCTTTTAGAGTTTCTTAACAACAAATTCTCTTGGCCCTTATGAACAAAATTAAGTATTAAAGTACCTTTATTTAAAAATAAATTTCAATTTGAACAGCGCACTTTGTTAATTAACGTTAAATGTCAGAGATTGCGCATTTTTTAATGATTTAAATCAATGGCAAATCAACACAATTATTATAATTAAGAAACTTGAATTTTTAAATCATTCTTAACTTTGATTTATAATTTTAACTTTAAAACTATAAAAGACAATGGCTTGCAATGCTGGAAGACACTATAAAATCATGACTACTAATTATTAATTCCAAGTAGTAAAGGCACACGATCCAGTTAAATACACATGACGTAGTTCTTTTTTCTTAAGCCTCATATGTGTTTTCTAAAATAATATTGATGTAAAATAATTCATTTCTTACTCCAGATTCTATTTCTTACTGGACTACTTGTCACCTTATTGGCTTATGCTAAGGGTCATGGAGGAGGAGGAGGAGGTCATGGCTACTCCAGCGGCGGCTACAACCACCACCACAGCAAGGGCGGCTATGGAGGCCACAAGCATGGAAAAGACGACCATGGATCGTACGGAGGAGGACATAAACATGGCAGCAATGACTTCAGTGACTACGGCAGCCAGGGAGGCAATCACGGTTTCGACAACGGAGGTTACGGGTTTGACAAATACGGAAGCGACCACACTGGATCCTCAGCTGGTGGTGGATTCAACGAAGGAAAGTTCGGCAACAGCAAATACGGAGGCAGCGGCCAGGCTGGTGTATCGTATGGTGGAGTTTACTCAAGCGACAAAGGTCACGACAACAGCGGATTCTCGAACGTGTACCATAAGGAAGAACACGGAGACAAGAAATCCTACCACGATAACGTCAGGGACACCGACTACAAAAAGAAGTACGGGGACCAAAACGACTACTACAAGAATAATGGCGGCAAGTATTTCAAGGAACAGGACGGGAAGGAGTACTACGCCAAACACAAGAATGGTGATGACTACGCCAAGTATGGCAAAGGAGGATTCGACAGCTACCACGGAAATGACTACAAGAAGGGTGGAGGACATTACAACGGCAACAACGGATACAACCAGGGTGGTGGAGGTTACCAAAACAGCCAGTACGGTGGTGGAAATAACAATTATGGAAGCAGCGGCTATAACAGTGGAAGCTATGGAGGAGGTATGGGAGGAATGGGAGGAGGTATGGGAGGATACGGCGGTGGAATTCATGGTGGTGGAGGATATGGAGGTGGTGGAAAATATGGAGGAGGATACGGTGGTGGCGGAAAATATGGAGGCGGATACGGAGGATATGGTGGACATTACTAAATTATGTGTTGTGAAAGACAGAACTGTCAAGAGGTCACTTCCATGGCATTATGATCACACAAGGACACCGGTTCATCGAGTATTACTCTATTTGGTGTTCGTCCTTTTCTTCAGCTCTCAACAGTCACGTTCTCTTCGAGTCTGCAAAACTGCCGATGCAATTGTGTTGCTTGTGGTGCAAGGCTTTTTTTGTTCTTTCGTGACAAAATAAGATTGATGGCTCCAATGCTTCAAGAATGGTGTATTTCATCGTTTCACTTGTATGGATACGAACTACTATTGAGGATCAGCGCAAAGCCCAGACTGTATTACCGGAATACAATTTGGTGCACTAATTTAAAATGGAACTGAGTATAGTATTTTATTTATTTATTTATTTGTGCGCTTTATTTATCTACAGTGTTGATATATGGGTGTATAATGAGCACGAGCAGCTGATAAAAATGTAATAAAGTTACATTATTACGCAAACTGTTTCCATTCACTTCTGCTATAATTTTGCTCATTAAAACAACCTTCTGCTCAACCTGACTGGTCCCACAAAGGAATCTTTTAATTCCCCAACGGAGTAAATATTTTCGGGATACAGAAAAATCAGTGCTCCTAATTTAACCCCGAAATAAGTACTTAACTGCGACAGCAAAAAAAATACATATATCTTATACGCATCTGTACGTTATCTCCCTACAGATGATGTAGCGTTGTGCCAGCATTTTATTTGGCTGCAATTAAGTTACACCGTATATCTGAATGCTGTGATTCTGTACATACAAAAGGGGTCAGCAGATGAAACCATTGAGTCGACTACGTGTTTTCAACTGTTAGCCATTTTCCCAACTAATCGGCCCAAGGGCATTTGACATATAACAATTTTGGGCATGCAACTTAGTGTTTGCTTAGCCTCTAGCAATGAACGATCACAAGCTTCATAATGTCTTAATTAACGCAAACAAAATGGCTACCAAAATCCAAAGTACTTGTATGTAATAATGTGTATTACAGGAATGGATCATCCTGTCACAACACATTTTTCTAGCAGTGCTCTTCCTTAAAGGTCCTGCAGGAGGTTTTGAACGCGAAGAAAAATAATTATGGTTATGCAAAGCATGTAAAATGTTAAAATGTCAAACCCACAACGCCACAAAATTCACAAGCTTTTTCAGACTTTCAAACCATACTAGCGTCTTCAACCCTCTCTGCTCAAACCTTACTTCCTCCCACCTAATAATAATCCTGATCCCAATGCTTCTCATCCCCTATTCAAAATTCCATTCACATAAAACTACTCATCCTCTCCCCCGCCGCTACACCGTTAAATAAAGGTATCCAAAAGGAGTATAATTACTCAATAAATAATTACTCAAACAATATTTACCTCTCATGTCCAAAAACTCTTGAACTCCTTGCAGTTATTGAAAAACCGATTAGAAAAGTCACCATAGAAAATGCTGACCTCAAAAACACGTAATACGATTTCAGGTCGACTAGCAAGAACCATTAAACTAATCCTCCACATATATATATATATAAAACTGAAGCACAGTCTGCAAATGCTACTGTGTCTCCTCCTCGACTTTCTTATTTCTCTGGAATCTAATCCAGAAGAATTTTTAACTGCATCAACGAATGAAGCGACAAAGACATAAACAATATATTTAATAGCACAAAACTGCCAAACCCTACCTATCAGTATTAATCATCATCGTAATAATAACCCTCCAAACAGTATCAATTTCGTCGATGAAAGTCATCTTAAACAGAGAGAGAGATTCATAAAACCTAATAGTAATTAGCCCTCATTACCACATGGTTTGGTAGTTCCACGCCTCTTCATCTATCCATCTACTTCCCCAACTCAGGAATGACAACTCTCTCTCTCTCTCTCTCTCTCTCTCTCTCTCTCTCTCTCTCTCTCTCTCTCTCTCTCTCTCTCTCTCCCTCTCTCTCTCTCTCTCTCTCTCTCTCAGCAAAACCGCCACCCTCAATACACACAGTAATCAATCCAGTCTCAACAATGTGAGCATTAATGGAACTGACTCCCAACCAACGACACTTAAAGTTGTTAAAAAACAGCTAAAGAATGAGTCCCATGAGCCATATGATTCTCAGCTGCGAACTTCAAATTATGATATTAATCAGCTGACGTTCAGTGGCTTTATAGCGAAAGTTTTATGCTACGAGAGCTGTTTAAAAGGAAGCTCAACCATGACTAATCGCGGATACTATAATTAGATGCCTTACAGGCAAAGGCACAACATGACATCCTAAACCTTGTCATAACAGCCTATGACAACCTGAACTTGGAATGAAGCGATAAAGATATTAAAGCAACATTTTAACATCAATGCAACCATAGCAAACTTTCCACAATAAAATCCCACAGAACAGTACTTACTTTTCCCTCCAGCATCCAAAGTAATTAATGCCTTAGAAACAACGAGGATTCTGCATAGGGATGTGCTATCTGGTATCATACTTACAGCAGCACAAGAACAGTTTTTACAAAGTGCATAGAATATTATTTCTTATGGGGATGATTTAAAAATTCTTAACTACCAAACCTGAGGACGCCATTTACAACTTCTCAAGATACAACAAACCAGTTGTAAACTTAATTAAATATTTCGAGAACCTAAATCTGTCAGTTAATTTAACGGCATTTACTGACAGGTTTTGGTTCTTGCCCTCTGACCAAAAGCACCCTAAGATAATGGACGTAATTCATTCTTGGTGAGGCCATGCCCACAGTTACTTCACAAATGGATTTTGGAGTATTATCTCACAAGCCACGTGAACCACAGGAAGATTTTGGAATATTCTCTTACTTTATTTTATTGTTTCTGTATCTTAACTTACTAATCTCTAAACATATCGAAGTTTTATTGAAATTCCCCCTCTCCTTGGCTGAGATGAGCTTGCCTGTAAATTTATTGCAATGATTTATTTTCCACTTTTAAAATTTATACCTGGAAAACTGAAAGTCGTATCAAAAACAGTTTTAGCATTGTAATCAGCAAATGGGGGATTTTTAACAATAAAAATTAGATTCAAATTTCACTACCAGGGAGGACTAAGGGATTTATTCACTCCAATAAACAAATTAGCTTTTCAGGAATGATTTCGAGATCAGAGCATTCCAGTATTTGCTCGCCGTGATCTTCTTCTTCTTCACCAAGATACAGATTACTTATTATAAGCTGTGTGCCTAACTTAAGTAAAAAAGCACAGTTGAAATTCGTTTTAAATGTTGTCTAAAGAAAATCACTTTTAATTAAACTTTATAACAAGAACGGAGATCGTATTATTGCAGCCCTTGGATCGTCAAAGACAGAAAAATGCCTCAAGGCGTCCATGTTAAAGGAGATTTTATTAAATACTGAAAGGAGTTTCGAAGAAGAATAAGCAACTCTTAAGCCTAGAAACTGGTGTCCCGTCATTATCACAAATGATTATATCTCGTGCGACTGGTTCCCTGAAGCACGATACGAAAAGCCTTAAAGGTAGAACTGTACTCAATAAAATCAAACATCTGCATCGATCGGAACCACAGTGCTAACAAAGCCGTCGTGAATTCACTCAGTGAATGATTGACAAGGATGCGCAGATCCAAGAAAGTTTGCCACAATGAAATTTAAAGTTGCAATGAAAAGAGTGTACGTCTTCACGATATTCACTCTTTTCATTGCAATTTTAAATTGTTGACCCATAAATTAATTTATTTATTTATATATTTATGATAAGGCCAAACACGAAAGGTATTTATCCACTATTAGTCCATTTAAAGGACATAAAAAGTATTTGTCCATTATTAGAACACTTAAAGAACAGCCTGGAAGAAAGGTTTTTGGCGATATGGATGTTAAAAATGATACCACGTCATTTCTTGTAGCGGGTTTCCAGATGATAAAGCGATAGTACAAGTGTAGAAAAGTTTCTGGCCATAGGATAGTTTCTAGGATAATTTCTTGCTTAATTTTTTCCCATCTTTCTCTCCTTACTTTGAGACTTACTGACTTGCCCTCAAACGAGTGAGCAACCGATGTCTGATTGATCACATAACAAATTCCATTTATCTCTCTTTCTGAGATTAGAAAATAAAGGCCCTACATTTTGGACAGATATCTCTCACACCCCTTTAGAGTTCAAACAGTCAGAAAAAGAGCAATAGCATTTTGAAGGACTGGGGCCTCATTAACAGATTTGATCATACAAGAAAGTTTCACGTCATTTGCTTAAATGAAAACTTGAATTCCAAGACCATTCAGGAAGTAATCGGGGTCACTGTTAAAGACAGAGAATAAGAGAAGACAAAGAAAACATCCTGAGGAACACTTTCAGTTTGTATTCGTTAAAGATTACTGTTTCCTACTGGAGACATAGCTCAATAAATATTTTTGAAGAGAACCAATGACATCATAGACTTTTATTTTAATTTTGAGAAAAGTGAATAAATCTGTGTCAAAAACTTTCTTTAGATGGGAATCGTTAGCATCTACGTGCCGTCCATTATAAATAAGATTTCAGACATACGCATTCTTCGATAGACACTAAGACTGGTAATAACAGATCCTTAGAGAAACCGTACTGATTCTCGGTTCAGAAAGGATAAACAATTAGAAAGATATGTGAAAACTATGGCATCAAACAGCCGGGCCAAGCAATTTAAACTGCAGATAAGTCCCTAGTTTTCAGATATCTTTTACGTTGTTTTTATGTAAAGGAATTTTGTTCACCAATTTGAGATGAACAGAATTTATGACAACCGCCAAGGACATGCTGAGGCTGGTGGAAACGAAACTATATAGATATTCCGAATGCAAAAAGGTATCACGGACCCAATATTTCGTTTATTTCCAAATGAACGATAAAAGCGTTGAATCACTCACAGAAAAAGCATGAATGAGATTTCAATTTCTGGTAAAGTCTTGTTTTAATAAGAAACGCAATTACGAAATCCTGCTCTTTCCTAAATCAACACACCATCCTGGGTTCAGACAATACACACTAATTAAACAAAAATAGTGTGTATTCTCTGAACTTTAAAACTTCCAGCTTACGGAAGCTACTAGAAAAGACTTCTACGAGTATATCCACATTTATTAGCTCCATTCTTCCCACAATCAATACGAAATAAATTCACTGTTCCATCACGCATCGGTCAGCCATGAAAACGTTCTAGCAGAGATCCCTTCCATCGAAGATCTTCCAGACGAAAACCATTTCCTATCCTTCCAGAATGGTTAAAACATGTCAAATCAAGACAAGAGTGCTTTAGGGAGCTTTCTGCTTGTTTTCTGGATGAAAAACCCGAAATTCTGGAGATCAGTGTCCCACAAAACTGAGCTAAGGCCGATAACTGTTTGCCCATTCAGATGGGAATCGAACTCAGAGCTTTCTTCACTCTGTGAGAAAACAGCCTTAGTCACTCTGCTATCACGGAAGTGGTGTCATATAGGCCCCTTCGTGGTGATGCTGAGGAACAACAAAATATCTCAACACATACCAGTAAAACGTTAAGATAAATAATTGTGACTGAAACAGAACAGGCATATGATAGTAAAACTTTAAAAATTTTAAATAAAGAATTTATTATCAATAAATTTCGAATACTACCGTTAATTTTATTAGGTATTCTTGGATATTTATCAAAAATGGTTTTGTTAAAAAAACAACTAAAGCTACACCAATTAATATTAATCTCTAAGGTTCCCTAGACTTCACAAAAGTAATTTATGGAAAAACAACTAAATTTATTTTTATTTTGAAACCTAAACAGTAAGCTGCATAACTGAACTTTCAATTTCTTAGCATGATTCATCTTAATGATGCGATTAAATTATTATTAAAAAAAATTAAAATATAATTTCGATATTTTCATCACATTTCTCAGGTTTCCTTTTGTTCATGCCAATTAATTGTTTATAGCTTTCTAATAAAAACCGTTCACCTGATTTAACCATAAAGTATTCAGTTTTATGTTTAAAAATAGGTCACACGAGACGAAAATCCAAATGTCTGGTATATCGCATTGATTTCAGGAAGTGCGGTTTCTATGTTTGATCATAAAAGCATGACACTTTATTTCTAATTTAGAACATTTCTCAAAGGTGAGTCAAAAGATTTAATAGGTCAGAATGGGGAATTACAGAGTTTCAAAGAAGTACAGTCGATATTATCACAATGACAGAGTGAATAAAATGTCCACGTGCTAATTACATTTCTCAGTTCCTCATCGATTCTGTATATAATACACGGAGACCAATTTGTGGTGCAAACAACGTCACTCGTAATTTTTTCAGCCGGAGTTACTTCACGCGCCAATAATTTCACCCTGGACGCAATACAGAACACAAAACCTCACAGGCATATATTTCGAAAATACATTAAACAGCACCACTGCCCGTTTAGACACTTGTCATAGTTAACCTAAATGTGTCCCTGGGGATTACTGAAATTAAATAAAAATGCATCGATTGAAATATTGACCTACATAATTAGAATCACACTGGGATACTTTAAGAAGCCTTTTCATCTTAAATTATAAGTATTAAATGAATACAAAATTCCTTCACTGCTGAAATAAGGAAAATTTCTAAGCGATGATAATTATCTATATAAATATATCATTTTAGCAAGCTGGAATTCAAAATTAATAAAACCGGGTGACTCAGCTTCATAACTTCAATTATTTCGTTAAGCATACCAATTTCCGAAAATGGCACTTCATTGATTTCATTTATATTTCCCAGACGTATTACATTACATTATTTTCTTTATTCAATTGGGTATTTTAAGTTTAGACTCTAAAAAGAAATTATATTTCCTTAGCAGCTAATCCCACAGTAAATCGCCCCCACCGCCACCCACTTGAAGATCTCAGGGTTCGATTCCCGTCTGCGAATGGGAGATTTCTTTAGGCTTCTTCAATAGGGACTGTAGTTAGCAGATTGCTGGCTGATCAAACAGGGTATTTCACTGTGAGTTATACATGGTTTTCCCTCCCGCACATTAAGCAAATCATCCTGTGAACACACACTTCTGTAGTCAAAATGCGCGTGAGCCGTATAGGGATTAGCCATTCAATATACTAACGAAGTGAAGAAGCTTCCGATAAGGTAATCATGCCAAAAATATATAATTCAGTAATTAATTTTACTTCTCACATTAGACAATATTTTATACAATAGTCTTCTAATGTATCCTGCAATCTCCTGGATGAAATACCGCTTTAGATTTCTTTGTTTGTTTTTTGCATTTTCTTCTTTGTAAAATAAATACTTTGTGCGAGTATCTTCTTACAATATCTACAAAGAGCATTACGTTCATTCCATAGCCAATATAAAAAGGGAATTATTGTCATACTCGATATGCAACAATTTCTATAAAAGATGTGAATAACGAAATTTTATTTTTTAATTTATTAAGCATGTTTTTAATTTTAATAGTTAGGGAAACTAAATTGTTTTTCATATTCCTTTTTTTTTTGTTCAAAGCTAGAAATGATAAGATTAAACTGCGCCAAAAGTTTAATATATTGTAATCCTTTTATTAAAACAAAACAAAAGCTGAAAACAATAAAATAAAGAAGACTGAATTTTCAAGGATTATTATAAATCATAATAATTTATTACGATTTATAATAATCCTTTATTATAATTTATGACTATAATAAATTATTTATGATTATAATAAATTATTATAATTATAATAAATTAGTATAACTAATTAAATAATTTAATAACTAAAATAAATAATATCTAAATAAATAATTAAATAATAATAATTTAATTGTAATAAATAATTATAACAATAATTATTATAATTATTACAAATCATAATTTATTATGATTTATATTTCATGATTTATGATTAATTATTAAGATTTATAATTTAGTTATAGTTTATTAAATTTTAGTTTATTATGATTTATAAGAAATCATTATAAATATGATTTATAATAAATGTACAATATTTATAATAAATTATGATTTATTATAAATCATCATTTTATGATTTATAATGATTATGATTTATAATAATTTATAAATCGCAATAAATAACGATTTATAATTTATTATGTACGTAATTTCGCTTCATACGAAATTAATTTCTTTCACATTAGGCAATCTTACACTGAAGGGTTAATTATTGGGGTAATTAAATTCTTTTCCTTTCACTACAACCACCAAATTATTTTTAAAATTATTGGATTAACTAGAGTTACTAATTAACTAAAAAACTCTTCTCAGTAGAGATTAATGAACTCTAAATTCAAGCGAAACATTAAGCAAGTAATTTGGACGATTATGTCAATTTTCTCAAAGATCAATACAATTCAACTGATGCATCATTAAGGCATTAACTTAAGCGAGAGAACTTGATCAGCACCGAAATTGAATTCACCATTGTGTTTCTACATTCGTTATGAAGGTTTTCCGTGTCAAGAGACACCAAATCTAGCCAATGACAACGCCTTTAATTGGTCAAAACTCGGTTTTAACACAAATATCGTAAATTTGTGTGGAATTTGTGCTGTTCCGCCTCACTAGTCCTTTACTGGCTACGCTGGCACGTGAAACTCAGTCACCTTATTTAGTGGCTTAAGATTTTATTGCGCATAGTTCAGTTATTAGACAGGTGCGTCTGTTCCGCTTCTCCCATAGAATCTGACACCTTTCGGACACGCTGGTGGTGCTTGACACTGAGCATGTCTGATGATACAATCACGTTTCAAAATGATGACTGGCTGCAAGTACTTAAAGGAGACCAGCGAATGCAACTGTCAACAGTTTCCACTGAACTGCAGAGTGAAGTGTTGGAGTACCCCTGCTGTATCTCGAGAAGATTTCCACTGTCTTGCAAACATGAGAACGCTTTCGGTAAGTTATTGGTAAAGAAACTTTCTATGGTAAAGAAGGTTCAGGCAGTTTTCAGAATAGCGATTGGATAGATACAGAAAGCATGGAACAAAGTTCCACTCTTGGACACCATGCCATTGTGCGAAGAAGATATTTTTTGCAATCCACTGGGTATATCAATAGGGAATAAATCAACATGCGATTATTAGTCGATTCCAATGTGGTTAATGGTGAAGATTATTCATTTATCTTATCAATTTATAAAGATTTTAAATATAGCCTTCAGAAGGATGGTTTTTGTTAACAAATCCCGAGTTTGATTTTAAAATTATATTATTTAATAAGTAATCTTAACATAAATATACAATTCAGTTCTTAAAACAAATCTGTTTAAAATGATAAATATTAAATATAATAAAATTTTATCAATGGGTATGCGTTTACAATGATTAGAAAGAACTGGTTATTAGTGATTAATTATTGCAATCGTATTTCTCGAAGTAGAAAGACGATTTTAAAATAGTCATTCTACCTTCATTAAGCCATTTATTACACGAAAAATTTTAAAACCGCACCATCAAGGAGTAATTCAAACCTGTCTCTGTTTGGAAAAAGAACAAATATTAATTATAGAAAAATTAATAAGATTTTCGTCACCCACCAAATTAAATACCAGAAATATTTATTTAAACGCTCTGCAAAAACGCGTACTGGTTCTTGCAAACCCGTTACTGACACACATTTCTCTTCTTTCAGGTCCTGCTCCTTGTTGCAGTTATCATTGATTTAATGATTGCTACTCAAGGTTTCGGAGGAGGTGGAGGAGGCGGTGGTAAAGGCTACTCGAGCGGTGGTTCCAAGAATTACAACAGCAAGGATGGCTACGGCGGTAGCAAGTTTGGAAAGTCAAACCAGGGATCCTACGGAGGTGGAAAGAAGTACGGAAGCAATGACTTCAGCAACTATGGCAGTCAAGGAGGTAAAAACGGATTTGACAAAGGAGGTTACGGCTTCGACAAGTATGGAAGCGACAACACCGGATCCTCAGCAGGCGGAGGATTCAAGGAAGGACAGTACGGCGAAAGTGAGTATGGAGGAAGCGGTGACGCTGGAGCTAAGTACGGTGGAAGTTACTCCAGCGACAAAGGTCATAAGAAAAGCGGATTCTCAAATGTATACCACAAAGAAGAGAACGGAGACCAGAAATCCTACCACGATAAAGCTAGGGACACCGACTATAAGAAGAAGTACGGAGACCAGAACGACTATTACAAGAACGATGGCGGAAAATATTTCAAGTCACAGGACGGGAAGGATTATTACTCGAAACAGAACTTTGGCGATGATTACTCCAAGTATGGCAAAGGAGGATTCGACGGCTACCAGGGAGCTAACTACAACCAGGGCGGCGGAAGCTACGACAGCAACAATGGATACAGTCAGGGTGGCGGAGGTTACCAAAACAGTCAATATGGTGGTGGAAATAGCAATTCTGGAAGTAGCGGTTACAGCAGTGGAGGATATGGAGGTGGTATGGGCGGAATGGGAGGAGGAGGAGGGGGAATGGGCGGAGGAATGGGTGGTGGAGGATATGGCGGAGGAGGAATGGGTGGTGGAGGATACGGCGGAGGAGGAATGGGTGGTGGAGGATACGGCGGAGGAAAATACGGTGGTGGAAAATACTGAATTTTCTCTTCTTTATGATACTTACAGAAATACCAGTTGCGTCTTTCAAGGGAGTGGACTGCTGCCACCTAGACAGTCAGTGCAACTCGAAGATCCGATGAAGCCATTTGCTGCTCAAAAAAATGTTAGTTTATTTGTTCCTCCTGTCCCACGTCTCAACTCTTAACGTTTTGTAGATTTTAAACAAAGTACGGTGCCTTTGGTGAGCGGTTGACTGCAGACCTCTTTGCAGAGCATACCCACTTCAAATGAGATCAGTGTATGCTCCTTAACACTCCATGAGTGGACTCTCTTTGCTTAGTATCGAAGGCAAGTGACAGCTGGACCTCTGTCGCCTGTGACTTCTACATGCTGGCCAATGTTGTTTAAATACAATTCATTGTATCGCTCATATTCAATGATAGTATGTGTTTGTGTAATTATCGATTCATCACAAGTATTTATGTATATTACAAAATACAGCAATAAATAAGTTTATGGAATTCTTGTTTGTGATAAGAACATAGCAACGCAGTCATTTTGCTTCACTCATGCGTGAAGGTGCAAAAATACACGAATATGAATTTACCTTGATTCGCTACTAAATTCGGTGATGTTCCTTTTTATTCTCTCTCTCTCTCTCTTTACAAAGAAATTAGTCTCCAGATTACAGTGCCGCCAACTGTGTATCAGCGAGCAGAGTTCATGAGCTGGGGATGACGTTATTCTCACTAGCATCAGTCCAACACATAATTCTAGAAATTCGCAAGATGCAATTAATTCGCGTCTAGAATTAATAACAAACTTTAAGACTTTGCTAATTACTTTCCAAGGTTTTGAAAAATAACCCACAGAAATCTTCACTATATGTTTACACACTGGAAGCACCGTCTAATAAACTGAATTTCTTGCAGGATCCCCCTCTTCAGTACTGAGACAGCTGCTATTTTTAATTAAACTGGTGTATCGGCTGCCTTAATATTATTATACAGTTGTGAACATTATTGTAATTTCTAGTCAGGTTGAAGCAATGTAGGAAGGTGGAATAATATTCACATCTCTAATTCTGAAAACTTCTTTCTTTCATTACTCAAAACAGACAAACAATCCTGGTTTGTTTGTTTCTTTCTTTCTCTTTTTTTGCAGCAAAGTACCGAAAGCTGTGAAGCTTCAGTGTATTGTGAAAAAGAAAATTAAAAAATTGCACATACTTTGTGGCGTATTTGGCAGTTTTCTGGATGAAAAACCAAATTTCCAGAGCAACCTTCACCGAGAACAACTGTGTAGAAAAGCCCATAAAACTTGATCTTCACCAGATGGAAAATATTTCCTAACTTTATATGTGGAGAAGGAATCAAAGCAAGCCCTTTTCGACACACACGATTGGTTCCTGTAAGCTGTAACAGATATTCTCTTAGGCATACCAAGCTGGGCTTGCTACCTGGGAGTCTAAAATGCAATGTAGATTTAGGACAAACCACTTTTATCCTTGATATGGCACTCAGCTAACGTAAGAGAAGAACCTGCGAGTGACCACTACTTCATCTGATTCTGCCCTACGGTCCTGCCATTTAACCATTATCAAATCCCACAATCGCTCCTTTTCCTGCCTTGGATTATTCAAATATCCAGTTCAATGCTCATCAACTCACAGGGAATCGACGACGCGTACTGGCAATCTATCAGATCCAACTTAAATTGCCTCAGTTGATACTATACGAGATGTCATGACAAATTTTAAGAGCTGTGCGTCAACCGAAAGCAGCTTGATACCATTTCTTTTCTGGAGTGCACGTTCGATCCAAGTGAAGACACTATAATATACAACTGCAATGAAGATACCGTAATACAACAAGTTCAATGCCTTTGCCCTTATCTTATTTATCATTCCTTCCTTCCTTTTATCCTTACTATCACGTCATTAAACCTCTTGATCTAGTATCTGAGATGCACATGGTGTGAAAAACGAATTTCAGGCTCCTAACTGCACCCAAGTATTTCACCGTTGTAGATGACTGCAAACTGAACTGACTCCTCCAATCAAGATGTGCGGACGTTGATTCACTGACAACTTTCCCTTTCAAGAGTAAGG
The DNA here is from genome assembly GCF_048544385.1 of Mastigoproctus giganteus. Taxonomy (NCBI): domain Eukaryota; kingdom Metazoa; phylum Arthropoda; class Arachnida; order Uropygi; family Thelyphonidae; genus Mastigoproctus; species Mastigoproctus giganteus. The sequence goes on from NC_143582.1 coordinate 62,417,897, forward strand.
GCTCTCGTGGGTAGCACTGCTGGTAGGGTCACAGTCCTCCCCACATCGGTTGGGAAAGACCTGTGTTCGAGTCCCTTCGTGTGCCGTGGAATCTTCCACGACGCATTGTACCACTCGTGGTGCTGCAATGCGAACACTAACAGCTCGCTAGATTTTCATGACAAGTGGGTAAAATCTTATTCTGACGTCAGATATCTATTTATTATGTTGAATTATGTGATAAATAAAATCGGAATTTATAATTATAAAAAAAGTAGTATCTTAAAAATAATAAAAAAAAAAACGATTTTAACTTAAGACAGTAGGGAAGTTACAGACGCTGTAGATAAACATGATAATAAAAAAATGTAAATTTGCTTGAACTGAATCAGATGATCGATATAAGCAAAGAACCTCACGAAACTCTTGGAAGATAATGTCAGAACGCTTTATACCTGAGCTACAGTGAAGATTAACACTTGAAAGCTATAATGCACTTGGTTGTAACACATATCACATTGCCAAAGATATCCACCAGACACTCCTGGATACGTGGCTGATTTAGTCGGTTTCAGGAGAGAGTGGCATGGTCCCCTCTTTGGAAAACTCCATGTTTTTCGTCCAGTAAACAGAAATCGACCAAAGAACGCATGCAATTTTTACAGCTAGTATATACAGAGCAATATGGCCTTAGTCGCTGAAGCTCCTAAAACCCTATTAAAATAGGGTTTTAGGGTTTTAGGGTTCCAGTCTGGGATTTGGAAAAATTAACAGTAGCCATTCATGTGTCAGGAAGACGTATAAAAGCAACGTCCTTCAAGCTAGAAGAAGTCAGATAAACAAAATACAGCACACACTGTTTCAAGCCATTGGGCCGAGGTGTTGCGCTTGGTGATTTCCAAGGGAATCATCATAGAATACATTTTAGCAATTATTCTGGTCATGTCATTGCACAAAACTACACACGGCTGACGTAATCTCCAAATGAAAACCGCATGGTGTTATTATAACGAGATCTGGTAGACCACTGAAAACGGCTGAAATAGACTTGAGACCACTCAGAGGTGGCATCCAGTCTATTTTCAATCTCATGTTTGACAGCATTACATTAATATATATTCTAGATCAGAACGGTCTATGAGAACGGAAGTTGGATTAGGAGTATGGAACTGTCCCTTCTGTGGTGAATCGACTTGTGATCATTCATTTTTTTTATATATTTATTTTATGTGTTAATGAGTTGGTTTTAATTACAGTTCGTCTGTTGTCATTATCAACAATTTGGGTTAGTGTTCGATTAAGCTGCTTGCTTTCAGATTAAAAATTTCAAAGAAATGTAAAGTACACCATGAAGCGACGTGGTACACTCAAAATTCCTCGGATTCTACTGATAACATTTTATAAAAATAACGTGTAAGATTTTTAAACGCTAATATGTGATGTTGTACAAGTTTTAAGCAGAAATTCCAACTGGTAATAACAAAAGTGTTCAGCGCTCGTTTTACTTGTTCGAAAATATTTTTTTTTGCTAATGGATTAACTTGTTTAGGGATTCATCCGATAAATCCTTAAGGAAACTCATCCAAGAGCGAAATAATCGTGCTGCTCAATTGGCACAGAAAGCAAAGGAGTTCTTTGTACTACGACTGTTATCCAATAAGTATGGTTGATACATTCAAATCATCACAAACTGTACCAGAACCTTTATATTCACTTTGTCAATTGGTTTAAGTTGTCGCAGAATGAATAAATCATAACATCCGCGTACAACTGAATTTTAATGACTTCGGGAAGTTAATATATGTGAGATCATCAACTTATACAGTATTTTAAATATACAAAGTGGTCCGAGGAAGAGCCCTGCAGTTCTCCACTGTAAACCCAACAACTTCAGAGAGTGTACCAGACAAGTTGAGTTGATATTTTCTACCTGTACTATAATCCATTATCCAATTTTGTTGGTAATTCCATGAACAATTACTTTTGTTTTAAGAAAGCGTAATCGATCTAGTCAAAATACTTGGAGAGATCGATGTGACATCAACCGCGTTCCCCTCATCTAGCTCAATAGAAACATATTAGCAGAGGGAGACGAGGATGATCACCATTCATCCTCTAGGGAAAAGCCATGTAAATCTTTTGGTAATATCGGATATATGAAGGAGGATCTTTTTTTTTTTTTAAATAATGATGTCGAATATCTCGAAAATAGTCTTTTCTAACATTATAGAGCGATAATTTGAAATTTCAGATGTTAGCAGCAGTGATGGAACAATTTTTTTTGAACTATAATTAATGCATTTTGAATATCGTTTTCCTCGATACAGACAGTTGATAAAATACCAAAATATTTGGTCGCAGTTCATTGGAAACAAATTATAAAGGATGAGAATTCAAATTTACAAAATAATCTGCAAATACGAGATTAGCTATTTGTTGAGGGTTAGCATCAATTTGATGCTTTGTTGTTAAATAAGGTATAGCAATGGATTGTTTACGTTTCACTATATTAGCATTTTCTCCAAAATAATTTCGAATCATTCTTTTCCTCAAGGTTGTTAATTGTCTGGGTGTTAAAGTTATTACCATGGTCACCTCGTATAGATTCTTTAATCGGTTATGTAATTGTTTATAAAGTCTACAAAATATTTGACATTAGAAATCATGTAAATGTAAAGTTGATTGATTTTAAGGAAATTAAAATCTCCAACAAGACACGCTGCTTTCGTGTCCCTGCAGCAGAGATCGCCCTTCACTTCACTGTCCCTTTGAAGAATATTAACCCGTTCCCGGGGGGAATACGCTGTTTATTGAGGAAAATAGGTGTCAACCGATTTACAGTGCCTGAGGAAATTTCCTGAGATTTCATCTATGCTAAGAAAACTAAACGTCGAGCAGTTTTAATGTGCCTACCTTTCCTTCCTACCTTTTTGCGATCTTAACCACCGGATGAGTTCTTAAACATGAAAACTCCAGTAACTCCTGTCATATGTGATCTCTGCAATAATTCCGAAGATGTAATAAATCAAAGCACAGAATATGCCAGTTATGCTCAGGGTACTCAAACCTCTCGCGCTTATCGCTCAACAATAGTAACAGTAATAGTAACGCTGCGTAAAAAGTAAACAGACAGGATCTACGAGAATCTCCAATCAGAAAACTGATCCCTTCCCCCCCCCCCCAGCACACAGAAAGAAATGCGCCGACGGAAGAATGCAATTATGAACAAACAAATGACTGTCTAAATGATGGTAAGGGGCAACACACGAGCTCAAGAACTCTACCCGATTCTGATATTTTAAACGTCCTTGGTTGTGATACTTGTCCCGAGGACCTGTCTACATGCAAATCGCCCTGTCAGCACTCCTAAAGCTATGGCCAATCAGGCGAACACCGCCTTTCTCAGTGACATGAAGTGTATGGCCAAAAGCGTAACAGACGAAGTATTTGGGGAATTTCTTAAATCTGTTGCCATCCAGGTCGAGGAATAGATGCCTAATCTAGAAGAAAAATTTCTCAGAATTTTTGGGTACTTATCCACCCTTCTAAAACATTATCAACCTGAAGAGCAGTATGATGCTACGCGGCACTGTTTGGTAAGCCAACTCCATACTCCATAGAAGTGGAGAAGATGCCCAGGTTTGTGCCCCTTCTCGACTATTAATTAATGCTGAACCAGAGTGGGACATAGACCAAAAAGTGCCGTATTAAATATCCCTTCCATCATTGCCTATCAGCGAAACAAGAGGATTTATGGAGCGACCACCTATGATAGATAATTATGAGCCAGAGCTCCTGGCAGAATGTATGAACCAAGGATCTAAAGCCCCAATCCGAGCCTGCTTATCTCCCTTACCGCAGAACCTATCTACCTCCTATTCTCCGGCCATGTGTGAGGCTGATATGGCATACCCTGAAAATTATTCCATCCCCACATATGGGAAAATTACATCAAACGAAAACGGCAAAACAAGGAAAACCTCATTCCAGCATGGGAGCGAGCAGAATCAGGGGCTGTCGAAGGCTACCAACCTACGAGTATCTTCCAAATCAAATGCACACAACAGCCAGTTCCGAAATAATAACTCTTATCCCTCTGAAAAATCTCCGAACTACGCTTTTAATGCAGATACAGCGCATACAAACCTCCCAACAGATGGCCAATTGGTAAAGAGGTTCAATATTACAGCTGTTAGAGTTACAGTTGTTAGAACCCGAGAGAAAGTCTTTGTTACTAGGCTTGCCCCGAACACGCAGGCAAATGATATAGAGGCCATGTTTGTTCAAAGATTCCGGGTCCACACAGAAATAAGACAGCTGAAAACAAGGCATCCTTCTTATGCGTCCTTTGTGCTCACATGCTCCCCTGATGACCTAAATCTGTTCCTTGAATACAACTGGCCACTGGGTGCACTAATTAACAGATATCGAGAAAAGAATACAGCATATGTGCGGGAATCAAGTAGTACGCATCAACCTATATAGCCATTAAAGAAATAAAATGCCCTTCTGGAGAGTGCCAGGCCATTTGTTTTATTTAAAAAGGTTAGAAGTGTTGTTAACAAAATGCAGACATTATAGAGCTGCCTACTCCTTGAAGAATACGACTTTATTTGTACAGTGGAGACTTGGTTAAATCATAATAGGCAATTGGATCTGCTGGTACAATTTTCTAGTTACAGGGTTATTGGGAACAGCAGAAAAGATAAGAGGGGTGGAGAAGTTGCAATCCTTTATCATGAAACTATTCATCCTACAAGAATTAAACCAAGTCAATCTGAAAACTTTGAAGCCATATCCGCCTCTTGCTTGCTGTTGTTATTTGGATTTTAGGAGCATTAGCAACTAAGGCCATATCGCTCCGGAAATATGCGATGGTCATACCCTGACCTTTCTGCATCCTCCGTATTTGGTGATGACCGGCTCGAACCCCGTCAGCCTCTTGCAGGAGGAAGGTTGAAAAAATTCAAGTCTGCCTTATCTATCTTCCACCAGAGCAAAGTGCAGACACCCGGCCAGAGATTCTTATGTGGATTAGAGAATTTTGGCACTGTTATTGCCATGATTGTAACAGGAGACGTTAATATTCCTAGCCCGAGACACGATCATGCTAAAGAACACCTTTATGAAACCCTCCAAACCTTAGGACTGACCCTACTTGATACGCTTCCAACTAGGGGAGAGGAGCATTTGGATTTTTGTATCATAACCTGATAAACATAAAATGTCACCCCTCAAACTAAATTCCAATCGGATCTCAACCCAATTTGTTGTGAAATTTTTCCCATCCAATAGTGCAAGTGAGCAACGCATCGATGAGCAAACTCGTCATACCAAGAAGATATACTCTCTTAAGTTCATTAGACCTGAGATTATTTAAAAACATTTCAAGACGTACAACTGGAATGCTCGATACAATAAACCGGTGGAAGAAGCTACCAACTTGATTGAGAAAGAATTCTTATCTATTTCGAGGCACTCAGGTCAGCGATAAATAAGAGTTCTTTCTCAATCAAGTTGGTAAAAACAACATTCGGACGCAGAGCTAAGGAGTGCTTTGAAAGGATGCCAGTTGAAGGTAAAGCAAAACATGTCCAAGAATCTCCGTTGGAGGATACGGCACAACATATTTTAGCGAGACGCGTCTGTGGGAATGCTTTATCCAACGTCACTATTTCTAGAGAAGACCTCATCAATGCTATCAACTCCTTGCCTAACAAATCTACGATCGGCCCCGACGGGTTCCCTATATTTCCATTAAAAGTACGCAGTGCCTATATTGTTGATGTGCTGCTGCACGTGTTCTGAAACATCCTGAAAGATGGAGTTTTCCCCCCGGAGATGGAATCACTACTTTGTGAGCCGGTGCCAAAAAAGAAAATAACCCTAAAGACCCTTCAGACTTTCGGCCCATATCGTACAGCGCTTTGAACACAGGCCTCTCTACCTCCATACCGTTGTACAGAGACGATCCACTATTACTAATTTGTTGGAGACCCTCTTCAGAGTGCAACAAGCTTTAAATGAAAAGGCCCAAATTGATATCGTATTTCTTGACACTAAGGCAGCTTTTGATAATGTATCATTACCTCCACTCGAAAATATATTGAAAGTTTGTTTATTTTCGAGTACAGGTCTTGAAGGTCATCAAATGGTCTTGATGGTTAGACTTCAAAATGATTTAACCATCAAGACCATTTTGAAGCCAAAGCACCTAATTGTACAACATCAAGAATTCTGTGCAGGATACACCTTCACTTTGGGCATCCCTCAGAGAGAGGTGTTTTATCAGCGTTGCTGTTCTCTGCCACCCTGGAACCTTTTCTAGCGCAAAATTAATTTTATTTCTCATGCCGACGATATAAAATATTTTGTTGTCTCTAACGAAAGAGCTCTTGTGTCCGACATCAATATCCATGCCAACGCTAAGCTTTAGGAACTACAGTCATACATGTCTAAAATAGGTTTATGGCTAAACTCTGACAAGTCAGTACAATTGACAAAACATAATAAGAAGATAAAGTATCAAATCGAGTTATCTATTAATGGAGTACAGGTTAAGATAGTCAGCTCATACACCGACCTAGGAGTGACGTGGGAGGATGGCCTCACCTTCCAAAAGCATTTTCAGAATACCACATCAAAATCTCTTGCTGCCATATGGGCTGTAAGACAGGAGATAACTGGGATTCGAAACCCGCAACTAGTAACCCAGTACATCCAAAAACGTGGAAACGGGAGTTCCAGTGTAGTTGTACAAGTGTCTTTGACGAGCAAAGAGAAGGAAGGCCATCAACATACACAGAGACGTATGTTGATGGCCTTCAACGATTGAAGCGAGACGATTGCAAAGGTTGAGCAGTTGGTGCTGAGTGACAGACGTGTGACAATTCATTTCATTGCAGATGCAGTGGGAATTAGTTGTGGTTCTGCCCACAGCAATTTACATGACCTGTCTAAGGTCTTCGCACGATGGGTTCCAAGATTGATAACGCCTTTGCAGAAGCAATGTCGAATGCAATATTCTCACCAACTGTTGGATTTGTGTACTGTTTCGAACTACTGCAACACCCACCCTATTTTACTGACCTAACATCGTTAGACTTGTTATTTCGAGAAATGAAGAAACTATTGCCTGGACGCCGCTTTGATTAGTCTCAGAAAGTCATCAATGAAGTGGGATCGGTCTCAGGCAAAAAATGCAGACTTCTATGATCAAGGCATTAAAAAACTGATCCATAGATTGGAGAAATGTGTTAGCATACATGGAGAGTACACGGAAAAGGATCAAAGTTTGTGTGAAGTTTCACCTTTCTAGGGCTGTTATTTCTAGGTAAGGGTACGAATCTTTTGAGACCCCCTCGTATATATATATATATATATATATATGTAATTTTTTAATTTTTCTATGTATGTGTTTGTAAGATGTAGGTCTTACAAATTAAAACAGAAATATTTGTTTTGCTAAAATTGAATATTTAGTTTTAATGTAAATAAAGTTAAAGTTGGAAGAAACACTGGATTTAGGAATGGACAGTTTTAGGCATGGGGATTTAAAATAGTGGCTAAAAAGGTAAACAAGTAATTTAAATAATACAAGAGAAGAAACAGAGACAGCGCAATGACTAAGAAAGAGGGTGCCGCTTGAGAACAGGCGTGAAAGGGTTGCTAAGGCCAAGAACAATAGCACTGTGAAACAGGATTACGAAGCATCTCTTGATATAAGCCACCATTGGGAAGCTTATGTCAAAAGAAACGGCGTCAGGGTGACTGATAAATTTGGGTAAGCTCGATATATTTAGCAGAGGTGTGAACACGAAAATGAGTGTTTTCACACTGCCGCGTGAAAAAATAATAAAAAATTCTAGAGAAGGGTTGGCTTGTGCACTAGGGAGACAGCTGAGATGTTGTTTTAGCAGGAAGGAAAGAAAAATTAAGCAGAGTATGGGGATTGGTTGGAGTCCTGGGGGAGGCGTTCCAAACTTGAGGGAAAGAGTAACGTTCGAGGGAGAATTAGAGAGAGTGTCCACTCTGTATCGGACTTCTCTATGGGCGAAATGGGTCGTGAGTTGCAGGTTGAAGTAGAAGTAGATTTTTTGGTGGTCAGAGTTCACATCTCGTGGTAGCAGGATGAAGAATAAAAAGAAAAAAAAACGTGCAAGAAATAAAGCTTGGTCTGGCACTGGAAGGCAGTGTGCCCAAGAAATGAAAGGAAGCCTGAAAGAAAGGAAATTGGAAGTAGTGGTCATTCCGGTATGTAAGTCTGTTCCCGTTTTTTTTCTTGAATCCTGAACTCAAGGACTCATAACCTAGCTCTATAAGCAATTGAGTAATAGTCCTTTTAAAAAGGGAATATTCCTGTTGTATTTGGCCAGTTAGTTATTAAGGTTGATATAATTCGTTATGGGAATGTTAATGATTATGAAATAACGTAAGGGTGGTACAGGGACAATCGTTTTGAATATTTTCGTTAGATTCTTTTAATTGCGTTAATTTGAATTTTAATTGTTTTGAATTGATTTTGAATTGTGTTAAATTGATTATTTAATTATTTATATTTTACTTTAATGTACCGGTAAGTTGTCGATTTTTTCGTTTTTTCCGTTTTAATTTCTGGAGGGTATCATACGGAAGTGTTCCACGTACTATATTGAGGTTTACTCCTCTTATTAATTTACTAATTTATAGGGATAGTACTGTAAGGTTATGTTAATTTATACCATTAAATTAGGCCAGGTGCCAACACAATATAACATACCAGATGAGGTGTAAATAGAGATGAAATTTTGTCTTTAATGTTCTGCAAACACCCACTTTACACACCCTAGATTCTAGACTTTTCTGTGAATTGCAGTCAGATTTGTGTAATGTGGATTGGGTTTGAGACTTCACTAGTGTGGAAGTGAATTGCAGTTAATAACATTATTTTATTTATTCCCCCCATATATTGATTTCTGTATCTATGTAATCTTTTCTCTTTATTTATTTTGCGATATTTTATTCTATGTTACTCTTTAATAAGGGTTGCTGGATGTATGTATCTATGCGCCACCCTCCTAGATAATTTCTGTACAGGGATGTTTATTAAATTAACTGATAATAGTATCAATTAACTTAAAAGTCGATGTTATGATCCAATTCCTCTCGTAATTTATTGTTAACGTATGAGAATGGTAAAATCAGGTTTTTCTGAATTTAAATTCCAATATAGTCCCTCAGTATTATTTAAATGAATGGTTAATAACGCGAAGACCAAACAGCGTTTTGCCAAATAACAAGCAAACTCTTCAGTTAGTGAAGTAAATGATCGCTTGGATTACTGTTTATTTTCTTTATTCTATTTTTTAAAATCGTTTATTAAAGTACCTGTGAGCCAATTATCGTCATTAGTTATTATATTCAAAAGATCTTTGAAAAATTTTACGCGAACGAACTGAAGTTTGAGAATTTGGTTTCAAATTTTCTTCCACGAATATTAATTTCAAATATTTTGGCATAAACACTATATCGGTTTTTCAATTATAGTGGACGACCTGCAATATAAATAAATAAATAAATAAATTTTCTGTTTATACTCCGGCACGACAACCAAGTCAGTAGAGTTTACAATAAATCGTCAATACAAATATTTATCGTATTTAGTAGTCACGGGCTTGAACCCCGGTCTACTCAAGGAACGCGTGCGATGCACTCTCGCTCCTGACCACTGGGCTACGTCAGGCTTATACTCCCTACAAAGGATATCTGACAATATATTCCACTGTGAGACTCTTGCTTTGATATAGCTCTTATAGGTTTGGCCACCATTGGCGAGTTTAATGATTCCATTCTTGAGTAGGATAATTGCAAGCCTTCAAGAGTTCGCTTTAGATATTACTCCAAGTTTCCATCTGTTTGACGAAGTCTGGGTTCGATTCCCGCCGATGACTGGAGGAATTTTGTCGCGCTATCCGACACATCACACTGTATTTGTCACGGTCCATCAGGTGTACTCAAAGTTAGAATTGTGAGTTGTTTTGTCGAAGTTTCGAAAAACAAGTCTGAAAAATCTAATTACAGAGAGGACAATTATTTTTAAAAGCGATTCTGCCGTGTAAATTTTCTTTGGTTGTTAGCAATTTACTGTTTATTTCATAAAGAATATTTTACACAGCCTGCGTGACATCTCCAATGAAATGGCAATTTTCAGCAAGTTAGGAATAAACGGAATGTTCCAGAAAATTATTTTCCTGTCTTATTCAATGAAGCTGCAAAATTCCTTCAATTAACTGACGTCTCCTATTTAGATGACAATTTAAATGCCATTAAAATTGACCCGAGCCGATTTCATCGGAATCTGCATAGAAAAGAAGAATTACACAGTTATTTGGTCGATTATGTCAAGTGTATTCAGTTTTCTCAAAGATCAATGTTATTTAACCGTTTTAGCATAATTACGTGAGAGAATCTGGTCTGTAACGAAACTGAACTTCAATTATCCAGATTTCTGTACTGGTTCTGTGGCAAGAGACACCAAAATCTAGCCAACGACAAGGCCTTTAATTGGCCAAAACTCGGCTTTTCTCACAAATTATAATTTACAAATATGGCATATCTCGAGGAATTTGTGCTGTTCCACCTCACTGGTCTTACTACGTTGGTACGTGTTCCTCAGTCATCTTGTTTAGTGGCTTAAGATTTTATTACACATAGTTAAGTTATTAGACAGGTGCGTCTGTTCCGCTTCTCCCAATAGACACCTTTCGAACACGCTGGTGGTGCTTGACACTGAGAATGTCTGATGATACAATCACGTTTCTAAACGATGACTCGCTGAAAGTACTTAAAGGAGACCGACAGAAGCAACTAACAACAGTCAGCAGAACTGCAGAGTGAAGTGTTGGAGTATCCCAGCTATACCTCGAGAACGTTCTTCACCATCTGCTTCCAAACATGAAATCACTTACGGTAAGTTATTGGTAAATTGGTTTACAAAGAGAATGAAAGTGTATTGGACTTAAAGCATAGTCCCTGGATATCCGAGAACATGCAACTGTAGGTTCAGTCTTTAGAAAATTCTTTCAACCCACTGTACACTTTGAGAAGTTGCAGAAGTCATGGTGTTCCCATTAGTGAATTGCAAATGGCTAATGGTTAAGATGATTATTTTATCGTAATTGAATGATAACTCATTCGCATTCATCAGTTGTGCCAACAGCACCTGGTGAAAGGGCGAGCTTTAAATAAAACTTCTTGCACAGTTCAATTCGGAATTTCTGTGGAATATTGATACAGCAATCATATTGATTTCACAGACATGAACGTGTGAATATGAAAACTCTGGGGCACGGGCCCTAAAAATTCTTTTATCGAAAGAAAACATGGTGCATTTTTCTGGAAATTTTCAACGGGTTCTGGGACATGCGCTGTGGCTGATGCATATTGTTACTACATCCTTCAAAACACAGTGATCTTCGCACTTCCAGAAAGTTCCTGGTTGGAGGAAAAGATCATCTTCATGCAAGATTGAGCTGCTCTACTTATCGCAACTTCGGTTAAGTTGTTGGTATCAGTCCAGATGCATGAATTCGACAAGAAGCTATTAGTAGGTTTCACATTATTCTTCATAATAATGGTCTTGGAAACGTCTAACTTTTTTTTTTATTAATTCTGCCTGATGCCAACTAAATGCCACCGCGTGGCAAAACGTTTTAATTTCGAAAATCGCATGGTCCATGATGTGCATGAATACTAAAAACATCCCAATTAGCATAGCTTCTATCATGTGTGTGTAGAAAGGAAAAAAAAATATATTTTCACCACCACATCCATAATGAACTATTCAATTTTATGTTTCCTTAAACAAAGCTCTAGATTAAAATAAATTCTTTATTATAACAATAATTTAAAAGTTTAAATGAATAACTGCTCCAAAAAAGAGCAATAACTTAAGAGATGAATAATGGGAATTACAACTTCGTTTCTCAAACCTATTTTTTTCTTTCAGGTGCTGCTCGTCGCTGCAGTTATGGTCGCTTTCATGACAGTCGCTAATGGCCACGGAGGAGGAGGAGGAGGTGGTGGAGGCGATGGATACAAAAGCGGGGGTTTCAAAAGTTACAACAGCAAGGACGGCTACGGTGGAAACAAGTTCGGAAAGGATGACTACGGGTCCTACGGAGGCGGGAAGAAGTATGGCAACAACGACTACAGTAATTACGGCAGCAAGGGAGGTGATAACAAATTCGACAAGGGGGGTTACGGCTTCGACAAGTACGGAAGCGACAACAGCGGATCTTCAGCAGGTGGAGGCTTCAACCAAGGCAAGTATGGAGACAGCCAGTATGGTGGTAACGGAGAGGCTGGAAATTCGTTCGGTGGAACTTCCTCCAGCGACAAAGGTCACGACAACAGTGGATTCTCAAATGTGTACCACAAGGCAGAATACGGAGACAAAAAGTCGTACCACGACAACGAAAGGGACACCGATTACAAGAAGAAGTACGGAGACCAGAATGACTACTACAAGAATAATGGCGGTAAATACTTCAAATCGCAAGATGGTAAAGATTACTATGACAAACAAAGCAATGGCGACGACTACTCCAAGTATGGTAAAGGAGGATTCGACAGCAACTACGGAAGCAACTACAAGAAGGGCGGAGGAAGCAACAACGCCAACAACGGTTACAGCCAAGATGGCGGTGATTACCAAAACAGCCAATATGGCGGCGGAAACAGCAATTATGGCAGCAGTGATTACAGCAGTGGAGGTTATGGAGGCGGTATGGGAGGAGGTGGCGGAGGAATGGGAGGAGGTGGAGGCGGAATGGGAGGAGGTGGAGGTGGAAAGGGAGGTGGGGGATATGGTGGACATTAAATTCTCGTTTCTCTATGTTTTCAATGGAACTGTCATTCGCGCGCTTCAACGGGCTCGGGTAATGCCGCCTCAAAAGTTGGAGTACCCTGAGGATATGGTGAAGCCATCTGTTCAAGGAAAGTTGATTTACTTGATTTTTCTCTTGTCCTGCGTCTACATCTTCTGCATTAACTAGCGTCTAAGACTGCTTTCGGTTCGCTGATGACTACCCACTTCAGTTCATCTCTCATGGGATGTGTGCATTATCGTTAGCACTCCATGAGTGAGTTTCCTTTGCTCAATTGTATGTGAAAACAAGCCACAGCTGGATATCTGTGCGATTTACATGCTGGCCAATGTTGATAATATGAACTTTACTGTATCGCTCAAATGCATTTTAAAAAAAGTTTGTGTATGCTTGTTGTTCATTCGCTGTATTTATGGAAATGTACAAAAAATTAGCCAATAAATACGTTCTTAGAATTTGTTGCTTTTCATATCATCTATGTACACAGCCTATTTATACGATAAAGTTCTATAAGCAGAAAGTTCTACACGGGAACATGCACACAATGAAACTTTCTTTTCCCAACCAGCCGATAACAACACTTGAAAAATATAAGTTAATGTAATAAAAAATGTTATCAAAAAGCACAAAGATAAAGACAATAAAAGAGCACTTTATAATTCTATGCTGATTCTTAACATAAAAGCTAAACATATAGTTATTTACGTAATATATTTTTTTATAATTTTACGAATCTGTTTTCATAGTGGACAACGCTGCATAACGTTATTTGGCCGTAATCTTGGAAAGAAACGATCCTCCTCAGGACGCGTTGAGTTCCCAAAGAGTCTGAACAAGTTTCAACCAAAATTCTAAGAAATAAAGTGGATGCATTATTTTTCGGAATTTAAAATAGATCCTTACAGTAATGCATAACTTTAGATTTCTTATGAACCTCCTCTAGAAAACCTACTAAATATAAACTGTGACCAAAATTTAAGTCGCAACTATGATTTTGCTGTATTTTTAAAGTAGCTTTTTGGTTGGTTGTTATAGGGTTTAAAAAGCATCAGCAACTTAGGTTATTTGGCGTTGTTATATACAATATATCTGTAAATGACGTCGCGCGTCATTGATGGAATTCAAACTCAGGTTTTTTCCAGCCGGTGTGGGGAGGACGGCGATTCTACCAACTGTACTACCCACGAGGCCTTTAAAAAGTAGCTGCATATATTTTTACATGAAGATATGATGATATAATTTGACACAATGAATTTAAATATGACATCGAAGCAAACTTTTAAGCTCAGGAACAAGAAACTCAAGTGGACCATAAAAGTGGGCATTATAAAGTATAACTGTCACAATACAAAGTGCTCCTGATCAGTTTACCTTTTTTCTGTACAAAGCAAAGCAGGCATCTGAAAGATTATGAGCGAGGTCCGACAAGTGGCATGCTGACCACAACCACCACCAGCTAAGATGGCCAGAGCCTTACTCTTCTTAATAATAGTAATTTCATGGTCATGGCAAGAGCAATGGGAGGTGTCTCGAAGGCAGTTCCACATTATTTAAAGTTACAAAATCGTGCTACGTGATCCTAACAGCTAGACGTTATAGAACGATAATAGCCAAGCACCAGCAGCTAGGAACAAATGTTTCAATAAAAACTGTAGAGGAAGGGGTTTGGAGACTATTCGGAAGCGGAAAATATGTAAATCCACTAAATATATGAACATTGGTGGACCTTTCATCATCATATCAAATACTTCAGACCAGTGCTATAATAGTGGTCTGCTTTTACAGATAGAATGATGGGAGAGTATTGAACGTTCTATACTTATAAACCATGTTAACAATCGGTTAAGATCGAAGCACGACTCATCTGTAAAGAGAAAATTGGCCCACTGGCCTCTTTACTGATGATCGAGATTTCTGAAAGTGATTCTCACGTATTTTCATTAACACTTCCGCACCTCCCCTCTCTAACGTCAAAGAATGGGACAGTGGTGACGATGATCTGGAATGGTATGATGATGAACATCTACATCGATCTTCAGAACTTCGACGAGGCACACTACACAAAAATACAGAAATACGATCCTGGTACAAAACGTTCTATAGCTCTCATGCGCCCTGAATTCATTTTTCTGATGATAATACTCTTTCACATAAGTTATTAAAGAAAGACAACAACAAAAAACATCCTCAGCACGCATACCAACAAGGGCTCATCTACAAACATCCTTAAAATTATAATACTATTCCCAACTGATCAAAGATTTTCTTATGAAAACCAGCACCATTCCCTCATATTTTAAGATGAATGCAGGCATGGCCACAGCTTAAATTGAACTTGGGCAACGAAGGACCATCAGTAAACAACGGCCGTTTCTTTTTTGTCTAGAAATATCTCTTCGTTTTGCGTACAGTTTCAGTTAATGCTATAAATATCAATGCACTGACTGGAGAATAAATTTCTTCTATTTAGTTTACAATACTGTATGTCTTGATTAATAATCTTGTTTAAAATAAACCCCGATGACTCGCTGAATAGCGATTTCGAAACTATAATTATTCAAGATTTCCATCCATAGTTTTGGCAATAGAATGTTCCACCTTCGCCAATTATTTATTTAATTAACTTTGACCAATTATATACATTACTACTAATTTTCTTAACTTAACGAAATGCAACTGATGTACCATAAGACGATTAATGGTAGATGGATACCGAAGGGTGTAAAACAACAGCACGCGGGTATTACTCTCAATGAGGCACACTCACAATGGTATAATATAAATACAATGTATATTACAAGAGATATCAAAACTTTACGATAGGATCATCTATATTCGGGCAATGTTGTTGTTAGGCCATACTGTCCAAGATCGCATTTTCTAACTTTTGTGGATAGCTTTGCCTCGCATAGCCATAACGATAAATTCTACCCGATCAGTAAACAGCCTTAAATTCCCCCACATTAAACATTTATTTGGAAATATTTCAAAATAAAATCGTGCTGGTCCTATTGAATACTAAGAATGCTTTTTGCAAGCATTCGATTTTGGGAAACAAACCGGATTCAAACCGAAAGAAAAGAAGAGTTCCGAAGTGGACTCAAGGAGATACTGGTACGAGCTTTGAATTTTCTTTGATAAATCCACAGTGGTATAGAAGCAAGTCCGTGCTTAATCCAGATAACTTTACAAGATTACATTTCTTAGACTGCCAGCAGGTTTAAATAGGCAAAATACGGAACACGACACGAGCTTCCTGAAAATCGCAACCCACCCACCATCTAAGCTAGTAGGTCACCCCTCTGGTAGGCGAAACAATTATTCTAAACTTCCCTCGAATTCCTTATTCTTAATAGCAATCACTATAAAGTAATTATAACGCGTGAGATAAATGTAATTATAAATGTTGGGCCCTTGGCATCAT
This sequence comes from Mastigoproctus giganteus, assembly GCF_048544385.1. NCBI lineage: Eukaryota > Metazoa > Arthropoda > Arachnida > Uropygi > Thelyphonidae > Mastigoproctus > Mastigoproctus giganteus. Next base: position 62,434,166 of record NC_143582.1, read on the forward strand.
TGGCATTTTTCCTGCATAAAGCGTACCAATTATATTTAAATTTAGCTTCTGTTCTTATAGATAATGTCTGGTCACTTCCTTAAAAGCCCGAGATAAGTTCTCTCCCTGGAGACAGAGTATCCAAGGGGGTATCCCAACTTAACGGCCCATTACTTTCGGTCGCTAAGCATTTAATGGGTAGACAGAAATATGTGTAGCGAAGCAAATTAAACTGGTTAGTCGAGCATGGCGAATGATATCAAAAGTGAAAAAAAAAAGATATTATCTGCGCGTCTCTGACATTTGCAAAATTTTTATTGGTGATGAGTGAAAAGCAAAACGTGTTTTTATTGCTTTAACATGCCAGACGGCTTCTGAAACAAGTTTTAAACGTCTGATGACTTCGTTCCATGGCGATATTACAATTTATATTTTAATTAAAAATGAATGAATGAATACACTTAAATGAACAGCTAAGATTAAAGTTTTTGTTAAATATAGTAGCAGAACAGAAGACTATTTAAACATTTCAAAGTTCAAAAGACAACAGATCATATATAGGATTATTGAAAAAGAAACTGGAGTAGTTTTAAATTTAATATCTTTTGAAACACAAGCTATACGATCACGAAATATCTATAAAACAGGGGAGTGCTCATTTATCGGAGTATCTGATGGTTATTATTATAATGATTATGTACTGGGGAGTCAAAAAATTATGGTAAATGCCTTTGCATATCAGCAGATTTGTGGGATTACGTACATTGTGAAATCCGCTGAGCAGTTTTTATCTTGGGACAGTGGGCTTCATTCCCACCGATTATTATAACTGCACTAAAATTATTGCTTACAAGTTTTCTTGATAGAAACTTTCTCATCTAACAAGTTTCTACACATATTATTTTTACTAACATGCAAACTCGTTGCTAAGTTTCCTTGAATTCCTAACAGATGTCTGAATTTAATTTCTCTTTTGCGCTGACTGCCAATGACGTATATCATATTATAGACATGAATGGGATGACTGAAATTATCACCGAAAACTATGCTATACTATGCTATACGTAATACGGTTCGCCTGCAACACAATGCTGATAATCAACGTCCATCCCACCTCACACCGGGTGGAAAAAGTCAGGGTTCAAACAGCGTCAACGAAGCGAGGAACTTTCATCAGCTTTTCATTCTGTGGCTTAGTTAGTTGGTTACGAACAAGAATTGCAAGGCCCCTGCCTAGAAATTCAGGGTCTTCATCCAGCAAACCAACCAGAGGATAAGCGTAATTTATGAACATGGTACACACATGGGTGAATGAACTTATTTTCTGGTGGCCCTAATATGTCAGATTTTGCACATAGTAAGAACGCGTCTATGGTCTGCTGGCGATTTTTATTTATTTATTTATTCGTTCGTTCAGTTTTTAGCTATGTACAGCGTTTGAAGTGGGAGGGCTCTGTCTGTCTCGTTCAATACTCTGACACCATAATGCGTTACCGTACTGCATCTGCAACTTTCATGTATTCAATGATCGGTTTATTTGTTTTGTTGGATGAAAAACCCCAGTTTATGGAAAGAGAACCCATTCATCTTTTACCTGCGGTCGACTAACTCAGCCATAATGCGAAAAAATATTGAGTAGTTCGTGCAAATTATATTACATTATTAATATTCAGATATTTTAAGAGGTAGATTTTTATATAAATTATATTGCATTATTAGCTGTGGTGCCTCAACATCCATTTAAAGGCGAACCAAGATTTACTTTTTTAAAAATCTTAGTTCACTTTTATAAAAAATATATATTTTTTATTAAAAATAAGTTTAAAACAATAACCTTCGAGAAATAGAGCAATGAAATAATTAGGATTATATCAACCAATTGATTTGATTCTATTGTAATATTAATAGCAACGAATATTGTTGAAACCCCAGAGACGATGCTCAACTATGACCATGATCCACTCCTGATGCTATTTGAACTGCCGACCGATCCCCATCCTCTTAATCGATCAACTAAAACCATGTCCCACGTCAGCCCAACATTCCTGGACATTCCGAGATGCATCGAGTTAGCCTCGCTTATCTCTTGGTTGATCCTCGAGTCATGCGGTGTCGAGTTAGCTGTCATGCTGCTTACCAAATGGATCGTTTCTGTGACAAGCTATGCGGCGACAAGAAGGGTCACAATCTCTTCGCACTTTAAAGCATGGTGGTCCCATGTCCTGAAGAAGTGCTTCGACCTTAACCAACACCTGCACAAATTGTGGAAGTAGTCTCAGAGTGATACGGACAGATTTGTCTACTCGAGTGGTCAAGCAGAGTTTAACCGCCAGAAATCCAAAGCGATAAAATTGTACCTTGACATGACCATACGCACTGGGAGAGTTCTATATAAGGATACTCCTTCAGGTTTTCCCCCACAACTTGATCCCCAAAGCTGGCTTGATTACATCACTAGGTTTATCGCTATTGTCAAACAAGATGATCAGCTTCGGTTACCAACATCTGACACCAACTTTGATCCACTGACCACCATATTAATATCAAGGCAACAGCTGATTACTGCCATAAACTCACTGCCAATACTACTGGACCTGATAGAATCCCGAAATTTAAGCTTAAAAGCCTAAGTCCTTACATCCTACAAGCTCTGTTACATATTTTTAACTCAGTGCTCTCGAACCGCTGCTTCCCATACCAATGGAGAGAATACCTAGTAAAGCCAAGGCCAAAAATTCGAACTCCATCACAGGTGAAACACTACAGGCCGATCTCAAACTCATCCTGCCTATTGAAGCTGCTAGAAAAAATACTGCTGCCGATCCTCACCAAGCAGATCCTATCAAATAACTCCACACAAATTCACTATGTACTTTCACACAGATCACTTGTGACCAATCATCTAGTAACTACCAACAGGATCATCACAGCCTTTGAGAATAGAGAAGAACTAGCAGCCACCTACGTAGACATCAAATCTGAATTCGATGCCGTGCACGTCCCATCTCTCCTAAAGCTACCTTCTGATTTCTCTGGATTCATGTGTAAACTGAATTGCTTGAAGTAGTTAGATATTGCTGCGAGAGTGGATGTTAGCTCTTCCGATATTTGGCGAGGGTCTCAAGAGAACCACTATCAGATAGGTGGTGACATCTTAGCTTTCCTGACATCTCTGCTGCATAACCGCATAGTGAAACTGTCTGCTTCGTCTCCTCTTGTCCGGTCTCCTCTTCACCGCCCTCATTGCTCCCACTGATAACCCAAGAGCCAAATACCCTAATATATGCCGACGACCTAAAGATACTCAAGCCAATTAAGGCAAACCAAGACCCTCACCAAATCTCGGAAGAGCTAACATCCACTCTCGCAGTAATATCTAACTACCTCAAGCAATTTGGTCTACGTATCAATCCAGAAAAATCAGAAACCATGGTTTTCTCGCTAAAACAAAAAAAAAACAAAAAAACAATAAAAATCTGTCCCGCCCTCAATGGAGCTTCCATACAGTTTGTTCAAAATCACATTGACCTAGGGATGAGATTTGACCCAAAGTTTCTGTTCAGCCAACATGTAAAAATGCTTGACACAAAAGCCGCTAGACAAAAATGGCTATGCAAGCAGCATCTTCAACATGTGACACACAAATCCACCACTGTCAGATACATTTAAACAATTATTTATCCCCCACTTCTCTATGCTGCAGAGGTATGGGCATCCGCATCTCCCTCTACAACCAAACCAGTTTTTTCCTCCTAGTATTGGCTCCTGAAATGGGCTTGCCACAAGCTCAGCCTACCTTCCCAGCTCCGAACAACCACTATGGCCAACACACTAGACATCCCAAGGCTCACGTGGCTCAATGATGAAAGAAGAGTCGTCATTACAGTCAAACTCATGACTGCTCTCATCTCTTCTCCCTCCTTCTGGGATAACTGCGCATGGAGGATCCCAGTGGCACATCTGAGATCAAATCCGCAGCTATTCCTTCTTCAAACACGCCTTCACCTGTCGGACCGGTTCCTTCCTCAGCAGATCTAGATGCAGACCAAGATCTAGATGTCGATTTAAACAAGTTTAGTCAGGATCGACATTGTAGAAAAAGAATACCCCGTGGTGGGTGGCCAAGGCCACAACATTATAACCTGAGTCCCGATGTATTCTCTTACTCAATTCAATATATATATAAGTATGCTATTCGACGTACAGTATATTATTATTTTATGTATTTTGTGACTAATATTGTGTACACGCATTTAATGTTCAGTATACCAAATTTATTTCTTTATTTTTCTAATACTTTATTTAACTTATTCGTTAGTTTGGTTTATTCAGGTAATTTTGTCTTCACATTACATCGTTAACCCCTGGCCACTGTGCCATGACGGGCAGTTGCAACTGCACTACTATGTACATCACACTATCTCAGTGTTCCAATAAAGATTTCTCTCTCTAAATGGATTCGACCTAAACATAACTGAAAAATTCATCGACAAACTTTTTAGACAAAGTAGATCGAGACAATTCCAAATAACAATGTTGCCACAACAACAGCAGAGACGCGCTGCTGCTGATCCTACAATTCAATGAAGAATCTTTTCCATCACGATCCGGATTTACACAACAGCAGGGATCCAACACAGTAAGAGGTGAACCGCACGCACACTATGATGCGTGAGGATTAACTTAGACAAGAGAATAGCGTGACTGGTTCGGATATGACAATTTCAAGTTGGAAAGAGCAAAGTTAAAAACAAAACGCTTATTGCGTACGTTCCTCAAAGATTCAGTTGTTTTTTTCTACCAGCCAAATCGATTCGCTGAGGTACACCAAGCACACATGACTAAGCAATTTGTTGTGGATGAAAAAGCTACGTCTAACGAGGAAACAAAACAAATTATAGTTACAATTAATAATTTCACAAAGGAAAGCTGAGCAAATTGCAAGATACATTCTGAAGGATACCCGCTGGGATAAAATTAACAACCCTTTCACTAGAAATTTCCTGAAAGGAAGCGTTGATTAGTTTTCTATAGAAAGGTGCCATATTTAACTCCTTGTACCGTAAAATTTAGCACACATCAACACCCGCGGTTCCTAATAAGCACGCATGAGATGATACGTATTGCTGCTAGGAATATTCCAGATTTATTTTCAATATGATTTGTCATGCCCCGATAGCCAGTTATATAACGGGGTGTCATGGCTCCTATCAGCACAAGTTGTCTGGACTCCGAGAGGAAAGCACCTCTCCTCTCCTCTCACCTTCTCCTCTGATCTGTTGCTATCGAATATTTTTTTCTGAGCCGATTAGAGCGAGATCCGCGGCCCTAGAGCCGGGACGCGAAAACCTGCCTTCTGTCACAGCTATATAAGAACACAAGTCGACTTCTTGCTATTCAGAAAACTTTTTACCATCCTGGAAACCATCTTTTTCGTTGGCTGCTTCAAGATGGAGATGTTCACGTTAATGGTGAGTGATATTATGAGTTATATTGTTTAAACCTAGATCATTGTAATTTTTATTTAATTTTTATAATATAAGGTGCATTTGTGAAGTCCCCTAAGCATGGCAGCTTCTGAGTTTTAAAATAAGAAAAATTCACGAATTAAATATTTCATTTTTATATAAATTTCTTGACACAAAGATTAAATTAAAGTGCATCATCAAATTTTAAAAGATGATAATAATAAAATTAACATTAATACTGCTTTGATTTGGCAAGGAACCTTTGCAGAGTTAGACTACGCCATCACCAGTACTGCAAAGTAATATTTTCAGAATTGATTGCTGTTCCGTGTATACTGAAGTCGAGTTATTACATGCGAACGGACGAACGGACATGAGGTGATGTAAACCAGCATTATAGGATGTGTGGACTAAAAAGCATTATTTCGAAGCATCAATTTAATGTTTTAATTAATGAATAAAATACTAATCGAAAAAATTATTTATAAATAAAATATTCTTTGTTTTTCTTTTTTTAAATATTTATTTGTCGCCTAACCTAAATCAATAAAGATATCATTAATTCAGATACAACCAAAATTGCTCCAAAGAGAATAGAATTCCATAGATAATGTAGGAATTCGTAATCCATAGAGAATAAGGTTGCCTATCGTTTGAAAAGGCAGGTTATTATCCTAAAAATTACACACCTGAATGCACATAAAAGCATTGTCTTTCACTGAGCCTAATCCGAAACTCCTTGTTTCTAGAAATAGTTACATGAACCTTTCCTTATAGACGAGTATTTTTTATTTTCTTATAATTTTCCTATGAGAAAGGAAATACGTTCAACAAGCCTGCCCTAGTGTTTGCATTTAAAATGTTTGATATCATTTAATTAGGATTTTATGAGTTATTTTAAACAATATAATACAACTGCAAATGTCTGCTTTGAAATATAAAACTTAACAGTACATCCGAAATAACGAATTCTTAAACACTGCATTATATAAACGAAAATTATTCAAATATGAATCGAAATTTAACTACAGTTAAGTACCTTAAATGCCCCATACACTGAAGCACAGAATAATACCTTATAAGTTTCTTTAATAAAAAAATATTAATTAAACTACAATAAGTTCTGTAATTTGGTCTTCCATAGGTTCTTCTGGCAGGCGCCATTTTGAGCGCTGATTCAGTCACAGCTAAAGAAGAAATATATGATTTGGAAATGGCCGCTTATGAACCCAAAAAGTACGTCAAATTTGGTGGTGGGAAAGAGGATTTCGACGACAAGGGAAGCTACGGAGGCGAAAAGATGTTCAAAGACGACTACGGTAAATACGGCAGCAACAAGAAAAAGAACATGCAGGACTACAGCGACTACGATAATTATGGAAAGAAAAAGGGATTCGATCAGGGAGGTAGCCAATTCGACAAATATGGCTCTAATAAAAATAAGAAGACCTTGGATGGCGGTTACAAAGGCGGGAAGTACGGAAACTCCAAATGGGGCGGGGATGGAAACTCCGGAGGGAAGTTCGGAGGCGTTAAACTAAACGACAAGGGTCACAAGAAGAAGGGGTTCAAGAACGTCTACCACAAAGAGGAATTCGGGGACCAAAAGAGTTACCACGATGACTTCAGGGATTCCGACTACAAGAAGAAATACGGCAAGGACAACAAATACTACAAGGACGACGGGGGCAAATATTACAAGGGACACGACGGCAAGGATTATTACGACAGTAAGAAAGGAGGCGACGACTTCAAGAAGTACGGGAAATCAGGTTACGACAATAACAAAGGTGGCCACTTCAAGAAGGGTGGAGGACATAAGAAACTCGATGGCGGTTATAAGACGGGTGGCGGAAAGTACGATGATAAGAAGTGGGGTGGCAACCATTTCAAGCAAGACAAAAAGACCCAAAATTCTAAGGATTACGGTGGAAAATACCCAATGTTTAGTAGCGGAGGTGGCGGTGGCGGAGGAGGAGGAGGAGGAGGTGGTGGTGGAGGTTACTCTATGGGAGGTGGAGGAGGTGGAGATTATGGAGGTTATGATTATGGTGGATACTAATAACAGATTTAGTTTTAAACTCGACGGCATCCTCGCAATGGTAAAAAATCCTTTGTAAATAGGAATAACTCCCAGCGTCTGCTACTTTTATTTAAACGAATGTTTCCTAATTTATTGCCAGCAGTTTTACATCAGTATACTACTTATGTTCATCCCAGGTGTTCGGACTCAACTTTCATCACTTGTATATACGATGCTCCTTAATTTATGAACACTGGTGTAAAGCTTTGGGGAAAAATGTCTTGGGACATCCAATGACATGGATTTTGCTCAAATAAACTCATCCATTAATGTATTGTCAAAGAGCATTGAAATAAAAAAAAAATGTTTGTTTGATCTCTGTGTTTTTAATAATTCTATTGTCAATGTACACACCAAGCAACTACAATTAACGTAGATAGCAATAATACTGTTATCTGTACAAAATTCCATTTAATGAAATATCAATAATACCGAAGTAGAATAAGCAATAGGAAAGAAATAAGCAATAATAAAATGACTTAATGTCATTTTCTTAAATCAAATCCACCATTAAACCGAAACTGAATCGAACTCCAAACATCTTCAAGTTGAAGAGTTTCTTGAGCGATTAAAACGATATTGGACTGTATATATTATGTTTATAAATCACGTGTGTTCTGTGGTTGATGTTCCTGTTTAATGGACGAAAAACCCAAGATTCCAGGAGTCAAAACCATGCTACGCTCGCCTGAGACCAACTAACTCAGCCACGTTGTGTAAAATGTCCATAAAATGAGACTGATAACACAAACTGAATCACCAATATTCTGTGATTAAATATCCACGACGAACTTCACATTGATATTCCATTGACGTGGAATTCCATAGATCTACATGGAACAATATGTTTTTACCAATTCTCCTCAATACTGCTTTAGAATCAGTTATCAAGCCCAGTAATTTTAATGTATGGATAGTATACTTTGAATTAGTAACACTTTATAAATCCATAGATTGTGTTCATGTTGCATTCATAGGGTTACTTAGGAAATGTATATTATATGCTGGCGTATCTCAGACAGTCTTTCAATTCAGGCACATTATTAATCCGAGAAGTGATATAAATTCTGTGGAGTGTTTGAGCACAGTCGTGGAGAATGTTTTATAAATATTACAATGAAAGCTGGCGCTCTGCAAAATAATGGCAATGAAAATTGCAGTGGATGGTTAAATAAACAAATAAATGTGAAGCAGTCAAACAACTAGTTGGCCACAATTACTTCAACTGCGCCATTGTTTCACTTGTGATGTGTACACTACTCTGTACATGGCAGAAGTGTGTGTGTGTGTGTGTGTGTGTGTGTGTGTGTGTGTGTGTGTGTGTGTGTGTGTGTGTGTGTGTGTGTGTGTGTGTGTGTGTGATTTTTTGTGTAAGAGTAGTGTTGGTTTCTGTTGTTCTTCGGGCTTTCGGCCGCAGGGCCCTATTGGGACTTTTTTTTTTATAAAAACCCCAAACACGAGAGGTATTAGAACCTGTAGTACTTAGTACCGTGCTTGTGTTGGAGGTTGAGTAGACGAAAGAAGATATTTGTTGACATTGGACTTGAACTTCTGCAGACTGTAATTTTCAGGAAACACAAATGAAGGAAGGTTGTTCCAGAAAACTGCAGTTGAATGAATAAACGAGAAAGATGAAAAGTCGATTCTGTGGGTTTTAAGTTGGACAGTAAATGGATGTTGGCTGGTGGTGGCACGTGTTCGGACTGTTTTGAAAGAGAGAGCGGGAATTATAGAAGCCAATTCTAAAATTCCCGCTCTCTCTTCGTTCTGTACAAGAGGCATGCAGCAGAAACAGTACGTCTATGAGAAAGCGAGTGGAGAGACTCTGTTAGAGATGAATCATTAATTAACCTAACTGCCCTCTTCTGAATGGAATCAAGAAGCCTGAGAGAGGTTTTGGGGGCACCACCCCAGATGTGGGAACAATATTCCATGGCAGGGCGGATTTGCGATTTATACAGAGTGAGCAGCTGTTTGGAAGAAAAGTAACGCCGAGAGCGAAAGAGAAAACCAAGTTTTTTAGATGCAGAGGAAGCAATATTTGTAACGTGCTTGTGCCAAGAGAGATTAGAAGTCAGGGTAATCCCCAAAAGAGATATATCCTTTTGCCTAGAAATCGGAGTCACTAAAGATAAGCATAGGAGCAGAAGAATCCTTTTTACGAGATATAAGGCAAGACTGAGTTTTAGAAGGGTTGAAGTCAACTAAGTTGTCTTTGCCCCACTGGAGAATTACCCGAAGATCGGTATTTAAGGAATTGGTAGCAGATTTTCGAGAAGTTGAAGCTGATTGAGCAGGACAGGGTTTCTCAAAATGGAAAGTGAAATGCAATGTGCTATCATCGGCAAAACTATGGATAAGGTTTCCAGTCAATGGAAGAAGGTCATTAATATACAAGAGGAAAAGGGTGGGAGAAAGAACTGAATCTTGGGAGACACTAGCATTAGTGAAGAAGGTAGAAGACAGAAATCCATCTACCATCACCCTCTGTGAGCGATCAGAGAGAAAACAGTATAACCAATTACAAAAAACAGTTGGCAAACCATAAGATGGAAGCTTGTTTAGAAGAACTTTATGCCAAACACGATCGAAAGCCTTTGAGATGTCGTGATCAACTGCTTGTGTTTCACCAAACTTTTCCATGGAATTAGTCCATAAATGGGTAACATAAGCCAGAATATCACCAGTGGATTGATACTGAGTGTACTGACTACTACTGACTCTACGTTACTCGCCAGTACCACTACCAGGTAAGCCAGGCAGTCCCTTGGTTCTCTGACTGGTCTCTGCCAGGGTCGCCTGAGCTTCCTGACAGACAACAATTAAAAAAAAAAAAACGTCTGAGAGGAGATATAGCAAAGGTAGGTCCGAATGAGGGTGAAACTTCGGGTAGCTTGATAGAGGAGTTAGGCCACCTATAGTTGTTGTTGTTGTTGTTATTTGGTTTTTAGGCGCATTAGAAACTAAGGCTATATTGCTCCGAGGATATGCAATGGTCATTCCCTGACCTTGCCGCATCCTCCGTATTTGGTGGTCCCAGGCTCGAAACCCGGTCTAATCAAGAAGCGTGTGCTACGCACTGCTACTCTTGCCCACCTAGCTACAGAGGCGCCGGCCACCCAGAGAAGGCGAAATAAGGGTAGGGGACAGGGAATATAATTCACGGGGACAGATGTCCCCGGGTGATTGCCAGAGGCCGAGGACACTTTCTGGGGGCCCGCGATGGCCCGAGAGCACCGACAATCCTGTACCAGATGGTTCTAGTTGAATCCTACCCCTAGGGTTTGCAAGTTTATCCCGCACTGAGGAGACCGCCAGCAGCAGCAGTAGTAGTAGTAGTATTTTAGTTTTTTGGCACAAGGACCTCTTGGGCCATATTGCGCCTGTTCATGTTTTAGTTATTACTAATGAGATCGCCAGCAATCCCGTACCAATCGCCAACAACTTACCCTTATGGGTTCTCAATTTATCCCGGAATTTAGTGCCAGCATTTTCCACGCAATTTCACGCCAGTAATGGCCATACCCTATCTGGGTTGACATAAGCTTGTCTTTACGTGTTTCCTTGCGGGTGATATTATCCCACATCAGTCTAGGTCTGCTGCAGTCCTTGCGTCGCTCTATGCTCAGCGATCTTAGCTTTCCTTATGGCGAAGACTTCTTGGACGAATATTGACCTCATTATGTGTGTCCTCATTTTGGAGTAGGAAAGATTCTTGGTTCCGGGAGTTGCAGTGGACCCCTGTGAGGAATTTTAGCCTGGAAGTGTCATAGGAAGGGCAATCGTAAATTAGGTGAATCCATGATTCTTCCTCTCCGCAGTGGCAGAGGTATCACTTTCCACATCGAGTGCAGTTAGTTTCTGTTTGAATGATCCAATGCCTGTAATCATAAAGTTGGAGTGGAGACTAGGTGTAAACCAAAGAGAAGCTTTTGGATAAGCCAAGTCGATACGCTGCAGGAAGCATCTTGTGATGTCTCCTTTTGTTGTGGATTCCCAACAGCGTTGCCACAGCTCCACGAGGTGATCGGTAATTCTCCTCCTTTCTCGCCTCGGATCGTTTGCTAGGTCGAGTTGCAAATCAAGAACCTGTGCTGGGATCCCTTTCTTGATTCGGGTGAAGAATTTTCTGATTACCTCAAGGTAGAGTGGGAGGCAGCCTGTTATAACTTGGAGTGCAGAGAGAGAGAGCCTTGGATTTTATTCTCCTTATTATGAACAGTCCACAACAGCCCTAGACGAGAGCATATTCCCACTATCTATGAAATCGAGAGCATTTTTCCACTATCTATGATTATCTATGAAAAGACGCCACTCTCCGGGATTGTGGCTCATCAAAACAATCAAAACATATGCGTACGCAACAAATCTTTTTTTCTGAATGGGCAGCGTGATCCAGTAGATTCTACTATTTTAAAAGAGATAGCAAGAACTGTGCACTGGATTTGAATAAACCCAAGTCCCTCACTAAGTCATCAAATTATTGCTGGTTAGGGAAACGATGTGCTTAACTGACAAGTTCTGAGGAGTAATCCCAATTATCGCGTTCACCGGAGACGTTATCTAATTCTAGTGACTCTTCTTTGGAAAGTGGACTGGGAGTCTTCAGTGCTTCATTGTGTAACACCAGAACAGTCGAGGACGGTAGGATGGCATATACTACACCTTTTCGATTTTTAGACTTTAAAACTTTGACGTATCCATCATACAAAAGTAAAAGCTGTCATAATGGTTTTTAGTCTCCCTTTTTGGTCGAAGTAGGGCGAAAGTATAGCGACCTCAGACTGCTACTACAACTTGGCTTCATCGCTCCAGGCATGCCGAAGTAAGAGTTATATACTCTGGAAAAACATCGTGCAACCAACGATGTTATGGTTCACCTGCCTATGTCCCAAACATAGCGCAACAAGTGTGGAGATCTGGTACGCCTTCATGTAATGCATATAATTGTTTCAAAACCATAAAACCATCGACTGCCGCCAAGATATTGACACCACAGAAAAACCAGCATAGTGCAGCGTTTCTCATCCTTTTTCGGATGCGGAGCAGTTTTATATTTGATATTTAAATCCACGGATCACTTTTAAACCTGCATTATGGTTTAACAATCCACCTCAACAGAATTGTCTTGTAACTTTTGGAGAACAATGTGGCAGAGGTAAAGACTACGAATATCATCAGTCTTACTCTCATAAAGTGCAGCTGTTCACGAGTAATATTATTCGAGACAGAACTATGTATAACATGATGGGAGAAAGAATTGCGTATAACAAAATCAATATAAATCTTAATATTTTGTATTTAAATTACCCTCGAATCAAATTAAAGGGAAGCTTTTTCAAAGAGGACAATTGAGGTGAAGAATCGGGTCAATGGGGGTGTGCATAAACGGATAGGAATCCCGTCCCAGAAGAAAGTGATGAAAGCGAGCGAGAGCGTCCTTCGCAAACGTTATGTTGGAGACCCAAATCTCCAGTAAGTGTCCGTCGGTACGGTCCTTATTCTTAGGTATCTGCACAACATGGGTTTTCGTAGCAGAGCAGCTGCTTAGTATCCCCACATCACACCAAAGAACGCTAAACGTCGTTTGTAGTGAACGTCTAGCATAAACAGTGAATCCTGTGGAGCGAAGAGTAGCTGTCACAGTCTTCAAATAAGATGGTTCAGTGTGAATATGGAGAATGTCTTCTGCCACCATGTAATGTGCCCATAGTGAAGTTTGAAGAAGGCGAGGTCATGGTGTGGGTCTCCTTCTCGTGGTTCAGATTCGGACCGTTGGTTGGCGTATCCATTGGCATAAGATGAAGAATCCATTTTCTATGAAAATGGACCGTCCATCTTCCAGCAAGATGATTACTCATATCATACGTTATGTTATGTATACTTTATACTCAGTATATTGCGTGTATTCTTCGGTATCCAGGGCGCCACTGTAGCCATGTGGGCAGGAGCAGCAGTGCCTAGCACACGCTTCTTGATTAGACCGGGGTTCGAGCCCGTGACCACCAAATACGGAGGATGCGGAAAGGTCAGGGAATGACCACCGCATATCCCGGAGCAATATGGCCTTAGTTGCTAATGCTCCTAAAAACCAAATAACAATAACTTCGGTATCCAGCAACCCTCGACTGAAACCGACTAACTAGTTGAACTGATCTCAGGTCTTTAAAGACCTTTTTATAAGGTAAAAAGATCAATAAGAATTCCACTTTCCATTGACAGGATTTCGGCTCAGGTCTTTTCCACAGGGTGTGAGAAATGGTAATTATAACCACTATGCTATCCGGAGGGCCTATTTCATATATAGGAGCAGTGTAATCAATTTGAGAAAAACGAAATCCAGTAACTCGCTTGAGTGGTCCAGAACCCAGACTGGAATCCAAAATAAGACCTTGGGGATGAACGGAAATGCCAGCTGAACTGAAAACTAGGAATGGGTGCTATAGGGAATAACTAACTGATGCAATAGCATCTACTAAAGTAGTGAGAGACATTAAATAGAATTAAAAACGATGCCAATCTGGCAGGCACTGCTGACTAGCAGTGCGTCAAGAGACTTGAACCTTCCTTGGTCTACTGTACGTAAAGTGCTGGAAATAATTTTATGCTGTGTCCCGTACAAGATTCACGTGGTGCAAGTACTAAAGTCTTGTGATCTGCAACAACGAATGGAGTTTGCTCTACGATTTCTGGCTCGTATGGAACTTGATGATACATGGGCTCGAATGATCTTGTGGTCTGATAAGGCACATTTCACTCTTCATGGGGCTGTAAATGCACAAAACTGCTCAATATTCTCGTCCATCTGCTGTGCATGAAAGACCACTACAAAGTCCATATGTTACAGTATGGTGTGGATTCACAGCAGAGTTTATAATCGGACCATTTTTCTTTGAAGAGTCTACACCTGATGGCCCCCCCCGTAAGGTGTATTGTAACTAGTGCACGGTTCTGCGTTCTTCTAAGAGATCGCATTATTCCCACTCTGCAATGCTTGGAGATCGTAGTGTTCATGCTACGATCTCCAATTCGCCATTTGCCAGATGGCGAATAGCACAATTCGAGAATTTGAGAACTATCTTGATTGCATCGTGCTCCGTATTAATGCACAGAAGTCTGCCCAAATGACCAGAACTTACAAGCAGAATAAAGATGACATCTCGATCTCTGTGAGCGAGTCTAGTGTGGAAAAGGTGCACCCTTACCTGGACCTGGGTCCTAAGTGGGATGACAAACTAACCTTTGCTCAACACTTCACAACATATGAAGACAAAAATATTCGGTGCTCTATGGGTTAGTAGACAAGAACTGGTAGGAATTAGAGATCACCAGCTAGCGGCCAAGTAAATTTTAAAGTGCGTCCTGCCAATTGCAATGTACGCCTCTCAAATCTGGTTCTCAGCTCCCGATTCACATTATAAGTCCATCCTTGGGATCGAGTACTGGTTCTTGCGGTGGGTTAACAGAGTTGCTGGCCACCCTTTTACTATCTTAAGGGTCGTTCTCTACTTAAACCTTAATATCACACCCTGGATGCAGCGAACAATTAACAGGGACATACACACTCTCGCACAAATGTTCACAGAGAGAGTAGATGCTCCAGTCCTGGATAATATTCTAGTGCCACTGCTAGACGTTGCGGATGAGTAAATAATCCAAGTTACACTTGGCTTTGGAAAATGCTTCGAATTTTCCAAAGCCAAGAGAAAATTCGTAGCATTTTCCAAAGCCAAGAGTGTAATCGATGTTTTTAAACATTGAAGAATGAAGGAAGATCTTGAGACGAACTAGTGGATCAAAAACAGTTGCAGAGCGGAATCAATTAAAGAGGATGCCTAAGGTATCTTTACAGTCATCAGAGCTATATTTTACCACAAGCAATGAGTACCCTTTATCATTCCAATTCATCGTGTAATCTTATCATTGTAAATTATACATTGTCAACACAATAATAACACAGTGCTGTTTGCTGATCACAATAAAATACGTTGCTACAGTTTGAACACACCAGGAGAACAGTGAATGATTCACCACAACAGCAGTAATAACAGCAACTGAAAATAAAGCGATCATAATCAGCAACGTAAATCACAGGACGTCACACCTTTTTTTTTTTCTTCACATTTATGTGAAAAATACTCTCCAGTAATACTTTTGCTTCACGCTTCTTCGTTCTACTGTCAGATAATTTTGAATTTTATTTAGGACACTGATTATAGTAATCACCACTCCTTATTACATTCATTATAAAACACATTTCACTAGTCTACTGCTAACACTTACGTAAATATTGTAATCATTTCGGTAGAACTATCTCTGCGCGTTAATTAGAAATACGAAATTGCTTCTAAGATAATCGACGAAATTGAAAGAAGGAATTACATCCTAATCTTCAGTCAAAAAGATTAGATGAACGATTGTGAAACAAACCACTTGAAAAGAGGCCACGAAGTTCCAGAAAACACGCGAACAATGTCCAATATGCTGCTACACTGTATGTCCATATTTTCTTGACCTAGTTGCATTGAAAATGGAGTTGCTTCCAGGATATTTACATCGGAATTGGCTTGCGAAAGACAGTGGGAAATGAATGGAAGAAATCAGCCACCGATGTCTGATAATCTTGGTTTTCCTTGTACAATAAAAAAGTGATAGGAAATGGAAAATTGTTTGACTTTTGCATATCCTATTCCTCCCATTACAATATCGTAGAGGAAATTACGAGTTCTTTAACATGTATCACCTTGACTCACCTAAAAACAACCTGCTCAGCCGACTCTCTCTGTGCTACAACACGGACGTTGCGTTTACCCCCTTGTCCTCTCACTACTGGCCAGTTAACGAGCATGACATCCTCCTGGCGATTAGGTTTCCTTGACTGGTGACCTTGTCATTTTTTATGGCTCGTCTGAGAAAGAAAACAAACCGGTTTGTTCATACAGCTCTTTGTGTACATACTGGATAGATCAGAGCAGAGTTTTAATTAGTTTTTTTTACAATTAAATTTTTTTTTCTTATAAGAAAGAGATATAAAATTCACTGAAATGTAACCATTTTTTTTTGTATCGCCAGACATGCCCTTCAAACCGCGCAAGATTTTTTTTTAAAAGTCTTTGCCAAAGATTTTCAGTATAAATTCAATTCCTGTTAAAATTAATTAATTAATTTAATTATTTCTCATGGACTAAGTGCCCCAGATTTCGGCCTTTATCGGTGAAATGGTCAGTCCGAAAAAATAAACACACCCTATCCTCTAAACGCTTTTTAAATCACCCCATTCTGTTTATTTCAATTTGAAACATTCCATTTTCCTTTTATTTTCTGACATTAAAGTCGCTGTGAATTGCCTTAATTCAGCCATTGTTATTAGATCGATACTGCAGTATATATTTAGACATAATTCCACATATTCCACAAATTACAGAAAAGAAGATTTCTACAGAATTAGGTAAAACCTTGGTTTATCAAATATCATTCAACAGAAAATTGTGGATTTTGAATTAGTTCATGTGGCATATTGAGTACTGCGTATAGGTCTGGATGACTCATTTCAGGAAGGATGTAGAGTTGCTTGAGCGTGTACAGAGAAGGGCAACAAGATTGGTGAGGGGAACGAAGGGGTCCTCTTACCAAGAAAGGCTTAAGTTCTGCAAATTGCAGTGGCTGGTAATCTGATTGAGGTGTATGGGTTGAGCAAGCTGAATTCTGGTGAGATTCTTCCGTTGTACAAATCCTTCTCAGCCAGAAGTTAAAAGTAAAAACTGCTGTTATGAAGGTGCTCTGAAAAGTAATGCGTCTTTACTTAACCTCAGCGCTAGGTGACACAGCAAGAAGTTCTAACTAGACTCTCCATATAGCCAATGGTTTCTAGTGTGACCACTTTATGTGCCTACTATGATATCTGTGTAGTTTTCCGTTTACAAGTTACCCTGTTTTAAATGGAAGTCAGAGTTCAAACAACGTCCGGCGAAAATGTTATACCGAATTCTTTGAAAATGGCACCAGAGTCAATTCAATCCAGCACACGAAGGTACCGGACAAGCTTAAAAAAATTCAAAAGGGTAAGGCTTGGCAATGTAAAAATGTTACTTCAACATGGCATATGCCACCTCAATCCAGACGTACAGTTTTGACAAAAATTTCGTCGCTGGGATTTGAATTTGTCACACATCCTCCCTACAATATAAATTTGGCCCCAAACGAGTTTTGTTGTGTTGCTAAAGCTAAAAGAACATCCTCCAGGTGACAGATACGACTCCAATGAAAAAGTTAAAGTAGCCGTGAAGCCGAAAAGATTTTACTTGGACGGAATAGAACAACTTAAGAAATGGACGAAATATTTAGAGTTAAGAGGAGCTTATAAAGACAAGTTTGTTAAGTATCTTTTTTTATTTATCTCAATTCTTTCAAAAGCTATGCGATGAGTCATTACTTTTCAGCCCACCATTGTAATAATAACACGAACAGAAGAGTTTCATAAATATGCATTCTATACAGTTACTGTTTTAAATACCAAAAAGTTCCTAAATCCTTGGAATAGAATGCAGGTTCTTGATATACTGTTTTTTTTTTTTATGAAATGCTAGGAAATTAACAGTTCCAGGAAACCGGAGAGTGTCCAACAAGGCATGGACTTAAGGAGTGACCCTCGTAGCATCAACAGATTCTGCTGTAGAGAATATGAGTTAACTGGATTTCTCTGGATTAACGATGAACCCAAAGAAAGTGGCATAATTTCAGAACCTGTAAAGATATGATTTTGAGATATCAATATTTCCAGCCCTTAAAGGTGACATCTCATTTCTTCTTGATTTTACATGTGACATAGAATAATGCATCATCCGCATGGACAAGAAAAGCAGGTACTGCATCCATGAGAGGTCAAAGATTGCCGCAAAGAACAAGACTGATATAACAACTGATATTTTGATGATGACGATTTTATCAGCTTCAAATAACAGAAACTGCTGCGTCAATAGTTCCAAAAATTTCCTGAGGAAACTGTAAAACCTCTCCAAAAGTAAGAGCAATGGCTCAATTTGCATCGAGTGAAAAACTGATTTCAAGTCAAAGAAAACAGTATGTAGACTCCATACTGAGTTCCAAATATGTATATTTGTATAAGAGCGTGAGAAGGTAATGCTGTAGTAGATTTCTTCTTCATTGCTTAATGGGAATGATCAGTTATGTGACCAAGCATTTTTCCTGGAACACACATGTTTGAAAGGTCATTAAAAGTACCTAGAGTCGTGGTGGGAGATAGTCTACCATAGCCTTGCAATGGAAATCAGATCCATCTTACAATATGCGTGATAAGTGAGGTAATCACTTACCTATCAAGAAGGATGGCGTACACTGGGTGTTCAGAAATTATCTAATCTCTCGCTTTATTTAATCAACCAAAATAACAACATAAAAGTAAAAATTTAATCCCCAAAGATATTGTGCACGATTCTTGCGCAGCCTACGCGTTAAACTTTATTTTCCATCACGCTGTACATGATGGGACTGGTGTGATGGTACAGGAATTAGCTAATTTGGCTTTCATCCCACAACAGGAACCGACCATAAGCGCAACTTACAGAGCCTATACAACCGCATGGCCTCAATGAACACATAAGCTATACACCCAAGAAATATTTGATGTAGATTACTGCACGATTCCAAAAATAACAAATTCTGTATGTTCAGTTTCTTAATATCTTGTGAACTGCACGAAATACTAGATCAAAAATCTGAGCTTAAAGGAAAACCAAGTAATTTTTATTGTTTCATACACTGGGATTTTGTACTTAAACCATTTGAATTCAATCCAGATTTATCTTAGCGTTACATCTTTGCAATTATATTCGAGTACTACTTCGTACCGTTGTTGTGAGTGGTTTCCTGTAGTGACAATTTAATTTCCTAGCTTCCCTAAGGCGTCATCACTATCCTACACACGCACAATGGGCACCCGAAATCCTATATAATAATTCTGCACTTCCACTTAATGCTCCACTAATACAAAGTACATCGGTAGGTGTGGAAATGACCGAATTACCTGAGCGGCACAAACGTAGAATTGCTGTAATTTCTGAACACATTCATTGAAAAAACATTTAATAGCGAGCAAATATAGAAAGGGTTTACAACGGTGGTCACTGTCCTGTCTACAGGATCCACCCTTTTGGTGTTTTTCAGAGTACTTCTTTGATTTGTTTTATAACTTCCCGTCCACGAAATCATATACGATATAAGGAACAGGAAATGGGGGTTTTTTTGGTTTCAATTTGAATTATATATTGGCTGACGTTTTGTTGAAAGGGCCGGTTCTTGTAGTGCATCATAAAAAAATAAATAATAGAGTAAAGAAGGAATATAATTTCGTGGTTTCAAAATGATCATTTCAAACACTACAATCAATGATGGAGCATGACATAAGTCTCGAGTGAAACATTATACCATTCAGAACGAACCTACCAGTTCTTTTAACACATTCATAATCTTAAAATCCTGTATTAATTGATTGATTAGAAATTAATTGTATTAGTTTAAATAATTTAAATTGCATTTAAATTATTTAAACTCAATTATGATTGAAATTTATGACTGAATGCACTCTATTTCGCGGACAATAAGAAGTTTAAGCAGAGTGAAACAATCACAATAAAATACGATCTTCTTTCTTTCCTTTTTATCTCTAAAGACTCCAAAGATCATCATTAAACTGTTGTGCAGTCAAATGCCTCAAATCCCAGCGAGGAAGGAGTTAACAACTTAAGATAACAGAGAAGGCGCTGTAAACATAACTGATTTAAGAAATCACAAACAGATTCGTACAATTTAAAACATATTCATTATACGTATATGAAGTGATTGTAATTTCTGTTCGATGTTCGATTCAATGCTTAGGTTGTTGTTGTTATTGTGGCAAGGTTTTAGGAGCATCAGCGACTAAGACCACATTGCTCCGTATATATTGTCTGTAAACTGCGTGATCTGAGGTCAATTTACTGTTTGCTGGACGAAAAACTCGAGTTTTCGGGAGAAAAAACCATGTTACCCTCGCCTGAGACCGAGAATTCAGCCAAGTTGTGAAAAATACCCATAAAAATCCATCTCGCCATTGACGGAACTTGAACTCATGTCCTTTTCCACCGATGCAGGGATGACGATGATTCCACCAACTATGCTACTCACGAGGGCAATACTTGGGTATTTCTGGATTTATTTTACGTATGATCTCAGGTGGAATGGAGGCCAAATGAATGCTACTTTTTAAGACACACTACTTGTACAATTGCAGATATTACCGTAAATATTATGAAACAAGCAGCACACAATTTACGTGGAGGGGGGGTGGATTAACAGGAAAGGAAAAGTGAGTAATCTTTCCAAACTCAATACAACCTTGACATTCACGAAACAAAACTGGCTAGTACGCCCAATGTGAATGGTAAAAGAAATCTAACAAGCAGATATGAAATAAAGTTACAAGGGAAAAGCCCAGGTTTATCCACCCTTCTCGACGCCACTAAGCTGGGATTATAAAACCTTTGATTGTGATGAACACAGCTCATTACTGATCGTGATGTTTCAATTTGTTTGTTTGTTTCAACCTTTGAAACACGAAGACTACACACCATTTACAGGCACAATCGCTGATACCACAAGGCCTTAGCTGCTTCGATGCTATGCCTTTACAAACAATTAAATTTCTGTCTGAGATCGGCTAACTACAGCCCAGAGTGAAAGAATCATTAACAGAAAATTCATCCTGATCTACAACGTAATGAAAACGAAACACAGATTCCTGCACCCAGTGCTCCCCCTCAAAATAAATATGATTCCGATAATCATTGGAACTGCTAAAATACTCTGTATCCTAGCGAATAAAAACTTTTATAGTTAGGATGTACCTCAAAGCACACTGGAGTGATTCTGAAATGTATGGCGCTCGCAGAACAGATTTTTTCCCTTGATGTTTATACATCGACCAACCATGGAAGTCAGGAAATCACAAGCTCAGCGATTACTCAGTAATATGTGTATTTTAATGATGTCACAAGAAACGTTTTTTTTATCTTGGGAGAGCATACTGTTGCACAATGGTCATATAATGGCAGTTGGCTATTTGACTATTGATGAATTCTCAAGGAGTCCATTGAAAACTCCAGAAGTACATTTACTATAAATGCTATTTTAACAAAGTATGAAACAAATTGGGTACTCAGGGCTGCTAAACAAACTGATTCCGAAATAACCGAAATGGTTGGTTAGTTGAGTGGCATTTCTTCAAAGTAACCAAGGTCTCCCACAAGGGCGTCATGGTATTGGGTCTTTAAATTGAGTGTATTCGATTGTGAGGTTATGCTACAGGAGGATAAACCCTGAAATCCTCGCTCTACCATTTCGACAACAATGTAAAACAAAACTCATAAAAATTCCCCCAATTAGATGGAACCCTAACCTAGGGTTTGGGTTCCATCTCTTTGCTAATTGTGAGGGTCTGAATCCAGGGACAGGAATCGTAATAATCTTCGGAGATATTTTGATTGAATTTATCTCAATTGATATTTAAGCACTTTTATGATACGTAATGTTCACTTTTCAGTGCATTAACAAAAAATTGAACAATTTAAAATAAACTAAAGTGCTGGTGTTTAAAATAAATTTAACAAAGCAAATAGATATTCCAGTGTTTATTAAGTCAACACCCAATCAACAGTTTTCGATTTCCTTCTGCAGTTATCACAAGAAGCACATTACTTAACAAGTTCTTCTAATCTTGTCTGTAAGTTTTCTCTTGTAAGTCTTGAGCAACAAACTGTAGCATACAAACCGGAAACTACAATTTTAGTAACTTCTTAAAGCGACATCTGTCGGTGCAATTCCTCTCCCAATTATTAGGTTGTCGTTTCAGTAAACATCAACGCAGGAATTCTCCGGGTAATAATTTACATTCTGCGAAACCAGAAAAACCAAAGCCCGTACTTATTTTTCAAATATACTTGAGTGATCATAACGCACTAAACTCTATCATTTGGAAATTCCTGAACGCAACCATTCATTGACGCTGTATTTATGGCGTCATAGGTCAGCTAACGTTGAGGCCACAAGTGAATCACGGGTTTCGGTGTTTGCATTTTTTGAATCATCACTAGTGTGGCAGGTGGGATGTGCTGATTTATGCACGAAGAAATTCAGAGCTCGCAAAGTAGGCTTAAAATGCTTTCGCTATAATTACTGTGGTGTGACCTGTGGTATCGTTTTCACATAGTTACTGATTTGTTCTCTGTTTCAAAAACAAACAGGAAGTTGGCATTTTAAATTATAAGCAGAGTTCTAAATGCTATAGCTATATTCGTGATAGGTTTAAATTTAAACTTAAATGACACCAGAGGTGTCTGGTTGGTTGACTAGGGGTTTTATGGCGCATCAGCGTCTGAGGTTATAGTGTGCCAAGTCAAAAGATATAAGTGTAATTAACATGCCCCCGAAGAAGCAGGATGTTCACCGCCACAATTTAAACATGCCAGTTTGGTGAAGAGTATTCTTTGGTGTCATGTTTATTTCTTACATACGGGGCATAAGCAGGAAGCTACGACATACCATCTGAGAATGGCCATATTTTGTCATCTAAAACATCATAGTCTTACGGGATAGTTCAAATATCATGCCTTGATGTAGGTAGGCAGTTTAAGAATGTTAAATGTAAAGATAAGAATCCTAGTTGGAACCAGTTTTCCCTCCTTACGCATGAATAACCTCTTAACGGCTTCACCCCTTGGTCTCTCATTTCGGTGCACATCTCCTCTTCAGATGTTTCAAGGAGATCCCTCTCTGCAACTACGCCATGTAAAGTATTCAGTGTCCTGTGCGGTGTTCCTTTATTTGGAATTCCTCCAAGATATATTGGTCGGAGGAGAAATTCCGAATTTCACCCTGAAGAAGTCTCTACTTAAATGTCACCAGATGTAAGTCGTTTTACCAACTTCGGGGACCATGCCAGCCTTTCAAGACCCTTATGAAAGAAGAAGAGTAGAATTTTACCAATTTCTTTCTCCAATAGAATAAACAATGAGAAAACGAAATACAGGAGGTAGTGCAGCTTCGGTTCGGCGTGTTTTTTGTTTATTTCATTTCTGCATATTATTTTCGGGTAGAGTCCTGGTAGAAGCCCCCGTAGGAAGCAGAATTTGAATTACTCATAAGCGAAGAGTAATAATATTTAATATCTTTAACGCTTTCCATCCACCATGGATCACATCAAGGGGAAGCCATTTAAGAACTTGCAGATAGTGTACTCAAGTGGGACGCTACAGTTACCAAAATACTATACCCATACATCCAACAGGTCTTGACCCTGTCCCAGAACTAAAACTAAATGGAAGGAGATCTATTGGAGTACAATTAACCCTAGCAAGCAGACTTGCCAGCCAATTGATCCTGAGTGAGCCAACACGGAATCTCCGGTCTTGGCCGAAGCAGGGACTGAGGCAGTGTATTAATTCTGGGCCCTTCAATCAACTTTCCGGCAGTCCAAGAGTCTAGGTGCATGGCAATCTAGAATTAATAACATTGAACAGAGACGCAGACAGTTCTCGGCAGAAACATCCTCAGTCCAGCTTCGAAACTAGAACTGCTTCATATATTCTTCAATTATTCTGTCTCCGCCTCCCCTCTTCACGTTCTTGGCTTTGTCGTATGCCATTAGTGAAGGTGTTCAAGAACAGGGGTGGGCATTGAATCCCAGTGAATCTGTAGAACAAGCAGCAGCATCACTGGGAAGTCTCCTCACCACGTACAAATGACCGCATCCAGGGATACGAGAAGTGGCTAAAGCGTTTTGAGTTCAACTTAAAGGCCAATAGTTAGAATCCTTAAATATGTACTGCTATTTAATTAATTGCATTATTAGCATTTGACTCTTCCATGGTATACTAACTCAATAAACCATAAAAGAGAAAATAATCCTTCAGTAAAAGAATAGTCAATATTCAAACTGCTATAATCTTATATCGATTTGTTAATTTATTTATTTTTTATTACACAAAGACAGAACAAGCTCCAATTACATTATATATGTTGCTGAAATCCGGGGGATTCCAGCAATAGAGGGCATCCCATATGGAAGGTGCAGTGATTAACTCCACAAACGATTTTCCTGTGATTAATAGCTTCTGAAAGTTAAGAAGTAGAGCCATGGAAGCCCAGTTGCATTTCCTAGTGCTGTTATTCTGTTTGGAGGCAGTAGATTGGATTTCCAATTAGTCTGCATATGGGCATCCACCGCCCCAGCTTGTTGATTGCTGGGGCGGTGGATGCCCATACTTCAGACGCGTTCAGTAATTGTGGATTAACAATGATTGTGATGTATTCCTTGATAAGTCCAGGTTTTTTGTTATAAGTAAGAGAATTTGTTTTGTTGTCCGGAATCGTTGCTAATGAAGTGAATTTAGCTAACTAAATGCTAACTCGCAGTTTCAGCTCGAGTTCTACACTCAAGTGGAAGCGAGAGGTAAAAATTGCAGGTTAAATAAAACAAGAATAAATATTCAAACCTTAGAAAAAAAGAAGTTAGTTCATGTATGGAATGCGTTACATTTCAGGGGGATTCGAATTTTTCCTTAAATTAAATGATATATTCCATTTACTGTGATTAACAAAAAATATAGTTATCTCCTTATCAATTAATTACTAAGATAACTTTATTAGACCCTTAATAAGGTGTGGATATCATATGTTATTTGCATCTCTTGTGCGAATGGATTACGAGACTGGTCGAACAAAAGGAAAAAGCCGATGCCATTTTCTATACCCATACATATGGAGGAAGCCGAACAAAAAGATGGTGATGATTGTTAATTTTGCAATATGAAGGTAATTGGATTCCCAGAAAGAATCAGTCAGAACAAGATCGCTTATCCGAACCTGGATTCAGCGATGAGAATAGTCCCTCACGATGGCACTATTCCAATTCCGATACATCCACAGCATGGACCAGATTCTTCAGAAGACGAAACAGAATGCGATGAAGGTTGGCGAAGACCTGAGAACTTCAGCCGACCTTGAATACACACCCGATGAAGAGACGTCGGAGCTGGAGCTATATACCCAAGATGAGTTAAATGGCCTCGTTACAGATCTAGCCATCTCTAAAGGTAAAGCTTAACTTCTCGCCTAGAGGCAAAATATGAAGTTCGCTGAGGAGTGCAGATGGACTGCCAGGGCAGGTCACGGAGTCTTGTCAATAATATATAGGAATTTTGCTAGCAGGGAAAGGGAAGTGATTATCTCGTTATACAAGGCAATGGTCAGGCCACACCTAGAGTACTGTGTACAGGTCTGGAGGCCTCATTTTAGGAAAGATGTAGAATTCTAGAACGAGTACAAAGAAGGGCAACAAGACTGGTGAGGAGAACAAAGGAGTGCTCTTACCAAGAAAGGCTTAAATTCTGCAAATTGCAGCGCCTGGAGAGTAGGCACCTGCGAGGTGATCTGATTGAGGTGTATAAGGCCTTGAACGGGTTGAGCAAGCTGAATGCTGATGGAATCCTTCCTCTTTTTTCAGACTAAGACCCTGAGGGAGCAGTTTCAAACTAAGGAAAAATAGTTGTAGAATAGATGTGCGGAAATTCGCCTTTAGCCAGCGGGTAGTTGATTGGTGGAACAGGTTTCCATCTTTTGTTGTGGAAGCTAATAGCCTAAATAAATTTAAGGCTGAGCTGGACAGGCATTTGGAACGAATCGAGGGATGAAATGGGAGGGTTCTTTTCTTTTCTTTTTTTTTTTTTTTTTTTTTTGGCTGATGCTGCATAAGCTTGCTTTCTTGAATCGTATGCCTCAATTAATGCAAATGCTAAAAGCAGAAACAAAATGTTTCACTATCTCACTATGAACGTCAAAATGTCTCACTACCGAAAAGAAACAAGTTTTGGTGACATTATTTACAGTAAACCGTTCGCTAGCTACTGCCATCGTCTCAATGGAATTTTTAGGCAACTGTCACAAATTTCGTCATTCTGATTGAAACCTGGTCCGGAGATGAAATAGAAATTGCTGACTAAAAATACCGAATTGCTGGTTTGTCGATCTCTTTGTGTGCTGTTTATTTCCCTCCACCGGTTTCTGAGGATTCTGTCCTTAATCTGACAGCATGGCTGTCATCCACAATCAATCATCGGCAAAAGTTCATCATCCTCAGGACTTTAACCTTCCATTGCCAGCCACACTCCTAGATACACTGTCATTGAACATGTCGGAAATGGGCATTGGTCTTATCGATGTTCCTCCCTCACATGGCGATGCCACCCTGCAGCGCGTCTTCTCAAACTGTTTAATAAAGGAAACCCTGACCATAACTGAGAACTTCCTCCCGTCCGATCATGTTCCGATTGCTGCGATGATATCTCTGCAGGCACCTAAGGATGAATGTACACAAGTACAAACTACAAACACTGTCAGGAGAGTATACAATCCCAAATACATCAACACTGGAAAAGTTACTACCCTTTTCCAACTTTACCCATGGAATATACTGGCTGAGCTTAACATAAATGAGGCTGCCTACTGGCTTTCGAGATGGATGGAATTCATCGAAAGTCTGCAATGTCCAAAACTTGCATCCTTAGTCCCCACTCAAAGCAATGGTGGTATGACCTCCTGACTAAGGCCTTTAGGGAAAAACAGGCAGCCCATGCCTCCTACAAGAAGTCGCCTTCACGAGAGTCATACGCCAAATTTTCCAGCGCAAGGATGAATTTCCAGAAGAGTAAACAATTCGCTATTGACAATTTCATGAACGGCCGGCTATCCAGGGGAAAACGTGTGTGGTCCACAAGTCATACTTGCACCCCTCTATCTTTAGATGTCCAGGAATGGTGTGAGCATGTGCTGCGTTTTAAGTGAGATCACCGTGTGTCCGAAGCATATCCTTGGAACGAAGCGTTTAACGTTTCTTCACCTTCTAGTAATGCAGAAATT
Organism: Mastigoproctus giganteus; assembly: GCF_048544385.1. Classification (NCBI taxonomy): domain Eukaryota; kingdom Metazoa; phylum Arthropoda; class Arachnida; order Uropygi; family Thelyphonidae; genus Mastigoproctus; species Mastigoproctus giganteus. The sequence continues at coordinate 62,461,664 of NC_143582.1, forward strand.
TCCGAAGAACAGCTAATAAAAATAATAACTTCACTACCTGACAAGTCCACCATAGGAATTGATGCAATACCTCTTTTTAGTCTAAAAATTGCTTCTCATTTCATCAGCAAAGAGCTCACTCAACTCTACAACAAAGTACTCAAAGTTGCACAGGTGCCTTCAAGCTGGTTATCATACAGAGTCGTGGCAGTTCCGAAAAAGCCTCGTGCGAAAAGACTGGCTGACTTCAGGCCAATATCAATTTCCTCTCCCTTCCTGAAATGCCTAGAGAAGTGCATCTATAATGATGTAGCACTCGCAATCTTTGCGCATAGGCCAGAACATACCCATTATGCCATGCCTAATAGATATACTGTAACCTGCCTATAGTCATTATCACAGAAAATACTTCACGCCTGGAATGACAACGAAGATCGTCACACCATTTTTCTGGACATGAAATCCGCTTTCGACTCAGTCCAAATAACATCCCTTCTTGCCTTACTTGAGAGATTCTACGGGATATCCGGAAATATGCTCGAGATCCTCAATAATTTGCTATCTAGGAGAATGCTTCACTTCAAAGGCGATGGCATTACAGTCACTAAAATAAAAACGTCGAAGTAGGGATCCCACAAGGCGGTTCTCTCTCAGCCTTGCTATTTGCAGCAATATTTTTTCCACTAATGGATTAAATTCCTGCTTTCCTGTCGTATGCTGATGATATTGTATGCTACTTGCCATGCAAACGCCATGTTGGTGATTCACAAGAAAGAAAAGCTCCTCTGAATCTGTAAACAGCTACTTAAATACATTCTGTAAGTATGCCAAATTTTTTGGCCTGTCAGTTAATCCAGAGAAGTCAAACTATCTCATCGTTACGCCAAGTCGGATGACTTCTGCTGATACTGCATCTTCTCTACTTCCGGAATTGGCAGGAAATGTTCTCACTCCCACAGACAGTGTCAAATTCCTAGGAGTAATCCTTGATGCCAACCTCACCTATAAAAAACAAACCCAAGCTCAGTATTCCAAAGCCCTGAGAGCATTCTGGGGAATGAAAATTGATCTGTGCAAAACGCACAATAAACAAATAATCAAGAACTACCTTGCAACTTACTTCTGTAGTGTGCTCTCCTATGCCGTGGAAGTTTGGTCAGCGGCACCACCCACCAGCTTCAGGAAACTATGGGGCCTCGAATTCTGGGTGCTGAAGTGGGCCAACTTGTGGTCGCACCAGGTCTACACAGCATCTAAATCTACTCTCTGCTGAAACCTGCAATATACGCCCATAGTCCACAGAGCCCATGTGCTAAAAATAAAGTCATTTCTTCATCTGTGCTCAGCTAAGCAGGATCACATCAACATCTGGAACACGGTTGGTTGGCGTTTGCCAAGCAGACATCTCGGTTGTACCCCCTCCTTGTGCTTAAGGCTCCAGCGGTTACAGAATTTCAAGAGACACTTCCCTAATGTGACTCTGGACACTCTCAACTCGTTCAACATCGACCTGTGGACTATAGACAAGGCATATCGCGATGGCATCTTGTCCCATCTTGCTGTTTGTAAAGGACATTTATGTAAGTGCCGATGTCATTTCATGTTCCACTCAACTTGTAGTCCTTTTTCGCTCTGTAATTACTTCTTCATTTTTACATTTTGATTATCATCTTTGCTTTTATCTATTAATTATTATTTAGTTATTATTATTATTTTATTTCTTTTTTTCCTATTATAAACCAAAATCACTTGTATAAACAACGAATTGTAAGATTCCTCTAGCTTTCTGTGTAAGGAATCACTATTGTATAAAATTTATGTTAATAAAGAATCTTATTATTATTAATACACATTACATTCGAATGGCGCTCTTCATCGATTCCTTCAAGGAAAAGTTTCTCTTGCACAACGGGAACTTAAACAACCCATCCCCATTACTCGCTCTGTTCATCTGAAGGAGAAATACTATAACAAGATGACAGTTTTTTAGGGGACCCTCCCTAGCAAGCTCAGGCGATTTCCAGGGTCCGTCTCAGCCAGAGAACAAATTCAAATGCTATTTGTGGTCAGACTGCTTTGCATCTGGATCTCAAATATGCTCCAGGTACAAATTATCAAGAGATCCTAATATTCCTACTAAGAAAGTAGGAATATTAGGACCTACTAAAAAACTACCACTCACATTTGAAGCCACATTAAGAAGACAACGAGACACCTGACAATCTGGTTCGCATTCGAAAAGTTTAACAAAATATATCAAAACTGACTGAGAAAACCTTTAAGGATTGGGCTGAAGCTATTGATTTTCCTTGAGGAGTGTTCCGAACACCCCTCAAGGAAAATCAAGTTAATAGTGAAGATAACATTAACAAGATACAGGATGTAATCAAGAAAATTAAAGACATTATGAACACTAATCAAATTGTGACTAACAACGAAGAATTGAAGGAAATCAGTATCAGCAGAGACAACTTAAAAAGAGCAATCAACAGTCTCCCAAATAAAGCTACGATCGGGCCAGATAAATTCCCACTATTTATGATTAAAATCTGTAGCTGTTTCATCATCGATATATTATTACATCTATTTCAGAGAATAATGGTGGGAGAGGATTTCCCGAAGCTGTGGAAAAGCTATTATGTAAAACCTATCCCCAAAATAAAAAAACCCTAAATCGCTAAAAGATTTCAGACCAATCGCTATTGGATGCTCTTTCCAAAAAATCTTCGAACAAACAATGCTGGACATCATCATCCAACATTGTAATGTAATGTTGACCATCACCAACTTCATGGGAACATTGCTAAGGATCCAGAAAGCGCTAAATAATAAGCAGCAACTGGATGTTGTTTTTCTAGATGTGGCAGCCGCATTCGAGGCCAACACTGATTTCTCTTTGAATTAGCAACACCTACCCTATACCGCGTGAGGCCACTTTTTGCCCATAATACAGCCCGTACATGTCTAAGCATGAACCCCAAAAAGGTGTTGCAGAATGTCCTGTGGTAGGGCTACTCATGAGTTGTACAATGTATTCTGTAATGCCCGCACATTGGATGGTCGTAGCATCGAATATCCTTTTCCAGTAGGTTCCAAATATGCTTGGTGTTGAAACCATTTGGGGGTTTCAACTGCCATGGGAGGAAGGAGGACTCACTATCATGTTTCTGAAACCAGCCAGCAACCTTCCGGCATGTCGTGCTGTAATGTAATGTTGATAGACGCTGGAGTTCTCTGGATACACTGTCTTCATAGAAGGGTTGTACTTGGTCGGAAGCAATATAAAGGTACACATTCCCATTGGAAATTTGATTGACTGTGATCAGAGGACCCACGGCATGCCACGAACGCGGCTCTCAACCCATAACAACACCGCCTCCAGCCTGATGAACACCAACAGTGCATCCAAGTGCCATGGCCTCATGTTGTTATCTCCAAATGCAGATGTGAGTCACGCTTATGGACATTTAATATGAAGGCGTGTTTGAACCCATGACAGATATGTATCAGTTCGAAGGGAAAGATTGAAAAGATGAACTAAATGGACAGCAACTGCGTTAATGACCTTTTTCCAGAAATATAATGGTATGCCATCCGGAAGACGCTCATGGCCCTTCGAAAGTGAGTGCGCTGCAGATTTCAACTCTAACTCCGTAATAATTATGGAGTGAAATAAGTGAGCTGCTTTAAAGAGGAAAAGTTGTTTATGACTGTAAATTTTTATTAAACTGATAACAGAAAAGGGCTCCTTAAGCTTCGTAAGGGCAAATCCGAGAACATTTCTTTTCTAAACATCCTCCGTATTTCGGTTCATTCCTCTATTGGGCGCGTGGACACAAAGATAATATCGATTCTTTCAGCTATAATATACAATAAATGAATAAACCTAACATATGCATTCAAAAACTGTAATTTGGAATTACTATTAAACTCAACGATCCTCAAGAAGCTCTGGACTACTTTTATCAAACCATTAATGAAGTTACAGACAACCTTGTTCCACGCTACAGTGCTCCAGACTCAAATTGCACACACTAGTTCTCTAAGGAACCAAAATTCCTATTGAAAAAAAAAAAAAAAAAAAAAAACGTAAAATGCATAGCAGGTTTAAGATAAATAAAGGAATATGCTTTTACAATAAACATTCTTCCTTAAAAAAACAGGTCAAGAATATATTATAGCAGGACTATGAAAAATACTTGGGCTTCGTTGAAAGAAAAGTGTTTGAGGCAAAAGATATGAAGCCTATTTCACGGCAAAAAAAAATCAAATCACTGTTCTAAACACGCTAGATATTCCCAAAGATCTGGCATCTATGTCTGAGGAGGACTACCTTGCTAGCAGCTTTGAAGAAATATACAAAGCAGATTCAGACGACGACCTACCTGAAGTTAACGAAAATTTTCCCCTCAACTACATTGAGAATATTTGAAAACAACCAAGAAGAATTGTTGAGCACAACCAACAGTATGAAAAGGGATCTTACACGAGGTCCGGATGGTGTGGTCTCCCCAAACAACTAATCAAAAACACAGCAATACAATATGTCTGCTTTAAAATGGATTAGACTACAATAAGAAATCTTATCAAGGGTGGTGTATATTCTTTGGACTTGAAACGCTGGAGGAAAGAAGAGATAAAGCCGATCTACTCCTTTTTAGCCAGTTGTTAAATAGTATACCATAAATTACTCTTTTCTCGTCTCACAAATTAATTTCAACACACCGTAGGAAACCGACCACTGCTTAAACCATCCTACGCACGAACAAATTATGGATAATACAACAGGACTGTAAGATCAATCAACAAGGCAAATGTGGAGATATTTGCACTTCAAGAGGCAAATAAAATTTCTAAACGCGACCGTTACCTAAGCCTTTAAATTAAAGATTCGTGTAATATTAATTCAATGTTACACGAATCTTTAAATCTGTTTTCTTATGTTCATCACATGAGATCAAAATAAATAAATAAACTTTTGTAGGCGCCTGTTGTCTTCGGGATGTCCTTCTGCATGCAATAACTAGGATGGAATTTCACGAAATTTCATATTTGGACCTTATAAAAAGATTTGTGAAGCAATCCCAAATTTAATTAAAATCGTACAAGTAGAAATATGGCAAATGCTATTTCTTTGTCTGTCCTTCCGTATCTGATAACGATTCTGAGTGAATGGATTTTCATGAAAATTTATATTTGGTTCTTTTAGACCTGTGGGCGACCTTGTAACCCCTATAGGGCGCGTCCTCCGGGTGGCGGATCCCATCAGATATGATGGAGTGGTCCGAACAGTTACAGTAATAAGGACCCTGGACCAATAAGGAGCACAGAGTCTGGGGACTTATAACTGAATACCCTCTCTCTCCAGGGATTATAAATATGGAGGGCCCAAGCATAGCGTATAGTGGAAAACGGACAGAGAAGGCTCGATAACCGTAGTGAAGGTAACTTCTTTAGGAGTAGGAAACCCCATTATCAAATTCTCTGGCCTTCCAGGTTGTGATAGATCCTTCATTGTGATAGGTCTAGCCCCCCATTGTGATGGACTGGTTCCCCGTCAACGCAAAAAATTTTAATCTTAGAAGACTCAAGTAACTGACCGGACGGATTTAGATGGACAGACCAGGTAGAGTCTCGAAATGGACCTTAACGGCCCAATCCCTGTTCATAGAGAAGAAGCGGATCTTTTAGAAAGATTTGATAATGGAATTTTGGTGGTCCATTTGCCAATTTTGAAACGACGTATTTTTGAGACTTACAAAAAAAAAAAAAAAAAATACCTATCATATTACGGCCATCCGAAAATTACCTGATCTACCCGTGTGTATCGTGTGTGTTCTCTGGTCAGATTGTCCTTTATCAGTGTCTGAAAAATAAAATAAGAAATAAGATCTGTCTGTTTGTTGTCCTCATCCCACGTGTGGATATTCATTTCTAAGAAGGAAGCAAAACCCTCTTTTCAAGACCGGCAAAGCTTTCAACTCGTGCACCACCGCTGGTTTGTTGCCGTATGACTGCCTCCAACTGCGGTCGACATTTCCCGACCTTGAATAAACGAGGAAAGAGCAGGTTGAATATTGCGCGACCATTACCATAACTCTATTGCGGTTTCGAGGGTGAAATAGAGAACCGGACTGGTGAGAAATGCCAGCAAATGTGAGAAATTCGCCAGAAAGATTACTTTTCATTATAATGAACATTCCCGTTACACTCCAAACAGATAAAATGCTCTATTTTAACGGTTGATTGGAAGAATGCAATTATCTTATTTAAAATCACTTCAAAAAGTAGTCCTAAATGAAATGTAATCAATTCTAATCGGCATTTCCTCACGCAACCGGTTGCCCCACAATCACGCCGATTCCTCAGATAATAAGTTACCTTTATGTAACCTTATTGATGCAAATAGAAAAGGCTACCAGTTTTAAAAGCACCTACATAAACATTAACGCTGTGTGAGCCTAATATTCACCGATAACCTAGAAAAAAAAAACTCTTCCTTATCCGGCCAATCATACATCAAGGAGATCAGATAGAGCGTCTTAAAACGCTGTACAAATAATTCTGAAGTCTTTTTCTAATACATCTGATGTACAATTGAAGTCTACAAGAAAGATCTTTCTATTTTCTATAAAAATAATCCAAATCCGTGTTTCATACCGCACACAAATATCCGGCAATCCTCTGTAAACTAAGCACTTCTCTCTGCGACTATAACTCAAGTACATTTTCTTATTTGTTGAGGACCCACACGCAGAAATTTCACTGATATAGTTTAGCTCTGACCTTAGTAATTATACAAAACCGTATTTCACGCGTGAGGAGGTACGAACTATAAAAACATCGTTAAAAAGTTTACTGAAAAAATAGAATGGAAACAAAATTTATGTTATTATGAGCGCCGGGATTTCGCCATTGTTTAAGTAACTGCATTAATCTAGAACAGACATTAATAAGTGTAGCAAGCAGTGCAAAGTAAATGTTTTCGTAGTAGTGCAGTAGGTCATTTCAATCTCCAGATGGAACACAAAGTACTCCTGCAGTATCCAGAGTCGTATCCTCAGCTGTGGCGTTCTCTAACAGTAATAAACGATTGCCTAGTATTACGCGCTTTTATATTACTTGCGGAAACGCAGAAGAATGCGGTAAATCTCAACGTAATCGATGTCACTCGATAACGTTACGCGGTAAACAATATCTGCGGACATTCCTTTAAAAAATAAAAAAAAAACGCGTAATCAGACCCAGAGGCTAAAAAGACGAATGCGTCGAGGAGGTAACGTCTCCCTTTAAGAAGAAAATGCAAAGCAGGAATCAGTAATTGCCCATCGGATTGCATGAGTATTCTCCACGATTGATTTCATACCATAAATGGACACTTACACACACTTGGACCACCTAATTTTCTTGCATTAAGAGCTCACAATGAGGAGTGCGAGGAATTCCCCTAAGTGGGAACTCGGTAAGACTTCCAGAAAATCATAATAAAAAAGAAAATGGCGCAAGCAGACTACAGCCGCACATGCCAAACGACTTTTGTCAAATTTGATTGTTACGGAACGTGCCAATCACCACGCATGAGATGTCAATTGTTGCTAAATAATTAAACCAGATTAGGTCATAATATTGCCTCTTTCATGGCTCACCGAGTCTGACTACAACAATGGTCATTATGCAGTTTGTCTCACCTATTTCTTCTGAAGGATGTTAAAATGGAAAGGGGGTTGGAGAATGTGCTCGCGGGCATGTTCCTCTTCTACAGTCATCGCGTAGAAGTTTCGGAAGGATTGTCTTTCTTCGCTTCGTCATAAGCGAAAGTTATTGAAACATACTTGCCACGCCCAGTTATGTGACGCAATTGTATACGTAGATTCTGGGCCGCTCTGCTAAGATATATAAAGGTAGCCGGGCCCAGTGTCCAGCATCAGCAGCCATCGGCCAACAATCCTCCAAAGGTTTAAAGAAACCCACTGTAGGACACTAGTAGAGAACCAAAGACACCATGAGGAAAGCAACCTGTCTGGTGAGTTACAATTTTTCCCTCTTTGTTAAAAATAATCCATTGAACAGCGAACGAGAGAAACAGAGAAGAAAAGTGCAACTCTCAAGATAAGATATGAATATTTCATGCAAAATATGAGCTATCGGATAGAAACGACTTTCAGAAGTAACAGTAAATAATAGCAGTAACATTTAACAGTTAAGAGTAACAGTTAATAATAAAAGTAACGGTTAAGAGTTAACACTAACAGTTAATAATAAAAGTAACGATTAAGAGTTAACACTAACAGTTAATAATAAAAGTAACGATTAAGAGTTAACACTAACAGTTAATAATAACAGTTAACAATAACAGCAACAGTTAAGAGTTAACACTAACAGTTAATAATAACAGCAACAGTTAAGAGTTAATAACAACAGTTAACAATAACAGCAACAGTTAAGAGTTAATAACAACAGTTAACAATAACAGCAACAGTTAAGAGTTAATAACAACAGTTAACAATAACAGCAACAGTTAAGAGTTAACAGTAACAGTTAAGAGTAACAATTAACAATAACAGCAACAGTTAAGAGTTAAGAGTAACAGTTAATAATAAAAGTAACGGTTAAGAGTTAACACTAACAGTTAATAATAACAGTTAACAATAACAGCAACAGTTAATAATAACAGCAACAGTTAAGAGTTAATAATAACAACAACAGTTAACAGTGATAGTTAAGAGTAAGAGTAATTTTGAATAATCGTAATCTTCGATCATTAAACCATTTAATATCCGAAATGAACACAGCTTGTGAAGATCTAGCGAGGCTCGAAATTTCTAATGAGCTCTCTTTTAAAGATTTAGTCCAACCTCAACGATCTCTTTCTCTTCACTTCATTAACTATTACCAAGCCTGTCCATTAGTCTTAATGTTTTTAATGATAAGTTTTCTAAAGATTTAAATTAAAATAATTTTAAGCAATTTAAATTACTTTAATCAAAATTCCTTTCAAAAAGAAAATTTACCTTTCAAAAGTAATGCCACCTTCGTTTTGAATTAATGTTATCGTTTCATACAGCGAGTGAAATCTTCTAAGCCCCCCCCCTCCCTTATCTTAGACCAGTATTACCATGACAACATGACCAAATTACAATATATCGATTTTTCTTTTTCTTTTTTCCTTTAGTTTCTCATTGGCACCGCTTTGATAGTGGTGGCATCTGGCTTCGGAGGAGGCGGATATGAAAGCGGTGGCGGAGGTGGCAGCTATGGAGGTGGAGGAGGAAAAGGAGGATACGGAGGAGGCGGTGGAGGAGGAGGAAAGGGCGGAGGTGGAGGAGGTTATGGAGGCGGTGGTGGCGGAGGAAAGGGTGGTTACGGAGGCGGCGATGGTGGTTATGGAGGCGGAGGTGGAAAGGGAGGCGGAGGTGGCGGTTATGGAGGTGGCGGTTATGGAGGTGGCGGAGGAGGTGGTGGAAAGGGAGGATACGGAGGCGGTGGTGAAGGTGGCTACGGAGGCGGAGGATACGGAGGTGGCGGAGGAGGAGGAGGAGACGGAGGCTTCGGAGGTGGCGGAGAAGGAGGAGGATACTCTTCCGGAGGATCTGAAAGTTATGGGAGCCAGGGAGGAAGCGGAGGTGGAAAATACTACAAATCTGACCAGGGATCCTACGGAGGAGGAAAGAAATACGGAAGCGATGACTACAGCAAACAAGATAGCTACGGTGGCAAGGGAAGTTTCGAGAAGGGTGGCGACTCCTACGACAAGTACGGAAGCGACAAGAAAGGAGTATCTTCTGGAGGTGGTTACAAAGAAGGGAAGTACGGCGACAGCAGCTTCGGAGGTCAGGGACAAGCCGGAGCCAAGTTCGGAGGTGAGATGATGAAAGACAAAGGACACAACAACAAAGGGTTCAAAAACGTGTACCACAAGGAAGAGTTCGGAGACCAGAAGAGCTACCACGACGACTTCAGGGATACCGACTACAAGAAGAAATACGGCGATAACAACGAGTACTACAAGGAAAATGGCGGTAAATTCCAAAAGTCAAATGACGGAAAGGGTTACGAAAGCTCCAACAAACAAGGCAGCGACTTCCAGAAATCCGGCAAGGGCGGCTACGACAGCAACTACGGCAGTAACTACAAGAAAGGAGGAAACAGCCAGAAGAAAGAAGGAGGCTTCAAGTCTGGCGGAGGCAAGCAAGGTAGCTCGAAATACGGAGGCGGAGGAAAGAGCGGCGGAAGCAAAGACTACAAAAGCGAATCCTACAAAGAGGTTAAGGGAGGCGGAGGAGGAGGTGGATACGGAGGCGGTGGATACGGTGGTGGTGGCGGTGATTATGGCGGTGGTTATGGAGGTGGCGACTATGGCGGAGGAGACTACGGAGGTGGTGATTACGGAGGTGGAGAGTACGGCGGTAAATACTGAAGAACTTTCGACCGTTAATATTTTGGACACTGAGAAGCTTCGTTTTGAAGGATCGCTCAGGGACAGCAAGAAAGAAGGCTACGCGACAGCGTTCAACCGACCTTATATGTTATCTGTAGAATCCACGTATCCGAGTGCTCTTACACTATAATGCATTGGACTTTTCGTCGCCAGCTTTCGAGTTGAAAGCACCAGTCTCTTGGAGCTCCGTGGCACAACGAGACGTACGGTGTTTGCAGAGGAGGGCGTGTATAGTTTCCGATCTCTTCGAAGGGTCGATCAAAAGTTCTCTGAACTTCGCTAACCAGAAACGCAACACTCTCTTGGCCATTCTCACGTGCAGGACCAAATGTGTGCAGTTTTATGCACGCACCACTTTACTGACTCGGACTCTGTACATCTTAGATGCTGCTGCTGTGCGGGCTTCTTTCACTAAACGGTGTCTACTAGACCTACCTGTGTCTCCTGCACCCGGAAGGCGATTCGACCCCTTGGTTCGTCTACACATGTTGGCGGGATGTCACAACGCTAGCCAACCCTTGCTTATTTGCTTACGCTTTGAAATGTATATTTTTCTATGCAGACATAAATAAAATTTTTGAGTATAATAACTGTGTTGTTCCAATTTCTTTTTGGGAGTAAATCAATTCCACGCTAAGTCCATTAGTAATAATATTCACACGCACTATATGTTCTTTTAAAATAAAGAAGTTGATGCACAACGTCACAGATAGATCAATTGCTGAAGTGGCTGGCACAGTTGGGGGATCTATTAGATTTAATGTGTACCAATACACATTAAATCTAATAGATCCCCCAACAGCTGAACAAACTTCAATATAACTTGGCTGCCACTTCCGCTGTTATATTCAGTATGCAGGGGACCACTTACTCACTGCAAATTTGTATGGGATATTATTAAAAATCCAATATTTCTGTACATTCTTCATTGGAAAAGCATAACAGGTTATAGAATACCACGAAAATCTTGCTTGATACGTGGGGTCATTTAAAAATCGGATGAAAATAATGGTAATAAATTCATAAAGTTTAAGACTCAAAAATACAAAGTAATACACTTAAATTCCACTTAAAGTTTGAGCTTGAATTGCGAGATTTATTGCATACCGAGTGACTTCCATTACACGCAATACCTAAAGAGTAAATGAAGCCTTTGGAGCTTACCATTCTGATAAATCAGCTAGTTCAGCACCAGGCCTACATGAAGAGCTGAAATTAAAGAATAATTGAATAATATAGTGTTTTTTGATATTCCTGATTTACACTGAAATGGCACAAGGACCTCCACATGAGAATAATCCGGTTCAATATCACTAGAATGGACTATAAACTAGAAACAAGTCTTCAAAAATCGAAGATGTCACTTTCTTCTTGAATGAGAAGTGTGTTCCAGCCCACAGTTGATAGGATCGCCGTCCTCCCCACAGCGCGGGGAAAAATATTCGAGTTCGAGTCCCGTAGAGGGCGTGAGGAATTTTCATGGGCCTTTTTCACAACGTGGCTCAGTTAGCCGGTCTCAAGAGAGGATAGCATGGTCTTGCCTCCTGGAAACTCTGGTATTTCATCCAGCAAACAGAAAATCTAACGCAGAACAACGCAATTTACAGACGCTGTTGTTCCTAAAACTCCACTAAAACAACAAGTGTCTCTTCAAGAAAACAACGTTGGGACAGCAGTTTTAAGATATTGTCATTTCAATATTAATCTTTATTGTACGTAAACACATGATACAATGCACCCATCACGGCTTACTGCCAGGGGTTTCACATGGATAGTAATATAATAAAAATAGCATCCAATCATTCAAATAGCATCCAATCACACAAAATTCAATCACCAGTCAAAATACTCAATGGCAGTTCCTTTCCGGGTTATTCAACTTTTTTAAACTTCATACTAAAGAAATTAAATATCCCCTCTCTAGAAATAGTTACAAAAATCTTTAAAGGGATTGTTGAAATCCTTTAAAAATTATACTCAAATAACTCACACCTCATTTAAACTATATCTCACAACTGTAAGACAGATAATACCCAAAATGTGGGTAACCCATCTCAATGGGTTGTAACCATATAGGCCATCTATACAGTCTGATAAAACCTACCATGTATACCATGGTACATTTTATTAGACTGTAAACTGAATTAACTTTCTCTATACACGTTCAAATCTAAGTTTTCTCCCTCTTCGAAATACATATGCTGTCCTAACTCCAGGCAAGTGCATTGTCAAACATTGCCTATTGTCCTTTAAATATATGTATGCATTTTTCACTTATAATTCTATGTACACCCTTCTAGCCAACCAGCTGTACAGGGGGTGAAATCAAGCTTAATAAACTGGATAATAGTAATAAGTACTTGAAGGATGCGACCCAATCTTCACAGTTGATCTCAATCCGAGATGGAAACATAAATTACTCTTTATTCATAAGCGAGAACTCTTCGCATCCCTGAGTTCCAGGGCATGGTAGACTAAAGATTGATCGTACAGTTTTTAACATAAGCAGTCCCTTCACAGGCAGTAGTAAAACCTCTGGCACCGCAAAAGATAGGATCCTGTTTTTCAGAGCAATATCTATTTTAAACTGACACAAGGCACTGGCAATAAAAAGATACACAGAAGCTACCTTATTTAGAAGCAAAACACCATACTCTACCAGACACAGTATGTTTTCTTCAAATATTGATTCAGATAACTGGATGGACCACATAGCCAGATTCCAAACTAGTAACACACCGAGTTGATGGCTGTTAATGACCTCTCTATCATTTCTATCACCAGACTGGTTGGTTGGTTATGAGCACAACAACAAATTAGGCCCATACAGCGCCATATATAACGTCTGTAAATTGCGTACATTAAATGTATAGTGATTTGGGCTGTAAGCTTAATAAACTATATTATTAATTTAACGTGGTATAAGAGAAGTTATTAAATATAGTAATTAATCTTCATACCTCATTTCATCATTAAATGCCTTAGTCCCTACACGTTAGATGCAATGCTTTCAACTACAACTCAGTCATCTCCACACGATTAATCCCTGCAAATTGGAATGAATACTACGTAATACAACTGCCAAAAAATTCAAGTACTACAAGCCCAAAATATTTCACACTTATTTCAATTTCTCCCAACCCCTCAAGCTACTAGAAAAGTCACTCTTTCCAGCATTAAGCGAACAATACATGCCTCAGAAACGTAGTTCAAATCACAAATAGATCCACCATAACAAATCTCATGGCAGCAGAGACATCTATCCTTCAAGTTTTCGAAACTAAATATGAATTAGCTATTGTGTACGCTGATACCGAAGCGTCTTTTGACAGCCTAGATACCACAGCCCTTTTCAACCAACTGCAATCCTCCTCCAGGATAAATGAAGATCTTTTTGCCTGTCACACCTCATTACTGAAGAACAGAAGTGTCCACCTCACAATTAAGAAGTCCCGCTATACTTGGAAAACCCCTGCAGGAGCATCAAAAGGTGAAGTCCTTTCTGACCTCCTATTCTTAGCCACATTAATCCTTTTTATAAAGTTACTTACCTTAATCCCGCCTACAGCAAATCCAATGGAAACTGTTTCATAAGTTTCCAAGAGTTCAACCACACTTTCAACTTTTTTGCAGAATTTAAGGTTACTACTTAACCCAAATTAATACGCAATTGATAATCTTGTAGTCAAATCACGCCCTGGGGACTGGCTCTACTACCCTCATAGTCTCCGGGGCGCTCTCCACCACACGGAGGGATTAAGGCGGATGTTTCCTGCGAATACTCTACAGCTCTTTAGAGACTTCAAAATCGACCCGAACAGGCACTGCAATGACAAAGCATACATGAAACTCACTGCAGCGGAATTGAACACTACACTACAAATTTAATGAACAGGAGAGTTTTCATTTCTTTGGAATTTGCACCTATGATCGGTGTACGTATATCAATACTGGAGTCTGAAGTGTGCCACTCATAAACATCGCCGATCTCCTCAACTGAGAACTATTGACACGGCTGAACAGCTAAATGTACACAAGCTCCCAAAGTTAATCGACATCAGAGGCATAATTACCGCTGTCAAAAATGTTCACAGCAAAGATAAATGTGTCCCAAACACCTGGGATATCTATGAACTGCATAACCCTCCACGATCCTTGAGGTCTAACCCCACACTTTTCGTGAAGCATAATCGGCTGAAACCATGTAATCGTTTCGTACCTACCCAGGCACTTCCAAAAATACGGGCACTCCAACGACCTGGAATTGACCAAAGAAGATAATCACCAATAAGAAATACCGTCGTATTTTCCTAGAGTGGAACACATCAGTGCAGATGGAATAATCGTGCAAAACGTGAGGTATACACTGTACCAGATTACCTGATGAAGAAATCAGCCATCCACGCACTATACAAACCGTGCGGTTATTAGGTAACTGCGATATCAGTTTGCAATTCATTTGATGCTAGTTCGGATCAGAATCCACACTTTGGATATTGATCCAACTTTACAGCCGTATTTTTTGCATTTGTAATGTACAACGATGTAAACATTTCGTTGTGTTCTCCTTGTGTTTTACTTTTACTATATATGTATTATTTATCAAAATTGTGTAACTTTAAATATTCTTTGAATATTAAATCTTGTGTAATTTTAAATATTC
The DNA here is from genome assembly GCF_048544385.1 of Mastigoproctus giganteus. Taxonomy (NCBI): domain Eukaryota; kingdom Metazoa; phylum Arthropoda; class Arachnida; order Uropygi; family Thelyphonidae; genus Mastigoproctus; species Mastigoproctus giganteus. Next base: position 62,476,744 of record NC_143582.1, read on the forward strand.
TTTAGATATTCCTGGCTATGGTCACTGCCATACGTTTTCCAAATATAATAACCATAAGAAGGCGACTGAGAACCTGACGGATTACTTCCAGGAAAATAAAGCGCCGCTCTACCAGCAGGCGATAAGGAACATAGACAAGCGGAATACCCCATTCAATCTAAATGAGGAGACCCCTCCCACTTCGAGAGAAGAAAAGACGACAGAAAGATGGGCAAAGCCGACAATTCATGGTAGAGATTACAATAACCTCCATTCAAGAAGACCGCATAGATAAAATGGCTTCCAATGTATGGCTCACGAACAGCACGCTCTTCCCTGAGAATGAAGGATTCGTGCTCGCCATCCAAGATCAGGTAATCAACACCGGGGAGATAGAAAATACATCGCCAAGGAACCCGCAGTGATACATGACACATGTTGACGACGCTACCTGGCCTCAGAAGCGATCCAAAACATCACTGAGGGATGGGGTGATCACCCATAGAGAGTGTGTGTGTCAAAGACACGAAAAGGTGGCCAGGATGACACATCAGAAGCTAGTGAGGAAATACCAGTGGATCAAAGAAAGTGTACCATATTACAAATACAAATCCAGACTGTAATAGAGACCCCAACCTGGAAGCTTTACTGGAACTGCGCCATAATAACGGACAAGACGATCCCGCACAATAGACTGGACATAAACTTCGTTGACAAGAATAAAAATGCTACCTATCTGATCGACACAGTGATGCCCAACACTGACAACCTTCAGTAAACCTGTGAGGAAAAGATTCGGAAGTACACAGACCGAAAACTGGCGATCAAAGTGATGTGGCATATGGAACAAGTAATGACCATCCCAATCACCGTGTCAACCATACCGGCATGGTGCCAAATATCCTACATAAGAGCCTAGCAGCAATTGTCCTCCTAGAGTACACGTACAAGGAACTCCCGAAAGTCGCAATCCTGAAAACCTGTATTACATCAGAGAGTTCCTCGACCAACAGTAATAGCCGGACTAAACCACCCTCTGCACTTCGTACCAGTACTCGTCACGGGGGTGGAACTCTCCTCACATCAGAGAGATATAATAAGATAATAATAAAAATATATCAAAAATATAAAGATACCCATGTATTTCCACGTACGGAATTATCTATGTGACGTTTGAATTTCCCCAGACTGTCAGCCTCAGATACCCAGGGTGGCAAATTATTCCAGTAATTACAACTCGCAGGCCAAAAAAGATCTTTCTACAATCCAGTTTAAATCTCCTTCATCTAATTTATAATTCATGGCACATAGTTCTGGAATCATTTTAAAAAAAGTGAAAATTTTGCCTTCATTCATTTTACTGCCTCCTTCTCAAACCTTACAGACTTCAATCAAGCCCTTCTAAAGCATCTAGCTGGCACGCTGCGTAACCCAAAAAGCCTTTTCACATACGGGCACTCTTTTGCATATTTCATCAAACGGAATTTTAACGACGTGGCTGAGTTAGTCGGTCTTAGGCGATGGTAGCATGGTTTTTTCTCCCGAAATCGCGAGTTTTTCGTCCAGCAAACAGAAAATTGACCACAGAGCACACGCAATTTAAAGAAATTTCACGAAGAAATATGGCCTTAGTCGCTGATGCTTCTAAAACTATATTAAAACGTTTCTTTTTCTGTGTTTTATCATATTAGAAAATACTTTTAACAACAAAGTAAAAATGTATTGTGCCCTCGTACACTTGGCCCTAAATTATACATTGGTACCCGAGGGTATATATGGGCCAAAGCCATATCATCAGAGTTAAAAACTAATCAGATCTTTATTCAAAAGAATACTTAAAGAGGTACTTGGTGTGGAAGTATCAACAACGTAAACAAAATATATTATTTTATTAAAATAATATCTTTTGTCTGTTAAAACCCATTGGTTAAAAAAAAAACTTACACTAATTAAGGGGATATATATGTCTTTAAATCCCAAATAGCTTCCAGGAATATTCTAAACCAATAAACAACCTCCGAGATGAAGACAATTTCTTTTATTATAAACAAAATGTTTTGCTAAATGTGGACATAAAATCAGAAACATTATCCAGTTTCACAGATCAATTTGTTAGTCAGAAGAGTCTTGATATAATGAAGACATTGAAGATGTGTTTATCAGATGACATTGTAACCTTCTATTTTTATATTACAGCAGCTTATATTTCTTTTCCTCTAGTTTCATGAAACAAGAAAGAAAAAAACAATGGAACAGTTTGGATTAGGACAAATCCAACAATATTCCAATCCAAAGGAGGACGGGTTTTCTTTAGAAATGCTTTCAGCGCTTCTGGGGACATGCTATAGATGTCTGACTTGTTAAATATGTAAATCTCAGCCAAACCAAACCGATTATTTCACTTCTCTATTGACACATTGCAAAACTACCCATAAAATCTAAATCAGAAAATTCTCTTTCAACATTAATCATGCTACGTGCAGTATAACAAAAACAAGACTTCAAATGAAATAACAAATGAAAAGAAGTTGCAATTTGTTGACCAATGTCTTCTTCTTAAGACAGCGAAGTTTTTGAGATCATTAGTCTTAAAGCCAAGGTCCTTTTTTTCTTTGGTCTAATTTCAAACTTAAAAATTAACATTTCTTGAAAAATTAAACTGCATTCAAATAGGACTAATTTTATAAAGATCTGTCGAAAGAATAATTTTTTAAAAATGTGTTCTAAGAGAAATACCTAAACTAAAAGGAAGAAACGCCTTTTCCGGCTCATTAACCCTGGGCTGGTCGAATTATTCCGTTACGGTTTATCGAACTCTGAAAAAAACAATCTTTACAAGAAAATACCATTTTTCTACCCGAGTTTTACCGCCTCCAACCTGTCAGATGGGAAGTTCCCCCTCGCATTTTTGTAAAGCCGACACATCCGGTTTGACAGCTGCTTGTACAAATATGTACTCTGATTTACGTGAGCAGCGAAGAAAGAAAAATGTACGTTTAACAGATGAGTTGAGTTGAACTCTTGCTTTCAGCTATGGGCATCGTTTGTTTTTTCTCGATATATGTGTCACTGTAATAATTATGACAGGAGAATTTCAAAGTCCCCGAGGACTTCCAAATGACGTTTCAACTTTGTAAAATTGCAAATAGATTCACGAAGGAAAACAAAAGAATTCGCATCGCTAAACAAATAAATTACGGTGTACTCCTGAAGGTCGATTTGGCCAGATCTATCAATAGATACAAAAGATTTAACATTATGCCATCCATTGGCAAAAGTGTCATCGTATTCAATTTAACTGGAACTCAATTTGAATTTAAAAACTCTTTCCGAAAATCGAAAGCTGTAGTCTAATCTTTAAAATTATCTTAAAGTTAATCTCAGTCCAGGAAGAGTTATTTCCAAAATACCAGTATATTCAGCAATAATTTTGATAGGCGCACTCAGTTCCATAGCGGCGTGGTACAGCAAACTAGCTGGTGTCAGGCGCGATAAATACAGATGAGCGTGGACACTTTACCAACGTCCTCCCTACACTAGATGGAAAAGACCTAAGTTCGAATCCAATCAATGACTTTAGGATTGTTCTTGTTGTGATGGAGTTTATTGACTGAGTTAGTCGGTCTCAGTTTGTATCTTAAGATACAAACTGCAGATATATCACATAGTCACATCACACGTGCAGCCAATATGTTTCAATTAAGAAAACCTTAAGATTACACTTGAATTTCTGTAGATTGTAATTTTTGGGAAATACGTATGAAAGAAGGTTGTTCCAGAAGTTTAAGGAATGAATGAGAAAGAAGGAAAGTTGGTTCTGTAAGTTTCAAGTTGGACAGTAAAAGGATGCTGGCTGGATGCTGCACGTGTTCGGACTGCTTTGCAAGAGAGAGAGCGGGAATTATAGAAGCCAATTCAGAAGAACAGTGCCCATGGAAGTATCTGTAGAAAAGACATGCAGCAGAAACAGAACGTCTATGAGACAGAGAGAGAGTGGACACAGTCTCTGTTAGAGATGAGTCTTTAATTAACCCAACTTCCCTCTTTTGAATGGATCTAGAAGCCTGAGAGAGCTTTTAGGGACACCGCCCCAGATGCGGGAACAATATTCCATGGTAGGGCAGATTTTCGATTTGTACAGAGTGAGCAGCTTTTTGGAAGAAAAGTAACGCCGAAAGCGAAAGAGAAAACCCAGTTTTTTATATGCAGAGGAAGCAATATTTGTGATGCGCTTATGCCACTTCAGATTAGAAGTCCGAGTAATCCCTAAAAAGAGATGTGAGCTTGTCTAGAAATCAGAGAATCATCGAAGATAAGCATAGGAGCAGAAGAAACCTCTTTTGCGAGATATATTGAGAAGACCTTTATGGTCTTCTCAATAAGCGACTGGCTTGTTAACACCGTTTTAGAGCTGTACCCTCGAAATGTAAAGAGGATTGGATTTCGTCATGATATTCATCATAACCTCAAAATACATCAATCATACCGTATAATGGAAGAGATGGGGGAAGGGTTGCTGGAGCATTGCTCTGGCGATTAAACATGGGTTCCACCACCTCAAGCCTCCAGGTGGTGGTATTGAACAGGCTGATGAGAGTCATCTACCACCTAGTACTCCCTGGTAACAGAGAATGGCGACATTCCCCGTGTGGATGTGGGAGCCACAACTCGACCCCTGCTTACTTTGGTTCGCACTTGGGTGGCCACCTCCAGTATACTAGGTACTCTATTTCAGGACTTGCACATGAGGGTTATATCCAGGGTTACTAACAGTCCCACCATCGTGAAGGCATAAGCAGCGGATTTGATTGCCACAAACAGACCGGACTTTGCTGAAATTAGGTCCACTTGACTTGAGTGCCACCTGAATATAAGTTCTATCAGCGTTTTAGACTCCCAAGCAGAAGTACCAGCCTGATATACCTCAGAGAATGTCTGTGACAGCCTCAAGGATGTCTGTGATAGCCTAAAGATGTCTAAACAGGTTTGTCCGTTTGTTTTTCTGGTTTCGCCTATATCTTCAATGAAGTCCTAATAAGATTTGAAATGGCCGTGTGAGGAGTCTTCCCCCCCCCCCAAATTAAAAATTAATACCTCACTCACTAATTTATTAATAGGTAATCCGAAAATGATCACATTCGGCATATGTTATACACTGAGTGATCTGTAATATCAACATTGAATGCAACCTTTTGACCACATGAGGTACGAGTATGCAGAGTTAGTCGACCTACCTAGCTTAGATAAGGTGTCAGTGGTTCAGTACGTAGTAAAATTCCGAGCCTGATGGGTAAAAGGAAGGATTTATCGGACTTTGATAAAGGGCAGATTGTGGGTACTCGACGAGCTGGTGCCTCGATTTCCCAAACGGCTAAACTGGTGGCTTGTTCGAGAATCGCCGTTGTTAAAGTGTACCAGGACTGAAGTCAAAATGGTCAAACAACGACCCAACGGAAAAACTGCAAAAGGTCAGCGAAAGGTTGAGGTTAGAGGTGAGCGGCAAGTCCGACGACTCGTCCAGGCGAAGCACTGTAGAAGAGTTGACTACCCGATACAACATGGGCCAACCCGGAACAACATCTGGCATGACCATGCTTCGCACGCTCGCACGTATGGGCTATACTAGCAGACGACTTGTATTGCATCCTCTCCTAACCAAGTTTCATCGGCGTAAAAGACTCGTCTGGTGCAAAGTGCATGCAAGTTGTACGTTAGAAGACTGGAAGAAGGTGTGCTGCTCGGATGCGTCACGTCATTTACTCCGTTATTTACGACCGTGTATGGTCGTGTACGAATTTGGCGCTAACAACATGATGCTCTTCACCCACCATGCATGGTATCAAAAGTGCAGGCCGGTGGAGGCGGTTGTATGGTGTGGGGCATGTTTCACTGGCAGGAACTTGGACCCCTGGTGCATGTGGAACAACGTATCAGTGGTCTCCGCTATCGTCAACTGCTTGCTGACTGTGTACACCCCGCTATGTTACACTTTTACCCGAATGGCGATAGTGTCTTCCAAGATGACAATGCGCCGAGCCATCGGGCAGTTGTTGTGGGAGAATGGTTTGAAGAACACAGTTCTGACCTCCAGCATATCGATTGGCCTCCGAACTCCATCCATATCAATCCCATAGAGCACTTGTGGGACACTATGAAAAAGCATATCAGGCGTCTGGATACACCAATCACCTCCATACCCGCATTGCTGACTGCATTAGACACAGCTTGGTTGGCCATACCTCCCGAACGCTTCCGACATCTTGTTGAATCAATGCCACGTCGGATAGCTGCTGTACCGAGGGCAAAAGAAGGACCTACGAAGTATTAAGTAGGTGGTCATAATTCATTGATCACTCAGTGTATATTACATATAGCCTTCATTAGCTAACTATACCATTCAGTATTTTGTGTCCATTAATTTTTGACATGACATCTCCAAATAATGCGATAGCAGTAGAGAATTTTTGTCCAGATAATATCTAAGTCATATGGAATATGACTTAATTTTTACTTTTTATTACAACTAAATGTAATAACGAGTAAAATTATTACTTTAATGTCATTTGTGGTTCTTCAATTGGTGAGGTATTAGCTGCGCATATTTTTTGCGTTTTAAAGCAATTACGATGGACTGTATATAGCTGAAAAGTCAGAGTATTTGGGTGTTTAGCTCAAGATTTATTATTATTGAGAGATCCGAGTTATCTTTGAATGTTATAAAAAATTGAAGACATCAACAGATGAGAAGTAATTGGAATTAGATGACAGATACGATTCAAGAGCGACAGCAAACAGAGCAACTGAGATAATATTCTCTGCAGAACTCCTTTAGAAAGGGTGTAGCTGGATTCATGCAGTCCATAAACAGAGAGGTATGTAGATGCCAGGGTTGACGGATAGTTTGCATAACTCTGAGCAGTGGACCATCAATATTGAAATAATTTCCCAAAATATGAATGGACAAGCGACTGATAGACTGTCACAAGTCGCCTTAATATCAAGAAAAAAGAACATGATATCTAGTTGCTGTCTTGCACTTTGTATTCTAATTAGTGTTTCTAAGAAATGCGTGGCTGTTGATCTCTTACTGATTACAGTGTGCTGATCCTACTGCAGAAATAGTGTCGAGATAAAACTGAATTGCCTTTACAAAGCTTTTCTTGAGGACGCTGCAAATGAAAACTGAGCCTGCAATCCTTCGTGCTCTTAGAAACCTTTGGGAAAGGAATTGTATAGTACTGATCCCAAATTTGTAGGATTGTGCCACAATTAAGAATTTGGGTGGTTGTAGAGCGTAGCATTTCATCAATAAAGAGAAGCTATCCGGGTCCAGAGTGGTTTGGACCATCTGAAAATGCCAACAGTGAATTGCTGATATTCATACGTTCATTTCTAGGTTAGGGACATCTCATCGGTGTAGCATCTTGCAATCTGATGATGTCACAAAATGTGAGCGAATACGTCACATACAAAATTAAATGCTATTTAAAAAAAAAAACTTAAAAATGCCGTCTTATAATTCTAATGTTTAATAATTTTATGTAGCATCATCTGTAACGTATTTTATAAATAAAAAATTTCAAGTTATGGCTTGTATTTTTATGGTGTGAAAACGCGAGGAAAGACACGCACGGTGACTTGTTTAAGCCACCTTTCCATTTTTCGAAGGTATGCTAAAAAACAATATGGAATCCGAAGTTCTCCCATTATTATCTGGTTCTGCTAGTAGTTTGCTGTTAAGCCCAAAGATCTATTTGTCTGAAATTGAGATCATCAGCAGTTTGACTGCAAAATTCTTTTTCATCTCTAAGAGTGCGTTCAGTGAGAGATGACTCATTGGCTGATTATTCTGAAGGAAGTGAAAATCTGGCCACACGCGGAAAAGAAACCCATAAACGGCTAATTGGGGGATGAGATAATTCGCAGTCACTCGGAATGTCTCCAGTCTTCATAAATATAAGTTTTATGGTAATCTCCGAACTTAGTTGATATGTGAAGAAATATTTCAGTAGATTGTTGCGTGAAAGAAACTTGAGCACTTCGTGGTGAAGTATTTCCTCACAACGGTTGTCTGCAGGCTTCTATAATTTCGTTCGAGGACCGAAACCATGCTGTCAGTATAGGAAGTACTAGATTTTGCCAAGAGATAGCAGTGCTATCGCCTAATTACCATGTTTCATGCAGATAAAGACATATAAAGCCGGATATCAACAACTGATTGTTTTCCATTTTTAAATTTCTTGATTCCATCAAGAAATCTAAAAATGGAAATTCTTACCACCATCTTCAGCAACCAAGGATCCTAACTTCTGGTATTTAGGGAATCTAGACATTTCATCAGTACAGTAACAGTCTTAAGAAACAACGCAAGGCCGGTATACCACCATTAAGAACAAGCACGCATGCAAACTCAGATGAAGTCATCCTCCATTAAAATTGATCCACATGTAGCGAGCCCAGTCAATAATCTCTTATGTGGAATGCGATTGGAAGGTACAGGCAATCTCTCTTCCTGCGATTTTCATATCTTTGAGCACAAAGAAGAGGTGCCGAAAGGATATCGGTCAGGTTCCGAACTACAGTAGACTGTTTCTAATGTCGGTTTCTTTTGAAACAACAGTGGACTCCTGATTATACGCGGGCGGTTTAACAGGGTTGCCGATTAACCAGGAACGAAAAAAAATAGATTTGAAAAAAGATTTTGAAATCTTAGATGAAGCAATTGTTGAGTAGTTTAATTTATGAATGAAGAAGAGCCAGAAACAAATATTCGGAGGACACTGAAAAAATCTATTACCAACAAATAAAATCTCTCAAAGTACTGTTTTGTCTCGTGTGGAAACTCTACGTGACTATGCACAGCAAGAAGTGGACGTCGTCCTTGCCTACAAGATGATGTTGCGCAATTTGCGTTCTGCCATTCGTAGGAAGGTCAGTGATGCAAAGAAACAAACTTCTTTAGCTTCCTTATTCAATAATAAAAAACAGAACATGCATACATGTATACATTTTTTTATATTAAATGCATATTTTTCATAATCACGAATTCTTGCTTATTTTGTGGATTACGAATTATGATTATAAACGTTAAATATATGTTTATATTATACTTTTTATTAAAATCCAGGAAGAAATAAGTAAACTGCATTACGAAAGTGTTGGTAAGTATTATGATTGTTAAATTTGTGAAATAACCGAACCTGAACTACTTGTTACATTTCACGCGCTGTGATTACAAAACGGGGAGTATATATGACAGCGATGTATGTGTAGTGAGCTAAAAACAATTACTTTTATATATTATTAGTTAATTATTTACTTCTCCCTTCTATTAATCAGAATAAAAGGAAAAATTCAATTAATTTAAGAAAAAAAATCAAACGGGCCAGAAATGTAAAGCACTGCCTATCTTAACTAACTTGTTCACTTTGGCCTCATTTCTAGAACTGATCACAAAATATCCACTACTTTAAGTTTAGAAGCAAAATAAAACAGTTTTAGTCTGATTTCCAAAACAATTAAAGCCAACTTATTGGACGAGATTTTCTGTAATTTGTTTGTATACCTGGATCCGTTAATCTAGAAACAAAATTGAAATAAGTCATTATTATTCCCCACTTTGAAAGACGTGGAAAGAGCTCCATTAGTTCTACTTAAAACTTGTTCCATCATTTCTCTCTCAACAATCTGTACATCTCTCTTTCTTTCAGGTGAACTACTGATGCGTTTAAAGTATAATCGCAATAGTTAACGAGTGGCCCTAAGGTGTGCAAATCGTTATGCAAACTACTAACTTGAGCAATCGAAGCGTAACTATAAATCCTAATAGAATTTTAACATTTCTGTTGAACAATTTTCTCCGTTAAAAATAGGACATAAACATTCAACAAGACAAAACAATGTGTCTTCAAAAATAACACAGATCCAATGAAGTAATGAAGATAAGTGAGGGGTTTTAATGCAATTTGTGACAACACTAGTGTTTAGGGCGTTCAGTGGATGATGGTTCTCTTTTGTTGGGTACAATTTCTATCATATACTGTACTGGAAGGCTATCTGACGATCAAAATGTTGAGGATTTTGAGCACTGGAGAACTGGGATGAGGAAACCTACATTTTTAATATATACATAGAAATTGGTACTCAACATAGTTAAAGAGTATATTTTTCTCGGAAATCTATCAAAGAAATCCCCATATTCTTATGAATTTGTGGTTGAGTTTAGCTTAATATTGCCATGAATTCAGCTACCATCTGTACTCGAGGAAGTTGATACAGCTTCGCAAAGATAGAAGGTTTTGGACTAGATTGTACAGAAAGAGCAGAGATTCGGCCAAGGCTAAAAGTCCCATTTCACGGGATGAAAAACCCAAGTTTATGGGATTTAAAAGAAGTTAAACTATCTTCCATTTTTTAAGATTGGACTAGAGGATGGGCTCTATTTTACGTCAGTTTTCTGACGCTGAGCGTATACATACGCGTCTTATTTTAAATCTTTAAAATTTAAACTATTTAGAATATGAATATTTTTATACACATATCTGTCTAACTGTCAAACAAACAAGCTTGAAGATTAACGAGGCTATTAATTTTATTTTGAGAAAGTACTGACACTAATCACATTTCAATTTTATTTTCTCCTTGTTCACATTCCTGTTGAGTGATAAACCCAACGTCAGTTTTCAGGGCACGTCCTACTAAAAACAGAGACCCACCTTATCACTTGTCACCCTCGCTTCTCGGTATATAAAAGTGGAGCATTATTCCACTAACTACCTGAAATAAATGGGTTTAAAAACCATGAAATATTTTCCTGAAATTCCTAAACGTTCCTTGTGAGGATGATTGGATTTATAGTGGGTTAGATTACTCAATCACGATACTGAGGATAAGAACGGCGAGGAAGTCGGAGCAGATATAATGAAGATAATATAAGGAACGGATAAGCTGTTATGCGTAAGAATAATAGCCATATTCCAGCTGTTCCTTTGAGTATAATTTAAGACTATAAGCCATAAAAGGATTGCTAATAAAAAGAACAAAACTGCACTGTTTAAAGTGCAATACTTGATAAATGCAATATTTGATTCCATGCCTATTTTTGTGTGATATTTTTCACAGTTTTATGGATTATACTTTAAAAAGTCGCCTGGGTTTTTTTTCTTGAACCTACCTAATGGAATCTGGAAGCACACAAATCCCACTAGCAAGTTAATTAATCTCATCAACTCCATTATCAAATTACAGATTAATTCGTTCAAGGTGGCTTTTAGTTCGCTTTCAAGGGATACAAATTTCGAATCTAATACAATTTTGAAACTGTTAGTTGTGTCACAGTTCGCTATACCAAGATTTCACCCAACTATCACAGTGATTATGGCAGCTGTTTCATGAAGAAACGGTCTGGATTTGATTCCTGTTTTGTTTTCATACCGTGGTCGACGAACTACATTTTTTTTAACATTTATTGAGTTTCCAACCAGCCTCGACATTCCCATCGTATTGGTCCCTCACTAAGGAAGCATCAAGAACTACCATCTACATCAGTGACTAAGGTAACATAATTAGACACTATCTATGATCAGTCACTAAGAGAACAGTTTGTGGAGGAACAGTTTCGCGGTTTCTAATCCCACAAAACACGTAAATTACTGGAAACATATATGGGAGAGCTTTACATGACCTTAGTTGCCTTGCCTACCATCCTAAACATTCAATTCCCACATTACATTTATTCTATAACAGTTGGTAAAACTTTCACAACCTAATATACTCAACTTAAAATTATTAAGTTGGTTGTCATGAGGTTTCTTGGCTCATAGACTAATGTGCCAGCTTTTGTGGTGTTCATATATTTATTACGTTCTATGGCAAACATGCATGGTGTGTCAATTTGGCCTCATTAGTCCTTGTGTCGTTAAATCTCATACCAATAACAACTGTAAGCCAAAACCCCCAGAATAACTCACTGGTAAAACTCTGCCCACCTTCCGTCTGAGATCGGCTAATTACAGCTTAAGTCGTAATGGTTTAAAGGATTCCTCCAGTCTACGACGGGATTTATAACCAGACCACTCCAAATGAGTGAAAACTGGCAACTCCATTATACTGTCGCACGCGATGCACTAACATCAAGGTATGATTTTGACATACTCGACTTTAAATTTCGACAATAAATGGTTTGGCACCCCGAAAAGAGTTAAGTTCCCTGTAGTGCACTGTGACATCTGTCCGTTGATGTCGATAAATTAGCTCGGAAGTTTTATTTAGTTTTAATTTAATTTTCTAAATGTATTGGCAAAGGGTAAGAGAACTGTTCTTAATAAATCCAAGAATTATTTGTTACAGCAAAACCAATAAGAAAATAAGCGAGGGTATTCACCTTGAATATGGCTTATTCGTTTTGTTCTTTCAGCCACAAAAAACAGCCAGTCTTATTTTGGAAAAGAAAAATCTTTATTATTATTGCTGATATCAGTGAAGCCCTGACCTTCATCGCAGATGATCACATGCTCTTTTCTCATCCAGAGATTCACTTTTTCTTCTTTCGTCTAAAAATCAAGCTCCAATAAGTCCTGCAAACGATTGAATCCTGTGACTTCAATAAGAGTAAAGGGCGAGGCATAAAGACTTTGCCTGTTTGTCACAGCACCATTCTTTAAAATCAGCTAGTTGTGATGAACACTGTAAAAAACTAATCCTATCATTATTTTCTAAGGGATTTTTCAAAGTTACACCCATACCATCGATAAAACTTTATGGTCATTCTTACTCGCAGAGTCCTTATGATGAATACAATGGAGCAGATGTTCCAGATATTTAAACATCCGTACACATCGTGGCATGGATTACACTATTGTCTGAAGGAGTCTTCTTCCGGATTTGACTATTCTTCGATCAGGATATTTGTCAGTTGCTGTACTGTGGTCGGTAGACCATTACAAACAGCTTAATTTTTGGCAGTGCGGCTTCAGTAGACAACTATGAAGCGCACTGCTATCTCCAAGAAATCTCAGAAATTCTCAAGTGGATAATGAACTGAAGAATGAGGTGGCCAGAGTAGAAGTTGGAAATCTTGGGAATGATCCTAGAAACATTTAAATATATAGTTTTTTGCTCGGAAGATAGTTGCCTTGTTGTCTTGAAGGAAGGAATCCACCACAATCAGAGTAAAAAATGAAGCTTTGCAGGGTGAAGATGGTCCGATACGACAGAAAGATATTTATTGGAGGTAAAATGATCATCTAATGACACTGTCCTTACCAACCGAATATAACCCATACCACAATTACACCTCCAGCTACTCAAATGGGGAACACGAAACTGTCTGGATGGATGACTTCATGAGTTCCACTCCACGCTTACAACCTACCATTATTGCATAAAAGAAGTGTAAATCGAGAGTCATCAGAACAGTCTTGGTATTGGCAACAGTTCCCTAGTTGAATCTTTCGATTTTTTTTAAAGACCTGATTTCGAATAGGCAGACAATACTAAATCCTAGATTCTTCAACTCCAGCAGCAGTTAAAAATCGTTCTTTCTTTGCCTAAATTGAATTTTGCAGTCATTTACTACACACTGGAACTTCTATTCTAATGCATAATTCGCTTTAAATTCTTGCCGACTCATTCTTGGAGCACAGACTCTCTGCAACATTACGAATTAAAATCAAATTTCGTTAGTAACAGAAGATGGCTTTTAGGTAAAAAAAAAAAAAAATCCAGCTCACCTCAACCGGATTATAACTGAAATTTTGACCACAACGATTTGATGGGTAACTTATCTTCCCCAGAATGATATTTTTCAGTAATTATATGAACTGGATGGCAGAGTGCAATTATTATTAATTTCATATTTAATCGAAACGCATTAATAATTCTTTTGGAGAAAAATTGAGACAACTGTTTTACACATATTTATGTGAAGCTTTATTTTCAGTCAACTGCAGAAACAGACAGAGAGAGAGAGGGAGAGTTTCAACTACATGCAGCTATTTCTGCTTGGATGGATGCAGGGAGTTTAGCAATTCAGAATGTAACCTCCGAAATAAATGACCTGATAAATAAGTTTAAATACGAATATAACTGCACTGATAAGCTGGCGACTGGCACGACTACTCGCGAAAATAAGTACGTTGTGCTTCCTTAAATTTCGACAGAAACTATGTATCTGTTTCTAATAGGGACATTTCTTCATTTCCATGGACACTTCTTCTGCACTGACATCTATAATTCCACCTGTCTCTTTTAACTAGGTCTGAACAGATCCATCAATGAATCCATTCACAATTCGTATCCAAATTGAATGAACTAACTTTTCTTTTGCATTTTGTTTCCCAAACCCACCCCTGCCGATCACTACACTACAATAACTAGTTTAAGAATTATTTGTGTTTGAAATAACCACCATTAAAATAAAATGAACATATTTCATTGAGGTCTGTACACCGGCTGTTAAGAGGATGCAGTAACTTCAATGGTTAATGAAGTATCTTGCCTTTACATAGCAGTGATCCCGGTTAAATTATTAACTAGGAAGTAACAAACTTCCTAGTTAATAAGTATATAACTTATTTCTTGGAGAGCACAGCCCTTGGATGATAAAGAAAGAGACAAAGGAAATTGCGTTTACTCCAGAAAAACCGACTCTTTTTAATAGCACTGATCTTTCCAATTGTGAGGCTTCGGAATTGAACTGTCAGTCGTTTTGTCAACTACTGCACTGGTAGGTGGCAGGCTTCCCGCGGATAAGGTGCCAGATAGTATGAAACAGCACACTGGGGAGTTGAGAAGTAGCATTAGAATGTGCTTCTCTTCCGGGGGAAATGCAACTTATTTGTACAGTTAGTACATTGGGAGATTCCCTGCGATAGATCCAAATTTGAGAGATTAATGCCACTATAAAGACTTGTCTTTGTTTTATACGGAAAACTCAGCATCTTTTGATTGCTTCGCTGACAGTGTTCACAAGCGGCGCTGTCTAAGAATAAAATCTTACTTCAAAAGACAGGATTTTATAACCTAAATTTTCTAAGATAGTTTTTGCATTCAGAATGGCTAAATGTTGCAAGAAATCTTTTTGTGCATTTGCCTAAAACAATAATAAAGAAATAAATGAAGTCTCCAATCACTCGTACTTTCACCATCACCAAAGGGGACTAGACAAATTCTCTTTCAATTTCACAAAATCATCCCAGACCACCGTGACCAGAAATTTATTCCAAAGATCTACAAAACGCTGCCCAAACTAAAAAAGTTCATGAGATCCAATGCTCTATTACTACCTAAGATTTTATATTTATATCCCCTGCTTCTCACTTAACCTACCAGTAAGACTACCTCCATCGTTCATTTTATTAATCCCTTCAAGGTGTCCACTACTAGTCTACCAAGGTGTCCAGCTGTCAAACTTTGAAGACCGCACCTTCTAAGCAGCCATACTTTATGTGGACATCGATTGAGGCCCTCTATAACTTCTCAGTCATCAGCAAGCTTCCCTTCTGCTCTTTATCAATATAATTAAGGACAATTATAAACAGGAGAAGCCCCAGCACTGATCCCTGAGAGATTATTTACCACACTTGTCTACTTCGAAGAGATTCCATTTTAGGACTGTCCTCTGACTCCGATCTTTTAATGAACCCCGATTCAACGAAAGACCTTACCAGCCATCTCAATTTACTCCAGTTTATAGAACGGCATTCATGCGGAACCATATTAAAAGCTTTTCTGAAGTCGAAGGAAATGATTTTTTTCTTGCATCAAATTGCTTTTAACTTAATTATAATTAATTAACCAAGTTGGCCTGACAAAACCTCCACTTCACGAGACCTATGAATGCCACTATTCTGTCGAGATGTTCCTGTATGGTATAACCACAGACTCCATGATTATAATTACATTAAAATCAAACTCCCCAGTATAATATTAATATCATTATTATGACTTTTTCTCGTTATGGGATTTTTCCTCACCCCGTGACTGGTACCATTTCATGGAGTAGTCGGTTGTGTCCAGTTAATATTATTATTATTACTGTTGGTCAAAGAACTCTCTGTCTTTCCTACAGGTGTTCAGGATCGCGGCTTTTTGGAGTACCATGTAAATGTTCTCTGGGAGGCTTATTGCTTATAGAGGCTCTGTGGCACGATGCCTGTGGTTGACACGGATCGGGATTGTTCTTTGACTTCCTGCCGTGGGTCTGTGTACTTCCTGAACTTTTCTAGTAAATTTTGCGGAGGCTGCTGGTACTGGACACCGCTATGTCGATTAGTATGTAGCCATTTCCTTCATGTCTATGCGGGTTATGTCTGGTCTGTTGTTGCGAGGAATCGTCTTGTCCGTCATTATGGCGCGGTCCTAGTACAGTTTGTGAGTGGGGGGTCTCTAGTACGGCCTGAGGTTCGTACTTGAAACACGGTACACTATCTTTGATCAATTGGTATTTCCTAGCTAGCTTCTGATGTATTGTCCTAATGACGTCGTCGCGTCTGTGAGTGTACTCAGTCTGGGTGATCATCCTGGATCCGGCGGTGATGTGCTGGATTGTTTCTGGGGCCAGATGACATCCTCGATATGTGTCATCTGTTACTCCAGGGTCCTTGGCGATGTATTTTCTGTAGTTTCGGGTGTTGACTACCTGGTCTTGAATGGCGAGCATGAGTCCTTCGGTCCCGGAGAAGAGCCTCCAGCTCGTTATCATTATTATTATTAGTAGTAGTATTCCATTTTGTAGACAAACACAGTCTCCTCCTGCGACAGCAACATCTGTTAGAGGGGTGATTATAATTGTGCAAAATTAGGATATATTACATAATTTTAAATATGCACACCTGGAATGACCCAAGACAAAACAAACTGACCTTTGCCGTACAGGAAATGTGTTATTTTACATGACGCTAAACGTCATTTGTTCATTTCATTTCGATTATGTATGGCCTGTCTGATTCACTGTCACATTTTTTTCACACAATTAAAACTATTTGTATACATTCTTAACTTTATTAGCAAGCGATTTCATCATTCGAGGCGGAAGATGACAACAGTACTCATCTTTCGCCTATCTTGCTTCATCTGTGGAGAAAATGATTGTAGGTTGTTAATGTCGTAACCGCATCGGCAACTTAGGCCATATTGAGCCATACGTATGTCTGCAAATTGCAAGAAAAACCAGAGTTTCCGGGAGAAAAAACCATCCTAACCTCTTGAGTCTGACTAATTCATCCGCGTGTAAAAATGCCCTTAAAAATTCCTAACATCATCAATGGGATTCGAAATCAGGTCTCTTCCATCTGGTGTAGGGAGAACAGCGATTATACCGACTATGTAAAGCTGTTTTATCCACTAGGGCAAAATTTCCAGTGTTCAATCATCTCTTTACGCATTACGTTTCGTACATCTCAATGAGTTCTGTTTTATGCACTTCATCACTCTTTGAATTACTTCTTGTGATGCTAATGGACGACCTTCTAGGTTTACTCATTAGGTAGTCCTCTTCGCAAAGCCTTTGAATGCTTAATTCAGTTCTTTTCGAACAAACAGGCCTTGAGACATTTTTGTCTCAATGCCTCCTTGAGACAAAAACCCACCATCTCCTGGCCAAAAGCCCTTGAATGTTTAATACGCTTCTTCTCGAAAAAAGAGCCTTGAGACATTTTTGTGTCTTTGATACGCTCTGAAGGCTTCAATAACATTATCGCCATTCTTGTAGTGAAGTTCAGTTAAAAGTACTTTTCGTTAGACAACGTTTTAAAACGCACTTGACTAACTTCATTTTAAGTAAGGGCTGCCTGCAGCTTCAAGCTATATCTTGGCGATGAAGAATGAGACTGCGACGAGCAAACACTCAAATTCTCCGATCCCAGAGACATTCCTTTTTATAACAAACACAAAGGACAATTTCTTTATTGGAGTTAATAAATCAATTAGGTCTAGTGATCAAATTTAGAACTATTTTTATTGTTTGAAAAAAAAAAAAATACATCCACACATACTGATTACAATGCAAAAAACTGTTTTTCGATTCCTTCTAGAGGTTCTCCGTTATTAATTTCTAAAAGTGGAAAAGGACTTTATAACCACCTCCTATAAGAGGTAGATTGAAATGTCCGAATAAAGCAATCGCTCTTGCTTGCTGTTTGAAGTTGCTTAAAGAAATGACATCTTTGTCAAACTCTTCAGAAACGTCTTGCATGTAACATACCCCATTTTCAAGTTCTCTTAAGGGACATTGTATTTTATGACAAAAGTAAATTTCGGAGGTAATAATCCACTCTGGCATAAAGTTTACTATGATGCATCTGCAGCAGTTGTTATTATCTGTTCAGCTAAATGTGGATTCATGTTGTTGTTATTTTTTTTCTGGCCTTTTATTTCCTCGCTCCATCCCTCAAATAGTTTTTACTTTTTGTATTTATACTCCGGGACAACTACATACGTCAGAGTATTTCATAATACAAAAAAAATCATCTAAGAACATTATCATGTTTACTGATCACATAGGTTTGAACCACGGTTGCTCAAACGTTTGTATATCTGTACACCTTCGACCCTAACCATTTGGCTACAGCAACACAATATACAGCCATAACAATAGCAACAAATGCATCAATAATCACCCATCACCATTTGGCTACGGGCCTTCTATAAACGAGTCCTCGTTGATTGTCACCTTACGGTCCCTAAAATGTCTCCACCACTTGAACACCAATGCCTTACTTAATGTATTGAATACATAATATTGCTGGATAAGATCCAGTATCTCCTGGATCCCATAAATCTTTACTTTAAAGAGTGCGAAATATCGTTTTCATCCGAAATGCAAAACGTAATTTACTTTCTAAGAGATTGCAAATAAGAAATTATGTTTAATATCTGCCTTTACACCACAATGCACCCTACCCTACCATTGCCATCTGACATGCCACTTATCCCAATGTAACATTTTACAGCAGGCTACACTATTACCAGTCATAGTTTTTCACGCACTGACTGTGTCCACCTCGTTGGAGAGCTTTGAATTAGACTGCCGTCAACGAGTGGATGGATTTATAATTCTCTTCAATCGGAGTTGTAGTTGGTCGATCTCAGTCTGAAAAAGTAGGGGTTATTCCAGGTTTAAACCACGGTCACTTAAACATGTGTACTTCTTTACCTTGGAACCTAACCACTCGGGTCCGTGTAGGTTTTTCAACCGCACAACAATTCGAGCGCACACTTTAAAAAAAACACAATAGTGTAATATGACCTAAGTCGTTGATACATTTAAACCCAATAACAATAACAGAACTACATGACGGACATTTATAAACCTTATTAGTATGGACAAAATGTATTTATATAATTACTCCAGTTGGATGGTTGTTGTAGGATTTTAGAGGCATCGCTACTTTAGACATGTTGTGCCGTTTAACGCATATCTGTAAATTGCGTGCGTTGTGTGGTCGATTTGCGGTTTCTGAACGAATAACTGGAGTCCCGGGATAAAAGACCAACTAAGACGTAGCTGGATTAGTCGGTCTCGCTTGAGACCGACTAAATCAATTACGTTGTAATAAAAGCCCATAAAAATTCTTCGCACCATTTATGGGAATCGAACTCAGGTCTTTTCCACCCGGTATGGGAAGGATAGGGATTCTACCAACTATGATATCCACGAGGGCACACTGTAGCCATTGAAGTATGACAGCCACACTGTAGTGTATATATCATACACACTGGCTACAGTGTGTATGATACACACACACTGTAGCCATTGAAGTATGACATACATATATAAATCGTACTGGCCTTTCGGCAAGGAGCTAATGATTTGAACACACCATGGCTTAGATATCATGAGATTACTATGCACAGCCAAAGATAAGTTGTTGTTGTACGGTTTTAGGAGCATCAGCGACTATGGCCATATTGCTCCGGGTATACTGTCTGTAAATTGTGTGTGTTCTGAGGTTGATTTTCTGTTTGCTGGACGAAAAACCCGAGTTTCCGGGAGAATAAAATCATGCCATCCTCTCCTGAGACTGACCAACTCAGCCACGTTGTGAAAAAGGCCCATAAAAATTCCTTCTGTCATCGCCGGGACTCGAACTCAGGTCTTTTCCACCCGGTGTGAGGAGGACAGCAATTTGTATCATCTGTGCTACACACGAGTAAAAACCAGTGATTGTATCCTCTATGCTAACCACAACAGGTAAGAACCATCACGCCACTAGCGTCCTCCAACTATACCTGATTGGCCAGTGGCAAATTCACCAGTCATCCGGCTCGTTTGGTTTCATACCACAGATGCTTAATGTAACTGTGATTTGAGTAGGTTAAGTTGGTAAACCAAGGGAGAGTGTGAATGTTCTGCAATCCATTCCACGCACATCTGGTGCTTCGTATTTTTTTTTATAATTCGACAGATATAACTGTTACTGGAAAAAAGGGAATATTGATGGCGAATTTGAGCTAAAACGATCTACAAACTGCCTACAACCAGCAAACAATATTTCACTGGTATCCGGACACCAAAAGCTTCCAACTGTACAATTGCAAGATTACTGTATGTAATCTATCGCAATCGGCACGCTGCATAATAAAACCTGATTCGCTAACCGTATAATCGCAGCGTTCCTGGTGACACAAACGTTGATATTTTCGGTGAAGTGGGACTGTCGATAATATAGATTTGGATATCTGCCGTTATATCCCAACCAGTGGAGAATACTACTCATTATGCTACAAGGTATCGGTGCACACTGCTCGGCTTTGTATTCCGATCTGCGTGTCCACTGTTACGAACTTACTGGAACGTATTAAATCTCTTTCCTTCCCGGTGCAAGAAAACTTTCCCAAAAAATCGTAATGTTGTGAATACACTCAGTTTGTCTTCCACGTAATGTGGCTTACATTACGCTTGACGAGTTTGGCCTTCATCATTGTTGGAAGAAGTCCTATTTCAATGGCCATTGAGCGTACAGAACAGGGGTATAGAGAAGAATGACAAATCATTCAAAGAGGCATTCTTACAGAAAGAGCATCCACCTACGCAGATCACTGAACCAGATAGACACACTGTAACCTTTAAAATGGAGTACAGTAAGCACTGGGGACATCTCTTTCGGCATAAATACAAACGGAGCAAGCGGAAGCAACTACCATTCGCTCCAAACCGGGTGGACCTTGGTTCGAATCCCATGATTTCAGAGAAGTGTTTAATGTTTTTTTTTTTCTCGAAGAAACTCAGTTTTGGTCCAGCAAGAGAGGTAAGGAAACTATAGACACAAATATTAAAGCCTCACATCCTCAGTTACTTTGGCTATTAACACAACAAGACTTCTTTGCGGAATACAAAAGCCGAGTTCCCGAAGGAAACCTCTACACCTCAGCCCCAGATCGAATAATTCGGCTACGATTTCAAATGAAGATAATTAATCTATGAGTTGTGGCTGTTTCAGGAGGGGCACTAAAATAAATCGCCTGTTGGTGGACATGTTCCTTATTCTGTTTGTTGTTTTGTATTACTTTGTTTCTGTCCCACAAGTGTTAATCCCACAGTCGATCCATTTTATCAGTTAACCATAAAGTGGATCAACTTATTAACGATAATAAGCGTGAAACATTATCAGCTACGTTAAATTTTAGAAAATGCAAAGAAACAAAATGAAGAGGAAGTGGCCAAGCCTTCGTAGTTGAAATAAAAACGGAAAATAAAAAAACATCTCGAAAAACAAAGTCGAAAACATCATTAACGAAGTCGGGTAGTGTGAGAACAAGAAAACTTTCCATAACAAGCCAAGCGAAGAAAAGCAATACTCATTTGTATGGACATAACACCGACTCAATATTGCTGTCAACTATCGTTGAAAGCTCTCAAAGAGAAAACGAAAGAACAATGGTTGAAATTACACTGCCAAAATTCGCATTCCTTTCCTTCAATTATGGATTAATATAATATGAACGTCACATATATCTATCAGTTCCTCGGTAATGTTATACCAGTCTCCAGCTAAGGCAATAAACCACAAAAAAGAAGAAAACTTGAAAAATAAAGAAGGAAAACGATTTTTTCCTTGATTAAAACACACACTTAAGCCGGTAAATAACCTTACATTTTTTAAATATGGCCGACATATAAAAAAACCCAAACGTTTAATGAACCCATTACTGTAGTTTGTAGTTAGATAAATTACTGTTAATACCATAACTGTTTACCAATTAAAATTCTATTTTAAGTTAAAATACGACTTCCACGTCATAACAAAACGTGCAAATTGTGGCACAAATTTAACAAAAACAAACTGAGCTTTCTTTCGCGAAATCCCGGATGTAAAATAACTTTCACTTCCTGCGCAATTTCGTGTTCCTTTTAACAATGAGAAAAAATGTCCACTTGTTCATTGACACGTTTCATACATCTCGAGTTGAAGTTTGACTGATTTTTTTTCTCTCCCTGTTATTAACATTCTCACGATTTTATGATAGAAAGGTCCAAGCATTGGGTGGTACTAAATGTCTACAATAATGCCCAAAGCTATAATAAAAATAAAAATTAAAAATTGGGAAATGTCTGTTCTCTTTTTATTAAAATTTAACTCAACGCTACTTTGTTCTCCACCAACGTGTTTATAATCCAAAATTTCGTACAGCTATTGTAAAGAAACACTGAAACATATTTATATTAAAAAGAAAAAGTGTAATCAATGGGAAATATATACGGAAGAAAAAGAATAGTGGAAACAAAAACTTATATTTAATAGGTAGCAGCTGACGTTCTGGTCAAGTGCGGTTAGCTATAGGCCAATTTAATAGAACACTTGGCTGTCTAAACCTCATCATATCCGATTATACGAAAATCTTCCACACTCCACTAGGCACCACTAACAATGGTTGTTATGTGGGCGTAGGGTGGTTCCGCATATATTCTAACCTTCCGATACTAAAGAGGAGGGAAATTTTTTCTCTCGGGCGAGTTGTCCCCTTTCTTAGTGATAGCATTTTCTTAAGAGTTTTCCGTTTGTATCCGTACCCACAAAATAGTACACCGCATGACACGCCACTTCACGTGACCGTATTTACATCTGTACGTCATAGCTCTTTCACTATTTAAAAAGGTGGCCGGGCTTTGGTTGACAGTCAGTAGCCACCATCACCTCATCAAAGAAGGGTGTTGGCTCAGTTCAGTAGCAGTGGTCCTAACTCAGTCGATAAAAATGGCGTGCATTATTTTTCTGGTAAGTTTTCATTATTTTCTGAGTTTTTTTTTTGTTTCCATTGATAAATGTTCCGCTTTATGGAAGTCCATCCGGTTGGGGATGCATCAAATCTTATTCTTTAAGGAAGCGAAGTGGAATTCATTTATATTTTAATATTATTTTGAAAGTCTGCATCTGTTTGGTTGCCCACATAACCCGTTTCTAATTTTAAAGTAATTGAGTTGTGATTTATGTCCAATGCTTTCTTGCGCTGCTTAAATTTACATATCTAGTTTATAGATTATTATCAGCTTGAAAAACATAACTTAATTTAAAAATATTAGGCGGATAAATTTTATTTTCTATTGATAAAAGCATTTATGATTATTTAATCTAATGATGTTTATTTTTTAATATCTTGAGTAACTTTTTCGTCACATCCAAGGTTCGTGTCCAATAACTTTTCATCCCATTCTTAAACAAAGAAATTTGTTTAACTTTGATTTCGATTGACTCAGCTCAGTAAATCTTGTAATACGTAATTCATTACTGCGATCCTTTGGAAGATACTTAAGGTGGTAAATTTAAACTGAATCTCCAAAATGAAATGCTCTAAGCAAACTCTTGCTGATGGCACAGTGGATACAATCACTGTACTCCCTACAACGAATGGAAAATGCCTGGGTTTGAATCCAGTCAATGGCAATAGTAATTTATGGGCTAACACAAAGTGGTTGAATTACGAAGAGTGCATCTTTTTCTCCCGGAATTCGGGTTTTTCATCCACCATAGCCTTAAACCTGGTAATTTTAAAACCAAATATCTTATACCAGCAGAAAGCTGACACTAGACGTACCTCACCACCTTCGTTGATGTAATGCTTCGATTGATGTGGGAACGCTACCCATCTTCGAACATAAATGAGGTCATTACTGCAAAATTGGGCTAACCACTTAACGTTCTGGATGTGGCTGACGTTACGCATGGAAACTCAAGCAAGATATTTCATTTTGTTTCCGAGGTTTTTGTTGCGGAATTCAAATATAATCATCTTTCTTATATTTGAGGAAAATTAAAGATATTTGCCGGGATTAACTTAATGGGTTTTAAACTAATTCCTTAAAATGGGTTGACAGCCACTAAGATTTCATAAAGTGGGTAGCTGAACCTTTAATATTTAACTTCCGCTAGATCACTTAAAAGTTGCATAATTCTAAGTTTTAGCAGGTATGTTGGGAAATCACAAGTCGCTCATAAAAACTGTTCACCAAAAAGGTCGCTATCCAGCAGTACAAGGGTGTACTACAAGGAGACAATTTTCAAGCATCTTCTATTACTCTTACAAGTTACAATTGAGAACATTAATTCTGATTCTATTTCACCATTAATATCAACAAATAGAAATTTATTTAAAAAGATAATATTGCATGTGTATAATGATTCTATTTGAATAACGTTTCCATTATTTTCTTTAGCTTCTGTGCGGCTCCAGCATACTCCTCTCTGCGAGTGTAAACTGCAAGTCCGAAGAACTTACTGATCTTGTGGCTTCGGAATCGAAATACTACGAGGAGAAGAAATTTTCAGAAGGCGGTTCAGACAATTATGGCAAGAAGGGAGGTAACGAAGGATTCAAATACTACAAAAGCAACGATGGCAAATATGGCGGAAGTAAAAAAAAAGAAGGAGAAGACTACAGTAAGTACAGCACCTATGGAGGCAAGGGAGGATTCAGCAAGGGAGGCGACTATTTTGATAAGTACGGAAGTGACAAAAAGGTAAAATCCTTAGGCGGTGGATACAAGGAAGGGAAGTATGGAGACAGCAAATGGGGAGGTCAAGGACAGAAGGGACAGAAGTACGGAGGTGACATATACAAGGACAAAGGTCACAAGAACAAAGGCTTCAAAAACGTTTACCACAAGGAGGAATACGGAGGTCAAAAGAGCTACCACGACGACTTCAAAGACACCGACTACAAGAAGAAGTACGGAGACTACCAACAGTTCTCCAAGAACCAGGGAGGAAAGTACCACAAATCGAACGACGGAAAGAGCTACTCCGACTCGCACAAGTACGGCGATGACTTCAAAAAGTCCGGAAAGGGAGGTTACGACACGTCCTATGGAAGCAACTACAAGAAAGGCGGTGGTCACTATAAGAAAGACGACGGATTCAAGTACGGAGGAGGCAAAGAAGGCAGCAGCAAGTACGGCGGAGGAGAGAAGAAGTACGGCAACAAAGACTACAAGAGCGAATCTTACAAGGGTGGTGCTGAAGGAGGTTACGGAGGCGGCTTCATAGGCGGAGGATACGAAGGAGGAGCCGGTGGCTATGGAGGTGAATACGGCGGCTATGGAGGAGAATATGGTGGAGGCGGAGGTGGCGGTGGCGACTACGGCGGAGGATACGAAGGAGGTGATTATGGTGGTGGTTATGGAGGTGGTGAGTACGGCGGAGGATACGGTAAATACTGAGGAACTTAAAACACTTGGCGGAATGATCCTCGTTAACAGATTGCTCAGGAACATACAGTGTACTACTGTCGGAAGGGACGTCATGAACTATTATTTCTACTGCTGGCAAGAACGGGTCTTGGTCTATTTGTGAGATATATATATATATGTATATCGAGCTTTCACATGTTCTTAGAACTATTACTAGTCTCACAGAAGTTGATCCCAGTGCCCAACATAACCAGCAAAAAGGTTTGGTGCTCTCAGTGGATCTGGCATGTGCTGCTTTCAACGCAGTTGCTGTAAACGACCATGATTATACAGTAGTTACATCGCCAATAACGAATAACTCAAGGAAACAAATTGTACATCTATTATTTATACGCGTGCACTTAGTACATCCCTTTCGAAGGTAAAACCTACGTTTAGCTGTATGTTTTCCCCTTTCGTGTAAAATATCCCATAATCCTATGGCTGTATTTATTCGCTGTGCTGCTCTTCTTTTTGATTCATTTGCTGTACGTATCAAATGCTACTAATAAGTAACAGCAGTTATTGCCAAGCTTCCTGCAAATGTACTAGCAAATAATACATTTCGCTGCTCAGAATATTGCTTAGATGTTTATGTATATGTGTCTTAGAATAAATAAATTATTTCATGTAAAAAAAATGTGTTTTTTTTCTGTTAACTTCATAAACACTGGTGTGGAAACTTTATAAAGATCATTGCCCTCAATGCTGGATATTAAAATTAATATACTTTCCATCAAGACAATTATCTGATACAAATAAAACTACAATCAGTAGTAGGGTCCTGTAGTTACAATCCAATAGCCACGCTAACGTCTTGGTTCATTTTCTGGAACAGAGAAATCATTAGCTAGATAAACATCATATCCTTTTATTCGACTCAATAGCACAAGAATGCCAAATTTCCCTGCACTGGTCATAAAATTTTCAATTTGACCTGCTTTCTAGATAATAATTTTATTGTCCACGCTGTGTGAGAATGAAGAATGCTAATAGAAAGTGCATGGTCATATTTCAAGTAATACCAGCTGAAATAAAATAGAATATCGCCCGATTTATTCTAATGGTAAACAAAAATCATGCAGGATTTCAAAGTTTCCATAACAATTGCACAAAACATAGAAAGTTCTCTTATAAGAAGTACATAATATATGAGAATCTACTGAAATGGTTATTATACGTGTTTTCTCCAGATCTCTGGAGTAATGGTTTATTTCGAAGATCAAAAAACAATAATAATCTTTTAGAAGTAAATAATTAAATGTGAACCTAAACGTAGAAAGAATAAATTGCAATATGGAAAAGTAAATTTGAATTACATTTTAAAATATTAATGAGATTCTTCCAAATTCACATAATTTAATATAATATACTCGCGTAATACAATCAAGGCTCTTGTATTTCTTGCTTTGTCTCCGACTTCAGCTATTATTAATTTTAAATTTGTAATTAAACTTTAGATTTATTCAATAACTTTGCATCTGCAGTTTTAATAAGAAAACACCAAGAAATGGAATAGTTTATTATCAAAACAGCTCACGTTTCTTTATAAATGTCAACTAAATTTCGTTATTTCAATTACTTTGTATGAACTTGTATAGAAGCGAATTAACCTTCTTTTTTTTTCTCACCGTGATTGAGTTAGTCGGTCTGAGGCGATGATTTTGTACATTTTTCCTCCCGAGAAACTCGCGTTTTCGTCCATCAAATAACAAATGGACAGAAGAATACAAGCGCTTCACACACTGGATATTCTAAGAAGTTTTCATTTAAAAAATACTCCTGAGATGTCGATCTGACTTTCGTGTTCATTCTGTAGCTTGGAAGCAAGGAGGTGGATGTCTCCATAACCGCCATTTTGGAATTTGTCTGTATTAGTTTTAGATTGGTTTTTTTATTTAATAGTAGTTTATTCAGAGTTGTCCACGTCAGATTAGTTTTGCCTTATGATTTTGCGATATGGAATTCTTTATCTTCACCTTCTTCCCATTTATATGGGGTCGGCATTTCCGTCCTTAATTCTTATGGAATGCGTGACTTAAATACTTTTTAAAAAATTCAGTTACTTCTATAATTGCATTGGCAATTATTAAGAATGCATTAGACCATTCCGAATATTGAGTATGAGAATAAAGGAGGATCATCTATCCCATAATTTGATAGATGGTACTCAACCCACAGAATATGATCTTAATTTCAGCCTGTTCTCATTATCAGAAACTATTTTGCTTGAATTGCGGGATTTCAAATCAACTCAATTAAAAAGAAAAAGATGTTGAGCAGCACAAAGAACTGTCTTTGATAGCTGACAAGTTTGATGATGTGATCGATTATTCATCAAATGATTCCTGGAAATTAATAATGCAATTCATTCCAAATGACGATTAATTTAAACAAATTTCGATATTAATTTCCATATTAGATTCTTATATTTAATGGATTCAGTAACAATGTTTAATTTGAAAAGAAAAATAACATCAGAGATGGAGTTAAAAGAATTTACATGTAATGTCGATTCCTCAGGTACAGGTAATTCCTGATATGAATAATCAAGAATTATGTTCTTCTAATATTAACTGATTAGAAGGAATAGAAATAAAAATAAAGGTGAGGATCGCACTATTTATAGACAAAAATCTTATTATACTGGAAAGTTAGGTTTTGGAGGAATTTGAGGGAATTAAGATAAAACTTAAAGCAGTAAAATTATCATATTGATAATCTTATTAATATTACCCCACCCCGATATTGGGTTTTACTTTAAATAAAACAGAAGCATTTATGGAGTCAATTATTAACTCTGTTGGTATGGACATTAAAACGTTTGTGATGGGAGGCTTTAACGTACCATTTCGATGGGACTGAAATAGTGGTAAATTAATCATGGAAAATATTATCAGGCTAGTTTATTGTTAATTCTGTTTTTAAGACTTAACTTGATACAAATAAATATTTTTCCAAATAGAGGGATAAACATATTAGACCTTATATTTTCAAACTTTGATATTAAGATGAATTACGTACAGAAAACGATTTTTGAACTCCGATCACTTTGCCTTCCAGATGGGGATGACATTGAGCCAAATTATATAAAACTAAAACAAGTGTATTTTGATTAAAAAAAAAAAACAACTAACTGGAATATAGTTAGATAGACTATCTCTCAATATTGAAACAACTTCAAGAATATATACGGTTCTTCTTTTAGATATCTTACCACAACTTAATAAATGTAATAAAACAAACTGTTCCTATCAAGACAAAAATGTAATGAATGTTTAGTAGCAGAAGTAGTGACAAATTATGCAAGAAAGCAAGTTTATATAGCATCAACAAAAAAAATTCACCATCCGTACCCTCGAAGAAATTGTCTAGTTTTCTTGAAATTATTCAACCCATTCACTTCCACAACAACCTGCTGGCTGAAGGCCAATCCTCAGCTATCTTGCAACCATCCTTCCTGAACTTAAATTTATGCCATCCTCATGTGTATAATCTCAACAAGTGGAAGAATACCATTAACAATCAGCTTACTCAATCCATTCAAGGCTTTAAACACCTCAATAAGATTTGCCCGCAGGTGCCTGATCTCGAGACGCTGCAATATGCAGAAGTCTTTCTACGTAAGAGTATCCTTTTGTTGAGGGGTGTTCCATAGGGTTCATCTTTGGGTCCTTTACTCTTTTGATATAATCTTGAGTGACATATACTCATGTTTAAGGAAGTAAATTGCGGTATTCTCATACTTATGCCAGTAATATGAAATTGTATAGAGAGATCAACCAAATTATGGATTGTGAGGACAAAAGGGCATTCAGTTTATTTTTAATTGGATCGAAATGCATGGCCTATCTACGAATGTAGAACAATACCATGTCATAATCATAGCCTATGATTCTCAAAATCAGATGTTATAATTATAAATTAGAATCCCTATTCATTAAAAGAACATATAAAATTTTGGATTTAGGGGTATTAAGAACCAGCAATGGGTCTTATACCTCTCATATCACTAAAATAACTGCCAGAGCATCTAGAATACTTGGCCTAATAAAAAGAGCCTGCTTTGATTTTCTTGGCCCTGACATTCCAAAATTAGCATATACTTCCTTCGTGGAATACAATCGTTAATTATACGATTATATTCTACTAATTTATTGCATTTTTGCTGAAGAGTATGCTACACTGGTGTTGATCTCCTGCAGAAAAAATAATATAAAAATAGTAGAACGTACATAAAACTCTCTTATCGGGTATTTTAGCTTACAAATCAGGTCAACAATTTAATTCTAATAATTAGAAGGATTTTTTAGTCTTCCCATCTGGAAAGAGAAGAAATATGTTTGATTGTATCAGCAAGATCTCAATAATTGCATTCTTAAGATCAGCAAGGTCTCAATAATTGCATTCTTAAGAACTTGACTTTTCCACCCGCACTCAGTAAGTTTTCTTTTTATTTTTTCTACATGATTGAGTTAGTCGGTCTCAGGCGATGGTTGCGTGGTTTTTTCCTCCCAAACACTCCAGTTTTTGTCAATCAAATAACAAATGGACGAAAGAATACATGCGGTTAGAAATACCCACCCACATTGCCTGACCTAACTACTTTATGAGTTGCGTTAGATGTAGTCATTTGAACAGTTAGCAGTATTGTATTAACTTTAAAAATTAAAACAAATCCACAGGTTCTGGTTCTTAGAAAAATTTCGGATGCTTAGTTGAAGGGAAAAAAACAACTGCCAGCCCAACAGCAACAATATTTTAATAAAATATTTTGATATATCGAATTTATCGATTATTTTAAATGTCTTAAAATCTACGCTAAAACTTCTCTATCTCTTTATAATTGACTTTAGCCCAATGGTTATATTTAATACTCATGCAATGTATGTCAAAAAAAAAAAAAACAGTACGGAATTGGATTATCTGCAAAGGAATTTGCAGTATGTGTTTTGTGATGTGTGTTCATTGATAAAGAACTTTTCTAAATGCAGTAATTTAAAAAACAAATTCCGATGCCCTTCATGCAAAAGTGCTAACAACGGAAGTGCAAATTTAGTCTCCTAGTCAGCATCAGCTTTGTCAGGATACCCCAACAGATGCTGATCTCCTTCGCAACGCTGACCATCCTTCATCTCCCCCCGTCAATATACTACAATCTCCTAAGCCCTCAGACCATACAAGGAAGTCAACTAAAGATGTTCCGCCTAAACGGATGACTCTTCTAATCCGTCCCCCCCCCCCCCGCCTTCAACAGTCCAAAACAATGATTGCTCATTTGCTTCCCTGGAACAAATTCTGAGGAAGCAATTTAGAGAAAATGAAGATATTAAACAGCATCTTTTTCGAATATAAGATCAACAATGTAAATTCTACCACTTGCTTCTCGAACTAAAGGCTATGGTCGAAAGCCCTCCGGTGCCTCACCCTTCTTTTCATCATTCTTCTGCAGTTCCAGTCCTCAGTCCAGATGCTGAAGAATTTGTTCCGGAAAAAGCAGCTGCGCGATCCCAAAAATCGAGCTCTAGCTTTCTTTACCTCCGAGAACATAATCGTGCTTCCTCGCAACGTGTTGACACAGACAGACAACCGATATCCACCACTACTAGCAATCAACAGAAACCGAGCAATTTGTATGCGCACTCTCAAAATGATCGCTCTGAGCATTATCCTGAAGTGCCTTCCCATAATAGTTTGGCTACAAACCCCAAAATTTTAAGATTCCTTGCAGAAACAGCAGATATGCAAGCATAATAGGAACAAGAAATATGCAGTCTTGCATTAAAATTAGAAACAGAAATAGTTCTACGCTTAGAAGTAGTAATATTTTTTTAGTAGGCTAGACCCTAATACTACCTCCCAGCAGATGGACCACCTACTATTAGAGCTAGAAATTCCAGGAAGAGCTTTCAAATTAAAAACCAAACATCCCACATATTCATCATTTAGAACTGAGCTAAAGAATTGTGACCTACAACAATATCTAAATCCTGATATCTGGCCAGTCTACTCGTCATGCCATTTTATGGAGCTATTGGAGGATTGGTCAACAAGGCTAGTGAATCGGTCAACAAGGCGCTCCTAAAAACCAAATCGTTATTTGGTTTTTAGGAGCATCAGCAACTAAGGCCATATTGTTCCGGGAATATGCGGTGGTCATTCCCTGACCTTTCCGTATCCTCCGTATTTGGTGATGACAGGCTCGAACCCCGGTCTAATCAAGAAGCATGTGCTACGCACTGCTGCTCCTTCCCACCTGGCTACGGAGGCGCCCACAAGGCTAGTGAAAAGTTACCAACTAATTCTCAATCTGCTGAACTCTAGACATAGCTAGAAAATGATATTCCTGATTCACATCCTAATCCATCATTTAACTTGCCACCTAATACATCTGTTTGCAAACATCCTTCCAACACGTATGTCCATCTCAGCATTTTTCTTCAAAATGTAATAAGCATAAAAAATCGACTGTCTACGCTTATTTCACTTATGGTTGAAGAATCGCATGACACCATATGTTTAGTTGAAACGTGGAATATTTGCAAGATGTTTTCCTACTGCCGAAGAATTTCAACTACACCTCATACATGACATCAAGAATTAATCGTAGAGGTGGTGGGGACAGCATTAATTTTAAAATCCAATATTAAAGTTTTGAACACATACAACTCTAATACCTTCAACTTTGAGGGAATTTCCCTATTAATCCAAGTTAAGTATTCCCTACTTCAAATTTATAATATTTATATTCCGCCTGGACCTACTGATGACATCATTAATGAAGTAATAACCTGGATCACTACTGTTCTTAAGCCTCAAACTAAAATCATTATAATGGGCGACTTTAACCTTCCCCTGCCCAAATATAATTTACAAATGAAGCTGCTGTCCAACTCATTTTTCGTTCTAGGATCTAAAAAATCAACGTCCCTGTTACAAGAGGTAATCAAGCGCTTGATCTTGTATACCCTAACTTTCCATTGCATGAAAAACTTAGTAGGAACATTACATTTAAATCTGACCACAAATGTATTGAACTGCAAGCAAAAATTTTCTGCGGGAATCCTCGATCCCCTCTGGAAATCACTAAAAGAATATCATCAATTAAATTCCTTCAGAAAGAATAGTTTTTGCAGCTCTTAAAATACTACCCATGGGACTGTCTTAAAAATATTCCTATACAGGACACCACCTTTCTTCTTATAAAATGGCTGAATCAACTGAAAACAGAGTCGGCATCCAAACTTGTTAGATTATCCGCTCACTCCGATCCTTGGTTAAAATCCCACCTGAAACCATACTTTAAAAGTAAGCAAAAATACCACAGACAGTGGAAGAAATACGGCACTTCATCAGCACACATAAAATATAAAAAGAGCAGAGCCTTGTTTCAACTAAAAAAAATTCAGTCATACAAAAATTATGTTATGTCCACGCTAAAGCACAACAAAAGAGCACTTTCTACAGCTACCTTACAGCATGATCTAGTTTTTGAATGGATAAGATGCAATATGGAAACAAACAGTTCTGAAACTTTCACTGAAGGTATACAAAACAGATTTATACCACTCAATTCTTATGAACAAGCAGACAACGTGCAACATGATGTGTCTGCGGGTCAAGCCCTGCTAATTAACCAACTTGTGAACAAGAATACAGTTCAGCGTGCAGTTAACCAAATACACCCTGATAGTAGTGAAGGTCCTGACGGCGTCCCTGGTTTTATTATTAGATTGTCCAGCGTATACATCATTGATTCGTTAGTGCATATCATTTCCAGGTGCATCACCCAGCCATTCCTTCCAAGACAGTGGAAACTTTCAGGATTACGCTGATTCCTAAAAACGCTTGCAGAAATAACCATCCCGGCCATCGGCCATTTGCTGTTTCGTCAATAATTACTAAAATTATTGAAAAAATTATGCTCCCATATCTTCAACATGCAATCTTCGCTAATGCACCTATCAATATGCATTTTGGTCCTAGTGGGCGCTCCACAACAACTAGCCTAGCTGACACCATTGTACGCATCCAAACTGCATTTCAAGATAAGGTACAATGCGATGTATTTTATTTTGACATCAAAGGTGCTTTCGACAACATAGATCACAAAAAAAGCTTTTGAAATACTAAAAAATCATTTTCTCGTTGACACAATGATTGTTTCCTATCTTCAATACAGCCTAAATCGCAGACGTCTCCTCTTCCCCACTAGTACTGACAATATTCTCGTCACAACCTCAACAGGCATTCCTAAAGGAGCCGTTCTCTCCAGTACGATATTTTCAGCATCTCTTCAACCACTTCTACAAGAAAATCCCAATCTACTGGCATTTGCCGATGATATAAAGTTATTTATAATCTCCAAAGCCAGTGATGATATTCGCAAAGTTATCAATGATGCGAATTCATAGATTTATGAAAGATCTCAATCTGACTATAAATGGAAGCAAATCTGTTCAAATTTCTTATTCCCTTCAGAAACAACCCAACTACATAGAAATAAAAATTTCGAGAGATGTCCCAATCCCAAATGTATATGCTCACAAAGACCTTGGAGTTGTTTTTGATAAAAACCTCTCCTTTAATGCTCACTATTTATACGTTGCTCAAAAAATTCAAAAAGCAAAATGGTTAATCAAATAAGAAACAGCAGTGATTCAAGACAGAAAAACAGTCATTAAGCATGTTTAAAGATGCATCTTTCCCATTCTGTCCTATGCTTCCGAAATCTGGTCTGGTGCTCCTCAAGAAACCGTCAAGAAATTCCTTGCCCTAGAATATTGGGTTCTTAGATGGCTCAATAGTAAGCTTCGTTTCCCCATACAATATCCAGGCAACAGCTTTATGAAAATCTAAAAACAAAGCCTCTGCAACAGATGATCAGCGAGTCTGGAGTCATGCTTCTTGTAAAGTTAATCACTCCTGCATGCGACGCACCAAACGTTGCCAATATAATAGCTGTCCCCAACAGGGAAAATTCAAGAAACCAGCGATTCAAATCCAACCTCTCCAGACTCAAACAAATGGACAGAATGTTCCCCAATGCATGTCGTCACCTCATAAATCACCTCAACATTAATTGCAGTACGATATTACGTACTGCAAAAAAAAAACGAAGAATTGATTCCTAGCCCTGTCGGTTAAGAAATCTCATTTATCACCTTAGTTTAAAAAAAAAAAGAAAATTGCAACTAGATTATAAATTATTGGGTTTGCTTCATATTTATCTTCGCTCGAAAGGTAAATTATAACTGATTCTTGAACATTTGAAATCAAAACATTGAATCTCACTTTTGAATATTCTAAAAAATTGAAATCCGCAATAAAAATCTCATGGCTCCATTTATGTAGTACTTAATTAAATTACAGATTAATAATGCTACCCTGAATCTAGAAATGGCAGGTAAACCAGCTCAATTTCCATGGAGATCAAACAGAGTGTGGAAACTTTCTCTAACACCTTAAAGGCAGAAAAAATAGTATAGCGTGTCACATAGATAGCCAAGGAACACTGTACGCATATCTCTGTGTTCCTCTGTTTTTGTCTTTCTTCTAACCATTTCTACAGGTATCATTTTCTTCCTGATTTCAGACAACCACCTTATGGCGAGAAGCAACTTGTAGGACTAGAAATGTGTATACACTGAAACTATAATCGTCTGGTCAGTTCTAGAGACCTGCGACTCGTACTGCTTTTTAACCTGTTCGTCAGATGATTAAATACAGTTTTCAGAATATTTCAATATCTAAATTAAACTCAAGAAGGAAATTATATGGAGTATCCTCTTACTAAATAAGAAAGATTTAAAAGAGACTTTTCCGCGTGAAGTATGTTAATTAGCGTATTGGTATGCAAAGGACAATTAGTACAGTTAGATCACAATCAATCGCACCAACTTAAAACTGGCTACATTTCGGATTTCAATATCCAAATCTATCTTCAGGCCTAGATGTTTGGGTTTGGAAGAGGGTTCTAAAACTGGCCATGGATGACGAAAATGTATCGCACTGAGACATCGTCAGACCACTATTTCTGTGGGGAAGCACCCATCATCCTGACACTGATATTTGGCTTAATATCATAGCCAGGTTCGCACCAAAATGGAAATCTTCCAGATAATAATTCAATACACGTACCCTCTTCAGTTTTCCGATACCATTACTGTTTATAAACCTCAGTTAATTAAAGCAATGGGCCCTTTTCCACTTTTGTGTCGGAGTCCTTCAATTTATCCTCAAAATCCTTAGTGTATATTAGTAATGGCCGTATGTTGCAAGAAAGCCTATGGCTTATGAATATCCGAACAAAACAATAATAAAAACAAAAAAATAATAATAATAAATAATAATAATTAATAAAAAAAAGGAAATTAAACCTATCATCCCACGCGCCTCCCCTACCCGAAGGCACCATCTAGATGACCCTTGAATTTCCCCAAACTGTCGGTCTCTACCACCCATGTAGGCAACTTATTCCAGTAATTTATAACTTGCTGGCTAAAATAAAACTTCCTGCAGTCCAATCTAAACATTTCCCCCTGTAACTTGAATTTATGTCCCCTAGTTCTAGCATCATTTATAATCTTGAAAATTTCGTCCTCATTCATTTCACTGATGCCTCTCAGAGCCTTAAACACCTCAATCAAATCTCCTCTAAGGTGTCTAGTTTCCAAACTCTGCAACCCAAATATTCGAAGTCTTTCTTCATAAGCCTTATATAATGGGATTATCATGACCCTATCTCTACTTGCAAAAGTTCGACAGATGATCGATAGGACACCATGGGCCTTCCTTGCAACCTGTTTACAATGCTCAGAGAATTTCATGTCTGACCGTATCGTAACACCCAAGTCCCTTTCCTCCAGCACTGGGTTTAGTTGAACTCCACCAAGTGAATAAGTTATTTTGGGATTACTGTTTCCCAGGTGTAATACCTTACACTTTGTTAGATTAAAGCATAGCTGCCATTTTTCTGACCATTCCTGAAGTCTATCTAGATCTCTCTGAAGAAGCTCAGCTTGACATTAACTACTCTACCAGTTTTAACATCATCCGCAAATTTAGACATCACGCCCTCTATCCCTTCATCGATGTCGTTTTTTAAAATTAAAAACAACAGTGGTCATAATACTGATCCTTGGGGAACCCCACTTCTTCCATAAACCCAATCTGAGGAATAGCCATTTATCACAACCCTCTGCCTCCTGCCCTGAAGCCATCCTTCTATCCATCTAAGGATTTTCCCAGTGTTTCCAACCTGTTCCAGCTTATAAAGCAATCGCTCATGTGGGACTGAGTCAAAAGCTTTGCTGAAATCTAAATAAACAATGTCGAAATTATTCCCTAAATCCAGCTCGTGAGTGACCCTTTCGAAATAGCGAACCAGATTTGTTAAACATGATTTTCCCTTTACAAAACCATGCTGAGTATCCTTGAGAATTTCAATTCGATCCAAATGATCCTGAATTTCACCCTTGATCATTGCCTCCATGATTTTCCCTACTACTGAAGTCAGACTGACAGGTCGATAATTTCCAATTTCACCTTTAGAGCCACCCTTATGTATGGGAGATACATTTGCACTTTTCCAATCCAAGGGAATCTCCCCAGAGTCTAGTGATGCTCGCATAATTAGCCTCAATGGTTCAATGCACTCACTTGCCGCCTGTCTTTAAGATTATAGGGTATATTCCATCAACTCCAGGAGCCTTACTGGTCTGTACGCTCGAAAGTTTCTCATTAAATAATCTTGCGAAATTTCAATATCATTAATTACATATATTTTTAACTTCGCTTTCACAATTTCCCATTGCCACAAAAGGCTTTTCATTTGTAAATATCGATGCAAAATAACTGTTGAGTTCATCTGCAACGGCAGCTGGTGTATTTATTACTATCCCCTTTCCCTTACGTAAAGGTCCGATCTGGTTTGTCCTGCTCTTCTTGGCATTTATATATGTGAAGAATTCTTTATCCCCCCTCTTTCCTCTGTTTGCTAGTAATTTCTCATAAACTGCCTTTGCCTGTCTGTCGAACCTTTTCTGTGGCTCTATTACACATCACCTTGTAGCTGTTATAGGCTTCAGTACTTTTTATTGCTCTGTAACCTTTCCATGCCATCTTTTTCTGCTCAAGTAATGCGGCAACTTCACTGTTCATCAAACTTGGAACCCTTCTCGTGGAGTATTTTTTTTAATGGTATATACGCATTCAAGGCGTCTGTGATTAATGTTTTAAAAGCGTACCACAGTTCAATTGTATTCATTCTCTGCGCGATATCTACCCAGTTAATAGAGGCCATGTAGTACCTTAAGGCATCGTAATTTCCTTTTCTGAAATTAAAACCCATTCCTTTGCCTTTTACTTCTGCTACCTCTCTCGTCATCATCCACCGTAGAACTCCGTGATCACTTCCTGCTACTGGTTCCTCTACTGTCAGCCCTGTTATGTCATCTGATTCATGTGTGATGATGAGGTCTAGGATATTCTTTTCTCTAGTACTTTCCCTGACATGTTGATACAAATAACAGTCATCTAGTTGATTTAAAAATTTTGTTCCCCATGTCGAGTTTCCTTCCCATTTTCTCCAATCAATTAGAGGCAAGTGTATCCATCCTTGAACAGTTGGTATACACTTGATATACAAGGGTATCCATCCTTGAACCTTCCTCTCGAAAGGAAGAATTTCCTCCCACCGAATAATCATTACGTTACTTAATGGGACCTCTTACTAAAAAACTATTATTTTCGTAAAGTCACTGACTTCATTTTCTTTTCTTTTTTTATTAAACTTGGCGGACCCAGGTAGCTTTCCTGGCAACCCCGCCACCTATACAAAATACCGTACAAATAATTTATGTAATACATATAATACATACTGCCACTAGTTGGTTGAAATCCCTGGAACGTGAAGTGGAACCAGGGATCTATCTGCGTATTGATAATACCCAAAAAGAAATAGAGAAGAAGTGTTCATTTTCTGATATGTACATTCCTGGTGATCCACTACTTGCATTTAAGTCATTGCATCAAAAGGGAATGCTTTGAGTCTCCAGACGTAGTCTTCTGCATCCTGCCTCTTTGATATATAAAAGAAAGACATCCATCCTCTGACACTTATTTTAATCGTTCAGATTCAGCCGCCTGAAATTCACGATGTTAACCCTGACAAGCTAATGATCTAATGATCATTAGATCATTTAATAATCTAATGATCTAATCTATAATCTAAAATGAGATGTATAAAAAAAATAGAGTGGTCCAGTAAAACAAAATGTCTTATAATGGGGGATTTAACTTCCAGATATTGGCTGGAAATGGTGCTTCGTCACATACAATAGCAAGACCTTTGTGGATTTATTGGTTGACTGTTTTCGACAGCAGAATGTTAGTGAGGCAACAAGAGGAAGCCACATTCTTGATTCGATAATCAGCAGTGATTATTCATGCATTAAGAATCTGCAGGTAAAAGACCCATTGGTTGGCAGTGATCACAATGTGCTGATGTGGGATTTACTTAAAGGCATATCTACGGTAAAGGGAAGGACTTTTGCTTTCTTAAGAGTGACTACATTGGTCTCAGAGAGTTTTATATAGTGTATACAGTGGGACCAACTGATGATGCTGCTGCTATCAACAGCAAATTCTAAATGGGAAGAGTTCAGGAAAGTAATCATAAGTTCTAAGCTTTTTATACCACCCAAGAGATGCTGTTCAAAATTTAGGCTAAAATGGATCTCCGATGAAACCATGAGACTTGGGGCAGAGAAGAAAATGCATGGGATGCATATAAATTATCACGTGGTATAGAAGCCTATGGTAGAGTAGTCTGTAATCAAGTCACAAAGGAGGTTATCAAGCTAAAGCAGATTACGAGAAATCTATGGAAAATGATGCAGAGAATTCTTTTCCATAGATTTAAAGTAAAGAAAGGGTTGAACCACATTGGCATACAAGGTATCAGTGGCATAATACTGATGATCCTGTTCACGTTACTGAAACGCCAATAATTCTTTTGTATCTATATTCACCTTCAAAGAATATTTTAGGGATGGGAATACCAGAAACTTTGTAAGAAAAGAAGACAGTGGAAAAGAGAAATTGTTGAAACTAAAAGTAAATAAGGCACCTGAGACTGAATAGATCTAAGCAATTATATTTAAAAGAAACAGCAAAAGAGGTAAACCAAGCTTAAGCCATAATTAAGAGATGCTTCTTTAGATTCAGAGAGTGTCCCAACAGATTTCGAGAGATTGTAGATACACAAATGTATCTCCTGTTCACAAAAGGAATGAAAGGGCGAAGTAGGTAATTATAGACTTCAAAGCTTGTCTTCTGTTTCAGGGATAATAATAATGGAGTCAGTCGTTAAAAAAGTAACGCAGGACCATATGGACAAGAATGCAGTTATACTGTAAGTCACAGCATGGATTTGTAATGGGGCGATCTTGTCTGACAAATCTGATTGGATATTATGACACAGTAGCCAAGAAAATGGATGCAAAATATAATTTTGACACAATGTACGTAGATGTCAGAAAAGCTTTTGCTACTGCTCTAAATGAAAGACTCCTGTACAAACTGGAGGTATTGAAATAGGCCATATTTTGCTGTATATAAGATGTGTCTGTAAATTACGTGTATTCTGTGGTCAATTTGCTACTTTCAGAACGAAAAATCTGAGTTTTCGGAAGAAAAAAAGTTACGAGGATTCCGTGCTGGTCCCCTTACTGTTTACAATATTTATTAATGATACTGATGAAGGCAAATCAGGCTTAATATCCAAGTTTTTAGATTATACAAAAGTTTGCAAGGTGATTAATGACAAGAATCAAGGCCTGCTACTAGAAACGCTTAGATAAATTAGGCAGAGAAGAACAAATTGAGGTTTAACATTGGTAAATGCAAGGTATATCGTACGGTAATTCCAGAATGACATACCAACCAGGATACCCCATTCAAGGTGGTGGAGAATGGGGGAAAAAAACCTATCTTATTTTCAGGCCACCAGAAAGGTCATCTCATTTGTCCATGTGTATTATGTCCGTAAATTTCGTATGTTCTCTGGTGGATTTTCCTGTTTTGCTTGACGAAAAATCCGAGCTTCCGGGAAGAAAAACCTCCTTCTCATCTACGCCTAACTCAGCCACGGAGCGAAAAAAAAAAAGCTCATAAAAGTTCCTAGCGTCATTGCTGGGATTCGAACTCAGGCCTTTTCCACCAGGTATGCGGGGAGTACAGAGATTCTAAAACCACTGTGCTACCCTCGCAGATAGAGGAGAACAAAAAAGACCTGGTGATAATTATACATTTCGATATGAAGTGCTCTGAGCATTGCAGACAGGCTGCTAGGAGAGCTCATGGGCGCCTTGCCAATTATATACAGGAATTTTGCTAGCAGGGATAAGAACGTGATTTCCTGTTGTGTAAGGCAAGGTCCAGGGCATCTTGAGTACTGGCCATTGCCTTATACAATGGTCAGGGCTTCTTGAGTACTTCATACAGAACTGAAAGCCCTTATTTTAGGAAGGATGGGGATTTGATGAACTGTTTACAGAAAAGAGCAACGAGATTAGTGGGGGAACAAAAGGGCGCTCTCACCAAGAAACACCAGTTCTGCAAACTGCCGCATCTGGAAACTAGGCACTTGCGAGGGCTCCTCGTTGAAGTATTAAGGCTTGAAATGGATTGAGTACACTAAATGCTGATGCTATCCTTAGCCTTCTTCGGACAACACACACATAAGAAACATAATTACTTAAATTAAGGAAAGATCAATGCAGGATAAATTAAAGG
The DNA here is from genome assembly GCF_048544385.1 of Mastigoproctus giganteus. Classification (NCBI taxonomy): domain Eukaryota; kingdom Metazoa; phylum Arthropoda; class Arachnida; order Uropygi; family Thelyphonidae; genus Mastigoproctus; species Mastigoproctus giganteus. The sequence goes on from NC_143582.1 coordinate 62,518,184, forward strand.
AAATTTGCTTTCAACCAAAGGACAGTTGACTGTTGCAACAAGCTTCCTCTGGTGTCGTCGAAATGAGTAGTTTGAATAAATTTAAAGAATGATTAGACAAATTATTAGATGGGACAAACAGGTGATATGGGATTATTTTCTTTCAGTTAATGCTGTATAAGCTTGCTTCCTTGCATAATTTCTCACTGCTAATCGCATAAAATTAAATAATTACCAGTAGAATCGGCTGGTAATTATTTTAAAAGATGAATATACTGAGTGTGGCAGTATGTTAGTGGCAATGGACTGCGCATATATGCAAAACTCATTCAACCATAATTCTGCGCGCGGGGATTGGTCTGTTTAAAAAAAATGGTGAGGAAACTAGCACGAAGAAGAGCCATCATATCGTGTCTCTAGATTTTGTCTATTTGTTCGTTACTCGACTTGTTTTACTAGATGAGAAACCCGGATTTCTAGGAGGAAAAACATGCAACCCTCACTCAGGATCGATGACTAAATCAGTCAAGTGCAAAAAATCCACAAACCTTTGACAGAAGTATTTCTGAACTTTAGCTGGCGAAGAGAATCGAACCCAGTTATGAAGGAATTCTAAAAATACTAAAAAGAAAGAAGCGACAAATAACTCCCCAAATAACTGATAACAGTTTACTTTATCTGCAACACGTCTAGATCCGAGGTTATACGAAAAGCAATTTAATGGCAAGCGCAGTAACTTAATTTACAAATTATGTCAAAGCCAACTTGAACAACGTCCCTAAACTAAGCTGTCTGCACAAACTTGCAATACAGTCACTATATCAGGATAAACCATTCGTAACGTCGATGATAAAGAGAAAGAAGTCAAACAGAATTTCACAAAAGGTCTGTCCATCGAAATATTAAAAATCAAAGTAGTGAAGAATAAAAAACTGAATGAAGCGGAAGCGAAACAACTACGACCAGAGTACACAACAGGTAGAAAATAAAATGAAGAAACTTTACTAGAGTAACGCTACAGGCCTTTTATTATTAAAACAGTTTGAAAAAAAATTAACCAATTATAGTGAAAGTTACCGTACATTCCCCAACGACTAGATAAACAGAGTCTAACCTAACAAAACCAACAGGAAATAGCAAACAGCGCCACATAAATGAACCAAATGGCTTGTCAAAATAATAAAACCATCACGGGTCAAGCAAAATCAAACAGAAAAAAGTCGTCCTTTGTTAATTCATAAGGAAACATCAGCAGAATACTCAAACTAATCGTCAACGCCTTCTACCGTCTTAAGATGAACACTAATCTATATTGGAGTTTATATTACTGTTCGATTGTGTAGTATTCATCCACAAACCTTCTTAGGAACAAACGGAACATATTCTGAAAAGTTGATATCCATCTGACATTTCCTTATTGTATAATGCCCAAATATCCGAAATATATTTCAATTTTTGTAGAAGGATAACTCGAGATTTTAAAGAAAAACAAATTGTCGAATTTGTAATAATTCCATTTTAATGAAATTTAGGCTAACTTGGCAGATATTTCTGAACAACTCAAACATAAAATTTCACTCAAATCCGTGCAGATAAGATAATATGCGATCAAACATTTCTTGATCCAAACAAGTTAGCCACCGTTGATCTAACCTACTCAACATCAAACTACATTGATAGGATGTAGTTTGACTGTAACTGCTGATCAGAATCTCTCTTTCTTAGTGGATATAGTGATTATGAACAAAGAATCCGTCGTATATAATGAACCTTTTTTTTATACCTTGTGAATAAAATAGATCTTGCCTGAAATATCTTCTGCGGCTTACATTGAATGGACTTCATCTCTTGCCTCAGGTATCGACATTCCTCAAAAAACATGACGCAATAATATGAAATTAGCATGGAGTGCCGGGTGAACGCACCCATTCTAACCGCCTAATTTAAGCTTACGAATGAAATATAAAAGTATGTCTACCCATCTGTAACAGTTATGAAAATGGTGCTCAAGATTTCTCTAACCAACCACTGAAGTTTACGATAAGTTAAGAATGTGTAGTAATTATTACCTTTAAATTAATATTGGAAATAATTTTCATTAATTATAGCTAACACTCGGCTTTACCAAGACTCAGTATACAACACTGACAATGAAGGTTAGTTCAAATCAATTTCAAAGTGCTTGAGCAATGCCTATGCACTTGGTTTGGCAGCGCCATATTACAACAAATTGTTCAGACCATAAGTGGCCACATTAATCGCGCAGGGGAATGAATGAGGCAGGTAACTTTGCAATTTTCAAGTGGGCAGGCTATTGCTTGGTGTCTTTGTTGAACTACTTCGCTGCGAAGTCCTGCCCCGGGCAACTTTAGCAAACAAATGAAATCAAAGGCCTCCTCCTATGGGACAGTGCATCCATTTATCTTACGCTCAATTATTGCATGTCTGGTTATCTAAACGCTGCTAATAAGTGTACATTAGACCTCACCCTCGAGCAACTGATAAACTGTTATTGTAAAATGCCGGGGGAAATTATCTCGGAATCTAGGCTTTGATATTATAACATTTAATCAGATTAGTTGGAGTTAAGCAAACGATCTTGAGGAAGCGATTGCAGAAAACTTAAAACGTTTCTTGGGAATTAAGAAATCGTTTATTAAGAGAGTAAAAAATACTGAAACAACTGTATTAAACGCAATTAAAATAGTTCTTCACTTACGTCCGATGAATATTCACACAATACGTTTCAATAGAAAATGACACAATTAATATATGTTTTGATACATTAATATGAGTGTATATTTGTACTGCGATTGCCCCAAATAAAATCATGTCCCCCAAGTTCTTTGTAATAAGAAGGCTAAAAGGAATAGCCATCTATTTCCTAAGCAGCAGGTCTATTTGATTAGAACAGTTGTTTCCAACGGGGACACCATTGCACCATACGGAAAGATGGGTTTGTCCACTGATAAGGAGCTCATCCGAGAATTCAACATTTATAAAGATCAGAGTTCTCATCAAGAACTGTTTGTTTAAAATAAGTATAATTATACAATTTAAAAGTTATTTAATTTACGTATGTTTATATACCAAATGCAAACTTTTGTATTCTTATCTACCAATGATTCTTCTGTAGTTTGATGAAAACATATTGTTAGAATTGCAGATCCGTTAATTTATTTCGTTTTTCAGTAGAAATAGATTAAATAGAACATCCAATAACTTCGCTCTAGTTTTTCAACTATGTTTGCTGCCTGTTCCAAAAGGTTCTTTCAAAAGTTCTGTGAATACTGCAAGGCGATGTGGATAATAAGAAAAGCGAAAATGGTCAAACGTATCTCCAATAGTTGCATCTGAGCACCATTTACTCCAAACTTTAAATGAACTAATTCTTTGAAAAATCTACACTTCACTTCGCGTTATATTGAGGAAACCTTTTCAGTTCCTTCTGCCACATTCTGAATTCCTGCGAAAATAACCCAAGAAATAAGAAAAATAAACCAGCATTCCACCAAAATACCTAAAAGAGTTATAAACTTCTGTATTCTAACAAAGACTTACACCAACGCCAAAAAAGAGAAAGAAAGAGGAAAAAGAGATAAAGGGATTTTGGTTCTATAAATTTTTCCTCTGCGTCCTTAATTAATAAGTATAAATCCACGTTTCCTTCCTTTAAGTGCCTCGGAGATCTTTCTATAAGCCACAAGTTACATTTAAGAGTGCATAACCAGAAAAAGGAAACGGCAATTTGACTTTCGGGCATTTTATTCGTTCCACAAAGACATCAGCTGAGTGTCATTCTTCCCCGTTTGACGATTTTTCAAAGAAAATTGATGTGATGCATTAGATACGGCAAGTCATGCGAACAGTTTACTATAAAATTTGACGTCACGCTTTGTCGCTATATAAAGACTTTCAGGCAGTGTCCTAGCGCGATCAACTGAGGAAATCTTCAGTAAGGAGAGCTTTCTCCTCTCCTGTGCTCATAAATTATCTGCAAAAGTCTAAGAGAAAGAGAAGAATGGGGAATATTTCGATCCTGGTAAGTAAAATTGAATCTATGGGTTAAGTGAATAAACTTCTCAGTTTTTAGACATTTTATTTTAAGATAAGTTCAAAAAATTCAAAGTTAAATTGACTTCCGTAATTCTTTTAGCTCCTCCTGAAATCCTCAAAAATTTTTATATTGCTCATAAAACCGACCTTTATGAAGATTTACTATTTATTCTCTCTTAAATCTTCCATATTATTACCGGTTCTTATTGTTCAAATATTTCCTCGATTTATCTAAAGGATTCTTCTTGAATCCGTTGAATCCTAAATCCTTACCGGTTCTTAGTGTTCAAATCCTCGGTTTAGCTAAAGGATTCTTCTTGAATCCTTACCGGTTCTTACTATTCAAATCTTTACTCGGTTTAGCTAAAGGATTCTACTTGAACAAGAGCAAACCATTACAATTACATAAGGTATAACAGCTGGACTTTCCATTTGAAAAAAAGACATGCGCAGAATTTCTGCTACTTTTGGGGTTGGGAAATGGCAGCTGATATTTAATACTGGAAAGGGTACCATTTTGAATCTATTTAGCAATAAACATATCGCAAAACTAATACCATTCAAAAACTCGAAGATTGGTGTTAATGGTACTAATCAGGCTTTCGATATGCAGTAAGGAAATTAACAGTTCTGGATATTCATGAGCAGTAAAAATGGTTTATCCCAAGAAGTCGACCATCTAAACTAATTTTCAATTAGTTTGTATACTAACGAAACAGGCCTACGCGCTCTGAATTCATTAGGAATTTATTAAGTTACACAGAGCGTACAAATAAAGAAGAAATATATGAGCTTTCGGCTATATGGTAGCCTTCATCAGAATTAAAAATACATGAATGGCAGTTGGAATGGAGATGTGCACTGCCAGGTGCGTGAGACGCGAGGTTTAATTGTTTGTTGACGTTTGTGGCTGTGACGCATGATGACGTGGCCAGCGTTTGTCCAATGATAGAACTACTGACTCTGTGATCGGGTTGACTTGGCAACCACTGTTCCTGTTCAAGGATTTATCCGAAGATTTTATATTTAACGATTCCAACCAGGTACGCTTTAGGTAATGGTGGGATCTGTCTACCACCACGACATCGCGGTGTGGGTCGATGTCGTGGTGGGTTGTCCAGACATGTTCGGCGATAGCTGAGTGTTCTATATCCGCTAAACGGATCGCTCTTTTGTGCTCCGAGAGACGTTTCTCGAGTCGACGCCCAGTCTATCCAAAGTAGCAGCTAGTGCAGTCACGGCAAGAGATGCGGTAGACCAAACCGCTCTGCAGAAGGGTGGGGACAGGTGTTTTCACGTTGGAAATGAAAGAACGCAGTTTCTTGCCTGGGAGTCGGATGCACTTTATTCCGTGCGTTCTTAGGATTCTACCGATCTGTTGTGACAGGTTGGGGTAGTATGGGATAAATGCCCTCGTGGATGGCTCGTCACTGTTGGTGTTGTAGCTGGTCGTCACGATGTCACGTGTCTGTAGATCACACCTGTCGAGGACGTCAATGGGGTAGCCACACCTCGTAAGGTCTACTTTGACCCTGGTGACCTCTTTGCGTCTTTCATCAGCGGAGCTGGAGTGTGTCCAGGCGCGAGTAAGTAAGGTTCGGGCAGTGGAGAGGAGGTGGCCTCGCGCGTGTGCTGACCGGAAGTTGGTAAACTGGCCAGCACACATGGGCTTACGATAAACTGTAGTCCTCAGGTATGTGCCTTCACGTCGGACAAGTGTGTCTAAGTATGGTAAAGAGTTGTTCGACTCCAGCTCAATCGTGAATTTTATGAAGGGCGATAGTGAGTTGAGGTATGATAGAAGTCGCTGACCTGAGTCTCTAGGGATGACCACGAACACATCGTCAACATAGCGACACCAAAAGGCGATGTGATCTGGTGCGTGTGCAAACGCACGTCCCTCTAACTCCTCCATCACGATGTTTGCTGTGACTGAGCTGACAGGGGAACCCATGGCCGTGCCATGTATCTGCTGGTAGACTGAGTCATTAAATATGATCGCACCCCCTGTTAAGCACAGTCTGAGGGCGGCGGAAATGTCATCGGGTGTGAGACCAGTTCTTTCGTTGAGGGTTCTATCATTGTCCAAGAGTTGTTTTGCACAAGAAATGGCAAGTTCCACAGGGATGGAGGTAAAGAGCGATATGACGTCGAACGATGCCATAACTTGATCCTGCGAGATGGATACGGTGCGAATCCTTTTTATGAATTCAACACTGTTGGAGACGGTGTGGGTGGTCTTGCCAACTAGAGGAGAAAGAAGTCTCGAGACAAATTTAGACAGCTCGTAAGTCGGTGATCCACAGCAGGATACAATTGGTCTCAGTGGTGTGTCTTCTTTGTGCACTTTCGGTAGGCCGTAAAACCGTGGGATCTGACATCCGGAGGCACGGAGGTGATTACGGGTTGACTGTGTGATCTTCCCTTGTTTCAGCCAACTGTTGATGAGGATATTCACCTCTGATTCCCATCGTTCTAAAACTCTGTTGGGGTTGATGGTCAGGGGTTTGTATACGGTAGTATCTCGTAAAAGTAGTAGCGCTTTCGCCATGTAATCAGTGTGATCCATTACAACCGTACGGCGGCCTTTGTCTGCCGGTAGAATGACGATGGACGAATCCTGTTTCAATGCCTTGAGGGCAGAAAACTGTGTACGGTTGAGGTTTGAAGAGACGGGGCGAGCACGGTGTAGAACTGCTGCAGTCTTCAAGCGGATTGTGTTGGCTACATCTTCTGGGAGGCGTGATAAGCTGGCTTCCACACCTAAGGCGATGTCGGTGATCGGCGGGTGCTTAGGAAGAACGGCAAATGTCATGCCAAGAGTCAATAAGTTTATTTGGTCCGCAGATAACTGTTTGCTGCTTAGGTTCAATACGAAGTACCACCACGACATCGACCCACACCGCGATGTCGTGGTGGTAGACAGATCCCACCATTACCTAAAGCGTACCTGGTTGGAATCGTTAAATATAAAATCTTCGGATAAATCCTTGAACAGGAACAGTGGTTGCCAAGTCAACCCGATCACAGAGTCAGTAGTTCTATCATTGGACAAACGCTGGCCACGTCATCATGCGTCACAGCCAAAACGTCAACAAACAATTAAACCTCGCGTCTCACGCACCTGGCAGTGCACATCTCCATTCCAACTGCCATTCATGTATTTTTAATTCTGATGAAGGCTACCATATAGCCGAAAGCTCATATATTTCTTCTTTATTTGTACGCTCTGTGTAACTTAATAAATTCCTAGTTTGTATACTTGTAAAGATATTATAAAAGCAATTTTTGTTCTCTTCTTCCTCCAAATGACCATTCAGATTTCCTGTGTTAAAAAAATTAATAAATTTCATATCCATTAAAAATAATATCCTCTACATTTATTTATGTATCATTTACTTCGATATAATCAACTTCTCGTATACTTTGATTTTATCAAAACATCTGACACGAATCCTCATGGAAGTTTGTCGTACAAACAGAAGTTTACTGCAATTACATTTCTATTGCTATTGGGTTTTAGGTGCGTCAGCAACTTGGGTAATACTGCGCCATTGTGTATCTTCTGCTCAAAGGTGTGTGTTCACAGATTTTCATGTTGAGCGGCTGAAAAACCCCGAATGGTAAAAACTCTACTCCCTCCGCCTGAGATCTGCTAACTGCAGCTGCGATTGAAGAGGACTTTAGAAATTCCTTCAGTCTATGACAGGCTTCGGAATCAGATCTGTCCAATCCTGACAATTGGCAAAACCACTATACACGCACTAGGAACATTGGACTTACGGGAAAGATCTTTGGAAGGATTCAAGGATGGTAACAAGACAGGAGAGCTGATATACGTGGTCTTAACTCAGATTGGGCCTTAGTTGCTTTGGCACTTACAAGGAAAAACTGTTTTCTTGACCATTGTATACTCTTTTTGCTGGTAGTATTTATGAATAAAAATCGTTTAGCAAATTAACCATTATTTCCAGTACAGATCTATTCACGTTTAAACTTAAGCACATTCAGATTACCTACACTTAATAAGTAACCGAGAAATGACCACAGATTATTACCCTGAGTTGTCACAAAAATGAGTATTCACTTTCAAAAGAGAAAATGAAATTGGTGTAGAAAATGAAGTACTTTTTGCAATTAGAGAAATTTCTTCGATATATTCAAGAATTAAATTTGCAAAATATTACACATTCTATAAGATTTAAAGCCTTTCTTCTACGATGCTTATCTCAGTTTGTTTATCTTTCAGGTTTCTTGCATCTTGGGATTGGTGCTGCTCGTGCTACCAGAGATTCACTGTGATCCCATCGATGCGCGAGATTTAGAGATGGCCGCTTCGGAATTCAAGGAAAAGAAATATTACGAAAGCGGATACGACAGTAAACAGAAGAAGGGAGGAGACGGAGGGAAAAAATATTACAAAAAGAACGACGAAAAGTACGGAGGCGGATACAGTAAAGGGGTAGACGACTACTCGAAACATGACACTTACGGAAACAAAAAAGGAAGCGAAAAGGGAGGCGATTATTTCGACAAATACGGCAGCGAAGGAGGTAAGAAGTACGCTCAGGCTGACTACAAAGAGGGCAAATATGGGGACAGTAAATTCGATAGCAAAGGTCAAAAGGGGACGAAGTACGGAGGAGATTATTTTAAAGACATCGGAACAAAGTCGTCGGGATTTAAGAGCATTTCTCATAAGGAAGAATACGGAGACGACAAATCTTATCACGACGAACTGAAGGACACCGACTACAAGAAGAAATACGGGGAGGAAGAGCAGTTCAACAAAGAGAGTGGCGGGAAATACGACAAGGTCATGGACGAAAAGAGCTACCTCGACGCGAAGAAGAGTGGCGACGACTTCCACAAATTCAAGAAAGATGGTAAGGATGCATCGTCCGGAAGCAACTACAAAAAGGGAGGCGGATCTCAGAAGAAGGCAGATGAGTTCAAGGGAAGTGCGGGCAAATACAGCAGCAGCAAGTACGGAGACAGCAGCGGGAGTAGCAAGAAAAAGGGACACAAGAAGGAATCAAAGAAAATAGGCTATGGTTCAGGAGGAGGCTATGGAGGAGGAGGATACGGAGGAGGAGGATATGGAGGTGGGTCTGGCGGAGATAAGGAATATCAAGGCAGCAGTGAAAGCTACAAGAGCGATGCTGGGGATTATCAGAGTGCGTCTGGAACTCAGGACGGGGGAGGATATATAGTCGTGAAACAGTACGGAGGAGAAGGGCAAGGATATGGACAAGGAGGTTACAGCCAAGCCAAGTCTGGTAGTTATCAGACTAGCGCAAGTGGCCCTGTGGGTTATCGCCGTGGTAATTCAGGATATCAAAGAGAAGATGGAGTCAGAATACATCCAGGGGGTGATGATGGGTATGCAGTCGTCTCTGGAGGATATCAGGCCACTGCTGATGGAGGACAGCAGCACAGCAGTGGAGGTGGTGGCAATGCTAGAGGATATCACAGTGCTTCTGTTGATCGAAGAAACTACAACGGAGATGCCGGAAATCACAGAAGCTCCTCCAGAGGACAACAGGTTGATTCAGATTTTAAAGGAGATAGTGGAGGATATGAAGGTAGCTATGCAGGATATCAGAGTCGTGCCAGTGGTTTAGATGGATCCAAAGCTGGTGAGAATCGCGGCGGTGGCCTTAGAGGATCCCAACATAGTGTTGGCGATGTAAGAGGATATAGAGGTCGTTCTGAGAGATACGGAAGTGGGGGTGACGGACACGGAAGTGCTGCTTCTGGATCAATAAGACATCACCCCAGTGCCGAAAGACAACAAGGTGATACCGGAGGCTATCCGAAGGCTGACAATGATTCAGGATACAAAAGTAGTGACGAAGATGGTCAGAGTAGTTTCGGTGGGCAATCTGAAGGATATCGAAGATCCATTCATGGTCCCGAAGAACTCAGAGAAGGATATGAGGATTATGGAAGGGGTGATGTTGGAGGATATCAGACTAATGACGGCGGTTCAGGGGGATACAAAGGTGCTGTTGCTGGAGGATATCATACTGGTTCCAGTAATCCCGATGGGTACAAAGAGAGTGCAGAGAGAAACATAGGCGTCACTACAGGACACCAAAGTGGTTTCGGTGATTATTCAGGTTTCGACACATACAGAAGTGGCTCCACCGGATATGGCGTCGATAGCAGAGATCGGAAAGGGGAAGGGTATGAAAACGGAGGCTACCGAAGTAGTTCACAAGATCACAAGGACACTGGAGGATACAGAAGCGGCATCACCAACACTGATGAAAGCAAAGATGGCAACAGAGAATACGATGGTTACCGCAGCAGTGCCACACCTTCTGAAGGTCATGGAAGCAGTGGCAGATACTATGAGGGTGGCAGGGCATTTAGAGATCACACAAATGAACCTAAAAAATATAGTTATCATGGGGGTAGCAGCTACTCAGTGCATCGAGGAGATAATACAGGCCACCAAGGCGGGAGTTACTGAACTTTGGGATAAATATAAGAAATTCGCATAACAGTAACACAAAAAATGCGCATAGTAGTCCTAGTCGCCTTAAACCTGCTATGCAAATCTATAAGGTTCGTAAGGAATGCTTTTGTTACGTTTAAAGAGAGAATTATTATAGTTAAGTAAGAGTAATTTGTCGTGCAGCTAATACGACCTTCAAACAAGTGATCGCCGAGGTTCTAAAAATGAAAAGATGTATATTTTCAGATACTGTGAACTTCACACGGAACAGTGCACACGAAACATGAACTTCCAGTAAAGAGTGCGCGTCTCTCTTTCCAGTTATCGAAACTGGCAAAAAATCTTCATATGGAACCGTTGTGATTTTTAGTGGTGTTTTTAAGTGACTGCTATGAATCGTATCAAAGATGGTGAAGGCCAGTAACTGTACATATTAATTACTTCGACGGAAATTTCGAAATGTAGTGATATGTATATATAAGTATAATAAATTCTTGTTACCATGCATTTCTTGTGTGTCCATATTTAATATATGTTATTGTACATTTATTATTATAAATAACAATGTAAAAATATATTACAGAATGTTATATGGAAGCTTAATGGCAAATACAAGATAAATTTTTTTTTCTTTATCAGTTACCACTTAATTTACGTACAGTACGCAAATATCGGTCATGATTCAAACACAAAAGGCATAATAATATATAATGAAAACAAACTGAGAAGGATATCGTGCATATTACACGTCTTATCAATAAATTACATGTTTATATTATTGATTAGTCTACCCACGAAGGTTAATAAAATAAACAAATACTAATACGCACCTCAGATCACAGTATGTGGTCATTATTTTTTGTAAAGTATTTCACTTACTTCCTCCTGGATTTTAATAACAATTGAAAGATAACAATTATACATACACTGGTCAAAAAAAACAAACACCAACCTTTGTATTAGGACACACACAGAAGAAATACAAATAGGTGCAAAGAAAAAAACTATGATATAGGACCATTACATGGTGCCTTGTTGAGTATAAAGACTGCACAGCCTGTGCAGTCTTTATACTCAACTGCAGTAATCTGAAGCCAGAATGGGGAAAACGCGTAATCTATCAGACATACTCCTGCTAAACGTGCCTAAGATACATGTTTAGCAAGAACCACGATTCAAGAATCAAAAGAAACAACTGGTTTCTAAAAGCATCCATCTCAAAGGGTTTTTTTTATTACTGGATAGCAAACGGTTCTTCCACATCTCAAAAGTCTAAATGTAGCATAAAAACAATACTTTAATTGCAAAGCCGTCGTACTCTAAGGAAAACTGTACGAAAAAACAAGGTATCCGGTGTGCAGCAAATAACATCTGAATTCAACCAAGGGAGAACTGCCCTTGTTCAAACCGTAATATGCACAGGCAATTGAAGAAATTGGGTACTGGCAGTCGCCAGTACCCAATTTCTTCAATTGCCTGTCTTCGGAAGCCACTTGTCTCTGAAAATCTATTTCCAATGGTGCCGAGAACCTCGTGATTGAACTGTGGAAGAAAGTCATGTGGTCAGGCAAATCACGATATACTTTTTGTTTGCGTTGATGGTACGTAGAGAGTGTGCGGAGGACCTCACGAAGCGATGGACGCTTTACCTTGTTAAGACAACTCAAGCATCTGGAGGTGGTATCGTGGAATAGGGAATGCACTGGGTCAATTGACATCCAGAAAATCGAATGTCATCCTGAGAGTACCTGAATTTTGTATCAGATCTACTGCACCTTGCACTTTTATTCCGAAGGTGATGGCCACTTCATGGATGACAACGCAACAGCGCATCATACCAGAATTGTGCAAGAATGGTTCCGAGAACACAACACAGATTTATATAGCCTTCCTCGGCCCCCACTTCACCTTATCTAAATCCTGTTGAGAATGCGTGCTATAAGCTGGAGAGAGAGCTATTCGTCAACGAAGTCCTCTTCCTTCAACTTCGTCTCAGCTACCCGATATTTTGCTGGAAGAATGGTCAGAATTAGACCAAAACGCACTAAAACATTATAGAATCCATGACGCACTGCGCACTTGCTGTTATTCGAAACAAACGCTTCCCGATTAGATACTGAATAAAGGTTCGTACGTTTCTGGCCAGTTTGTATACCCTATTATCAATTATATTACATAACACGAATATAATAGGCAAATAGTAATAATTCGTAGGATATTGCTGATTCCAAATTTCTCGAAAGACAGAAGCCGTCTCGTGATTCGCTACTGTCCTCCGCATTTTCACCCGTTCGCACGTTGAAATTCTTGATCTCTTCATTCATGCTGTTGATGTCAAATTATAATTCGATGCCTCCATTCAATTGGCTAATTGAATATTGAATTAAAGATATCAGAAGATATACGATTAACTGAAGTGAAGATGGGTAACAGCACTTCAACCAATCACATTGATGACAAGTGACCGGCAGCCGTTATTCCTGCTAGAATAAAGAGTTTATCTTTCCCTATCTTGCCAATCTTCCTTCAGTAAACTAGAAACAACTTCTCAAGATAATACAGATAGATTTATACGAAGCTTATACTTCGGTATTTGAGTTTATTCACTGATTTATAAAACTGTATAAATTCATTAAGTGAAATGAAATTAAAGAAGAGCACAATTGTCCCCCTAAAAGCATGGAGTTTAAAAACACAGATATCCATTATGGACATTCATTCTACAGCTTATTTATGCTCACAGTATAAAGATCGGAACAGCTAGTTGGAAACCTCGAGTTCAAGTCTCCACCGGCAGACCCAAAGGCAAAAAAACTGAAGAAAGAAGAGGGACCCAAACGTGTTTAGAACAGCTTCAGCAGGGGAGGATTTTACGCAAGAGCAACAGAGCTCGGTGACCACTTTAATAACCACACAAGCTAGCTTGTCTTCGAAGGGATGTGCCTAAGCGAATGTGACAACCCATAAGAAGAAAAGAAATTACGTAGCTCGAGTATGAAATGGAAATGTTTCCTTAATCAGTCACTGTGGGTAGGTGCACTTGATATGTCACTAACCTTATTTCCTGAAGCATGATTCTTATTTATTTTTTCTAATACTTATTACTCTGCTCATGATGTGATATGCTATTACTTTGTAATAACTGAACCACCTCTTAATTCATTATTCATGACCACCAATATCAGTTGTAAGATATTTAAAGATTCTTTAAATAACTTTCAAGAATGAGGAAATATACCTCAATGACATCTGCTAATCGGAGTGCTCTTACGACTAGTAATGGTTGTTGACAACATAAGCGGATCTTACAGGTTTAGCGCCATCGTTTATATATATTGCCGCGGGAGTCCTTCGGTTTTCTACTGGAAAACTGAAGGAATGAACTGATGTATTTTTTTCTATTGTAAGAGTATAACCTCTTACAAATATAACGAAAATAATTATGTGAAATAAATTCAAATTGGACAGAGAAAAGTAAAAATTACTATTAAAGTTTGAATATACTAGAGATTTAGAAATAAGGAGGTTATAGATGTGTAAATTGAAAAGCAGTCAAATGGAAGAGAATAGCGAGTAGTTCAAAGGGGTGAACTAAGAGTAAACATAAACAATAGGATTGCGAGAACACAGGTAATTAAGAACGCTTTGATCTAAGCGGCATTAGACATAAGTCAGGACAGTCTGGCCTGTGTGTCGGAAAAACAGCGCCAGTGTGGCGGATTTTAGGTAAGTTGGGAACATTTTAGAAAACTGTGAAAACATGAAAAAATAGGTAATTTTTGGAATGAGAATGTGGAAACCTATATTATTATTCTAGACAATGTGTTAACAGATGATAATATAACAGAGAAGATTCTAGGTAATGTGTTAATGTGTGAAGGGAAGAAAAAATGTATTTTATTCAGAGACTTTAAGAGAAAAGGGAACTGTGGGGGGCGGGGTAAGGTTTATTACTTATGGGGTTATTTTTTTTTTGTATCTTGTATCTTCCTTTTGCATTAATATTTTAATTTTTTTTTATTACTTATATCCCCTCTTTATATATGTATATCCCCGTAGTCCAATCCTCCCACTTAGCATCTGACTTGTTTGTTCTCAGAAGATTACCTGACTCGTAGGGGACCTTAATTACTTTAAGTATTTCTCCACAGGATTGGCTGAGTTTCGGAATGACAGACTCCAACACATGAATGTAAAATAAAACAATGTTTATTAACATATCATACAGAAACTAATAATAGTGACTTGTTATTTCATTAACCTTTATATGTGTAAATATCTTGTTCAAACTCAATTGTTTCATCATCAGATATTCTATTCTAATACACATTATTATTCATTATGCAATGGTGTCTCTTCGTGTTCTTTACAGGGACTTGGATAGGTCGTGGTATTCACTTCACATAGATTCTTCCAACTCTTCTTCTGAACAGTCTATATAATACACCAACAACTACCAGCCAATGAACTGGCTCACAAAAACCTTCAGAGTTCGTGTCTCAATTTGTAAGAAAATTTCATTTATTCAATTAGACACCTTTACTGCAATCAGGTTAACAGGAAATATTAATCAATTCAATTTAACATTACCCTTCAGGACCGTTAATCCTCTATACCTTTATATATATCACTTTTAATTAGCCCCTACTCAAATCAGAAATACTCTCCACAAATCAACTCATTATAAATCAAAATTCCAACCTTTAACTTCATATATAATATAAAAACCTTTCCCAACTTTAAACAATTCTCAGTTATCTATTAAACCCTCTCCTTCCATCAAGCATTTATATGAGGGGCTTCATTTCAAATTTAGGCTACGTCTGTTTTAAATACATTACACCTTTATACATATATTCATTGCTTAAATCTCCCTCCTTAACTATATATATACTTATTTCTCCTAAAGTCCTCTCCTTAATAAATTAGGTACACCTATTTCGGTAAACTCTATAGCACTTACATGTTTGGCCTGGAACTTTCCTCTCTGCTCGGCTTCCTTTCATATCGGTCATTCAGGTACTGGAATGCGGGGGCGCTCTTTTGGGGATCTCGGTGATTTATGGTGTCTCCCTAACGGATACTGCGTGGCTGGAATCAATCAGGGTCGTATATTCTTTACCGGTCAGCATTTCGTCTTCCGTGGATAGAGTTGTCTAGTAGGTCAATGGTTCGACCACTCATTAGACTGGCTTTGCCTATATAATTTTCAGGATGTGATTCTTCCTTGCTACGGCTTCCATGCTTACAGGTGAACATTCCTACGGGCTGTCGGGATACGCAGAATTTCTATCGTTGCTTCCATCTACCTCAGGGCTGCAGCTATCACCCAAAGTAGACTACTGCTCTGCTTTGTATCGTTCTCCAACTCATTCAAATCATTCTCCAGACCGCTCCGAGAACTTCTTCCGACTCCTCCGAAAACTTCTTCCGAATGCCCCGAAACTTCTTCCGAATGCCACGAAAGCTTCTCCCTGAATGCCACGAAAACTTCTTCCTAATCTCCCTCTCAAAATTCCCTCCACTTTCTTCCTGGCCAATAGGAGATCTGCGCATCCCTTTACCTGTGCTCTCATTTGTCTCCTCTCATCTTCCGTGGGCGGGTCTTCTTCCCAACTTCCGTGGCCTAGAATATACGAGAACCATCTAGAACGAGAGGCGGAAGTTCAGGTTAACTGAGAAACGTCACAGCTCTTCCCGTGACCTCACGCGCGCACACCTGGTGACGTCGCCCACCTCTAATGGCGTTCCACTGTGAAATTTCTAAGAGAGCCAACTTAAGTGCTCTTGGCCCTTACTATGGTGCATCTGCCTCTGTCTTAATGGGGATTTGTCACGGTTATTTACTTTTACTGACTCGTCAAAGAATTTCCATACAAACAAACTACAACTAAACAGGGAGTGACTGGAAGGTATTTTTGAATTCCAGAGCTTCTTAACCCATGTTGTTTTTATCAGAAAACCACTATTCGTATCACAGTTAAATTCACATAATATTTAACAAATTTTATTAATTAATGTAAGGACGGGTCCTTACAGAACCATGTCCTGTATTAGAAAGGGGGGAGTAACTAAGATAGAAATAAGTGATTTGTAGTAAATACTACTGATGTAAGGTGATGGAAAATAGTAATTGATTTGATATGTATTTTGATAGATAGGTGATTGACATAATAAGAGACAACTGATGTAAAATAGTATGTGAGGATTATTTAAGATTATATGAGGATTATTTAAGATTAGTTAATGAGTTTCCTTGTATCGTAGTTCTATATATGCACATTTAAATTTGGAATATGTACATACATATATGTAAATTTTGTTTTATATGTCTCATAAAAATTGTGTAAATTTTGTTATATAATGCTTATTAAAAGTGCGTTATTTATATAAAAATTGGTGTCGTCTTCATGCTCTGCTAACTTACCGCTTTACACACCTTAGAATTTGGAATTTTCTGAAAATAGTAATTAGAGTTGCGGGTTGTGTCCGCCCGTGACTTCAGTAGAGTGGAAGTCAACAACAACCAATATTTTAAAGAACAAGTAATAAATTAATTACAAAATAAACGAGCGACATTCAACCAAAAAGAAAGATTCTATTTCTACAAATAATGTAGGTTGCCTAGGACTGAGATAGCCATGTTTTTTCCCGGATATTCCAAACAAATAGACTTTAGACTTCACCACGAGACCTGTTGGAATTTCTGACTAACCAAACCATAAAAATGCTCTTATCAACAATAAATTAACTTTCCGATAAGTGCTGCTAGTCCCTTTCATATTTCAGGAGTTCACTCAAGCAAATCAAGTTCAAGGTCAACTGGATTTTTGTTTAAATTTCTGACACCATCCACTGGCAACTTTCGCATTCATCCAATACCACGGTTATTGCTCTAAATATTGGTTTTTAAAGGCTGTGCGTTAAAGGCTAACGCACATAAGGCTATGAGGCTAAACGATTACAAAAAGATCAATAATCAATTCAGTCTTAGATGAGACTGCAGAAACATACACATCTGCTATTTATGATATAAATAAATTGAGCTTGAATACACTGAAGTGTGTGGAGGTATATACAATTGCAGGAGCGACAAAATCAAGTCACAAACACTACATTCCAGTTAAAAACGGAAAGTCCTAATTACGAAATGGTAAACATTATTGCATCACTGTTAAATCAGATGATGATGAATTCTTAACTTGTCCCAGAAGTTTGAGTCTGAGAAACAACAATTAACTTGAGAAGAAGGATGAAGGTCGAATCCTCCTATCTTTAATAAACCGAGTTATCTATTCACTATGCTATAAAGCAAGGTACGAAGTGGACACCTTTTTGTTTAGAAGTATTTACAGTCCATAAAAGTAATATTCGGCTTCCTGTGCAATTCAATCCAAAGTATGCAAGGAACCCGATACTGTGAACAGTTTGAATTTTGTTAAACGGCGAGGTAGCATCTGCTGTTCGCAGTGATCGCCCGAAGGCAATCACCCGAAATCTCGGAGTTCTGAAGACATTTCGGTGACCTCAGTGCTGAATTTCCGAGATTTTCTTTATTCTGCGAAAGAAATGAAAGGGGCAGAGACTCGTGTCTGGGAAGATATGTGTAGCAAAGAGTGGGAGGGTTGCTTAAAAATTTCCCAGTACCACGGATGAACAATTCCTCCACGGAACTGACAACGTATATTGTCAAGCAAGATTATTGGCGCCTTCTTCTCTAGGAATGCGTAGTATGGTCCATCATTTACAGTTTTAGCTTTTGGAACAACAACATTAAACGATGCCATCCCAATTGTAAGTATTAATCAACATTACCTTTCACATTCTCTGATTGTTGCCTGGAAAATTAATGGTCATGGTGGCACCATTCACTGGGCAGTATCTACTATCTATCTCATACATCAGTATGAGATATTCTTCTAAAAAGTCTTAACAAAAATAAGCTAAAGTATAAACAAAACAATTTTCGCGTGACACCGAAAAAAATGTGACCAAAATTAATAAATAGTTTTTAATGATATAATAACAAAACTTCAGTTTCGAATGAAATCTTTGTTGCTGAATAACATAAACCATTTATGAGTGGTGTCTTTCCACCATATTTTCCTATGCGCGTTCCTGGCGGCCCGCATGCCATTGCTCTCCTTGAACATCCTTAAAGAACACAATTGACTTAAACTTCTCCAAAGTATAGAGTAGTTTAGGACCAGAAGATTACAGGTATATTTTGCACTAAGGAATAGAAATTCGTATAATTTACAGCATTTAGAAGCCTTAAACAGCTGCTGGAAATATTCGAGGTGTACCATTAATGCAGTAATCGGCACAAGAAATGATTCCTTGGCCCAAAATAAACCGAAAACCTGAGCCGTTTTTCGAACTAATACTCATGTGACAAGATATTCTCAATTACAGATTAATGACATCACAACCAGGTTGAGCGATTGAGTTCATAACGCAGCGGGTGTCAAGCATAATGAAAAATAGGTGGGCTACGCTCAATTCGACCATCCAGGAGTTCGTCAAGCCGCTTGAAGACATTTTCGTCGGGATGCCGACGACGAGGATAATGCTACGTGTATGCATGAGCAGCGTTCCATGAAACAGTCCCAGCATGAGGTACATGTCATAAAACTCATTAGTCAAGAGTCAATCCTTCCGTCATTCACACGTCCGTTTTCTTTAAAAATTGAAATGGCTTCCGTTTAAATTGTCAACAAATGATATAGTGACAACTATCGAAGCTACGATATTCATATTGTGACGCATCTGTGAATGTGTAATTTGCATGGAAACACGCTTTCGAACTCCGCCCAGATGCTACGCCATCAGTCTTTAGGAGTGAATATCTTTTTGTATAAGCATCAGATCGGAAAACTGTTTGTCATGTCCTAGTTTCATTTTTTGGCCAAAGAATCGCTTCCTTGGTGAAAAAATATTTAAAGTATTTTAAGTTTATGTTTTAGGAGCATCAGCAACTTAGGCCATATTGAGGCGTGTGCAAAACGTTTGTAAACTGCGTCTGTCCCGTAATCTATTTACAGTTTGCTAGTCAAAAAACCGAGTTTCCGGGAGAAAAAAAACCATGCCAACTTTTCCCAAAACCGACTAACTCAACCACTTGTGGAAAAGACAATAAAAATTCCTTCCTCGCATCATTGGCGAGTTCGAACAAGGATATTTTCCACCTGCTGTGGGGAGTATGGTGATTATACCAACTGTTCTAGTCACGAAAGCCAGTATTTAATAATTAAACGAAGAACCGATACGATATTAATCACAAAAATAAAGTGTTTCCATCCATAATTAATAAAACTTTCTTTCCGGATAACTCACAAAAAACTACAGGCCACTTTTGGAAACCAATTTTTCGAGATTTGCATAAGTAAAATAATATACCCTATTGTGTTGTAACAGCTAAGTTTATTAATAAAGAATAAATTCTTTTGGTGGTGAATTGAATTATCAATATCTCATACAGCTGGTGTGCTAACAACAATCAATCAATCTTCCAAATTAACCTTTGCCAACCAATTTCAACAACTGACGACTTTTATTTTGGTAAAGAACAGCTTTGTCAAAAAAAAATGTAAGTTTTGAGACTAATCTAATTTTCAATACGTAGATTATAAAATTCAATTATTAAATGCTTCCCAAAAATCAATTTAAGTTCAAAATTCCATCGAAGTCAACCTGCTACTCCACAGGACCTTGAAGAACTAATTTAAATGCTGACCACGTAACAGCGGCCAACATTTAAATCAATACTCAAAGTTATGATAGTTACCCTCAGTACGTTTGAATCTCCATAATTACGACAATATTACTCTTCATGATTAATAGATTGAAAAAACAAGGTATGTGTTATATTAAAACCATCATATTAAAACTTAGCCTCAAGCTGACATGTCTTTGTACAGTTACGTTAGATCTCGTTAATTTATCTTATTTATTATTTTATTTTGTATAAGAACACATTATTTGTTCTACACCTGAGAACAAGTAACGGTACCATCCAGGATCGGTATGTAAGAATCAGAAGATGTCATAGTAGATATCGCTTTAGAGGAAAGGTACTTGTACAATATAAATATATTAAAAGAAGGAATGAAACACTTTTCCCATGAAATAAACGAACAATTTAGTAGTATTAATATTGTTAAATGTAGACTATGGGTCATTCATTTTTCTTAAAACCAAAGTATATTAAATTAAATAATTCTGAATTTCAGTTCCCATGGAGGAACTTTGGACAAACGCGATATCTCAACAAATTAACATTCCCCAACTTATAATTTTCTAGGTTATCTGTAACTGCAGCTCAAAACATTAATTTATCAGGAGGTATACTATATTTGGACCACAAACAAATTTTCCAGCAAGACACTTACGTTCACTCAACTTCCCTATTTGATAAATAAAATTGAACCATGAATTGCTACATTCTTCTCTTTTTCTAACCATTTATGAAGTGTTTAGAGGAAAAAACAGAACCCTCACAGTGGATTTTGGCCTTACTGCGAGTTATTCTCTGGTTCTGTCTTCTTTCCTTTGCAGCTACAATTAATATGTATATCTGTTTCTTTCCTTCCTCTTAGAATTAGACACTAAGCTTTAAGTGACATTTCACGACGAACAGAATAGAAAGAAGACGGAATTTGACTGTGGGGTATATTTCTTCTTTCCATAATGACACAATTTTGGAGGGCTTACCTTTCAGAGCCGTCTGTCTAAAGAGAAAATTGCTGTTCTGGTGCTAGACACTTCAAGTCACGTGAATAGATTATTACTCGCTAGACGTCATCTTTTTACAATATATAAGGTGGTCGAATGGTGTTTGAAATCAATCGATTTGTGCGAAAGCCAAACAAGAGGAATCAACTCTTCTCAACAGCTTACAAATAGTCAGAAAGAAGAATATCATGGGACAGTTTACGTTGATGGTGAGTACTGATTTTAAAGCGGTTGTACAATCTCTCTTTTAACCAAGAGAGAGACATAAACATATCTTAATTTGGTATTTACCATGAAATTAGGAGAATATATGCAGAAAGAGAATTTCATTACTTCTTGCAATTGAGTTCATAAACATTTCATTCCCTTCCAATGATGATCACTCTTTAAATGAATAATTTCTATTAAAACCAATATATTATTTTAAATTCAGGGGATTAAAATATGATTATATTTTTCTTTTTCTCTTCTCCAGTTTCTTCCGTGTATTTCCGTGGTCTTGCTGGTGGCTCTTTCAGAAGGCTACGAATCAAAGAAATATTACGAAGGACAGTATGACACAAAGAGCGTGAAGGAGGACGAAGGAGGAAAAAAATATTACAAAAAGGATGACGGCAAATATGGAGGCGGATATAAACATGGTAAAGAAGACTACAATAAATATGGGAGTTATGGACAGAAGAAAGGCAAAGAAGAAGGTGGCGACTCCTTTGAGAAATACGGGAGTGAAAAATCAAAGAAGTCCATAGAAGGCGGCTACAAAGATGGAAAATACGGAGAACTTAAATTCGACAACAACGGTCAAAAAGGTTTGAAGTACTCAGACGATTATTTCAAAGACAAAGGGCACAAGTCGGTTGGATATAAGAAGGTGTATCATAAGGAAGAGTACGATGACCACAAAGCCTACCACGACGAACTCAAGGACAGCGACTATAAGAAAAAGTACGGAGACCAACACGAATCCGGTAAGAACGAGGGCGGGAAGTATTACAAACACGCGGATGGAAAGGACTATTACGACGACAAGAAATACGGAGATGAATATCAAAAATCCGGCAAAGGAGGTTACGGTAAATCATACGGAAGCGGCTACAAGAAGGGAGGTGGATATCAGAAGAAAGAAGACGGATTTGAACAAGGAGGGGGTAAATACGGAGACAGCAAATATGGTGGTGACCAATACAATTACAAGAAAAAGGGGTACCAAAGTGAATTTAAGAAAGATGGCTACGGTACCGGAGGAGGGTATCAAGAGAAGAGTGACGGTTATCAAGGTGAAAGTGGTGATTACCAAGGTAGTGGCGGAAGCTACAAGAGTGGTGGTGGATCAGAAGGAGGTTATCAGGGTGGCGCAGGAGGTTATGGTGATGCTGGTGGAGGATATACTGATAAGGATTACATGAAAAGCGCTAGCGGCTACGAAGATGGTTATGGAAGTTATCAAGACGGTGGCAGTTACGATTATAAGGAAGGAGCTGATGGTTATAGCAGTGGAGGTGGTTACTAAACGTAATACGAGAATCAAGCAGGCAATCGGTCAATCCAAGCCAAGTATAAAAGTATAGTCTAAATGAACACTGATTGTTGATCTATTTGTACGCTTGCAAAGTAATTTATTCCACTGCATCCAATATGCATTTCAGGTGTCCTCAATACATCAACGACAGACTGGTGATGCTTGCGACCTAAGGCTACGATAGATGGTTATTGTGTATATTTATGTATATATAAGTATCAGAATAAAATGTTCCCTATGAATTTGTCTCTTGAAAGTATTGATAAGAAGTCATTCTGATTTTCTTTTAATCTTTATAAAGTATTTTGGTAGACGCCAAATCTATCCAAAAAAGCAGGTAAACTTACATTTAATGGAAAACATAAGCTTATCATTTTCAAGTATTGCCCAATCGCTAGCGAATATTAAAAACAAAGCGGTGTTCAAAATACACGACATCTTGTGAAACACAATTAATTTACTGGTGTTCCACATCATTTGCAATACACTTTAAACGAATCTGAAGTTTCTTACTTTAGTTTAACCCTGGAACCTCGTTAGTAAACTTTAACAAACCATCAGGGAAAGGTGTTTGCAGGTTCTACAACGACCTCATGACATAGAAAAGTTATGAAAAACAAACTCATATTGGAAGAAAGCTTTTATTCTTTCATAACGAAATAAACGTGGGGGAAGACGCGATAAAAGAAAAAAATTAAAACACTGCTTTTTCTTTTTTGTGTGTGTTCTTTATACTCTACTGAAGATGAGTGGAAGGATCCGCTTGGAATATAATGTATCTAACAGTATAAACTGATCTCGGTGTCGATCAAATGATGGCAATTCATCCTATTTCTTATAGCAACAGGATTAATTTTAAATGTTGCTACAAGAAACAGAAGAACATATTATTGGTATTATTGTCAGATAGTAAATCTCTAGCAATCTCTCTTAGATTATGTCACTTGCCATACATTTTTAATCACTCTAGCGGCAGTGTAAATACAGTGTATATGGCACGAATCCAGTATTCTGTGCTACTTCAATGGCTAAGTTTTCACAACAGGAAAAGTGTTCCTGCTGCGTGCGTTGAATGCAGAGGGACATTCTTCGCATGAAAGAGATAAAGGATTCACTGGAGTCAGTGAACAGTGGCAAAGTTTATTACGAAAATTTTCAGAAACTGGCAATCTAAACAGAAAGAAAGGAAATGGATGTCCATGAATATCTTCTGCAGCGCAGGACAGATTTCTGCTCTGCTTTTGTATCAGAAACAGAAGGACCTAATGGAGAGAACTCAAAACAGCTTGGGATGAGGATACAGAAGTAAAAGCAAGTACTACTAACACAGTACGTGGACATCTTTTTGCATCGGGATAAGTAGCACGTAGCCCAAGGGAAAAAAGCCACTTTTTACGCAAAATAATGAATGCCCATCGTCTAACATTGAAGAAAAGAGCGTGCTAGTTGGTCTGAGGATCATTGGAAATGTATTATTTTCTCTGATGAATCAAAATTCAACTTGCGTGATTCGGACGGCTAGTAGACTGTTGCACCTAGAAGAGGAGAAAAATTTTCATTCTGATTGTATCATGTCCACAATGAAACATTTTGCATCTCAAACGATTTATGGGGCTGTATTTCAAATAGAGGAGTTGGTCGGCTTGAATTTGTGAAAGGTACTACAGTGAATGCTCGGGTATGAAGGACAGCCTTGAAACAAAATTGCTTCCCACTGTTAGAGATCACTATGGGGATGTTTCCGCTTGCATTTTTCAGGAGGAACTCAGCTCCATGTCATAGAGCCAAACCCCTAAGTTCTACTCCATAAAATTAGCAAAAGGTTTAAACTTATGAAACATCGTACTCTTGCTTAAATAAATGTAATTTATTTCGCTGTCTTTACTCTCCTCAGATGCAAAAATTGTTGAATGATAAATAAATTCGCGCAGCATCATGGCCTGGGAACAGTCCAGATGTTAATCCAATTGAAAATTTATGGAACTAAATGGATGTTTCAGTAGTGCAAAAGAAACTGGAAACACGGACAGTTGCTTTTTTTTTAGCACCACTGCATGTTACCGGTATGGAAACCCCTTTTTAGAATCAAAATTTCAGTACTTAATGTGTACTTTGCAGCACTGAATAAATCAAACGGACGTTGTAAAGGAGCCGAATTCAAAATAAGGCTCAATGTGCCTTTAGTTAAGATTCTACAGACACCCGGAATGCATAAAATTCGTGGAGTATTCAGAATTTTATGCTGGCATATGAAATCGGTTGTTTGAAAATTATCTACAAATCCAGCTATACGTCAACAGAAAGGTAACTAAAAGGGATACATCAACAGAAGAGGTCGAATGTCGCTATATTAATGGATGACCAAAACCCTGTGACACCTAGTGGCCAATTACAGAATAGATGGTACATTTATGGATTACCTATCGTGGAATAAGCTCGTGTAAGTTGTTGTTGTAAGGTTTTTGGGAGCATCAGCAACTAAGGTCATATTGTTCCGTGTATAATGTCTGTAAATTGCGTGTTCTGAGATTCGATTTTTCCGTTTTGATGGACGAAAAACCCGAGTTTCCGGGAGAAAAAACCATGCTACCCACGCATAAGACCGACTACCGCAGCCAAGTGAAAAATGCCCGTAAAATTCCTCACGTCATCAACGGAATCGAATTCAGGTCTTTTTCACCCAATGTGTGGAGGACTACGATCCTCCCAACTCTGCTACCCACGGGGGCAGAGAGAAATTAATGGGATACTTAATACTGTTACAGAGCCTGGAGAAAAATATGTCAGAAGAGTCAGGCATCCTTCAGACTGAATTACATGAATCAGATAGAACCACATTCCACAGGATGGAGGGCATCCTCGTTTCCATAGAATAAATATGGAGTGTCCTCCGTAGCCGAGTTGTCAGGAGCGGGAGTGCAGTAGCACACGCTCTTTGAGTAGACAGGGGTTCAAGTCCCTGACTGCTAAATACAGTCGATCTGCCTACCCGCACTGGACCATTGTGGCAGATTATGGTCCATTTCCTTCAACATCAATTACTGAGGAGGCTTCCATCCTGCAGTGGATTGATAATGCCTACAGTTTAGTACATAGTACGGTGTTAGTGTCGGACCCTATGGTACTTGTGCGTTGTCTATTTCGAAATATTATTATTATTCAGTTTATTATTAGGCTTGATCTCATCCCCGTACAGCCGGTTGGCTAGAAGGGTGTACATAGAATTATAAGTGAAAAAGACATACATACATACTGTACATTAAAAGGACAACAGATAATGTTTGACAACCTGAAGTTGGGATAACATATTTACAGATTTGAACATATATACCGAGAATTAATTAAGTTTACAATATAAATTCAGTTTACAGTCTACTAAAAGACAGCCAAATTCTTGAACTTCAGAGAATTTTATGCGTCTGTCGATAGCATGTGATGGACTGGTAGATGGAGTGACTTGATCGTGTTTGTTGAGATTCACTGGCGGTGGGTGCTTCGATGAAAGTCTTCCAGGGTATTCTTACTGTATTTCTTGTCATCCAGTAGTTTGTTGTGGTTAATTTGCAGATTGCTGAAATGTCCCATAATGTTTGCTGGGAACATATCTCTAAGGCGGACAAGGTTGGTGAAAGTCGACCTGTACCGTTGTTTATGTCGTTCTCTTGGCTGGGTGCTTGAGGTTAAGATTATTTCTTGCACGTTGGTAGAATCAATCCTATTAGTTAATAGTTTGGCAAGAGTGATGAGGCTCTTTTCCGGAATTTTGATTTTCCATTTTGTCATGTTCATGTTTCATGTAGAATAGACCTAGAGATGAACGGGTTCCCGTGGATCCTGTTCAACCACCTCAGAACCCAATATTGAATTGCCAGGTATGTTTTTTTTTACAATACTTGATGTGGCTGAGGACCACAACCCTGACGCGTATAAAGCGATGGGCGTGCGACACCTTTCAATATATTTGCATATTAGGGACCTATTTTGGCAGACAAGCTCAGGCCAGATCGCCCAGAAGGCTGCATATGTTTTCCTTTTTGTGTATATGAAATAGTCCTGGAAAGTAAGGTTTCCGTCCCAGGTGAGACCAAGGTCCGCGTGAGATTATATTTAATTAAAGTTGCTTAATTGGTTTTTATTTTATTAAAAAATAACTTTTAATTAAATTTTGAATTGAAGAAGCGATATTTGTTTCAAAAACATAAAAATTATTAAAATTTGTGGGACAGCGCGTGAACCTGTAATTTTGTGAACCCACCAAAACCCGCACAATTGTTATAAGAATTGTATAGAGAATGTGTGCAATTAAAGGGACACGTTTTGAGTAGTGAAAATGATTTCCTGAAGGAAGTGGAAAGGTCCATGATGATTCTTGAGCAGGCCTTAAAATGACAGCGGAAACTAAAGAAACATCCATACTGAAACATTCAAATGGTTTCAAAAAATATTCGTACTGATTGAAGATTGGCTATTTTACAATAATCCCGAAAACGAAAAGCACAGGAAATAGTGGAAGACAGTCAATTTTAAAACATCGAAAGAGTAAGAGATGGATATCAAAATTCAAGATTAAGCTGATTGTTTTCTTCGAAAATCGAAACAAACGAAAAAAAAAAAAAAAAGTGTTGCCAATGAAATCTTTCCCCAATCGAAACTATCCATCGCATGTTTTGCTTTCAAGTTCTAAAAGTGTTGCAGATGATGTAACATTTACTTATCAGGGCACTTATCTGGCCTGATAAGTGGGTGTTTCCCCATGACAATGCTCCAGCTCACACTGCGTTATAGGTGAGTAAATTTCTAAAAGAAAATCGGATCTTCAGACTGAAGACCTACCTTTCTGTTACGATTAAATTTCGTCGAAATGGTCACATTTTCTTTTGGAGGAATTCCAAAAGAAAATGTGCACTTTGCGCACTTACCGACCCTTATCAAAAACATAAAGAGGGGTGCGGCTGCTGATCATTATTCCACCCCAAACGAGAACACCGTAAGTGTCCCTTTCTCTGACGTTGGAGGGACGGTACCGCAATCCTCGTTGTCTCCAGATGAAATCTGTGGTGACGAGCTCTGTGATGGTTTAGGATTAATGGAATACAAACCACTGGCCTCATTGCGTAGAGTCCACTTGAATTCAGTCTTCTTAACAGAGTTCGGTTGGAAATGTTTTCACCTGCGGCTGCAGCAACCTCAAGAGATATTTGATGACGGGACAGCACAGACATCGTAGGGTTCTATCTTGCTGTTAACGGTCTGTTCTGGTTGACGTAGGCCTCGTGCTACTCTGGCCGTCTCTTCTTGTGATGGGTCCTCTCTCCTAAAACTCTTCCATATTGCCTAGACGAAACTGCGTGACAAATTAAACAAACATGCCACCTCCACCTGCCCGGCTTAAAGACATCTAATGACGCGCTATCTCAAAGAATCACCTAATGGATGATGACTTGCCATCCTGAATACTGGAGATGTGGCTATCTCACTCAGTAAGCCAAAAAGACGAGCAACTGAAACAACATGCAGGGCGAACAGAGCCAGAGACAAGTAGATGCTTTGCTAATCGCTGGGAACTTTTAATGGTAGGATTATGAACAGTTCTATGAATGGTTGTAGAAGTACACGAAAAAGGAGAGGAAAAGGGGTGAAATCTCATTGAAAATGCCTAACCCACATGTCATATCGATGTTCATGTAAATCGTGATTAAATATAAAAGAAGAAACAGTAACAAACCAAAAAGAAATCTTGATAAAAGTGCGACTCAAGCTTAGTAACACTTTACTGTGTTATCTTCCGAGATTTTTGTTTTACTTTTCTTTTATTTCCGTTTATATTTTCAAAGTAAGAGATAATTTTCGTATTAAAAAATATTTGTTGTACACGGTGTCATAAAGTAATTTAATATAAATATATGTACAGTACATTCCACGTCCTCCTAAATATATTAGTCCACATGCACGAAAACATAACCACCACGTTTTTTTGGGAGATTCAAGTTACCTCGTTACAAATACTGCTGAAAATATAATCCTTCTGCATCAAGCATCAATAAAAGCTCCGGAATTATGAACAGGGACAGAAACCTGATTATGGAACACACTGAATCGTTTTAGACCCAAACCCACAACTAGTAATTACCGGGATTCAAATCTGAACTGCAATGTCACCGCTCGTTTTAAAAGCTCTTCCAATGTTTCTTTTAGCAAAATATTCTCGTAATAATGCAGAACTCTCTGGCGAATAAGCAGGGGGGGGAACCCACATCCTGTTGAAGAGGTCATCTGTTTCAAGACCGGAATGGCATTTTACAACGCATCCACATATTTCTGTCCATTAACAATTTCTTCAAAAATATAATATAAATATAATGTTTGCTCAACACTTCGCTCGCATGAAGTCAAAAATATACGCTGCGTTATGGACTTCTAGACAGGAACTTGTAGGAATTAGGTACCCTCGTCCAGCGACCAAGTACATTTTAAAAGTGTACCCTTCCGATTCTCAAACTTGGTCCTCAGCTTCTGACTCATTATAAGTCTATCCTTGGGATTGAGTACTGACTCTTGAGATGGCTTAACAGAGTTGCTGGCCACCCTTTTATTATCTCAAGGTCCATCCTCTACTCAAACCTCAGCATCACACCCTGGATGCAGCGGGCAATCAACGGGAATATACACACTCTCGCACAAATGCTCACAGGGAGATTGGACGCGCCAGCCCTGGATAATATTCTAGCCAAACAGCGTGCCACAGATAGACATTGCGGAGGGATAAATTTACCACTTCCTCCAATCCTCAACAATCCCAGTAGCCTACGAAGATTCTTCCCATCAAATACAGTAAAGATATTTAACTCTCTGCGGATAGATGGGAAAAACTCTATGAGGACGCAACGTACTGGAAAGAGATCTTCCAGGATTCTTGCTCAGTGTATGTGTAACCCATTGCCCGTAGTATCTCGAGCCCTGCTATGTAATTAGCACCCTCCTGGCACTTTCCCGTCCCGGGGTGGTTTCCTATTATGAAAAAAACAGATAATAATAAAATGTGCTGAACAATTATAAAAGTGTATGTGAAGTCGCAACGATACTATTACCTTTTTAAACTCAGTTCTACAGTAATTGTGCGTAGGTATTCTTCAGCCCATACAATCCGGCCATGTACACTGAGTGAACAGAAATTATGAGATATCTAACTAGTAACGGTAGGCCCACCTTACGCCCGGATAAGGGCAGTCACTCGGCGAGGCATTGAGTCCACTAGTTCACGAAAGCAGGTTCCGCAGGTATTTCCATCCATGCTTTCTGCACCGCTTTCCATAAATTCCGTCGCATTTCTGGGTGGAGGATACAAAGCTCGAATGGACCTTTCCACAACATCACAAAGATGCTCCACAGGGTTCATGTCCGTTGAACGGGGAGGCCATTCCATGGTGGTAAAATCTGAGGAATGCTCTTCGAACCAGGTTCTATTCACGACGGCTGTGTGGGGAGGCGCATTGTCCTGTTGGAAGAGTCCATTGCCCTATGGGTGCACGATGGCCATGAAGGGATGTAGATAGTCTGAAAGGATGGGCACGTAACCTGGACCGTTAAGAAATGCGTCTAGACGTACCAGAGGTCCTAACGTGTGCCAGTTGAACACGCCTCAGACCATTACCAACCGTTCACCTGCCTGAACAGTTCCTTGTTGACATGACGGGTGCATAGCTTATTGTGGTTTCTGCCAGATACGCACCACCCTGTCCGTCCGAAATGGGAATCATCGGACCAGGAGACCCGTCTCCAATCATCCAAGGTCCAGTGCTGATGTTCTTTCGCCCAGTTGAGACGTGGAGTCCTGTATCGTGGTGTTAGCAATGGGACTCTGGTGGGTCGGCGGTTCCCATAACCTATTGCTGCTAATGATCGCCTGATGGTCTTGGTGGAGACGTTTTTGGCACCGCCCTCGTGGAAGTCGGCGGTGATTTGTGCCACTGTCGCTCTCCGGTTGGCTGAAACAATGCGAGACAGACGTCGACAGCCACGTTCATCCACTACCTTTCTCCGCCAACAGCGCTCTCCACGATGAGACATTGTTCCGGCGGAAATGGCGCATTCCCGATACACTCTTGATACTGTCGAATGGGGGATAGTACAATATCTGTACCACCTTCGCAATAGAGTGACCATGAGTCTGACACTCATTATCATCCCTCTTTCAAAGTCAGTAAACTCACAACGTTTATCCATAATTACATATGTGGTGTACCTATATACCTGCCAAGCGGCGGGCTCGCCCACTGGCGAGAGGGATGATAGCGTCGCGTTGCCCAGGAACCAGGTATCCCATGAATTCTGTCCTTTAATTGTATATTAACAGCAGCATGAAGATAAAAGTGGGCTTCGTCAGTTCATAAAACTGTATCTATCCACTGTTGATCAAATTCAAGTTGGTCAATAAGCTGAGAGTAAAATTCGGATGGACTGGGATGGAAGTCAAAAACTCTTGAACCTACAAAGATAAAGTTTGAGGATCCTGATCAATGTCTTTACATTAATCTGTGAAGAAAATTTTAACTATATTAATGAGACTAATGAGGTATCCGGAAAAAATTTAACGCGTTTTAGAACTTTCAATAATGAGAGGAGCTTTTTTCCACAACATTAGTTTCGTCCCACTCGCTAATCCCATAAAACAAACAAAAATGCCCAAAATAGTAAGCAGCGCTATTTCAAAGAGATCTTTAACAAAGTAAATGCATTTATCTGTGCTGTTTACTAAGAAGAGGAAAACTAGAAGCAAAAGACAAATCGCAGATATCAAAACAATCTTTATCAGTGCTCAGAACTTAAAAGTAATTAAGTCATTACCGAAGCAACTACTCAATATTCATAATCTGCTTTCTTCCTCTACAGAATCTTAAAATTTATCGAGAGCTTTAAAACGCATTTAAAAAAGGGAAGAATCTGAGAAAGGAAGCCGCGTTTGACTCTCACAGCGTGGTTTTTTCCTTTCTTCGTGACATATATTAGCAGGCCTCGTCTTTCCCTGTTGTGTGCCACAAACACAAAATTACTACGCCGTGCTAGGTACGTCGAGTCACATGACCAGGAGATTATATAGTTCAGCGTCACCATTTTTCTCTATATAAGTTTGTTCGAATAGTGCCTGGTAACCATCTGTCGCTTTAAATTTGTGTGGAGGGTCGTCGACTTGAACAAAATTCAAGTTTGAACTTGAATAACCGGCGCAGATCCAAAGAAAACAATGAGAAATAAAGGGATTGTGGTGAGTACACGAATATTTCTCTGCTAACGAACGTAAAGTGAGTAAATAAAAACATAATTCTTAATCTTTCGTTACTTTAATAATAATAATGACATAAAAATCATTTCCCAACAGTTTCATCTTTATGAAAGATGAAACTTTCGTTTTTTCTTGGAATTGATAAATTGCTTTTAAAATTAGGAAGTTCAGAACAAATTTTGAATTATTAGTAAGGGCAATGGATACTTTCGTTTTGATTTATGTTTTGTTGGGTTTCTTAAGTGTTAGGAACAAAATGAAAAGAAATATAATGACTACTTATTCAACTAAGAGCGACGTAAGATTACCATAATCACTCAGTATAAACTGAATTATCCACTAAACGATTTTCTGATGATCACGCGTAAAGTTTAAAAAGACCCATCTAGAAATTAAGTAATTGAAATTGGTCATGCCATGAAGATGTCACATACATGTGACATGTTAGCCAATGATAGAAAATAAACCAAGCCATGAGACATATGATTATAGTTCGAATTAAGTGGTCTGCTCTGAAACTTACTTCATAACGAGTTTCCCCTGGAACAGCCCTACTGTCAAACAAATATGACGTCGCTAAAACATTGTTTAATTCACTGCTTATTTCAAAGATGGGACAAACAACAGCTAATGGCAGATTAACTTGTTAAGACAGTTGTTGAATTAAACGCTGAATTAGCTCATTTGAGTTTTTAGCCGGCAACTACCTTAGTCTTAACCCTGCCATGGGATATCCCACTCTGAAGAATACCTAATGACCATCCTCTGTCTTGTTGTTGTTGATGGGTTTAAGTGCAATAGCTACTTAGGCTATATTGCACTTATGAAAGTGGTGCATACTGCCTGCGTTTATTGATTTAGAAACGTTTAAAACGGTTATACAATCCTATTCGTTTTAGGCCTCTGTCTTCTGTAATTCATCCGACACAAAATCCAACGATGGGTCTTCTCTATTATTCCGATCGGCTCTAATTTATAACCATCATGAGCAACCATATGAGTAGCCTCACTAAAATCCAAATTATATAACGTAAAAGTTGCTTCTTCCATCCAGCTGCTTCGAAACATTGTTGTAGTAATTCACGAGATTTGTGAGGCAAGATCTCTCTCACAAAACCATGTGATCCGACCCATTTAGGATGGCATTCTTGTAGAGCTAGTCCTATACTGCGTGTTTTATCCAAAGATTGCATAATCCTATCAACCACAAAGGCTAAACTCACTTACTGGTTCATAATTGTCCATTTCTTTAGCTGTTCTCTCATGGACTAGAAAGACATTGGCACATCTCAGGTACAAGTGAATAATCCTTCAATCTAATGATGATCTCCTTAACATTACTAATGGGCTGATGCACTTGACTGCCTGCGACCACTCTGTTATGGTGGCATCTAAAGTACACTGTTCGACAAAATTAACAGAACAAAATGTTTTTCATGAATATTTTATTGTACATTTTATTTCACAAATATTTCATACAACAGGCATCCTGACATGCAAATTCCGAGTATCCAACAGAAATCGATCTATCACCTTTCAGACCCGCACACTATGAAAATTATTCATTACTGTACAAACACGAGTTGCGACCACATCACTTCATTCCTCCCGTTTTTTGGCATGCTCAGTGGGATAGCAACATCTCCAATACTCAGGATAGCGAGTCACCATCGTTTAGATGATTCTTTGGGACGGCGGACGTTAGACGACTTGAAGCCTGGCAATTGCAGGTGGAGGTGGCACGTTGGCTTAATGTGTCACACAGTGTCGGCAATATGGAAGCAGTTTCAGGAGACAGGAAGCATTACAAGGAGAGCTGGCAAAGGTTGCCCGAGGGCTACGTCAACCAGAACAAACCGCTATCTGGCTCTAATACCCAGACGGAACCCTAAGATATCCTGGCATGAACTGGTCTCTTGAGGTTGCTGCGGCCACAGGTGAAAACAATTCCAAGCGGACTGTGTTGAGAAGGCTCAATTGAAGTGGACTCTACCCAAGGAAGCCATTGGTTTGTATTTAATTAACCCCAAATTTGTACCACGAACATGTAACTTGGTGCCCTGATAAATGGAGTACAGATCTGTTCTCTAATAAGTCCCATTTTAGCCTACAAACAGATTCTAGACGTTATTTCATCTGGAGACAACGAGGAATGCAGAAAGTGTCCGTAAGTGTCCCTTCAACACTTACAGAAAGGGACACTTACGGTGGAGGCGATGTTCTCGTGTGGGGCAGAATAATGATCAACGGCCGCACCCCTCTTCATGTTTTGATAGGGTTACCGTAACTACGCAGAGGTAATGAGAACAGATCCCCGAATCCTACGTGCGACTTTTTAGGGGTGCGCTTGGCTCAGATTTTCTTTTCATTCACGACTACGCCACTGCACATAGAGCTCAAGTGGTGGAAGAATATCTTGAAACTGAAAATATCCAACGACTGCCGTGGCCAGCGATTACCAGACTTAAATCCGATCGAACATGTGTGGGACACCCTTGGGCGTCGCACTGCAGCCGACATGGTGGTCATTTAGTGAGCTAATTTCTGCGCTATTCGAAGAATTTCACCACCGAATCTTATAAACATCCTTATATGAGAGAGATTATACTCTGTAGTGATATCATGTGACCATATTTTCGGGCATTGGGTATCGACTTTTGTAATGTGACTTTTTTGATAATTCTTATACAACTCCTATAAATGTCCCTTGTACCTGTCCCAAGTTTCTCTCTGTCTCCTCATTTCATTGTTGTTCTATGGTACACCACCTACCAAATTTTGTCCCTCTTCATTGCGAGTTGCACGAGTTATACCACGTTTTCTGCGTGTTCTGTTATCTTTTCGAGCAGATAGTACAGTAGCTTTTCAGGTAGGCCCTACTCTCAATTATCAATATAACAATTATTTTGCAACGTCCCCACCCGGTTTCATGGTAAAGATATTTACAAAACAGGTGTTTGGCTCAGCCCCCATTTCGAAACTTCACTCCTCTGCTCTTGCAAAGGTACTACTAAATTCACTCAGTGCATTTTTGCATCCTAATATGAGGAGAACTGCTTTTCCTCATTTTAGCTCGCTTCAAAGTGATATTTCATACTGGGCTATCGCACGTCTTACCCATCAGTAATTTGTAGCATATTTACTTACAGTAATGGTTTAATGCAGTATCATTATGGGTGCCTGTAACAGTTCTATGATTTTTTCTTATTCAAATCTTTTAGGTCTGTTGTTATTCATTCTGGCATCTTTCCTTTGCTATACTTCTTAACTGGAACGGATGTGTTTGTGTCTTCAAGGATAAATCCCTCAATCGCTTTCCATAATGCATAAGTATCAAACAGAACAGAGTAAGAACTGTAATTAACAGAACTGAAGACGTTTGATTTCAAGAAATCTTGCAACCAGAACCAGTGTCTTTCGTAGCTCCTCTTCCTATAATTAGAGCTCTGTCCATTTCCTTTGACCACTGAAATTTCTTTGGATACTTCCCATTATATGACGCTTAATCACTTCCCGCTTTCCCGCTATCGGTAATGAACTGTCATTTTCAATACTGCAAGGGTCCATCGTGAGAACTAAGTCAATGTAATATTAACCCCCCTTGTGCCTTCTATAAAGTAGTCAACATTCATATGGTTGATTTAAGAAACTATAGTCAATATCCCTAATACGCCTGTTATCACAGATGTCCCTATAATCCAATTAGCAGTTTCCCTGAATCCTTAAAGGCCATCGGGGAAACTGATCACCTTGAACAGGAAAAGTGCAAAGGCCTTTGTACTCCCTCCTGTTCAAATAAATTTTGCCCTTACAAAATAAATCCCCTCTAACTATGGTAAGCCAATCTGAGAAAAAAAACTCTGTCCCATAAGCCTTGCAGAGTCGCCCTAGTCTCCAGATAATCATGATAGACTCTCCTATCATGTATAGGGGGAAACTGAAAACACAATAACATTTGGAACTATCTCGGGGAATTTGTCCAGAACGATCTTGTATTTCTTGAAAGTCAGTTCTTTTTTATTGTAAATCGTTAACTGCTACATGTATAATCAAACGTGCTCTTATTCCCTTAAGAACTGGTCAATAGTATCATCAATTTTTAGCAACTTATATGCATCACCTGGTTCCATTCCTTCTATCTCCGTTACATTATATATTCACAGTTTTTATAATTACTGAATCACCCACTAAACTTATCTCTCTTGGAACCAGAGTATTCTCCATCTGATTATCCATTCCTGATATTCTGGAAGAGCGCTTCTCTTGAGTTATTCT
Organism: Mastigoproctus giganteus; assembly: GCF_048544385.1. Taxonomy (NCBI): domain Eukaryota; kingdom Metazoa; phylum Arthropoda; class Arachnida; order Uropygi; family Thelyphonidae; genus Mastigoproctus; species Mastigoproctus giganteus. The sequence goes on from NC_143582.1 coordinate 62,554,490, forward strand.
GGTACTTGTTCAATCCTCAGATTTGTTCCTCTCCAGGGCAACCACTCATTGTGTCAGAGACTCAATATCTCTCATTTAAGTGTTATATTTTGAGATTTACTTCTACAATACCAAAGATAAAAGTATGAAAATATGTCTGTAGAGAATGTTAATGCAATTGTATTCTAACTGCTAAGTTTCTTAGAGTTCTCTTCCACAGTTAGAATTCATTTAACATAGTTCGTACATATCTGTGTATAATCTGCGCGTTAACCTTCATAGCTGACACAATTCTGGGAAAGGTTCAGGTTCAATTATCACACGGATGGAGGGAAATTTAATGAGGCTCTTTTTTTCAACACATCGGCCGGGTTAGTTGGCCAAAAGATCTGCATGGTTTACCTCTCAGAAAGTCTTGTTTTTTTTCTAGTATCCCTGGTTTTTTCATCCTACAAACAAAAGACTGAATCGTCTATCATTAGCAGTAATTACCATGAATTATTATGAAGAATATTCTCCAGGATTTTTCTATTCAGCCATTAACAGTTCTTTAACAAAAATATTCGTTACAAATTTTAACTTAACTATATTAAAAAATATATTTCATTAATTTTTTATAACATTCTCATGAAAAACACTCCTAGTGCCACATCTCATGGATCTATTGAGACCTGAAGGTCAAGTCATATCAAAATGCCGATTTTATATTCAATTCAATTATTTGATTAGAATATCATCTCTTGTGGAAACGTCAGAGTTTAATGAATCTTTCTTTTGTTATTTAGATCTCAACTTCCATCATTGTCCTGTGGTTGCTGTGCTTGAGTGACATCCAGTGCGAAGATGGCGACACACACGACCTATTAATGGAATCTTCCGGATATGACGAAAAGAAATATTACGATGGAGGATATGATAGTCAGAACAGCGAGGGAAATGAGGAAGGTCACAAATATTACAAAGATAGCGATGCAAAGTATGGTGGTGGAAAAAAACACGGAGAGGAGGATTACAGTAAACACAGTAGCTATGGGGACAAGAAAGGAGATAAGAAAGAGGGATACTACTTTGACAATTACGGCAGTGATAACAAGAAAAAGTCATTAGAAGGTGACCACAAAGAAGGAAAATTTGGAGAAAGTAAATCCGAAGTTAAAGGGCAAAAGGGAACGAAGTACGGAGGCGATTACTACAGAGATAAAGGTCACAAAATCTCGGGGTTCAAATCGGTGTATCATAAGGAAGAATACGGGGATCACAAGACTTATCACGATGTGTTCCGGGACAGGGACTACAAAAAGAAATACGAGGACAATCATAAATTTAGTAAAAACGAAGGAGGGAAGTACCACAAGCACGAGGATGGAAAGGACTACTATGATGCTAAAAAGGAAGGAGATGACCATCACAAATTCGGAAAAGGGGGTTACGATAAATCGTATGGAAGCAACTACAAAAAGGGAGGCGGACACAACAAGAAAGAAGACGGCTTTGAACAAAAGGGAGGTAAATACGGGGACAGTAAATATGGAGGTGGCCACCATAGCTACGGGGAAAAGGAATACGACAGTGAATCAAAAAAGGGAGGCTACGGTGGAGGAGAAGGTTATCAAGGAGGTAACGGAGGTTATCAAGGTGGGAGTGGGGGTTACCAAGGTAGCGGCAGAAGCTACAAAACTGATGGAGGTGCTGGAGGTTACGACGGAGGAGGGGCGCCAATAGGAGGTTACGGAAGTGCACCTGTAGGATATATGTTCGTGAAGAAATTAGGAGGGACAGAAGGATATAGGAATGCTGGAATAAATAGTCCTAAAGGCTATCAAATCAGCGCATCTACGTCCCAAGGTTACAGAAGAGGATATCAACGTCAAAATGAAGATGGTAAAGGCACTGGTGAGGGATATTTGGGGTATCCTGTGATTGGTGCAAATCCTCACTCTGTGTATTCAAGTGGTGATGGAGGCAATGAAGGTTATCGCGGACTTGGAAGCTCGCTGGTTCCAGGTTACGCGGACATTGTATTTGAAGACAAAGGCGTTTATTATCTATTGAGATAAGAAGAGAATTTCGGCATTAAGTGAATTTAGAGCGGGCTAACCAGTTACTAAAAGAATGATTAGGTGTACTAGTGTACATCCACTAGTTCCTTTAACTGCGCTATATGAACTCAATGGTTTTGTCATTAATCATTAAATATATTGTAAATATTAAATGTTTAATTCAGTGTAAATGGTGCCCATGTTTAATTTAAAATTTCCCGTCTGTGTTCATAGTGTTCTTTCAGTAATTTGCAAATATGATATACCTTAAAACTGTAGGTAGAAATTGTATTTATATGTAATTGTTTTGTTCATTTCTGTACAAACATCCGTATATATGAAGATTAAGATCATTTTTATAAATATTATACTCATTATTGTGTACATTGCCATATAATAAAAGCTTTTTACTCTGATGACTTCTCCCACCACCTTATTTTCTGTAAGGTTTGTTCAATACGATTAGTTTTATTTTGTATGTTCGCATTTCTTCAATAACAAAGCAATTAATGATGTAGTTCATCAAAAACCCAATTATTGAGGAATTCACCATTGCCATTAATGTTACTTGTACAGATTCTATTTGAATTAGAAAAAGGAAAACGGCTTTGGCGTATTTTATCCTAAGGTGGTTCGCTTCCGAAGGTTAAGATATCCTTTTCACAGGAGTCACAATCGTTCATTGCTATATAACAGTGTAAGATCCTGTAGATGAATTGCAATGAAATTCAGTAAAAAACATTTTTACGATACCAAATAAAAGTTCAGAAGAATGACTGTCTCGAAAAGTGAGAAAAAAAGCTAGGGAATAATAAATATTACAAAGGAATAACCTTATCAAGCATATTATACGGAGTTTGGACGATAGAAATTAAAAAAATAAAAACCCGAAATCTTGATCGAATCTGTGGCTAAGCCATGCAATTTGAAAGACAACCCTTTGGGCCATGAATTCTCTCCCCCACCCCGGATACCATCACAAAAGAAAATGAAATGCTATAATTCATGTTTAAAGTCCATGACATTTTCACGATCGAATCAATATTGTGCATTCGACAGGATTATAATTCTGTGATTGTGGAAGATCATGGTGTCTTTGGCTGAGGATACGATTCAGGAAATTCTCAACAATAATGGTATCTAGAATACATCCTGGTATGAATTCGATAAGGGGGGGAAATTAGTATTAGTATTAGTAACGGCCGCATGGTGCAAGAAAGCCTATGGCTTATGCTGCACCAGCCAAAAAAAAAAAAAAAAAATCCCAACAAAACAATGATAAAAACAAAAAAAAAATAAATAAATAGATAAATAACTAATTAATAATAATTAAAAAATAAATAAACAGGAAATTAAACCTATCATCCTATGCGCTTCCCTTACCCGAAAGTACTATCCAGATGACCTTTTAATTTCCCCAAACTGTCGGCTTCTACCACCCATGAAGGCAACTTATTCCAGTAATTTATAACTCGCTGGCTGAAATAAAACTTCCTGCAGTCCAATCTAAACATTTCCCCCGTAACTTGAATTTATGTCCCCTAGTTCTAGCATCATTTATAATCTGGAAAATTTTGTCCTCATACATTTTACTGATGCCTCTCAGAGCCTTAAACACCTCAATCAAATCTCCTCTAAGGTGTTTAGTTTCCAAACTCTGCAACCCACATATTCAAAGTCTTTCATCATAAGGACGCCCTTTTGCCGATCTCACAAGGCGAGTTACCCTTCTTTGCACCCTTTCAAGAAGCTCGATGTCTTTCTTTAGGTACGGTCTCCATACTTGAACACAGTATTCCAAGTGTGGTCTAACATAAGCCTTATACAATGGGATTATCAAATCCCTATCTCTACTTGCAAAAGTTCGATAGATCATCGATAGGACACCATGGGCCTTCCTTGCAACCTGTTTACAATGATCAGAGAATTTCATGTCTGACCGTATCTTAACACCCAAGTCCCTTTCCTCCAGTACTGGGTTTAGTTGAACTCCACCAAGTGAATAAGTTATTTTTGGATTACTGTTTCCCATAATACCTTACACTTTGTTGGATTAAAGCACAGCTGCCATTTTTCTGACCATTCCTGAAGTCTATCTAGGTCTCTCTGAAGAAGCTCAGCTTGACAGTGATCATTAACTACTCTACCAATTTTAACATCATCTGCAAATTTAGACATCACGCCCTCTATCCCTTCATCAATGTCGTTTATGAAAATTAAAAACAACAGTGGTCCTAATACTGATCCTTGGGGAACCCCACTTCTTACATCAACCCAATCTGAGGAATAGCCATTTATCACAACCCTCTGCCTCCTGCCCTGAAGCCATCCTTCTATCCATCTAAGGATTTTCTCAGTGATTCCAACCTGTTCCAGCTTATAAAGCAACCGCTCATGTGGGACTGAGTCAAAAGCTTTGCTGAAATCTAAATAAACAATGTCGAAATTATTCCCTAAATCCAGCTCGTGAGTGACCCTTTCGAAATAGCGAACCAGATTTGTTAAACATGATATTCCCTTTACAAAACCATGCTGAGTATCCTTGAGAATTTCAATTCGATCCAAATGATCTTGAATTCCACCCTTGAAAGACCATGCCTGACCAATCCGGTAAATTACTGTAATGTGATCATTAAATAGTATACTCACTGGCTAAAAAAGAATGGAAACCTTTATTTAATATTTGTTAGGACCACCTTTTGCCGAATTACAGCCCGTAGTTTTGTAGTGTGGATTCCATCAGGGGTCTTAGAGAGTCCAGATTTGACAATTCTTCCATTGGGACATTTTAGCTACTCTATTGTGGTCGGTAGAGAACTAAGAAGCCGAGTTGCCATTTCCTACATTTTTTCATGATGAAGTTGTCATCATGAAAAAATCCGTCGTAAACCATGTAATAATGAAGCCATACAAGCTGAAATCAGTCTTATACTACAGAGTGATATTAAGACGAGGTAAGATGAACTTCTAACAGTATGCACGTACCCAATTCCTACCAACAGAACATACCCCGTACCACGATCATATCTTCAGCCGCTTAAGGAGTAGATAGTCTGGATGCATGGCTTCATGCCACACTTTCACCTTACCTTTGATGCGAAAAAGTGTATATCGAGACTCGTCAGGCCACATCATCCTTTTGTTCTGTTGCACAGTCCAGTCTTGGAATTGGTGGCAGCCGAATTTGCATATATTTTAATTATTTGTTGACGCAAACTGCAAAAGGTTTCTAAATTTTTGGCCAGTGAGTGCATGCGACACTTTCATTATAATTTGTGTAACTGGGCAAAACGTACGCTACAGATAGCAATTCTTACTTTTAATTTCAACGAATTAGTTTAAAGGAATCAAAATATTCAGCAGAGTGTAACAATCTTTGTTTTTTATAATTCGGTTTCAGAGTGGACCTGAGTTTGTCGACCCTAATCAAACTGATCTGGATACGTTACTGATTCATAATGAGTGTATTCCACAGTAGATTATAGCAAACAGGAAAATGTGTCACAGAATATAGTGCAATTCTTTTCTTTGCACTTCTTCCAATTATTTTCCCAGCAAACTACCCACAATCAAACTAAACGAAACAGAAAAAACACAATATATTTGGGTTTAGTGAGATATTCATCAGTATCTAGGGTTTGTTACAGTTTTTTTTTTTAACTTTCTAATGGGAGTTATAATAGCAGTTCAAAAACACAATCCGGAAAAATATTTTTTCTTTTATTTTTTAAAAATCTTTTCCGTTCTGCAACTCCCATTTGCGTTCATGCAAATCATGTTATAGGCAATTCACCTGCCCAAAGAGCGTGTCTAATTATCCACCAGTTTACTTTGTTCTTTAGAGGAAGCTCCTCTCCGATAGAGGGCACCATTTGCCTACTTATACACGTAACCGTTATACAGCCATGTTGGAAGCCAATTATATTGTTTAATAACCTCTTTTGTAAAGAATAGCATCGAACAATTCAAAGAGAAATTCATTATGGAAATTGAGATTATTTCTTTCAAAGTAGCGCTCTTTGTTTTCACCGTATTAAACGATAAAATTTCTCAGGAACTCATACTTTAGGGACTACTTCTAAGGTAACACCACCCACCCTTTACAACACAACAAATGTACTTATTCTGACACAAAATACAGGAAGCATTATTTGCCCATTTGCATCTGCCATTGTAATAAATTTCTGTTTTGTTAAACTTAATGTTCAGAACATATCTTTAGGAGCTCTTTAAGTATTACAAAAATCGCTCATTATCAGTTTGCTTAGCTTTTATAAATTATTCAGAAAATTAAAGGCTCCTAAACTTTCTTTGGTTGAGATGATTTTTGAGACTACGTGTGGACTTGTATATATATTTTTTTATAAGAGAAAAATCAGAATTCCGTTTTCTCTCCTATTATCACTACTCAAAGGTGGCTTTTAGGAATTATGTGGAATATTTACATAGTTCTACGAAGGCAGACCAACCTCCAGGTGACATCAATACTCTGGAACTACTGGAACGGCATCAGCGTCCAACTGTACAAGGGATTCTAAGGATTTAAAATTTGGGTTACGTAATTTAAAAAATTACCCCTTATTAATTTACTATTCTTTGAAATCTATTAACTCAGTACTGACTAGAAACGTTGGCCTAAAATGAAAACCAAAAATGAACAACAATAGTTTGCTCTGCAGGAGAATGGAATCTCGCTAGTTCAACAGTGGAAATTCAATTTAAAAATGATTCGTGGATGACTTCCAGAACTGCTTGATAGAAGCTAAAAAGGCTCACGTAATCTAAGAAATCATCCGTTTCAATCTCTGATATCCAAAGCCACAGCAGTCCTGATAAATTCGTACAATCTATCTCCTTTTCTCATAATGTCTTACATATTGGGAAACAGGACGCTTCTCCATTGGACTGCCCAGCCAGAATTCGTGTTACAAATGTTATCTGAGTGCGATTTATCTTTCGGATTGAAGAAACTCCAGCGAGCTCGAGGGGGCTGCACACGAAACCTCGATTACACCAGGGCGAGCGTTATATTTATAGGGAGAATACCACGTGACTCCAGACGGCGCTACTGGTTTCGGTGCCCCATTTTCCACGTGCTTCGACGACTCGCTCGGTGTGCACATCGCTGACGTATTCGGTTCGGCACTCTTCCGCATTTACGAACGCGACAATGAAAACAATAAATAAGAACGAGACCTAGAAAGATGAAAGAAAGAGCTGAGATGAGAGAAAGAAGGAGAAAATGCTTGAGAGAATAACGGAAAGAGACAATAAATTCATGCGTAGAAAGAGACAGAGAGATGAATATCTCAATTTAACTTTATTCAGATTAAATTCCAAAACAATTTTACATTTGTGATAAAAGTAAGAATAAACGGAAATTGAAATAAAACGAAGAATAAAAACATGCAAGAAACATAATAGAACGAAGGAATAAACAAAATACAGGAAAACGAGACGTGCGCCACAAATGAAAAAGATAAACAGAGGAAATGAAGGGAAGATTACACGAATGGGGGGAATTAAGGTAACCTTTAACAAATGATAATAGCAACAATGCAATACCAAACCCTTCGAAAAATCTATCTCCTCTCATATTACCATGAAGCTCAATCGTCATCCCGAAAGCTTTTGTGAGGATAACAAATACTCCACTAAGAGATCATTATATTTCCATGACAACTAAGATGATGGAACAATAGGTTTTAATCTTGCATTCTGCGATTTTAATTAAGAGAGGTATTATTAAAGATCGTGCGTGCTACTGGACAATGATTCTGAAGCCCAGAGATATTGATGTTTTAATTCCATCCACCACGATAAGCAGAACATCGTTATCTAAACTGTAATGGTTTAAAACAATATCAAAGCTTTCACTAGTTTCCATTTCTATTCATTCTTGCTTTCTTCTTTTCTTACTTTCTGCTGGAAACGCCAGGTCTTTGTAGTGTTGATAAAATACATTGCGGAAAGGAACCGCAAAGATGCCATAGTAGACTGAGGAGAAATACGGTGGAAATATGAACTTTATTTATAATTATGTGTGCGTATATTAAAAAAAACTAATTACTATTGAATATTTAAAATTCTAAGGTACTTCCGCTTAGTCAAGAAGAGATTTTGCATGTGGGTACATTTTCGATACCAACTACGCTTTTTTAATTTAAGTGTTTTTAGGTTTCCGTAATTGTTTGCTATGACCATCTTATAAATTCCAAGATCAATTGCTAATAGTCGCCAGTGTGTCCACTGCTTTTCTCATGGCTAGTTATAAGCAAGTCCAAGATCTAATAGCCGAAATTATTCACATATTCTGTAAGTTTTAGTTCCAAGAACATGATGCAATACCACACTATACTTCTTTACTTCACTTCTTAATTGGAAACTTGAGTTCACTCAAACAGTTCAATTTTAGAGGTTTCCTTTACTTCGTGTGTTTAGTTGGGATAGGCAAGCTGATGTCTGCAATGTCATAAGGTCCACTATTCGAAATGTGAAATACAAAAAACGTTACATATCGGTAAAACAGATAAAATTCTATCAACATTTCAATATGCTCAAAACCAGGGTAATTTTAAGCGTGCCGTATGTAACCTTTAATGCTCTAGAAAGCGAGGCAGTTCTGTGATGGCCTCTTTCCCATTGTACGAAGATTGAGACAAAGAAACACAAATGGACAGGCCTACATCGGCAATGTTTTTTTATTTTTATTAAATTTATATAAAGTGCTCTGAAATATATTGTTTCTGCCTGTGGTGCATCTTGAAAAGAGTCCAGGAAAACAGCGAAACAATCTACAAATGATCTTCTGAATCATGCAACTCATTCTTAGACCATAACTTTCAACACCACACTTTTTAACAATGTCTGATAGAAATTTCTTTTTCCAAAAAAGATAGTTCCGAATAATTTAGCAGTTTTTGTACCCCCCTCCTTAAAGATTGTTAAAAGAGAAAGTAAAAATATGATTTCTTTGACGTAAGAAGCCTAACTGCACGTGTTTTGTTCCACCTGAATTCCTCAAAATAAAAAAAAGAAAGGCAACAGCGTTGGATTGGTTTTTTTCCCTTCACAATTGACCTAGTAAATTTTCCTTAATGCAATTATTCCGCACTAGATACCGTGCTATGGGACGAGGGTGGAATCCCGGGAATTCTGTGGTTCGGGTTGGGTTAGTTTCGATTGAACTGCCAATGCAGTCAGAACAGTGACGAAAGTAAACTATTTGCACTTTCACAATAAAGTTACAGGTTGCCAAGCTGAATAGACAGTGAGAAAAGGCTATATTTTATCACACAATTTGTTGTCATTAATAATTTACACATGCGTAGTTTTTGTACATCAAGAATTGGACGAGACTGACCATTGAGCAGCTGTTCAGAGCTACCAGAGACAGAGACATTTGCTGTGGTGGTCGTCAACCAACCTCCACATGCCATCTCCAACCTTAATCTGATGGTTCTTTTGCCTTTCTTAAAAACAATGGAGCTATCTAGGAAAAGTCCGTTAGAGATCACGGGCTAATAATTTATAAATGTATTCTCGTTTGACCTTCAATAGATTAAGGACAAAGGCATGGAGATCTGGAATAAGCAAATCTAAAAAATTAATAAACTGCTATAAACAATTCAACGCAGGTTATTTACTTTTAATCTCTAAATCCTAATGTATGCTTGAAAGCTTTTGTATTTTTCCTCAAAAATATACATCAGCAACCAATCATCTAACTGATGCACAGGGGCCTCAACTACCGAAAGGTTGTGTTCTTTCACTCGCCTCATTAATTCGATTATGTATTTAAAGAAATTTTAAGAAACACCAATAATAATGAGATATAATGCATCCATTTTGAAAGCTATAAGCAGAGATAAACGTTTTGGTTAAGGGCTGTTCATAAAAACTTTAATTCATTTCTGATTACCCCTCTCAAAGCAGTCAGAAAACTAGATAAAACTCAAAAGAATTTTTATTCTCCAGTATTTCATGAAATAACTTTTACAAATTGTTCTTTGGACACTGACTGCGAAGAACCTAAAAAGATTTCCATGAATACCATCACAACAAAATAAATCTTAAAGGAATATTAAATAATTCACGGGTGAAATAACTTATTAAATAAAAAATTAACGAGACAGGAATGTCATTAAGTTAATGCTCTGCATCAGTCGGATAGCGTGTTCAACAAGATTTATCCAGAAAAATTCTCAGGATCAATAATTAGGAGGGAGAATTAGAAATAACGAAAGTCAAGCACTGCTGCTCAAATAATTTTTAAAACCCATTTGAGAAACGCTCGTGATTCGAGATTTTCACACTAGATGGCAGGACGCATATCGGCACTGAAAATGTCTGCTATTAAAGTAGAAATGGATTACGTAATAATGAAGCATGCCTTGAAAGTGGTTAATGGTGACCATAATGATGTTAACTTAGTTTTGTTTAGCTATCTACCTTCTTGTGAATATCTTAAACAGCTAGCTCTAAACATGACCGGGGTTAGTGCAAACATTTCTGATTATTTCAGAAAAACCGACGAGGAAAATGTTATATGCTTCTTCAACAATTTAAACACCATTAATGATTATGAAACATTAATTAATTATTTACATCATAACAGCTAATAAATATGTTCACCTTTTAAGCAGCAACTGAACGTATATAAAGAGACGGAACTTTGAGGTAACACAGATTATTAATATTTATTAAAATTACCCGTTTTGGATTGGATTTTGGAAGAAGTGGTACATTTCCTGTACCACTTCTTCAGCAACTGGCTTACCGTTCGTGTTACACCATCAGTGTTAGCTGCCATAAAGCTGACACAAGAAGGGCAGCAATCCAGTGGCTGAAGAAGTGGTAGAAGAAATACCATGAACGATCTACATTCTTTTAAAAAAATCTAAAGACAGATTTCACTCTATGCAGGTTGAAATGGTTAAATACTCCAGCGAGGTCTTGTGAAACTCTTGTAACCTTACAACGAACATCATCTGATTCAATTAGGTAATTTCGTAATTAAAAATTAACTTAATTTAAAAACTAGATTAGGCGTCAAGGTATTTGGATAATATAGTTTTGTACTGCAGAGCAGAATGATCGCCAGCAAACATTTTTAAAGACTTTAATGCTTTCTATTGGATTGTTTGACCACTCCTGATTTTAGGTTCATAATTTACAAATAGAGCAGGTCCACACTCCATCTTATAAATGCAAAGTAATAGAGAACTCGTGAATTCTACAAATCACATAAGAGATGTTACTTTAAACATTACACACGATATGTTTAAAATTAAAGCATTAATTGAACACGTTGATGCACAAAAGGTTAAGCCCTAATGGGTAGCACAGTTGGTAAGACACGAGTTCGAGTCCCGTCGATAACGGGAGGAATTTTATGGGCCTTTTTCGCAACATGGTTGAGTTAGTTGGTCTCAGGCGAAGGTGGCGTTGTTTCTTTCTCCCTATAACTCCGTTTTTCATCCAGCAAATGGAAAATCGACCTCAAAACACACTAAATTTGCAGACAATATATATATGGAGAAATATGGCCTTAGTCGCTGATGCTCATAAATCCCTACTCACAAACAACAGTTCCACAAAAGCGTAAATATCACGTACTGTATGACATTCTAGGTCTGCATCCGACCATGAATGATCGGATGACAGCTGCACCCTTCCAGTCAGCTGCATGCAAATAAGCAACTATTTACGCTACACAAAACCAAAATGTACTAAGCTATATCCTCAAACCTTTGATTAACCGCAATCATTTTGGGCAGAAGTCCCTTTCCTTAGGTGACGCATCCACATCTAAATCTACGAATTACACTTTGAAATGTACTTAGCTATTAGAAAGCATATCGATCCCTGTCCCACACCACTTAACCTACAGAACGTTTAACATATATTAATCTAGGAAGTATGTTTAAAAACTAAAAAAGTTGTGTAGCTTTCGGTTAACCGCCAAATGTAGGTTAATATGAATTGGTTAAATGGCCCGTAACACACAAAAAATCGAAGGTTGCATCGGAATCATAGTAGGGAGGAATGGGCGGGCATAACTCATAAAACAGACTATTAACGATTAAGGGAGCAAAGGCAGTTATAGCAACTGAATGACTGCAAAATGCCCCACTTGCTTAGTGCTAGGAATACTGTCCAACGAAACATAATCTTGGATTTCTGCAGTGAAATTTGAAAGAAAGTCTCAGTATTATTCCTAAGGTTACTGATAGAAAAAAAATGGCGGTTTGTTGTTTTAAGGAAAAAAAAAAAGAGTGGGTTCGTGAAATTATTATCAGATGGATGTTGACGAGTTCCTTTTGATTTTATTTGAATTTTAAATTTTGAGGATGACTTCGGACAACACAAAAAGGGTAAGTTGTTGAAAATTTGGTCTCGATATGACTTTTCGTTCTAGAGTAAAACGCGAAATATACTTTCATTTATATGAATTTTCTGTGACCGGGAGAGCAAGTAAGACTATGATTGATCTTAAAAGCTTTTCAAAGACAAACGCAAAAATATGCTGAAAATATCATATCGATTGAACTTTTTCTTCTTAAGTAAGGTCTAAAACATACTTCCATTAGAGGTTAGGTAATGTACGCAGTGCTTTACATTTCAGGCCATTCTGTTTTTTTTTCTTAAAATTAATCGATTTTTTTCTGTGATTAATTGAAGTAAGAATAGATATAAGTTATCTTCTTAAGATATAACTATATAGAACACTTAATAAAAATTTACAGTTTTACAATATCGAAACTTAGCCGTTAAATTTAATTACAACTATATAATATTTATTGCTCTTCTCCAATATTCTTTTTTTTTTAAATATCCTCTTCTCTATATATACGAGGTGTGGCAATAAACTTCCCGGACTAATGATGTTGCTGTCACGTTCGATGAGTTTTAAAATAAACAGAAATTGCACTGTTGTAGTTCAAACTTCCTCCAACAGATGGTAATACAGAGATTGTCCAGTAAGCTGACAGATTTCAGAAACAACCAGTTTTGTTAGTAGCGTTATCGTTCCGTGAGGATGTTAGCGATGACCCAAAAAGTGGTCGTCCCTCAACTAATCGAAATGAGGACAGAGTTCCTGAAAGTTGACAAGAGCTCGTCGTTTGACCCTCACAATGATGTCTAATTAGTTGTATATGAATAAAGAGATGACGTCAAATTCTGCACAAAGAATTGAGGAAAAGGAAGGTCTGTGAAAAATTTGTGCCTCACGCATGAGCAGAAACAACGAAGAGTGTCATCATGCGAAGACTTCATCTAGACTTGCCAAGCAATCCTAATTTCTTCGACTGTATTGTCGCTGAAGATGAGTGTTGCGTGTTTCAGTACGACCCAGAGACGATTCGTCAGGGCATGCAGTAGACTTTCAAATCATCAAACAAGGCACAAAGATTCCGGGATCAAAATGATACAGATCATGGTTTTCGACAGGTGCGATTCACAAGGAGAGAATCAATGCTGCGTTCTACATACACGCATTTCAAAGACTATTGAAGGGCATTTCTCGAGTGATGCCCTAATTTCGAGAGAAAGGCAGCTGGTTCTTGCTGCACGATAGTAACATGCCCATTCCGCAATCGTCCTCAAGACATTTCTGACTAAGCATGGCATTGTGCAGATCAGTTATCTACTCTACTTGGATCCATTGTGCAGATCAATTATCCACTTGAAACCGGACGACCACCAAGACGAAAACTGTCCTCAAGGGAAAGAGATTTCAGCATGGTGAGGACATAAAGAAAAACATAACCGCTGACGTGAACATTATCTCTTTGGGTGCCTTTGCTAACTCTCTTCAAAAACTTTTAAAATGGTGTAATAAGTGCATTCAAACAGATGGTGATTACTTAGAATAAAAATAAAACCATTTTTGAGCTCCTTCACTTTGTATTCTTTTTATTGCACCAGTCCAGGAACTTTATTGCCACACCTTGTATCTCTTCACAAGGGACACCACGTTTACGAGTTTTACATAACAATAAACAGAAGTGTGCATGGACTGTCTAAAGCTAACAACACTGCATTGAGCCTACATTTAATCTGTAAATTTCTTTCTTCCATACAAATTATATGGCAAAAATAAATAATAAACTACTGGACTTCTATTTATCCGATTTGAATGAAATTCAGAATCGCTCTACAAATCTTTAATAAGTACTGTAGTACATTCCCCAAATTGGTGTAGTTCTTACCACAACAACGCACCATGTTTCATTTGTGACAAAATATCCTTGCCATCTGCGATCATAAAACCCAAACGTTTTATAATTTTTAATTCCCGTTATATATATCAAATGTTACCAACAGAGTCGAATCTCCATTACCAGTGGGTAAACACGTTCAAGGATACTTTGATCAACTTTAACCTGATTAATGGGAATGTTCTATTTTAAGCTCACTTCGGTTCTTGTTGTTAAAAAGAGTATAATCTCGTGGGACACAAAAAGTTGAAAAATACTGAGCGCATCACAGTATTCACCGTAAAAGCACGTCCTAAAATTACACAGCGTCTATACCAAAGACAGAGGCCAAGGAAAGTAGATATCTAGTTCAATCCTTGAATAAATGAGAAATATGACCTTCTCTTTTATCTACCGAATTTTACTGAACTGAATGGTAGCACGGCTTATCAAGATGACGTTGTATTTTTCTTTAAGAAAAACCACATATGCGTTTGCTTATTTTTTTAACCATTAGAAACTGCATAATCATTTTTCAACATTCAAAAGACTTTAATGCGAATCAAATTCGGATAATTTGTTTAAATATCACTTTATTTTAAAAGCCCAAAGTCCCGAAAGGAAACCACTTTTCTGTTTCCATTTCTTTTATTTGTCGCTACGAACTCCACTAATCTTAACCATCGATTCACAACCAATTTGGCGCTGCTACAGCCACCACAGTTTTGAGTCAAAAACCTGGTAGATGAACGACAAATCCGTAGCCCCAAGAGCCATAAGAAAAAAAAAACATGGACTGCCAACTAGCTCATTCTCTAATCTAGATTAATCGAAACTTTCATTGCAAAATTAAAAAAGGATGATCATCAAAAGAATTTCCCATCTTTCTTTTATTAATCACTGCTTATCTAAACAGTCTCTGGGTAACTCTCATCCTTCCTTATTCAATAACACTATAAAATATTGCTCGCCACCAAAAATCGTCTTTGAACTCTTTTTGGTGGATCAGGAGATCTTCTTAAAAAACTGAGTTTCAATCACTTAGCATCACTACTCAAGCTTACAACCTGAAAACGGACGCCTCATCTTGGCCAGACCAGAGAAATTCAAAAATTGATCGTTATAAGTAGTCTGCATCCAGAAAACAAAGAACTACAATATTCAACAGAAATGCACAGGAATGCCAAGAAAATCGATAATAAGACAGTCAACGAACATAATTCCATACGGTTCTCTCTGCAAGACACAAACCTGTAAACTTTTCTTATTTTATCGTTCCGAAGTATAAACAGATTTTTTTTAAAACTTTACTCTAAAAGTGCTCCCTCAGTTACACACTGCTGAATTCTAGAATTCCACTCAGACAATCTTTACAACTGTCCCCGTCGAAATGGTTGCTGTATGTGTTGCAGTTGGATTTACTTTCATCCGTTGATTTCAAAACACAAATTGAGAACAAAAAATGAGCCAAAATCATATTATAATTAGGATGAAATAGAAATCAAATATTAGTAGATGCAACCATTGCAATATACCCAAATCTTATACCAGAAATGCAAATGTTCCTACTGTTGTTGGAACAATGCTTGAAATGAGGAAAAGATGAAAATAAAGCATAGAAATTGTCCACAAATGTTGTTAATTTTTATCTTAGCCTAGAGTTTTTCCAACGTGATGTCCGAATACTTTTTCGTACGATTGGGTATGCTCGTTGGATGGTTATTTACCATTCAATGCGTGCCAAAAATCAACCATACTAAATGATTACCCTATCCTAAAATGGATTCTACAGAGCACTAATATAAAGTCACAGAATATGATAATTGCCGGTTCGTTACCATTAAAATTACCTTTAATACATATTTAATAGCTTCTCAGTTTCGCATCACTGAAATTCTTCGGAAACAGAACATAATGTAGACCAATTACATTGGGTCAGGACTGCAGAAGCGGAAATTTATCTAAGACTGATTGAGAATAGCTGAAGAGAGGAGTAAATGGAGTTTAAACACTGTCCTTAAGCCAGCCTTTCATTCCAGAAATATGTAAGTCGAACAACGGTACATTATGAAGACGCGATTCATTTGTAGATTCAGAGTTACAGGATAGACGCATTCCTAAAATAATTAGTTAGAATGGCTCGCTTCCGTGACATAGAACAGTTGCGTATTTTGCAGCTAGGAAGGTGTTAAAATTGTTCGAGGAATTTTATGACACATGCTGTTTATTCGTCACGCTTTCGCCCGGTAGTTTATTACAAATCGCAAGGTTCACTGCATGGGAACTTGCTAAAAACAAAAAATAATAATAATAATAAAAATAAACGGTTGCGAATAGCAATTTTCAGCATAAATATTTATTTATTACAGTAAAAAAAGGTGTCAAGCATGACCTACAATAATATCCAACAAGCGCGCCTTATCATTTCGATTCCAGCCGTAAAATAAAATCTTGTCATTGTCGGTGGGACTTCAATGGGCCCCTCCACACCGTCCACCCTGTCCAATATGTTCGCGGTAGTTTAGAATACATAACAAAAGCCAGGAACATGAAAACAATTTGAGGACATTCAATAATAGAGCACACGAAAGATTCAGCGTGCAATGGTTACGTGAACATGATTGTGAGTCGAATATAGATTACCGATTGTCTTGGTCAATGACCGGGAAGTAAGAAATCCATAAAGAAAGCGCGGACGCACTTTCGACAGTGTTATGTCAATCCTATAATTATACTTTGTTCGAGAAAAATGCTCACAACAGCGAAGTCTCGTAGATTAACCGAATAAAACGAGAATTTCAGGGCATTAGTTTTTTTAGCGTAATTTTAACAAGATACTCAAGCTGAGAGACAGCAGAAATCAAACATTTGTTCTGATTTGTTACCTCCTTCGATGCTACTGTCATCTTTGGTTTTTTAATAGCGATCATCCAAATACCGTTAGGGGCAAAGCCTCCTCTGTTGTTGTAGTAGGGTTTTAGAAGCATCAGCGACTAAGGCCATATTGTTCCGTGTATATTGTCTGTAAATTGCGTGCGTTCTGAGGTCGATTTTCTGTTTGCTGGATGAAAAATCATAAACCCTCGATGAGACCGACTAACTCGGCCACGTTTTGAAAAAGGCCTATAAAGATTCCTCACGTCATCAACGGGATTCGAATTCAGGTGTTTTCCACCCAGTGTGGGGAGGACACGATCCTACCATCTTATTCAACTCATGATGCTTAAGATGATATGAATTACAAACGCAATTTACAAAAAAAATGTAAAAGTAATTTAAAATTCAGTTATGTAGAAATTACGCGTTCTCCAATACGGAATAATTGGACAAATAGTATATATCGCGTGTGTCTAACTGTGATTAATATGTAAGTATTCGTTGTGATACTTTTCCGGGGAAAAAATTCAATTTTGTACGTTGGAGAGTGTTAACATTTACGAGAATTCATTTGGTTTCTCTGGATGATGTGTCCTACGTTATAACTGGTTATAATAACTTATGAATTTTATACTTAGTGCCGAACTTCTGCGTAAGTCTCATCACCTGAAATGTGTCTCTACATAGGGGTGTCTTGGCCTTTGGTCAAGATGTTGTCCATTGTTTTTCAAAGAGTGGATAGTCTAGTTCAAACTCTGTACACATTTTTACGTTTAATTGCGGTATGTCATATAAATTGTACTGAGTTGGTTCTTATAAGTAAATAAAAAGATGTGTGCGTTGTATTTTCTTAAATGGGTGAAAATTACTACTTATCTGTCTATTCTTTCAAAGAATTTCTAATATTGTAATTCTTACCACAATAAACTCTTACTCTGCAAGAGTTTATTGTGACTGACTTAATGTTGGCCTTCTGATATCTGCTCAAGTGTTTCTTACTGTTGACCTAGATACTGGATTTGAACACTGAATTGAAAGTTAAATTTACAGAGCCTGCTTTTTCTTTCGCGGGGAATCCGCTGGTTCATTTCTTTTCATTTAAATGTGTCTAAGGATCCAGCAAAATAATACGTTCCGTGTGATGAGTTTCATAACTTATATTACACTGAGGACGTCTGTGACAATCGGACTGTGGAATATATTTTGGTCCGTTGCTAACTGTATCTTTGCTGCCACACCAACCTTGATCTCTGCATATTTCTGTACATAGTGGATTATGTGCTACTTTAGCAACATGCAGTTTTTTCCCCCATCTCCGCGTTGTAAACTTTGTTATTGTGACACAGTACGCTGTGGAAAGAGTTTCTGGAAACGGATTCTAAGTAAGGGAATTTTTCCCATATATAGAAGTTTACGATGGTTGGTTATTTTAGACGCATCATGGCATATGTTCTGTGGTAGATTTTCTGCTTGCTGGACGAATAAAAATCTGAATTTGGGGAGAAAAACAAACCATGCTACGCTCGCCTGCGGTCGACTAACTCAGTCACGTTATGAAAAATTCCCATAAAAATTTCACGCGTCATTAAGGGGAATCGAACTCGGGTCTTTTCCACTCGGTGTGAAGAGGAGGGCGATTATAACAAATGTGTTAGCGATTAGGGCTATAATGGATGTTATTTGAGTTGTTATAGTAGTCATGTACTTACTGAGGTCACGTGATCGATACTTTGAGGCGCAGGCTGGGTTATTTTAATTTTTGGACTAAAGCAGTAAAGGAGCTTCAGCACAAAATGTAAACGCAACCCAGGGCATACCGCGTCTGTATATGGGTGTATTCTACAGCTGTTTGATTTGCCAGTTTTGCGATTTAACAAAAAAAAGATTTTTTCCCCATCGAATCTCATCCAAATTCTGTTCTACTATGAAAGCTAACGGCTGAGGCCCCTTTACGAAAAACTGTGAAGCTTCGGGTGAGGGTTACATGGTGTGTTGTCTGTTTCGACACCATCTAAACCTCATCAGAGGGGTTTCATGTTTTTATCGTAAGGAGGCTTCGGGTGGTGACCTAGGATTACATGGTGTAAAAAAGTGTGAACTTCGACTTCAGTTGGTGAAGGGAATTGGAAAGAAACATTTTCCACATACTGTGAAAGCGACCAAGGGTGTCGTCCACCGAGCTACCCACGGAGACAAAACACTAAGCAAGGTCGAGCGATACTGATTCGTCTTATAAAAGTAAAGGTCAAAATATACTATGAATAGCTCTCGGCTACTTTTTAACAGAATGATTCTTCTAAACGACAACACACTTTTCCCATACTGCTGAACTCTCCAAAAATCTGCTCCATTCCCAGTGGAAAATCCATCTGCCTCCTTTTAAGGTAAAGGAGTTCCTAGAAACGCTTTCCCCTAAAACATGCCACAGTCTTTGTGGAACGCTTTCGCTATACTAATACTATCACAACACTAAGGATATTCATTAGATCAAAAATTTTTCACTCCAGTTCCTTTGGCATATTCTCATAGCATTGTTATTACTATTCCACTTAATTTAGTTCCCAAAATTAGTCTTCCCCCCCCTTTCTTTCCAAGTCATACACACATATTCCTCTTTCCAAAATGCTAAGAATTTTCAGAAAATTTCGCTAATTAGAATTGGTCGACAATTAGATCGACTGCGAGACCTAATTTAGATGAGAGCGTAAATAATGAGTTTCCTTTTTCAGGATTGTGCTTGTGAGGGTGATAGATTCTGTATAACGATATAGAAGTGTTGAAAGGATTGAGACCACGCGTAGAATCACAATGTTATTCAATGTCCCAAAAAGTATCTCCTCAATGAAACAATTCCAAGAAACAGGAACATGTAACTGCAAAAAAGGTGAAGGCCCTCCATCGGCAACAGTGGAAAACAACGGTCATGTAGCCTTAACAGCCAAACGCAACAGAAAAATGTCAGCACGTCAACTTCGAGTTCTCATTGGCCCTAGGTCGTTCTCAGGCTTAAACAAAACGGGCCTAAATTAGGAAACCTTCCGTTTTCATTCCTCTTACTGAATCTTACAAGAGAATCCATTTATAATGGGGTATCACAGAGTACACAGAATGAAATTCTGTTCTCCAATGAGTCAAGATTTAGTCTGAACAATGATTCTCATCAGTGCTACACGTGGAGTTAACACGGTGCACAATATCGATCCTCTAAAATAAGAATCAAAGAGCAGTTTGGTGGTGGCTAAATAATGGTGTGGGACGGTATCACTAATAATGGCCGCACTTTTTCTGTCTTCAGGGAGGGAGCAGTGGCGATAATACAGAGATGACACCTTATATCCCTATGTATGGCTGTTCATACGTGTCAATCACCTTCATTTCCTTTTAGTGGACGTTCTTTCCAAGAGGGTTAAGTTGGTTAATGAATTTCTGGAAAGTGAAGATAACTAAAGAAAAGGGAAAAACTACCAAATTCCCACAACCTACAGAACACGCCAAGAATGCTTTGAGTAGGCGAACTGTAAGTCCCCAGCCTCCATCAAAGGCCTACTACATAAGAACAGAAACTCGGGTGTAATTTATCGATTAGGTGAAAATCAGCTAAATGATGTCCAGGATGACAGAGATTGGGGATTAGAATTCAGTTGTACAAGCAGGCAGCAAGAATAGCACATGGTGTTCTATGATTTATCAATTCAGCAAGAAAGAGAAGGCAGTCGTTATTCCTCTGTATATGATTATGGTGCGGTCCCACCTGGAATAATGTATCCAGGTGTGGAGACCGCATCTAAAAGAAAAATATCGAACTTCAAGGAGGTGCAAAGAAGAGCGAATAGATTGTTGAAGGGAACTAAGCTTATCCTTATGAGAATAGCTTAGAAGAAGTGGTCTGCAGACCTAAGCACTAGTCATTGGGGGTTGGGGACAGATTAGAATGAAGTATACAAGGCCCTTAGGTGATTAGCAAAGTGAATGTTGTTGTTGTATGTTGTAACAGGATTTTAGGAGCCTCGGCTAATAAGGCCATATTGCTCCTTGTATAGTGTCTGTAAATTGTGTGTTCCGAGGTCTATTTTCTGTTTGATTGACTAAAAACCCGGGAGAAAAACCATACTACCCTTGTCTGATTCCAACTAACTCAGCCAAGTTGTGAAAAAGGCCCATAAAAATTCCTCACGTCATCGACGGGACTCGAACTCGGGTCTTTTCCGCACAGTATGAGGAGGATGGCGATCCTACCAACTGTGCTACCCACGAGGGCCAGCTAAGTGAGTGATGGTGGGATATTCCGACTGTTGCTTACATTGAGGCAAGAAATACAGGGCATAAATTTAAAACCATAGGGAATAACAGTTGACAGACTAGATCTTGTGAAGTTTACCTTCTGACATCGTGCTGTGGACTGGTGGAATAAGTTATCAACAATGGTGGTCAAAGAGGAGAATTTGGCAAAATTCAGAGAACTGGAAAGCCACTTTTGGACGATGGAAATAATATTAGAGGAGTTTTATGCTGGAAAACAGTTTATGTATTCAAAGGATATTACCAAACTGCCGATGTGTTGTTATGGAAGTGTTTGATTCCTCTTTGTCGGAGCTAATCCGGTGTATTAAATAAGAATGTAAAATCTGTTTCAGAGATAGTTGCTGTCAAAAAAAATATGGGCCCTAATGAACCTTCCTCTTTTTCAGTCTGAAGTCTTCTTAGAAAATGAAGTTGTACATCCTACTACAGAAATCATGTTTTTACTAATTATAAACGTCACGTTTTGCTACTGATATACTTTCTGCATAAGATATTTTCTGATATTAATTATCCGGTTCTTCTAGATGAGTAAATTTGTATGATTATACCGAGTCGAAGTATCTTGCTCACGAGCCATGATTAAATTTCAATAATTATGGACATGAATAGCCTAAGAAATTCTCATTATGCCTTCCGAAGAATGTCCCCATGGACGTATACGAGCATTTGCCGAAAACTTGAATCATATAGATATCTAGAAAGCGCGAGACAGTTCACGTGTAAAGAACAGTGAAGTGGAGAGAGAGAGAGAGAGAGAGCGCAGGCAATTCTTCACGTGACATTTCAGTGAAAACGTTACATTGATATGGCTCTGTAGAAACAACTTATTACAAATAGAAAAGATCAGTGCAGATATATCAATAAAGTCAGCTGTACCAATTTCTCTCTCTCTCTCTCTCTCTCTCTCTCTCTCTAAGATCCAGACAGCTTAAGATGTCACGTTTAAAGACAATTCTGAAAACAAAGGAATTGTCTGCGCGTGTAGGAGGGTGGCATATGTAGCACAGGACAATCTTACTCAACACTGAAACTGAACAGATATAAGAAAAAAAATACGATTGTCTAAGAGTCGATTATTTCCGCATTCTCTAGACCGAGATGTTTCAACAGTGTGTGCACCCACTTGTGGAAGTATTCTCTGATGCATTACTATAGATTATCGATCAAAAGTTCGGAAAGCAGGTTCCTTTACTAAGAATATAGTAGAACAAATGCATTTTTTAAGATTTGATTAAGATAATGTTGTTTTTAGCGCTGCCTGAAAGCTTATATTCTTTTCCTGTTTTCCTTCAGGCTGATAAAGAGTTGCCATTTCTAAAAATAAATGAGAAAAAAAAATGCTAAAGTCATTAAGCAAGAACAACAGCGCCGATTCACCCGATTTTTATGCCTCCCGTTGCAAAATATACTGCGTAGAATAATAAAATATACATAATATTCTACCACGATATATATTAAAATTAAATCTCTATTTAGTTTACATTCGATATCAAATAGCATTTTTAGTGAGTGACAAGTACTGTTGCTAGGAGCTCTCTAGCAACGTACTTCAGCAACAATATAACAAAAAAAAAAAAAAAAAAAAAACTCAGATTGCCTAGCAACGAACTTCAGCAACCATTTACCAAAAAAAAAACATATAGTGCCTAGCAATGTACTTCAGCAACAATATACCAACAAAAACCCATATATTGCCTAGCAATGTACCTCAGCAACAATATACCAACAAAAACCCATATATTGCCTAGCACGTACTTCACCAACAAAAACCTTTATGTTGCTTAGCAACGTACTTCAACAAAAACCTTTATGTTGCTTAGCAACGTACTTCAACAAAAAACCTTTATGTTGCTTAGCAACGTACTTCAACAAAAAACCTTTATGTTGCTTAGCAACGTACTTCGGCAACGATATACCAACAAACGCCCATATATTGGTGTTTTATTGATAACAAGTTTAATGTAAGGGATTAAATGCTTACTGCGGTACAAAAATAAAGGATTTAAAAAATTGAGTAATGTTAGAATTACGACATAATACTAACATAATACTACATGTGATATAAGACTAAAGAAATGGTTACGTGGGAAAGTACATGCAGGAGCCAAATATACCGAAATACTTGGAAGCTTGTTGAACGCGCGATGTAAACTAAACAAATAAAGGTTGTTGTCCTTAAGATTAGCGATGTAAACGACATGTTTGTTGTTGGGCAATATGTAATAACGATATGTCCACTCAATGGTTCTGACCTTAATATCTATTCTTTGTGAAAATAAGTACTGCTCTTAATCTAAGGGCGTATAAATGGATAAATTGGCCTAAACACCGGAAAGAAGGCTGTCGATAGAATACCACGTAAGGTAGCATATTAAGTATACATTACAGCTTCTCTGGCGCTAAGAAAAGCGACTTCAATTTTTATTAAATTATATGGGGAAAATTTCACGCTCCGTGATAATATCAGAGGGAACTGACGAAAAGGGAGAGTCAAATTTGAGCAGTTGTCTTCGGGAAAAATCCAAGAGGCCAATAATTACCTGGGAATCTGTGTCTGCCTTCGTCACGGTCATTAGGACATAAAGTAGGCCGAACTGACAAGGACCAAACTGATGCATATAATGAACCGGAAATATGGCGCACGAGCCGATCGCGTTTTCCTCGTTCGAAGAATCATAACTTTCGAGAGAACAATGACTCAGAGTTCTTCTTCTTCACGACCGCAGAATTAGGAAAATTATCCAGCGCTAACAAGCAGCAAAAATGAAAGGTTTGTTGAGAGGAGTATAAAAGGAAGAGCGTTGTCCAGAGAGAGCATCTTGCAGTGGGTGAAACACAAGGAACTATCTCTCCTGAACAGCAGTGCACAGCAAGTGAAACTTAGAAATTGCAACCATGTCTGCGACATGGAAAGTTAAGGTAAGGATTTCATTAGCGTTGTTGCTAGCTTGAGGAATCGAAGTCGATGGACAGTTCTTCTTCTATAACTGAACAACGGAATTTTATTATAATGATATTATAAACATTATAAAATTTAAAGTAATTCATTGGTAAATACTAATAACGAAATCTTATTAAAATATTTTTAAAAAATAGAAATTAATCTACAGCAAATATGGCTACGCCAAAAATATTCTATAAAATAATATTAGGTTAAATGTGTTAACTGATTTTTTAAAATAAATATAAAAACGTTTTTTCAAAGGCGAGGACTACCAATGAGTACTTTAGTCTATATGACTGCAGCTTGTTTAATTACTGTTAATAAACGTAATTCTGAACCATTAAACTCAACCAAACAAACTGGGATTTCTGAAATCAAAAGGGATAAGTAACTTAAAGCTACAAAGTTGATAGATGAAATCATTGAAATTATTTCATGATAAGTTTTCTAAATCTAACCTTTTGAATGAAATTATATCAAGAATTACATTCGCGATTCATTAATTTCATTCCCCAAGTCTGTTTTATAAAATTAAAATCAATTTATCCTAAACGACAACTTTCAGGATAGAACATTTCTAAACAATGCGTAATCAGCGCCACCTAGAAAATCTTTGCGTGAAATTTTATAGAAATAATTATTTATTCTGATATTCAAAGTCAGCTGTACATAAACCCATTCCTCAATGCATGAGAATGACTATTGACTTCTATATAATATTAATAAAATTTAATATTATTATAGATTATTAGTATCAATATTATTATTATAACTTATATTATTTAATGAGTTTTACTAATACTATTATTAATAATAATATTAACAAGCATAGCTGGTGTTTTAGAACAGAAGATAAGGAGTGGATTCTTAAATTATTCATTTTTCTTTCAATTTTCTCTGATTAATAGAAATTAAAGAGTACATTTAACTAAACAATTATTTTCACTATATATATTCAAAAGTTTTTTTTTTATGTACTCCCTCATGGATTTATGGACATTGAATCCAAGAGGATTCCATCCATGAACCATACGTATTTCACGTTTCTGCTTGTGATTAACGTAAATAAAGAAACAGTAACAATTTATGAATTCAGAAAAACAACGACCATCATATGCGCAGTGCTTAAACATTGAACTTTTGTGCGCATCTGCCATGTTGACCATCCATTCGTCGAATCAATGGGGACAACAAAAGGAACATCCTCTGCTTTTGCAATGGACTTTGCGATATGTTATGAAAAAAAGAAATAACTTCTGAATATCTGTCTAATTTTAATGGGATGGCCCTGCATCTTTTAAATGATGCCAAATATAATAAACTTTCATGAAAATCGGCCAACCAGGACTTCAGTTGGTAATACATGTCGATGGAAATGGCAAAGACGATAATCATTTATGCGCATGTGAACGCGATTAAAAAGAAACGGTTTTATATTTAAAAATTTTAAATGAAATGTTTTATGCCTTAAAGTTATAAACGCATGAGATGAAATTTGAACAGAAATGGAGAAGCATTTGTGAAGAAATTCATTGGCACTTATTTCTGTTGCAGTGCAGAAAGTGCCTTTACCCTCCCTCCCTTCTGGTGTTATACAGAGAAGATCCTGAACATCAAACAACGCCAAGATAATTTTTCACATATTCCTTGGTGGATCTTTCTCCCATCAGAATTTATTATTTTCGGGAATTTACAATAAGCAATTTATTGGAGGGCCCCCACATTAATTAACGATATTGATTTCAAAACGCTTTTCATTACGCATTTCATCAAAGTAATTTGAATTTCTCTTTCTTTTTTTCCAGCTCTGCTTTGGAATTGTGCTGCTCATTACTCTCAATGGAAGCGTAAAGGCTGACTTCGATTTTGGAGGCGGAGGAGGAGGAGGAGGAGGAGGAAAAGGTGGAGGAGGAGATTATGGAGGCGGTGGAGGAGGAGGAGATTATGGAGGAGGAGGAGGGAAAGGTGGAGGAGGCGGAGGAGATTATGGAGGTGGCGGAGGAGGTTACGACTACGATTCTGGTGGAAAAGGAGGAGGAGGAGGCGGCGAGGAAGGTGGTGATTATTATGCAGAATATGAAATATTTGACGGCGGAAAGACTGAATACGAAGATTTCGGAGATGGTGGAGGAGGTGGCTACGAGGGCGATTACGGCGGAGGTTTCGAAGGAAAAGGAGGAGACTTCGGTGGTGGCGGTGGAGATTATGGTGGCGGCGGCGGTTTCGAAGGTGGCAAAGGAGGTGGTGGTGGTGGTGGTGACTTTGGCGGTTTTGGAGGTGGTAAAGGAGGCGGGGGCGGAGACTACGGCGGAGGTGATTTCGGAGGTGGCAAAGGAGGAGGAGGAGGTGGTGGTGGTGACTTTGGAGGTGGTAAAGGAGGTGGAGGAGGAGGTTATGGCGGTGGTGGATTCGGCGGTGGCAAAGGAGGTGGTGGCGGTGACTTTGGCGGTTTCGGAGGTGGAAAAGGTGGCGGAGGCGGCGGCTACGGAGGAGGTGGTGGTGACTTTGGCGGTTTCGGAGGTGGAAAGGGAGGTGGTGGAGGAGGAGGAGGCTATGGCGGCGGTGGCAAAGGAGGTGGTGGTGGTGGTGACTTTGGCGGTTTCGGAGGCGGAAAAGGAGGCGGAGGAGGAGGATATGGCGGTGGTGGTTTCGGAGGCGGAAAAGGAGGCGGAGGAGGAGGAGGAGGATATGGCGGTGGTGGTTTCGGAGGCGGCAAAGGAGGTGGAGGAGGAGGCTATGGGGGCGGTGGTTCCGGAGGCGGAAAAGGAGGTGGAGGAGGAGGCTATGGCGGTGGCGGTTTTGGAGGCGGCAAAGGTGGTGGTGGCGACTTTGGCGGTTTCGGAGGTGGTAAAGGAGGTGGAGGTGGTGGTTATGGAGGCGGAGGTTTTGGCGGTGGAAAAGGAGGCGGAGGAGGAGGTTACGGCGGAGGAGATTTCGGCGGAGGAAAAGGAGGCGGAGGAGGAGGATATGGAGGTGGTGGATTCGGCGGTGGCAAAGGAGGTGGTGGTGGTGACTTTGGAGGTTTCGGTGGTGGAAAAGGAGGTGGAGGAGGCGGATACGGCGGAGGAGATTTCGGCGGCGGAGGCGGCAAAGGAGGCGGAGGAGGAGGTTATGGTGGCGGTGGTTTCGGTGGTGGAAAAGGAGGCGGAGGTGGAGGATATGGCGGAGGTGATTTCGGAGGTGGAAAAGGAGGCGGTGGAGGCGGATATGGCGGTGGTGGTTTCGGAGGTGGCAAAGGAGGTGGTGGTGGTGGAGGAGGTGGCGGGAAAAGTGGAGGCGGTGGTGTGAGTGGATACTTCATAACTGTATCGAGTGGTGGAAAGGGAGGCGGTGGAGGAGGAGGGTTCGGGGGAGGCGGAGGAAAGTACTGACTGAAATTCCCCGAGTGAACTCTAAATTATCTTCAAGTGTTCATTGAATTTTCCCACCAACGCTACTCACATCAGGTGAACCAACAGGTGGTTTCCGTGAATGCCCATCTTGCAACCCTCAACTTATCGAAAGCTTCCACTGAACGCGTAACTGACATTTATGACAGATCGCCAAAGCTTCAGTTTGTTACCGGATGTGATTAGGTGGCTGCCATTTGTTTTCTAGTGATGTAATAAAATATTCAATCCACAATTCTGTGTTCATTGCTTTATTTCTCGCACTGATAACTACAGCACACGCTTTCCACGGGAAAAAAACAATCTTAAAATCACCAATTTCTTTTCCCCATCAATATTCGTGCTTCAGTGAAATACAACCCTGCTTTAAAATAAACAACAAATTAAATCTCCCGTTCGCTTTTCTATCTCCACATTAAATTATTATTATCTGTTTATTTCTCTTTCGAGACACCCATAAACAGCACGTGGCTAGAGGGTGTGGTTACATTATATCAATATTTACATGAACTTATTTACAAAATTTGGACATGAAAAACACAGAGTACGTGGTTAATGAATTAATTGTTAAGTTGCTTTAATTAATTACTAAATGATTACTAAATGCCAAATATTATTATATAAATTATTAAATTAGTCTTCTTATTATATTTGTACCTGCCGGTACACATTACCAAAGATTTCTGTCCTATACATTTTGTCTGTACATAGTTTCTCTGGATCTATATTTAAATTATTAAAATAATTCACAGTATTTGCTGGGAAGAATCTTCCCAGAGAGTCCAATTGAGTCAACTGGCACTTGGATCTTCCCTGTTTATTCTCGGTCGCATCATCCGACCGATATTCCCATTTTTCTCCAAGGAGCATCTACCATTAGCATTTTTAATCTTTACAACACGAAGAATTGGTATCGCAGAAATTTAACAAATGCAACCGTGACTACCGTGCTATAGAATTAAACGGCTGCGACATGGACAAGAAAATATTGTCCACAAACCTCACAAGACGATGCCAATCAACTCATAAATCTTGCTCATCACGCTACTAAGCTCCTGTTGTTGAAATGCAAAATCTAATTAAATTTTGGAACTACGAATTCTTGGTTTTATATTTATAAACACTAAGTGAGAAATAAACTCCATAAAAGATAATACAATAAACTCTTCAAACTTCGGTACACTTGGGGATTGATAGTGCCAGATTTTAGAGAGGGTGAGCCAAGTGATACAGCAGTTTTCAGAAGCAAATATAAAGCACAAACAACTGAACAAATTTACATATATAAACATTTATGAATATCCATCCATCTTTCCATCTGTTTTTGTGAGCAGCAGGATTAAACTGCATGGATAATGCAATGGTCTTAATTCTCAAAGCAGAACAAACTTGCCTTGACTATTTTCAAAAGATAGCTTTAGCTATATTACAACTTTTAAAACTGATTTTGTATACCGCATGGCAGTACATTGTCATTTGAGTGAGCTCTCATCCTAGTCGCCACCCGGGCTTTCGCTCATATGCGACTAGTTCTCATTTGTGTATTGACCCAGAAACCACTTTTTCAATAGGTTAAGATATTGAGTTAACACAAAGACTCAAAGTGAAACGATATCCAGCAATTTGTACCTCTTCTAATAAATACATTTTTGATGAAATCGGCAAACAAGCCAAAAAATGTTATTTACACAGAGCTCCACCAGAGTGAAACGGAAGCGAGCGCCCATCCCTCGCTCCAGCTTCGCTCGGTGGTCCAGATATTGTGGACATTGAAGCACAATGTGAAGGACAGTTTCTGGCTCCTCACAAGAGCACAATTCTGAGGTAGCAAGCCCCAGACGGAACAGAATCGACTTCAGGCCATGTCCAGTCAGGACACAGCTGGCCACCAGGCCAAACTGGAGCTATGGCCTTCACCGGTTTCCAGTCTACACTGAGATTCAAACAACTATGCTGCCCACAGGGGCACCAGTCAGTCCTCAAACAGGCTGTCACAGCAAACTCAACTTAAGAAATGGCCAGTTAACCTTTAGGCGAGGACATCTGTTTGAATGCAACGCAACACCACGGCAACTCTTTGCAAAGGCAAGTTTGTGCTGCTGTGAAAATAAAGACAATTATGAGACTCCAAAATTACAGGGCCACATGAGACCCTTGCACACAAGCGTAAGGGACTTAAATATATACGGAACATACTTACAAACGAATATAGTTTAAAATTAAGTAAATATAAATATCGATGTTTATTATTAAAAATATAAACTTTACACTTTTTTTTAACTTTTGCTTCCTCATTGCACAGCCTCCCCAGACATCACCCAAAGAACTTCTCACACAGTTTAACATCTGAAAATTATATTTTCAGTTATTTTTAGGTTTGTTATATCTATTTATGGGATTCATTTCACAACTTGGCTGAGTTAGTCGGACTCAAGCAAAGACAGCAAGGTTCCCCCATCGGAAACTCGAGTTACCCAAAAGGCGAACCGACCAGAGAACGCAGGCAATTTACAGCCATAATAAACACGAGCAGATGAAGAAATTTTCGGGTGGCCCTAATATGACAGTTTTATTTATTATTATTATCTTTTTTTCCTAAGAGACACCCGCTTACTGCTATTAACCAGGGGATGCACCTTCATATATACAAATATAAGTTATATACGTATCATTATCTTAATAAATTATACAAATTACGCATTGTCTAATTAATTATATTATACATATCATTGCCTTATTTTTACACGACAGGCAGATAGAGAGCATAAGCATAATTTGTAATTTTACAAGGAATTAGAGAATGTTCACATCTACACTACCATTTACTGCGAGACAACAGGAACACCAGTGAGGAACAAAAACAGTCCCGACCATCATTTCCTGCATTCTGTTTTGTTTTCATCTGTGGGCTTCACTCAACATTTATAGGTGGTGGTAATGCATTTTGAAACATTTCAGTCCTGTACCTCTTCTCTGTGCAAAGCTTTCTGGGTCTGCTTGAAGATCGTTGTAGATCTTAATGGTGTTAAAAGGAAAAAAATCGCTGAAGGCTTCCCAGCTGCGTGAGCGCGCTACTGAGTGGAGGGGATGGTGTCCTATTTGCCCACCTTTGTGTCATACGGGGCCGAGTCAGCAGGTAGTCAGTTTTCGGCGAGTCGAGTCTCCCGGTCAGCAGTTTTGCAAGCGTTCTTGGTGACAATTATGTGAGCCCAAGGCGTGACAACCACGTTAGAATATAAAATAGCTCTTGAGATTTTAAATGACTGCGTAGTGATCCTATTTAACCATCTCAGCATCCAGTACTCTAAATCCAGGAAAGCCTTCATGGTAGCATCTGGGGCAGAAGACCAAATCTCAGAAGCGTAGGGAGGGGTGGGGTTGACGCATCTTAAAATATATTGTTTAACAAGGTCAGGGTTCCTGATACCTGCCAGCTCCTGTCTGGAGGTCCATAGAGCTGCATAAGTTTTCTTCTTTACATGTCCGAAATGCGGTGTGAAGTTTAGGTTTTTGTCCCATTTCAGACCAAGATCAACGTGTGTCTAGACTTCTTTGACCACGCTGCCATTCACGCGTATTGATATATGGTTCTTTATTATTATATTGTTGGTGAAAACCATTTGCGCTGTCTTGAGTTCGTTTAGTCGGAGCCCCATGCAATTAAGGTATTCTTGCAACTCGGCGATTTTGGAGTTTTCTTCGTTGTTGCTTTGTAAGGATGTTTTGGTCGTTCGAGGTGATGAAAAATTTAAAGTCGTTTGCATATACGACAAGTTGTTTTTGATTTTGGGCCAGGAAAGGATGCAGTGTTATTTCAAAGGACGTAGCAGAGAGGACAGCACCTTGTGGGACTCCCCTGTTGACTTGGAAGGTCTCTTTGGAAATTCCATTTATGGCAGTGATGTGTCTCTCCCTCAAAGAACTCGTTATTATTGCTAATACGTGCCCAGTTATATGGAAATATTCTTTCAAGATGATAGTAATAGCCGAGATGGAAATACTGTCGAAAATGGATGCAACGTCTAAGAAGACGTCTAATAACGACTTGGAGTACAAACGTAACAAATAATTAATACATACTTGATACGGAAGTTATATAAAGGGAACTCGTAGATAACACTCGATACTGAAAAATAAATATAGCGTTATAACTGTGTTAAGATACAAGTTTAAGGTTTTAATTTTGTTCTGAAATTGTAATTTTACAGACATTTAAATGGAAATAATGACTCTGACCAGAGCAGCAAAGCAAAAGGCTCAAGCTAATGGGAGTGCTGTGACTCAGGGGAGAACTGAGGGGGGCAGTTGCCCTCTGAATCACAGCCTTTTAAGATGCACTGTTTGCTTGATGTTTGCGGAGCAATCGGGTACGGGACATGATACTGCCATGGGGGATGTCTTTGTGTGTGCACGATGTAAGGAGTGCAAGGAAATTAGGCGACAACTCGGCGTTGTTATGGGCCTATATGAGACCTTGAAGGACAGGGTGGATGCCCTCGAAGGAAATAAATTGAGGGGCCCATCAAGCTCTCAGCTGCCCACATCAAAGCCAGAGCTTGCACTTGGTCATCTTGCAACACAGAGGCAGCCCCCAAGGCAGAATGCGCTGGTCCCACAGGAACTAGTAGTTGTTGGTGACTCTATTGTCAGGGAAACGGGGAACATGCTTTGTAAAAAGGATAGGTGGAACAGGACCAGGGTATGTCTGCCAGGGGCAAAGGTTGATGACGTTGTAGAGCAGATATCATCTTTTAAGGGCACAAAAGGTGATATAGTTGTACACGTTGGCACTAATAATATTAAGAGTAGGACACCCGCGGAATTACTTAACAAGTACAAGTCACTGTTGAAAAAAAGCCGTGAAGTAGGGTTAAATTTGAAAGTGTCTGCAATTCTGCCCAGACACGATAGGAGGGAGTATATGATGAGAGCCTTGTCGATCAATTCGGCCCTGGAAAGATTGTGCAAGGCTCAAGGTGTAGAATTTTTTTCAGCCTGGAATGTACTTGTTAACAGGAGAGATTGCTTCTACAGGGATGGGATACACTTAAATAGAAAGGGTGCAAGAATATTTGCTGATGCTATCGAGGCAGTGTTAGGTGGGTCGGAAAACTGCTAGCTTGGGGGGAGACAAAGACTAATGGATTAACAGTAGCCACTGGCAGAGGTGAAAGAGATTCTTGCACTGCTTCTATTGGAATGAGCAGAAGCCTGAAAAACAAGATGCAGGATATTTCAGAGATTGCTGGAAGTCATTGTGATACAAGTAAACACATGGGTTGTGTTAGGGTAGATAAGAATAGAAACAGGTGCATGTTTACTTGCGTGTACACCAATGCTAGGAGTTTAGTAAATAAATTTGATGAATTTTAGGTATTGCTCAAAACATCAAAGGCAGATATTGTTGGGATATCAGAGACGTGGTGTCACACAGATATAAGGAATGCAGAACTGGAATTTGGGGAGTACAATGTGTATAGAAAGGATAGACAGGACAGGAGGGGAGGAGGGGTTATGCTATTAGTTAAAAAACACATAAAATCCAAGGAAGTGAAGCCAGTCGACATCGATGGACAGTGCAGTGTCGAGTCAGTTTGGTGTGACATAAACATAGGTAAATCAAAATTGAGAGTAGGAGTGTGCTATAGGCCTAATGACTCTGATGAGTATAATAAGATACTGTACAGGGAAATAGAATGGGCCAGTAAATCAGAGAGTCTTATAATGGGGGATTTTAATTTCCCAGATATTGACTGGAATTTGTGGATTGGTCACTCGCACACTAGCAAGGCTTTTGTGGATTTATTGGATGATTGTTTTCTACACCAGCATGTTCGGGAGGCAACTAGAGGGAGTAATACTCTTGATCTGATTATCAGTAGTGATTCTTCATGCATTAAGAATCTGCAGATAAAGGAACCACTGGGTGGCAGTGATCACAGTGTGCTGAAGTGGGATTTACTCAAGGAGGTAACTACCATCAAAGGCAAAGGGAAGGGTTTTTGCTTTCGTAAAGGCGACTATGATGGTCTGAGACAGTATTTAAATTCTATACAGTGGGACCAACTATTGATGTTACCAACAGCAAATTCAAAATGGGAAGCATTCAAGGAACTAATCTTGGAAGCTACCAGGCTTTACATACCAACCAAGAAATATTGTTGAAGGTTCAGGCCTAAATGGTTGTCAGATGAACTAATGAGACATATGGCAGAGAAAAAAAATGCATGGGATACATACAAATTAATGGGTGACATGGAAGCCTATGATAGATATAAGTTGGTCTGTAACCAAGTCACAAAGGAGATTAGGCAGGCAAAGGCAGATTATGAGAAATCCTTGGCAAAGGACGCAAAGAAAAACAGAAAAGAGTTCTTTACCTATTTAAACTCAAGAAGGAAAGGGATGAATCAGATTGGTCCACTGGATGTTGATGGTTCAACAGTTGAGGATCCTGCTCAGGTGGCTAACAATCTAAATGAGTATTTTGCATCTACATTCACACATGAGGAGTTATTCAGGAAGGGGAATGTCGTAGGTGAAGTAAATATTGGCAGTGAGCTAGATTATTTTCTAATAACTGAGAGGAAAGTGGAGGAGAAATTGCTGAGGATAAACATAAAAAAGGCACCAGGGGTGGATGGGATCTATCCAGTTATATTAAAGGAGGCAGCAAAGGAAGTAAGCAAACCCCTAGCCATAATTATGAGAGCTTCTTTGGACTCAGGGGAGGTACCCATGGACTGGAGATGTGCAAATGTAACCCCAATTCACAAAGGAGGATCAAAGGCTGACACAAGTAATTATAGACCTGTTAGTTTAACTTCGGTTCCAGGAAAATTAATGGAGGCACTGGTTAAAGAAGCACTGCAAGATCATCTGGACAAGAATTCGGTTATAGCTCAGACACAGCATGGTTTTGTTAAGGGCAGGTCTTGTCTGACCAATTTGATTGGATACTATGATGTAGTCACAAAAGAACTGGATGCAGGGAATAACTTTGATATTATATATTTGGATCTTAGAAAGGCTTTTGATACTGTTGCGCATGGAAGACTGCTGCACAAATTGGAGAAGTGTGGCACTGGAGGCAAATTGCTGCTATGGATAAAGGGATGGTTGAGTGGCAGAAGACAGAGAGTGGTAATCAATGGACACTGCTCAACGTGGACTAATGTTATTAGTGGAGTTCCTCAGAGTTCAGTGTTGGGTCCATTGTTGTTTTCTGTATTTATAAATGATATTGATGATGGTGTATCAGGCTTAATGTCCAAGTTTGCAGACGATACCAAGGTTGGCAGGGTTGTTAAGGACACTACTGATACTATGCTGCTGCAACAGGATCTGGAAAGGTTGAGCAGATGGGCTGAGAGGTGGCAAATGAAGTTTAACATTGACAAATGTAAAGTACTACATATGGGAAACAGTAACCCCAGATCAACGTATCAACTCTGTGGTACTACGCTGACAGTGGTAGAGAATGAAAAGGACCTGGGGGTAATTGTGCAGGCAGATATGAAGTTCTCTGAGCAGTGCAGACGAGCTGCAAGAGTAGCTCATGGTGTCTTGTCAATGATATACAGGAATTTTTCTAGCAGGGATAAGGATGTGATTATTCCCTTGTATAAGGCATTGGTCAGGCCACACCTTGAGTACTGTATACAGGTCTGGAGGCCTCATTTCAAGAAGGATGTAGAGCTGCTCGAACGAGTACAGAGAAGGGCAACAAGATTAGTGAATGGAACAAAGGGTTGCTCTTACGAAGAAAGGCTTAAGTTTTGCAAATTACAGAGCCTGGAGACTAGGCATCGGCGAGGTGATCTGATAGAGGTGTATAAGGCTTTGAATGGCTTGAGCATGCTCAATGCCAATGGGATTCTTCCTCTTGCTCAGAATAATCACCTGAGAGGGCATAAATTCAAATTGAGGAAGGACGGATGTCGGATAGATGTGCGGAAATTTGCCTTTAGCCAGCGGGCAGTTGGTTTGTGGAATAGACTCCGATCGCTTGTTGTTGAAGTTGATAGCCTAAATAAATTTAAGGCTCAGCTGGACAGGTATTTCGAACGAACGGAGGGGTGAAATGGGAGTAGTGGTTGTTTTTTTTTTTTTTTTTTTTTTGGCTGATGCTGAATAAGCTTGCTTTCTTGCATCATATGCCTCTACTAATGCTAATGCTAATGCTAAAAGACAATATCTAATTGCTGTCTGGAGTTAAGGGCGTGTTGGATTAGAAATAGAGTCTCCATAAGATTCGTGGTAGTAGATCTTTGTGGGATCACTGAATATACTTCGGTACTTCGGTCTATGCCCTAAGCAGTGATGGTTGATGGTATTTAAAATGGATTTCTCAAATATTTTTTGAAGCGAATATCCAATTGCAATAAGCCTGTAGTCTTTGGCGAATTTAGGATTGTTATTTTTGGGAACAAGTTTAACGAAATACGTATTCCATATCTTCGAAAAGTGGTTTTCACTTAAAATTTTGTGGAAAATGTCAAGGAGCAGATCTATAATGTATACACTGCTGACCTTAATCATGAAGAGCAGGAATTTATCAGGCCCAATTGTGGCTTTATTCTTGAGGCTATTCATAGCGGCTTTAACGTCATCTCTAGTGATATTTATTTGAGACAGTTCAGGATAGACCTCTGTCTTCAGATTGCTGATCGCTTCACGGATTTTCTCTGTTGGCTTCACTTTCAACTTGCTTTTCTACCAGAGGAGTTCCAAAGGTGGCTTGGTTATGGTTCTTATTGTCACTAAGTTATTAAGGTAGTGTTGATTACTACATTTTAAATATGACAGTTAGATTGGAGCGAGCGTTCATGTGTCTCTCATAACGAAAGAATGCTAGAATTGTTCTGACCACAGAAAGTAAGATTACAGAAATAGCGGCAGGCCTGATATCTGCAAAACGCATTAAACAGTTGATTATTAACTTATGAGTTGAAAAAAATGATATGGTAATAAGGGGACATGTAATCTCTAAAGGGTACCCACAATTATGGCTGGGAAATTGAATTATAATGGAAGTGAAATAGTCTGTACCAAATATGATGGTTATAGTAGGGTTATTACGTTTCAGCAAAATTACAGCCAAATTTCTTCTATTGTAACGCCAGTGATCATAAGATTAATGAGTGCCTTAAAGTCTTTTTTCAGAAGCAATTAGGGGTAAGGAAAAAATTAATCCACATGCTGGACGTAGTAACGGCAACCCTTACCTACTGTTACATTCTATGCTATCCAGCATCACCTGTCCAGAGAATTTCTTTACAAACAACTTAGTCACCCTTTTTAATTCACTGGAAATAGATCTAGTGAAATACCGGGAAAGCAAGGAATACAGAGTGAAGAGCTTCTCTGAAGCCCACAGCCTACTTCAACTATAGAACGGGAGCACCCCTGATGAAACTAAAGCCTTTTGCATCCGGTGTGGAAGGGGGAGTATGGTATTCTACAACTTTTCAGATCTTGTTAGCCTCGAATCCATGCACCACTGACACCAAATCATAAATCGCATTCCATTCTCCGACCATGTACCCACAGCGATTCTTCTTCAACTGATAAAACTTCAACGTTGCAGGAATTGCACGCAAAGTAATATGAGACCAAAACAACTGGATGCAAACTAATGGCTTGAGGCTTCTAAACACATCGCGCGGTCAGTATTGAAGATATGAGATACTGAATTACGCTTGGAACTGTTCCTGATGCAGACGCTAGTGTGCCTGATGATAGGGTACACAGGGATGAAGTCGTCAAAATAACAATCACGAAACATCAGCTTATTACAGCAATTAACAGTATCCGTACAACGAGTATTAATGGGTAGACAAAATCTCACAGATCTTTGTCCAGCCCGTTCATTATCAACCCATTACTCACAATATTCAATGTCATACTTCGTCAAGAATTATTCGTATCCGACTCTAGTGTCTACAGCACCAAAGAATACTAACCCCACTACAACTTTCCAATCTCATTTTGACAGGTTTATAAAGAAGTTGTACGCAGCACTGCAGGCCGTATGATAATACACTGTTGTGTAAAATTTAAGGACCAGTCAAGTGTTCGCCTGTAGCTTCTCATAGGAGTGGCCTGGATATGGGAAAAGCATACCAAAGGAACCTCGTGAGATACAGAAACGATCGGATGCATCATTGCCAAAGATGGAACAAAGGGAAGAAGTGGTCCTCAGTAGGAGATATGGCCACCCCTAATGTCCATGCAGGCTTTGCACCGCCTGTGCATACTTAGAACAATGTTGTTGATAAGTTCTTGCGGTAACGTCGTCCATTCCTCTGTCAGCGCCATCTTCAACTGGTGAACATTTTCTTGTGGGTGTGGACGTGCAGCTAGGCATCTCCCCAGGGCGTCCCATATGTGTTCTATGGGATTTAGATCAATGCACGAGGAAGGCCAATCCATACGGACAATGTCCTCACTTTCCAAAAGCATATCAACAGTTGCAGTGCGACGGGGTGTGGCGTTATCATCCATAAACACGAACTCCGGGCCAATGGCACCTCGGAACAGACGCACATGGGGAAGGATTACCTCAGTACAGTAGCGTGCAACGGTTACAGTACTGCGTTCCATTATCTGGAGTTGTGTACGTCCATCCAAGATAACGCCTCCCCAGACGAGAACACCTCAATCGCCATATCGATCCCTTTCGTTAATGTTTGCGGGGTGATACCGTGTGCCAACCTCTCGCCAGATTAGCTGACGTCCAGAATCGCTGCTGAGATTGAATCTACTCTCATCAGTAAAGAGTACCTTAAGTAAAGATTTTGTGGTTGTAACTTTTAAAAATAGTGTTGGTCCTCAAGTTTTGCACACAAGTATAGCTCCTGGGTATGCGCAATCCAGCACTGATTTGCCAGTACGTCCTGAAGTGCATTACACCTATACCGTTCTACGCTTTTGAAATCTGGTCCTCTTTTCCTGGCTCCTAACCTAAACAGGTATTCCAATCCGAGATATTCCTCGGATTGGAATACTGATTTGCCAGTACCCTGTTAACTATTTTCAGATCGATCCCCCAAGCAAATCTTAGGCACCACTGCCTGAACACATCTGACAGCTGCTAGAAATACCCTCATTTTAGCAAGGCTCATAAGTGAGCCTTGCTAAAATGCTTCCTTATCCTGCCCCAATAGTATCATCTTTCATCTCTGGACCAAAGAAAGAGAAGAGAACATCATGATTCTTACCTCCAGCTTCGACTAAGCCTTACAAATTTTAATTCTTTGAGGGATGTTTCCCGCCAATGGCGAGATTTTCAAAAATTAGACATCCATCCGGATAAATGAAGATAAGCCGTACAGAAAGAAAACTCCAGAGAACCGTTATCAGCTGATAAATCTGTCGGGACACCTTCTCCAGACCAAAGAATTCCCATCCACAAATAATTTTGTATAGCCTCATAGTATGTGTGTAATTTATCAAACTTTGTATATCACTTCAATCTTTTGTATATAAGTAAACTTCCATTCAAATTTCTTGGGTCGAGCCGCATGTATTCTATTTGTAACCCGTTGCACATGTAGTACCTCGTAACTCATATTGAAAATAACACACCCTCCTGGCACATAGCCATCCAGGGATGGTCCTCTTTTTTTGTGTATAAATAAATATAATAACGTTACGTTTTCACAATAATAACAACAACGAAGAATTTAAGGGCAATCTCTCGGTCCTCAGGCTTTCTCAAACTGTTAGAGGAAAGAATACTCACAACCTATGCTATTTTTTCCAATTTATAAATGTGACAACATTTACTACAATAAATGAAAAAACAATAACGTTTTATTCTTTTGACTGTCATGTCAAGTTAATAATATTCTAGTATTCCAACGTATTTCAGAAGTCTTTTCGTTTGAATAAATATCTCCGAATAAACTAAATTTTTAAGCAAAAATTGATTCCACAAAGAATACATCAATCTTCAGGATTCTCAAATCAATATTCTACACAGAGACATCATATTTCAGTGAGCATCACGAACATTTCTATCTTATAAAATATGTTGCTCAGGTCCCCTTCCACATAAAAATATTAAATTTTGTAAAGAATTGACCTTCCAGGAATTAAATTTTAAAATTAAATTACGAAAGAAGAGCTACAAATTTGTACATCTAATTTCTCACCCAGAGTTTGATCCAGTTACAAAACAAATGTGAAATACTCAATCACTCTTTATTTTCTGATATTTAAATTAAAAGTACGTTTAATCTGCCTCGATGCTATCTGGAAAAGCCAATAAAATAAAAGTACTCATCATCAGAGAAGATTCCCTAATAATGACAGTGTTACATTGAGTCACGCTTGGCTGATTTCTTCTGACTCTCACAGAATATGTGTAATCTTTGCAACTAATCAGGCTACACGCCTGCTATATCCCTTCTAACGACTGATCTGCAGTCATCACATTTTTTACACTCTCTTACTGTCTAACAATTAACTGTAAGAATCCATCTACAGTGTTTTCACCATCTGGTTTGTTTTTTGGTTTTTTAATCACCAGGACAGAAACGCTCCTTGGAATATGTTGGCCCACTTAGGAAACGTATAAATAGAGAGAGAATCTGAAGGTGATTACAAGACACGGATTTCTTCTGAGACCGTGTTCCTCAGCTGCAGTGTTGAATTCGCTTTGATGTTCTCTGATTATAGAAACACCATGTTTCACTACCAGTTGCGATGGGTGAGTAACAAACCTTAATGTCTGGCTACAAATGCATTTTGCTTATAATAATCTCAGATTTATTAACATACAGAAGCTTCGCTGTAATGGTTGTAAAAATTTATCCAGTCAGTAAAATAAAAATTTGCTTCTATTCTTTGAAAATTATAAATTTATTTCAGAAATATTTAAATTAATTTCTATCTTAATTTTTACATTAATGTTTTAGGAAGAATAATGTCTTAATTTTTATATTAAATTTTATGATTAAGATTTATCAATTTTATACATATGTTTAGATTATATTGAAAGATTTAATGGACCGTTTTCTGCTTGCCGAGGGAACACCAACTAATTTGGTCATGGGGATCCTTTGGCCATACCACGCCATATCAGATAGTATCCCAGTTCCCAGTATGCAACCTCCGGCAGAAATCAAAGTTCAAGTTTGAAACGGGTGGATTATTCTAAACTGACATCCAGTAAAAGAGTATTGTGGAAGTGGATAGTTTGAACAAAGTTGAGGGAGGATTAAACAAATTGTCTGAAGGGATGAATAGACTAAGTTTTTACTTATTTTTTGTTATCATTATTTTGTGGAGTGATGCTGTGTAAGCATGCTTCCTTGCGTCAATTGGCAATAGTAACCCCAATACTAATTTTAAAATTCATTCAGTGTTAAAAAATAAGCGTTACTTGTGCTCCGTTATTTGGTAAATGTCTTACATGGGTAGGATTAGTTGTCACACCATTAAATATTACAAGAATAAAGCTGTAATTT
This sequence comes from Mastigoproctus giganteus, assembly GCF_048544385.1. NCBI lineage: Eukaryota > Metazoa > Arthropoda > Arachnida > Uropygi > Thelyphonidae > Mastigoproctus > Mastigoproctus giganteus. The sequence goes on from NC_143582.1 coordinate 62,595,698, forward strand.
TTAATGGATTTCATTTCTTATTTATTTTTCCAGATGGTGTTTTGCTTCCTTATCCTGCCCGTAGTGAAAGCCAACCTGGATAAACCTATGCAGAAAAATGATTCCAGTGATTTGATAGTTGCAGCAAGTGCACATCATGGAGGATATGACGACCACCATGGAGGAGGCGGAGGAGGATATCATGGAGGCGGTGGATACGAACATCACGGAGGTGGATATGAACACCACGGTGGTGGTGGCGGAGGAGGACATCACGGAGGTGGTGGATATCATGGAGGAGGATATGAACATCATGGCGGTGGAGGTGGCGGTCATGGTCACGGAGGAGGAGGTCACGGAGGAGGTGGAGGAGGTCACGGAGGAGGAGGAGATGGCCATCATGAAGAACACAAATATGGTGGTTTCGAAGAGCATGGGAGTAGCGGTGGGGGAGGTGGCCACGAACATTCTGCCCATGATCAGGGGTCTCATGGTGGTGGAGGAAAACATGGAGGAGGCCAACATGGGAGTTACGGTAGTCATGGAGGAGGTGGAAAGCATTCGGAAGGTGGCGGACACTTTGGGGAATACGGTGGTGGCTCCCATGGTTCATCAGAGGGTGGTGGATCACGAGGAGGAAAACATGGATCAAGTAGCTATGGAGGAGGGGGTTCAAGTGGAGGAGCAGGTGGAATGAACAACCACAAAGACAAAGGACATAAAAGTCATGGATTCAAGAACGTCTACCACAAGGAAGAGCACGGAGACAAGAAAACCTACCACGACGACTTCAATGATGGCAGTTACAAGAAGAAACACGGAGACCACCATGAAGGGCATGGTCACAAGGGTGGCAGCCATCACAAGAGCTACGGAGGTAAAGACAGCCATGGTAGCAAGAAACACGGAGGTGAATACCACAAGTATGGCAAAGGTGGCCACCACAGCAATCATGGAGGTGGCTACAAGAAAGGTGGCGGACATCACAAGAGCGGAGGGGGACATAAATCTGGTGGCGGTGGCCACGAGAGCAGCAAGTATGGAGGAGGACATAAGAAACATGGCGGTCACCATTCAAGCGGCGGAGGATACAAGAGTAGCAGCGGTGGAGGTGGTGGAGGAGGAGGAGGAGGTCACGGACATCACTGATGTACAGTTGAATAAGAGTGGGTATTTTGTATTTATTTTGCTACTTTCTTCTATGGACTGTGTTGCAAATTAATTAATTTTGCCCGAGGATTCTTAGAATATAAAGGTGCAAATGAAGAAGGATCTCAGTTTGCTCTATTGCAGGGTGATCACCTCGCTGAACATCGGCTGCTTTTCGGTTTTAATAATTTATTCTGCTTGCACGTTTATTATGATATAAATCAGATACCATGCTTTATCCGTTTATATTGATATCCATGTTTTGATACATCAGATATCATGGTAATTTTATGATCTGAAAACTTCGAGTATAATCGCAAAGATAATGACTATCAAAAATTTAAAATACTCAGTGGCTGCCTCACTCGGTTATTTAACTATGTTCGGTCATAAATCCAGAGTAGAGTGTACGTGCAATTTTTACGTTTGAGTCAAAAATTCAAATGCTTTTGAAACTGTAGTGATATTGACATTAATATAATAAAATGGATTGTTTTTAACAAACTGTGTCCAACTATTCTGTATACATAATAACAAACACGAATTAAGTTTCGACGATCTGAAACTTGCTCAACAGACATTGATCACAAACGACGTCATCTTTCTTCCATTACTGTTAACATCAGTTAACAGTAATGGAAGAATAAAACCACATTGAAAAATACGCTGAAAAGCCAATGATTGTAAAAATGAATATTAAAATATCTTCAGGAAAATATCTACACTATTTCCAGGGTTCTGTTTTCACCTCCAAGGCGAATTTACATATATGAAAAACCGAAATGAATACACGAAGTAATTTGTCATGGTTGATGTAGATTTATTGTAACCACGAATGATCATTACAGAAAAGCACTCGCCAACGTATGAGCAATTCTCGTAAACTTCGATGGGGCTGTGCTACCCTCTCTTAGAAAGATAAAAGAACTTAAGCCTCTCTTACCAAGGAAGGCTTAAGTTCTGCAAATTGCAGCGCAATGTCTGATTGACGTATACAAGGTCTTGAATGGGTTGAACAGGCTCAATTCTGATGGAATTCTTCCTCTTGCTCAGATTACGAACCTGGGGGACGGCATAGATTCAAATTGAGGAAAGACAGTTGTAGAATAGATGTGCGCAAATTTGCCTTTAGCCGGCGGGTGGTTGATTGCTGGAACAAAACTTCCATGTGTCGTTGTGGAAGTTGATAGCTTAAATAATGAAATAAATTCAAGGAGGAACTGGACAAATTTTAGAGGAAAATGATGTGTGAAATTGTTTTGTTTTTTTTTTTTTTTTTTTTTGGTAGATGCTACATAAGCTTATACGCATGCTTTCTTGCATCACATGCCTCTATTTCATGCTGTTTTTTTCCTTTGACTCAGTGCAAGTTAAGCCACTTATGTGCCTACTGGAGAAGTAATACGGTTTCACGGGTAATGTCTCGAAGCTCCTCAGGACTCTGCTAACCAAGAGGTGCCTTACCTTCCAGCAAGGGAATAACTGCATCACAAAACAAGTGGAAGTCGGTATACCCCAAGGTGGGTTGTTATCGGCACTGCTTTTTTCAGCGATATTTATTCCGCTAATGAATGAGATACCTGCGTTTATGGCCTACGCCGACGATATTGTATGTTACTCTCTCAAGCCGGCTAACACTTCACCAGACCGGAACAAAATCATCTTTGTCAACAAAACCTGAACTACAATACACAAATCATGGAGCCCCCCTTCACCATGGAGGAGCTCAGTACTGCTGCCGCCTGGATAAGAAAGAGAAAATGTCCCGGCCTAGACATGATAGAACCCGAAATACTTAAAAAAGTAATAGAATATACACCACAACTTCTATTGACCCTGTTCAACAGATGCCTAGAGGTAGGGAAATTCCCAACAAAATGGAAAACGGCCAACGTCAAACTTATCATCAAGAGTCCGACTAAGAAATCAGAGTGCCCGAAATCCTACAGGCCCATCGCACTTCTTTCAGTAGTTAGCAAATTATTTGGAAGGCTACTGCACAAAAGAATCCTTCAACACTACGAAGAAGCTGGCCTCCTAGCTGAGAATCAGTTTGGATTTAAACCGGGATCCTCCACAACAGAAGCCCTCAGAAACCTAACTAACAAAGTCAAAGAATGTGACAACAAATATTTCCTCGTAATAGCGATTGATTTTGCCGGGGCGTTCGACTCACTCTGGTGGCCGAGCGTCTTGGGCAGACTCAGGAAAGCTAAAATACCCATCAACCTCTATAAAGTCATAGAAACCTATCTCTCACAAAGAAAAATTGAAATAAACACTCCATACAAAAAGATCGCAAGAACAGTACACAGAGGATGTCCACAGGGGGTCTGTATTGGGCCCACTTCTCTGGAACTTGGTATTTGATGAGTTCTTGAGAATGGACCTAGGCGCAGTGGGGGTGCAGGCCTTCGCAGATGACCTGATTTTGACAGTGCAAGCAAACTCCAGAGCCCAGTTGGAAATCCTAGCTAATCAAGCCCTGCAGATACTCCAACAGTGGGCCAAGAAGAATTTCTTAACAATTTCACCGACAAAGACATTGTCGGCGCTGCTCAAAGGAACCCTGCAACTGAGACGACCACCCCAGATTAAGATTGATGGGACAACTATCAAGTTTGCTAGTCAACTAAAACACCTAGGTGTCATACTAGACAATAACTAATCCTTCCAACCACATCTCAAATTCCTAAGACAAAAGATCAGAAACTACTCTGCCATGGTAGCTAGGGTCACAAGGCGAGACTGGTGTCTCAAAAAACGTACCCTAGCCTTATACTACAAGACAACCTTCCTCCCAATAATTACATACGCTTCAGCAATCTGGTATGACAAAACTGCCTTGGTCGTAAATAAGAGAACCCTGGATGCAATTCAACGCACCATCCTCCTCACTACTACCCGCGCCTGCAGAACGGTGAGTAACCCAGCGCTTCAGGTGATAGCAGCAGTACTTCCACTTGATCTTGAAATCGCAAGAACAGGACTCCTCTACTACTTATCTAAGGGAATAACCACCACTTTCTTGGAATTTACAATAGACCCAACAAACAACCATAAGGCAGAAAAGATCCGGCTTCAGTCTCACCTGCTGCAGGTGTGGCAGGACAGGTGGGCAGAAACAACCAAAGGAGCAATCACCCACAAGTTCTTACCGCAACTTGAAAAAATCTATCCAAAATCGCCTACTTGGTTCTTTCCGGGGTTGCAAGACCCATGCTGTACATGTGGAGAGATCGAAACCTGGGAACACCTCATGTACGGCTGTCTACAATATGAGGATTTCAGGTGCATTCTAATCACGAGTATAAGATACCTCCCCAGAGGGCAAGAGTTTCACCTACTGGATTCAGAGGAGGAATACAGAGCCCTGACCAACTTCGCTCAAGAACTCTTCTCAAGAAGGAGAACACTATATGCAATACACCAGGAGTGAAAGGCGACCAGCCAGATAACAAAAAAAACATCCTTTAGGACACACCCCAGAATGAAAATTATGTGGAAGCTACTATCTGTCTACCAAGAAACCCTGCCTAGGTACCAACAAATATGAGACCTAAATGAAACTGACAAATATACTGAATGAAGATAGAAAACCAAAACAAAGACATTCAACTTGGACGGGACACTATCTCACGAGTGACTCTACTACCGGACTTATGACTACACTACGACTGATGCAGCCTCACTGCCATGTAGCGAAATGGCGATCTCTACCAGCTCCCTTGCCTGGTACCTTTTTTTTTCCCTATCCCTGGCAGGGGGGAGGAGGAAATTGTCTTCCTGTTTCCTCCCTCTCCTACCACTCCACATATTTCGCCTGGTGAGGCATGGGCATGCCTTACTGACCACCTGAGGTTGCCTTCCCTATCGATCCCATACTTCTGTCTTTCCCCCCAGTCTTCAGTCTCTGCTCCCTACTCTGACTAATACGGGCAGCGTAAACCCCACAAAACTAATCAAAATTAACGATTTCTAAACTGAAAACTGAATCACATTATCCCCTTCTGGCTTTTCTAAACTTAAGTGCCCCCGTTTTTTTTTGTTTTTTTTTAGGTTCTAGCCACCGAAATCTCAGGAAATTAGGTGGCAGGACCTGCCAGAGTGCATATAAGCTACTGGGTTCCTGGTCTGCCTCCACGGGGCGTAAGTGGGGTAACGTTGGGCCCCAATTGGTGTTTAGCGGCTAAACGACCAGAAAAACAACGGTACACGACACTAAACGATCCAAGATCCACACACTTTTAAATCTCTGGCATTTACATCGTACTGTAACACACCACAATGTAAACTACGCGGAGATGGGGGAAACCCCTGGTGCCGCTTGACCCTAAACACACTTACACTTACTTCACCAGAACAGGCTGAGGAATTATCAAAGTCTGTCATCCTACCAAATATCTATCCTCTTTCTGTGGATATGTTGCTCACTTTGGACTTAAACCCTGAAAAATCTAAATGTATCATCTTCTCACTTAGAGCACAAACAGACCTCAATCCAGCAGCCTCTCTGCAGCCCTCCATTGCGGGGAATGTTCTCATTCTGTAAAATTCTTAGGAGTGGTAATGGACGAAAACATAACTTATAAGGAACAAATCCAGCAACTGCGTTCTAGAGCATTGCGGGCTTTCTGGGGTATGAAACTCGATCTCTGTAGAGCATACAACAAAGAAACAGTCAGAAAATTGTAGGCTGGAAAATCCCTGGTAGAGCCCTCAGGAACCATCCAGTGCTCTGTTCTAACCTGCAGAAGCTCTCAACCTTCAAGCGGCACTTTCCGAACAACATCATCGGCGCACTGAACTCCACAAACATTGATTTGGATGTGTGGTCCAAAGATTCTGCCTACAGAGAGAAAATTTTCATGAGAATTTTCAAATGTTTGTGATTCACAGTACAATCTGGAATAGACGGTTCGATCATGTAGCACAGTAATTATAATCACCTTCTTCCCCATACCGAGTAAAACAGGCCCAGGTTCAAATCCTCAGTGACGCGAAGAACTTTTTTTTCACTCCGTGGCTGAGTTATTCCACCCAGAAACTCTGCTTTTTCGTCCAGCAAAAGTGACAAATCGACTAGATAACCCACGTATGCCTTTAATGAGTGAGAAACTACAACTCTTATGCAAATTAGGACTTTGTATATGAAATTAAAAACTCAATAACAAATAAAAAACCAAGCAAAGTTTGTGATTAGTATAATGTTTGACACAGAATCTTTGAAAACTAAATGGCTTCAAAAGACCAAAATAACTGTACACGATATTCCGTCCAATTACAGTAAAGATCATATTTATATTAATTAGCAGTTGACTGCCTTATTATGGAATACAAAGAAGTTGCCATCTCCATAACTACAAGTTTTTATGGATGAAAAATGATTATATATATATATATATATATATATATATATATATATATATATATATATGTTAATACAGAGACTTTGACCTCTACGAAGAAGTGCTTTGATAAAAACACTGGTCCATCAAAAGGTAGTATCTGATAATTTACTTGCAATGAAATTTCCTTCATGTCCGATCCTCAATGAAGTGAATATTAAGGACCAAGATGTTTGAGATTACAATCCTGTAGTGTTTAAGAAGTCTCGTTATTTTCTACAAATATGATTTTGTTATTAATGAAACTGTTTATGGCACTAATCTCTGTGAAACCTGCTTTATACATATCTGGATAAGCATGCTGAAAATGGGTTTTATGTATTTGTATTTTACAAATTACCCTCACAATAAGAATAGTTTTTCTGTGATCTTAACGCGTGTTGCTGTTATGCTGACAAAATGAAAGTAGCCACACGTCTTAAGTACACCGAACTCATGCCTTTTTACAAGGCAAGTTTCCCATTTGGGATACTCTAACTAATATTAATACTTGTACTTGAAATATTATAAATTTGTTGACACACGGGAACATCTAGGATTACACATAATGTACTCAGATGGTCACCATACACATTTTACTTGATTGATAAAATAAAATTTGACTTTATTTTTAATATTGCATTAAAAATAAAGTCTTTACAAACCAGTCGCAATTTACTTTGCATTAGTGAATCTGGTGATAACGTATGCGGTTAAGTGTAGTCAATAGCTAACACTTTAGATTTAGATATCATAAATACTTTTCCCATTTAAAATTCTGAAGCAAAGAGCAGAAAATGATATTTGGAATGATGAAAAATACAAGTTTTTGTTATCTCGCCAAAAGATTAAATTTAACAGTAATTTCACAATATTTTTCAAATTTATTTTCTGGAATCTTCAGCAACTTCATGGTTGGAAAGTGGTCTACCTTGTTAATCAATAAATGTCGAAGGAACAACTGAAATTTTAATTGAAATCTATTCAAATTTATATTCTCAAATTTGTGTTTAATGTCAGGAGATATAATTCCACAAGCTTCAGTCATACATTCTTTAATATAGTCTCCATCAGAAAAAGGCTCGTTGCTTTTTGCAATTATATGAGAAATAACAAAACTTTCCGCTACAGTAGCTTCTTGTTAATTAGTTACCTGCGTAAACACATTTTGTTGTCTAGATAAATTTTGAATCAATCCATCAGCAGTTTTCTTTCTCGTTTCCGGAGTTAAATTGGCACCATATTCGGAATATTTAGTATTTATTGTACTCTTTCAACAAATTTGTATAAATTTATACAAATTTATTTTTCAAAAAGGCGTCGCAAAAGGCATAAAATAAGTAAACTTCTTTCGACAATACAATTAAAGCTCGCGGGCCGCACAAAAATGTGCGGCGGGCCGCATGCGGCCCGCGGGCAATAGTTTGCCCGGGCCTGTTCTATATGCTATGACAGTCGATGTCCAACGCGGATACGTACGTTCACTGAGACAAGAAACTGTACATTGTATGGATACGTCAGAACCAACATTGGACCACTGGCATAAGGCAACCCCGTTTCCAAACCTATGATCCTAATAGCGTATTGCTTTTTGGAGAAAACAACATGATGCCATGGTACCTGGATGCACTGTTGGTGTTCGCCAGGCTGCACGCGGTAGTATTAGTGTTTGAGGACCGTTTTCGTGGCATACCCTGGGTCTTCTGATTACCATTAATCAACGTCTTTCTATCGTTGACGACTAAGTATACCCCTTTTCACGAAGACAGTGTAGCTAGACAACTCCCACGTATGTCAACAAGACAACTCATCATGCGACAAGGCCTGGCAGTTTGCTAACTGGTTTCAGGAACATGACAATGAATTCTCCGTCCCCCATGGCCGCCCAACTCACACCATTGATCTTGACCCCCTTGAGTATGTTTGATACCTACTCAAAAAGGACATCGATACTAACCATTCACCTGACAATATGTAGGAATTACTGGGCACATTGTGTTACGCATGAGTAACACTACCACAGGACACCCTGCAAACCTCGTGGAGTCCATGCCAAGGAACAACGGGGTTGTATTACGCGTTAAAGATACCCCCTAGGTATTAGGTGGGTTACTAGTTGAATTGAATAACCAAAGGAAACTCAGTGAATTACAAAAGCTTAAATTTCCCCATCTTTATCACCAAAAATTCTGAATAAATATGGTGAAAGAAACCCGTCGCACATTATTAAGAGTGCTCCTCACCCAGCAGAGGAACGAATCTGAACTGTAAAAAAAAAATCTAACCGTGAAAAAACTCGATTTGCGCCACTGTATTCTGTGAACCACAGATCCTGTAATCTAGATGTATGGAGAACTGGTTCACATGATATCTGTTCAAGGATTTGATTTGATTTATTAATTTTGTTATTATTATTATTATTTATCTTGTTATTTTATTTTATTATTATCCATGTGAAACCCCTGGTAAGCATGCCGTGATGGGTGCAGTGTATTGTGTCCTTCCATATAATAAAGATTGATCAATTAACACTTACTAACCTGGATTTCAAATTTGGATTTGCATGAAAAAAATAAGTGGACGTATTAGTATAACCTTAATTTCAACTCAATAATTTTAATCCTTTTATAGAATAATTGATAACTTGTTGATAAGAAGTTTATCTGCTTAACGAGCTCTGTATTTTATCATTTTAGTACAAAATTAAACAAGAAAATATTGCAGTGTATCCATTATTATTTTTTGGTTCCATTCCGATTTCAAGAAACAAACATAATGGAAATTCAAAATTTTTCTCCTAGTCAAAAGATAAATCTGAATTTAATTTAAAAAAAAACAGAAAAATAATTACTAATCGTTCTTTTATCAAAACAGTCATTCTTCCTTTGCATAATCATAAATCGTCAAGATATTCCCTTTTAGAGCAACCAAGAATACTTAAGTGTAGTTCAAGACACACACATTTCACCATCAATAACGCATCAAGTGGGCCTTTTTCAAACGTGAAGTTAACCAGTTTAAGGCAAACGTGTTCCTAAATCCTTTATCAATTTATTAGGGAATGCAGTGAAAAAAAGAAGACAGAATTATCGTATGCCTTGTTGCATGAAGCGATAAATTTCAAGAAATGCATGTGGTGGAAGAATATTCTACAGAAATGGAAGACGAGTGATAACACAGAGAAATTACTTCACCGGGTTTGGAACTGATCCATTTATCTAATAGAGTTAGGAAAGGCTGGAATATACGTCAATAAAACGAGTAGAACACGCATGCAGCAGAAACTAAAAGTTAGTATTAGTTTGACAGCAGGCAAAGCGAACCGGTGAAAGAGAATTTATTGATTAACCTTCTTTTACGTCCAGAATTTCAGAGACAAGTCCGCAGACTTGGGAAAAGTAATCTACTAATTCTGTTCCCACGAACTCTGTTGAACAGACAGTTATCTTACACTGGTGTGCATGTGCAAAACTTGAGGACCAACACTATTTCTAAAAGTTACAACCAAAAAATATTTATTGATGAGAGTAGATTCAGTCTCAGCAGCGATTCTGGACGTCAAGTAATCTGGCGAGAGGTTGGAACACGGTATCACCCCGCAAACATTACTTAAAGGGATCGATATGGCGGTCGAGGTGTTCTCGTCTGGGGAGGCGTCATCTTGGATGGACGTACACAACTCCAGATACTGGAAGGCGGTGGTACTGTAACCGGTGCACGCTACTGTACTTAGGTAATCCGTCCCCATGTGCGTCTGTTCCGAGATGCCATTGGCTCCGAGTTTATGTTTATGGACAATAACGTCACACCCTATCGCACTGTAGTATGGATTGGCCTGCCTGCCCGTCCTCCTATCTAAATCAAATCGAACACATATGGGACGCCCTGGGGAGACGCCTAGAGGCACGTCGACACCCACCAGAAAATGTTCACCAGCTGAAGATGGCGCTAACAGAGGAATGGACGATGTTACCGCAAGAACTTACCAACAACATTGTTCTAAGTATGGACAGCGGGTGCAAAGCCTGCATTGACACTAGGGATGGCCATATCTCCTACCGAGGACCACCTCTTCCCTTTGTTCCATCTTTGGCAGTGATGCATCTGTATCATGGCAGCCACTGCTATGTTGCAATTTTTGAATAAAGTCTCTCTGTACAGTTTTGTTTCGGTGTTGTTGTTTCCTTCATCATTTCTGTACCTCACGAGGTTCCTTTGGTATGCTTTTCGCATATCCAGACCACTTCTATGAGAAGCTACAGGTGAAAATCTGACTGGTCCTTAAATTTTGCACACCAGCGTAGAACACTGATTATGTACTTCTATTAAATACTAATGAAACAATAAGTGCGATACTGATAGATGCCATAGATGCCAAGAAAAAGTCAGGTTCACTGTGTGTTAGCGGCAAACCAAATAAGGCTATAAGGTATTGGTGTTTTATGTCTGTAAATTGTATTCTATTTGTTTTTTCTGGATGAAAAATCCCAAAATTCGGGAGGGAGAACCATGCAACCACCGCCTCAGACCGAATAACTCAGCCATGTTGGGGAAAATTGCATACAAATTTGTCGCTCCATTAACAAGATTCGAACTCAGGCCTTGTCTACCTATTAAGGGAAGGTTGTGATTATAACACCGTGATCTGGCAGTTTGGCCATCGTATACCGATCATGCTATAACAAAATTCTTATTTTATAAAAAATATTTCGTTGAGAATTTTTAAAGTACTCTGCCAGTACTAGTAGAGTCTTTTTCCGATTTCCAATGATTACAACGAGTTATCACCTATTATAACACTTTGATTCTGAATAACAAATTTAATAAATAAAAACGTTTCCTTTTCTTGAAATAAAACTACATTTTTTAATTATTTTTTATTCAGTTGTTCCTTCCATTTTATGGAGAAAACTAAAGAAGCGCATTTTCAAATTCTTTGACTCGAAAACTATACGTATTCTGAAATGAATTTCTGGATGAAAAACAGTGTTCTTTCGCAAGTGAATAGCACCTGAAACAGTAAACTAAGAACCTATTATACCACGTGCACGAATTAATGCGTGCTTAAGTATGAATGATAAATGCATCTATAATTAAGCAAATATGACAAAATACGTAATCATAATTTAGCAAGGTACAACCAAAATTAATAATAACGTACGTTGTCTGGATAAACGAAAATATATCAGATTATGAGTAGATAATTAACAAACATGACAGGAAAATTATATAAAAACCAACTTTGAAAAATTAAATAATAAAACCACTCATTTATCATTTAGTATATACGCATATATCAGTTTCATTTGAAGAAGAAAGTTGCTTATTACTGAATAGGTTTTAAATCCGGATATTATCCCTCTTCATTTTTATTTTAAGTTGTTCTGCAGTGTTTAAAGTTGTAATGAAATTCGCAATAATGCACAGTGCAACCTTGTCAATAAATCTTAATCTTTCACGTGGTATTTCAGTGGTGGTTTAATTAATTTCCATAACTTTAGCAACATATTTTAGCATGATGGTACCAACATATGATAGTATTACTTTAGCAATATAAATCTGTCAACGTTATTTAAGCTGCCTTCTAAGAAAACCTTATTTCCAAATAAAAACAATAATTCAATTTTTGGTTTTAAAATTATACAATTTCAAAACCCATAATCCATATGGCCTAATTATTTATTATCAAGTGTTGAGTTGTTTCCAATTTCTTCCTTTCCCTTGAACATTGTGTATGTTGGACTTAGAACAGAACATCTTTCCATCATATCTTGGTCTTCCTCTGAATCGTTTGCATATCAGCTTCAAAATGCTTTACTGTTTTATTCCATCTACTGCAAAGAATACGTCAACTTTAAAACCCTAATCCTACCAATCCAAAGACTAGAGACCTACTTCCATCTCACGCTGCCAATTAACTTCTGCAGAAAATTGTTCTTCTTAAATCTTGTTGTTGAACTCTAATCAGATTCATTGTAGTTAAGAAACATCGCTAAGAATTTCCAATTTACTTTCCAAGCTAATCAAGCAATTACTAGTAATGCTCAATTGGACTCGGCCTGCCTTAATATCTCTGCTGCTTTTGATGAGTCAATTCTCAAACACGTATTCTTTCCCTACAACAACTAATGTTCCATTTCTAGCCCTCTCCTTCCCTTTGTTCAAAGTTCCATATTTAATTGGAAACATTCTTCACTATGGGAAAATAAGTGTAATAAAAACCACACCAGTAGTAACACATCAAGGGGAATACCTTTTCTGCTCTTCTGCAATTCCCACTAATTCAGAATAACCTCTCTATAACCGCTCACGCAATACTACCTGTGGAAGAAGCTGTTACAAATAATGATTTTATAAATCAATATTCAGACGTCACTTGTAATTTCCCTTTTACTTTCGGCCTTACTCTAAACCTCCACAAAAATTCATTCATCCGCCAATGACTAGATAATCTTTTCCACTTCAATTTTCTCCTGTCATTCAAAAGATTCCAGCACATGAAGATCTCGGTATATTATTTGGATTCTAAACTAACTTTTAAAATTTATCTTGAAAACTCCAAAAGCAATTAAAATCCCTTGTATACTTGCTTGCTGGAGGGAAAACCGAATTTCCGTGAGCAAAAAGACCCATAAAACTTTCTTGCATCATTGACAGGATTTGAACTCGGGTCTTTTCCACCTGGTGAGGGGAGAACGGTGATTATAATCACTGTTAGCATACCAACTGGGTTACTCTTGAGTGCCCTTGTCACTGTAATTTCTTTGATGAGCGACTAATAAATTTATTTGTCTGTTATTCTCCATCCTATATTTTCTCATTCTTCTGTTATGAATTAATATCCTTGCATTCCGATGAATTTCAGAAATTTTGTAAAGTTTTCACAGGAAGTTTGATATATTACGCGCCTTATACAGACCACTACGAAAAAATAAATAAAAACTAGAACTTAAATTTAATGAATTCCAATGCATACAGCCGTTGCCTTTCGCATTAGTGAAAATTACTTGAATTACGAACGAAGAACTACAAATTTTAACATCTAATTTCTCACAGAACTTAGTATCTGGTCTACCAGTTTGGTTTCTCAACCTGGATCCAATTTTTTCTGCGATATTCAAATTAAATTATGATGCATCTCCTGAATGATCTTCGGATACCTAAAACACAAGAAAGCAAAACTACTCATTCTCCAAAGAGATGCTCCCTAATGATGACAGTGTCACACTGCGATATGCTTCGCTGATTTCTTCTGACTGTCACAGTATCGCCCTATAATCTCTACTCCTCTCAATTAATCAGACTACACGCCCGCTCTAACCCCTCTAATGACAGTTCTGTAGTCATCCTTAATTTCTTTACAGCTGTCTACCCTCTAACAATTAACTGTAAGAAACCATCTACAGCGTTTTCGTCACCTGGTTTTCTTTCTTTTCTTTTTTAATCACCGGGTCCGAATGGCTTCTTCGAGTATTCTGGCCCACTTAGGAAACATATAAATAGAGATAAGGTGGATCTGATTAGCACGACACACGGATTTCTTCTGGAACCGTGTTCCTCACTTTCAGTGTTGAATTCGCCTTGATATTTTCTGAACATACCTGGAAACGCCATGTTCCAGTACAAGTTCCGATGGGTGAGTATCAAGTTTTCTTTACATTTCTCGATCATAATAATTAGATTTATTAAAATATATTTAAGTTTATTCTATTAGTTCGGAAAATTCATCAAATCAGCAAAATTTTCTTGTTTTCATTAATGATTCTAAAATTCGTTTTTAAAGACGTAATCATGGTTTCTTTAAAAATAAATTAAGCAGTACGCACTTCTTTTCCAATCCTTTATTATTTAGTTCACAATTCTTATAAATTCCTTTCTGTCTTATTTTTATATTAAGTTTTATTTTGTACGATTTTATGGTTAATTTTCTGTTTCTGGGAGAGAAAACCACACTGCTACGGTTTAGGACTTTTCAGCGCATCAACTACTTTGCTCAGATTGATCCAATGGCCCTTTGACCATATGGTTCCATCATATGGTGCGCCAGTCCCTATGGTGTGCAGTGTACTATGTCTTTAAAATTGTGCGTTTATGGATCGATCTGCATCTTTTTTTCGATCCGAAAATTCCAAATTAATGAAAGGTTACACCCATCTTTTTCAACTGCTTTCAGTCAGATAAGCTGGCTGAAAGCAGTTGAAAAAGCCTTAATGAACGAATAACAGGTGGTAAACAAAGTTCACTGTCACAGAGGTAAAAGCAATGAATCCCTAACCAGAAAATGAAAACTCGACCGGGCTCTCACTGGAAAAGAAAGGCAAGTTTCAAGTGTGAAATTCTGGCTGTTGGTTTATAACAAAGCAATAGACAGAATAACGCATTTTATGTTGAGTTCACGAAATGGTAACTGAACATGTAATTGGAAATTAAACGTCGAAAAACGTAGTGTTTAATTTCTATATAGATTACAAATAATAAAATAAAATTTTCTGGTAGATTCTGTTAGTTGCAGACAATTTCGGTTCAGTTCAGTAGATGAAAGTGAAATTCGTATTCTAAGAGACGAGGCGATAAATAGAAAATGTTCTACAACATAATTCAAGAAACTGCCTCAAACCTTTAAAAAAGATCAACTAAAACCGAAATGGATAACAAAAAAATAATAATAATAAAACATCTAACAATGCATGCCACAATGTGCATCTTTCTGGAAGGGTACAGCTTCTACTGTACAAAATACACATTAATGGCCATACAATTTAAGCCAGGACAATTTGCATCCCTTCATAAAATGCAGTTCTACTTCGTATATTTATGACCTTAAAAAATTCTTTTAATAGTGTTTTAAAAAATAAGTTAATTCATCCATTTGGTATATACCTTACTGTTTGTGGCAGATTGCAATTCCATTCAATGTTATAAGAAAAAAGGTATAATTTTTAAGAGGACTCATTTCTTATTTCTTTTTCCAGATGGTGTTTTGCCTCCTTATCCTGCCCATCGTGAAAGCCAACCTGGATAAACCTACGCAGAAAAATGACACGAGTGATTTGACAGTTGCAGCAAGTGCACATCATGGAGGATATGACGACCACCATGGAGGAGGCGGTGGAGGAGAGCACCACGGTGGAGGTGGTGGAGGAGGGCACCATGGTGGCGGCGGTGGAGGAGGGCACCATGGTGGTGGCGGCGGCTACGAACATCACGGAGGTGGATATGAGCACCATGGTGGAGGAGGAGGAGGACATGACGGAGGCGGATATGAACATCATGGTGGTGGTGGTGGAGGTGGATACGAACATCATGGTGGTGGTGGGGGAGGTGGTGGTCATGGAGGTGGATACGAACATCATGGTGGCGGGGGTGGAGGAGGAGGCCATGGTCACGGCGGAGGTGGAGGAGGAGGCCATGGTCACGGCGGAGGTGGTGGCGGAGGACATGGACATGGCGGAGGTGGTGGCGGAGGACATGGAGGAGGTGGAGATGGCCATCATGAAGAACACAAACATGGAGATTTCGAAGAGCATGGAAGCAGCGGTGAAGGAGGTGGACATAAACATTCTGATCATCATCACGGATCTCATGGAGGTGGGGGAAAATATGAAGAAGGTCACCATGGCAGTTACGGTAGTCACGGAGGAGGTGGGAAGCATTCTGAAGGTGGTGGACACTTTGGGGAATATGGTGGCGGTTCCCATGGTTCGTCTGAGGGTGGTGGATCAAAAGGAGGTAAATATGGATCAAGTAGCTATGGAGGAGGGGGTTCAAGTGGAGGAGCTGGTGGAATGAACCACTACAAAGACAGAGGACATAAGAGCCATGGATTCAAGAACGTCTACCACAAAGAAGAGCACGGAGACAAGAAAACCTACCATGACGACTACAATGATGGCAGTTACAAGAAGAAATATGGAGACCACCATGAAGGGTACGGCCACAAGGGTGGCAGCCATCACAAGAGCTATGGTGGTAAAGACAGCCACGGCAGCAAGAAACACGGAGATGAATATCACAAGTATGGCAAAGGAGGCCACCACAGCCATCATGGAGGCGGCTACAAGAAAGGTGGCGGGCATCACAAGAGCGGAGGGGGACATAAATCTGGTGGGGGCGGCCATCACAGCAGCAAGTATGGAGGAGGACACAAGAAACATGGCAGTCAACATTCAAGTGGTGGAGGATATAAGAGTAGCAGCGGTGGAGGTGGAGGAGGTGGTCACGGTCATCACTGATGTACGGTTGAATAAGAGTGGCCTTGTGTTTATTTTGCTGCTTACTTTTATAGACTGTCACAGATTCGTGGAGGATTTGCAGAATCGAATTTCGTTTCTAAATCCGGCAGAATCTAAAGATATGAAAGCAAGTGAAAGACATGAATTTGCTCGATTTGAGTGGAAACACCTTGCTGCAAATCAGCTGCTTATAACTACCAGTTTATATAGTTTATTCTATTCGCAAGTTGTTCCTGATACATATCAAATGCCATGCTTTATCCATTAATCTTGACATCCACTTGTTGATATACAGCAATTTTATGAACTCGAAGATTGGAGTGTGATCGCAATGATAGAGTTGTTACAAATTTAAAATATTCACTGTATGGCTCATAAGGTGAATTAACCATGTTAGGCCATAAAATTCAAAATGCAGTGTACGTGTACTTTTTTTTCTTTTAAGTCATAAACCTCTATGAAATTGTAATCACATTGATATTAATACAATAAAATTCGACTGTTTTCAACATACTCTGTGGAACTCTTCTGTTCACTTAATAAGACACTTAAGCGAAATTTTCAACAAGATTCGTTAAACCACATATTTAAGATATTTACACATTTCTAGCAAAATTTTTGTGGTAAGATAAAATCTATTTTACAATCTTAATTACGCTCACTAGAATGCAATTTTCAGACAGTATGCAAGGACAATATGGCCTCAGTCACTGATGCTCCTAAAACCCTACTACAACAGGTACAACGCTCATTAATTACTATGTCTCAAAACACAGCATTGGTAAACTTGGTGATTATTTTGGGCATTGCGTTCGCCCTCGTGTCTATATAGCATGCATACAGTTAAGTACGTTCGTAAAGAAACAAAGACGGTATGATGTTCAACAAGAATCCTGCACATACCCATAGGACGGACCTCTAGAAAATTTTACTCATAATGAAAAACATCCTCAGTCTGGCAAGGCAGAAATTCGCACTCAGACAATCTAACCCACACAACTTACAAAGCAATGTCTCGCCATTCATCTTAGGTAGAACCTGCTTCAAAACTCTCGAGAACATTATCCCTCACGTATACATACCATTGCTCCCGCGAAAACGCTGTATAATCCATACATCTTAAACACTGCCAATTAAATCTCCATTACCAGCAAATGAGAGGACACTGGTCCAAGCCCACCTGACTACTAAATATCGTTAACGACTGTATTGAATTTGAAATGGTAAGTAAAAACATATATGGAAGCATAAAATGAAATACAGCTCAAAATACAACACAATAAGTGGAAAGAAATAACGTTATGTTGTAAAATACAAAACAGGTAAAGTTCTTTGCACTGAAGCAAAAGTACAAAGTCTATCATCACTCATCGTAATACTGAATAAGTTAGTAAGCCACGTTCATTTCAGATAGTATTGTTGGCTTGTGGCATTAAGATAAGCTTAGACAGGGCTATACAACTCAAGGATGTGGCGTCTGTATTCCGTCACAAGCAAACTTATTAAGGTTAGTATCCAATCACTGGGCACTTAAGAGCAGCTGACTAGGCAGATGCCTATCGGAGATGTCGGAGTTTCTCTGAAAGAAGGTTGATGGTTCTCCAGGATTTTTACTTATCCTAATCAGCATGGGCAGCCTGTGAATTTGTATCAAAGTGGCCATTTCAGTTGTTCTTACATTTGGAGGAAGTTTGTTTGTTTATGGCCCATTTTAAGAAGCGAAAGGTGGCCTAGTTGTAATAGGGGCAACAGATTCCCATACTTCTGCAACATGTAAAAGCGGAGATTAAACCGTGGTTTCTCTATAAGTTCTGGTAATCGTGACTTCATTAATATACTGTAAATGGTCTTTGGTAATCCATCGGAGTCGAGCTACCTGGGTGAGCAGCTTGTCCATTTGATTACTGAAGCTGAATTTAGGATCAAAAACATGGGATAAACGATGGGATATGAGCATTACACAGTGTTGGCTGAAAATTGTTAAAGTCTATCCAGTTTTAATTTGATTTCGTCACAAAATACAAAGATGAATGTTGTTGTCTCACCTTGCGGCACACTTTGGCAAATGACAAACTGTTCTGGCAGCATTTATTTAAAAGATATAGCAATACCCTATAAATAAACTCATAATTATCAAAAACTGGTTTTCCAGATCTACAAGGATGTCTTGGAGATACAACATGTAGTAGGTAGTCTTTGCAAAGTTAGCGTTGATGGAGTGCTGCCTATCTCAGGATCTGCACAGGAATATTTAAGCAACATATCTGTGCTTATCAACATATCTTAATGCAACCATATCACCTAAACAATACTTAACTGTAATAATTGTTCAAATTTAGCTAGCACTGTCCAGATCAACTTCAGAGATACTAGCTCTTCTTCTCACTCATATGCAGACATTCTTAAAATGGGAAAAAATTATTACAATCTGAGCCCTTCACATCAAGTCGCCCGAAAATGTTCACCTAACACCAGCTTATTCGTGATGCGACCATCGTCTAGCCCAGAGAATCGTATTACTATTTCCAGACATTCTTTAGTATATAAGAGTGGGCATAATCCTTCATGAGGATGCATGGTACCAGACAGTGTTCCTTGCTGCAGGTCATAGCAAATGAATTTGTTTATTACGCGATGTGCCAACACCATGACCACTTTCTAACATTGAAGAAACATCCTACAAATAATAATATAACAGCGAAGGTGTCGAAATTAAAGGAAAAGATGTGATACATATAAGCCTTTTAGAGTCACAGCGGGCGCAGACCCTTTTAATCAAGTTGAGTCGCCATGCAACTGACCAGAAGGCATACAATTCAGGTCTTTTTGGGAATCTAAAATTAATGATGCCAATCTGAAAAGTCCTCCATTTCAGCTGCAAGATGAACCTGCTGAATAACCTGCTATTGACACTGTTGAACCACTTGACAAACAACTACGGAAAATCTGCAAAGAGAAAGGTGATTCTGGTGGCTCGAATCTCATTGCAGTTTAACAAAGCTGTCGGAGTGCGGTTAAGAACCTGACTGCTGCTGTTACTCGTTGATGAAACCTGTGACCTAGTTTCTGTGACAGAGACCTAGCTTGTTTAAAATTTTAAACGATGAATTCTTAACTTTCGGTTATGCAGCCATCCGCTTATACAGGAATCCAAGAGGTTGTGGAGATAATGATCATTAACAAAGAGAAGCTAAGTGTATAAAAGTGATATTTGTAACAGCTCAGTGTATTAGCCTGTAATATAAACAGAATAAAATCGATTCGTTTTGCAATCGTTTATCTTCCCCCTACATATCCACTGACACACACCACAAAATCTTGAGATGTCATCGTCGTTTTCATGCCAGTACGGCCTCTCCCGGACACCTTTTCTTTACAGTATCCTGCTGGAGGTACTGTACAACCATCCAGAAAAAGAAACAAAATTTGCTTACAGTTAGAGAGTTTCTGATGCCACACAAAAAAGTGCAACTAGCAGGGAAGTTAAAGACAAAGTTACTGGTACACTGAAAAAGGTCCTAAAGGAGGTAAAAGCACTTCGTATGATTAAAAGCAATGGAGTTATCATTGAAACGAGCTCAAAAGATAATTCAAACTACATTGCTCCTTTAAAATCCCTCTGAGACTGGGCTAAGAGCTGGGCCGCCAATAGAACTAAATCCTACAATCGTAATTTTTGATATATATATAAAGATTCAAGTAAAGAAGAAATTCTGGATGACACCTTTCATAAAAATCCAAGAGACTTTACTATCACGAAATAAGAACTATGAAAAGAATTTAACATTCGTTCGTTTTAAGACAAAAGCTAGATCAAAAAATTCATCAAACAGGGTGATGAAAATATCTCCTCGGATTCATTCCATTGTTACCTCACTATATTGAATCTACATCGGATGGTCACCACATAATGTTAAAAATTTCATTGTCGTGACAAAGTATTTTTGCTGTCTGATGTTCGGTCACACATCAAACAGAACGTGCGGGCACTGTGCTCGTCAAGGACATATATTTAATGAATGTCCTCACAAGGAAGAACTACCCGTCTGCTCAAATTGCAAAAGAAAAATTAAGGATCACAAGCATTCCAATCGCGATACTTCTTGTCCAGAATACTTATCCAGAAAATCTTGTCCAGAAACTGTACGCATACGAACCATGCACTCCGAAATTTAAGAATTCACAATGATACTTTACCAGCACCACTTCTTTTGGTATCTAAAGTACGTAAACTACAGTTAAATGCTCAACGGGCAAGATCGGTTGTCGATGAGGTTCGCCGTTTAGTAGATGAATCGCCTTTTGATCTGATTTGCCTACAGGAGCCATTTCATTCCAGTGGTAAAGTTATGGGTTACTCCATGACCTCAAGAATAAGCCCCCTAGCCTTCTCTTCATACTCACATTCTTTAATGCTAATATTGTTAGTATAATTGTATTAAAATAATTCTAATTTAATATTTCTCTTTTATACTAACATTTAATTGCTGCTCAATTTCTGTATATTTGTAAAATTCTGTTCCTCACTACTGCTGTATTTCTTCACACGTATTATATTATTACAAAAATATTGCGTGTTTATCAATATAACACAGTTGCTTACTTGCAATGTTTCTGCACGTCCGGCTGTAAATATTTCTAGAGACTGATTAGTTGGATTGGCCTGTACTTCACCACGTGCATAAATAAACAAGTTCGACATATTCAATCAGTTCAAAACAAAACATACCTCGCAATCATCCTCCAACAAACTCTTCTCCTGATGTTCAGCCAGTACCACATGGATTTCGGAATCCAGTCTCTGAAGAAGGATGACGATCTAATGTCGTGTTAAAACTCCGCACAGGTGGCAACTACGTCTACGTGAGAACATGACCCTACTGGACATTGCAGCATAAACTATTTGTGTTTGTACAGTTTCAGTATGTATCAAAATAACTTCTTAGTGTGAATTAATTAAATTATTTCAATTAAAATGTATTATTAGGTATTTTAATAATTAATTTCACTGGTTTTGAAAAGTGTTCGGACTGGTTTGGAAGAGGGGAAGAATTATAGAAGCTAATTCAGAAGAATAGTGTCCATGGAAGTATCTGTAGAAGAGATATTCAGCAACAACAGAACATCTATGAGACAGAGTGGAGAGACTTTGTAGGAGATAGGTAACCTCTCAAGTTTCTAGACTCCATTCAGAAGAAGAGGGCAGTTAGGTCATTAATTAACCTAACTGTCCTCTTCTTCTGAATGGAGTCTAGAAGCCTGAGAAAGATGATGTGGGGCACCGCCTCAGACGTAGGAACTATTATAGTATTGATGGGCTAACCATGCTAATCGATTAGCCAATACTGATAAGGTACTGGATTCATTGGCAATAAATGTGTTGCCACAACCCCATTTTTGGTGGGCAGGTCCACATTAATTAAGGACGACCGTAAACGAAAATGCAGGAGCTGTAATCGGAACAACTCGTATTGGGAATGTCCTTGAGATAAACCAACCACAAAGATTCGTGGAGAAGTTTAAGGAATGCAAGGGTTATTTGAATTTTTGTATTTTGAAGTAGAAGGCCGATATCAAAATCGAGCGTAAATTTCTAAAATTTGCATTTATATTCTGGATTCTATACTACTAAAATCTTATCTTCAGGATAATAAGTTGGTTAAAAAATAAGGTTGATGCAAAAGATTAAAATATACAATATAGATTTTTTTGTTGAACTGCCATATTATGGTTAGCAGAGAACCCCATCCATCCATTTGCATTAAAACTTGCTATCTGCGCATAAGACTAACTAATTCAACCAGGGAGTGAAAAAAGTCCATGAAAATTCCTCGCTCAATTGAAGGGATTCAAACCTGGGCCTTTCCCACACGTTATGGAGATGAAAACAAACCACTGTGCTGCCCAGGAGGAAACATTCATAGGCATATTATAAACTGTAGTCACGAATTTATTTTAGTTTATTATTAATACTAAAATATATTGTCGGTTACTCCTCTGAATATAAATCTGTAGCTAGATTAACATTCGCAGGCATGGTATTGTGAGATTGAGTCCATATACTACGACAAAAACTGTACTGTTCATTATTAAATGTTCCGCTTGTTTATTCATAACTATCCATCTGTTCTGATAAACTTTGGGACTTCCTCTATCTCATGGAGCCGTAGCAGATTATAAACAGAATTTATTATAGTTATTTAAGATAGAAATGACTTAGTTAAATTACCAAATGAAAACTGATGTTAATCTACACAAAATAGCTTTCTTGCGTAATTAAATAAATGTAATTAAAAAAACGTAAATTAATTAAGTAAACAAATGTGTTCCATTTCATTTTTTATAAGAGTATATTCCTACGGTCGGAATAATCACCGAGAAAACAATCTGGATGTTTTTTTTTTCGTGCAAAAGCTTTCTGCATAAAGTGTAATTAAATTATGATATTCTTTTTGCAGAAGGCAGTCTATCAGCAAACTACTTAAAAAAAGTATTCAAATCTCTGCCAACTAGGAACATGGTAAGGAATCAATATCAGAGTAAAAAAATAACACGATCCTAAGTTCCAAAACGCCTCCTTCGTGAGTTAAAAGTAACTTGTCATTTTGCTTTTGAGGCAAATACGCACTGTGGGTTTGTGGAGAACAGGTTTTCACTCCTGAAGGATGTCACCTTTGCGCTTAGAAAAAAAAAAAAAAAAAAAAGCACTAACACGCAGAAAACCTGCTTATTATAAAACGTAGAGAAGGCGTGACAAAATGAATTTTGACGTTAAAAACATTTTTACTGGAGTTATTAATTCCAAAAATTTTGTAACGAAAAACCGTCACGCGAAAAGAGTTACGAAAATGTATTCCAGTTTAATTTATCTTCTACTAGACCAAAATTAATGAAATTTTGCAAGAAGCTTAATCTTAGCTCTATATACTAGATGAAAAACTTTCAAACCTCTGCAAGTTGCAGTAGGTTTTTTTTTCCAGGATAGTGGAAAATATGAACGTGGATCACGGAAATTTTCTCCCGTAATAAACGGGATAATGTGGAAGTATAACATATCGTTGGAAAGCTAAGGAATTTAGAAACAGAAATAGTAAGGTTTTAAGATAAAAAAAATTCGGAAATGCGTTAATTCGAAAACGCATCTGGTTTCAAGTCACTTGGTGTTTTCAGATTGAATGTACAATTAAACACTGAGGCTGGAAAAGAGTAGTGCAGATTTATGAAAAAACATTCTCCAACTTGGAACTATAGATGGTGAATTTAGTCGTGAACTCTTCAATGTAAAAAAAATATCCTACTTTAATCATCACAGACCAATACTTTCAGCAACCGATATGCAATTATTATTAATAAAATAAAAACATTGTTATATTATTATCCACGAATTTTATTAATAACTGAAAACTAAACGTTTTTAACGCCTGCCGATGACTCTTAAATGTAAAACACGTTAAATATGATAATAGCAAGACAAATTGTGTACCTGGTACAGAATTTGTAAACGCTTTTTCCTCAACTACGAGTATTAAATCAATTTGGTCCTCGCGGTAGTACAGTGATTAAATTCGCATCCAGTTCGGGTGGAAAAGGCCGGGGTTCGAATTGTTTCAATGACGAAAATAAGTTATTGTTTTTTTTTTTTTTATTCCGTAACTCAGTCGATCTCAGGTGAGAACAGCAAGATTTTTTCCCTCCCGGAAAGTACTCTTTCGTCTAGGAAAAAAAAAAAAAAAACGGCAAACCGACCAGAGAACACACGCAATTTATTGACATTATACACTCGGGTAACCCTAATACGACATTTTTTATTAACTGATCTTGAGGGACTGATCTTTAACTGATCTTTTCCCTCTCTAAATCCATTTCGTTTCCACTAGTGAGAATATAAGCTTAAGGTGTCCACTCAGTACGAATTCGTCAGTCTAATTATAGGTAAAACTACCGAGTTAAAATGGACAAAAGGACAAACAAAATAAAATAGCAATGAAATCAAACAACATTAAGAATTCCAGTATACTGCTAAGTTTAAGCATTTTATAAAAGAATAATATCACTGATTGCTCAGAAAAGTGACAATAAATTTCCTTTTGAAATTCATTTATATTAATTGCGAGGATAAAAAATACCGGATTGTAATAAGAAAAACAAACGTACAGTTAATAAGATATCACGAAGTCAATCACAGATAACAAATGAGAACAAAATTAAAATTCTGTCAAGAACTGTTTTCAGTAAACACGCGGATTCGTCTTCATTCAATTCTTGCTATTTAACCCCATCTATTCTTGGTATATTTCGTGGTATATTCTTCATAATGTCCTCTATTCATCTCCAAGATCTCTCTCATCTCAACTATTTCATCATCTGTCAGAGTGTCAACTTGGATTTTTACGAAAACAACCTACGCTTAATGCTCAGTACATGCTGTCTATATTTGTGCACTTCTGTAAAAATGTCCAAAGCATTAATAACAGAGTTCATCGCACTTTACAGAGAAAACCCTTTTCGTTGAGAGAGGTATCGAGGGACTATGCGGATAAAAATACATCAAATCTTCTCTTTTCTAAAATCTTTCGTTATACATCAAATTTATCCTTTCATGTAATATGTATGAAAAGTATTATGTTTCAAGTGAGAAGTAATAACTATTATTATTCAAGCGAATGGCAAATTTTGAAGCGTATATGCTATTAGAATTTGGAGAGCATGACACAGGACCGGTTTCAATATCCAACAGTACAGAACCTTAAAATCCTTTTTTAAAGGGTCACAGACCACTTCCCTTCAGCGGAAGTAGAGTGCATCACTTTTGGCAGCTACTCTGTATTTCATGGCCATATAAAGAAAGTGGGTCGTTGTTAAAGACACGGTACTCTTCACATTACCAACCAGTGACATTCGTCAAGGATCATTAACCGAAGTCAGAGAAAGTAATTTTCTTAGTAAATCTTAATTTCAGTTAATGAAAAAATCAATTTCGGATAATCATTGGGCTTGTCTGGTGTTCGCTTTTTTAGGTATCTAGTTTTAATAAAGAGTGGAGCAACAACGAACCCCTTATTATGTAGTGACACAGTAGGATACTGATGAATGCAAATCACAAAATGAGTCTGTAATTATGCCCATCGCATTAGAGCTCTCTCTCTGAGAAAAGCAAAAGCAATTTCTTCGTTCGCCTAAGAAAACAGATAATGAACTATTTCTTCACAGAAGCATTTCGAAAATTTCAAAAAAGTAAGAGATACTTCGCACAAAAAGGTGACAGTTCACTTAGAATATTTTATTCTTTAAAAGCCAAAACTATCACTGCAATCGATGGAAACTAGTTGCAAAGACCTGACGTCAATTGCGCTGTTTCAGATTCAAGACCCTGTAGCCCAGTAGGTCACCAACTTTTTTAAAGTACTATAAGGGTGCTATTATAAGAGGTAAGAACTAGTTCAGTCTGTTTCAAATATGTGATTTGTACATATTATGGAAAAAATATTGCTATCTTATATTCTAACGCAGACCTGAGCCGAACGGGTTTTCGTTCATTCAGTAATCTTCCTCTAGTTCCCAACTAGGTCCAATGATTTCGTTTCATCGGAAATTAACATGTATGACAAAGAAATCTTATATTATAATGGCGTTAACTGATTGAAATGCTTCATCAAATCTTATGTGACTACAGAAAGACTCAAGTGAAACGAATTCAGGGATGCTAATTCCATTAAGGTAGACAATGAAAGTAATTCCGAATGTATAACCATGTGTTGTTGTTGTTTGTTTCTCATGTCAGTAAAAAAGTACAATACTTGCTTTAGTAAAGACATGCCTTTCATATAGAGGCTTGTATTCAATGGATTCAGTCAGTACTGATCCACAAGTAGTCACTGCTTATGCCACTTACATAAGCAGTGAGATATATATTCCATTGAAAAAGAGTTTGGATAATCTGAGACCATTCTGAACATTTTCAAGGAAATCGGAAATTTTATTATAGTTGTTGCTGTAGTAGGGGTTTTTAGGAACATCAGAGATTGAGGCCATATTGCTCCGTGTATACCGTCTGTAAATTGCGTGTGTTCTGTGGTCGATTTTCTATTTGCTAGACGAAAACCCGAGTTTCCGGGAGAAAAAACCATGCTATCCTCGCCTGAGACCGCCTAACTCAGACACATTGCGAAAAATACCCATAAAAAATCCTCCTGTCATCGACAGAACTCGAACCGAGGTGTTTTCCACCCACGAGGGCATTTGAAAGATAACACTAATTACACGTGAATTATTTATCACGTGTTAAGTGCAAATAAACTAAAGAGACTATATTCTGTATAAGCCGCATGTATTCTGTGGGCAGTTTGCCTCTTTGCTGGCCGAAAAAATCCAAGTTTCCGGGAGGAAAAACCATTCATCCTTCGCCTGAAAATATTAATTCTGCCACGTTGTAAAAAGAGCCCATTAAAGTTCCTTGCGTAACTGACAGGATTAAAACCTAGACCAAGGGTGGAAGGATGGTGATCTCAACCCTTGAAGACTTGAATTATTAACAGATTTCTATTTACTGAGACACAAAATGTACAAAAGACCAACAAGCGCCCTCAACTTTCACTTATTTAATAAGTGAAATTAATTAATTAATTTGAATGCAATATAATTTTATAGATATGCTTCTTCATATTGGTCTGAACCTAGGATTCAATGAAAAGCTAGAAATGCGCTTTCAACCCTAAAAACCAGAAACTTAAACTATATTTTAGAGTTGGAAGTTCTTGAAGGAGATGTGAACTTCCTTCCCGGCTGTCTCAGTGAACAGGAAGCTGATCGATTTCACGTGGTAATAGCGTTGTTTCTTCAAAATATATTTCGTAAGAACCACCAGATAATGAATTTTCCGAGCTGTTCCTTTTCACTCTTCAAATACACGGTCCTGTCATTTCCCGAAAAAGAAAAACGTATTCCTATTTTCATCTTCAATAATCAGAATTTCGAACAAGACCACCTTCTCAGGAAGGAGAGCTATCATAACTGCTTTATTACCTTCTCTGGTAATAAAAGTTATGATAGCTGTCCTTCCATAAAGCGTACAAGAGGCCTGGTCGAATTCTTTCTAGACTCGAGTAAAACTTTATGGCTTTTTCCACACTTTGACAGACTTAGTCTCGGACGAGGGCTGCATACTTTCCTCCTCCCGGAAACTCGAGTTTTTCACCAAGTAATCAGGCAGCAACTGCAACAGAACGCATGCAATTTAGATACACAATATACTGGTGCCTCACAATTCAGTTACTTTGGTGAAAAATCAACAAAAAAAACAACAGCTTGGATTAATTTCAACTCCCAACTTCCTTGGCATATGCATGTCATAAACATCGGATTTTCTGTATTCAAAGTACCCACTTTTCCTCTAAGTAGCTTTATCTTTAACAAATCTTTAATCCCCTCTATCGTGTACTACTACTACTAGAACAACCCTGACTCCTAGGGAGGTGCCTGAAAACATCTCTGAAGCTCCCATACTCTATTCAAAAGAGAGAGAATGCATTTCAAAAGTTCATGATGATACTCAATTTCTGCTACCTGCCTTATCTAGATAAGGCAGTTTTCAATTATCCATCACTAATCTACTTCTTTCTTCCCATCCAGAACGAACGATTGAAACACCTTTTACTCTTCCTCATTTATCCCTTCTACGTATGTTCAACAAACTCCCACCTTAAGTAGTTTGACTATTTAGGGAGGAAGGTTATTGAACAAATCTGACAGAAATCTGAGTTTAAAGTGAAAAAATCCTTGAATTCGGGGGAGGTCCCTATGGACTGGAGATGGTCGAATGTAACCTCAATTCACAAATGGTATGAAAAGCGGACATGAGTAATTACAAACCTGTTAGCTTAACATCTGATCCGGGAAAATAATGGAGCTACTGGTTAAAGAGGTAATGTAGGAACATTTGAAGAATGCACTTATATTGCAGTCACAGCATGGATTTATTAAGGGGCGGCCTTGTCTAACAGATATAACATGTTACTATGATGCAGTGACCAAAGAACTCGATGCAAAAAATAATTTGGATGTCATATACTTGTATTACAGGAAAACCTTTTATAATGTTGCACATAAAAGACTGCTGCGTAAACTGGAGCAATGTGCCATTAAGGGCAAATTACCGCTATGATTAAAGATATAGTTAACTGGAAGAAGACAGAGTGGTCATCAATGAAAGCTGATCTTCGTGGACTAATGTTATCAATGGTGTTCCCCAGGATTCAGTGCTGGACCCACTGCTGTTTTCAATAATTTATTATTGATATTGATGAAGGTATATCAAGCTTAATGTCAAAAGTTTGAGGATGATACAATAGTTGGCAAGGATGTGGGTTAAGGACAGTAATCAGGGCGAGCTACTACAACAAGATATAAAACGGTTATATAATATTCTACGTTAACTCAATGCAGGCAGATCATAATGTAACGAAGTGTTTTATACAAATACTATTTAAAATGGTTCAAGACTTGAGTTACATTCCTCTAAAACCACACTTGAGATGATGTCAATATATCCTTTTTTTTTTTTTATGTAAACCCCAAACAAGAGAGGTATTAGAACCTATAGTACTTAGTACCGTGCTTGTGTTGGAGGTTGATAAGACGAAAGAAGATATTTGTTGACATTGGACTTGAACTTCTGTAGACTGTAATTTTCAGGAAACACAAATGAAGGAAGGTTGCTCCAGAAAAAACGGCAGTTGAATGAATAAACAAGAAAGATCAAAAGTTGGCACTGTGAGTTTGAAGTTGGACAGTAAATGGATGTTGGCTGGTGGTGGAACGTGTTCGGACTGTTTTGAAAGAGAAAGCGGGAATTATAGAAGCTAATTCAGAAGAACAGTGCCCATGGAAGTATCTGTAGAAGAGGCATGCAGCAGAAACAGTACGTCTATGAGAAAGCGAGTGGAGAGACTCTGTTAGAGATGAATCATTAATTAACCTAACTGCCCTCTTCTGAATGGCATCAAGAAACAGGAGAAAGGTTTTGGGGGCACCACCCCAGATGTGGGAACAATATTCCATGGCAGGGCGGATTTGCGATTTATACAGAGTGAGCAGCTGTTTGGAAGAAAAGTAACGCCGAGAGCGAAAGAGAAAACCAAGTTTTTTAGATGCAGAGGAAGCAATATTTGTAATGTGCTTGTGCCAAGAGAGATTAGAAGTCAGGGTAATCCCCAAAAGAGATATATCATTTTGCTTAGAAATCGGAATGTTACCAAAGATAAGCATAGCAGCAGAAGGATCCTTTTTGCGAGATATAAGACAAGACTGAGTTTTAGAAGGGTTGAAATCAACTAAGTTGTCTTTGCCCCACTGGAGAATTACCTGAAGATCGGCATTTAAGGAATTGGTAACAGATTTTCGAGAAGTTGAAGCTGATTGAACAGGGCAAGGTTTCTCAAAATGGAAAGTGGAATGCAATGTGCTATCATCGGCAAAACTATGGATAGAATTTCCAGTCAATAGAAGAAGGTCATTAATATAGAAGAGGAAAAGTGTGAGGGAAAGAACTGAACCTTGGGGGACACCGGCCTTAGTGGAGAAGTTAGAAGACAGAGCCATCTACCATAACCTCAGTGAGTCAGAAAGAAAACTGGATAACCAATTACTAATAACAGTTGGCAAACCATAAGATGGAAGCTTGTTGAGAAGACCTTTATGCCAAAAACGATCGAAAGCCTTTCAGATGTCAAGAGCAACTATTTATGTTTCACCGAACTTTTCCATTGAATTAGTCCATAAATGGGTAACATAAGCCAGAATATCACCAGTGGATCGACACTGACGGAATCCATACTGGCGATCGTTGATCAGACGAAAGGTTTCTAGATAGTTTAAGAGTTGGCAGTTAATTGAGTTCTCCATTACTTTAGAAACAGTAGAAGTAATTGCAATGGGACGATAATTGGATGGGAGGGATTTGTCACCCTTTTCAGGAACTGGCTGGATATGAGCAAATTTCCAAGCAGTAGGAAAAACACCTTTGGAATAAGAAAGTTAAAAAAGGCGGCAAAGAATAGGAGCGAGTTCAGGAGCACAGGTTTTGAGAACAAGTGGAGAAATACCATCAGGACCTGGAGCTTACTTGGCATCGAGATTCGTCAAAATCCTTCTGACATACTTTTAACGGAAGACCACAGGAAGCATTGATTTATTGATTTATCCTTGGCTGAAGTGACAACAGAACCATCTGGTTTGGATAGAGGTGGGAGCAGAGATGGGCAAAAATTGAGGTCAATGGCTTTGGCAAGAGACCAGAATGCTCGGCTACCATTAGGGCAAGAAGCAAGTTTTCTACTGTAAGACTGTTCAAACTCTAGTTTGGACTGATTAATAACTGCTTTACAATTGCTGCGAGCTTTCATGTAGGCAGAAAATGAAACTGAAGAATTGGAAACAAGCCAATTACGATATGCAACATTCTTCTCTTGAACAGCCTTAGCACATTTATTGGAAAACCAAGGTTTAGATAAAGGACAAGATTTTATAGTGGAGTGTGGGATAAAGGATTCCATTCCTGCAAGAATAATTTCACTGACACGATCTGAGCAAACGTTGACATCAGAAGTTTTGAAACAGTAATCCGAACAAGGAAAAGAAATCTCGCAGGTCATCCCATTTTACATTATTGTAATGCCAAACAACACGAGGTTGGGAATGGCCATAAGATAAAGGTTCCATTGGAGAAGAGACAGTCACCAAGTTGTGATCTCAAGTGCCTAAAGGACCTCTCACATCGACCGTGTACTTTGAAGGGTTGTTTGTGAGAAAAAGATCAAGCGTATTGGCTGTATGATTAGGATTGTCTGGTATTCTTGTAGGTAAATGAACAATCTGTGCAAGGTCATTAGTAATTGCAAAAGCCTCAGCATCTCGACCAGCTGGGTCGGTGTGACTAGAAAAAGGAAGACAGCTGGAGTTGTGAACATTAAAATCACAAAGGAAAATTACCTCACTGTTAGGAAAGTTGGACTGGAGAAAGTCAAGTTGCAAAAAGAGGAAGTCAAAGAGCTCCAAGTGATTAGTGGAGTTGGGAGAACGGTAGAGATAACAGATGAATTTTACATAATGAAGTAGGGAAATTGTAAGCCAGAGAAGATCATAGAGAGGTTCCAAATTGCCAAGTCTCTGACAGGGAATATCAGAACGGACATATGCACAAGTACCACCTTTGAGGCGAAAGGAATCATACAGAGAATAATTTGGGCATCTGAAATGAGCAGTAGTTCAATCAACTGATAACTGAGATTCTGTCAGAAAAAGTACATGCGGTTTGGCAGACTGCAAGTGGAAATGGACATCGTTGAGATTAGAACTGAGACCACGTATATTTGTGAAATTAATTAGGAAGTGCTTGGGAGGTTTAGATCTTTTCGGAGATAAGATTTCTCTATTAGTTTGACAATTCATGGTGTATTCAATAGTAAAAAAAGTGTGTGTGGGGGGGGGGGTACATGCTGTATGAAGAAATGAAATTATTGGATATGGCGTACACATGGTAAGAATATACCCAGATCCTTGACATAACGTGGCCTGGACAATGCTCCCCGCACACACACTACTCGGACTCCCTCCAGTCACTATCTGGCAGAGTAGAGGTAACAAGATTATACACTATTTGATCCGGAACGGATCAAATAGTGTATAAACGGATCGGTCCGGTGTACTAACTAGCAGCTGGCCTGCGAACACCGTTTTACAGCCGTACCCTCGAAATGTAAGGAAGATTGGATCTCGCCACGATGTTCATCATAACCTCAAAAGTCATCAGTCATGCTGCATGATGGAACAGATAGGGAAGGGTTGACCGGAACTTAGCTCTAGAGACTAAACATGGGTTCCACCACTTCAAGCCTCCAATAAGCAAAGTGGTGGTATTGCACCGGTTGATAAGAGTCATCTACCACCTAGACCAAGAATCGTATTATGGCAGGTAATTACTTACTCTTGTTCAATTTTTCATTTCTTTTTAATTTTCATATTGCGATTTCCCGAGAACATCATCCATCCATGTTTATTTTGTCTAAAAATTTCGCGTCTTCTCTGGTCCTGGTCTGTTTGTTTTTCTGGACAAAAAATCTACATTTCAAAAACTTGCAATCCACGCCTGCTCTTATCTCAATTGTTTAAATTTAAATAAATACGTTTCCTTCTGTCAGCCTTCTAATTACTATCCGCAATGAAGAATGGCAGCCGCAGCTAGCTGAGTGATCAAAACGAGAGGGCACAGAAGTGCACACGCTTAGAATGACCGGGGTTTAAGCACACGCTTAGAATGACCGGGGTTTCTCTCGATATTGTGAACTTTTCTCGCCTTATGTGGTCATTAAGCCAAGGATACAATAATCCAGGTAGCTTAGTAAAATGTAGATTAGTAAATAGACACGAAATTCCATGCTATAATTATTTAACGATATCCGTTGCATAATTACACATGGTATTTTGAAAAGGCGTGGTATGCGTATTCCTCTAAACAGCGGCAAGAAAAGAATGGGAACATTTGTATAAGAAGCGCAAGATCTGAGAAAGCCATTAGAGTCAGAAGAAGAATGACAAGTAAATCATCCCGTCAGCAAACCATGAAGTTGCTCCTCCCACGTGAGTAAGCCCATCAGCATCGTTAACAGTTAAAAATAAAGTCCTAAAGGAGATGTTCTCACGCTCCATTAAAAGTAATCACTATGACGTCACATCACGTAACCCACCTAACGCTGCGGGATGCTCAACTGTCTCTTCTCACCACCCTATTCTATATAAGCCTTAAAGCTCCTCTAAGTGACAAGACGTACGTGTGAAGCTCGCTACGAGAAAGGAATGATTACAACACCATGGGGAACCACAGTTGCACGTGGGTAAGTACTCCTGTAATTCTTTGTAGCAACATATCTATTCGATCATTTTATTTCTATGCCATAAACAACTGCGAAAGTTAAGCCCAGGTTAAAACATTTTCATCTGCTCTCATAGGCAATTCAGCCAAATAAAAAATAAAAGGTAAACTGCAGCCATTATCAACCCACTGCAGGATGGAAGCCTCCTCAACAATTCATGCTGAGGGTAATGGAACATAATCTGCCACTCTGGCCCAGTGCGGGTTGGCAGATCGACCGTATTTAGCAGTCAGGGGCTTGAACCCCAGTCTATTCAAAGAGCATGTACTACTGCACTCCTGACCACTCGGCTATGGTGCTGCCCAACTATAATTTCAATCGCTAAAATTATTATATATCCAAGTGAGAAATGATGATTCCAGAAGCCCCTCACACGGCTACGAATTTTCAAGAGTTTATTGCCCATTTGTGTATTGCTCTGTGGAAAAGAGAATCTTTAACTGTTTCTTCTGTAAGTGGGAATTTTTACAATGCAATAAGTGTGTTCGGGTATCTTTGGAGATAACAGTCGATTCCTCTAAGATTATGAGTCAGTGTTTTCCAGGTTATCAGAGTTTAAATCCGGTAATTGAGGGAAACAGCAACCGGAAACCAAAAAAAAAAAATTACAGATACAATATTCTGACCGATCGTCAAACTTCTGTCGGCTATTTTTGCTCGAGGAACACTTCACACTATCATCCTGGCAGTGCAATCAACAGCTCTTGAAATGTTCATATATATATCCTTGCTATTTATTAGCAAGGATACAACTGAACAACAGATCCTTAAAACAGTACAGATCAAAAGATACTGTACGTTAACGCTACAGCTGCACAAAAAATTTCCCAAGTACATGAACACCAACAAGCAATCTTGAAATCATCGCCTGTTTTTCCTCATAATAAAGTAATAATCGAGGGTATAAAGGAATGACTCGCATATATCTCTAAAACCTGTTTCCTCCTCAGGTTTTTTGGAAAACCGGGTGATTTAAGATGAGCTATTCTTGTGATCCAGTGAACATACAGTCAATACACGGAAAGGTTCCTGTTTATCTCAAGAAGTGTATTGTTTGAGATGGCCAACATTTTCAAACAGTTCGGAATATCAACTGTGGCCGACTCCCTGCCAAACAGATGCATTTCTCAACTTCATCCAGCAGCGGGAATCTAACCCAAGCATTTGGGTTAGATTCTCCTACAGTATGAGAGAATAGAAAAGCTATCCACAGCACTATCCGCAAGGGTCGACACACTGTAGCTAAAAGTAAGACACTTTATGATACTGATAAAAAGCAATTCTTCAACTCTTTGCATCGTCTCCTGTTTAAGGATTCAGCTGTGAAACTCGTCTTCGGTTTGTTGAAATTAATACGGTAATACAAAGAGGATGAGTGTCATAGCTAAAATCTTGACCATGATTTGAGAGAAAGAGAGATTCATCAAACCTCCAAGCGAGCACATGGATATAATCACCATTTTCCCTACATTGGACAATGGACGCTGATTATGCCCACAGTGAAAAGGTCCGAATTCGAATCCTATCATTGTTTAAACGAACTTTCATGGCTTTTTTCGCAGCGTGGCTTAGTTAGGTCTCAGGTGAGAGTTACACGGTTTTTTATCCCTCGAAACCGAAAAATCGACCATAGGTCGGTTGTTGTTGGGTTTTAGGAGCATTGGCGACTAAGGCTATATTTCTCCGTGTATATTGCTATAAATTGCGTATATTTTGGAGGTAGATTTTCTGTTTGCTAGATGAAGAACCCGAGTTTCCAGGAGAAAAACCGTGCCGCCCTCGCTTGAGACCGATTAACTCACCAACGTTGTGAAAAAGACAGACCCATAAAAATTCCTCCCGACATGGACCTCGGGTATTTTTGACCCGGTGTGGGGAGGACGGCGATCTTTCCAACTGCGCTACCCACGAGGACATAGACCACAGAAAACAAGCAATTTACAGATACAATTTTTAGTTGTTTTGGCACTCAGCTAAAAAAACAAGCGCAAACAACAGCTGAACTGCGATATCCATCACAGTTAGACCTCAGATGAGAGCAGCGGATGCAATGACATCGGTCCTACACTAAAAATGGGCACAAATCCCAAAAAAGGTGTCCATCGTCTCAATCAAAGCACAGCTGTTCTGGTATCCCTTCCCCGACGTTATTTCTCGCAAACATGATCCCTATTATCTACGTTTGTCCCTGACCACCAACACATTTCGACCAAAAAGATACTTTCTACACGAATAACTTTCATCCTGCGGCTAACAGAAATAGTTTTATCCAAAGGTTAAAGAGGATGGGAATAGATTCGGCATCGATTTCTTCAAAAACATCGAAATTGAAATCCAAACTTGATTTTGATAGGGCTAAAGAGTAGAAAACTTGCTTCTTGTCCAAATAATTGAGCAATCTCATCTCTTCCCAAATCGGTTAGTCAGAACTTTTATCCATCACTGTCTCACCTCAATTAAAACGTGATGATTCTATTGCCTCTTTGGCTAAAGATAAAGCTGACTTACTAGCATCCTTTTTTCTTAGGCCTCGTATTGATTATTTTAGTAAACCACCTCTTTCCATTCCTAGTACTTTCCACTCAGTACCTCCTGTGTCTTCCAATAAAAGGATTTCAGAAGAATTTCGAACAATGTTAATGCCAAGAAAGCTCCAGATGCTGTGACATTTTTCACTTGTTCTTGAAAACTTGTGCTTCAGAGCTTGCTCCTGTTCAGTGTCACCTTTTTACACTTTCTTATATGTCGTGTTTCTCAATCTCCTTGATTGCTCACATCCAGCTATATCCTAAAAAGGGTGATAATCACTCCAATCCATTATTGTCCCAATGCACTTACCTCTACACTTTCCAAAGTATTGGGGAAATCCATTAACTGCTAATTTTAAACTATCGCAAATATACCATCTGATTAGTGATTGACAATATGGATTTCATTGGTGTCAATTCTCTGGTTCTATTTTAGACAAATTAAATGGAAAACTTTGGTGCGAAACTCAAGCAGTTACCGTTGATTTCTAAGACTTTTGATCATGTTTGTTATAGTCAGCGTAACTTAATCATCACTGTGAGGACTCCGTATACACAGATTCTCGTTGCTCAACTTTCATAAACCGAAAAGCTGAACTCTTCAAAATTTGATAAAAAAGTGTATGTTTGCAGTTTAGTCCATAATAGAAAGAGAACTATTTTTTTTTCAAGTAATTTCATTACTTAAAACATTTTTTTTTTTCATTTTTATTGCTATTTTTCAGGTATTGATAGTCCTGGCCATTCTGCTCCTGGAATCTCGGACTATGGCCCATAAGAAGTCTGAGCACCACGAGCATGGCCAACACCACGAAGAAGGCGAAGGTATAGAAGAAGGAGGCCACAAATCAACCAGTCATGATGAAGGGGGTCACGCTCACGGAGAAAAGCACGGTCACGAAGATCATGGCAGTCATGGAAGCCACGGAGGGGGGGAGAAATATGATAAAGGCGGCGCTAGCCACAACGAACATGGTAGCCATCAGGAGCATTCCGAAGGAGGAGGAGGATCTCAAGGAGGTAAACATGACACAAGTTCCTACGGAAGTGGAGGTGAACAGGGGGGAAAGTCTGGCATGAACCATTTGAAAGACCACGGCTACAAGAGCAACGGATTTAAGAATGTGTATCACAAAGAAGAGTATGGATCTCAAAAGACCTACCACGACGAATCCAATGACGGGCATCACAAAAAGGAACATGAAGAACATCACGATGGTTACAGCAAAAAAGGAGGAAGCGATCACAAGAGTTACGGAGGTCACGACCATCACCACAGTACCAAAAAGGGAGGAAACTACAAAAAACAAGGCGAGCATCATCATGACAACTATAACAGTAACGAATACAAGAAAGGCGGAGGCCATCACGAAAGCAGCGGAGGAGAAAGACATAAAGGCGGGGGCCACGTCGCGAGCAACGCCGAAGGCGGTCATCATGGACATGGAAATAAGCACTCTAAGGGCGGAGGCTACAGCAGTAGCAGCGGCGGAGGAGGAGGTGGATATCACGGAGGTGGCGGTCACCACAGCAGCGGAGGAGGTGGTAGCAGTTACCATGGTGGAGGTGGAGGCGGCCATCATGGTGGCGGAGGAGGGGGAGGAGGCCATCATGGTGGCGGAGGAGGGGGAGGAGGCCATCATGGTGGCGGAGGAGGGGGAGGTGGTCACCATGGTGGAGGAGGGGGAGGCCATCATGATGACTACGGTGGTCATCATTCTGGAAGTGAAAATATTTTCACATTTTCCAAAGGCTTCAGCCATTTTGCTGCGAAGTTGGAAGGATTTGGTAAAAAGGGTTGATCGGCAAAAATGGAAAAGAAAGCTGTCGGACTCTAACTTTGGCAACCGAATATTATATTCAAATGAGGTATCCGGGTTTCATAATTGGCAGCCAAGAACAAGATTTCTTGGAGCTGGCACATGGAACATCTCTTCTGTGTGTGTGTGCACGTGATTCTTTGCCTGATAACAAGGGAATGCTGCTCTTATAGCAAAATAGTACACAGGATAAAATGATGTATTCGAGAAATTTGTAATACTTGCAGATGTATAACGAATTATGAGAGAAATGGTTTGTTTATAAAGAACGTAAAGTGCTATATTTTATTGATGAATAACACTGTGTGAAGACATAATCCATTAATAATGTATTATTCCTTTGGGATTAAACTAACCACGAATAAAAGTACATTATTGTAAAGTAATTCTTGTATAAAAACGTTAATGGAAGTATATTAATTGCAGTCTCCAAAGAGTTGAGTACATCAGTCTTCAGATTGGAAAGCTTCACCTGGCCAAGGTCGAATAATCGGATTATCCATCTCTAAAGAACTGGCGATAAATAATCCGAATGATTATTAAATGAAAAATTATGTATGACTGGTTAAATCCATACTAGTTTACACTTATAAGCATTTTAAATTCCAAAATGCAGCGCTTAATTATACAGAATATGAGATCATTGTATTTAGAATAATGAAATTAAATCTCGCTGTTGAAGCATAAATGTCCAATAAATAATCTGACTTACCAAATCTGAGCTACTCTGTGTTTTATTAAATGTAAATCACATTAAAAATACAAATTGTAGAATTCGTTATGTTTTGATGAAGACTCGTAAACTGGTTATATGATGATGAACACATTTTAAAATTGCTGCCATTAACAGGCAGTTTCACTTAATTTTACTTTATTGAATGATTTAATCCTTGAAGATTAAGCACAATCATAATAAGATAAATGTTACCCCATTATCCGATTATGATATCATTGAGGCGGGGTGCTTTTTGTATTCGAGAAGAGTACATCATTATTGAAGAGAGTATCAATAATCTCTATATTATTATTATCGAACTTTTTTATTTGAATTCAACCTAGCAATTGTGAGCTGAAACTTTAACCAGAATATACTATCATACATCTAGAAAAACAAAATACACCAGGATTTAAAGGGAAAAACGTGTATCTTCGCCACAATTAGCATTGGCCATAAAGCGTGAGGAAGCCACAGCCTTTTCTGCACCGCCCAAATAAAAAACAAAGTAATTAATAAAATACTAATTATGCTCTTCCCTCCTCACTTAGGTAAATGATGACCTTTGAATTTCTTCAAACTGTCAGCCTCAATTACCTACGGAGGCAACTCGTTCAGTAATCAACAACTCGCTAGCCAAAAGAAACTTCCTACAATCTAGGCTAAACCTCAAGCCTGTAATTTGAATTTACGGTCGTTAGTTGTGGAATTCTTTACACCAATGAACCCCCGTTCAAAGAATTATAATCCGCAATCAGGCCCTTTCTAAGGTGCCTTGTTGCTAAGGTCTTTAGCCACATTATCAAAATCTTTCCTTGTGTGGTTGTCCTCGTTCCGATCTCACGATGCTAGTTGGCCGTCTCTGGACACTCTCAAGAAGCTCAGTGTTTTTCTTCAGATGAGTCCTCCATACTTGGATTCAGTGTTCCAAATGCGGCCTTATACACCGGAATTATGACCTCCCTACTCTATTTCTTGGCCGCCTGTTTATACTTATAGGAAAACTTCATATCTGCCCGTATTGTAACTCCCAGATGCCTTTCTCCCTCTACTGTTTCAATTCAACCTCACCAATTGCATAAGCTGTTTTGAAATTGCATTTTGCTGCATTAAATCACAGTCGCCACTTTTCTCACCATGCTTAAAGCAAGTTCAAGTCATCTTGAGGAAGCAGCTGCTTGGTACTGATCATTATACTTTACACTAATCATCATTATGAAAATAAGAAACAGTGGTACAAGAAGTGGTAATTCTTGGGGTCTCCCACTTCTGACGTTACACCAATCCGAAGAATATATATAAATCACAACCCTCTGCCTTCAGCCCCATTGCGATCCATCTTAGAATGCTTCTAGTAATTCCAACGTGTTCCAGCTTATACGGTAACCTCTCGGACTGAGTCAGATGCCCTGTTAAAATCCAATTAAAGTATGTCATAATTGTTCCTTACATCTAGCTCATGAGTGATTGTATCAAAATGGCCAACTAAGTTAATTAAACATGATTTTCCCTTAACAAAACCGTGTTGTGCATTCTTCAAAATGTCATTTCGATCTAAATGTTCCCGGATTACAATCTTAATCATTGCCTCTAAAATATTCCAGTGAAATCAATCAGATTAACCGGCCCTGTAGTTATCAGCTTCGTATAACTGACTTTATGTATTGGCGATACCTTGGTACTTCTCCAATCTAAAAGAATCCCTCCTGAGTCCAATAG
Source organism: Mastigoproctus giganteus (assembly GCF_048544385.1). Classification (NCBI taxonomy): domain Eukaryota; kingdom Metazoa; phylum Arthropoda; class Arachnida; order Uropygi; family Thelyphonidae; genus Mastigoproctus; species Mastigoproctus giganteus. Next base: position 62,636,152 of record NC_143582.1, read on the forward strand.
TGCCCTCATAATTAACCTCAATTATTTCAGTACACTCTCTTCCCACCTCTCTCAAAATTACTAGAAAATATTCTTCAGGAAACTCCATTACAGCTTTGAAAATTAAAAAAAAATTATTATGCTTATGCAAATCGGAAGTTCACGATAGTCTACAGTATAACTGTCCCATGCCTGTCTCCCTCCCTAGCAAAACTCTGAACTCCACTTGTACAAATACTTTTGTGACTTCCACGAATTCAAACTGGGAAGTAGAGCTTAAGACCATGAAAGGGCTTGCAGAAGCCATTCCATCCTTTATAGTTTAGGAATATAATGAAGAAAAAAAAATTTTCGCCACCAGATTCCTAAACCTAAAGTAATTCTCAAAGGCACCACTACTTATGATTGGAATGGTCTACACATAACGCCAACTGAAGAAGCCATACATTGTCTTGCAAAAGAATTATCTCAGGTCGCCCTGATAGGAGCGGCAATGGTTGAAAGAATCGCCCAAAGAACCAACCTCTAGTTCAATGCAAACACGAAGTCAACATTTATCAAGAACTGAAAGCGAGAGGATGGTTGGAAACTGAACAAACTGGTGAGCACATTACCTTCAAGAGGGGAAAAAACCAATTTCCCTTAAGGAGAAACGAAAGGCTTGTGAGGGAATGATTCTGGAAAAACTTACGCAATCCAAAATGATTCAAAGTCGAAAACGCACTTCAAACTGGAAGATCAAGTGTTCCAAGAATGAGCACATTTAGCTTTAAAACAGTTAAGTCCTACTTAATGAAGCATCCTTTGACAGACAGAAATAACTCGTGAGGAGTGATAACGTGACTACGGTGAAAAACGAAATTGTTGTTGTAATGGATTTTAGGATCATCAGCGACTAAGGCCATATTACTCCGTGTACTCTGTCTATACATTGCGCGTGTGCTGAGGTCGAATTTCTGTTTGCTGAACGAAAAACCCGAGTTTCCGGAATAAAACAACCATGCTACCGTCGCCTGAGACCGACTAACTCAGCCACGTTGTGAAAAACATCCATAAAAATTCCTCACGTCATCGACGGTACTCGAATTCAGGTATTTTCCACCATGTATGGGAAAGACGGCGATTCTACCAACTATAAACCCAATAAGTGAATCTGAAGGATTGTTGTTGTTTATTATAAAAGTTTTCAGCTCTTATATGTTCGACATATTACTTGAAAATCAGATCCTTAAGTCTGGTATTGTCAACGATGTGAAACTACTACTGTACAAAATCCATTTCAAAGATTAAACATAAAAATATTTCAGGCTAATATCCATAAGTTGCTCCCTTCTAAAACGTTTTGAAAAATCTGTTCTACCTGCCAAAGAACAACACTGCTTTGGCCAAAAACCGCTCAATATATCACTGAACACGAAGGCTAGATTATCCATTCTAGATGTGGTCTACATATGGAACGTTCAATTGAGAATCTCAGAGAAAATGTTATATATTGCTAACTCCATTCCGGAATAATGCAAAGACTTTGTCAGGTCTTTTCCACCAGGCGTGGGGAGGAAAGTGATAATGCCAACTGGGCCTCCAGCGAGGACCAGCGTTTCTCAACACTTTATGTATCCAGCTAGAACAGCAGTTCTCAAACAGACATTACCACCACCTTGTGAAAATTCAGAAATCTGAGTCTGCTGGATTAATAAAAGATACATTAGAGATCTCTAGCAGAAACTAGTTTTCCTTCAGCACACACTCACGAATATGCATTCGAACCTATATGGATTGAACTCTTAAAACATGCGAGGACCCCTCAATGGAGGCCGACATCATTTTTTCAAATTAAAAAAGCCTTTCAGTATTTTTCAACATGCGATTAGTTGAAATAATGTGGAGAAAATTCAATGCCGATGACCTCATCAAGACGGATTTTGATAAATTTCAACTTTCCGAATTACATGTTACAACTGAAGGACAATTTATTTTCCTCTATATATTTATAGCAGTATAAAGCACATAGAATAGCACTAATCCGTATCAAATAATTCATAATATATAGCGAATGGAGAAATAAATTAAAGAGACAGACCCTTTGGAGGCCGTCAATTAGTCCAATAAGAATGAAAATTGTTGTATTCCTCTTGAGTGTTCACATGACCCACATTTTTGGTGGCCGATATCATCGGACCAGAAAACCCAGTGAAGCGGTACGGTGTAAGCAGATTAGTACGATTTTAAGCCGGTTATTTTTAAAGAGAAACATATCGGCAATTATTAACTTCAAGGAAAGTTTTCTTGTTTTACATAACGATAAATCAGACAGGAATTATTGAGTAAACTTGAATATATTTAAGCATGAATGAATCCCATGTGGAAAGTAGAATCTACAACAATTAGGACCTAAGCAATAGTCAGTTAAAGGACGTCTGAGGCAAGATATACGCAAAATTCGCGATGAGGTTAATTTTCCAACCTTCAACAGGTATGAGAAAAGAACTGTCATCTCAAACTAAAGTACCATGACTCAAGCGATCTTAAGTAGCTACAAGTAGTAGGTGCGTGTATATATATGAAAGGAGGCAACGTACTGCCTACAAGAATTGGTAGAGTTGAATCTTCTGATACATTGAAATAGAGCCATGTTGCAGCAAAACAAAATATTGGTAACTATGCTATCTTTATCTTATCAGTGTATGTCTTATGTATTTTTAAAATTAATACCCTTTTCGTGTTACAGTTTCAAGCGCGATGTACAGGCTAGAGGGATATTGCATTAGTTGTACGAATATTTAAGGGTAATAAATGTACTCATGTGTCTAATAATGTTCATTGAGATGCAAACAAATTCAGTTCTTTTCCTTCACATTATATTAAAAGTTAATCTTTCCTGAGTAAATTTAGAGATAAGGTGAAAAATCTCTGAATATCTTTCAGACCCGTTTGTGTTTAAGCGTATTGCTATCTCAAATATCAGCTATTTATAAATGAGGAGTTTAACGTGGTTTTCACAGAGAATTAATACCATTTCCCATATTCTTTCAGATCCTTCTCTGTTTGTTCCTTTGTTTTGCTATTATCGGTGGACACAGAAAACACGGAAGTCGAAATGATGAGAGACATGCCAAGGATGAACACGATACCAACTACAAGGATGATAAAAAGTCATCACACCATGATGATGGTCGAAATGATGAGAGACATGCCAAGGATGAACACGATACCAACAACAAGGATGATAAAAAGTCATCCCACCATGATGATGATGAACCTAAACATGGGGTTTCTCACTCCAAAGAAGTAGACCACCAACAGGAACATCACCACGATACGGAACCTCAACATCACCCGAAAGATCATTTAGGTCAAACAAACCATCGTGAGGATCGCAAGCATCGTCACAGTCATAGAATCCCTGATCGTCACCTCAGAAGAGGTGAAAGGAAGCATTCAGTAAATCATAAAGATAGCAGTAATCATCATCACGAATGATTGCAATCTAGAAAAATCACAACCTATGCTTAGCAATACGATTAAATAACTGATCGGTCTTCTTCTGCTCAATTCGCAAGCTCTGTAACAATGTTAAGTGATTCGTATTATGTTAATCTGAACTAATAAAGTTATGATTTTAAAATAAAAAAGAAAATCATTAAGAAAGTCACTTCGATCTTAAAAATAAAATTCAATAACAGAAAATTTAAGTTGCATCATAGCACTCTTTTGCTAAGAAGTTTTTGATTGCTACGGATCAGCAACAAAATTCGACCATTCACCACTTCATTGTGGAATCAGGTGAACCCGTGCTTCTTGTTTTCCCACATGGACAAGAGTATTTTCCAGATGAAATTCAACTGTTCAACATATCAGACAACTATATCGTATACGAGGGATGGGAGGAAACCAACTCTTCGAAATAGAGATCCGCAACTATACAATTTGCAACAACTGTGGGAAGAATTTGAATCTGCACGGAATAGTTATCCTGTGACATGCCTTCCACCTATTCTTGAGTCCATGCCATGGCGGATCCTGGCTGTTCTGGGAGATCTGCTCAGACAACATACTGAGACCTCATGGCAATATTTGCTTTGCGTTTTGCACATACCTAATCTGTAATTAGGGTCACCGAATTATTTTAATTCACGGCTCATTTATCTCCCGATACTTGGTATATATTTTTGGAAACGAATTATAGCTCAATTCGCCAAAAGCTATATTGCTTCCCTCACTAGAAGGATTTAAAAGCTTCTACGCAAAGCCCATAATTAAAAATACAGTATCTGCCAATTTAATGAACTTTATATTTAATTTTCGGTGGCTATTCTTGGGTTACAGTTAGGCCTAATAAATTCCATACCCCATTCCTATATATTCTACTGTCCATTAAATCAAGATGGACATTTATAAGACCTGATAAGTTGTCTGAAGTTAGTTGTATACACAGTTCTATGACTTGCTGCTAGAGGCTGGAGTCACACTGCATACGTTGTTTTCCAATGTAATCTTAACTTGTTCTTTCTATTGTACCTACCTTATATATAATCATTTAGGAATATCCTAAATTCTGGGGCTCAACGTACAAGTACTTGCATCTTACGCTAACAACGTTAAAAAATGGTAAGAACTTGTATCCCTGAGGAATCATGATCTCCCACCTTGGAAGTTGATTAGCCAAGCCATCCTGTGTCTGAAGCGCAACTCTGAAAGGGGCTCTGGTTGTTGGGCCTGGATGTCCGCTTCACGTGATGGCAGTGACTTTAGAGCGAATGTCTACTACCCTTGGAGCAACGGGCGCTTGGGAGGCAGAAGAAAGAATACGGGTTCCTTGGCCTAAAACTTTCTTGCTTTGTATAAGATTGGTGTTCAAATATATTAATCTAAACGCAGTGGAGTTAATTTCGAAGTAGACTAGTGTGATTCGGTATTCAAACACTGTTCTATATTTTTAAGCGTTGAAAATTCTGGATCTTTTGTGACTATACAGTCCAATACAGTATCGTCCTGACAATGAAGTTCGGCGGAATAGCTCGAAACATCGACTTTTTTGGACAAAACTATTTGACACCCTAATTAATAACACAATTGGTATAATCGCCATCCTCCCCACATTGGGTGGAAAACATCAGAGTTTGAATCCCGTCAATGACACGAGGAATTTGTATGGATCTTTTTCACAAAATGGCCGGGTTAATCGGTCTCGGGAGATGGCAGTATGGTTTTTTTTTTTTTTTCTCTAGGAAACGCAGATATTTTGTCCAGTAAATTGACTGCAGAACAGACACACGCAATTCACAGCCATTTTACATACGGCGCAATATGGTCTAAGTTTCTGATGTGCCTAAAACCCTACAACTACCAACCACAAATTCTGAGATCTATCTAGACGCTTTGGACGATAGAGCATTACGTATGTTGTGGCAGCACATCGGGGAAGGCCCTGAATCAGCAGGATACCGCTCCATGTACACTGGTTTGAGGACTTGATTGAGAGTAGAAATGTTGGACTGCCTAAACCAGAGTCGTGGCCACAATCCTATACAGAACCTCTGGGATGAATAGGTTGAACGGGTGCAAAATAATGGTGGGTATTCCAAGCTCACTCGAAGCTAACACAAAGCCTAGAAATTTAGCATAATTTATTAGTTTTCTTATAAATAAAAGTAATTTTTAGATATGCAGGCGTCCGGATAGTAATAGTGGCTTAGTGAACATTTCTACGACATACTCCAACAAACCGTATAAACTACAGTATCACAGGAGTTGGCGCACTGTGCCCTGCGTAGCTGACGAGTCAAAAACACAACTATAAACTCCTGCGGCTCTAAGTGGATCTTCTTAAGTTTTTATTAAGGACAGATAGGAGAGGATGGCACTTCTTGCCGTTTACTGGACTTAAAACGCACGCCAGGAGAACAAACAAAGTAGAAAATTTAATTCCTTGAGTTTGGCGTTGAGCTGCAAATTGACACCAGCTCCAATGGAAGTATTCAGACTTGTTTGGAAGAAAGATATCGAACTACAGGTGGAACTTCGAAAGAAGAGTACCTGCGTAAATATGTAGAAAAAGGTACACCGAGAAAAATAAACGCTTATGTGATGAGTGGCAGAGTACTTGAACGAGAAATTAATCAGCTAATGCTCTCTTTTGAGAAGAGAGAGCACTCAGACGTTGATGCAGAGTTCCATGGTAGATCGGATTTCAGATTTCTACACATTTATCAGTTGCTCAGAAGAAAAATAATGTTGAAAGCGAAGTAGAAAACCTAATTTTGTTGCACAGGAACAAGATTTCCCATGTGCTTATAACAAGGAATACAGGATTAATTCAAAAAATGAAAAGGTCTGTTCTTGTCTAGAATACTAAGTGCAGTTGATTACTTATGGAGGAAATACTCTACGTGTGTGCTTTCAAGAAATTAAAATCGATTTCTATGTTTTGGAAACCCCACCCCTCGTTTCCCACCGGAGAATCATTTGCAAATCAATATTTAATGAACACAGCGATGACTGCTGGGAAAAGAAAAGCGTGGAAAGTGAAAACTTAAAGATGGTGTACAATTGACAGCAAAAGTATGAACAGAATTTCCTCGAATCAGTTACATTAAGAAGAACACCAACTGATAAAAAGAGATCCTTTATGCACTCCAGCATTTGTTGAGAAGTTCAAAGACAGGCATTTAAGATTACACCTCTTGAACTAATTTTGGAGAAATAAGCCATCCAAAACATTCGTCTGCAGAAGATAAAAATAGAACGAAGTAAAATTGGAAATTTAAATGAGTGGTAATACAATAGAAAAAAAAGTACATAAATATGACAATAGCTGGGCAGCTTATAAAAATTGTCATTATTACGGTTCCCCGAGAACACCCTCAATCAGCCATGTGTATTATATCAATAAACTTCATGTGTCCTCTGGTCAACTTTGTTTTCCTGTTTTTTTGGATGAAAAACCCGAGTTACCGGGTGAAAAGCAAGTGTGAAAAGTGAGTTTGCCTCAGGTGAGCATAGCAAGTCACCTTGCTATCCTCATCTGAGGCAGACTCACAGCCAGGGAGTGAAAAAAGCTCATAAAAGTTCCTCACGTCTTTAACAGAATTCAAACCAGGACTTTTTTCCAGCCAATGTGGAGAGGATGGTGATCATAATCACTGTGCAAACCACGAGAACATCTGCTTAGGATTAGTACATTCAGAATAAAAGTATAAATCTCAGTAACCTAGAGGAGATAACACACAATCCTAACGTGAGTCCGACTAAGTTAGCCATAGAGTAAAAAATAAAGAAAATGCAAGGTCTTCTGGCCTCTTGGAAATCGAACCCATGCCTTCTTTGAGACTAGTATTTTTCATCACCATGCAAGAAAGACGATAGAGAAAAAGAAACTGAACTCTTCGTTGAAAAAGAAGAAAGAATAATTAGAATTAGAGAAAATAGGCAAGTCTCTGGAAAAGTAAGAGGATACTTAAACTCGGGGATTGTACCGAAACAGAATGGTAGCCGAAGAACTGCAGTAAAATTAAAAATTTAAATGCAAAATCAATAAAGGGGAAATCCAATCCACGCGACTCTTAACTAAATTAAACATCAAAAAGTAAGTTGCGATAGCCTTCTAGTGTCCATTGAAAAACCAAAAAAGGGTGAAGAAAAGACAAAATACCTAAGTAATTATGTATTATCAAGCTGTCTTTATGGGCCGAGTTAAGACTAACAGAAACATTTACTGATAACTGTAGTTTAGAGCAGAGTTTGCGCACATACCATCGATCTTTGAAAGAATGTTCTTTATCACGTGAATGTACGGCATCTCTCTCTGAAGACATTTCAGCTTTTCTTTGAACCTATAGAGTGTCATGAGTTAAACATATTTATTTAAATATGCAAAGAAGGGTGACATTTCTCTCTTTTAGTTCTATCGCTTATTCAATAAACCTGATAAACTAGCGCGAACTGATCTTGCAAATTACGATTTTGGGTTTCATTAAATTTATAGTTAACCCCTTTAACGACGCCCACAAGGAGTAAATTGAATTATACAGAACCTTATACAGTTCCTCAGCTGTATGACTAGTTCTAATAGCGATAAAAAACTTTCTTGCTAAGTAGAAGAAAACAATTGAATTTCTCCACAATACATTATTAAAATCAAATCTTCCTCCTACATATTTTTCTGTTTTCTACCAATTCTTTTCAATTGTTTTATACTCCAAAGAGGAAGTATTTTTCTCTGAAACACACTCATTGATATTCTGATACTTTATTATGCATGAATTTAAAATTTGCATCCGTTTAACAAACTGAACTGTAACTTACGTTTTTCACCACTAATTTTAGAAAATTATAAATATTTACAGATGTAAATAATTCAGATGCTGTTGCTTAATAGTCATCGAAATGTTCGTTTTCCAAAACAGCTCAAGCACTGAGTATAACATCCGGAAAACATTAAAATTCGGTACTTATCATCCCCCGAGGGCATCGGATTTTAAAGATCTCCATCACTACATCAGTTTTACAAAAACATTAAACATTTGATTAAGGTCACAGTGTGGGATTTACTCACAGAAAGGTCAAAATTTGCAAATCACTTTATATTTACCTCACCAAGGATCTCTCTCTTCCCCTCCCAGAATTTCTGATGCTACAGTCCACAAATTGGCAGCGCAATTTTCATGATAGCGTACGGAGGAACTCCAACTTCCACTTTTAACATTTCATTTAGAAATATGAATTTTTCTATAACTTTGTCGTTCATATCCATTGTAACCAGACTTCGTCCCTGGTGTAAACTTCTTAATAAATAATATATAATTAAATGTAATATCTTTTAAGTTGGATTCTTCATGGAAGGATCTAACTGCTCTGTACATGTACCATCCTTCTGCATTAAATTCCACGCTTTCCTAATTCAAGGGAACAATATATTGTTTTATTTACCGAGTTAAAAAGGAAATAACAGACTAAGAAATATATTTTCTTCCTGCAGCTGTCCATAAAAACAGCGGAGTAAAAAATTAATGAGCAGCAGCAAGAATAAGACTGCCTAAAGATAGATTTATGGCAGGATACTGTCATAAGAAACACAACATTTCAATTATCCCATCCTTTCCAGTACAAAGTGGACTGCTTAAACTAAAAGCAGTTTCCGTAATTGATGAAGAGGGAAGATGCTGAATAGAAGCAAGATAAAAACTTAATGGAGATAAGAGTTGATCTTCTCCAATAAGAACAATAAAATTTTATTGAGGAATTCGAAACTGGAATAACTTTAGTTATAAAGTGATTAGAATGCTTGACAGAGAATATATAACTTATTTAAAAGTAGCAGGAACTCGTGACAAACATGGAATTTCAGGATAATGCACGCCGATCAATTTGAATTCTGCATAATTATCTCCGAGCACGGAAATGTTCGAAATTGCCGTTGGCAAACAAGACAATTATCTCCTGGATGGGTGGACAGTACAAATAAACAGACAAGAAAAATGCGGAACTAAAAATCCTCCGAGAATATGTTTCACATCAATATAGCAAAACAGCTGCAAGATGACGTCAAAAATGTTCTATTCTTGATACAATTTACACGAATATTAGAGTGAGTTTAAGTAAATTTATGGGAACATTAAGGGATCATATTAAAAGGAAGAACTGCGGCATTCATTTAAATTGGATATTATTCTTACCTTCCTGTTTGCCACTCCTCTCATTTAAGCAAACAATTTAAGAGAGTCATTACCACGCACTTGGATAAATGATTTCTTGTTTATATACATTGAGCTTTAAAAAAATATTTGAACACAGTTTACAAGAAATTGGACATGGGGATCCAACTTCGATCTCGATTATAATGGTGTAAGCTAGTTTAATGTAAGTCAGAGCGACTTACATTATATTGTAAGTCGCTCCTGCTTAGCATAAGTTTGGTTAAGCTTGAGGTTGAGTTCTCAATAATACTGAGAACTTCGTGAATAGTAGGGAGCCCTTAGATCTGGTACAGTAAACTCTTGAATCCTGTCTAGTTGGGGGAAACTATTATAGGCTTTTTTTGCACAGTGGCCAAGTTATTCCATTTTGGCTGATGGTCCCCTTCTGATACCAGTCTGATACTTTTTAGAGCAAAACAGGAAGGCTGACAGGATACGAGCAAACAGAGATAATATAATGACGCTTCGTGCCCTTAGCTTTCTTGGACACAAATCAACATAAAATGATAATAAAAGCGAGTGGTCTAGTGTACACCCCGAATACTGATGTCTGGGCTGCTCACGGTGGCACAGCAGCTACGAGTGTCCTTCCACACCGAATAGAAAAAGGCCTGGATTCGAAACCCAAGATAGAAGAAATTTATGGTGCTTTTTTTCATGTCATGGCTCAGTATATCTAATTAAGTGGCAATGTTCTTTTTGCAAGAAATCGGGTTTTTCATCTAGTGAAATGGAGAAACCAAGCGGAACACACATAATTATCATTCATCATATACCAATGCCTCATGGTCTCAGCTGCATTCGCGATAATTATAACTAACGAAGGGCGGTCCGAAGATTTTCTAAAGGGAATAGCTAAGCAGTTTAGTTTAAATCACCCTTTTAGAGACTGATTTCCTATTCTTTTACTGTATATGATAATCAGATGATTAAACGATTATTCTATGCGAGCAATTATGCATTCATAACATTTAGATTAAAATACTGAACGAACGTGGTGAGGGAATGAGTATGAGAGGAAGTTTTGCGTAAAAAGTACTCAATTTTAAGTCTACGAATGCACTGTACTTGTTAGAAGTTATTCCTCGTTTTATTATCGTCCTATTTATATTTTCTTCACATCATTAAATCAGCATTAGCAGTGGCAAATGATGCAAGAAAGCAAGCTTATACGGCTTCAGCAGAAAAAAAACTATATTCCCATTTCACCTATCAATTCCCACCAATAATTTGTCTAGTTCTTCCTTGAATGTATTTGAGCTGTCAACTTCGATAACAACAAATGGAAGTTTGTTCCAGCAATCAACCACCCACTGGCTAAAGGCAAACCCCTTACATCTATTCTGCAACCGCCCTGTCGCGGTTTGAATTTTTGCCTCTTCATGTGCTTAGTCAGAGCAAGAGAAAGAATTCCATCAGAATTGAGCTTGCTCAAACCATTCAAAGCTTTAAACAAATCGCAGGTGCCCAGTTTCCAGATGATGCAATTTGCAGAAATGAAGCCTTTCTCGGTAAGAGCACCCCTTTGTTTTCCTCACCAATCTCGTTGCCCCTCTCTGCACTCGTTCCAGCAGTTCTACATCATTCCTAAAATGAGGCCCCCAGACCTGTGTGCAGTACACAAGATTTGTCCTGACCAATTGCGTTATACAATGGGTCAAGCACCTCCTTATCACTGCTAGAAAAATTCAAGTACATCATTGGCAAAACTCCATGAGCTGCTCGGCAACCTGTCAGTGCTGCTCTGAAGACTTCATATCTGCCTGCACAATTACTCCCAGGTCTTTGTAAGTCTCCAGTACCCTGAATGCAGTACCACACAGTTGGTACATTACTTCGGGGTTACTACAACCCATTTCTCAGTCCATCTACCTTACTTTTATAGACCCTGTTGCAGCAGCATACCGTCACTACTGCCATTAAACATCCTTCAAACCTTTGTGTCATCTACAAACTTGGACATTAAGCCTGATATTTTTTCATCAATGTCATTTATAAATATATAAAAAAAAACAACAATGGACCAAACACCGAACCCTGTGGGACTCCACTAATAACATTAGTCCACGAAGAGCGGTATCTATTGGTTACCATTCTCTTTCGTCTTCCACTCAATCATCTCTTTATCCATAGCGGCCACTTACCTTTAATGCAACACTGCCACATTTTGTACAGCAGTCTATTATGTGCAACAGTATGAAAAGCTTTCCTGGTATCCGAGTATATGATATCAAAATTCTTTTTTGCAGCCATTTCCTTTGTAACCACATCATAGTATCCAATCAAATTGGTCAGATAAGACTTTCCCTTAATACATCCATGCCCTGACTGCAATATAATTACAGTCCTGTCTCGATAGTCCTTCATTACTTCTTTAACCAGTGACTCCATTATTTTCCCTGAAGTAGAAGTTAAACTAACATGTCTGTAATTACTCGTGTCACTCTTTGATCCTCCGTTGTGAATTGGGGATACATTGGGACATCTCCAGTCCGCGGGGACCTGCCCTGCATCCAATGATGCCCTCATAATTATGGCTGAGGGTTTGCTGCCTCCCTTAATATAATTTGATAGATCCATTCGTCCCAGGTGCCTTTCTTGTCTCGCTTCAATTTCTCTTCCACTTTCCTCTTAATTATTAGAAAACCATTTAACTCCCTGGTACAATTTGATAAACTTCTGGCATCCCCCGCCCTAAAGAATTCCTCATGTGTGAATGTAGATGCAAAATATTGATTTAGTTTGTCAGCTACCTGAGCAGGATCATCAACAGTTGACCCATCGATATCAAGTGGACCAATCTGATTCCTCCCCTTCCTTCTAGAGTTTATATAAGTAAAGAAGTCTCTGCTGTTTTTCTTCGCATCCTTTGGATTTCTCGTATTCTGCCTTCGCTTGCCTAACCTCCTTTGTGACTTGATCACAAACAACTTTATATCTTCCACACGCTTCTGTTCCACCTGATAATTTACATGCATCTTTCAGGTCATCTGACATCCATTTAGGCTTAAACCTGATATATGTAAATATAATAAATTTGGATTACACGAACACAATAAACCAGTTTCTTTCCTTTAAACTGACATACAGCGTCTACTTTCTCATGTGCTGCCATCTACCGAAAAATAGCCAATCTTCGAATTTTATAAACCCATTTTGAAAACCTAATTTAAATCGTCTTTTAATAATTTAAAAAAGGGCATTACCACAATATTAATTACTACATTCTGTTCATGAAGATTGTCCGAAGAAAAATAAATAATATAAACAAACAATTTAACAAATAATATTTAAAATGCGACCCGACTTTCATCCTGGGTGTATTATTATTTAATAACTTTAAGTTCCAAGTTTATTTACCTCTAAAAATGTACTGCGAAATTCCACGCATTAATACGCGTTTGCTTTCACTTATTAACCTCACGAAGTATTAAGTCTCCACAATTAACACGTTCAGTTGGGCTCACCTGTTTCTTTGATGTAATCCTGGGATTACTGCAGCCTCAATCTGGTCGCCCAGTAGCTTCACGTTTAATGTAGGTGGATTGAACCGATATTAACTCCATCATAAAACTCTTCTCAAAGTCAACAAGAGCTCGCGCGTGTCCCATAAGACGTTGCACGACACCAGAACACTCTGGGAGATCGTCAAAGTAACAGGCATTAAAGACTGATTAATCCCAGTTACAATGAATAGCGAGGATAAAATTAAATAAACGGTACAGAGTAAATGCGAATGCTTTCGAGGAATTAGGATGAGGTTGGTAAACTGGCTAATTAAAGAAAGGTAATTCGGACACAACGGCAAATATCACTTTCAACTGCAATTTCTTCCTAACTGAAAACGCAATCTCGATTAAAGTAAGCTCCCAACTTGCTTTCCATCAGGAATTAAGGTTATTAACTTTCGCGTACTTTAAGGCAATCTTAAAGCTGTTAATGCTATTAACCATTTGACAAATAACTTAAATATTATTTAGAATATTCAATGCTAATGAAATTCTAGCTACTCGTATCATTTGTACTGTCATAAAGGCCTATCCACTAAATCCGATGGTGTGTTAAACTCGAAAAGAAAACTCGTAGTCTCCAAAGCCGAAAATAATTAAATTAACTGACGTCTCTGCGCATCCGCAACAATATCCATTCATTCCTCCAACCAGCATGGCGACAGACATAATATCCAGTGCCTCAGCTACAACATACAGTATTCTATGTGATATTTATACAAAAAATAAATAATAATTTCCAGATTTCTATTGGTTAGATTTTAATTAAATCTTGGTTAACCTAACAAATCCTTTTAAGAGATCCAAATATAAAATTTTATGAAACTCAGTCAGCTGGGAGTCAAGTCGTTACATACGGACGGATGGACGAACAACAGGAGGAGAGTAGTTATAATCATCGTCCTCCCCACACCAAGAGATAAAGGTCCTAGTTTCAATCCCATTATGGACATGGGAATTTCTATGGGCCTTTTGCACAATGTGCTCGAGTTGGTCAGTCTCAAGTCAGGAGTAGCGTGGTTTTTTGTTCTCAGAAACTTTGCTTGTTCATCGAGGAAACAATCTACGCAATATTTGCCGATTCCTCATAGCCTTAGTTTCTTTGGCTCTTAGCAAACACGCGCACACATAACCTAACAGAAAATACTACAACGAAAATACTAAGCGATTACTTCTTCCAGTAGTAGTAGCAGCAGCACTAGAATAGGTATCTGATTAAATTTAATGAATTACAAATAAATATGATCTTCAGAATGCCAAGATGTAGGCAGGGATATCACTGCATTCATTACTTTAAGAAAATATAAATTCTAATACATAGAAAAATATTTTATTTATTCAGGAAGATAAAAGTATGCAGAGAAGTCAGAAATTCCTATTGCGCCGAAGATAATCTGTTGAGATTTTCAAGGACATTTTCACATTCTGGACAAAATCATTGAATTTCCTTTAGAGTTCCTTATTTTTCCTCATTGCATATGAACTTTTTCAATCATTCCTCAATATCACTCTACAATTCCATGAATTACACCCACAAGAAAAACAAAAAGCATACCGATAATAGCTTCGACACCTGTAAAGGATTAAAACTACATTCAGATAATTTAATTATCAACGGATTACCTCACAATGTCTTTAAATCATACAAGTATGTGGCTTTATTCCTTTCACTAAGCTGAAAACGAGTTCGGCTATTTCGGCTCTCTCGCTATAAATATCAAACGTAATCCACATCAAAAACGTCTGTTCTGGACATCACATGCGCTGTCATTACCATATTTGGATTAAATCGTCGAATAAAATCATTATCTGCGTCTCCTCTTTGGATTAATCTATTTTAATTAATTCAAATACTTCTCTCTACTCCTCCAAGTTTTCCAACTTTTTCATAACCAGAGAAGCGTCTAGGGAATATTATATTTGATGATTAATTAATCTTTAGAAGGCTTCGGGATTCTTATCTCAACTTTCACTGATTTTCATAAATATTCTTTCAGTCAATAGTGGTGCTACTTCGCCTCCTCAATTTCTTGTGGGAAAAATCCAACTACTTTCTTTCGTGTTGTGAAATCATGTGACTGATCTAGCTGACTAGGTTTTGTCGACGATATTGAGCTTCTAACCGTTAGGATAAAAACTTCATTCTTTAGAATCAGTCATAATACTTAAGTTAAGACACTTAAACCAAATAGAAATGTTTATAATGGACGCATAACTGGTGTGGTGTATTGTGATGTTGACATCGAAAGGAATTGAGATACATCAAAGCAAAAGACAGAGTTCAAGCCTTTTGGCTTAGACTTCGCTGGTTAAGTTTCTTGTTCTCCTGGATTTAAAGTTTAGTTTCCTTGCAGGATGAGATCATCAAGTATCCAAGATCCAATAACCGTGCAGAGCTCACTTGAAACCGACTAAGGTATGAAACCTGTTTATCAAAGCTCCCCCATAGAGATGTGCCAATGTTTGTTAAATACTCCTATAGGTTGGAGTTCAGACTGCGTAGAAATAATGATAACGAATAATAGAATGATGCTAAATACGCGTAAAAAATATTAATAATGATAATATAAACCTGATTAACAATCATCAGGATTCAGATTATCCTTCGAGAAAAAAACTGAAGCTGTGAATTTCAAGGTTTAAGCGGCACAGCAATAAAAGTCCAAGAATGAATCGATAACCAAAAAAATGTTGACAATCTAATCTAAAATAAGAGAATAAAGTATCGCAAGAGCAATTTGATAATCTCGCCCCCATTATGCAACCTTTATGGTAGAAAAACGCCTTCAGCCTGATATCCGGGAAACTACTTTTTTGTGCTATAGAATACTTGCCAGTTAAATAGATTTCCCCGAAAAACGCTCGGAAGGTGGAATTACTTGCGACTCTAGAGCGGTGGAGTGTTTGAAAAGGTAATATGACTCGCGCAAGAATTCAAATTTCATTTTTGTGCATCCATCCCAGATTCAATATTCTTTGAAAAAAAAGATTGGGAAAAATGCTTTCTCTCATAGTAGCAAAATAGCTCAGAGAGAGTGCGCGTTTTAAATCCCTCTAATAATCATTAAAAAATTTTTTAAAAACACGTTATATATTTTTTTTAAAAAATTCTTTATCGGTTTTTAATATTTTACCCAAGAGGGAGAAGATTTTGGAACTAAAGACAGCCCTCTTACGTTCCCTTGTATGAAAGATCAAACAAATGCCGTCACTACCGCGTAACGTAAAAAACTGGTGCTCGACATTTCCCTCGATGAAAGAGAAGACCACAAAAGGTTGGCCGCACTGGTTCTTATGGACTGCAAATAGATAAAAGGAGAGATATAACAGGAGTTTTAACCAAGGAAACTCACCGCCCTATGGGAAGTAAATAGGCCTCCTAAAATACTCAAATGCGACTTCATGAAAAAAAATTTTCAGAACACTTATGATAGAGAAGACAAGAGAAAAACAGCTGACAAAAGGACGTGGAGGAAATAAAGAGCGTTAGTAATGGATATACAATAATTGGATAGACTGTACAGTATCCCCTGTATATCAGGCTTCACTGTATGGCTACAGTGCTTGTGTGGGTAGCATACTAGTCAAGAGATACCAAGATTTAATTTCTTCTTATAGTTTTTCCTATAATTATATACAATATTAAGTATATATGAACACACACATATACACCCTAAATATTCTTATGTTTGTGCTATCCTACACAGCGTATTTATCCAAACAAGCGCTACTTTTTAGTTGATAATGAAATTATGCGAAGTTTTAGTCTTGGCTTATCCCAACACAAATTTTAATTTGAGTCATGTGAGCTTATTTTAATACGATTTAGCAAAATTAGTTTGCATTAAGGGCTGATATATTTATTAATATAGTTCAGAAGTTATTATTATTAACAAGGATTTTATGTATTTCACTTTTAGCATCCCGAAATCTTGATAAGATTCTGGGAAAAAAGTTTTCCTGAAAGAAATATTTCTGTGATGCTCAAGAGTCATTTGCATCTTCAGTGCATACTAATTAAGCTGTGATTAGCGAGATGCATGAAACCATTAAAATTCAGGAGACTAAAACGAGAAAAATGCTTTCTAAAATTGCATTACCTTTAGACAACAATCTCCAGTCTTCGAATAAAACCACTTGAAGAAAGCTGTTGCAGATGGAATAGGTACCTATAATTTGGAGAACATTAAACAAAAGCCATTATACAGTAAATTTACAAACCAATTATGAATACTTGGTTTGCTTTATCTAATTTCTTGGGAGAAAGTCTTAAGTGGGAATATGTTGTCTTAAGCTATAGCCTCCTGAGGCGTATCGACGTTCTGGCTCAATGAGTAGAGTTAGAGACTATTCTAGCATTACGAAATGAGATACGGTATATAAACGTCACAGACACGTGTATTTTTCTTCTTGAAGCCCTTTCTGAAAGCTCCACGTCAATATTTAAAATTCTCTGACAGCTGTGTTAGTGAACAACATGGTTGGTCCATTTACCATAAAATGATGAATTCTGTTGCGGTTAAGAATAGTTAGGACGGAAAAGAAAATTTTGTTTGAAATTTACAAAATTTACCGATTGAATTCTATCTGACACAAGCTGATTTTTATAGCGATTATTTACGCATGGATCTGGGACAGGAACCTAGTCTCAAGCGAACAAATGGGATATACATAATTCTAATGCATGTCCTCAACCATTGAAGGCCATGTAGTTCTGCTTTTTCTGCCCAAGGACGCTTAACGTCCAATCACAAATCTGCACGAGTTCTACTTTAAAATTTATGTTATGTCCTAATAGCAGAAATAAGATGGGACCTGCCACCACATGTCAAGTAAATCAGTTCGACGTAATTAGAGTCGTAATCAGCGAAACACGTCGTCCTCTAAAGTGAAGACCATCATATCAGCATTCTACACTGTACCAGTGAGGGAGCACCTCCATAAATTCATCCCATTGATGAAATTCAGATACCCAGCCAATGTTGTGACTGTTGTAACTATCCGGCAAACAAGAAGACCTCAGCTTGTGTTTTTCAGCAATCGCCATTATCTGCCACCAGCAGTCTCGCCGGGAGGTCTAACACCGTCCAATCGAGACCCCCTAGTTTCTCACAAATCAGGCAGTCATCATTATCCACTACGGTGAAATATCACCAACAGAGATGTAAACCACTACAATAAAATAAAACAAAGGTAAACCAAAAATTCTATTTAAAAATAGAATTTTAAAATAGTTGAAAACAATCTTTAGTTTTCAACATTCAACAAAACTGAAAAGATTCAGTTTCCAGCTATTTCAAACGTTATTCAAATATATGTCAGTGGGTTGATTTGATAACGCTGCGCCTGTGCTGACATCCATAGTTCATTATTCGTCTATATGATCTGGTTAAGATTACTTTTTGCCAGTGGTGTGGCTTTGCATTGGAATGCTTGTATCTATCCAATTTTTAATTTTCGATGCATCAGGACCACCGCTATTCAAGTCCTCTGCATTGGCGGTTCGATCTGGAGATCGGGTGGCGGACTTATCTTTCGATCGGTTCGCCTTTTCGGCGATTTGTCTAGCAATCCCCTGGCAATTATTGGCCTTGTGATCTCTGTTGAGATGGGGCGTAATTGTCAGTCTATTTTTGGTTTATTTTATTGTAATGCTTTACATCTCTGTTGGTGATATTTCACATAAATTTGGACCCGGTGCCTGTCAGAGGGGTACTTAATTGGCAATTCCAAATTTTATGAATTTGTGGGGGGGTGGTATTTATGATAATGTTTTTTTTTTTTTTTTTATATATTTTCTTATATTTATTATTTCCCCTTTCAACAACTCCCCTTTATAATAACTCCCCACTTGCGCATCTGACTATTTTACTTCAGAAAATTCCAAGTTCTAGGGGAAAATCTCCTTGATGAGTTTAATTCCCTTTGGATAGGCTTTTTCTCAGAATAACAAAGAGGCACACAAATGTTGTATAATAAAAATACAGTTTATTGGACACTTTTACATAGATACATCAAACAAAAGAAATTTATTAAACTCATGACCAAATAGATTTAATTTCATCTTCTTATAACAGAATGTAAATGAGCAAAGTAATTTGCCTATTGAGCAAACTCAAGGAGGGCTATTTCCTTTACATAAATCATAAACAACTATCTCCTCTTTTAAACTAACAAAATGTTTCTACTTCCTTACTCCTGAGTTCAATTAACTTTCAAAAGAATCTATTAACATTCTCCTTTCATTACAAAACAATTCCTACTCCAAATTGATAAAGCTCCGATACTCTTAATTTCAGTATAAATCATTACTCTGGTTTCTAACAGATTATAGCCTACAACCTTCTCTAATCTAGGTAATCAATACTATCAAATTTCTACAATTAACTACTTGCACATTTGGGGGTTACTGACATCCGTCTATCCCCTTCCAAAATTCATACTTAGTCATTCACTTATTTAACCAAATATTAACAAGTATCAATCACATCAAAAATTTTATATCTATTCCCTTCCAAAATTTATCTATATGTATATTGACTTGCCCTGGGTAATGTCCTTCAGTCCATAACATTCACTAACTTATTCATTACAATAAAGTACTACTTATACATATGTGTTCAATCAAAGGTTCTGATAAATTGGTTATCAAGTGTCTATAATCGATGTGATGGTGAGAGTACTTAAACAAACTAATCACTTACTGACATAACTTGGTAGACTTCACGGTACATCCTTCTCTAAGCGAGTAGGGGATTCTTTCTATCTGGGTCGCATCTCACAATCACTGGGGGAGTTCGACATAAGATACTGGATTCCTTCCTGGGTACCTTTTTATTTCTTTAAGGACGCATTAATTTCATCTGATCAGAATGGCTGTACTCTTTTTGTCCGGCTTCGGATTTCATCAGCTCCAGCGTACTTGCTCTCAGAATATCAGGCAATATCGTTCCTTCATAATGGAGTTGACTCCTTCTCATCTACTTTAAGGATCTTGAAAACTTTTCCCTCTTTTCTATGGCACGTGTTCATCTCTCACTTCGAAACTCAATCTACTTTTGACTGACTGTCTGACCGACTTCTGCACCTCAACTTCATCTTTCCACTTACTCGACTGCCTCTCTCACTAACTTATTAGATTAACGACTTAACTGTTCACTTAAAGCTTATCTCCCCTCATACTGACTACACATTAAACTTAGCCACTTTTCTCCACCGGCTACTCTATCTAAAAGAACTCATTCCTTTCTTTTCTTCTCCAACTCTCATCTTACTGCCCAACTCACTGACACTGACCCACTCTCATCTTACTGCCCAACTCACTGACACTGACCCACTCTCATCTTACTGCCCAACTCACTGACACTCTTTTACTCTTTTCTTCCTGCCCAACTCACTGACACTCTTTTTTCGTCCGTCTCCATCCACAAATTTTTCTTACCAGTCTGTCACGCCTCTCCACAGTGTTCTACCCAATCTCCTCCTTCCTATATTCATTTTTATCCTTTCATTAGTTGGCAGGTCAGCCAGCCTTGTGGCACGTGATTCACAATACCCCTCTCCTTTTTTATTTCCTACATGTTAACATCCGTTGAGCTCTTTCATGTAGGCCGAATGTATCAAAACAACTCCTTCTGTGTCATCACAGCTTGTCTCAAAAGCACTACAGACAAACCACAAATGTGTCACTGGAGACCATCGCGTCTATTTTTAGAGGCTTGTGTGTGCGTTTAGCCATATGCGTTTCCAGTGCGTGACCCCTCATAAACTTGTTGCGCCGTACCACCTGCTGGGCTTGCTATAGTATTTTCCGTCAGTTTTCTGTTTTGAGGGATGCAAAGCTAATTTTTCTGTTTTTCGTTCTTCCTACCTTTTAAGTTTTACAATCCTTACTGGATAATTCTTGTTTATAGAAACTGACGCTATTAACATTTCTCCCAACGGCAAGAATCCAAAAAGGAAAACTAACTTCAGAAGTCAAAAAAAATATTTTATTTTTGTAAGATTTTCAGATCTTACAATTGCCGCTCCTCCCCCAAAAAAAATTACACCTGTGTAAAATTTTTTTCTCATTTTTTTTTTTTTTTTTTTTTATACTCCATCACCTTCCCTGGAATTTAACCGCCTACATCTATTTACATCTCTCTAATATACAATCACTTATTTTACACTACCTTCTGATGCCAAATATTTACAATTATATACAAGTACATTAATTAAATGTATATTTTGGGCTTTACTAAAACTATTCCCATCCCATGTACTCATCAATTAATCCTCCCACTAAATATAATTGCTGGAGTCTGTTTGATTATTTCAGTTTAATTGCCCTTTCTCCACTTTGATTCGCAAGTCCTTCTTTCCACTGTTCTTTGATTCTACCGCGGTTTGCTACTTCCGTTCGAGGTTTGCTATTTTTATTTTCTAGTTTCTCTTCCCTTTGAGATATTATTTGCCCTGAATTTTGCCTACCCTTCTCTGTTAATTCTACTAATTCCACATTCACTATTTTGTTTTCTGCTTTTTGCCTTGTTTCGTCATTTTCTCTAATTCTTCTCTTTCTCCTTAATCTTCTTAATTCTTCCTGCGCAATCAGAACTTTATCAACATCTTTTTTTCTTTGCGGTAACTTTTGACTCGTTCTTTGCACTTGCCTCTCATTGCCTTTCCTTATGTTTCTTTTCGCTTCCACCACTGCAGTCGGTGTCTTACATTTATCATCATTTTCTCTCATCTGATAACCAACTTTGATCCTATGGGATCTACTTTCGTTTTCGCTTGGCCCGGATTTCAGGTTTGTTGGTCGCCATGGATAGAACCGACCCCTCTTCAGTTTCCATTCATTTCTTGGGTCATCAGCTTTATATTCATCTCTGTGATGTACTCTTCTTGCTGGGCAAAATCTAGCGATATGCCCATATCTGTTACACCTATAACACTTGACTAGACTTGGATGATTCCATTTATGTCCTAGGGTGGCCACAACTATTGGTTCTCTATTCATAAACTCACTTCTATGTGTGTGTGGCTTCCTCCTTGTGCTGCCTGATTTATTGCTCCTTTTTTCACAGGAATTATTTTTCCAGCGTCTAAGATGCAGAGCATTTATGCTTATATGCTGCCCTTGATTTGTGCCCCTGTTGTGACAGTATTCATTTCTGCTCTCGTGATGCCTATGTCTGTACCAGCACTCCCTACCGTATTCCTGCCAATGGCTCCCCTTTCTATAATTAGTGCGCGCTTCCTCCCTTACTTGTTCTGAGTTTTTTGGCCTACTCGATCGATAGTCTCTATTTCGATCCCAATAATCTCCCCAGTTATTTTTATAACCCCGTTTTTCTCTCCTCCCCTCGAATCCTTCTGCTAGTTCGCCTCCCTTGCAGTCACGGGTCCAGTGATCTGTCCTTTGGCATCTATAGCACCACCTACGAATTCTACCCTTGTCAGCCTCTCCAGTTTTCCATCCTTCTCTTCCATCTCCGTTTTCCTCTAAGTAATTGTGCCTTCCCCAGGTCCGCGTATTCTCGCCTAACTGTTCCTTGTTCCCTTCCTTTATTTGTTTCTTGGTATTAAATTCTTCTAATAACTTGTTTAATTTGGCTTCCACCCCTGCGATCTGTTTCTCTAAACCTTCTAACCTTCTCTCACCTCCCTTATCCCTACTATTTTCGGGTTTTGTTTCCCCTTCGGATATTAATATGTTAACGTCCTCTCTAGTGTTCCCCCTACCGTGAAAATCTAGTTTCTCCTCTTCGACGGCCAATTGTACTGCCTCTGCTAAGGATTTTGGCTTACTCCTAAGTATTTCTCGCCTATATCTTTCTCTAATTCCCGATAAAAACTGGTCCATTAGAATTTTATCGAAGACGCCATTTTCATTTTCGGAAACTTCGGTGTTTAGTTTAATTGTTCTAAACTTCTTATAGTATTCTTCCACGGTTTCGCGACTGGTTTGTGTTATGTTGCTTAGCCTATTGATTCCTTCCAGGAAGGTAATTTTCTCAGAGAATAGCTTTCTTAATATTTTCTCGAATTGTTCGAGAGTTTCAACTTCTGTGGACTGCGTAGTTTCTAAATATTTTCTCTGTGCTGCGCCTTCTAATTTAAACTCGGCCATAGTGACTACCTCTAATTCTGTTAGCCCTTCCTTTTCTTAATTCATTATCAGTTTACGCAGGAAATAGTCTACACTTTCCGATGGTTCGCCCCTAAAAACTTTTAAGAACTTACTTAATCTAAGGGATCCATTATTGTTACTCACTATGCTAGAACTTGTTTCCACTGATTCTTCCCTTCCATTATTTTCTGTTCTTTCCCTGTCCCTACTGCTATGTGCCCTTCTTGTAGCCATCTTTAATTTAATTGACAAATTAATTAACAGTAATATAATTTCCCTTATTAAGTTTAATCTGTCCTAAATGCTTATCTCTTAGCCTAATAATGAATTCCTATACACTTAATTACTCCTAATACTTCAATATTTCTTTCTTTATATTCACATTTATCTACTCAATTCAATTATCTATCTATTCATTTTTCTACCTATTTATCTACCATTCATTTATCTACTTATTCAATCTCTGATCAATTCTCTAATACACTATTAACCGTACTTCAATGCTTAACTCTTTAAAGCTACAATTTTCTATCTTAGAAAATTTACCTGATGATCAATTCAATACCACATAAATAATCAAACTCAATGCTTAACTTTTTATCTCCACCATTATTTACCTTAATATTTTTCAACCAATAATCAATTTTATATTAAACAACAATTCTAAATCGATATGATATGTATTCTGGCTCGCCAGCTGAATTTTTTCTCAGTTTCAGCAACTGGACTTAACTTGTTTCTTTGCTATTCTGGTACACTGCCTTCCGTTTGGGAATTATATCCTGGCTTGCTTTCGCCAATTGTGGGGGGGTGGTATTTATGATAATGTTTTTTTTTTTTTTTTTATATATTTTCTTATATTTATTATTTCCCCTTTCAACAACTCCCCTTTATAATAACTCCCCACTTGCGCATCTGACTATTTTACTTCAGAAAATTCCAAGTTCTAGGGGAAAATCTCCTTGATGAGTTTAATTCCCTTTGGATAGGCTTTTTCTCAGAATAACAAAGAGGCACACAAATGTTGTATAATAAAAATACAGTTTATTGGACACTTTTACATAGATACATCAAACAAAAGAAATTTATTAAACTCATGACCAAATAGATTTAATTTCATCTTCTTATAACAGAATGTAAATGAGCAAAGTAATTTGCCTATTGAGCAAACTCAAGGAGGGCTATTTCCTTTACATAAATCATAAACAACTATCTCCTCTTTTAAACTAACAAAATGTTTCTACTTCCTTACTCCTGAGTTCAATTAACTTTCAAAAGAATCTATTAACATTCTCCTTTCATTACAAAACAATTCCTACTCCAAATTGATAAAGCTCCGATACTCTTAATTTCAGTATAAATCATTACTCTGGTTTCTAACAGATTATAGCCTACAACCTTCTCTAATCTAGGTAATCAATACTATCAAATTTCTACAATTAACTACTTGCACATTTGGGGGTTACTGACATCCGTCTATCCCCTTCCAAAATTCATACTTAGTCATTCACTTATTTAACCAAATATTAACAAGTATCAATCACATCAAAAATTTTATATCTATTCCCTTCCAAAATTTATCTATATGTATATTGACTTGCCCTGGGTAATGTCCTTCAGTCCATAACATTCACTAACTTATTCATTACAATAAAGTACTACTTATACATATGTGTTCAATCAAAGGTTCTGATAAATTGGTTATCAAGTGTCTATAATCGATGTGATGGTGAGAGTACTTAAACAAACTAATCACTTACTGACATAACTTGGTAGACTTCACGGTACATCCTTCTCTAAGCGAGTAGGGGATTCTTTCTATCTGGGTCGCATCTCACAATCACTGGGGGAGTTCGACATAAGATACTGGATTCCTTCCTGGGTACCTTTTTATTTCTTTAAGGACGCATTAATTTCATCTGATCAGAATGGCTGTACTCTTTTTGTCCGGCTTCGGATTTCATCAGCTCCAGCGTACTTGCTCTCAGAATATCAGGCAATATCGTTCCTTCATAATGGAGTTGACTCCTTCTCATCTACTTTAAGGATCTTGAAAACTTTTCCCTCTTTTCTATGGCACGTGTTCATCTCTCACTTCGAAACTCAATCTACTTTTGACTGACTGTCTGACCGACTTCTGCACCTCAACTTCATCTTTCCACTTACTCGACTGCCTCTCTCACTAACTTATTAGATTAACGACTTAACTGTTCACTTAAAGCTTATCTCCCCTCATACTGACTACACATTAAACTTAGCCACTTTTCTCCACCGGCTACTCTATCTAAAAGAACTCATTCCTTTCTTTTCTTCTCCAACTCTCATCTTACTGCCCAACTCACTGACACTGACCCACTCTCATCTTACTGCCCAACTCACTGACACTGACCCACTCTCATCTTACTGCCCAACTCACTGACACTCTTTTACTCTTTTCTTCCTGCCCAACTCACTGACACTCTTTTTTCGTCCGTCTCCATCCACAAATTTTTCTTACCAGTCTGTCACGCCTCTCCACAGTGTTCTACCCAATCTCCTCCTTCCTATATTCATTTTTATCCTTTCATTAGTTGGCAGGTCAGCCAGCCTTGTGGCACGTGATTCACAATACCCCTCTCCTTTTTTATTTCCTACATGTTAACATCCGTTGAGCTCTTTCATGTAGGCCGAATGTATCAAAACAACTCCTTCTGTGTCATCACAGCTTGTCTCCATAGCACTACAGACAAACCACAAATGTGTCACTGGAGACCATCGCGTCTATTTTTAGAGGCTTGTGTGTGCGTTTAGCCATATGCGTTTCCAGTGCGTGACCCCTCATAAACTTGTTGCGCCGTACCACCTGCTGGGCTTGCTATAGTATTTTCCGTCAGTTTTCTGTTTTGAGGGATGCAAAGCTAATTTTTCTGTTTTTCGTTCTTCCTACCTTTTAAGTTTTACAATCCTTACTGGATAATTCTTGTTTATAGAAACTGACGCTATTAACATTTCTCCCAACGGCAAGAATCCAAAAAGGAAAACTAATTTCAGAAGTCAAAAAAAATATTTTATTTTTGTAAGATTTTCAGATCTTACAAATTGCTATTTTATTATCCATAAATTTAGATGTTCTGAATTATCTTATTTAGAGAGTTTCTGCTACCCCTCCCTGTTTGTTTGATCATTATGTTTAATTTTGACTGTTTTCACTTGTCTTGCCATGCTTCTGGCTTTATTTTTAATTCTTATTCTAATTTATTTTTATATTTCAAGCATCATGTAAAGGAATATGCTTTTTGCTGCCTCTGATGATTGCTGTACATTTTTATTTTATTTTTATTACGAAAGATTCAGTTTTCAACTATTTTAAACAATATTCAAATATATATACACGCTGTGCTGCCGCTTTATTAGGTACACCCCTGCTGTGCACACAAATGGTTTGTCCCACAACGTTGCAAGTCACATAGCCACAGTTGTGGATATAAATGCGGCAGAACAACCTTTCTAGTATCAGTTAAGCGTACAAACCGTAGCAAGAATGGAGAAAAGGAATGATCTAACGGACTTCAAAACGTAGCATGGTAGTAGGTGCAAGACGTGCTGGACAAAGCATCTCTGAAACGGCAGTTCTCCTGAACTTTTCATGCACCACAGTTTCAAGGGTGTATCGAGAATGGTGCAACGAATAGAAAACATCCTCTCAACGGCACTCCTGTGGAAGAAAATCGCTTGTTGATGAGAGAGGTCAAAGGAGGATGGCTAGAATTGTGCAAGCAAACGGATGGGCCACAATATCGCACATCACGTCAAATAGAACCTTGGTGCGCAGAACAAAAATATCGCAACCGACGGCCACATAGTATACCTTTGTTATCAATGAAGAACAAGAGAGAACGTCCCCTGTGGACACAGCTACACCAGAACTGGACTATCGAGGATTGGGAAACTGTAGCTTGCTCTGACGAGTCGAAGTTCCTGGTGCATCATGTTAATGGAGTGCTCAGAATTTGGCGAAAACAACGTGAATCTATGGACCCGTCATGTCTGACGACTACTGTGTAAGGTGGTGGGGGCAGTGTCTCATTGTACCTAAACATCGTTGCAGATCAAGTGCATCCGTTCATGTTGACGGTTTATCCTCAGTCAGATAGTTACTTCCAGCAGGATAATGCGCCGGTGCACAAAACCCGAATCGCTATGGAATGGTTCCAGGAACATGACAATGACTTTTCTTTGCTGCAGTGGCCCGCTCAGTCCACGAATCTCAATCCTATTGAACATCTTCGGGATGAGCTGGAAAGAGCTGTTCGCAGCAGGCCTATACCTCTGTCGAATCTCAAGGAACTGCGTGACACACTAATGTCTGCATGGTATTCCATTCCTGCACAACGTTTTCAGCATCTTGTTCAATCCATGCCTAGATGAAGTCAGGCTGTTTTGAAGGCTAAAGGAGGCTCAACCCGCTACTAGGTAGGTGCACAGTGTATATATATGTCCAGGCACTCGTCTCTTGGCCAGAAGAAAACGCAGTTGCCGTAGTCATATTGCAGCCCAGAAAGATCCCAGTCTGTATACATTTCTCTGCTAGTGGTGGATAGCGGTGATTTTGGCGGATTACCGCTATCCGCCACTAGCAGGTTTGCTGGGAGATTTCTGGTGCGCTCCCTTCCTTTCTCGGAAACGAGCCTAGCCAGGATCAGACAGGCATTTCATCCACTACAGCCACGTACACTTATTTCAATGCGGAACTTATTGCAAAAACACAGCCATCAAGCGACTCGCCAATACTGGGCATAAGAAGCCCTGATCGTACATGTCAATCGTTCTGCGCAAGCAGATGCAAGGGAAGAACCTGCTGAGTCAAGCGAACATAACCGAACCAACAATATTCCAAAGATGCATCTGAAGGAGAAGTAACAAGTCTCTTCATAAGAAAAAGATGCAATGTAGATTTTAGTTGAATCACAAAGAGCGGCAAGTCCCTTTCCGCACAAGAAAATGGCAGCAGTTCATTACAAGGAGATGCAGATTAAAACCGAACTTGATTCATCTCAAAGATGCTTATCACAAAGACACGAGCAACTTTTGCGTGTCGCAGCGATAATGTAGTAATAGGCAGATGCAAATCCACCAGTTTTTTTATAAAAGTCGTCCGATATTTACTGCCATTCGGCCTTCAAAGCGACAACCATTCAGCTCTGTTTTTTGGACCATCTCTCCTCACATGCACCTCACGATCTAATTAATCCCAGAGGTTCTCTGTGCGATTAAGATTATTGCTGCGGAATGGCTAGTCCAACTTTTTCGAAGCTCATGTCTTGAAATCACTCCAAAACGCGAGCAACGTGACACTGAGCAGTGTCCCGCTAATACAGGCATGGGCCTTCCTCGACGCGCTACCACAATTAGATAACACATTATTGTCCACCAAGTCATAGACTGTTAACATTCATGGCTTGCCCAAAACAACCAATAGTTCCAGGCATACTACGATAAACAGTCTGAGACCATCACGCTGCCTCCATCAAACTTTGTTCGGA
The DNA here is from genome assembly GCF_048544385.1 of Mastigoproctus giganteus. Classification (NCBI taxonomy): domain Eukaryota; kingdom Metazoa; phylum Arthropoda; class Arachnida; order Uropygi; family Thelyphonidae; genus Mastigoproctus; species Mastigoproctus giganteus. The sequence continues at coordinate 62,664,974 of NC_143582.1, forward strand.
CGATAAAGTCTGGAATGTACCTCTCTTCGGGTATCTTCCATATCCAGGCACGACAGTCAGAGTGGTAGACTAGTCTGACCGTGATCTTTCAACTCCAAAGAACAACTTTCAATTGGTTTAAGTCCCAAGAACGGAGAGCGAGCTTTACACCAAGCTAGACATAGCTGGCATCAGTTGGCGTGATTAGTGGATTGCTGCTCGACCTGGTAAACCCATATCATGCAGCGTTCTTCAACTGTACTGATGCTGGCATGTGTCTAAATCGTCTCATTGAGGGCCTGGATATGCTGCGACGTTGTCGTAGCACACCCAGTCCCAGCGTGTGTTCAGAACGGATGATTTTTTGCAGGGAGCACCTGTCACGTTTGGACAGCTCTGGGAGTTTTTCGGGTAGTTTCATAACGGTTTAAGCACCAGTCTACTTCCACTTGCAAATCACATCACCAAACTACGGATCCTCAATGCCATTGAAACGTGACATACAGATCGACTGGTTATGCGACACCTTATTATCAGTCCACGCTGGAAGACTTGACTCCATTGATCGCGGTGTCTTGCAATCAAAATCTTATTACTTTCTCTTCGAAAGCCTAGGAGTATATTTAAAGGTTTCTGACACGTGGTGCTTGCGTAGTACGTGACCAACTATCAACTGAAGGATGTCCGGATATTAATGGTTCTAATGAACAGTTCTAGTGAATTCACAACTCGATTTGCTATGGCATTTATTTAAAAATTAAACGGCAATATTCGTTTTTCTTCAATTCTTTTAAATCCTAATCTCAAGTCCACTGTATTGTGTGTCTCTTGGAGCACCTAATTTTCGAGTATTACGAAACAGCGTATAGCGGATCTTTACAAACTTAGTTCCGAGCAGGGAGGGGCTACTGGTGAAAGCTCCAGAGATCCTACTCGTATAAGTTTCGTATTAATATCTTCGCAATACGGATCTCGACAAACGTACTCGAAAATAGATTTTATCCACGCTGTATTCGTATGTTAAGGTACTTGACAAGGTGTCAACTGTGGGCCTACTGAAATTCCCCCGGGGACGTAGTTTGAATGTTCCTGTTCTGAATAGAAATCATCTGTCAAACTTTTATCAATACTGAACGTTATTCGTGTTTTCTAGGGTAGGCTGACATTTTATGAAACAAACTGCGTTTACTGAGAAAAAGCGTAAATCTTGGAAGGTTACGTATTCCTACAGCCTCCAGAATATTCTAATTTGAATTCTTTTTTATAAATGATAATGTTAAGTAAAACTGAACGTTCTTCTCCACGGTTTTTTTTCTCAAAATTACATCCCTTTTAACGCAGATCATATGTTTTTATTAATATAAAAAGTGAATTCAAGAGTTAAGGTCTTCTTCCTATTATACGATGCTTCTAGAAAACGTCCACATATAGCACAGATGTTAAGCAGCTCTAACACACTGCAGTAAGTTAAATGAAAGTATGTTGGGCCATTACTCGATTATAAAAGATTTTCAGCCTATGTTCTCTTAATCCCCTGGAAGGATTTAGGATCGATTTTGCACACCACTACTATAAAACAAGCCTTAAAACACCCTAGTTATGTTTATAAGGCTTGTAAACTTTTATAAACACCCTGGCCATGAAGACCTTGTAAAAATTGCCAAAGATTAATTAGTCAACAGCACTGACTTTGAAAAGAACCATTCTGCTCATCGATTACGGACCTGGACTGTAAAAGAAATTAGAGCCATGGTCCAAACACACGTCTATACTTTACTTTTATCTCTTCATAATTTAAATTGCATTTTAAAGTGAAGGATATACCGCACAAGTATTGGCATAGGATATTTACAAATATCATCATTCAAAACAGCTATCTTTTTAGCTTTCAGTGATCCTTTACCATAGAATTAAAAGCGTAAAGAAAGAACTGTACATTTATCTACAAACAAGCTGTCACTGTTCTTGATTGATTCATCTGACTGGAATGGGACTCTAAAACCCAATAAAGCAGTTCAAATGATCGCTTCATTCTAACGCATCTTGTTTAAAAGAGTAGTGAAAGAATTCATTTCCATAGCGGATAACTTTATTCTGCAATACCGATGAGATTCTAATTAATCTGAATAGGCAATTCGGGCCATGGAAACCATGTTTACGACACAGCGACGATAGATGGTAAACAAATGGTCTTGCAGCCTAAGAAAAGATTACTTTGAAATACCTTTCGGTCCCAAATAGAAAATATTCATAGTAATTACATTTTTGAAACATCCTTTATGTTGCTGGAATGAAATTTATCTGGGGCTGCTCGGAAGATGGGGATCTCTCTCTATAGCCATGGACCGTATCTTGAAAGGAAAGTAAACAGAAATTTTTCAACGGTACGGAAAGGCAGCAGAGTGAAAGGATAACTATAATCCAACATTAATCAAACGGCTATCCAGAGAGAATTTAAAATTAATTTGAAATTCTAGGTGCAGGGGATATGAGTTAGTCTGTTGATATGAAATTTGGTTCAATGGTCCAGGAGAATATTCTAAACAAATCCAAAAGTCTTTGAAAGTTTTAGGGCAACTGTTCCAAATTTATCGCAACGTTTCTCTGGATCTAGGAGGATTGAAAACTGTCCTATAGAATCAGTTTAGTACTAAAATCTTCCAAGGGACCAACTAAACATATTCTGAAATTTTAGTGTTTAATTCTCTTGAATAATGTTACACTCGAAACTAATACACCTTTTAAAAGGGGTGGCGAACTGATGGGAGATACAGAATCGATTGTTATTCGATATCTACCACAAGCTTCCAGAATATGACGAGTCGATCCTAAAATTTTCCGAAGGTGTTAGGAATCAGATTAATAAAAACAATTTGAATTTGATTAATATTATATAAACATGGGGTTATTTTGATACAAGGAATGCAGGATTTAAATATGCTAAGTAAAAAAAAAACATGTACAGAAAAGGTTAGTAGAAGGAGGAAGTTTAAGATTTCATTCAAGAAGAAAGGATCTCCGTAAAATTGTCCAATTTTAATCCCCAATTTGTTTCTCTCTAAGGCATCTAATCTTTTCTTCAGTGATTAAATTTTATCTAGCAACGCATCGCCTTAGTTTTTGTTCAGTGCACGCCTTGCATCTGCCATACTGAATACAATCATCAATTGAACTACGATTTTCTGCTAGACTGGCCTTTGAATACCACAAAGGCTAAATGATGAATTCATAACTCAGGAGAATCAAATTAATTCTTGCAATAGTACAGAATTAAACGACTAATTTTTAAAAAAAAAATCGGAAATTAAATCCGAAAAATGGGATAGAAGAATGGATTACTATAAAATGAGAGAATCATTATCAGTATAAAAGTCCCATTCGTTATTTCTGTGTCAAGCATGACTTGTCTATTAAAACTAAGGATTCTCCCCGCCTCTATTGACTATATGTTTCCTATAGAGATTAAAGCCTTCAAGGATGCTTCGATAATTGCTTAGCTTTAAGCAAGTCTGTCTCATAATAGACCGGTGAGGTGACCAATAATTGGTTTCCTCGCTCCACCAAGAAACCAATAATCTCGAGTTAATTATCGCCAGACATTCAGAATGCAATCAGACTTTCCGATTTAGTCGGTAATCCGCTCCCAATTCTGATGTTCCATTTAATCTCATCAGTCAACTGTGAGTCTTTGATCAAGAGTCTTTTCATTGACAGTAGATTGTTTGCCGAAGTGCAGACCTCGTTATTCCCATTGTCTCTGGAATGTGTAAATTGTTTAACGAAAAGTACTTGATGAATGATCCTTTATTGCAAGACAGACAAATGCCTTCAAACTGCTTTATGTTGAACTTACCTCATATATTCATTCACTCCATTGGTCTAAGAATGCAATCAAAGCCAATACTAAAATAAGAAGTTCCTCATAAAAGCAGCAGGGTTGATGGAAATTATTCAAATTTTCCTTGTACAGAAGCATTAAAAAAAATAACTTCCTCTTAACAGATCTATCAATAACCCATTGATATCCACTAATTAACTTAAGATCAACTCCGCCATGGACGGTCCCAAGCCCGGCTGCGAAAGTAGGAGGGTGGTCATCCTGCCGAAATGACCAGAACCGGGAAACCGGGGAAACTAGGCGAGAAACCGCATGAAATTCGGAACAAGCTCTTACAACAATGTTACCGCATCCGGGGTAGCCGATGCGCCAGCACTGGGGACCCAGGGTACTGGTGTGAAGTGGACCACTGGCCACAGAACAAGCTGTTATAACAATGTTACCGTATCCGGGGTAGCCGATGCGCCAGCACTGGGGACCCAGGGTGCTGGTGTGAAGTGGATCACTGGCCACAGCAATAAGCTTACTACGCCGAAAAGGACAATTAACATTGGCGAATGGAATGTTCGAACGGGGCACCACGTTGGACAAAAGGAAATCATTGCCCAAGAACTACTTAGGTGCAAGATATCAATCGCGGCATTATCCGAATTAAGACTCACCGGGTCTGGAACGATGATCATCCAACCACCAGCACCTAATGAAGCGGTTATGCTATTCTACTCTGGTGGTGAGAAACGAGAAGCAGGAGTGGGCTTTATGGTCGATGCTCAGGCCACCAGTAGTGTGATCGCTTTCCAACCAATATCGGACCGCCTGGCAGTCCTTACTGTCAAGGGCACCATCAAGACCCATATTATTTCCGCCTATGCGCCAACTGAGACTAGCCTGGACCCGACCAAGAATGACTTCTACAACCAGCTCCAACATACGCTGGATTCAATTCCGCAGACAGAAGTGATCATCCTCGCAGGGGACTTTAATGCCCATATTGGCGTGGACAGATCTGGTTGGGAAACAACAATGGGCAAGTTTGGCCATGGGAAGATCAATGACAACGGCTTACGTTTGTTGTCCTTTGCCGCATCTAACAACCTGATCATTGGAAACAGCCATTTCCAGCACCCTCAAAAACATCAGCTTACATGGCGAAATCCATCTGGCAAGGACTCAGCAATCCTGGACTACATTTTGATCAATGCCAGATTTCGCTCATCACTCATGGACGTTCGTGCCATGAGGGGACCTGATTGCGGATCTGATCACTACCTCATCCGGGCTAAGGTGCAGCTCAAATTACGGCATGCAAAAAGATCATCTCGGTCAGCCAAGCTGGACTGGAGGCAGCTAATGAATGCTGCCAACAAACAGGCATATCAGATCGCCCTATCCAACCGCTTCGAGATGCTGGCTGTGCCCGAGGATATAAATGAAGAAGAAAAGCAGATCTCTGATGCCATCCTGGAATGTGCCAAGCCCCTATGTCCACCTGCCCGACGTCGAACGCAATCATGGATATCAGACGAGTGCCTCGACCTCGTGGACAAACGGAAACAGGCAAAGTTGGTCGACTTTGAACGGTACCGGCAGCTAAACCGAGAAGTCCGACAAAGAATGACAGCAGAAAGAGAAGCATACTGGAACCAAGTGGCAGACGATCTTGAAGTGGCGGCATCCAAAAACGAGTACCGCACTCTCTACCGCACCCTCAGATGTCTGAGTGGAAAGACCAAATTGACTAGTGACAACATCAAGAATGCTGATGGGACCTTCGTGCGATCACCATCCGAACGCCTGCAACGGTGGAGTGAATTCTTCAAAGCTTTGTATAATCACGACCCACCTCAGGGACCGCCAGCAACAGCACTCTCGATCGACCCCCCCTGAGGTCTCCATGGTCGATGTTGAGCCTACAGTAGAAGAAGTGAAAGCAGCCATACAATCCCTGAAGAATGGCAGGGCACCAGGAGTGGACCAAGTCACCACAGAAGCGATCAAAGCCGGGGGAGATGTACTGCTTCGCCGACTACACTCACTCCTCAAAACCATCTGGTGCACTGAACAAATTCCGTTAACATGGAGGAAAGCCATTATCGATCCACAAGAAAGGTGATAACCGGGACTGCAAGAACTACCGTGGCATCAGCCTCCTTTCCATCATCGGAAAGGTCTTTATGAAGATCATCCAGTCAAGACTGCAAAAACATCGCGAGCAAACCAGTCGAGAAGAACAGGCAGGATTTAGACCCGGGCGAGGATGCTGTGATCAAATCTTTGCCATTCGTCAGCTGATGGAGGAGAGGATCCGGTGTGGACAGCGAACCGTCATTGTTTTCATTGACTTTAAGTCTGCTTTCGACTGTGTCCACCGGCCTGCCTTATGGAAACTACTAGAGGTTGAACATGTACCTCGAAAAGTCATCACACTCCTCCAAACTGCATACAACGGTTTAACCAGCCAGGTGCGCATCCAGAACGATTTATCTGAGGAATTTACCATCCAAACTGGAGTCCGCCAAGGGGATGTAGCCTCCCCGTTGCTTTTCAACATCGTGGTCGACGCCATTATGAGGCAAGCATTCAGAAACAGACAGGGCATACAATATGACAAGGATCACTATGTGACTGACCTGATGTTTGCTGATGATAGTGCTATCCTTGCCGGTAACGACGCTGAAGCCACGGACATCCTCTACGACATTGCCCGCATTGCCCGGCCATACGGTTTGAAGATCAATGCTGGTAAGACAAAGGCCCTGACAACAGATGGGTCGCAAACCACCATCTATCTCGAAGGCGTCCAGATCAAGCAAGTGCAGGACTTTAAATACCTTGGGTCGCTGGTCCAGGAGAAGAAAGTTGCATCCACCATGGAAATCCACAGCAGAATTGGACAGGCGGCCACTGCGTTCGCCTCGCTCAAATGGTGTCTATGGAAGAGGACCAACATTTCCACAAAGACTAAAATCCGACTCTTCCGGACTTTGATCCTGCCCATTCTTCTTTACGGATCGGAAACATGGATTTGTCTCAAGTTAGATTTGAACAAACTTGAGGTATTCCAAATGCGATGCCTGCGGCAGATCTTGGGCATCTCTCTTCGCGACCGCATCACTAATGATACCATCCGCGCCAGATGCCAACAGCAACCAACCATTGCCGACCAAATCCAGAAGCGAAGGCTCAGATGGTTTGGCCACGTATGTAGAATGGGCACGAACAGAATACCATCCACACTCCTTTGGAGACAACGACCCACCCAATGGAGCATCCAACGGACCGCGCCTAGGAAAACGTGGACCAAGCAAGTGGAAGATGACTTGAAGAGCCGACGTCTCGACCTTAACCAGGCCAGGACTGAAGCCATGGATCGTAAGGTATGGAAGAACATCACAGAGCAAGTCCGAAACCCTGCGGCACCTACAGCAGCATACTGGTTGCGTGGCCAACCGCCTCCCCCAGCTGCCAGCTAAGGACCAAAGAAGAAGAAGAAGAACTTAAGATCACTCAAATCAACTTTTGGGAAGAGAGGTTAAAGGCGACGACAAGAGCAAAATACTTCGATTAAATGTGACTGGATTCCTTTCCAGTCAATCTTCTTCGTTGAGTCCAAGTCACATTTACGTCAGCAAGATAGACTATAGATTCGCTTATCAATTATCCTATAATTTAGAGATTATCCTTTGATGGAGATAGAGACCACTTTTAGCAAAGGATAATCATCAGGGCTGGGAGATCACCCAAGCTAGAAACAAAGACAACTCGTTTTAGATATTGTAATCCTCGCCTGAGACCAACTAACTCAACCATGATGCGAAATAAAAATCTAAAAATGTAAACAAAATTTACTCTGGACAACAACTTTTTATTCAGCTACCGCAATTTCAATAATGGTCACAATTACTTGATCATTGTAAACTACTCTAATTCTTACTACTTCGGACGTTAAACGAATATCCAAGACTTGTATCATCTCAATATAAATATATCTCAATGCCTTTTTGCATTTTCTTTTTCTGAAAACGTATTTCAGCTACGCGAAGAGATTGAAAATAAGCCGTCCATATATACTCTTCAGTGTGTAGGTCAGACGTGTTTGTTGCTATAATGTGTCTAAATATCCCATTCGCCCAGCTGATCAATACGAGTCCATTCATAATCATTACTTTATTGATCCATTTTCCATAACAGCGAACCTTTTGTTTCCACTTCTATCCATTAGCGAAATAGGGACTCCCATAACACAGTACACATCTTCTCCAACGTCATGACAGCGCAGTAAACTATTTCTAACATATTGATCCATTACATCAGACAAATGAGATTTCATCGAGAAAGGCACTTGCAGAAGAAGATCTTGTCCTGTTCAGAAACTGTTTTGGAAATGGAGAAGCTGGTGATAATTAAACACCTTTTCAATCTAGTTTCCTTGAAAGTTTTCTTTGCATTTTGTAAATTAAGTCTGAGAGGATTGAGCAAAAGAAGAAAAGAGAGACCTTTCCTGTCAACAATTCTGTCGAAGTAAATTTTGCTGCATTCAGAAGCTGTTATCTTAAACTACAACTGTTAGACGTATCAGTGTTCTTGGAAAAGAAACGCGACCATTTTCTGTGCTCTTAACTTGTGTCCTGAACTTTGGACAATACAATTACAGTATTTAACTCATTTCCTTTTGGCTTGTTATCAACTAGAAACGAAAAAGCGTCCCAACGGCGAGAGCTTCGCTGCAGACATTGATAATTAAATCAATTCTTTGCCATTTTTTTTAGAATAAAATAAAAGAAAAATCTAACGTGGGATTTAAGACTTGGGACTCGTACATTCATAAATTAAGCATTTCATCCATGGTGAAAGTCTCAAATAAAGGCATAGCGTACGATAAAACTTTTTTCTTGCTCATTATTTTCCTCTTCACTCTTATCTCAGCTTTGGAGACGCCAGTTATACAGAGTTTTGAAAAATAAAAGTGAATTATGACGCAGTTATCAAAAATTCACATTAAATATGAATCATATCATCAATCAAGAGCGATTTTTAAAATCTTTATACTCTTTTAATAACTTGAGTATTGTCTGACTGTCCCCACAGTTTACTCAGCAATTGTGAATTATGGGAAAAAAAGTTTACAATAAGGGACTCCTTGTTGTAACCTCCAACTGGCCCAGTTTGAGGTTTGTCAGGATTTTTTAACATCAGCCTTAGATTTGCAAGTTTCCAGGTAGTACGGAACACACCTTGAGAAAGGCAGTTTATAGAGATTCAGGAGATGGTCAGGAAAAGCAGAGGCAACCTTTCTAATCACCTGCACCTTCAGTAGACCATGGCCTTGATGCTTGCAGTCTTTAGAGCGCTCTAAGGCTAAATTCATTTCATCAAGGTGAAGGGTGGCTCAGTAGCACTGCTTATGTAGGCTATGTTGCTTAGGCATGTCTTGATGTCGTTCAAGGAAGGAATCAAAACTACTGCTTCACTGCTTGCTAAGACTTTCTCTGAATTCTACTCTCATTCCCTTAGCCGCCTAATGACTCTGAGCAGCTTTCAACCATTACTCTTACAAGCCTTTTTCTCAGGGATCATCTTTCCGATATCCCCTGTATCTATATAAGCACGTTTCTTCGCAGATGTTTGCATAATTCACCCTTGTATTCATTCCAATAGCGAATGTCTTCATCTTCACTTGACACTGAACTCAAATTATAATTGCCTTTCCACCAACAGTGAGAAGAACGACATGTTCTGTTTCCTCCCGAAGCGTGTCTATTATTTTTCTCTGACATATTTTAATTACTGATTTAGCAAACTTGATTTGAGCACAGCAGCGATTACTGGGAGCCTTGGTTCCATCCAATTTCTCTTTTCACAAACACATCGATTGCGTCACGACTCTCAAAAAATTGGTTTAATTATACGTTTCGTTTAACCATTTAATTCCCAGGAGATCCGAAATAAGATCTTTAAAGCCTTGTAGGATTTGTAGAGATTAACAACGTAAAATGAAGGAGTTTGGTACAAATCCTCGCCTTCTTCCTTTTCTAGAATACAGAGACTTTGTTCGGTCACTTACCTAAAAGTATCGATGCCAACCGTATTAAAATTATCCAAGCAAGATTTTTATGTCAGGTTTCCTGAATAACACAGACCCACAGAATCGCTCACCTAACCTAACAAGGAAAAAAAACCGTATCCCTTCTGTACAAGACGCTTCTAACCTGTCTTTTGATAATTTAAGTTAGCCAAACATGTAATTTAATTTTCAAATATTGTCATTATTATTTGTTTCTTTTTTTTTCTCATTTCAATTACAAAACGGACAAAGACTCAGAGATCTCATAATTATGTCCCGAACCCAATATACTGTGATTAACCATTCAGGAACTACCTCATATGAGTAGGTCTCTTAAGCCTCAGAACAGCTTGTGTTCATCGTGATGTTGTTGTTGTTATTTTGGATTTTAGGAGCATTAGCAACTAAGGCCATATTGCTCCGGGATATGCGGTGGTCATTCCCTGACCTTCCCGCATCCCCCGTATTTGGTGGTGACGGGCTCGAACCCCGGTCTAATCAAGAAGCGTGTGCTGCGCACTGCTGCTCCTTCCCACCTGGCTACGGAGGCGCCGTGTTCATCGTGACTTGAACTCAAAGTGGTAATGGAAGGATGTCAAAAGAATGCTGATGCATTGTTGACTTAATTGCTTCTCACAATTTTTTGCAAACTAGATTATTGCAGATCTGAAGATCTTGTTTCACCTCGCCCCACACATTCAAATTGGATGGAGGTATGACCAAGGAGGCCACCACAGTAGGTTGAATTCACTCTATTCTTCCTGGAACCAGTTCTGTTTAACCCTGCCTTTGGAAGTGCGCATTATTTTGTTGTAAAATGCCCATTCGTAGATGGATACACTGCCTGCATGAAGGTATGCGTCTTCCACTGCTGATATCTTACTGGAGGAGTATGGATTTTCGCTGTTCACATCATCATCATCATCAGCCATTTTCAATCCACTGCAGGATGAAGGCCTCTCCAGCAACTTTCCAGTTCCTTCTGTTTTGAGCACTGGCCATCCATTTACTACCCAAAAACTCATGAATTTCATCTATCCATCTTCGCCTTTGTCTTCCAGGTTTTCTTCTAGCTCCTCTTGGGTACCATTCTGTTATTTTCTTAGTCCATCTGTCATCATGTCTTCGAGCTATGTGTCCTGCCCAAGACCATTTTAGTTCTTTAGTTTTGATAAAAATGTCCTTTACTTGAGTTTGCTGCCTAATCCATGTGTTTCTCTTCTTATCTAACAGTCTGATTCCTAATATAATTCGTTCCATTCTTCACTGTGTAATTCTCAGCTCCTCTTCCATTCTTTTAGGGAGTTTCACTTCCATACGTCATAGTGGAGAGTATACATTGGTTCATTATTTTACGTTTCAGACAAACTGGGATATTGCTCTTCAGTATGTGACTATATTTCCTGAATGCTATCCATCCAAAATTTATTCTTCTCTTGACTTCCAGCCATTTATCATTATTACAGCTAATAACTTGTCCCAGATAAGTATATGACTCCACCTTTTCAATTACTGCTCCTTCAATCATTATTTCCCTTTCCGTGGCATACTTGTTCATCATTACTTTTGTTTTAGCCATATTCATCTTTAGTCCAAAATCCTTACTAACTGTGCATAACTGATTAAGATTTTCCTCTAATTCTTTGGGATTGTGGCTTATGACCACAATGTCATCTGCAAATCGTAAATGGTTTAGGTACTCTCCGTTCACATTGATTCCTTTCTGCGACCAGTCTAATCTTCTGAAAGCTTCCTCAAGGGCAGCAGTAAACAGCTTCGGAGATATTGTGTCTCCTTGTCGAACTCCTTTCTCGATTTTAAATTTGCTACTGTCTTTGTCTAGTCTAATAAAGGAGGTAGCATTCTCATATATTTTCTTCAAAATCATAATATATGGAGTATCTATGCCTTGTCTTTCCAGTGCCCGAAACATTGCCTTATGCTGTATGGAGTCAAATGCCTTTTCATAATCCACAAATGCCAGGCATAATGGTGTTTTATATTCATTTGCTTTCTCCATTAGCTGTGATATTACGTGAACGTGATCCATAGTTGAGAATCCTGTCCTAAAGCCAGCTTGCTCTTTCGGTTGATTCTAATCTGTTAGTAATGACCCTTGTGAACAACTTGTAGATGTGGGATAATAAGCTAATTGGTCTATAATTTCCAAATTATCTCCTTTCTTATGCAGCAAAACTATGATTGCATTATCCACTGCTTAGGTGTAACGCCTTTTCTAATGCACTTTGTGAAGAGCCTTGCCAGTTTTTGTGTTATGTCTCTTCCTCCCAATTTTAACAACTCAACAGTAACTTCATCTTCCCCCGGGGTTTTCTGATTCTTCATTTTCTTCAATGCATGTTCTATCTCATCAGGAAGAATATCGGGTATGTCGTATGTGTTGCTACTTTGCAATCCAACTTCCCCACTGCTGGTATCATTCCCCTGCTCCTTGTATAATTCTCTATAGTAGTCTTCTGCTATTTGAATTATGCCTTCTCTGCTGTTTATAAGTACACCATCGCTGTTCTTCAGTTTCAGTATCATTTGTCTTTCTGTATTACTGCTCATGGCTGCTGATTTAAATCCTTTGTTTTCCCTTAATGCTTGTTCTACTTTTCTTGTGTTAAATCTTCTTATGTCCTCTCTGAGTCTCTTTCTAATGGCTTTGCATAACTCAGTATACTCAATTTTCTCCCTGTCAGTGTTTTTCTTGCTCTTCATTTGTCGTCTTCGGTTCATCATGACAAGTGTTTCTTGACTAATTTTTTCTTCTTTGGATTTCTGTTTCCCTATAGGTTTCTTGGGCTTTATCACTTTCAGAAAGTTGTAATATTCCTCGTCGATATCTTGGTCCTGAGCAGTCTGCAGAAGCTCAAACTTGTTTTTAACTTGTTTCGCTGTTCACACCTTCCAATAATTCTCTCATCAGTGTGAAAAATCAGGAACCGGGATTCTTTGGACTAGACGACCAATAATCCTCTTACAGCAGATTTACGTGTTACTGAACCCACTGCAAATTCTTGTTTTTTAGCTGACAGTACCATTCAAAATTCCGTTTTGCCCATTTCATGAAATAGAGCGCTCATTCATTAATAGCATCCCTTTGGGACTATCTGTACCATACGCGTGAGGTTAATTTGTTAGCTGCTACGTGGTGCATATTGTTCCATTAATATCTAGTTGGTCCACAACTACGTGATGTCATGCAAACGTCTTACTGTTGTTGGTTTAGGGATTTATTAGGAGCATCGACAACTATGGCCATATTGCGCCACAAACGTCTTAAAGAACAAAAATGGTATTTCTTACGCAAGCCTTTGTTTTGTCAACTGAAACCAAAGGAAGAAATTCTGCTTTTTTAATTACCACTGCATTGCGCGAACATAGGAGCTTCCATAAGCGCTGTCTAATACAATTTGCAACTAGTTATTTGAACGTCAAGAAAATATTCTTCAACATCAGAAAAAGAAACGATAAAGTAGCGGGTAATTTATTTATGAAATTGTGTAGCATAAACTGGGCAATGAATTTTAATATTCTAGAGATCTTTTAGCCATATTTCGTAAGGAAAAACTACGCGTAAACAAAAATAATAATAATAATTACGTGCCACACATGGAAGGATGACTGACAGTAAAAAAACAAAACTAAGAAAGTTCTTAGGAAAAAATATGTCACATTCTTTTTGGTAGCCACCTGTAAGAAGATTATCTGATTATGAAGCATTTGGCGTGCACTTTTTCTCAATTTAAAGAGAATCCTGCGCAATTGGATAACTGCAAAACGTTTAAATTTATCGTTGTTTCTGACTAATGAGAAAAACTGTAAAAACAGAAAAATGCAACACGAATGTAAAGAAAAACCACGCTGTGGTTATTTCAGCCTGTGAATCGCGAGGTTTAGCGATAACTGTGAGAATTCCAGTAGTCTAAAAACAACAGACTTTGTAGTAATCCGATTAAAATACAACACAGTTTGAATAGAACAAAAGTATTAAAAATACAGAATTTAATTTAACTTCTGTATTTTAATTTTGTTCTAAAAGTGTCCACCTTTCTCGAATCCATTCATTTCAATGTGCTTGGTGATTGTACGAAAAATATTTGGGTGGATGCACTTCTTGATGGTTTGCTTAGCATTATTTGGAACAGTCTGGTTTGGATATTCATCACTGAATGTCGCTTGGTCTTCCATAATAAACACGTTTTTCTCAAGTAAAACATTTCCGCGCCACACTAATAAATGCTCAAGCGCTCCACAAATCCAACTGCTCTCACAATAAAACTGCCTTCTGCCACATGTACAAAAATATCTTACTCCTTTCCAATGGCATCCTGTGCTCTGTAACTCTGCTCAATGTACTGGGCGTTAAATGAAAAACTCTGAACCAACAGAAATTGGGCAGCATTACGCTTCCCTAGGCATCTACATGGCATCGTTATACGGTATTTGAAATAGGTCAGACACTTTGGGCTGTCACAGACAGTCCAGTATCACGTAACTTAATGATTCCGCTGTCAGATTCTTGATTCAAAGTAGTTATCTACACAATTTCATCCTATAAGCGTCTTATCCTGCAACTTACACGCTACTTTGACTAAACCTGCGAATTAAGTTCGAATCTTGGGGTTCCCTTGTGGTTAACGTTCCATATTATAAGAGTTATCTCATATGTCTCTGGAAAGTGCAATTTCAATCATATACATCTTGGACGACAGCCAAACAATTATTAGAATTTCCACGATGTTTGGGTTTATGGAGTAAACGAAGCAAAAAAATGGATGATCATTAAACGAGAAAATTTTCAGCAAATACACATACTGACCAAGAAAGTACGAACATTTATATTAAGACAGTCACAGACAGAAGAAATGCAAATAAATGCGAACAGATGCAAGGAAAATTATGACGTAAGGTGATGACATGTTGCCCCATTGATGATAAAGACTAACAAAGGATGATCGTCTGCAGTTATCTGAAGCCAGAATGGGGAAAATGCGTGATCTACCAGGCTTTGAAAAAAGTCTTATCGTGGGTGACGTTTAGAGAGGCTACGAGTCAAGAAACGAAAGACAACTGGTTTTGCAAAAGCATCCATCTCAAAGGTTTTTAATGACTGGAAAACAAGAGATTCTTCTACATCTCAAGGCGTAAATGTGCCATAAAACCAATACTTCAAGCGTGAAGCCGTCGTACTCTAAAGACTGCACTGAAAAATAGGACATCCAGTGTGCAGCAAACAACATCTGAATTCAACCACGCAAAGAACTGTCTTGTTTTACACGCATAGAATTGAAGAAATTGAGTGTTTGCAGTCGTCTGCCTATTCGGAAGCCAATCGTTTTAGAGAAAAACAGAAAAACCCCATTGCAGTAGTGCAAACAACATCGTGAATGGACAGTGGATTGTTCCACTGTTCATTCCCGAAGAAAGTCATGTGGTCAGATGAATCACGATACACTTTGTTTTGCGCAGAAGGTAGGCAGATAATATGGAGAGAACCTCAGAAAGCGATGGACCATGCTTGCCTAGTTAAGTCAATCCAAGCATCTTCGGGTGGTACCATGGTATCAGACCTACTCACACTGCAATGTTACACTTTTATCCAGAAGGTGATCGTCAAAATATATGGATAATAACGCAACGGCTCATCGTGCAAATGGTTCGGAGGACTTGGATTTCTACCATCTTCTCCGGCTTCCATATTCACCAGATCTCAATCCTATTGAGAATTGTGTGTGATATTCTGGAAATAGAGCTATTCGGCAAAGAAGTCCTCTTCCTTCATTGGAAGAGGACTTCTTTGTCGCAGCTACGCGGTATTTTGCAGGAAGAATGGTCACAATTAGACCAAAACGCACTAAAAAAAAACTTATAGAATCCATGGCATGCCTCACACTTGCTGTTATTAGAAACAAAGGCAGCTCGCTGCAATACTAAAATGAGGTTCGTATTTTTTTTTGGCGTGCGTGTATAAACCAACCTAAAGTTCCATCTACTGAGGTACTGACAGGCAAATCATCTTGTTAACAGGTTTACTATATAGGCAAACCTAATAGAAAGATGGTTGATTTCTGAATGTGCAAGCAGAGTGGCAGTTTTGAAAATCCAAGTGCCTATTTTCACTTTAGAGACAAGCCGTAAAGTGAAGAGCAAAACGTTGGTGGCCCCTCTACTTCCAAATGATAAATGCTCGGTAGGCTTCGTAGGGGTGACCAATATTGTGTCAAATACTACACATTGTCAGAAGAACGCGAATAAAGGAAAAATAAAAGTAAAATTCAAGAAGTTCGCAGCCAAGAAACCTGGTGGATGGGTCTAGAAAATCTCATTACGTGTGCAGAATTTGAAGACGAATTGGGGTTCGACTACTGCATACAGATCTCTTTAAGTGCTTCACGAAAGCACTTCAGGCAATCAAAATAGACGTTACACCGAACGCTCAAGAGAAAGATGATAAAATCGAAGAAAAAGTTTCATTAGTAATAAATAAAGACCAGATGGGCAATAAAAAGCCATGAAAAAAGAGAGGCAATCTTAAATAGGCTCAAACTCCAGAAAGGACTTTTAAAGGATTCATTTTAAGCTGATTACTGTCCACATGAAATACAGAGCGGCCATACGACAGTTTAATGAGAAGAGATACAATTTAATAAGAAGTAACTCGCTGAAAGCAGCTTGAACTTTAAATATCATAAAAAGCATGGAACTGACTTGCAGATTTAAAGTGGGCAAATTATTTCCAGGTAAATTAATAGTCCACTTAGCTTCTGCATTATTCCAGTAGTAGATCTAATAAACTGCTTTCTCTCTCCTACACGTCTGTGGAGTGCATGTGCTAAACAAATCATAAAGCAATGAAGGGAAACAGATTTTAAGAACTCTGTGCCATTTGATGGACCAGCGAGAGGTTGCGTGCTTAATTCCATCACCATAGAATAGAAAGGACAGTTGTATATTTGCTACTTTTAGCGAATAAAATGTTTTATATCCCAAATATTAAATAATTTGGTTTTGTATAGTTGTATCAATGGACTCCCGGTTGGGAATTGCTGTGTTAGATCCTTTTATAGTAGGCATACACCTCACTTGTTAAGATGGGCTCCTCCAGAAATGTTTCTATGTTGGAGAAAAGAATAATTCAAAACGTTTCATAGGAGAGGAACTTATTAACGGTTCAATGTTTTACGCGTTATGAAACGGATCCTTCTCTCTCTGCTATGGAAGGCTGATTCATCAAGGTTTCTTTAAATACTATAGTCCGACGTTTTTTAAAATAGCAACAGAAAGGTTTCCGATTAATTTTTGTTCAACAGAATCTCTTTCGAGTGAACTGATCCAAATGCCTGCTTTCATTCGGAACTAGAACGTACCTTTTTTATTTCCCTTTAGGTTTATATTTGGAAGCGAATTTTAGCTAAGAAGTCTGCAGAAAGAATTATTTTGCTTTTCACAGACACGGTGATCGTGACCAGGGTCCATTTTAACACGCACTCGCACTCCTGCGTTCTAAGCGAATTCTTTTCTTTCTCCAGGCACCATAATTTAGAGATAAATTGATGCGGGCGCTTTGATGGTCTACAATTCTTGGACTGTTTTTGTATGTTGATGATAAAACATTCTCTATATATTTTTTGGGTGTACAAGCAGATGTAATGTTATAGTCGGGATTTTTAAACATCATTTCAAAATGACGTTTGAAATGATTTTGCCCGATGTCATTTGAAGGTATATCAAATATAAAATTTCATGAAAAATCCTCATAATCGAAGGATGCTCATGAAATTTTATATTTGGTTCCTTTAAAATGATTTGCCGAGTCATTAACACGGGCCCCAAATTTCAACTGTATCCAATAGAAATTTGGCTTTTTTTTCCCATAAAATTCCGCTTCACGTTATTTCTGTCACTAGAATATGTTTCAGATGTTTGACAGAAGAAACGATGGAAACTAAATTATCGAATGTCTGTTCTGTCGGCTCCTAGGAAGATTTAAGCTTAATTACAATTTTCTCCAGTGTTCCTAGTCCCCTCCCCCCTCTAAAAATGTCTATATGTAAATGAAAGTATATATCTAGCGTTAAAATAAAAAATTGAATCGACAGGAAATTTTCAAGGTATATCATTTTTTGTGTCCCGTGGGAGGTTTTTGACCCATTCAGTCTTAAAGCTACCCATCACGTGACTATGTCTGCCTACATATATGTTCGTAGAATAGGAACACTCCAAAAATTTCATCCGAGACCTCACCTTTTCTAACCTAACTGGACAACCGCACTTTATTCCAGACACTTGATAAATAGGAACATTGTAACTTCCATCGCTGGGCCTCACATTTTCTAGACTCATTAAGATCGGACTCGGCCACACACACCTCACTAAATACATCTTCTTTGAATGACCTACTACTCCTTGACGCTACTGGACTTGATTATCTCCTCGCCTATCACAGGTACATGCTAACCTGGATATGAGCCAAATAGGATTAAGTAGTCCTCGGGCCACCTGAACCACAACGAGTTTCCCTTTCACCTGATGGAACTTATTGCTCCATTGATTGCCTGGAGAGTGCCATTGCCTACATCCTCCATATTTCTAGTTATACCCTCCCTTCTTACGTATATTGGAGATCAGTATAACCAGTCTTGGAACCCAGCGAGCACAAACAGGTGTCAGATGCAAATGACCATGGAGAACACAATGACAGCAGTAATTGGAGCTCCAGGATCGCCGATTTCTATGATTGAATCACTTCCATCTTAAAAACTTAAATTAGGCAGCTCGGCTATAAATAGCAAGCAGTACAGTTGTTCCTAAAAATTTATGAACATTTATTTATCGAACAGCCCTCGTACATGCAGCCTTATTGGCATACATTACATTAATGATTGCATTATTTATTATGAAAACTTCGATGTTCAAAAAAACAAATGCCAATTTTCGTATTTTTGGGAAAGGGCCCTTATTTAAGTTTATTTTCTTTTGTTATATTGCTAACTTTCTCACTATTAAACTTGAACTAGGTTATGCATTTGCCAGCATAGCTTAGAAGCAGTAATATTAATTTTTAAGTAAGATGTACAAATAAACAACTTACACTGCTGTGAACACAAGTTGTTTTCGGAATAAATCAATATATTTGTTAAGATTTAATGGGGTTTGCTTGATGGATAACTTGCATTTCTCAGTTTTATCCAATGAAGACCGAAAAAGCTGTCTTTGTATTCCCACATTTACTGTCTCAAGGATTGAACATCGTGGTCGATACAATATCAAAATAAACTTAGTTTATTTGGTATTTACCACGAATTTTCTTATTTACTGGTATTTCATTCCGCATGAGTGATGGATGTATGCGATCGATGTCAGCCGATTTGTCTGTTTGTAAAATTTATTCAAGTACCTTTTTCACTTCAGCAGTCATCCGTTTTCAAGGAAGAGGACAATATCGAAAGTGAGCGCTTCTTTAAACGAGTGACTGAATAATTTATTGAAACAGTCTGGGAGCGATGCATTATCTAGTGGGACAACACAGCATGATCCTGATTGTCTCTGAACACCACCAATCAATATGCTCACTGTCTACGAAACATTTTTGAATTAACTTCATCAGAACCGGCCATGGAAGAACGCTGAAACCTCATCTTCACCAGCATATCTGCTTGTAAGCGAAGGTCAGCAACCCCTTAAAAACACAACCATTGTATTCGTCAGTGAACTAATAACAGTTTTAAAAAAAAGAAGTCAGGGTTTTTGCTTCTTTTTCCAATTCATTCCGGTGGTTAAACTGTTTCGGATTTTCGTCAAGGCAACTCAGACCATAAGTCTTCTCTTCTTGTATATAAATTGCGTGGATTTCCCCCAATTTACTTTGGATATGTTGAGAAATAAATGAAACAGGACTGTACAGTCCAGTGTCCTCTTGATGCCAACCACAAGTAATTCTGCTGAATTGAAATCTTCGCCAATAATCTGAACTTCTTTCTTAGCTCAAAATTTTAAGAACTATTTTAGTAAGTTTGAGGGGCCCCAACTACAGTGGCCTACACTACACTACATATAATCGAATTCTGTTGTAGATCGCAATTCTAAGATAAAAATTTGATTTTACAACATCCAATGTCGAAGCTATTCAACTATTGGGTTTGCTTCCTTACCTTAATCTTGCTACCAATCGGGGCGATTTCTTTACTTATAAAGTTTACAGATTATTTAAAGATGTACTTTGCTTCGTACGTTAGCGTTAAGTTTTCTAAAAATCATAAATTTATCTTGACAAGCAAAGGCAATCGATGTCAGCGTCCAGCCGGCAGAATTAGTCCACCTAGTGTGTTAATCCTTGGCAGACTGTTCTGGAGAAAACTACTCATGGATTCAGACAGAAAATAAATTATCGGAACATATATATATTCATTTATCAAAACAGATTATACTGAAATCCACTTAGGACTGGACTTTGTGTGCAAGCCTTTTGATCAATTTGTACAATTGGTGTTTGATAAATCCATTCCGAAAACTTTGGTTTAATTTAATTTAATTTACTGAATTGTTCACTATTGATTTATAGCAATTTATTTCTTTTATCGATCAAATTATTCATTACTGATCACTCGCTGGCCGTGCGTGCAAAATTTTCCATATAATTCAAAGAATACAATGCTCCTTCTAGGAAATGAAAAGGTTTCTTCGAAAATAAGGAGCAAGGCAAAGAAGGATGAGTTTGGTGGCTGATATATCACATTGAGTAATTGAAAAAAGAAGATGCATCTGACAAGAGCTAGTTTGTGGAAACTAATACAATCCAAGGGAATAAGGTAGACACCTGACACGAATCATAGTCGCTTTATCAACTGTGTCTTCCTCCCTCCTAACAAACTGAGAATCGTTTCATCATAGTTACGCAACTCTACAAGAACAAAGTGTCAAAACAAACTCTACTCATGTACGAGGTGGTCACGAAACACAGAGACCACTTAACAAATGAACGCAGTTAGCTAAGTAGCCCGCATGCGTGACAGTATTTTATTGCCTAATTGAGTTTTGAAAAGACTCCATAGCTCTTTGTGCAAAGCACACATTAAGACAATTTAATTATATTCTATTCTTTGGGGGATACCACTGGTTACGTCAGAGTGGAACGGACACAATGGACTTTAAATGCTCCTTCGGGGCATCTTAGTTTGCTAAGATTTAAATTGTTTCAAGAAAAGGAATTTTTCGGTATGCCACTGCTAGTAATCGCACGAGGATTGAGCAATATTTTTCAAGGAACTTTCTAGTAACGTATTTGTAAATTTCGCCGATAACACCTGTTCTTTTTACCTGCCGAAATGTTATCAGAAATTAGATAAACTTAACACTGACATCCTTTCATCTTCTGCTAACCATTAAGATGAATCCGTTTTGAAATCTTTGACGAGCTGAGCTGAATACTAAGAAATCAGTAAATATTTCATCAATCACAAGCGCAACTTCATCTTTTAATTCGACACACGAAATAAAACCGACACTATTCTTTAGCGAAGTATACCGTTGGTAAAGTGGAGCAGCCAATTTAATTTTACTGAATAGGTATTTCAGAGAAACCTTTCATTTCTTTTCAGCCTTTGACGTCCCGGCAGTTATTGATTCTCTGTCTGCAATTGCGAGCACTCTATTGACCAAATGTTGTTGGGGGGAAAAGCACTTTGAAAATACCACTACGATGTATAAATAGAACAGAAAAGAAATAGTGAAGTTCCATTTTGCCTGTAGAATTAGATTTGTTTGTCTTTCCATTAAAATTACTCCGTTTATTTCTCATCACTAGTACGTTCTTAAAATAAGAAGTTAGGCTTATCATTTCAAGTGTGTGTAGTTCATGTGGGCAGGTTTATACATGTCAAAGAATCTAATGCGATGCGTCGTTGGTGTCGCATTGAATAAAGAAAAAGATAAAATACAGAGTATTTATATTTAAATTGATTATGAATTATAATATATTCTATAAACTTCTATAAGTTTAGCCATCTACAACTAGCTTGTTAAGTTCATTTACACTTTTAACAATCACGTTTAGATCATAAATAATTAACGTTTCAAGTATCTTACCGATACTCATCATCAGATCTAGCAGCACGGTCTGAGGATGGGTATCGGTCCAGGTCTTTTTTCACAACAAGGATGAAAAACTTTCTATAACTGCTGACATCATACCGTAAGAGTTGTCTCCAATCCAGTCTTCTCGCTGCCTTACCATTCCCAGCAACTCCCCCCCACCCCGCCCTGCTTCATTTTACTGTTGAAAAGCCCATTCCAGAGTTCTCCTATATTTCCCCTTTTTTCTGTTTAAAGCCACCTGGCCAAATTTCTTTATATAAAATGCTTCTTTTATTTTTCTTTTTTCAGTCTCTTATCCCCTCCCCACCATTAACGCAAAGTTCTTATCACTATATGCCCGAGTGAATTCCAACGCGTGTTCTGCCAATTCCGATTCTTTAGTGTGTTTGTTGCGTTCATCAATGCGCGTTTGAAATCTTCTTCTGGTCTCGCCAATGTATACTTTGCCACATTTACAGATATTTATTGCTCAGAACTACCTCTCAGATGAGCATACTAAAAATGGCATCCGTTTAAACTTTTTGAAGTACAATTGCTTAAATGTATTTCTGTTATTACTTGCGCATAACTTAGCAACAGATAGGCATTCATGCACTCATTTGAAAAAAAGATTTCACCGCAAGTCTCTAATTCTCTTTACGATTATATGCCGATATTTGTATCAGTGCAAATAATTTGAATTTTTACAGTGTTTAACTTGTAATTTTATTCTCATTTCAATGATTTTGTTCTGTATTCTAGTATAGGGCTTATTATTCGAACTGTAAATGTTAGCTTAATTATGTAACTCGTGGCAAAATTTAAACATTCTCAAGAGAAGGCTTTTTCATAAATAAAGTTTATCAAATCAACGTACCAGAATAGAGTTACAAATAACTTTGAATTCCATCCTGCGATTGAAAAGTGAACAACTGTTATTAAACGTTTATTTTCTACTCCACAAAATCGAAGATTACATTATGAACACTGGTCGTCGTCAGTGTGAGAGGAATGCCACGAAACAGGAAAAATTGGCATTAAACCAAGGAGAAACTTTTTTTTTCCCAACAGATTTACAAAACCAATTTGATTACTTCCAGACACTTTTTATCGAATAAAAGATTGATTCGAGCACCATTAGTGGAGAGAAATAAGCTTGGTCTTAGGGCAGTAATCAGTTATTGAGATTACCCTAATCAATAGTACTAATTGGCTTGTGCTAACTGCCAACATTGCTAAAGACCTTAATACCTGTAGTCATTATGAATCGATATCGATCCTCAACAAGCCGACTTCACTGATATCTCGACTAGATCCCGTCTTTGTTTGGGATCGATACCATAATGCCATGCCTTTTTCTCCCATGTGAGGTAGAAACAAATTACAATGGGTAGTGTCATCTGATTAACATTGAACAGGATAAAGAATGACAAATTATTCTACAGGTATTTTTTACGTGTATTTGAGTATAAAAAACTCTTCTGAAAGCGATGAAAAACCCACAAGTTTACTTTTAACTAAGGGACAATGATACAGAACAGAGTCTACCTACCGTGAGCACTTTTTTTGAAATGTGCATTTGCAATTTTTTTAATGTATTGATTAGTTTTTTTTTGTTGTTGTTCATAATGTATTACCAAAAGTATCCTACCTATCGATGTAATTACCAAACTTGTTTTGAACCAAAACAACTAAAGGCTATGCTGAATAAGTTTACTGCGTCTGTAACCAACATGAATACTGTAGTCACTGTTGCTGGATGAAAAATTCAAGTTTCGGTGAATAACGGGAACAGTGCTACTGTTTCCAAAGACCGACTATACTGTGCTGCCACTTTATTAGGTACACCTACCTAGTAGCGTGTTGAGCATCCTTTAGCCTTCAAAACAGCCTGAAATCGTCTAGGCATGGATTGAACAAGATTATGAAAACGTTGTGCAGGAATGGAGTACCATGCAGACATGAGTGTATCACGCAGTTCCTTGAGATTCGACGGAGGTGTAGGCCTGCAGTGAACTGCCATTTCCAGCTCATCTAAAAGATGTTCAATAGGATTAAGATCCGCGGACAGATCGGGCCATTGCAACAAAGAAAAGTCATTATCATGTTCCTGGAACCATTCCATAGTGATTTGGGCTTTGTGCACCGGCGCATTATCCTGCTAGAAGTAACCATGTGACTGAGGATAAACTGTCAACATGAACGGATGCACTTGGTCAGCAACGATGTTTAGGTACGATGTGGCATACAGACGTGAATCTATGGCTACCAATGGACCCAACGTGTGACAAGAAAACGTTCCCCACACCATAACACTGCCCCCACCACCTTGCACAGTAGTTGTAAGACAACGGGTCCATGGATTCATGTTGTTTTCACGAAATTGTGAGCCTTCCATCAACATGATGCACCAGGAACTTCGACTCGTCAGACCAAGCAACTGTTTTTCAATCCTCGATAGTCCAGTGCTGGTGTTGCTGTGCCCACAAGAGGCGTGCTCTCTTGCTCTTCGTTGATAAAAAAAAAGGTAGGCGATGTGGCCGTCGGCTGTTGTAGCCCATTCGCGACAAAGTGCGACTAGTGGTCCGTTGAGATATTTTGTTCTGCGCACCAAGGTTCTATTCTAACGTGACGTGCGACATTGTGGCCCGTCTGTTTGCTTGCACAATTCTAGCCATCCTCCTCTGACCTCTCTCATCAACAAGCGATTTTCTTCCACAGGAGTGCCGTTGAGAGGATGTTTTCTGTTCGTTGCACCATTCTCGATACACCCTTGAAACTGTGGGGCGTGAAAAGTTCAGGAGAACTGCCGTTTCAGAGATGCTTTGTCCAGCACGTCTTGCACCTACTACCATGCCACGTTCGAAGTCCGTTAGATCACTCCTTTTCTTCATTCTTGCTATGGTTTGTACGCTTAACTGATACTAAAAAGGTTCTTGTGCTGCATTTATATCCACAACTGTGATCATGTGACTTGCAACGTTGTGGGATAACCATTTGTGTGCACAGCAGGGGTGTACCTAATAAAGTGGCAGTACAGTGTATGTGTTTAAAAAAATCAAAGCCAGGCTTTGATTTTTTCAAATCAAAGCCAGGCTTTGATTTTTTCTATAATGTGTGAAAGGACAATATTTCCACTGTAAAAATTACCTTGAAGAATTAAAGTATGCGTTTGGTGAGCAAGTTTGTTGTTTATTATTTGGTTTTTAGGAGCATTAGCAACCAAGGCCATATTGCTCCGGGATATGCGGTGATCATTCCCTGACCTTTCCGCATCCTCCGCATTTGGTGGCCACGGGCTCGAACTCCGGTCTAATCAAGAAGCGTGTACTACGCGCTGCTACTCCTGCCCACCTGGCAACGGAGGCACCCGAGCAAGTTTGATATCACATACTTGGATTTCAAGAAATCTTTTAATATTGTTGCACATGCTGTATAAGAGCAGTGTGGCATTGGGGACAACTTGCTGCAATGGATAAAAAGAGGGTTGAGTAGGAGAAGACAGTTGTTATCAATGGACACTGGTCTTCGTGGACTAATGTTATCAGTGGAGTCTCCCAAGGTTCGGTGCTGGGCCCATTCTCTGCATTTATTATTGATACTGACGAAGGTATTATCAGGCTTACTGTCTAAGTTTGCAGATGATAAGAAGGTTGGAAAGGTGGGTAATGACAGTATGCTACTGAAACACGGTCTATAAAAATTAGGTAGTTGGGCTAAGAAATGGCAATAGAGGTTTAAAATTGACAAAAGCTAAGTACTGCATATGGGTAGCAGTAATCCCAGATTATGTACCAACTGCGTGGTTCTACACTGAGTGTAGTGGAAAATGAAAGACCTGGGGTAATTGAGCAGTCAGATATAAAGTTTTCTGAGTAGTAAAGGACTGCCAGGACAACACATGGAGTGTTGTCAATGATTTTATTTAGTGTTCCATTCTATACGGCAATTGTCAGGCCACATCTTGAGTACCGCATTCAGGTCTGGAAGCCTCAGTTTAGGAAGGATGTAGAGCTGCTGCGAGTACAGAGAAGAGTAACGAGATTGTTGAAAGGAAAAAAAAAAGGGTGCTATTACCACGAAAGACAATTTTTGCAAATTGCAGCGGCTGGAGACTAGACACCTGCGATGCGATGTGGTGAAGTGTTTAAGACATTAAATGGATTGAACAAGCTTAATGCTGATGGAACTCTTCCTGTTGCTTCCATTACGCACATGTGAGGAAGCATAAATTCAAATTGAGGAAGTATGGTTGCAGAATAGATGTGAGGAAGTTTGCCTTTAGACAAAGAATGGTTGATTGCTGAAAATGGATAGTTTGAATAAATTCAACGAATAACTAAACGAACTATTGGAGGGAATGGGAAGGTTTTTGTTTTGCTGATGTTCTATAATCTTGCTTCATTTGCAATACTAATACTAATCTTGTTTAGTCACGTTAGCAACCAAAGCTCAGCTACCTCCGTTTTCTTAATTTGGTTAGAGATGCTGATGACCAAATAACGGAACCATAGATTTCATAAAATACGAAACTATCAACTGGATTTTTTGCGTCCCTTTGACTGGTTTAACCTATCGGCGCAAAAATAAGGGAAAAATATTGCTGAATTATGAATGGTATGGATACATCTTGAATCCTGGCATTATTTCTAAAATAGAGGAAATGCGAAACTTGTGTCAGTAGATCAGAGTTTATTTGGTTTTAGCTTGGAAATAATATTTCTAGTTCATTTCGAATATCTGTAATAGAATATTTAGATAGCTGGTCTTTGTATTTTATGCAAAATAAAGTCTGCAGGTAGTTCAGTGCTCCAGTTGGTGGCACGAGGGCTATAATGACCATTCTCCTATAAGTGCGAAAAAAAGGCTTTGGTTAGAAACCAGCCAATTGGGAATTTACGGTTTTTTTTTTTCAGAACTTAACAGACTTCACCGGTGTTGCGCAAGAGATGAATGGTCTTCTCTCCAGGAAACTCGGATTTTCTTGCCCTTAATTGCTTTGGGGGTTTTAACACACATCACAATCGACTAGTTTAGTGCATGTACTACTAATTCCATTACTCCAGACTCACACGCACACAATCTATATGGTTCAATGATTATTGGATTACGCCCAACTGATAACGTTAAATACAGAGTAGAAAGCCAATGTTTAATTACTCAAATCATGGTACAATAACGTATAATTGAAGTGATGAAGGACAGGACTTGTTTCAGAAGAGAGTAAATAAATCACACAAGGGAGAAATGTTCGATCAGAGAAATAGAGTAACTAAACTTAATCCCGAATGATTGCAGTGCGCAGATATATTGTATTTATGGCTGCTTATTAATTTCAATTCTCTATTTTGATCAGAGAGTAAAGGGACTTCAGACTGCGATGTCTACAACTTAATTTGTTTCGTTAACATGCAAGCCGGAGCAACCCTAAATTGAAAGTTCAATGAATTTATGAAAGGCTGGGTTTAAAGTCAAGATAAGCGTCATAAGTTAATTCAAGCGATATAATACAATGCAGTGCGTGCGGAATTTTTTCTTGCTTTAGCTGACAGACTACTCTTGGACAGCGGAAGATTTATTACAATGACCTTCAAAGGTTCCATCGCTCTGAAAGAAATGATTTATCGGAGCTTCAGGGAATTCACTGATGTCTGTGAAGGAAAAAAAAACTACTGAACGCATAATAAATGATCATAAAAACTATGGAGAAAGATATAGAAAGAGAACGGAATCGAAAACAACGTGCTCCTGCTATTAAAAATGGTTCAGATATGAATAACATGAATTCCGATGCAAAGATGAGAACTTATTGAGTGCAATATGATCAACTTCGTGAAGTACAGGACGGCACTGGATTATTCTGTGATCTTCTGCAGATGATTCATTCGTAGGACGAATATTATAAATGCTGATAAAATGTCATTGAGAGTATCAGATCAAAACAAGATGGATACGAAAGAAAGAATATAAAAAACAGAAAAAGAAAAGTGGGAACAGCAGCTGATGAACAGTTCGTTGTCCAGAACTAGGGCCAAATCAGTCAAGGGCATGAGGCGTCTGCATGATGTCATCTCATAATGGGTATCGGCAAGATCTCTGAAACGTCATCTTAATTTCTTCACGTGTAGTGGTTTAGGCCAGTAGCTTAATATATTATTAATTTCACATGGTATATGAGTGGTATTAAATATAGTAATAATCTTAATGGCTCTATTACTAACTGTGACCTAACGTCTGAACATTTCTAAGTGGATGATGACCGTTACTATACGTCTGTTGAACCTAAATGGTAACTCCACAGCACATGAATTCTCCATGATTGGAATCCAAGTTATGAGTGGAAGAATTTCTCCGCGCGAGGATAGAAATACAGAGGCTTGAGAGACTTGCAGAATCGAATCAAAAGGACGTAAGTATCCGTTTGAATGAAATACACTGATGAGCCAAAACATTATGACCACCTACCTAATATGATGTTGATCCTCCACGTGCAGCCAAAACAGATTTTACCCGGCGAGGAATGGACGCTACAAGATTTCCAAATGTGTTTTGCGGTATCTGGTACCACAAAACACGTAATCAGCAGATCCTTTTAACTCCTGTAAGGTTGTTGTTGAGATGCCACAGATCGGAGTTGTTGTTCCAACACAAACCACAGATGCTCTATGGGATTGATGTCTGCGGAATTTGGAGGTGAGGGAAATACCTGGAAGTCGTCCTAATGTTCCGCGAACCAGTCCCGAACAATCCGGGCGGTGGGGCATGGTGCATTATCCTGCTGAAAGACGGCACCGTCAAAGGGGAGGACCGTTGCCGTGAAAGGATGTACCTGGTCAGCAATGATGTTTAGGTAGATGGTAGACGTCAGAGTGCCTGGCAGATGGATGACTGGACCCAGGGTATCCCAACAGACATCGCCCAAAGCATGACGCCACCGGCTTGTTTTCGTCCCACAGTGCATCCAGGCACCATCACTCCCCCAAATAAACGACGCACACGTACCTGGCCGTCCACATGGTGCAACAGGAAACGTGATTGCTCGAACCAGACGACCTTCTTCCAAGCTCCAGTTTCGATGCTCGCGTGCCCATTGTAGGCGCCGGTGAATTGTGATTAGCATGGGCTGTCGGGGTGGCCTGCGGCTACACAGCCCCATTTTCAGAAGGGTTCGATGTACTGTGTGTGTTGTGACATTACTCCCGTCACCAGCATTCCAATTACCGACGAGTTGCGCCACAGTCGCCCTTCTGTTGCCACGTACCATCCGGGGAGCCTTCGCTCACCTCGAGCATCGATGAGCTTGTTTGTTTGTTTGTTTGTTTGTTTGTTATTTGGTTTTTAGAAGCATTAGCAACTAAGGCCATATTGCTCCGGGATATGCGGTGGTCATTCCCTGACCTTTCCGCATCCTCCGTATTTGGTGGTGACGGGCTCGAACCCCGGTCTAATCAAGAAGCGTGTGCTACGCACTGCTGCTCCTTCCCACCTGGCTACGGAGATGCCTCATCGATGAGCCGTGGTCGTCCAACATCTCCCCGGCGGTTCGTGGTTTTCCCTTCCTCGGACCACTTTCGGTAGGTACTAACCACGGCTGACCTGAGCATCCCACTAGCCGTGCCGTTTCGGATATGCTCTGATCTAGTCGTCTGGCCATTAAAATTTGGCCTTTGTGAAACTCGCTAAGTCAGCTGCCTTTCCCATCTGAAGAAAAAGAGTAACACTGATTAACGGAGCTCAGCATCGCGTTTCTCTACCCGTGCAAGCGCCGTAATTCACCTGCAGTTGCTTCGATTTGCATAACGACTCGCTGGTCATAAAGTTTTGGCTCATCGTTGTATATGATAAGCTCAGTGTTAGTCAGCAATTGGTTCAGGACTTATCAGACGGTAGAAAATAGCCTCCCATGTTGCCAGACCAAAAGGGAATGCAACCAGGAATTGAAATTGGACATGAATCTTTAAGCAGTCCTCCCCCTTCAAGTCTGATTTGCGCAGATCTGAGCCACTATTTCAAGATGCAGTGCATAATTTGAATGCACTCAAAATAGAATCAAAAGCTTATCAATGGCTGAATCAAAGTGGATAGGACTACGCCTATCCATTTGTATCAGCCATTGGATATCAATAATGACTGTCGAGGCAAGTGAGGTTACAAGGTAAAGAAATACAATGATATTTCCATATTTAGAGGTCATGTGGGCTCAAACCACATCTCTAAATAAAAGAATGTATTTTCAACTCAAACAAATGTACTACGGCACTGACCTCTCGCCTAATTCTGGTCATTACTTTGAGGTACAGAGTATCTCCATACCTCACAGTAATGACCTGAATTAGGCGAGTTTTTTGGTCTAATCGCCATATGCTATAGTTCCAAAATATGTCTGTCCAGCAGCTCAAACAAAACATCAATACTTATATTGGGTGAATAGTGGACTAATTCGCAAGGCAATTTCACCTATCATCCATACATTTCCTAATTATTTACACTGACATCGTGAAAGGGTGAGACCGGTATTTTTATACCACACGTTATTCGGTAATCTCTCTTCATTCAAGTTCCGAACTGGAAGCATTTGCAGAGCGTTATCGTCTCCTTCAAGAAAACACTGAACGATTTTAACACAGCTCTCTTGCGAATTGTTCAACTATGAAAAATGGTCCTTTAAAGTTTCCTTTGCATCTAAAAGTCTCGATAGTAAGTTTAAGTTCTTTGCTTACTGGAGGAAGTACAAAACTCTAAACAAAAACGGCTTAGAGAAGAGCTATGGTATTAAAGCTTTCAAGATCCTGGCAAATCTGGTAAAAAGACTGAAGTAGTGAGAGCGGGAAAAATGTCGCGTTCAGAGCATTTATCATTGAGTAATCCTCCATTGTCAGCTCGGTTTTAAGTGATAGCGAATGCGACAAAGAAGGAACTGGAAACTTTTAGCCGGTACAATATCAACGCATAAACCACGGATCAATTATCAAGTAACACTTTCTTCCCAAGGAATCCGTTGAATATACGGATAATTCTCTTTTGTAAATCTGACCTACGACGGGTTAATTTTAATTTTCTTTCATTTTCTTGCAGATCCTTCTAATTTAGAGTCCCTCTTTAGCATCCAGCAATATTCCGCCATCATGCTAACATTACGCCTCCCCTGACACCTCAGCTAAAGATTTTAATGTCCCGGCGAAACCTCTCATCCCATTCCTCATTAAAACTTTATAGATCTCCTGGGAAACATTCGATCTACGAGTGTAAAAAATATACCCTGACAACGTTGCACTGCAGCCCAGCTTGTTGAAGTTTGCCGATATATTTTCAACTATATTCTTATAGTTGTTGTCCCCTAAGAAGTTCTCGAGGCTTAGAGGGGAACAGGCATTCTGTGTGTTATCAGACACTCAGTCCAAAACACTGATGGATCCAATACCTTTCTATTTCAGAAGATTTCGGAGAAGTCCGATTGGCCTGCCTCCCTAAAATCCACTCATGCACACCTTCTCGATGGTAAGCTCTGTTACGTCACTTAGGTGGCAACGAACGTGTAGAGTGGTTGTCTTCAAGACGCCTGGTCAGCGTGAAAAGGAAAAGACCAAACCCTCCAGCACATAACAGTAATACGAATCAAATGGCTCTCAGTCCCCAGCGGCTTTCACTCCCCCTCTTACGGCAGCGAGAGGATCAGAGTGGAAGCAGAGGGTGCTAAGAATCTCTGGGTACGACCAGGCTTCCATTCACGGAAACTGAACTTGGCCTGTTATAACGTAAGATCGCTCATCGGTGAAGACAGGATATTAGAGCTGGAAAATGAATTGGAAAATGTGAATTGGAATAACATCAGTTTGGCTGAAACAAGAAGAAGAAATGAATCACTTACAAGTTTATCAAGTGGAAATCTGCTGTACACCAATAGAAACAGTAAAAGGAGTGAAGGTGGAGTTGGCGTTCTGGTCCATAAAGATATAAAAAACAATATTTTGGAATTCAGAAGTACTTCACCAATGGTGTCAAGGCTACTACTCAGGATTTCTAAGAGGTACAAGCTAAAGATTATAATGATTTATGCACCAACATCGAGCCATGATGATGAAGAAGTTGAAGAAATGTACACCAAAATTAAGAGTCTTCTAGATAAGCAGAAAATCCACTACACTATCATTATGGGGAAATTCAATGCTAAGGTTGGAAAGAGACAAAACAGCGCAGAAAGGGGAACTATAGGAAATTTTGGAATTGGTGAAAGAAATAAAAGAGGTGAAAGACTTGTGGAACTTGCAGAATCTTGAGGAATGTCAGTAATGAACACTTTTTTTCAAAAAAACGGTGAACAGAAAGTGGACATGGAAGAGCCCAAATGGATTAACAACTAATGAAATTGACTTTATCCTCCCTAACAGAAGATATATTGTGAATGATGTCACCGTCCTGAACAAGGTAAATGTTGGTTGTTGTTGATATGGGGGTTTGATGGCGCATAAGCTACTTTGGCTATAATGCGCCTATTCATTTATTATAAAAAGAAATGAAACAGTTTCATAAATTCAGAATTGATTAAAAAGTCCAGTTTGCTTTAAGAAGTTGAAAAATTCGAAAATATCTGCATCATCTCCAATGAGATTCTCTAAAGTTATTGGTCTACGAAGATTAACCAGTGATAGCAGGGTTGAAGTTCTATCTTGTTCATAGTAAGGGCAGTCAATGAGAATGTGTTTAATACTCAGATTTATATTACAAAGTGGACACTGTGGCGGGTCGTTCCCTGTGAGTAAATAAAGGTGGGTCAGATAAGTATGTCCTATTCTTACCCTTGAAAGGACTATCTCTTCTCGTCTTGATGTGCGGACACTAGAGCGCCAAATTTTTGGATCATGTTTAAATTGAAAGAGTTTATTATTAATTTGAGAGTGCCATATTGCTGTCCATTTTGACAGGCATGCAGCCTGAATGGTTAATGCATAGTCTGATGGCGGAACAGGGATATCAGTTAAGTCGAAGCTAGTTGGATTTTTTTGCAGCTTTATCAGCCAGTGAATTGCCCAAAATGCCAGAATGAGCTGGAATCCAGCAGAAGGTGACCAGTTGATGGCGTTCTTCAATTTTTAGTAATATGCTTTTTATTTCGTCTAGAACAGGGTGTACTTTATCTAAGGGGTTACATAAAGCCAAAATTGAGCTGAGGGAATCAGTGTAAATAACAGATTTTAAAGCACAGTCAGAAGAGAGATTCTGTAAAGCTAGTTTGATTGCATATAATTCAGCTGAGAAGATACTGAATTCAGATGGCAAGGATGCTGAAATAACGGTATTTGAAAACACTGCAGCCGCTCCAAAGTTTGAATTAGATTTAGAGCCGTCTGTATGAATTGGAGAAAAGTCAAAGTATCTTTGAGTGTGAGCTTCGTGAAGTTGTTTGCTATTTGATGTTTGTAAAATGTTCTTTCCCCATTGAGAGAGGTAAGTGTCACAGGTCGGTATAGGAGGTGGAACCCATGGTGGTTGAGTACAAGTCGTTACCTGTTGTACAGAAAGGATGGAAACGTTCCAAATTTGCATCAGTTCAAGAAGGCGAAGACCAGCTGGCTTTACTATGCTCGGTTTATTTCTGAAAAGGTTTTCTAATGGTGGATTGAACAGGTATGACTGTGTCGGATGCATGGCACAGCTTTGTATCTTGACAGCATACTTCAATAACAGTGTTTTTCTACGTAAAGTTAGTGGGGTTTCATGGGCATCAATGTAGAGACTATGTGCTGGTGATGTTCTGAAAGCACCGAGTGAAAGTCTCAAAGCACTGTGTTGAATTGGATCAAGCCAGCGCAATGCACTCAATCTGGCTGAATCATAGATGGGAGCTCCGTAATCAAGACGGGATCTGATTAATGCCCGATATAGGCGAAGCAGAGATGTACGATCTGTGCCCCATGTTTGGGAGGATAAAGCTCTGAGTATATTTAACTTTTTTAGACAGGAAGTACATACATTTTTAATGTGGTCTATAAAATTTAACTTATTATCAAGTGTTAATCCTAGAAATCTGATGCTATTAGTGACCGGGATGGAGACATTATAAATTTGAAGTTCAGGATCCGGATGAAGTTTGCGCTGTCTACAAAAATGGATGGCAACTGTTTTCTGCTGCGAGAGTCGATAGCCATTGAGGCTGTCCCACTGTTGTATTTTATTAAGTGATATCTGAAGCTGCCGTTCAATAGACCTCATGTTTTGGGAATGGCAGGAGATGGAAAGGCCATCTGCATAAAGGTACGTCTCAACTGTATTTGGAAGCTGATTGGTGATGGAATCTATTCTAAGAGCAAACAAAGTGGCACTCAGTACTGATCCCTGTGGTACTCCTTCCTGTATAAACGTTTTGGAGAGGGTATGTTGGTACTGAACTTGAAACGATCTAGTACGTAGGAAGTTCTGAATAAATAGGAAGGTTGCCTCGCAGACCAAGAGAGTAAAGATCACTAAGTATGCCATGCCGCCAAGTAGTGGCAAAAGCCTTCTCGATATCTATTGAAACCATTACAAGATGTTCGCGTTTAACAAAAGCATTTCGAATGGCGAATTCAGCCTTGACCATAAGATCTAAGCATGACCTATTTTTACGAAAACCATATTGGCTATGGCTCATTAGATGTTGTGACTCAATGATCCATACGAGTCTTCTGTGGACAATTTTTTCAAGGATTTTGCTCAGGCAGCTTGAGAAAGAGATCAGTCTATAGCTATAGGGGTTAGTTGGATCTTTCCCAGGTTTTAGGAATGCCAAAACAGTAGAGTGATGCCAAGAAGTTGGAAAAATATTTTCTAAAAATATACGATTGTAAAAAGCCAGAAGCAAGCTTAAAGCTTTGTCATCGAGATGTTGAAGCATGACGTAATAAATCCCATCTGGCCCGGCAGCACAATTGTGGGCTGTTCTAATGGCATGCAGAAGTTCAGAGTATTGCAGAGGTTTGTTATATGGAAGAGTACGGGCGGTTTGAAATTTTATGGCATGCTTTTCCCTAGTGTTTTTAATTCGTTGGAATGACGTAGAATATACTGATGCCGTTGATATTTCAGCAAAAGTATTGCCCAAAGCATTATCAATATCTAAGGAACTGGATAGATCTTGCCCTTTCCAGGAGAGGATTGGAGAAGGTATAGTAGGAAACTTACCAGATAACTGTCGAATTTTTTTCCATATAGTTTTCGGATCAGTGTTTCTGTTAAAGGTCGATGCAAAACGGGTCCAGGATTCTTTCTTAGCTTGCCTTTGTACAAATCGTGCTTTTGCTCTTAGCTTCTTATAATTAATGAGACTGGTTGTGGTTGGACCTCGCCGAAATCAATTCCATGCTTTGATTTTTGCTTTCTTTGCTTTTGTGCACTCGCCATTCCACCAGTAATTATAATGTTTGCGATCTGGGGGATTTGATAATGGTATTGTGTCCTTGGCCAATTTTAGGAGATGTGATGTGATGTAATCTGTTACATTATCAATATTCTGGAGCTGGATTTTTTCCTCGTCAAGAGAGATTGATGATCGAAATTTTGCCCAGTTTGCACGAAAAAATTTCCATTTCCTGCGGAGCTTGTTTGAAGGAGTCTGTGATATTAAAACATTGCATATGATTGGAAGGTGGTCACTGCCCATCGGATCATTTAAAACGTACCACTCTATGGTTGGAAAGAGTATTGGAGAACAAATTGAGAGATCTATTGCTGAGGTGTGTCCAGTTGGGAGTTGTATGTGAGTGTGCGTACCAGTATTGAGTAAGGTGAGGTTTTGTGACTCTAGAAAGCTTTCAACGAGTCGACCACGTGTGTCTAGTTTAGGATCGCCCCATAAGGGGTGGTGCCCGTTAAAATCCCCTAATATACAGATAGGTGGAGGTATCTGTATGAAGAGATCTTCAAGATCTTTTAAACAGTAAGTATGGTTTGGTGGTAGGTATATTGAGACAAGTGTTATTGAAATATGGAGGGTTATATGAATAGCAACAGCTTCTATTTCAGTTTGAAGTGGAATATGTTTAGTTGGGATCTTTGAATTTATCAGAATTGCTACACCACCATGGGCAGCATTTGCTGTATCACGATCTCTTCGATAAAGACAATAGTTCTTTATTGAAGGAGAAATTTGTGAGGTTAGGTAAGTTTCCTGAAGACATAGGGCAACTGGAGAATATCGCTTAATTAGATCACGTATATCATCTGTGTTGCAACGAAATCCTCTGCAATTCCATTGTAAAATACAAGGCATTATTTGTGTTTAATTGATGGAGATGTATCTGACTGTTTTTTGAAGGCTATTGGCTTATGACGTTCTAATTTAGATTTATCTTTTTTTGGAGAAAACTGGCCGACCTGTGTCCATTTCTTCTTCTGCATGGAGTTCTAGAAGGGGATCTTCCTGTATGGGCGTGCCATCTGTGTCCATGGTTGTGTCTTGAAAATTTTTTACTACATTTGCGTTTGAACTATGGGATATAGTATCTATGACTGGAGTAGGAGATGCCCCTGGTATTGTCAGAGGAGTATTATTTCCCTGGTCAGAAAACTTGGATTGTTGCTTAGAAAGAACATTTCTAGCCCAATCAGAAATTGATTTGTTAGTGGGAACTGTTACATCAGTTTGAGTGGAGACTGTCTGATATTTTTTTACAGCATTGACATAGTTCATATTTTTGGTTATAGTAGGAGCAACTAATGTTCTCGCTTCTGGGTAACTTTCTTTGTTCTCAACCTTGTATTTTACTATTTTTTTTCTCGGTTTTTCCACTTTTCGCATGTCTTAGAATATGCAGGATGGTCACCTTTGCAATTTGGGCAGGTCATTTTTGTAGCTGTACAGTTACTTTGTATGTGATCTGCAGATCCACAATTTGGGCAGACAGGAACTCCTCTGCATACAGTTTGTGAGTGGCCATACTTTTGGCATTTGTAACATCTTAGAGGGTTTGGAATGTAATTGTGGATTCGGCAAAGTAAATAACCTGCTTTTACAGAGGAGGGTAAGTTGGGTGTATTGAAAGTGAGAATAATATTTCTTGTAGGTGTAAGTTCTTTATCTTTTTTAACCATTATTCGCCATGCTTCAATTACGTGTTGTCCCTGCAGCTCTTGGGTTATTTCTTCCTCGGTGACGTTCAATAAGTCCCAACTAGATATCACACCCTTAGATGAATTTAGGGTTGTGTGTGGAGATATTTTAACTGGGATGCCAGCAAAGCTTGTGAGTTGTAACAGCTTCTCGGAATGTCTGTGGTTGGTTGTTTCTACTAATAAGTCTCCTGATTGCAGTCTCTTCACCGTCTTGGGAGATCCTGCAATACCCTCCAGATGTTTTTGTATGAGAAACGGAGACAATTTATTTATGGGCTGACTAGTAAGAGAGTGGATGATTAAGAACGATGGGCAAGGTTGCTCCATCAGATCAGTCTTTTGTCTCTTTGGATTATCGTTCTCAATATCCTGATGGTCTGTGTTTGCCATGTTTGCTCCTTTTAGCCCTTGGCAAGTGAACTTACCTGCCAAGACTTCCGGCCCCGCCACGGGGAGGCAGGAGCAGTGCCGCTAGGAGGCCAAGCGGTTAAAGTGTTAGTTGGTTAGTGACCTAGAAATATGGATAAAAAAGAAAGGTGTCTTTTCTTTCTGTGTTCTAACTTGTGGCTATTCAAGTGTAGAACGGTTTTAAAAAAATAAGGCTTTAGAGAAATGTACAAACTTAAAAATAACTTTAATCGCCTTTGAAGAGCACTTTATAAATCTCACAAATATCGCTTGGCCTCGAAATATGCTTGGCACCCGGGGCCGTAAATGTTGGAAGTGGATGGTAAGATGCACACTTGATATAGATGTAAGAAAAGAAAGGAAAAAACTGACTCGAGTAAATAATACTAAGGTCTCTGAGATAACAGAAGAGGAGAAAAAGCAGTATATACTGGAACTTGAGAACAAGTTTGAGCTTCTGCTGACTGCTCAGGTCCAAGATATCGACGAGGAATATTACAACTTTCTGAAAGTGATAAAGCCCAAGAAACCTATAGGTAAAAAGAAATCCAAAGAAGAAAAAAATCAGTCGAGAAACACTTGTCATGATGAACCGAAGACGACAAATGAAGAGCAAGAAAAACACTGACAAGGAGTTAGTTTGTTTGTTATTTGGTTTTTAGGAGCATTAGCAACTAAGGCCATATTGCTCCGGGATATGCGGTGGTCATTCCCTGACCTTTCCGCATCCTCCGTATTTGGTGGTGACGGGCTCGAACCCCGGTCTAATCAAGAAGCGTGTGCTACGCACACTGACAAGGAGATAATTGAGTATACTGAGTTATGCAAAGCCATTAGAAAGACTCAGAAAGGACATAAGAAGATTTAACACAAGAAAAGTAGAACAAGCATTAAGGGAAAACAAAGGATTTAAATCAGCAGCCATGAGCAGTAATACAGAAAGACAAATGATACTGAAACTGAAGAATAGCGATGGTGTACTTATAAACAGCAGAGAAGGCATAATTCAAATAGCAGAAGACTACTATAGAGAATTATACAAGGAGCGAGGGAATGATACCAGCAGTGGGGAAGATGGATTGCAAATTAGCACAACATACGACATACCCGATATTCTTCCTGATGAGGTAGAACATGCATTGAAGAAAATGAAGAATCAGAAAGCCCCGGGGGAAGATGAAGTTACTGTAGAGTTGTTAAAATTGGGAAGAAGAGACATAACACAAAAATTGGCAAGGCTCTTCACAAAGTACATTAGAAAAGGTGTGACGCCTAAGCAATGGAATAATGCAATCATAGTTTTGCTGCATAAGAAAGGAGATAAATCAGAAATTGGAAATTATAGACCAATTAGCTTGTTATCCCACATCTACAAGTTGTTCACAAGGGTCATTACTAACAGATTAGAAAGAATACTTGATGAGAATCAACCGAAAGAGCAAGCTGGCTTTAGGACAGGATTCTCAACTATGGATCACCTTCACGTAATGTCACAGCTAATGGAGAAGGCAAATGAATATAAAACACCATTATGCCTGGCATTTGTGGATTATGAAAAGGCATTTGACTCCATACAGCATAAGGCAATGTTACGGGCATTGGAAAGACAAGGCAAAGATACCCCATATATTATGATTTTGAAGAAAATATATGAGAGTGCTACCTCCTTTATTAGAGTAGACAAAGACAGAAAGAAATTTAAAATCGAGAAAGGAGTTCGACAAGGAGACACAATATCTCCGAAGCTGTTTACTGCTGCCCTTGAGGAAGCTTTCAGAAGATTAGACTGGTCGCAGAAAGGAGTCAATGTGAACGGAGAGTACCTAAACCATTTACGATTTGGAGATGACATTGTGGTCATAAGCCACGATCCAAGAGAATTAGAGAAAAATCTTAATTAGTTATGCACAGTTAGTAAGGATTTTAGACTAAAGATGAATATGGCTAAAACAAAAGTAATGATGAACAAGTATGCCACAGAAAGGGACATAATGATTGAAGGAACAGTAATTGAAAAGGTGGAGTCATATACTTATCTGGGACAAGTTATTAGCTGTAATAATGATAAATGGCTGGAAGTCAAGAGAAGAATAAATTTTGGATGAATAGCATTCAGGAAATATAGTCACATTCTGAGGAGCAATATCCCAGTTTGTCTGAAACGTAAAGTAATGAACCGATGTATACTCCCCACCATGACTTATGGAAGTGAAACTTGGGCACTCACCAAAAGAATGGAAGAGAAGCTGAGAACTACACAGCGAAGAATGGAACGAATTATATTGAGAATCAGACTGTTAGATAAGAAGAGAAACACATGAATTAGTCAGCAAACTCAAGTAAGGGACATTCTTATCAAAACTAAACAACTAAAATGGTCTTGGGCAGGACACATAGCTCGAAGACATTATGGACTAAGAAAATAACAGAATGGTACCCATGAGGAGCTAGAAGAAACCTGGAAGACAACAACGGAGATGGACAGATGAAATTCATCTGTCCATAATTGTGCAGGCAGATATGAAGTTTTCTGAGCAATGCAGACAGGCTGCCAGGGCAGGTCATGGGGTTTTGTCAATGATATATAGGAATTTTGCTAGTAGGGAAAAGGAGGTGATTATCCCTGTGTATAAGGCAATGGTCAGGCCACGGCTTGAGTACTGCGTACAGGTCTGGAGGCCTCATTTTAGGAAGGATGTAGATTTACTTGAGCGTGTACAGTGAAGGGCAACAAGATTGGTGAGGGGAATGAAGGGATCCTCTTACCAAGAGAGGCTTAAGTTCTGCAAATTGCAGTGGCTGGAGACTAGGCACCTGCGCGGTTTTTTTTTTTTTTTTTTTTTTTTTTTTTTTGGTAGTTGTTGGCGCATCGGCTTCTGTGGCCATATTGCACCTCCCAAGGTTTTTGCAGTACTTTGATCCAAGCCCGAGGCGAGAATCGAACCCGCGACCTTTGGGTTGCCGGGCAGATACTTTACCCACTCGGCTAGCGCGGTCGGCTACCTGCGCGGTGATCTGATTGAGGTATATAAGGCCTTGAATGGGTTGAGCACGCTGAATTCTGATGGGATCCTTCCACTTGTTCAGATTACTAACCTAAGAGGGCATAAATTCAAATTAAGAAAGGACAGATGTAGAATAGATGTGCGGAAATTTGCCTTTAGCCAGCGGGTGGTTAATTGCTGGAACAAACTTCCATCTGTCGTTGTGGAAGTTGATAGGTTGAATAAATTTAAGGAGGAACTGGACAGGCATTTGGAGGGAATGGTGTGATTTTTTTTTTTTTTTTTTTTTTGGCTGATGCTGCATAAGCTCATACATTTGCTTTCTTGCATCACATGCCACTACTACTACTACTACTACTAATTCATGAGTTTGTGGGGAGTAAATAGATGGCCATTGCACAAAAGAGAAGGAACTGGAAAGTTGCTGAAGAGGCCTTCATCCTGTAGTAGATTGAAAATGGCTGATAATGAAGAACAAGTTCTCAACAACAGATCTGAAGCTAATCCATGCAGTGTTTTCTCTTTTATTCATAGTTCCCCTAAAATCTCAGTAACTCATCAGTTTGCGTATTTGTAGTCCAACAAATATACCTTATTTTAGCTTCTCTTGAGTGATAAGTTGTTGTTAGGTTTCTTGCTGAATCAGTAACTGTGGCTATCACGCTCTGGGTAATATGTAGAAAAGTAGTTGGAGGAAGAACCTTCCAGAAGTAAGACAGTAAAGCTTTCAACAAACTGTTACATTAAACTCAGTTTGATATGGAAGGAGGTCATTTTTGGGTCAATGGTTTATGAACTATGTTCTGTGATCCAGGCAACAAACTGCTCCTCTGTGGCCAGACCTTGACATCCCTATGCTTACTCCTTGCCCGATCCATTTACATAAGAAGCAAGGCCTCTTTTATGTAGCCAGATTACTGTCCAAGTAACATGCCTAATGCTTCAAAGCCAGCATAGACCAACCAACTATATGCCTCGTACTTACTATTTTTCAACAACTTCAAGTTCTCATATGTTTCTTTCAAATGCACAGAGTGAGCTACTGAAATTGACCCGTACTCCCAACACCGGGTGGAAAAGTCCTGAGTTTGAGTCGCGTTGACCGGAGGAATTTTTATGTGCCTTTTTCACAACGTGGCTGAGTTAGTCCATCTCAGGCCAGAGTAGCATGGCTTTTTCTCCCGGAAACCAGGTTTTTCGTCCAACAATACAGAAAATCGACACCTTAGAACACACGCAATTTACAGACAATATAGCCTCAGTCGCTGACGCTTCTAAAACCCTAGAACAACCGCCACCATCCCCATTGTCGAGGAACACACCTGTGAGACTCCTTTTGATAAGTCAATAAAAAGTCTCCATTGTGTAGGATTGTAACTAATTCCTAAATAACTTACTAAGTCATTTAACATCACTGCAGAAAACCACAGAATCGCCTTCAAAAAATAGGGGACTAGCTCTCGTTCTCTGCACCATGAGAAAACCCGTACCACGTGATGACTACATAACTTCCAGAAGTATAACAAAATAAGTTCGGATTGTTTGAACACTTGCGTGAAGACATTTTACTCACTTTCCAGCACACGTTTGACACGATAATCTCAAAAATAAACTGAGCTCACACTGATAAACCCTGCTGCATGGATCTCTGAAGATCAAGAAACAAATGACTGAAATAATGATGTGAAGATTTAGTTTACAAATTCCCAGCATTTACTCTTGAACTTAATACAGTCAATAATATAAATCATGATGCCCTCTTCAGTAGCACAGTTGGTAGAATCGCCGTTCTCCCCACATCAAGTTCAATCCCGTCAATGACGGGAGAAATTTTATGGGTCTTTTCCACTAGGTGGCTGAGTTATTGGTCTCAGGCGAGGCTAGCACTCTGTCCTCGCCCAGAAACTAAGTTTTTCATCCAGCAAACAACAAATCGACCACAGAACAGACTCAATATATATATACTGCGTGATATTCCCCAATTTGTTGATGCGCCTAAAACCCTCCAACAAGTAAGCGGTGCAATGTCAAAATGGATTGCCGTTGCCATCTCTTAAACTGAACTTACTCCCAGGGGCGGTGATTGTTTTTCATATCCTCTGACAAACAAGAACGATGGCAAAACTAAAACTACAGCGCGTTAGCACCTATCGTCTCTCTGGCTTTCGGCAAACATTAATTTCGTATATTCTACAGTACCTACCAACACCAAGAAGATTATTGTAGCAGAGTCGCAAGAAATACCGCACATCAAATAACCCACGCTTTGTAATTAAGATCTTGCCTTTGTAAATATTGCTTTTGTGGCTTTATGATTAATATTCATCAGGTCTCAGCAATTAGGAGGGAGTAAGTAATTACATAATGACGGGCAAAGAAGCTACTGGAATCAAAAGAATGTTTAGATTTTGCCGACTGCATATACGTTCACAGTTGAGTGAAGTGAATAATTACAGGGTGAGTGATACAAAAAAATGGAATTATCTTTTAAAAAAATGCGATTATACGCAGATTACTTTAGCGACATCTGGGAGAAAAATATATCCTCTCTTTTATTCTAAGGCTGCAGTTCATCTGGAGTTCTCTCAATTAATACCTGACATTTACTTTTCGTGGTAAGATTAGCTTTGCGCTGAAAGTTTGCTCGGCGTTCTCAAATAAAATGCAGCCCTTACAAAAGTTGGTGTTATCTTCAAAGCTTCGTTAATTTAATTTACACATGCGTTTCTTTAGCTGCAGAAGATTTAATCAGCATTCCCGTAACCTCAATTTCCAAATGAATAACATCTTTTACATCTGCGATTGGCAGTTCTTAATACCACAGATCTCTGAACAACGTACGAAGCGTTATCATGGTTTCAATTAACGCCAAGTGGTGGTTGATTGCACTTGTCCTAATGAGAAAAACCCAAGTAATATATACGTAAACTACTCTTAAACTAGGACGGTTAATTAAAAGATTGTTTATTTGCTGTTCTAACCGAATGTTGATACTGTGGTATATTAGTGTGGATTTTTTTCTGGAGGAGATTTATCTTTAAGACAATTACTTTTCGCATGTGGCTGGTGGAGGGGAGGTTCCTCCACCGCTTTGTAAGCCAGAAAGGCTTACAAAACGTTGACAACGAGCATCTTTAATCCCCTTAGCATGACTTACAATTTTGTCCGCGCACACGCTAGAGGTCCCCAATTTTTCTAATATTGGATTAACAGTCGATCAATTTTGGTAAGTTGGACTAGCTGGTTCTCATTATTTCCAGAAAACTAAGGCAAAGGTACATACTT
Organism: Mastigoproctus giganteus; assembly: GCF_048544385.1. Lineage (NCBI taxonomy): Eukaryota > Metazoa > Arthropoda > Arachnida > Uropygi > Thelyphonidae > Mastigoproctus > Mastigoproctus giganteus. The sequence goes on from NC_143582.1 coordinate 62,708,721, forward strand.
TCTGTAAGCCATGTTATTAGGCTAGTTTGAGGGTTAAGAATCTTAGGATTATTCTCACTTTCATCTGAGACCAGTTGAATCATCCAAAAATGAAGAAGCCCTGTTTATCTACTGGATTCAATCTTTTTCAAATATTATGTGGCAACACATATGGCATTTGCCAAGGTAGACCCAACACGTTTCTTATTTACCAAGACAATACGTTTTACACGTTTATCATTTAGCAAAGTGAACATTTCTTTGGAGATAACGCTAGTTTTGTAAACGAACTTCGGCCCTACCAGTCATCAACCTTGTAGATGGTAGGTTCCAAATATTGACATTGTAAGGGAGTTTAATGTCAACATTGTATTAATCTCGGAGATTACCTCTGTGTGGTTCTTCAGCAACGCTGTTCACTGAGCTTTTTTAAGTGCTCCAATGCAGCACAATTCAAACTGGAGCTTAATGGGGCATATTCGTGTGGCGCATTCATCTACGGTTTGGAATCTTCGTTTGGCCTATCAAAAGAAATTTAATACATAAATTTCAAGAATAATCAAGACGTAATGTCCTTCCCAAATTTAATCTGCATCAAGCACGAGGTTACCCAGCATGTCAATCATTACGTTGCTCAATATTTCTCGAAATATCTCTACGTTTAATGCACAACAACCATTCCAAAAGAATATAACCACAAATGTAGTTCCCATATTAATTACTGATTAATATAAATTCCTGCCCAATTTTTAATTCTGATGTGCAGGCAGACTAGGAACTAAAGTAAAGAAATCGTTTTACTCTTGTTCAAACTGGGTGCAGGACCTTTCGCTATTTATTCATGCAACTCCTCCCAAGCTTATGCTAAGGGGAGAGCCGTTCAAAAAACTTTTATTCGACAAGATTTCGATATCACAACAACTGCTAGAAATTAAAGTTTATGTTGAGTAAGATTAAGAATTAATTAAACTTTCGTTTAAATTATATAATTGATTGAAAACCAAAACAAAATGATTTGTAGAAGTCAAAAAACATATTGCCTAGATTTCGATGGATTCCAAAACAGACTGAAACTTGCTGTTGGAATTCTCCATCATAACATATAAGGCAACTATTCCTGGAAAGGTCCCAAAACAAGCAGAGACATGATAAACATATCCCGAAAACTAGCGGTGGCCATCTACTATAGCACTTAACTAAATGACTTCATTATCATTAGTGCTACCACAATTTGCAACAGATTAGGTCGGGGTCTATTCCCTCGCAGAGCCATGAGTAACCCGTCAATGAAAACCGTGAACACCCAAGAAAATCTGTGCTGCTCCTGTGCAACTGAGAAGAAAAACAACTTTCGCGTGTCTAAGAAAAACAAAGGAATTTCAAGAGCGCTGTCAGTGTAGTCTGTTTCCTCGCGGGTTTTATGTCTGTCTTCGGCCTCCTAATGAACCACCTCTCAAGCATCAACAGATAACGCTAATAGGGACAAGCTGAAAAACGTATCTGGTCAAGGTTCTTAACACACTTCGCACAAAGCAGGGTGAGGTATTTTTGCCATTCGTGCCACTTACAGCAATGAGGATTTGGAGTCTAACAGCGAACAGAATGGAGAAACTTAGTTTTGTTCGCGAATCCATGGAAGATTACTGGACGACCAACTTAGTACAAAATAAATAAGAATGTCTCTAAACGAAGAACAAATACGGGTAACTTGAACAGCGCAGGCAACGAGTCAATTCTTTAAAATGCAAGGTGATAGAGACTGCCAACTCTCAGTAATAAGTTCCATTTGTAACTAAGCCTTCAAAATATAAGTTAATACCAAGCAAAGTAATTAGTTTGTTTCTATAACTGCTAAGATACCAGTTTGTAACAACCATATCAAAATTACAACTGTCAACTGAGCTTAGAGATTGAAATGCAAGTCATATTGTACAGCTGGGAATACTATTAATTTCTATAAGCTAAAGAATCATTAGAATAAATAACTTTACTTACCATACTCAAGTTTAAAGATTAGCAGGCTCCTTGACATCTTTCGAAAGCGATTCAGGAAATGCAGTGGATGAACTACTGATGGTAGGGGAGCCAGGGAACCATCTACAACCAGGAGTCACAATAAGCACGCACAAAACACAGGCGAATCGAAACCAACCGATAAAGATTATACGAACACGAGGAGATCTCCTTATAGGAGTTGCTATCAACAGGGGGAATGGTGCACCCTTGCAAAAATAGCGACGATGAAAACAAGTAATGTCTTGTACACCTTTCACGCAAACTGGAAAAGGAGTCGCCCTTTTAGGACCACATTTCCGACGTGTCCTGAAAAGTAAAAACGGGCAGGGTATAGAAATACGTTAAACATCTGCATCTGCAAACAACGTAACATTAAAATAAATAATCTATGAGATGAACCGAACAAAATTTAGGCAGACAACCTAATTCCAAAACAAGGGCTCTTCTTTGTCTCCTTCTACAAATCCGCTTTCCTAATCTCAGCTCAGTTCGCTATTCAATTTAATTCCCCTCCTGTCTCCCCCACCACTAAATTGCAAATGCTTCGAGAGGGCCCAATAAAGACAGCCATGTAAGGAAACGCACAACACGCGCGTTTAATGAAACATTCAAGTTCACAAACGACCAGCTGAGAGAATATAGTGACTTTGAGATTAACTAACGTGGTGTCGGGCAAGTCGCCAAGTGTAACAAAAACAACACTTTCAAAAAGCAAAAATGGCTACCAGATATTGAACAACAGACATCGCTTTGCGTAAAAGATTATTAACTTGTTATGGAGATGAACTCCCTCGCTGTTCCAAAAATAAAAGCGAGCAAACATAAAATAGCGTGTCTCAAGTGTGAAGTGATCTGAAGTGTGCGAAAGCTCCATTTTTTGTAGAATAAAGTGATTTTATTATGTAACGAATGTCTGCTTTACTCAGAAGCAGTTTCTGGATTAAAGAAGCAGCAAGATTTGGCTAAAGAATGCCGTCTTGAAGGAAGTTTGTTTATTTCTTTATAAGCTACCTTTATTAAAAATTCAACGAATGTGAAAGGGAAATGAGAAATGTTGCCAGGCGTAGTCAAAGATCCAAGTTCTAGAAATCAGCCTTGGGTGTGTTAAGTCCGAGAGTTTAAATATAAATACACCGGTTAACAAAACATTATGACCAGTGAGTTGTTATGCAAAAAAATAGGCGCCTCCGTAGCCAGGTGGGAAGGAGCAGCAGTGCATAGCACACGCTTCTTGATTAGACCGGGGTTCGAGCCCGTCACCACCAAATACGGAGGATGCGGAAAGGTCAGGGAATGACCACCGCATATCCCGGAGCAATATGGCCTTAGTTGCTAATGCTCCTAAAAACCAAATAACAAATAACAACGTTATGCAAATCGAAGTAATGCAGGTGAACTACGGCGCGTGCGCGGGTCGGGACACGGTATAAAAAACACCTGATACTGAACTCCGTTAACGAGTGTTACTCTTGTTCTTCAGATGGAAAGACAGCGGACTTAAGCGAGTTTGACAAAGGCCAAATTGTAATGGCTAGACGACTGGGTCAGAGCATATCCCAAACGGCTGGTGGAAAGTTCACGGTCTGCCGCGGTTAGTACCTACCGAAAGTGGTCCGAGGAGGGATTCCACAAACCGCCGGGGAAGTGTTGGACGACCACGGCTCATCGATGCTCGAGGTGAGCGAAAGCTCTCCCAAATGGTACATGGCAACAGAAAGGCAACTGTGTTACGAAGCGTCTCTTTTGATCTAAGCCACCGTTAGGAAGTAAACAGGAAATGAGTGGACGTCCAGTGGTCCCGTCAAAACAAAACGGCATCAGTGTTGCTGATATTTTGGTAAGTTGGCCATATTTAGAAGAGTAGTTGTGAACATGAAATGGAGTGTTTTGGAGGTGACCAACAAACATGAAAAGTCATACTACTGTGTGAAAAAAAATAAGAAAATTTCTAGAGAAGGGTTGATTTGTGCTCTAGGGAGAAAGCTGTGGTGAGTTGTTTTAGCAAATAGGAAGGAATGAAAAATTAAACAATATGGGGATTGGTTGGAGTCCTTGGGGAGAGGCGTTCCAAACTTGAAGGAAAAAGAAAATTTCGATGGGAGTAACTGAGAAAGTGTCCACTCTGTATCTGACTTCTCTGTGGTTTAAGGGGAGAAAGTCGTGAGTTTGCGGATTGAAGGGGAAGGAGATTTTTTGGTGGTCGGAGTTCACATCTCATGGTAGCAAGATGAAGAAGAAAAAGAAAGAAAAAACGTGAGAGAAAGAAAGCCTGGTCCGACATCGGAGGGCAGTGATAGGCATCAGTGAAAGCGGTGGTTAAGTTTAAAGATAAGTGAGTCAAGAAGAGAAAGAAAGCCTGGTCCGGCATCAGAAGGCAGAGTGCCCAAAAAATGGAGGAAAGCCTATCTGCCACGAAGGAAACCTGAGTGCAAGGGAATTGGAAGTAGCGCCCATTTCGGAAAGTAAGTCTCTTCCTGTTCTTTTTCTCGAATCCTGAACTCAAAGACTCAATAATCTAGCTCTGTAAGGAATTGAGTGATAGTTCCTTTACACCATACTACAGTATGCAGTGCAGTATACTGTTGTATGGTTCAGATATATTGAAATTGGTATGCTTGTATGTAATTATTTGTTTATTTTATGTAAATGCTGTATATAATGTTCATTAATAGTTTGTAAATTTATTGAAAAAATGTGTATCTTTAATGTTCTGCTAACATCCACTTTACACACCCTAGAATCTAGAATTTCCTGTGAATTTCAGTCAGATTTGCGTTTGTGGGGTAGAACTGTTACTTCAATAGGGTGGAAGTCAAAACAACAAAACAAGACAAATAATAACATTATTTTTTAAATCCCCCCCCCATACCGTCTTTCTGTAGGATAAAGCGCCACACCACAGCGCCCGGATTGTTCCAGACTGGTTCGCGGAACATGAGAAAGGCTTCCAAGTATTGCCCTGGCCTCCAAAATCCCCAAACATCAGTCCCATCGAGCATCTGTGGTTTGTGTTGGAACAGCAACTCCGATCTGCGGCGTCGCAACCACACGGACCTTACTGAAGTTAAAGGACACGCTGGTTACTTGTTGGTACCAGATATAACAAGGCACATTTAGAAATTTTGTAGCGTCCATACCTCGCCGGGTACGAGCTGTTTTAGCTGAACGTGGAGGACCAACATCATATTAGGTAGGTGGTCATAATGTTTTGGCTCATCGGTGTATAGTGTATATATGGTGTTTTTCAGTTGTTTTCTCGCCACGTTACCACCATGAAGGCAATTACCAGGAAAACTTGCCTAGAGCCCGTCTAACCACTATGAGGTGGGCCACAAGTAGGTATCAACCGTGGCGGACCTTGTGCCTCTAGCATTTGTACTGTCTCTCAAAGGGCAGTACAAGATGGTAGATGTCAGTCCATGTCTTGGTGACCCAAACAAGAACCCCAGCAGAAAAAAAGGACCGGTTTGTTTGTTTGTTATTTGGTTTTTAGGAGCATTAGCAACTAAGGCCATATTGCTCCGTGGATATGCGGTGGTCATTCCCTGACCTTTCCGCACCCTCCATATTTGGTGGTCACTGGCTGGAACCCCGGTCTAATCAAGAAGCGTGTGCTACGCACGGCTGCTCCTGCGCACCTGGCTACGGAGGCACCAAAAGGGACAGAGTAGAAGGCAGCGTAACATTTAACATAAATCTCATCCCCACCTGTGCCATCAAGACTGAACGAAATCAGCATAGTAGACATTTGTAGAGAATTTGCGTGAAATCCTCTGGTTCTCAAGCAAAGGAAGAAACTGTGTAAGATAAATTAAAATGGTGCAATTTGAAACTATTAAGTCTTAGATATCAACTAGATGTGTTGCCATCTAAAAAATATGTTTTAATCATTTGTCCAACGTTCTACACTGTCTGGATGTACTGCATTTAATTCAACCTCACACTTGGTGGGGTTCAATTAAAAACAATGGAAGAGAAAAGGCATCTGGAAGTTATGATACGGGCAGATATAATTGTTTTTTTGAACAGTGTAAACAAGCGGCCAGGAAAGCCCATGGTGTCCTGTGGACAATTTTTCAAACGCTATCCTGTGGAGATTGGCAGGTCATAATCCCACTGTTTAAGGCAATTGTAAGACCACATTTGGAATACTGCGTTCAAGTATGGAGATCTAATTCGAAAGAGACTTTGAGCTTTTTGAAAAGGGTCCGAAGACGGGCAGCTCGAATGATGAGCTCGGCAGAAGGTTAACCGTACGAGGAAAGCCTCTGATCATGTGGTCTACAGAGTTTGGCATCCAGGCACCTCAGAGGTGACTTGATTGATGTTTACGAGGCTCTGAAAGGGTTGGTAAAATAAATGAAGGTGGAATTCCCACTGTAATAAAGAATTCTGGAACTAGGGGTCTTAAATTCAAATAACAGGGGTTGAGGTATGGACTAGATTGAAAGAAGTTTTCTTTTAGCCAGCGAGCTATTGATTGCTGGAATAATTCTGGCAGATAATTGAGGCTGACAGTTTGAGTAAATTCAAAGAGCAACTGGATACCTATCATTACTATTAGTTTCAACAAGTCTTTGTACACACAAGCGAAGCCATCCTGTTTGATGTAACATCTACAAAATGCCCCCCCGGAAATCATACTTTTTTGAAAGAGCGTGAGAACCCCTTCCATTCCCCACATTTCCAATGAATTGATTTTAATCAGTTCATCGTTTTAATCATTAGTCTTGTTCCAAGGCCACACGATATCACCTCTTCGATTTATATGCAGCATTTTTCATTCGCAGACTGCTGCAGGCAGCCCAAAAGTTCGATGTTCCAATTAAAGTGGCCAAGCAGTGTATATTCCAGACTGCACTCTGCTAAAATAATAAACATCACGTTCTCTCCTCACCTCACCAAAACCATCTGCAATCAATTCAACTATTCTTTTACCTAGAGAAGTCAAAGGCGTTCAAATGCACACCAGCCTACTCTTTACGGTTCCCCCCATATAGACTGGATGGGGGGACAGTGGGGAATGGTCTTTCTCAATGAAAAAACCATGAAACAGAAAACCAAGAAAAATCGATATATCGTGTGCCCAATTGATATTTTAGAAAAATATTGCGCGAAATATGCCCTCGCGGATAGCACAGTGGTTATAATCACCATTCTCCCCACACGCGTGGAAAATGCAAGATTCGAATCTCGTCAACGATGTGAGGAAATCTTGTGGGCCCTTTTCACAATGCGGCTGAGTTAGTCGGTTTCAAGAGAGAGAGTGATATGGTTTTTCATCCCGAAACTCTTTTCAAGGACAAATCGGCCGAAGAACACAGGCCCAATTACAGACACAATACATAGTGATGGCTCATAGCCGTGGCTGCTTTGGCGTTTAACACACACGCACACGCACAGCTCCGATTAACATCCGGAGACTCGTCGTGAATGAGCAAATGTAAATCTCGCGTTCGCCTTTCCTTCAAGTCAGCTGTTTCCACTTGTTCAAGCACTAGACGCTGATCTGCAAACAGAGTGACGTCTCCCTTCCTTCAATCAGGCCCTTCCTGCTTGTAAGCTACCACCAGCAGTTTGTGCCTGCGCCATTCATCTCTAAGTATATCATCAAACTCTCCACGATGTCATCTGTGGACGGCGAGTATGGCAGAACTGTGTGGCTGGCTTTTATTGGTTACATTTGATTTTCATTTAGTTTTAAACCACTCGCTAACAGTCCAGCTTAGTCAGCCTTATTTGCTCTACTTGGCCTTAATTGAACCAGTCACATTACATTTTATTTTTTTCACTAGTCTGAATAGTCTCTGACAAGCCAAAACCCCGAACTTGACGTTCCAAGTTATTCGATTGCGTAGAGGGATCTATTCTGATTTTGTGAGCGCTTAAAATTTGCTTCCAATTCCGCATACTTAATTCAGATAATGAGTTGATTCTATCGATGATCTTACAAATTAGAAAGCGTAAATTATTTGCTCGCTAAGAGATTATTCGAAGATTTTTCAGTGCACACTTGCAACAAACCTCGTCCGTAATTCTATGCAAATTATTTCCAGTTAAATGGTCGATACCGGCTCCACGTCTTAAGTCCACTTTAGAGTGGAGGTAATTTCAACACCAACTAATCAAATTAAGTTAAATACTACCATCATTGGTTTCCACCATTTATTGACAGGTTATTCATAAGCAAATTAACCCAATTTCAAAATGAGAACACTTAGTCCAATTTGGGATGGCTTGATAAATCTCTCAGGAGATTTGTCAAGAGAAATACAGCAATTATTTTTTTTTTCATACATATCACATCGTATACCGTGCATTGCAGATGAAGAGATAGATATTGCTTATTGCTGCACTGACTGGAGGAATAAATGGGCAATAAAAGAAGTTGCTTTTTCTCCTTTTTGTTATCAGTTTACTAAATACGAGTTATGAATTATTACTATTTACTTATTATATTAATCATAGCAGAAACGTTAAATAAGTGTTGTATTTCACTTGTTATTAAAATCCAGGAAGAAATAAGTAAGCTGCATCACGAAAGCAATGGCAGTATACTGCGGGGATTATTTAATTTCTTAAATCACAGAACATGAAGTGGCAACAATTACTTTTATATATTATTAGTTAATTAATTAGTAATTAAATGGTAACAAGATAATTAATTATTTATTTTCACTTCTAAGAGTATTAATCACAGAAAGAGAAAATATTCAATTAAATCTAACGCGCCTGAAATGTCATCCGCTTTGTACGTTAACTAACTTCAAATCCAGGCAACCTCCTCAGAACTGTGTGGACAAGGAAAGCCTCCTGTTAGATTCACCTGCTTTACTGAATCGATCTAATACAAAAAGGCCTTAAATTCAGGAGGAGCTTGTTGAATGGTGATAGAGTTCAATTTCCTGAAAAGGCCAATCAATCAAAGATAGATTAAACTGAAAAACTAAAAGTTTTAGACAAACGCAATAGAAAGTGTATGGATTTTGTAAGTGTAGTGTTGTGTTTCGTTGTTCTTCTGGCCATTTAACCGCCAGACCCGTGCTGGGGCCCAACGTTGTCCACACTATGCCTCGTGGAGGCAGACTGAAGACAGGGGGAAAAGCCGGAAATATGGAGCGAGTAGGGAAGGCGACCCCAGGTCAAAGATTTAAATTTAAACTGTGTGGAGTTACGCTGTGAAAGTGAACAGAGTAGGGGGGAGACTGAAGGCTGGGGGGAGGAAATAGGAAGTAAGGGATCGATAGAGGAGGTGACTCCTGTGGTCAGTGGGGCAGGCCCATGTCCCACCAGGAGGGCGAGGAGGGGAAGAGACAGTGAAACCATCTCCTCCCCTCCCCAGGGAAGTGGAAAGAAATTACCGTGCAAGAGAGCACAGTATAGGATCTCCTTTGGCGTTGGCAGCAGAGCTGCAATGAGATGAGGTCAAGTCCATGGTAGGTCTTCTATTTAAGTTCTAGTTCTTCTAAAGAGATGTCAACTTCTAGGGTTGTGGGTCATTCCTGGGATAAGTCCCGTACTTGCAGTTCAGGTTGTTGAGGTTGCCCTTGCAGTCTGTCATCAAAGTTTTCGGTTTTAATCTTCTTCTGTTTAAAGAGGAAAAATGCTGGTTGGTGATATGTTTTGTCTTTGGGTTGTCATAGTCGGGTGGCATTTCCTCTTTTCCTCAGTGTATGGCAATTTGCACCCTTCTTCTCGCGAAGAGGTCCTGGGCGAATCGTGACAATGCTTTACAATCTTCTGTTTCAAGGAGGAGAAATTCGTGTCCTCTTGGAAGATATCTCACTTTTGTAATCGGCATATATCTTAGGTCTTCGTAGATGGGACAGTCAAACATAAGATCTTCTATCTCTCCACAAGTGCAATGTGGGTTTTCTGTGAGTCTGAAGCCAGTGAGCTTTGCATTGAAGGGGCCATGTCCTGTTATTAAGTACGTTGTATGAAGTCCTGGGAAGAACCATGATGGTGATTTCGAGTATACTCTATTTGTCTGTGGAAAAAAACTTGCGGGTGATCTCTCCTTTGGTGGAACCGGCCCATCTGTTTTGCCACTCCTGCAGCAGGTGGTTTTGTAGGCGTATTTTTTCTGCCTTCCTATTATTAGTGGGATTAATCGTAAAATTAAGGAAGAAAATTTGTAAAATTAGGAAGTTAACTGAGACTCCTTTGGAAAGGTAATAGAGCATTCCAGTTCTAATGATTTCTAGGTCTAGTGGGAGCATTCCTGCTATTACTTGTAAGGCTGGAGTACTCACTGTACTGCAGGCGCGGGTTATGGCACGGAGGATGGATCGCTGGGTAGAATCCAGTGTTCTTCTATTTACTACTAGCGTGGTCGTATCGTACCATATGAGACTGAAGTCTATTGAAATGATCAGAAGTACTTTCTGGTCATTTCAATAGACTTGGCCGGGGCATTCGACACCTTTTGATGGCCGAGCGTCCTGGGAAGGTTTCGACTTGCAAAACGTACTGCAAATTTATACAAAGTCATTCTCCAATACCTCTCACACAGGCATATCACAGTGACAGCATCCTATTCTCAAGTAAATCGCCAAGTTCATAGAGGCTGTCCCCAAGGATCTGTATTGGGTCCCATGTTTTGAAACATGGTACTCGATGAGTTTCTTCAGCAAGACCTGGGGTGCGTTAATTCTCTAGCCTACGCCGACGATTTCGTTCTTATGCTAGCCGCAAACAGCAGAACAAACCTGGAAAACGCCCGAAACATCGCTCTGAAATCCCTCCAGACATGGGCCGCTCATCATAACCTAGAAATATCAGCATCCAAGACCAGCTCCATTCTCTTGAAAGGACGCCTTCACCCAATTCGACCTCCACAAATCAAGATCGGAAACACTACAATCCGTATGGACACACAACCGAACTCAAATCTGTCCTTCAAACCTAATCTACAGTATTTTCACAGAAAACTCAAGAACTACTCTGCAATGATCACACGAATTGCCAGAAAGGACTGAGGACTTAAGAGAAGAACTTCAGACTCTTCTATAAAAAGACCTGTCTACCTGTCATCACCTATGCTGCCCCTGTGTAGTTCAGCAAAGCCAACACAGTTGTCAATCAACAAAAACGGGACATCTTTGAAAGAATAATCCTGCTGACCACACTTTCCGTGCTTGCTGCACGGTCAGCACTCAGGCCCTGAGGGGAGCTCTCCCCCTAGACCTGGAGGTTGCGCGTTTCGGCCTTCTATTTAACCTTGCCAGAGTATCTACTACCTTCTGGGATTATACCACCAATCCAGAAAACTGCTACAATGAGGGAAAACGTCTCTTCACCATCTATTTACATAACCTCTTTTTCCCATTTATTCCCATTTATTTGTACACACAATTATTTACAAATTTATATACAAAACTTATAAAGAAGATATATATACAATTTTATATGCATTAGCATTCTCATTATACATATATAAAATATTATATTATATCTGAACTCGTGTGTATGTGTGTGTGTGTTTTACCTGTATCAAGGGTGGCTCCTAGGCCTTAGCCCATCTCCACCTTACACGTCTGTGTTGGTACATTATTATTATTATTTTAGGGTTGCCCGTAATTAAATACATTAACCCGTATTTGTGTCTGTAAATTGCGTATGTTCTATGGTCGATTTGCCTGTTTTGCTGGACGAAAAAACCCCAGTTACTGGGGAGAAAAACCTTGCTATCTACACCTGAGACCGACTAACTCAGCCACGGAGTGAAAAAAGCCCATTAAAGTTCCTCGCGTCATCGACGGGATTTGAACCCAGGCCTTTTCCACCCGGTGTGGGGAGGACGGTGACGATACCACTGTGCTACCCGCGCAGACCCTGTGTTGGTACAGAAACTCTGCAAAGCTTTTTGTATTGGTGTATCGCTTGGGTACGTCCACCTTTCCACCAAGGAGCAGCCAACACCTAGGCAGCCGCTGCCCGCCCCCAGGCACAAGCAGCCAAGCCTGGGTCTACTATCACCTTTAGTGCCTTGTGCACGAATCCCGCATAACCTCTGGTTGTCCCGTTGGCATAACGCCAACACAGGCGCCATAACAAATAAATTCCTACCCGAACATCGAAGAACCTACCCAGGCCTGCCGCCATGGTTCTCTCCAGGTCTTCTGATTTCATACCTTCTTACCGGCCACGGGGCCATTAGAGCGAAGCTCACAATAGGACTAACGGAAAACGCTTCCTGTTCTTGCGGTCGCTCAGAAATATGCCAGCATCTGATGTATCATTGCCCCATCTACGAGCACCTAAGTTGCATCCTAATCACAAGAATCCAATTCAACCCCAAAGACTAGGAGCATTTTCTCTGGAACCTCAAGAAACATATAACGCTTTCTCCTCTTTTTCCCCGGAGCTTTTTGGAAGAAGAAGAACCCTTCCTTCACCATAAGTCCAGAGACTGGAACACCAGTCAAAAGTAACCAGACCTCACCAATTATGAAAATTAAGATAAACAAAAAAATAAACTAAAAAAAAAGATTAAGATAAGAAAAATTAAGATAATCCTACGACAAGTACCAAGTCCGGTCTCTGGTCCCATTCCAATCCTTATCTAATCCCGTCATGGAACCTGACCAACGGACACATGCATGAATGGGGCACGAACACAGTCCCGGACGACTGTATCAGACTCCAGAACAAAGACCGCTCTGAAGATGACCTGTGTACTTCCTTTCAAGCGACCATACTCCGGACCTGACCCACTTAATGACTCCGAGGTGGCTGTGCACCCCAGACACATCTGCTATTCGTCGACCGCGCTGAATTACCTGGAGCAGCGCTGCTGCTCGGTTGCCCAATGGGCGATCTTACTTCGGCACTTCCTTGAGTGGAACCTTTTTTTTTCCTAGGGGGGAGAAGAGCTTCTTCTCCTCCTCTCTTGTTTTGTGGGGCATGGGCATGCCCCACTGCCAAACCGGGGTCGTATTCCCTGTCTACCCCCTACTTCCAACTTCCCCCCCCCCCAACTTTCTTCTCACACAGCGTCCGTCACACATTTCAAAATACATCAAAATTTATGCCCGACCTATTACAAAACTTATCATCTTTCAGCGATTGTCCCCTCTAAACAGCGACTAAGTATCCTCCCTGGCGTCTACTCTAATTTCATAATTTTCCTCCATTTATTTAGGCACTAGCCACTGAAATCCCAAGAAAGTAGATGGCAGGACCTCCAGAGTACTTTAGAAGCAATGATACACCCGGTCAGCCTCCCCGAGGCAAGCTGTGGTAAAGTCGGGTCCCCCTAGGGGCCCGGTGGCTAATCACCGGGCTAAACCCGGTGACCGGATCAACAAAGGGCACATAAACCACATACCTCAAAATCTCTGGCCCGATACAAAGCTCATTCGCGGAGATGGGAGAAATCTCAGGAGCCGTTAGACACCAACGTACCTTACACCTAAACATCATTGTGGACCAGGTATACCCTTTCATAACAACGGTCTTCCCCTCTGCAAGGAAGCCTGAGGATTATTCTGCACGAACCAAAAAAAAAAATTCCCAAGTTACCCAGAGAGAGAGAAATAGAAGAGAATCACCAAGAAAGAGAAGAATGTTGATATCCAGCACAGGACCCTGGGTGTGCCAAACCCATACTCACCAGATGAGAGCCCCTGGGGATTGTTCGAGACTGGTTCGCGGAACATGAAGAAGACTTCCAGGTATTTCCCTGGTCTCCAAATTCTCCAGACATCAATCCCATCGAGCATCTATGGTTTGTATTGGAACAGTAACTCCGATCTGCTGCGTCTCAACCACGGACCTTACAGGAGTTAAAGGATCTGCTGGTTACGTTTTGGTACCAGATACCACAAGACACATTTAGAAATCTTGTAGCGCCCATGCCTCGTCGGGTACGAGCTGTTTTGGCTGCACGCGGAGGACCAACATCATATTTGGTAGGTGGTCATAATGTTTTGGGTCATCGGTGTATCTTTCCTACCAAGCTGGGCAATTCTTTCTTCATCGAAAGACAATTCAAGCAGAATGCAAGGAGGAAATTGCCCACAGCGTTGTCGAATCTGTGGCTGTCAACTTTATCCGTACAGCGTCTAATCCGGTGTTTACTTGATCTGTTTTCGAACGGGTGCAGAGAAGAGCAATGGATTTGTCTTGGGCATAAAAGACCATTCTTACCAAGGAAGACTTCAGTTCTGCAATTTGGAGTGTCTGGAAAATAGCCATCCGCAGGGAGATCTGAACAAGGCGTTTAAAGCTTTGAATGGAATGAGTAAACTAAATACTGAAGGCATCCTTACTCTTGCTCAGAATACTCACAAATTTAAATTGAGAAAGAGTTCTTGCAGGATAAATGTGCGAAATTTTGCGTTCACCTATAAAGTAAATGATTGTTGGAATAAACTTGTATCTAGTGTTGTGGAAGTGCATGTGCTGTTTAAGTACTGGAAAACAGAAATTTAAATAGAAAGGTTAAATGATAGATATTCAAACAAGTTACTCTGGACACTAGCTTAGCTTTTTAATACAAATGAAAAGGTACTGTTCAAAGCGTGACCGAAAAGGAATTCTTTGCACGTTAGCAATAAAAAGGAATGGATCGACTCTATTGCCCCATATTATACCTAATTCAGCAATATTGATAGTCCTCAGGTGGTTGATAATAAGTTGAATAAATAGTTTGTACCTACACTAATGAGCCAAAACATTATGACCACCTACCTGATATGATCTTAGTCCTCCACGTGCAGCCAAAACAGTTCGTATCCGGCGAGACATAAACGCTACAAGATTTCTAAATGTGTCTTGTGGTATCTAGTACCAACACGTAACCAGCAGATCCTTTAACTCCTGTAAGGTCCATGGTTGAAGCGCCGAGATCGGAGTTGCTGTTCCAACACAAACCACAGATGCTCGATAGGATTGATGTCTGGGGAATTTGGAGGCCAGGGAAATACCTGGAAGTCTTCCTCATGTTCCGCGAACTAGTCTCGAACAATCCGGGCGGTGTGGCATGGCGTATTATCCTGCTGAAAGACGGCACCGCCAGAGGGGAAGACTGTTGCCATGAAAGAGTGTACATGGTCACCAATGATGTTTAGGTATTTATTATTTATTATTATTATATTAGGGTCACCTGTAATTGATTACATCTACCCATATGTATTTTGTCAGTAAATTGCGTGTGTTCTCTGGTCAATTTGTCTCTTTGCTGGACGAAAAAACCCTCAGATTTTGGGACAAAACCTTGCTATCTACGCCTGAGATATGGAGGTAGGTGGTAGACGTCAGAGTGCCCGGCACATGGAGGATTGATTGGACCCAGGGTATCCCATCAGAACATTGCGCAAAGCATGACAGCGTCGCCTCCGGCTTGATTTCGTTCCATGGTGCATCCAGGCGCCATCACTTCCGCATGTAAACAACACACACATCTAGCCGGCCGTCTACATGCTGCAACAGGAAACGTGATTTATCGGACCAGACTACCTTCTTCCAATCACTCAAGGTCCAGTTTCGATGCTCGCTTGCCCATTGTAGCCGCTGTCGCCTGTGAACCGTGGTCAGCATGGATACTCAGAGTGGCCTGCGGCTACGCAGCCCCATTTTTAGCAGGGTTCGATGTACTGTGAGTGTGTTGTGACATTACTCCCGTCACCAGCATTCCAATTACCGGCGAGTTGAGCCACAGTCACCGTTTTGTTGCCACGTACCATCCCCGGGAGAGCCTTTGCTCACCTTGAGCATCGATGAGCCGTGGTCGTCCAACACCTCGCCAGCGGTTCGTGGGTTTTCCCTCCTAGGACCACTTTTGCCAGGTACTAACCACGGCTGACCGTGAGCATCCCACCAGCCGTGCCGTTCCGAATATACTCTGACCCAGCCGTCTGGCCATAACTATTTGGCCTTTGTCAAACTCGCTTAAGCCTTTCCCATCTGAAGAACAAGAGTAACACTGATTAACGGAGCTCAGTATCAGGTGTTTTTTGTACCGTGTCTCGACCAGCGCACGCGCCGTGGTTCACCTGCTTTGCTGCGATTTGCATAACGCCTCGGTGGTCATAATGTTTTGGCTCATCGGTGTATATCCACATGTAAATTAGGCTTTAAACTCGAGGTACTATTGGCGTAGGTACTGTAACACTCTTTGGGAGTAGAATGATTTTATGACAAATTAAAGTGCACAAGGCACCAGAAACCAATGGCATTATTCTAATTATACTGAAGAAAGTATCAAAATACGTAATAAACGTTGAGATATTATAATTAGAGCGTCCTTGGAATAAAGCGTAGCCTCTATATATCAGAGATATGCAAAGGTCTTTTGTATTCGCAAAGGTACGAAATGGCTAACTGCTGACTTCAAGTTTTACTTCTGTGCCAAGGAAGAATATGATTATGGAGTCCTCAGTTAAGTATTTAATAAATGATCATCGCAACACGAATAGAATTATAAGGAAATCCAACGCGGCTTTATTAAAGTGGAGATTATGTTTAACTAAATCAGATTAGCAATTATAAAGACGGTACAAAATAACTTGATGGAACGAATAATTTTAATTTAATTTACTGAGCATTCAGTAAAAGCTCTTGGTATAGTTCCGCACGAACAACTCTTGTATAATTTGCAGGAGAGTTACTATTATGAATAAAGGGATAGTTAAGAGGGAGAACACAGTAGTTTTAGATGGCCTCTTCATGGACTAATTCCGTCAGAACCACTTACGTTAGCCCAGTGTCCCAATACAAACTGTTCACCTATTGTTCTTTAAGCAGCGTTGATAGCAATATTGTTCTACTCCAATATACATTCATTGGCCACTTTATTATACACCTGTCTTTTTCTGGAAATGAAGAGTTTCTGAAATGTTCGTGATAGTGGAGAATTGAAAAGAGTTTTCTGGTCTGACCAATTACAGTTCCTGCGTTGTGGGAAACAGATTGTCCCCCTCAACAAATAACGAATCTTCACGGATTATTTTGAATAGATTAATTCTTTCCACCTTAATTAATACCCAGTTAATAGTTCTGATTATAAAAGTATGAATTTAGTTGTAAATATAATCAGAAATTTTGTCTACAATAAAAAATTTAAAAATGATTTCGATTATTAACAATAATGTACTTCGCTCTGCCATTAACATCTGAACACCTTTCCGTTGATAGCTGGTTATGTCCTACCACAGCAACACGCATCCTACACAACTATAAATAGCTCGTAGACCTACGAGAAAGATGATCCTGGATGTAAGATGTGGCAATCGATGGAATTAAGAGGCTTCTAGGAAGAAACGATAATTGGATGCCATGTACACAGTCAAACTCAGGACTTTTCCACCCAGTGGGAAGGACAGCAATTCTACAAGCCCTACTACCCACGCAGTCGTTGATTGGTGATGTGATCTGCAAATGGAAGCGTACTGATGCTGAAACCGTCACAAAACGACCAGGAAAAGCTCTGAGAGAAACTGACAAGAAAGTCTTTCAAAGAATCGTGCGCTCGGAACGCAGGTCGACGTTGTTTCAGCACATAAGCTCTCAGTCAGAAGACGGGGACATATATCACCACCAGTACAGTGTGCAGGACTTTCTATGATATGAATTACCACGATCATGTAGCCGATATCATGCCACTAATCACCCCAACTATTGCAAGACGCCGTCTATGTTGCTGTTGTAAGCCGCGCCGTCCTTGCACCGTGCACCAATGTAGACTGTTCTTTGAAGTGTAGTCATCATAGTTCATGGGCTACCGTTCTGACGGTCGTACCTGGGTGAGGCGAATGCCTCGAAAAGCTACCTGCCTGATTATATCGTCCCGAAAATGAAGTTTGGCACAGAAAGCATAAAAGTCTGGGGCTGTTTTTCATCGTTTAGCCTGGGACCATTGCCTGTTTAGGACAAAACCATGAATACTGATGTCTATCTTCAAGTCCTGGACAATAATGCGTTACCTATGCTGTGGCAACACGTCGGAGAATTCCCATATTTATAACAGCAAGACAATAATCCATGTCATACTTCTCGCTTTGTGACGGACTGGTTTGAGGACATGAACTTCAAAATGTTGGACTGGCCATTCCAGAGACTGACCTCAATCCTATAGAGAACCTCCGGGATAAATTGGTTTGTTGGTTGCGTGTGAGGAGAGACTGAAAAATCTTGTTCATATATATAAAATATATATGAACAAGTTACAAACAAAAGATATTTTCACTACGGTTAAATCCAGGAAAATGTCCACGGATGGATTTAATCGAGGAAAACTGTCATTGTTGAATTACACCAATATTTCCCACATATTCATTTAAATACGTTTAATGAGCGTTTAACAGAAGGGATATTTCCAGAATTCTAGAAATCAGAACTTCTAAAAATATGACATAAACCTTGTAAACCATTAAATGATCCTCGTGCATATAGACCTCTTCCTTTACTGGCAAATTTAGGTAATTTGTCTGAAAGATTAATAGCTGCACGTATTCAGGAACTCTTAGGCACAATAGTTGTATGTTCCGAGCCGGTATGTGTCTAGAAGTGGATGTTCTGTGGAAGATGCAGTTTCTGACCTGGTTAATTATTGCATTACTTCTGCAGTATATGAGTTGGCCGTGTTTGTTGATTTAGAGGAGCCTTCGACTCACGATGGTGGAAGAGTGCACTTAGATCTCTCGTAACGCTTAAATGTAGACAACAGCTTCACAATGTAAACGAATTACTTCTACAATCGTACATACAGTAAACTAGTTTCTAGAGACGGTCCCCAAAGATCGGTTCTGAGGCCATTGTCTTGGAACGTGACGTTGGATTAGTGGCTCTCTCGAGACTTTGAATACTGTCATAAAACGGCATACACAGATGGTCTTGCTTTCTATGTCTCAGGAAGATCATGGAGAATATTAGAAGAGCCAGCTGAACCACTTCTTACAGATTTAGCATGGGCTAAAATAAATGAATTGAATATATCAATGAGTAAAATATCCATGATGGTTTTTAGGGACGATTTGATTATAGAATACGGCGTAAAATTCTCATAAATGGAAAGCAGATAACATGTGTTGGAAAAATCCTGTATTTAGGGGTAACATAGGTTAAATTTTAAATTACACACTGAAAATTTAACCAACAGAATTAAAAATTTTACTGCATGTAACAAGATCAGACTGGTAGTTGTTGTTCTTGGGTTTTAGGAGCATCGCGACTTAGTCCAAGTTGCTCTATGCATATTGTTTGTAAATTGCGTGTGTACTGAGGTCGATTTTCTATCTGCTGGACGAAAAACCCGCGTTTCCGGGAGAAAAAACCATGCTACCTTCGCCTGAGACCGACTAACTCAGGCATTGTGAAAAAGATCCATAAAAATTTCTCCCGTCATCGACGGAACTCGAACTCAGGTCTTTTCCACTTGGTGTGGGGAGAGGAGAACGACAATCCTACCAACTGTGCTACCCACGAGAGCAATCTCCTCATGAAGATCCAAAAACAACTATTATTGTATTCAATAGAAATTTAGATATTCTCACTGCTCAGAGTACGCTACCTGTATATAAGCTACTATATAAGCTACTAATGAAATTATATCCCTCTACCTGATTTCTTTATTCTGTCGCCATCTTCAGATACTGATCCTTTCTTGGAGTACCTAGAAACGGCTCTTCTTAAATTCTTAAAAGAACCTACTATTGTCCTAATTGATGCCAATTCTAAATCTACACTGTAGCATAGGCGCAACTACCGACCACAGAGGTCGGTTATCTGAAGACTTAATTTTTTCCCATCGATTATAGGTCGATCATCGACTTATATCTTTTGAACTATGTTCCTCTAAAACTACTACAGCTCCATCCAACAATTTTATCAGATTTTCCCAACGAAATATAACTTGGGAAAACTTTGATAAATCAATCTTTAAAGGTCATCTGGTTATCGACTCTGTGGACCATCTTGATGATAATTAATTGGCAAATTTTGTTAAAACACCATCTTTATAGCTATCACAAATCTACCCAAAGGAAAGTTTTCCTTAAAAAATGTACCTAGTGATGGACAAATGAGTTAACGATTCAGCGTCGCAAGGTTCATTAGGCTAGGCGTCTTTATCAAAAATCAAAACTTAATAGACAGCCTCTACTTGTGATCAACAGGTTACGTTTAAATTATAGGAGAAGAGGAAATATACTAAAGCAATATATAATAGTTAGGTAAAATCTTGGCAGAATTTTATACAAACAACTGGATCAAGATCCGTGGGGTCATAAAATTAGTACAAATAAATTAACTCCTAGTGACATCTTAACACAGTAATCTCAAATAATACTGAAACTCTGAAAGCCAATCAAATACTAGAGAGACCTTTTTCCCAATGATGATAGAACTCTTGGTTCTGCCTACCATTCTGGAGTTAGAAGAGAAAATAAGCAATATGATTCTCCCATTTCTACTCCTTTATTTTATAACGAAAAGCTTTAAAATGCTGTTTCTTTTACGAGTAATAACAAATCCCCAGTACTGATGTGCTGGAAAGCATTTTCATAATAAGATTCTTCTCTATTAGGCCAAACCATCTTTTGAAACTCTTCAACAATTTTATTGAAGCTGGGAATTTCCCTGGAAGCCTTTGGTATCATTAAAATAATATCAAAACCAAGTAAACCGCCAAATAATTATAAATCATATAGGCCTATCGCTTTATTATCCCACTTAGGCAAGTTATTAGAAAAACTCATGGCATAAAGACGTACAGTAATCAACTTCTTTGGAAAATAATCTATCCTCCTCTCTTCAGGATGACTTTAATCACAGTTGTATTCGTGAGGATGCGCTTTTTGAATTGCAAAAGCCAATTGGTAGCTCTGTATTGATAGCTCACAAATACATAATGGCACTTTTTATTGATTTCGAAGACGTCTTCGATAACATTTGGTGTGAGAGTGTCCTACGGAGCCTTAGAATCGCTCGTTGTTCTTGACAAATCTTACTTCTATTCAAGAGTTACTTTTCTGAACGTACAGTCTACAACCAAACCAAACATCAGTCGGTATCTATAGCTGTTTTTCGAGGGCGTTCTGTGGGTTCAATTCCTCTCCCCCCTTGTGTGGAACCTCGTCCTCGATGATGGCTGTCTTCGGCGTCTGACACTGCCGATGTGCAATTGATTGTCTTTGCCGGCGATCTCTCCATCTTAGTACATGGTAACTCCAGGTCCCAATTGGAACAACGGGCTAACTCGATAACTTGCTGGATTGGACTCTGAAATATAAATTCAGGGTGTCACCATCTAAAACCAAGATGATCATATTTCACAGAAAACTAGACTATAACAGACCTCCAGTTGCCAAGTTTAATGGAGGACTTTTGCTACTTGTTACCACTCGTAAGCATCTTGATATTATTTTTGATGAAAAATTGTCATTCTTACCACACAGCCAGAATCTTTCAAAAAAACTTTAAACTTTTACGGCCATGTTATTCAAAATCTCTCGATGAGGCTTGAAGTTGAACTTTATTTACTTGAGGTTCAGCTTTATTTACTTGTGCTTCTTTATTTCTTTAGGGTAGTGTTAACCTTTTTTATTTCCTTTCTCCTTTTTTCCCTCATTTTTTATTTCTTTTCTTTAATAATAATAATAATAATTTATTTTTTATTTTTTTTACAAAAATTTGTCAATAGGTTTTGTTTTTTTCATGCTAGTTCCTTCGGGAGCAGGATTTTGCTGGTCTCCAGTTTATTATAGACTGGATTTTCACCTGCTCGTACCCACATTTGGGCTTCCTGGCTAAGGGAACTGGAGGCATCCATTGGTATCACACTATCTCTAGTGGACGCAGGATTCTTTACGGTCTTCACCACCGTACGCGATTATAGGAGACTGCTGCACCCATACGACTTGCGCTTATTCCTATGAGTGCTGTTAATAATAATACATTTACTTTAGTACGTGTATAGTTGCGGCCCGCCTCCTCGTTGCATAGACGAGTACTGGGAAGCAGCCTTCCTGTTGATCGCTGCTCTATGGTAGCTAAGTGGCCAGAAACAACTAAACACACACGCCGCGCAAATATGCACTGCACTCATTTCTGGCCATTGTCTATCAGAGACCCATGGCAGAGTTGAACTAATGTTTAGGAGCCGCCTTAAGACACACCACATGTACACATTGCTACATATCACACTCATATCAGGTCTGTCATACAGTTACGTTACTGTATCCTGCAAAGATACACAAGGTGGAATTGGATGTCTCTCTAGGAGCCATCCAAAACAAATAACACATACATACATGTCCAATATAGGTAATTAAACCAATTCAGCAGGTATTCAATGTGACCATGGAATAAGTTTCGGTTCGAAGTAGATCCCCGAGGTCTCTGTGGCTGCTAAAAGAATGTATTATCACAGTTACTGCTAATATCACAGCTGGTTATTCATTTAGCGAAAATACCATGATGGTCAATGTTTTTGTGCAAAGCCCGTTGTTGTGCAAGAAAGCAGCATAAGCCTCGAGGTTACTGTTAATTCAGGAAGTTGTAATAGCTGGATTGGCTTTGGAGGAAGTTTTTGTTCGTAGCTATATATCATCTGCATAAACCACACAATCACTGTGAGTGAATATAAAGGAGCTCAGAATAGCCGTCAGTAGGGGTCAGAGATGACAATTCCTTTTGTGCAATGCGAGCAGATATTTCACGGATGAAATTCGATGGTTAGTTGGACACCTCCCCCAGAAAATTTTTTTCAGTAATAAAGAAGGCTAGTAGGATCTGTGGGATAGAACAGTTGGTGTAATCACCGTCCTCCACACACCAGGTAGAAAATAACAGTTCGAATCCCGTCAATGACACTACGAATTATTATGGGCCTTTTTCAGAAAGTGGACGTATATATATATATATATACACGGCGAATAGCCTAAGTTGCTGATTTGCCTAAAACTCTACAACAACCCACCAAATCTAATGTCCATTTATCAGGTACAAACACTGTGGATGATGAGGGTGGGTGAAATGTACACGATGTTAAAAGCAGACTGAATGTTGGCATAACTAATTTCTTCCCTCAAAAGCATCAATGATGGTAGTTTGGGCAGAAAGAAAGTTTGGTAGGTATTGAAAAGTGGAAGTGATTCAGAATTGTGGACAATAGGAATTTAAAAGTTTCCAGTTCCGGTAATGTCGCCAAGAATTTTCTGAAGCCATTTCAAATAGCACTGAGTTATTAACCGTCTGTAACAGCCTGTTTGAATGCCACGTTAATCAGTACTCTTCTATGTTTTCATCATCGCTGTTCTCATCATCATTGTTATACTGGAAGCTTGAGATGATGAAAAACATATTTGGTCTCCAAAGAAACGCTCCATCTCCCCATATCTTCTATTACGCAGCATGGGTGACATGTTTTGAGATTATGGTGGAATCTTTGCGAGATCCACTATTTCTAGATCTTTGCGAGATCCACGGTAACTAATATTGCTTGTCGTGTGAGGCTTCCTAATCTAAAATCTCGAATCAAAGGAGATGAACTCCTTTCTGTTCTCCTTTGGCTAAAAATCTCTTTATCCTATTCTATCCAATTCATCTATCGTCCTTCCAACTCTACTCTACATATCACTCAGAACTTTTTCATTTCTTTCTTTGAAACTGAACGTTCTCAAAGCCAACTTTCTTTAACAGTGAAGTAATCTTCCGTGGTAATTTTAATGTTCATAACTCCAACTGGCTTCAATTTTCTAGTTGCAGGGACCCATCTGGGACCACATTATACATTTCTGGTACTCCAACAGTACTCATACAGTACAGTATTTCCTGACATATTTCTGTGCATAACGCGTGATACAATAGGGGACCCAGTGGCAGAAATAAATTTTAGTTAACCTTTTCTCTAACTTTAATTCGTCAACGATTTTCAATGAGATGTAGTCGATGACGTATAATGAAAGCGTCTGAGAGAAACAGGAGCTAGATGGGAGGGGAATAAATTAAAAAGAACAGGTACAATACCAATAAGCCATACAAAAGGAACATCTAATTAATCTTGAGAACAAAATGGAGTGGCAGACAACAAAAATAAAGAGGCAAAGCTATCGGAAGAAGAAAATGAAAATAAATGGCGCTTTCACTTTATAGGCATTGTTCCAGGGCTTAAATGGACAGCGCAATAACACAGAAAAATTAAGAAATATACAGGCTTTCATCCAGTAAAAGCACTGTCGTGTTAAAAGATATTAAGTAGCGAACGAACTATTATTTCACCAAAACTATAACAAAGCATGCGTTAATTTAGTAGTAACAAAACGGAAGAAAAATGGCAAGAACACTAATTGAAGTAAATTTTAAAAATCGTCCATTAAGAATAATTATAACGTGACTTTGGGTTTTAAGTAATTTATGCACACGTGTTCTAACTTGTTAGGATTAAACCCAAAGTTAAACTACTTAAAATGTCGGTCAATGATGCACAATTGATTGAGCAATGTCAGGTTTATTACAGACTTCTAAACGACAAAATATACTCACAAAATAAAGTAGAAAAGAGTTGAAAAGCAATTGATATCAAGAATATCAGGAAAAGCAGAAACTCGTTAATAAACAATAAATTGTTGGGTTGTAAACTCATCAGCAACTAAGATCATATTGCCTCGTATATTATGTCAACAAATTGCAAGTGTTCTGTGGTAGATTTGATTGTTTGCTGACTAACTCAGCCACGTTGTGTAGAAACAACAAAGAGCACAATCAGTGCAGTACTTGAAAATCCAGTAACGATTAAACTCGAAGTATTAAAAAGCCACCTTTTTGGCAAAAACTTTCATGGAACCGAGAAAAATTATTGCGTTGTTTTTATTTAATCCTGGAACAGTCAGTTTGATAGGAATTTATAAAAACGAAGTTGGACGTAAAGTACAGTAGTTTAAATACTCAACTGTGATTGACAAGGGACACGATAATCCTTTGTTATAAATGTTAGCAGAAATACTAACACTTGTTCAAGTTTATTTTGTCTATTCAGAGACCACAAACATAATCCGAGAGAAGAGTTTCTTCCGGGAAGCCATGTAATTTGATTTTCGTGCTGTACTCAGAATAAAAAAAGGTTATTTTTGGACATGTTATGCCTTTGAGTGCTTTTGTACTGCGCTATCTTACAGCCAAGTTTTCAGACAGTTCCCCGCTTTGTGGAGAAATATCACCGAAAAACACTCAGCGAGCAGATCGAGATAACGTAACCACTGCTACAAACCTTTGCTGAATTTGTTGATGATCCCAATAAGGTCAAATGGAAAGAAAGAAAGAATGGCATTCTAAGTTGCTGCACTCTGAGAAATGGTATACGGAAATTCCTTCCAAAATGCTAATATGTATAAAAAAAAAGGATATAGTACTTGGAATGCGGAGAAGGGCTTCACAATATCGATGCACGTGGTCCGAAGACTAGATTTTATTCAACAGAACTGTTCACACCAGAATACTACTGCGCTGTTATGGAAAAGGTTAGGCTTTTAATGGAAGAACCTTTTGCTACTAGTGATCAAGTCACAGCCGTGTTAATTTAGGACAAAGAAAATCATATAAACCCATTCAGGTCGTGTTTACAAAAGGTCGTGACCTAAAAGGAATGAATGGTAAGTCTGTTCCACTAATTTCCTTTGTAGAGAATGCCTGGGCAGTGACGAAATTATTATTCCATGGAAGGAGAGGGCGTATAATGTGATAGCGTTGTCAAAGAAGAAAGAGAATGTGTGTTAAGTGCCAAGCAACTAAAGAGACCGACTAACTCTGAGTCCTGAGGGCTGAGTTCGATTCTCATCAAGAGAAATATAAATAGAAACAGGAATTAGGTACATGCAGACACCGGACAAAGAATCATTCACTTTGGTATTTAGGGCATATAACAGATTGAATACTTTATCTTCTATTTGAAGAAGATATCTTATACTCTTGTAGGGTAGAGTATTTGACTCGTTTTCTCTGTTTACAGGTATAACAGCTGTGATTAAAGAAGCAGCCTAAATTCAAATTGAGGAAGGATGGTTGCAGAATAAATGTGAGGAAGTTTTCCTTCAGCCAATGGGTGATTGATTGCTGGAACAAGCTTCCATCGGTTGCTTTGGAAATGGATGGTCTGAATAAATTCAAGGAAAAACTACACAAAATATTGGAAGAGACAGATAGGTGAAATGGACTGCTGATGACTGAAAAACTGTGATGGGGTCTGCCAAATCGAAGTTTTGTCTATATTCCAATGCTGCCCGGCGCCGAGTTCACAGGAGAGGCAATGAAGTATTTCATCCAGACTCTGCGCAAGGTGTCGTACAAACTGGAAATGGATCAGTGATGTTTTAACTATCATGAAGTGGATCTCCTACTTGAAATATCAACCATGATAAATGAGGCTGGCTGCATAAATAATATGGATAATCAGGTTGTATTGTTTGTTGAACGTTTGTGGGACGTTCATGATTTCGATACTTCTATATTCCGGGATGGCAGCTGTCCGTTCACAGGGTTTCTCCTGCTTTAAACTAGCACGAGGGAATAGAAAGAAAAGTAGGGCATTTAAAATGGCCAGCGAACTACAAGATTCCAATGATACAGAGAACTTTGAATTATCTTGAGCGGAAAGTGAAAAAAATAAAATAGCATACACAAACCCTGAATGAATTACGGGTTCAGTTTATTTATTTATTATTTTTTTTTTTTTTCACAATGACAGAATAATGGTAAAACTATTTAAGGATATAGTTGCACAATCTTATTGATTGAAGTGATTCATGTATATTTCTTTTTTAAACTGGTGTCTATATTCAGTTTTCAGGGTTTTTTTTTTTTGTTTGTTTTTGTATTCAATATATTTTGTCTGTAAATTTTCTTTACTCGTTAGTTCGATTTGCCCGTTTTGCAGATGAAAAATCGAGTTTCCTGATCAAAATTATCCATTATAAGATCTACATATACACTGAATGATCACTGAATTATGACCGCCTACAGAATACTTCTTAGGTCCTCCTTTTGCCCTCAGTACAGCAGATATCCGACGTGGCATTGATTCAACAAAATGTCGGAAGCGTTAGGGAAGTATGGCCAACCAAACTTTGTGTAATGCGGTCAGCAATGCAGAATGGAGGTGATTGGTGTATCCAGACACCTGATATGCTTTTTCATAGTGTCCCACAAGTGCTCTATGGGATTGATATCGATGGAGTTCGGAGGCCAATCGATATGCTGGAAGTCAGAACTGCGTTCCTCAAACCATTCCTGCATAGCAAGTGCCCGAAGGCTCGGCGCATTGTCATCTTGGAAGACACCATCGCCATTCGGGAAAAAGTATAACATAGCGGGGGTGTACACAGTCAGCAAGCAGTTGACGATAGCAGAGACCAGTGATACGTTGTTCCACATACACCAGGGGTCCAATTTCCTGCCAGTGAAACATGCCCCACACCATACGACCGCCTCCACCGGCCTGCACTTTTGATACCATGCATGATGGATCAAGAGCCTTATGTTGTTGACGCCCAATCCGTACACGACCATCCACGGTGTGGAGTAAATAACGGGACTCATCCCACCAGGACACCTTTTTCCAGTCTTCTAACGTCCAACTTGCATTCTCTTTGCACTAGGCGAGTCTTTTACGCTGATGAACCTTGGTTAAGAGAAGATGCAGTAAAGGTCGTCTGCTAGTATAGCCCATACGTGCGGCGAATGGTCATGCCATATTGTTCCGGGTTGGCCCTATGTTGTATTGAGCAGTCAACTCTTCAACTGTGCTGCGCGTGTTCGCCTGTGCGCGTCGTCGGACCTGGCGCTCACCTCTGATATCAACCTTTCGCTGACCTTTGCAGTTTTGCCGTCGGGTCGTTGTTTGACCATTTTGACGCCAGTCCTGGTACACTTTAACAACGGCTGCTCTCGAACACCCCACCAGTTCAGCCGTTGGGAAATCGAGGCACCAGCTCGTCGAGCACCCACAATCTGTCCTTTATCGAAGTTCGATAAATCCTTCCTTTTACCCATCACGCTCGGAATTTTACTACCAACGGAACCACTGACACCTTATCTGTGCTACGCAGATCGACTAACTCCGCACTCTTGTACCTCACGTGGTCAACGGATCGCATTCAGTTGTCATAGGGGTGGTCATAATTCAGTGATCACTCAGTGTATATATATAAGTTTATTAATATATTGAATAAAGTATGCATAAATGGATGTGAAAGTTATACAAAGTGCCAGTAACTAGAAGGGCGTGGAAAGTAGGAAAAGAAGTGTAGTAGATTTGTGAAAGGTGAAAAAGAATGTTAATATCCTAAAAGTTTTGATTAATGAACTAAATTATGGGATAAATGACTAAGCCAATAGAAGGATGGAGAACTGTAAAGAAAAATTAGTGCAGCAGAATACCAATAAAACAAAAGTAAAAATAGAAAGTGGTACAGCTGTCATCAGATATGGGGGGAACATATTTAGGTAACGGTCGAATATAGGTAAGGCAAAAGGCAAAAATAAGAGAGTACAAGTCATAAATAAGAATCTTAGAGAATCAAAAATGCCCATTAGGGAAATTGAATAGGAGAAAAAGAATTAATTGAAGCAACTCAGAAAATTAATGGCTAAGTTAGGCCAATTCTAAGTTAATTCTTTGGCAGTGTGTTAACTGCCAAAGGAACTAAGGCTACGAGGCGTCAGTATTTTATCTCTAAACTACGTGGATTGGTTTGTTACTTGCTGGACAAAAAAAACCCCGGAATTTCCAGGATAAAAACCCAATGCCACCCTCGATCCAAACCATTAAAGCAGTCCTTTGGGAAAAAGCCCATGAAAATTACTCGCGTCATTAACGGGATTCGAACTCGAGCCTTTTTCCAACCGAAACGACGATTATAACCACAGTACTACAAAAAGATTAAATGGCAAATTGAAAGATCAATTGTTTCCATCTGTGTTTCAAGCACCTGGAATGTGGTGTATTTCTCTTTAAAGGGAAAATCGATCGGGTAATGATAGCTCTGCTGGTAGTGAAAGCTGAAGATCGATCATCCATTAACGCGAAACAACCAATAAGAATGAGCTTCCAAAATATAACAAAAATCTTCCGAAGGACGAATTAATTATATTCTGAGTGGGAGGTTTCGATAAAAGCGCAACATATCTACGGTTACTGAACCAGAAATGACATTTTCGAGGCAGAAAAGGCTTTGCACGTGTGATCGATACAAGTTGGAACGTGGAATACGCAGACAAATTCCGTGAGCCATTAAAAATAGCGGGACATTCGTTCGTGGACTTAATAAACACTAAGGCAACTGAATTCAGCGTTATTAATTCACGTCACTGATAACGTCCCTCAGCAGTGAAACACTTTCCATGTAACCATCCAGTAGAATGTGTGGATGTAGCCACGCTCGATGTCTTAAGAGAAGTAGCCACTTACCTTTTCTCACAGGCAGAGGAGAATATTATAAATAAAACTGGAGGACCGGTCGATACCACATTATGATGGAATCAACTGGTCTCAGATGTCAACGATTTTTACCCCAACAATTAGGAAACTGTTTATAACCCAAGTAGTCTTTAGAGCTATCGCAAAATATATTGGATTATTGCTTCCAACACATTTTGCCAACTGCCATACTGCATAAGTGCCAACTAAGTTTTCGGCTCTTAGTCACTTACTGATGAGAAGCCAATAATCTTCGAAACGACGTCTTCTAGCTGACTGCATACTGCCCACAATAAATAGAAATACAACTTACTTCCATCCAGGGAAGTGCTGACTGTTCCCGGTTTAAGATTACAACATTACACACTACGGCCCTCGTGGGTCGCACAGTGGTTATAATCATCGTCTTCTCACACCTGTTCTAAAAAAGCTTGAGTTCGAATTCCGTCAATGATTTAAAATTAGATTAGATCAGATGTGAATTAAGCACCAAAACAACTAAGGCCATCCCACCAACCATGCTAGGAATTTTATGGGCTTTTCACAACGTGACTGAGATAGTTCTTCTCAGGCGAGGGGGGTCTAGAATTTTTCTTAAAACAGACAGAGACTGGGACCTACAACAACATGTTGGACAGGCAGCAAGAGAAAGCAACATTCTTGATCTGGTTATCAACATTGATTCGTCATCTATTAAGAATCTTTAAGTAATGTATAGACCCTACTGCGCAGAACATAAGTAAGTTCCGTTTGTTCTAAGGTCCATTTGCCTATTTGCCGGAAGAAAAACCCTAGTTTGGATGAAAAAATCCTACGCTGGCACGAGACCAACTAACTCAGCCACG
Organism: Mastigoproctus giganteus; assembly: GCF_048544385.1. Lineage (NCBI taxonomy): Eukaryota > Metazoa > Arthropoda > Arachnida > Uropygi > Thelyphonidae > Mastigoproctus > Mastigoproctus giganteus. Next base: position 62,738,976 of record NC_143582.1, read on the forward strand.
TTGCGAAAAAAGGGCATAAAAATTCCTACCGTCATCGACGGGACTTGAACTTAGGCCTTTTCCACCTGGTGTGGGGAGTACGGCGATCCTACCAGCTGTGCAACTCACGAAGGCTGGCTAAGAATGCAAAGAAAATTAAGTAAAGTAATAAACCGAGAGATAATTATACAGTCGGACATGAAATTCTCTGAGCAGTGCAAACAGGCTGCTAGAACAGCCCATAGAGTTCTGTCATTGATATACAGGAACAAATCATCTTACAGCACAGAAAAAGTGGTGATTATCCTACCTCTTTGTAACCTGCTTTGGTGCATTCTAAACTGACTATTATTCTCTTTATGGTTTGTCAAACTGACGCGTTCGACAAACCATAACGAGAAGTTCGTGCCTTAACATATGTTGTCTTCGGAAATGACATTGATGAAGCGATAAGAGGACGTCATGTCAAAATATGCTAATGACGTCAAGATCGTAAGAGTAGTTAATGATTAGCGCCAGCACGACTTATAATAGATTTCAGGAGTGGCCATAAAAGTGTAAATTAATTTTAATACAACAAAATTGAAGGTCTTATTCTTTGGAGAACAGATACCCTAATATAACTTATAAACGTGGTGGGGTTTAACTAAAAGCAACAGAGGAAGAAAAAAGACTTGAAATTACGACACGGTTGGGCATGAAGTTCTTTGAACAATGTAGACAAAAAAAAAAAAAAAAACATAAACCACAAGAAATGCTATTGTGTGAAGTTTGTCACTTTACAACCGTTCGTTTCGATGGATGATGTGAAGACTTCCCACACGGAATGGCATCATCCTGACCATGAAGTATTATGGAAACGATCTAATGGTATGGGCTGTTTCATGTGGTTCAGATTTAGTTACTAGTAATGCCTAAAACCATGATATCCATGATCTACTTGAACACTTTGGACAATTATGCACTCTTGTCTACACTATGGCATTACTACGGAAATGGGTCCTGCCGGTGTCGGAACTGCAATGCTCCAGGCCATACATCGAGGGTTACGCGCGACCACTTTCAGGACTATGGCATAAAAAATTTGGACTGGACCTCAAATCTATTAAAACACCTGTATGATGAATCAGAACGCTGGATTAGGCTCGGGCCACAGCACACTTCATTCGAATAGGCTGTGGCAACCGCTTTGCAGGACGAATGGAGTCGGACTGGGGAAATAACTGCTGTGAACAGCAATCCAGTGAGGATACCTCCATGTGGTACTCCAACTGTAACAGTCCTCCAATAGCCTCTTTCTCCAGTGTCAAGTCGCAACAACCTCTTGGTAAGGAGAGCAAATAGAAAGCATAGCATATCTCCCTTGATGTTATAGGATGATTGTAAAGCCACAAACGAGAAGGGACATTCAGCGCATCAAACGCAGCCTCAATATCTACGTAAGTTATGGCAAGTTCGTGAATAATCTCTAACGCTACTATTATGGCATTTGTGGTTTAAGAGTAGGTTTCTAGTCGTCGATCGCTGTGAGAGGGCGTAGTGAATCTGGGGAGGCTTATCTGTGAGTATTTGTTTGGTGAGGACTGGTAGAAGCATTTTTTCCAATAACTTCAGAAGTGTTGAGGCTTTAGAGATTGGGCGGTAATGTTTAATTAGCGATGGGTTACGGATCTTGGGTATAGGCCTGACAGTACAACTGTTCCATTCAACTAGAAAGGAGCGGGTCTTCAGGATGTCACTGTATATAGACGGCAGTGGTTGAATGATAAAAGGGCGACGTCACTTCACGATTAACTGGGGAACATTATCACCTCCTGCAACAGCAGCGGGAGCCAATGCGTTGATGGCTTTTATAAGTTGAGGTGAAGGGAAATTATAGATGAAGGATATCCAGATAAGACATGTGATCCGACATGTCAAGTTTGGGGGGCAGCACACTTGGTTGTAATCTCGTAACGTGGTCCACCCATTGGTCAGGATCAATAAGGATTTGGTTGCTAAGGCATCTATAACGATAGAAGAATCTCCCTATATGAAGCTGCGAATTGAAGAAATTAGCAATCGCTAATGATTTTTGCCTATTGAAATGGACCCGTGGTTTTTAGTACGAAATTCGATCACCAACGTCATTTGTCTCCTGCCAAATTTTGTGCAGTTGTTGTTTCAGTTGAAAAGTTGCATTGAGGTCCTTGTTCCACCACGCCTTTGAGTGGGTGGGGGTGATTTTAATCTTCTTAGAGGCGAAAAAGTTTGTAACAGTATTAATCCAGTTCGTAAGAATGGTTGTTGCAAGCGTGACCTCACAGCCTTCCAGGACATGACAAGGAATGAGTTTGGCAGCAATAAGGCATTTTTAAGTATCTAGAAAATTTGGGCTGATGATTGTGGACGTTTTACCCCGCTCATAAACAGATTCACATGACTTACGAACAGTCGCATGGAGGCAGTAAAATTTTCGAAACAATAGGGTCTTGATCGGAGTTAAAAGATGTTTCAGGGGGGTCACACAATGCACATTGTGTGAATGAGAACATAAGATCGAGTGGTTAGTTCCTCCAGTGGGCATGTCATTGACTAGGAGAATTTCAGTGGATTTTATATCTTCAATTAGGCGCTCGCTCAGAGATTCACGTTGAGTTGGTATGCTGAAATCGCCCATCACAACATGAGCTGCGGATGGGTGTAGATTTAAGATCCAATTAGCAACTTCGGTAATAGTATTTCGAGTGGGCATTGGAGGAACATAGACTGTGAAGATATCAATAATGGCTTTATTGTGGGCTAGGGTTAAGATCAGTCCTTCTAAATTGGTGGACTCACTGGACTTCTTATTAATTAAACTTAACTTTGATTGATTAAAAAAGATTATTGTATTCTCGCCCCGCTCTACTACAAAATCGTTCCTTTCTCTCTTCAGCTATCTGAATAAATGAAGAATTCCATGGTTTCTTACTATGTAATATACATGGGCGTTCAGAGAAAAACTGACAACCTTGAAATTTCCAGTATGGAAAAGAAGGTCGTTAATCCACAACAGGGGGCCACGAGTAATACGTAAGAAGGAATACGGCAAACAGTCTGCTCATATAGTAGACGTTTCCAGTTGGGAAACGTAGCGACCCTTACACAACGATGGACCAACGTACAGTAATTTAGATCGCTGTAGATAATTCTTCAGTTTGGTGCGACCATCTACTCTAAAAGACACTGAAACACACTGCCACATTTATGGAAGGAATAATAACTTTCTTCGATCTTTTCGACAAGTTCCTGGCTAAAGTAAAAGTTCTTCTCATTTAGTGGTAAAAGTTGTCTATTGATGTTCACACTTTACGATTCACACTCCACTGAGCTAAAAGCAACGCATGCATAATAGCCACTTACGTTGTTGTTGTGTTGTTTTAGGAGCATCAGCGACTGAGACCGACTAAACTCAATCATGTTGAGAAAAAGGCCCATAAAATTCTCACCTCATCGAAGGGACTGGAACTCAAGTCTTTTCCACCTGGTGTGGGGAGGACGATGATTCTACCAACTGTGCTACACACGAGGGACGTCAATTAAGTATGTTAAAACAAGCAAGCCATTTTTATGACTTGCAATGTCATCATTTTATGTGTTCCCCATGAGAGCGTTAGTGGTTTCGCCAATTGTCACTCATTTCGAGAGGTCTCTGGGTCCTAAACCCATGGACGACTAGTGGAATTTCTAAAAGACTGTAGTTAGCAGATCTTAGGTGGAGAAAATAGGTTATCTCGGATTTTTCAGCCCGCACAAAAAGCAAATCGCCCAAGGCAGACATAACACTCAATGGTGCAGTATCGTCTGAGTTGATGATGCGCTTAAAACCCAAAATCAACGACATAATTTTATGAACATATTGGATTAGAACGAGTGTTGCATTATAATTCAGCACCGTACAAACTGCTGCCAAAACATTAATAACTCTGACGTCACCAGCCATGATGGATATTCAATAAGCCACAGAAACATCTGTCTCCACAAATGAATAGTGTTTCTTTGAACAACGATTACAGGTAGAAATTTTCTTTTTATATTTGCCGAACTGACAGATGATGGTGTGCTCCCACTTTAACGACAAAGGATAAATATCAATTACGAGTTGTCAGATGTAAATTATCCGTTAATTTACAACCGTAACAACGCATCCAATTCTTTTTCTAGAAAGATGTTATCTTCAGTAAGCATGAATGGTAACATTTGGGTTTTTTATTCTTTCGTTTAACTTTACTGTCTATCATCACAGAGAACATTGGGTTTAAACGTTTGGAAAATCAATAAATTTGTTTTAAAATAGTATTTATATTTATTATAAATACTAATTTTAATAATCCCAATAATCTGATTCACTTCATACACCATCGGGCATCTCTCATATTGTGGGGTTAGTGCGTTATAACGTTATTATTATACAAAACAGTACAAATATTTACAAAAACTAAAATATTAACAAAATGCTAAATTATTTACAATCATACCTCTACTATATCAGGACGATGGGTCTCTTTTTCAGCTGACATTAATATACGTTAAATGGAAGGAACACAAATGGCTTACTGGGCAGAATCAGGCACTTGTTGACAATGTAGAGCGCGTACGTGTGACGCATTGCAAGACAACTTCCTCCATAAAGTTCACTAACCTTGTGCACGTGCTTCATTGTCCAATACATTAACCACGCTCGGCATCATTTGATGTTCCACTGTAACGTTTTTTGTATATTAATGTCAGCTGAAACGCGAACCATCATCGAGATATAGTTTGTATATTTGTAAATATTTTAAAAATTTGTATAGTTTGCAAATATTTTAGTCCTGCTCTTTCGGATGCAACAATATTCCTCATGCATTATGGAACCCAAAGTAAAAGGCCTTTTCCTAAGTGACCTATGTATACGCGGGTAAATAATTACATAGTGATATTTATTTGACTTTGAGAATGCCGCGAGATGGGGATGAGGTAGCCGATGGGAGAAGAGGGATGCGGGTCATGTGGTACAAGTGGGCGGGACAATTACGTCAATACAAATGCACAGGTAAATAATTACATAGGTCATTTCCTATTAGATATCGATGAGTGCGTTTCTACAGGTGTGTCATTTACGTCGAAGATATTTGACTTACTCCGTCATACCTCTACATTTTACGTAGAAAAGAGTGCGCGGGGGTTGGCGAGCAGGGAGAAGACACCCCCCCCCCAGTCTTTATTTTTAAAAAAATGTGAATTTAATGAACTCTTGGTAGCACTAGGAATTATTTAGTTATTTTCTTTTAATTATTTCCAAAAGCCACTAACGATTACGGCACACACAAAAAAATAAAAAAGGAAATTGAAATAACAATACGGTTGAAAAAAAGAGAACAAACATCCTACCATTACTTTTAAATTCATAAAACTTCTAAGGGTGTACAGTGAAATGAAAATTAATCGCATAGATAAAAGACTTCTTGGACAACACGCATGCAAATTGAGTTCTTTCTGAATTAAGAATAACTTGTTTAGTTAAAGAAAAAAGAAAAATCTCGCCGACTTCTACAAGCTTATGTGGTTTAAAATGGATTTATAATGCATTTTTGTTGGATACAAAATGCAATGTAAACGTTGATTTCGCGGTCCAAATCTCCTCCCTTCCATTAAGAGTTTCTATTATGCCAATAATTAGAGTGCGCTTCGGAGAAAGTGGATAATTCTTACCTCATGTAATAATAGAAACACATTCCGTTTCTTATTTTGTATTCTTTCTCCTTCTGGACATTTCACAAGTATGCAAATACCAACCTCCAAGGGAAGCACGATGTCGTTATGTTTCTCAGAAATTTCTGAGTCATTTTAAAACAAACGAAGTTTCGTAGTTTCGAGAAAAGGCACGCAGTTTAATATAAGGAACATATAAAATTCTTTAGCAGCTGCATCATAGCGTAAAGCGACGTCATTTATGCTCGAAAAACCACTTGGGAATTTTCTCCATCTCCAAAGAGATGCAGAAAATATTTTAAGTATGAGACGATTTTTACAGATTAAAAATAAAGAGAGAACAAACACAATGTAGACCCCCAGGGTAAAAGAAGAGGCTGCCTAAGAACCGTTCCCAAGAATCTAAAAATCGGCTGGTTTCAACAAATTACAGTTTATATCCTCGCATGCTCTAATTAAGTTCACAACTTCTGGGATTCTAAGATCTTGCTGTGCACTGGTTTGTGCACTAACGATGCACTGGTTTCGTCTGTATCCCAGTCAAACGTAGCGAATATTTATTTAATCTAAAATAAATGTAGAATGTATAAATTATTGCAATATGTGCAACCTTCTTGCTCCTGGAGGATCAATAAATTGAAATGATAATTGCGGGTACTTGATGAGCGTACATAAGTCCCTCAGGATCGTCTTTTCTTCCCAAAAAGCATACACGGCCTTCAACATATACGTGACTATGGACTTTAACACAAAGAACTGAACATAACCTGTTTAAGTTCCCAAAATTAATAGATAACTTCCTGCCTCAAGATCTCAGACCGCTTCATACCAGCTCAAATGTGCCAACCATCCTCGTTACTTCAGCCTGACATTGACCTTGAAAAGTTCATCAGTGTCAGCAAATATAGACAAAACAACTGAATACAAATCAGTGCTGTTCCCTCAAGTACAACCGGAAATATAAGCAATTTGTGTGGTTTTAGCGACTCCACGGACAGCCTCAATTGAGATCGTTGAGAAATTCTTGGATTTTCTTTAACAGCAATATTCATTAGAAGCTTACAGAACAATTTTCTTTTCTTCTATTTATATGTTTGCTCTTTGGATAAGTCTCGCTTAGTCGGTGGAAGGATGCAACTCTGTTGGCAAAAGGCCTTGGAAATTTTTCAAAATTTTCTGCCCCTTTCTGTTAGAGATAAAAATGATTTATAAGAAGGTGCTTAAAAGCTTAATTTGGTATTTGTTTTTATTGTCTGTTCGAGGTACCACAAAACTACAAAATTCATTTCTGAAAGATCAGTCCCTTTGTGAATGAACAACGCTTTCTCTTAAGGACGGACACGTTTATTTAAAATTAATTTTTCTCCAGTTTGTTTTATGGCACTTCTAGTTCAAGCCCGTTATTCAAATTCTTCTAATTAAATATTTAAAAATCCGCACAGCATACAATAATCTAATTACAACTCACAAAATGCTTATTTGCAGAAGAATGACTGAATTTTAAATTTGGATCGCGAAGTGAATTAATGGCTTTTTTAAACTTAAAAGAATTTTTGATTTGAATTTTGTACCCAAGTTTCACTTCTATTATAAAATTTAAAACCTCGATGTCCTTGTTATGAATGGTACAATAGAAGAATGGAGAAATTGCTTCTCAATAATTTTAGCGCATCGAATTCGAGTCTGATTTCTCTGATTTTTTTTTTATCCATCGGTTAAATTCATTCAGCATCTCAACGCTGATATATTCTTATTCTCAGAAGACCTCTAATAATACTCCTTCTGACTTGAAGATTCGACTTAATGAAGGTTGTTCCTAGTGCTCCTTGGGAGGGTGATGAGTGAAAGGTAAAAAAAATAAAGGTAAACAGAAAAGCAGCTAAGGCTATGAGGCAACAGTATTCTGTGCCAGTAAATCGAATATCCTGTGGTAAATTTGCTGGATGAAAAACCCAAGTAAAATAAAAACATGTCATTCTCGCCTGAGACCGACTAACTAGGCCATTGAAAAAAAAAAAATCCATAGGAATTCTTCGCGTCATTGACGGGATTCGAACCCGAGCATTTTCCTTTTGGTGAGAATAGAACGGTGACTATACCCACTGTGCTACCGCAAAGACCTTTCTCCTGGGGGAAGGGTTATTTCAGTTAGCCTTATCCCAAATAGAAGAGACCTGCTAAGAATACAAGAAGAGTTTGGACACTGCATTTAATTATTTTATCTGAAGCAACTCCTTTAGTGGAACAAAATTTAAATTTTCCGTTATTGTAGTGCTAAAGATATGTTCATAGCCAGTTTTTAGCTTTGTCCAAGTTAATAGTCGATATTCCACAAAGGGAAGACTCTTTTTGGAGTACAACATGGAAGAAAGAAGACAGACCTTTATTCAGCGAAGGATGGTAACCAGATTGGAGACATGTAGAAGCTGTTATCTCATAGAGTTTCAAAGAAAGTTGATATGAGAATGTAGTAATAGGATTACTATGGCCAAATGGCAGAAAGAAGCGGATTTTTTTCTGTATCAGCCAATATATATAATATAAAATAAAACTGAATATTTATACTATTTCCATTCTAATAACATAACGGTCCAATTCTGCTTTGAATATAGCCTGTTCACTACCCCTGCCATGCTGGAAGCAATTTATTCCAGTGTTCTAGTGCACCAAAATGTGAACTGGAAATAGCTGAATGAAACATAAGTTTATCATCAAAGAGTGGCCCCAGATCTCCATAGGACAGAACCGATTTCGCAAAGCGAATTCCAATGAGACGGGTAAGATTAAAAGGAGAGGTTTCCTTGGAGAAAATATATGGACTTATAAATACAAAGAGCATCACGAATCTGAACAGTCACTGCGATAAGCCAGATTTATCATATTCGGTATTCATCACTTCCGTGTACCCATTTCAATACATTTCACGGTTATGAGCAGGAACTGTACCTGTTCCTGCATCCTACAGCTCCTTAAGAAAACCTCTTAAGTGTATTCCCACCCCCATCCTTACGATGAAGCGCAAACTGACTGCATCTAAACTCCTTGACCGCCTTTTAACATAGTCAATCTCTCATCACGTACTTCTCCGGTTCCTATTTCCGTAGCCGTCAACTAGGACATTCCTATTCAAACATGACATGCATTGAACGGAAATTGCGCCCGAAATGGCATTCAAAGCGAAACCGCATGCTTCGCTGACGAATGAACTGTTTCACAGTTCGCTAACAACAAACAGTAATTTTTGAGGAAAATCTTCATGAAGTTTTCAATAAAGATCCTTGGGAGTTGGTGCTAACTGTCTCATTCAAAACAGATTTATTTAGTTGATATGAGTTTCTTAGGCCGTGCTTCATTTCAATATGCCTCACAGTTGAAGTAGCACAAGTATTACAAAGGCCAAATAATTCAAGGAAATGAACTTTTTTCTGCATCTGCCGAAAAAAAAAATCCCAATTTCTAATACCTCTCCAACTCCAAAAATTAAACGGGGGAAGAGACACCCGCCCATCAATTTCTCAGAGAGGTACAAAATTGAAGTTTCGCCAATGAGTTTAACTGTGTTAAACTTTACCAGAATTGCCACTTCTGGAGAAACTTATTCCAATGACGCACAACACGCTGCACAGAGGAAAAGGGAACAAGATCCTGCCCTATGTTAATCCCTAAGAGTTTATATCTGTGTTCCTGGTTCTTGTATCTCGTACCAGAGAAAATATATCAGCCTGTATCATAATCCATAATTTTCTTTCATTCTCACCCAAGTAAGAAGAATTCAGGAGTAACGTACACTCTAAGTTATTACTGAAGTGACTTGAGAACTCTGAATCTAACCATTCACGAACAATATAGCATAACGGGCAGGCGCACCGTCGTTTTGTAACCATTCTGGAACCGTACCCTGTTTATTCAAAATACTGAACATGATTTCCTACAGCACTGCCAGATAAATTTCGCTGTTGACTCTCTTCAAAGAAGTGGGGTCCCACTATTGAACCATTCCATATTCCACATTACACTATTACTCGAGGACATCCTTGTTCCTTGCAGGGGTCAATCCATTGGGAATTATCTGGTGTGATCTATACTGGAAATTTTGTTTGTTTACTTCACTGGAGAAGTAAAAAATTAGCCTCATCAGAAAACAAAATGTTTGAATGAAAGGCCAGGTCGTTATTTACCTCCACAATGGCTCATTCGCAGAACTCAACCCTTCTATCAGGATCGTCTTCATTCCATTTCTGCAGCAACTGCATTTTGTTTGGATGCCACTTGTTTTTATGCAGAATTGTGCTGATGCTTGTTGTCGAAATCTTCAGTCTCACTTGCCATGCGATGTGGTGACTAAGTGAGACTCACCACACACTTTCCCAAAATGAAGATGCTCGTCTTCTCGTGGTCACAGTACACTTTCTCTCATGGGTTTTTTTTTTTTTTTTTTTTCAACACAGACCCTGTCTCGTTGAATTTCTGTAGCAACTTTACAACACAACTGTGGTTATGAGATCACGATGCCGAGTCTCCCTCGCTGACCTTGAACCAACCAATAAAATAACCTCTCTTTTGTCAAACAAATATTCGGTTCACATTACACCTGCAACATAAATAAATCCCCATTACCCTATGGTTTCAAGCAAATGGTACCTTTCGATATATTAGAGACCACACTTAAAAACAGACTTAAACCTCTGGAGGTATTCAAAGAAGGGTGACCATATTAGATGATCATTTAATAAATGCAAATAAATGCACATATGAAGACCAAAAAATTCAAATTCGTTTACTTTGTCTACAACACAACTGGCGTTATTACAGAAACTATTTAGGATTTGTATTTTATTAATTTCCACTACCCCGATACATCCCTTGTAGTTATTTGAGAGATAGCTTTTCCAGTAGCTTTTGGTGCTCTGAGCGGCAGCAGGTACCAGACAAGAGCATATATAGAAAAATCGACTTTGCTCTGGAGAGTGAAAGTGTTTCTTTTGCCCAGTGGCGGCCCCAATTAGCGACTAAAGGTCCCTAACTGCCCCTTTATGATAAGAATGATGTGGATGTTTTACTGCTCCACGATGATTAAAGCTTAACGATTCTCCAAACAGTGCTCCTCCTTTTAACTACGTTAGTCCTCCCTTTTGAAATTTCTGGCTACCCACGTTGGTAGAATCGCTGTAGAATTTTTAATGGCCTTTTTCACAACGTGGCTGAGTTAGTAGATCTCAGGCGAAGATAGCATGAGTTTTGTTTCCAGAAACTCGGGTTTTTCGTCCAACAAAACAGAAAATCGACCAGCGAACACACGCAATTTAATGGCCTTAGTTGCCGATGCTCCTAAAACCCAACAACAACAACATCCTCGGATCGCCACTGTCTGTACCTATGTCGTAACTTTTATACTTTCGAACTGCACTTTTTCCTTCCATTTAAGTCTTTCTAAACTCATCTGTACCAACAGCAAAGAAACTGACATTTCCGCTGTTCAATAATAATTCTGAATGCCATTGAAATTAAGTAAATGAAGTGCTGATACGATAGGCAGTCTTTATTTGGTCTTCTGCAATGAATCTTTTATTTTTAATTTTGCGCTAACACAGCTAAAATATTTTTCTCATGTATTGACTATAGAGATTATGATTATTCCGGTTAGTTCAGCAGTCCTAGATCGTAAACTGTAAGCAGTCTGCAGCTTGAAGGTTTTTTTGAAGGAGTCCTTACAAAGTCTGAAAAATAAAATCGCAGAACTAAAGTGGAATCGTAAGAGAAATATGGGGATTTTTATGTTAACGCTCGCAGATCTAAAGAATAATAATGAAAGGAAAACTGAATGAAATTTTCGTAATAATATCAAAGAATCATTAACTGCAAGGAACAAACATTAATTAGCACAGGAAACATTCGCTTGCTAAAAATACAGTGATTGCCTGAATGAATTTTCATGAGTAAACATTTACCAAACCATCAGCAAGATGAAATTCCACATACGCTCTAACATGAAGGCCCAAAAAAACTTCAGGTATTCAATATTCCTTCTCATCTGCGAATGCCCACAGTCATGCCCAACTAAATTCAAAACAGCGCAGAAGCAAATGTATGCAATAGTAAATAGGCACCGTTAGGGACAGTTTCTGTTATATAAAATTATATATTTGATATACACTCACTGGTCATAAAAAATTAGAAACATTGATCCTTTATCTAGTACGACCACCCACCCTTCGACCGAAAGGTAACCCTACTAGATAATGGATTACAGCCCGTGCACGTCGTGTTATGGATTTTACTAGGTATCTGAGAGAGACTAGCTCCAGATTTCAGCATTCCTCAATCGGGATATTTGTCAGCTGTTGTATTGTGGTCTGCAGAGAACTGCGAAACCGAACTATTTCTAACGTACAAGTATCCCAGCCATTCTCAATTGGATTCAGATCAGGAGAATGAGGCAGCCAGGATAGATGTTGAAAATCCTGGGAATGTTCCTCGAACCATTCAGATACAATTTTTTGTACGTTGTTTTCTTGAAATAATCCATCATAATTCGGGTAAAATGAAGCACTGCAGGGTGAAGTTGGTCCGATAGGACGGATTCCGATTCTACGGTATAAGTGGACCCAGTTTATATCAACAGAAGATACCTCATACCATACCACCTCCAGCTGCTTGAGCGGTGGTCAGGAGACAGTTTGGACACTTTCACCCTGCCATTGGTGCAAAAAAGTTTAAACCGAGAATATTCAAACCACATGATTTTTTCCACTGTTCCACAGTCCAGTCTATGCGTTGGTGTCACCTAGACTGGACTCCAGTCGAATCTTTCAATTATTTAAATAAAAACGTTGCTTTAATATACGACGCGACTACGAAATCCCGGATTCTTCAACCCTCGCTGCTTAGTTTGAAAATTTCTTTGTACTGGACCTTATATTCTGACCAACAATTCGTTTTAAATGCCTGCGGTCTCGTTCTTGAAGTACCAACTTTCCCCTCCACTTCTATTTAGAACTGCATTCTCCTTTTACCTTCCACTCATTTTATACTTTTTCAGATCGTTGCTTTCGACACACCTGTGATTTCCTTTGGTTGCTTCATTGATTGAGTGATTTCTCAATTGTTGCTCCTGCAAAACATGCTCCAATAATAACACCTTTCTGAAAATCGGAAAGATCACCAGTCTTCCCTATGATCAGATCGGTTAAAAAGCCCTACGAAAGAGAACAGATACCAAATAACTCGTATTTGGTACTAGATACAAAGCGTATCAGATACCAAATAACTCGTGATGATACCATATGACAACTTACATTTGCATATCGCACGCTTAATTATCTATTAACTCCAATTGCAAAAGGTTTCTAATATTTTTGGCCAGTGAATGTCAGATAGCATCTACTATTAACATTATTTCATTCAGATTCTGTGGTAATTATTAAACTTATTTTTTATCTCAACAGGACGGGTTAAAGCCTTCTACCCATTGTTCACATGAGTTTGTTTCACAGAAGAGTATTTCGTTTCGTATTCTATAAGACATATGTGATTCGTATTCCCGCACTTTCTATCGCAAAACACCCTTAAGTCTATCAGAAATTCCATTCGGCGAATGGAAAGCTAAACTACATTACGAAAGGTCGAAGGAGAATGCAAAGTCAGTAGGAAATTTGAATCGCACAAAAGGAAACGAAATAAAAAATACTGCGTGTTGCAAAAGCGACAAATCTCCTGAAGCAGAAGTGATTTCACTCGGAAGCCTAAAAGTTGTAATAAAGATGAACCTAAACCTCTCGAAAGCGTATTTCCACGTGTTTGTCACATAAGCAAGTTTTTCTTATTTGTGCGACTTTGAAAATAGCAGTACAGCCTGCACGAGTGACAAGGATTCATGTGGATGCATATTCTGCACTTATGAAAACATAATATGAAATTTAACTCCTCATATATTCATGTAAAATATCACATTACACATTAATTCTTATTGATCATGAACTTTATTTCCGCAGGAAAGGTCCACTAATTCCTTTTTTTTCCCCATAATACTTGGGTTTTAATATTTGCCATTTTGATATTCGATTTCCATTAATGTGTACACAGCAAACATTGAGGGATTATCATACAAAAGTTCTTCTGGCTATAGCAGAAATATATATGATCTAAAATTCCTAAAAGTCCATAATTAATTCTTAAAGTAGTTGGGATTCACCTAGTGCAAATAAAAGGAATCGTTTATGTATTCAGCAACAATGATGGGCAAGGTACAAAGTAAACATCATTAAATTAACAAAATATGAAAATATTATCGCAAGTTTCCACTAAACTGTGAAGTAAACGAACTAGTCACAGCGTTCTATGTGTGACTTCTTATCTTTTTCCTTTCCAGTTTCGGAGGCTACTATTTCAAGTAGTTACGCCTCCTCCTATTTTTCCATAAACTTCTATTACGCCAAGAGCAACGTATTCCTCACCATTCAATAAGTATTAACCGACATATAGTGTTAATAAAGTTTCTTCAACGTGACATATAAAGATAATTATAAAATTCCACTTTTATTATTTATTAATTAATAATAATAACAAGTATAAAACATTATAATGTTTTATATTTCTATGAGTAGACCGGGGTTTAAGCCCCTGAACGCTAAATACGGTCGATCTGCCAACCCACACTGCACCAGAGTGGCAGATTATGGTCCATATCCCTCAGCATGAATCGTTGAGGAGGCTTCATTTCTGCAGTGGATTGATAATGCATTCCCAGGATTTCCAACATCTACCCTGGCTGTCTCATTCTCCAGATCTGAATCCAATTGAGAATGGCTGGGGTACTTGTATGTTGGAAATTAAATTTAAAGGTTAATCGAAAAAACTAAGGTAACTTGTTTTGGATGCATGTTGGAGTGATCAATCCGTTGTTCTACCAAGATATGGCATTATTTGAAGACCATAAGGCCAAGTACTAATAATCGACGTCCCTAATCCAACAAACCAACTAAAACGCAGCTTTCGGGAGACAATTGCAAGATTTTCTCCCAGCAACTCGATTTTATATCTGGAAAAAAAAGAGACCTGATCATACATTACACCCAATTTACAAACACAATATACAGGGATCAAGGAGCTGATGGCCTTAACTACCTCAGCACTTATCCAATTACGCAATCTAGCTGGCCCTGTTCCAATTCCACGTTTATTATTTTTCATTGGACACTACAGTGACTTTGGACTAAGCATCGATTGTAGCAGATCTGCACGAAGTACTACCATCCACTTTAGAGAAAAAATATCTTGCAATGTCACTGAAGCAATCTTATTATAACGGAGGAAAGACAATTCTTTTGGAACAGTACTTTTTGAGATCTGCACAAGTATTTTAAACCGGCTTTCTATCGTTAAACTTTGCCAAGGTGGATGGTGAGCCCTGTTTGCAATCACTTAACCTGGAATAATTCACCGGCTGAATCTAATAAAGAACCAGAAGCAGAGCAAATTCGTAAGCACCTGCTTTAAGCGAAACCTTCCTTTTCAGAAAAAAAACACTAAGCAGATTACTATGCTCTCGTCTTAACTGTCTATTTTCGTCAGTAAGTGTCAAGATCTAATTTTCTAGGGTGATTATGCTTGTTACAAATCTTTTTGGGCTTTCATAGTTCCTTTTAATATTATTAAACTAGACATCTTTCTGCGTAATAGTCAGCAACTCGATTACCACAGCCGGTGTCAGAAAGTGTGTCAGCTGACAGCTGGATAAATCATGAGGCACTCTTCCTGGCGTCTAGACGGTACTGCCAAACTTACCATTAATGACAAGACGAGTAGCCAGTCACTGAAAAATCTTTACTTAGCTCGCCCGAGGTCATAAAGTCATCATACTTCCAATCACTTTTCTCGACTTTTTCTCTTCATTTACCATCCCTTCAGTTTTCTTCTATTGTATACTGCCTATCTTGTGCTCATATCCTATTTCTAATTTTTAAAAACTCTCTATGATTTATTTATTATTTATTTATTATTTATTATTAAAAAAAAAAGTTCTTCATCCCGTTCAGACTAAAACGATTATCTCACAATTATCTAATTAACTAATTTATTTAGGAAAAAACTGAAAAGTAAATTCCTTTCATTAATTCACAATAAAACATTTACTACTTCAAAAAATAATTTTATTTCATTACTTTTACCAAAAATCATTTTTAATAAAAAGAATTTTTAACTGAGATTATCGATATTTTAATTTTGAATAGCAGCACCATCTAGTGACATGGAATGGAGACAAAAAAAATATAAAAAACACTTCAAACCTTTCCAACGATCTAATTGTTGCTCATAAACAGCATAATATAATAAAAAATTAAAAACAATTTAATATTTATTACGCATTTTGTATGAAAAATTATTAATGCATAACTTTAAACTCCACAGAGTTTTCCATATGTGTTTAAGAAATATTTTCGCACATATTTTCTGAAATGAAAAACTGCTCAGCTAAAATCATTTGTTAGAAGAAATAGTCTGAATTATCAATCATATGGATGTGCAGTTAATGCAAGATATTTCACCGTGAAAGTGTATTTTTTTATCTGATTAAAAGAACAAGAATAAAAATGAATGCACGCTTAGAGAACTAATCAATAATATTTCCTGAAAAATGCTTTAGTGTTCTTCTACTTAAAGGGAAACCTAGCAGCCTTATATTAGATAAATCAAGAAAATTAATTAAGTTAATTATTCTGGAAACGCTTAGTACATCGGATCAAAAATGTCTTTATAGGACAGCCTAATTTATGTAAGATATTTACATAAGGAACGAAATGCTATACTGAGAGATGTTATTGAGCTTGAAAAAATCTTTGCTCAAATAAAAATAGTGAAACTCGTGGACAACGCTTGCAATATTTCACACATGATAAATTCTAGCATAGACTACAGAACAGAAAATTACTGTATACAGAAGAAAATTCATTATTTCGAAATTTTAAATATAAACAAACCGACTAATACGAGTGGGATTCAAATTAAAACTCCCATGATTAAAACAAAAACTGTTTTAATCATGTTAACAAGAAAAATATGTTCCAATCTTCAATGTACTCCTTGTTATGGTATATAAACTTCCTCTAGCGTAGAAGCAACGAGTGTATTCTTCAAGAGAATTCTTTTGGCTGGTTTCAGAAGCCATTTAGGCACAGAAATCTTGACGTTTTCATCCAATAAGAAGTGGCATCCTTTGAGTGGCACTTTCGCTGACCAGAAAAGGTGAAAATCACTGGACATCATCTAGTACGTATCGAATCTCAAATAATACTTCAAACCGAATCTCCAGCATAGAGAAAGACGTGTGAGGGTAGACGTTGCCGTGGCATAGGTAGACATCTCTGAATAACAAATTCGACGTTTGATCCTAACTGTTGCTTTGCACTTTGCGGTTTTGCTGGATTTATTCTGTCAAGATGAGTTCATATGGTGCTATTGCCGCCTCCTGCGCTTGCTTTCCGGGATAAAACAGTCCTGCCAGGTGTCATCATCGGTCGCTACAAGTTCAGAGAAGACCTTTCCTTACCATTCCTACTGTACGAGGAGCACAGAACATACATCGGCTCTACCCTGCTTCATAAGCTCTCCTCTGCTTAAACACCGAAAACTCATCAATCACAGGCGAAAGAGGAGTTTGTTATGAAGAGTTGGTACGCAGAACTAATGCTGAAATTCACCACTTCAGGCACCTCTTCAATGATGCCACAATTTAAAAAAAAACCTACAATAGCTCACGTCACTACATAAAATCTTTTTCTCGTGGTTAACCTTATTGAAACAACTGTCAATGATGTTGACCATTGATCTGTATTTCAAGTTCCTTTTTTAGTAAAAAATATCGATGTCGATTTCTTTATTTTTTTTATTTTATTCATACTAAACTCTGTAGAAATGCATCTGCCTGACTCTTTTTAAAAATAAGCATTAAGGAGACCACACCCCGGGTAGAGCATAAGTTAGAGGAGAAGCTGTTAAGGAGTAAATTGAAGTCACACGAAAGTATTACCACATCTACGAGAATTTTTAAAAATAATTTAAAACCTTCAATTCATATAATTGAGTAGGTGTCAGTATTGAAAAGAAAGGCCTGTCTCTGAAAATACAAATTATCGTATTTTCTGAATTTATTGTATTAACCTACAATGGACAAATCTAATCCAGCCATAAACGTTAAACTGTATAATTTGTCATAAAATAGTATTAATAATTTTGTACTAAGTAATCATTAACCCCATTAATATATTCTGTTGTTGCTTAACACCCTATAACGCATATTGTTATATAGATTTTTTTACCCATCAGCGACTTACACCATATTGTGTGTAAATTGTGAGTTCTGTGGTTGATTTGCCTGTTAGCTAGACGAAAACCCCAAGTTTCCTGGAGAAAAACCATGCAACCCTCCTCTGAGACCGACTAACTCGGCCACTACGGAAAAATGTCCCAAAAAAATTCCACCATTGACGGAATTCGAATTGAGGTCTTTTCTAGCTGGTGTGTGGAGGATGGTGATTATATGCACTATACTACTCACGAGGACACAGGATATTCTGTATTCTACATTTTGAGAATACCCACTCTAATCTTGAAATGTTAAACATACCTTACACCTGAACAAAAAAAAAGTTATACAGTGTTTTCTCGCAGTATTTGAAAATTCCTTTCACAACCGTTTTTCACGCAACTTCAAAGTTTCACATATTGACGTCAACATCCAATAAAGTTCGGTTTAATCAATATGTTTCACACAGAACTGAACTTTTGAAATGAATATTTCATGCCAACAATCCAAAGCTCGCACAAGAATGTATTTAAGACCAAAATTCACGTCGTCTACCAAACAAGTGAGCATTCCAAAACCTAAATCGATTCTAGCTCAAAAGAGAAGGAGCTTTTTGGCCCTCAATATTTTACGGATAACTACTTTCACTACAGTTCTCGATCTTCGGATAGAAATTCCAGTATCCACTATTTTAACTTTGAAGTCAGACTCTGAACGTCATACCTACTCACAGAGAAAAACACACTTCAACGCATAACACAAAGAGAAATAGGGCTACGGCATAAACAATCCACTTACAAAACATCAAATTTTAAATCATTTATTCTAAGTAGGGCTCTCTATCCTTGAGTCTGGAACAAAATAAGTCACGCTTAGCAAATATCAACTACTTTAAAATGTTATCTTCACGGATAAGTCACGAAATTTGTCTGGTTCCAGTTCTTCGTATGATGGTTCTCTAAATAACCACCATAGACCATTTCCCAATGCTACCGTTTCAAAAAGTCCAAAGGATTTTACCAGTTTTATTCAAATAAACTTTATTCATTTCGAAAACAATAAGCTGTTTTGGAAAATAAAACTACGTGGGCTTGGAGGTCTTGTTAACTGAATCTATTAATTACTGAAAACCATTTCTTGGAGTTTTAAATCAATACACTCGTTGTATCTAACAGTTACAACAGTTGTTACGAACTTCATTAAGAAAGGTATCATCTTTGGACTGTGTATAATACATCATTTCTTCGTTATGGCATCGTATCTGCATCTCGTGTCCTTTTGTCTAGACTTCTCCAATTATCATACGTATGATTTCATCTGATTGTGGGTAGACGAAGGGAATTCGCAAATAATGGCATATTCTTGGTGTTATTTAATGCTCCGATGACGAAATATATTTAATTTCACTGGCGCAGTTAATGTACGACCTGCATATCTCACGTGTTCGCTCTCTAGGCACATTAATGTCTCGTTCATTTTATTTCAAATACTAAGTGAAAACATCTACTCCAGCTTCCTAACTGTCCTATAAACAAATTTTGTTATCGCAATTTACGCTAAAAGCTTCCAGAGGGATTTTCAAAAGTAACATATTGGTTGTTTTCGAGTAGAACATTTTCACTCAAGCCAGACTAAGAAGTCCTAATGGTATTTCTTAAGACTTTCTCCTAAGTACGATTATCTGTAGTTAAAGGACGAAAATGCCAAGTTAAAATTTTAAGAAACAAGAAACAGTTCTTTTCTGTTACACATAGCAGTTCTTATTTTCAATTTAAATGAGAAAAATGAAGAGAAGCATAATTAATTCTGTTTTGAAATCACGTAGATGCCATTTAATAAAACAAAGAGCTCGCTAGTGAGGGGAAAGCACGAATGCAACTTTGTCGAAACTAAATTAGATGGTTGGATGGCTGAGTGGCACTAAACAGAACTTTGTTTTGGATTTCCTTTTAGGTGAAAGAATTTCTTAGTTTTATTTCAATAGTCCACAACCAACCACAGACGAATCTGTCAATGCCAACCATTAGCAGAATACAAGAAAACAACTAAATTATTTAATCTGATATAAAACATTTTAGTCGAAGTAAAATTTCCAACCATTTCTCATTAAAAACGATGTTTCCAATGTCCCATTAAGATCTCTTTAAAAAGTTTATCTTTGAGCAAAAAATATTGTAAAAAACACAAATATATAATTTAATTATCTTGAGCTTTCCCGAGCTTTTAACTATCACATAACAAAGAAGAAATCAATTAAAAGATGAAAATCTCTTTAAAACTTAAACGTTTTTGTTGGGTTTTAGGCGCATCAGCCACTTAAGTGCTATGATGTATATAATGTCTGTAAATTGCATGTTCTGAAGCAATTTTCTGTTTGCTGGACGAAAAACCCGAGTTTCCGGGAGAAAAAACAATTCTACCCACTCCTGAGACCGACTAACTCACCACATTGTGAAAAAGGACCATAAAAATTCCTTACATCATCGATGGGACTCGAACTCGGGTCTCTGCCACACTTGTAAATTACCACGAGGCCAATTAACAAATGTCACTCATTAAAACGAGATGTATGGCTAACATTAAAGGGAAAAAACTAAATCTCATGTTGCACGAGCCTTTTGTCATCTGTTACAAAAAGTCTTAAAATATTCCGATCTTGAAATGTCTCCCTAAAGATGTATTTTCATAAGTGACCATCAAAACAAAAATCTTTTCATATCTTGGAGTCTTAGAATTTGCCCTTAAGTCATTTCGTTATTTTTTGTTTATCTCTTCGGATTTACTTCTTTAAAAATTGCATCCTTGTTAAGTATCCTTTTTTTTTATGCTTTCATAAACTTCACTGAATTATTAAAATGTTCATTATCCGAATCATCCTATTTATCATCATCTAATATTCATCTTGTCTGGAAACTGCTGATTCGTTTGAAAACGTGCGTCATATACAAAAACTGAATTCAGGGATCTGCAGAAACGACATCGTAATCACTCTTCATTCCAAATTGGTCCTGCAGCGAGTTTTGATGTATCTAGGGGAAGATCTAGAAGTCGGTAGCAACGTTAGCCAGGGGGACACTGATTGCTATTATCAGCGTAACAATCCTAGAGAAGCTTCGAATCTTAAAACAGCTCATGGTTCAGATATATATGTTATTGTTAATTTTTTTGCTTTTCTTTAAAAACAATTATGCACATTACGTATGAATATATCACATCACATGATTTACAAACGTTCACTTCGAGTGATTTAATGATCAGACTGCAGGCATACAATTTATTTTTTCAGAGTTAGTTAGGTTTTACAAGTATTTCTACATCCTCAAGCGAATATTCTGTTATTCTGTATACTGAATGCAGTGGAGCTTTTATATGCGAATTGTATAATATATGCAAAATTGCTGTTTTAATTCTTATACACTGCTCGACAAAAGTAACAGAATACAGAGAAAACGTGGTGTAACTCGTACAGCTTGCGATAAAGCTGCTGTCGTAGTGGGTTTTTAGGAGCATCATTAACTAAGGCCACACGTTCTGTGGACGATTTTCTGTTTGCTGGACGAAAAACCCTACTTTCGGGGGGGAAAAACCATGCTACCCTCGCTGAGACGACTAACTCAGCCACGTTGTGAAAAAGGCCCATAAAAATTCTTCCTATCATCGACGAGACCCCAACTCAAGGTCTTTTCCACCCGATGTTCGGAGGAAGGCGATTCTACCAACTGTGCTACCTATGAGGGGTTGCAATGAAGCGGGACAAAATTTGGTATGGTGGTATATCATCAAATAAAGATGAAATGAGGGGACAGCGAGAAACTTCCGACTGGTATAAGGGGCATTTATTGGGGATGTATAAGAATTACCAAATAGGTCACATTACAGAGGGCGACAAAAGATGCTCGAAAATATGGTCACATTACATCAGTACGGCTTATTATCCCCTCCAAAGGATAAACAGGCCAAACAGAGGTGAACCATGCTCGATATAACGGTATCTTTAAGATTCCGTGGCAAAATACCATTCTTCCACTAGCGCAGACCTTAGCTCACCAAGTAAACGAAGAATTGGCCATCGGCTGCAATGGGACGCCCAAAGGCGTTCCACACATGTTCGACTGGATTCAAGTGTGGTGATTGTGCTGGCCACGGCAGTCGTTGGATACCTTCAGCTTCAGATATTCTTCCACCACATCAGCTATATGTGTAGTGGCGTTGTCGTGCATGAAAATAAAAAATAAAATCTGAGCCAATCGCACCCCTAAAAAGTCGAACATAGGGTTCGAGGATCTGTCCTCGATACCTCTGCGCAATTACAGTACCCCTATCTAAAACACGAAGAGAGGTGTAGCTATTAACCATTATTCCGCCCGACACAAGAACATCGTAAGTGTCCTTTTCTCTGACGTTGGAGAGATGGTACCGCATTCCTTGTTGTCTCCAGATTTAATAATGTCTAGAATCTGTTTGTAGGCTAAAATGGGACTGATCAGAGAACAAAACTGTACCCCACTTGTCAGGGATCCAAGTCACCTGTTCATGGCACCAGTTTCGACGAGCTCTGCGATGGCTTGGGGTTAATGGGATATAAACCACTGGATTCCTTGAGTAGAGTCCACTTGAACTGAGCCTTCTTAACACAGTCGGTTGGAAATGTTTTTATCTGTGGCTGCAGCAGCCTCAAGAGACAGTTGGTGACAGGACATCGCAGGGTTCCTTCAAGCTGTTAGAGCCAGAGAGCGGTCTATTCTGGTTGATGAAACCTTCGGGCGACCTTGGGCAACTCTTCTTGTAATGGTTGCTCTCTCATGAAACTGTCTCCGTAGTGCCGAGACAACACTGCGTGACACATTAAGCAAACGTGCAACTTCGCCTGCGCCTGCCCGGTTTCAAGTCGTCCAATGGCCTGCCATCTCAAAGAATCTTTTAAACGACGATGACTTGCGATCCGGGATACTGGAGTTGTAGTCAAGCCAAAAAAAATGGGAATGGAGTGGTGTGGTCGTAACCCGTGTTTTTACAGGCATGAATAATTTGCATAATGTGCGGCTCTGTAAGGTGCTAGATCGATTTCTATTGGATACTCTGAATTTGCATACCAGGATGCCTATTATATCAAATATTCGCCTTCGGCGACACTGTTCACAATAAAATTTTCATTAAAAACATTTTGTTCTGTTAATTTGGTTGAGCAGTGTATTTAAAAGAAATTTTTAGAAATTCATAATTATTTGATATGTTCGCATCATAATCCAGGAAAGTCTCTTTATATCTCTCTTTAAAAGTAAATGCTCGTATATATTTTATTAACACTTACTTTTATCTTTCAGGTTATCTTTCTTTTTCTTTCATTGCTTTTATCTTTCATCAGCACCTGCCGATCCTCTGGCTCCGTGCCAGAGCGTGACTCAATCGTAGTGTAATTTTTTCGATAAGTGGACAAAGGGAATCTTAGTAAACCTGACCGACCGAGCAACAGCAGTGCTATATGATGAGATTCCTACAGGCCCTTTTATCGAAATAATGATCACTTTCTAGAATGATGTCATTCTAAAATAGAGACATTTCTATTCTACATAGTGATACTTAGTAAATGATTTTGCACGAGATCCCCTTCTCCCAGAAGCACGAGAAACATCATTAGTCCCAGTTTGAAGAAACTGAGGGCTTATTCGAGCGACATAAAATCGGGACTACAATTAAAAAACTGTGCACAGAAATTATTCAGAGCAGAATGTTCCAACAGTATTTCACTTGTACGCTGTATTTGGTATCACTTTGGAAAACAGTCATTACACTCACCATCACGAGAGTTCACGATAATTGTGGCCTTTTCTGTGGATACCCGCCATCTGAAATGGCCACAGGGACCATCTAAGAAATCAGCAAGGTAATAGTCGCATGAATCGCACAGTTCGTATTGAATTTGCTCATATGCATCTCCACAGGACTCTTGATCAAGGGGCATCTGTAGCCCTCAGCAACGATTCTCTAGTTTTTTATCTTCGTTCTGTCGGTGATCACAGAAAAGAAGCTCATCATCTCCAGCATATCCGAGAAGTGAATCTTAAACGATAATTTTCGCCTTAACACCAAGCTGACTGTTTAGATGCACCCGAAGAAATGTGATTTTGTTCTGAAATGGCCTTGTCAATCGCCAGATTAAAAACACTTTGGGACAGAATTCGACAATTTCTCAAGAAACAGGGTAATTGCACTCGTAGAGTTCAGTGATCAATCGAACTTCATAGGATCTAAGCTTTCATCGAGGATATCCACCTGAATTAACGCAACAACTACGATTTCTATTGTACTCCTCGCTGAGGAACCTTCTGAGTTCTTCCGAATAAGGTTTCACTGGGCATGACAAGTTCCCTGGTCTTCTTATTTAATGTCCATTAACGCTAATAATGTATTTATTAAATTTTGGTTGTACGTTACCACATAGTGAAGTCTTCTTGTTAGGCATTTTTCGAGTCTCGCCCTTGGCAAACATTTGGAAGTGTAATCCTTCGAGAAGTCTTCAATGTCTAATCACTTTTAAATAAATGGATTACGCAATTTCTTAAGACAATTTAGTTTTCTACGTTCACAGCCAGAGGATCTGATATTATCGCTAAAAGGTACCCATATCGTTTTCTTCGGTGAGAAATTTAAGAAGAAAATATGTGAATCTTTCTTTTCTGGATGTTTACAGCTGAGACCGAAGATTGGTTGGTTGGTTTGGATTTTATTGGTGCATTTCAAAACTATGTCTCTGAGAACGAAGAGAGAAACAGAAAATGCTCAGTGTGAGTGTAGCTGAAAAAATGTGTGCTCCATTAAATTTCGTAAGGAAGTGCAGAACAAAAGGACAAACTTCCAAAGAGCAAGACGACCATGGCCTGCGCAGGAGGTGGACGCACTCAGAAATCTATACAGAGAGGCGCGAAACGCCTACACCGCCCTCATAAGAAAAACAAAAGGGAATCTTGGGAGAGACTAGTGGCAAACGCAGGGAACACCGACCCCTGGGGTGTCGTGTACAAAGTGGTCACGAACAAAACTCTCCAGAGATGAAGTATTTACAACGACAGTCACGCCCCAAAGAGATGAAACTTGCTCATGGGAAGGGTCGATAAACAATATCCTAGATGTCAACCTCCATCCCCATGTAAATCGAGACCTGCATAAATAAAGACAACTACCTAACAGAGAATGAACCGCAATTCACTAAAGACGAGATCATCCTGGCTGCCGAGCATAAAGACGAAAAAATGCCCTGGCCCGGACCTCATGGAGCCGGAAATTATCAAAAAAGGTTGCTGAAATAGAACTCGGAATTACTTCAACTTGCAAACCTATGCCTAACAGTGGGAACATACCCACAGGATTGGAAAACGGCTAGCGTTAAATTAATAATTAAAAATCCAAACAAACCATCAGAACGGCTATCCTCTTAGAGACCAATCGCTCTCCTCACCATCCTCAGCAAACTCTTTGAATGATTATTGATAACAAGAATAAATCACCATTAACAACAGGCAAACCTACGCTCACCAAACCAGTACGGATTCAAACCAGGTTGATGCTCTCAAAAGTCTATTTGCCCAAGCACAGGAAACGGAGAAAAAAAAATACTTACTAGCTATCTCCATTGATTTTTCCGGGGCGTTCGACACCCTCTGGTGGCCGAGCGTCCTGGGCTGGCTCCGGGAGGCAGGGGTGCCCGGCAACTTCTTCAAGGTGCTCAAAAGCTACCTCACCGACAGAACAATAAAGGTAAACACTCCCTACAAAGAAGTAGAAAGAAAATTCCACAGAGGCTGCCCACATGGGTCGGTCAGTCCTCGGACCCATAATGTGGAACCTCCTGATGGACCAGTTCCTACACAAAGACCTTAAAGGGATCCGCTGGCAGGGTTTTGCGGACGACCACGTCCTAAAAATTGAGGCAAACTCAAGAACACAATTAGAAACACAGGAAAACCATGCCCTGCAAATCCTCCAAGACTGGGCGAGACTCCATTTACCGACAAAGACAAACTCCATACTCTTAAAGGGAGCACTGAACACCCGTAGACCACCCCAAATTAAAATTGGCACCACAACCATATTTGAGCTGTATGCTAAGCCTTTTGGCTTAGAACAGAGCTCGAATATTTGAGTGCCATTTTGGATACCCACTTATCGTTCAAACCTCATCTAAACTACCTTAGAATTAAAATAAGGAACTTCACTGCACTAATAAACAGGATTGCCCGGCGAGACTGGGGACTGAAGCAGAGAACAATGATGTTATACTACAAAGCAGTTTTTTTTTTTTTTTTTTTTTTGATTTGGTAGTTGTTGGCGCATCGGCTTCTGTGGCCATATTGCACCTCCCAAGGTTTTTGCAGTACTTTGATCCAAGCCCGAGGCGGGAATCGAACCCGCGACCTTGGGGTTGCCGGGCAGGTACTTTACCCACTCGGCTAGCCCGGTCGGCTTCTACAAAGCAGTATTCCTACCAATCGTGACCTACGCAGAGGGTGCATGGTATAAAAAAGGCCAGCACAGCTACTAACCTAAGAATTCTTGACTCCATACACAGAATCATGCTCCTCACTGCTACCAGCGCGCCTGCAGCACGGTGAGCACACACGCCCTACAAGTCATCGCTGGAATCCTCCCCATAGACCTAGAGGTGGTAAGGACAGGTATCCTCCATGAACTCGTTAAAGGCACCGATTATACGCACTAGGATTTTAACGCCAACCCGAGGAACAATCGTACGGCGGGAAAAAGAAGGCCGCAGACACGCTGGGACACCTCTACTAAAGGCTGGATAACTAAAAAAATTCTTCCCCAACGCGGACAGATTTCAACCAAAATTACCAACCCGGTACGCACCTCATATATTTGTGACCTACCTGCTCACAAGACATGGCGCTCTAAACGCCAAACTAACTTCGGGAATAGCGGACAATCGAACTAGACCTGCGGCGATCCAGAAACCTGGTCGCATCTAATGTTTGGCCGTCACCAATACGACGATCTTCGCTGCCAGCTGGTGACAAGACTGCAACACCCACCCACCCAAGGACCAGGAACAATTCACCTTGGACGGCAAAGAATCATATATGGCCTTTACAGAATATGCCCAGGAATTATTTATCGAACGCCGAGCCACATTATCCCAACAAATGAACAACAACGCAACCGAAACCTAAACGGAGTAACAGACCTACAAACAGGATAACTTCAAGATCAGGACCGTAGAGGAAGAACAAAGCAACACAATAACAAAAAATACTACGGACAGAGACCGGTACCAAGCCCAGGTGGCCTTAGAGGTCGAAACCCAATCACAGAATTTGACAAACTACTTCTGACTGCAACAAACACATCTTAACCAAGAATAAAGGACACGGCTTACAACCATATGAATGGCCTCATCCCTGGACCTGACAAGAGCGGAGCAATATGGCCTTAGTTGCTAATGCTCCTAAAAAAAAACCAAACAACAAACAAACAAACCTGACAAGAGAACACACCGACCTGGACCATGCAGCCTCGCTGCCACCAAGCCTTGATAGCGATCAGAATCGAGCACCTGACTTCATTCCTTTTAAAACCCAACCCTGCCGGGGGAAGTGACGCCGTCCCGGCCTCACTGACCATCTGGGGACATCTTCTCTTTCGCCCCCATACTTCTACCTTTACTCCCCAGCCTGCCACCTCCCCCCACTCTATCTATACACAACGCGAACGCTCTACACACTAAATCTAACTTTGTCCAAAAGTAATAGTTTCAGCCTATCCATCCCATGCAAGACCCAACTCTTCTGCTGTATGGATGCATACACACTATGTTCAAAAGTCACAACATTTGCTGTGACTTTGTTTATTTCATTTCTTTATGTTTCACAAAACAGTTATTTAAAATTATCCGCTAGCATGGCCTTTCAGCCATTACAAATATTTACAGATTTAATTAAGTTTAGTTGTTATTTCATTGAAATACTTCTGGAAAGTACATTTTACGGTGCAATCAGTTGATTCTAGATCCCAAAACCTAACATGGACTATACAAATATGGAAGTGCCTAGCTATGCAGCTAGTTTGCTTGTCCCTACGCCCTACATCTTGACTAGATACTAGCATTGAACCAGTATGGGACACTGACATGGAAACCCTCCTGAAGGGTAGGACCTGCCCAGAATAGGATCCTGTGCCCTGCAGGGGGAAAGTCCTAACATGGACAATAGCGCTTGTCTATAAATACCAGGTCTCAAATACCCTTTGATTATGGACCTGGAACAGTGTACCTGTGTGAGATATATGTAAACCTTTGTAAGGCAAAATCACTTGACACCGGATCGAATGTATACTGGTGTGGGAAATGCCTCAACCTTGAATCCAGAGCTGACATGCCAGAGTAGGAACCAACACCAAACCCCTCTTGAAGGACAGAATCTGCTGATACCAGGCTCCCCTTTAAACCGAGTGTGAGATATTGTTCCTTGTGAACCATGATTACATCCCAAGGGAAAGGACCCTCCTCAAGCAAAACCTCCTTGAAGGAGTACGGTTTTTGCTGACAGTGGGGCTTGGTCCCTGGTTTGGGATATAAGAATCATCTCGTATTTGATGGTTTTTTGACTCCACATGAGCAAACGTTACCCTTAACCAATAACACAGACCTCAACCTGGCGCTCAGGACGTGACCCGAGACTACAATTTTTTTTATATAAACCCAATATCCAACAACTTTTGACTTCGTACATAGTTATGACATCCGGTATTATTTTATGCATGACCTGAACCTTGTCACATCTATTCTGCTCTCGTGAGCACAATTGGAATAATCACCATCCTCCCTACACTGAGTGAAAAAGATTTCAGTCGAATCCTGTCAGTGACGGGAGGAATTTTTATGGGTATTTTTCACAAAGGGGCTAAGTTAGTCGATCTCAGAAGAGGGAACCATGGTTTCTTCTCCAAGAAACTTGGGTTTTTCGTCAAGTCAAATAGAAAATCGACCACAGACAACACGCAATGTACAGATACATTTTATATAGCTCAATATTGCCTAAGTTGCTGATACGCTTAAAATCCTACAACAAACAAACAAAATCTATCCCATTTGCTCTATCCTAAAAACCACAACTTCCTACTGGAACCTCTTTCTTCTCTTCTGTTAAATTATTTCTACCATATTCCTTATCTATTCAAGAACGGGACTAACATCAAAAACCTCACTGGAATAATTCCTTTTAATCGCAAATTGTAAATACTTCATAACAGCGAAGTCTTAGGACTCCAGACCTGCTATAACCTGAAGAGCTTCACTTCAGACGGTTCTACAAAGCCACGCCAAGAAAAGCATCTTGCTGTGCTCAGATCAGATGTATTCTAATCATTACATTCGTAATTTACTCATACTCAATCTCAATGCGTGGCATTGGTAAAAATATACATTTATAACAAATCCAAAGCAGATCACACATTTTGTGGCAATGTAATGGTAGGTAGTTCTGCATGTGAAGAGTTCCAGCTTTCATCAGAGCAGAAAACGCAATAAATTCTGGTGATTAGCTGCAGGTACCACCCACCTAGCTGCCCACCTTAATAGTAATTCGACACTACTGGTATGAGATACAATAGATGCAATTACACCAAGAAAAAATTCGCCCATCTTGTGCTGCTTCTGCGGTGACTGGACGAACGTTTTAGAATTAATCCGCTTACTTCTCAAGTGCTGTTTGACGTCTAATCTATCATATCAAATCAGATAACCTATACGGAAATACTAGTGATAAAGAAACAAGAAAAACACCCGATAGTTGACACTGATGGATAGATCTTTAGCTGTGCGCTCATGACGTTTGTATTATCGGCATTACAAAAAACGAATTGCCTTCGTCTCTCTCTCTTTCTATGAACAGTAATTATTTTTGTTCATTGATAGTAAAACAAAACGCGGATGTCTATGCGGTAGTCTCGTACTTAAGCATGCAATAAATAAGGAAGATGAAAGATATTAACTGACACGAAAGCTGAAAGCCCTTAATTGATCTTTCAATTCGAGGAATGAAAACACCTGTGATGAGGCGGAAGTGATGTTTGTTATTGGGTCATGCTTTGACGAAGAGGAATGGTTCGTTCGATTGTTGTTTGTGACATTGCCCCCAGTCCTGTTTCTCCCACTGCGTGACTTGGTTTATAAATTAACACCGACTGCCACTCATTCAAGCTTTAAACCACATTTATTGGAGTTGAGTATTGACAGGTGTGCTGACATTTCACTGCTTGCTGCATCCTTGTTCCTGATACACACAAAAATGCCTTCTCAAAGGACATTAAATAGATGCACATCCTACCATGCCTTAACCATAATAATGAAGCTCTAATTGTAGTTTACAACTAGATGTTACACATGTGATTCAGAGTTTTGGTGAAATCATATACAGACTGCAAACTCTAATGCAGTACGTTTAGGCACAAGGAAATAATTTTACTACTTTTAATTGAAGAATCAGAATATACATGAACAAAAAGAACCTGAAAATAAAATATCATTAATCTCAACAACAGAGGGAAAAAGCCCATTAAAGTTCCTAGCATCATTGACTGGATTCGAACCAGAGGCCTTTCCCACTCGATGTGGAGAGAAGGGTGATTATAACCACTATGTTACACGTTTGGTAACATTTCTGGAGTAGTGGATATATTCACCATACACCCCTGCCTAAAAATCGCAAAAGTAATCAACAAAATATAGCGCTAATGGGATCTCTGAAAAACGTGTCCAAACATACTTTCCATCAAGGCGGAAAGTATATCCATACGTTGCACTTTCCAGTTCAAATGTAGTCCTTTTCCAATCAAATGTATCCAACGAATTATTGCCACCAACTTTATCTCCTCTAAGCTTGAGATTCTCACGACTAACAAAATTACGCAAATATATCATGTCGTGATCATGCATAAATAGTGCAGGGTTCCCAAAACAGTTACTGGAAGATCTTAAACTATCATAACTACTGAAATTAGACAATCATGCAGATAAAATTTGAGTACAACACTCCCAATGATGGTACCTGAGACCTTATAAATACTTTTAGTTGCCAAAAACATACACAAAGAAAGGCATTAAAAATGATGAAAACTGTCCTATACGATTCTTGCTAGAGCGGATTTAGTCACTCTGCTTTCTAATCTTTGCAGAAACTTGTCCATAACTTGATACGTTTCCTTCAATCAGTACGATGCGACTCCTTGTGGAACCTTGTCTATTATATCACCGATGTCAGAAGGGTAATCACGAAAAACGTTTCTTTCGGATATCCCCACCACTCCAATTGGTTTGAGAGAAATCACAGAGAAGTATAAGAAAAACCAATTAACAGTTCAAAGGTTCCAGTGCAGTGGCGCAGTAGCAAAATTCGGAATCACAGGACCATATTCTTCCGAGGAGGAAAAGAAGAAGAACAAAGGGTAATAGAGACTGAAGTGCGCTATTACCTTTCGAATAACAATCTTCTCAATACCGCACTCAGTACTCGCGCGAGATGGAACCAGGAGCAATCGATTTCCCAATCTCAAATACATTTCGAACGCTAATTCCCAAGGAAATGCTCTTTGGCAACTTTCGTTCTTATGACATTTTTAAAAATCCCTTTAAGAAAAATTTCCTACTCTTACATGGACGAAATGCAACTGTACCATACTCCAAAATTTAACCTTTGAATGAAAAATGTAATAAAAATGGATAGTTCTAACTAGCCATTTAATTACATTTATTAGTGCTGCGACGTGTGAAAATAAACACCGAAAACAGAACAAAGAAATGCATTAAAAATCTGAGAAGTTAAGGAAGTAAGCGTTGTGGTTGATGGGACCAAAATGACCATCTGACAATCGTCACAGATGGAAAATTGCTCAATTTTCTGGTAATAATTAAATGTGTTTTTTTTTTTATTGAAGTACGAGTTCCTTCTTGGCAAGCAACCAGTTGGTTGTCATGGGCACAATGCAATACAAGTTAAACAGACAGAAGTAAATGTGATTTTTTTATTGGCATACTTGGGATGCCATGATTACGTTTCAGAGAGGAAAACCAACAAGTTGTGTAAATCTAACAAGGGTAGGCATTATTTTGAAATAGAAATCATTATAAACAATGCCGGAAGGACTGACAGCACGTCAAATCCTTTTTGATTATGCAATAATAATGCATGGAACCGGTATGACAAGAGGAGGTGAATTCCTAAAATAAAACTAAATGCCACCATCTAGGTTGAAAACCAAAAAAAAAAACAGCAGAACGACAGACAGAATACTAAACACAACAAAAGCACCAAAATTCGGATAATAAGGTGAAAGGAGGTAATTCGAATTATAGAATATAATTATATGTAAATATTTTCAAGCCGTAATTTATAAAAGAAAGCAAAAGTAAATTTATTCACAATCCAGCAAAATAATTAATTTAGATACTATTATGTCATAAATATTACGAAAAGAAAGAAATATGAAAGTATCAAATTCATGAATGTAACTCTTTCTTCTTCACCTATATATTGTCCACTTGAAATGCTACTGCTATTCTTCTTCAGTCTACTGCTCTCAGATACACTGTTCATGGTTACCTGTTGTGTATCTTGTTATTAATAATAAAAAAATAATTAAAAAATAAAAATACTACTATTCTTCGTCTTCAGAATAGCACAGTTATATTCACCGCGTCTAACACCGGATGGAAACGTTTTAAGTTCGAATACCATGAATGACAAATTTTTATTTAATTTTTTTTTTTTTTCACATGTCTCAGTTAGTTTATTTTTAGACGAGGGTTGGATGTTTCTTTTCCACCGGAAACTCGATTTTTCATCCGGCAAAACATTAAACCGACCCAAAAATACATGCAATTGCAGAGAACAATATACTGACACCTCATAACCTTAGTACCTTTGGTGCTTAACACACGCATATCTAACTTCACCTCGCCCGGTAACTATATGATATCCAGCCTCATCTTCATTGTCTTCCAGTTACATTCTTCATCCCCCAAATTGGTCGCGCGGATAGCACAATGGTTATAATCACCGTCTTCTCCACATCAGATGGAAAAGCATGGGGTTCCAGTCCCATCAATGACGTGAGGAACTTCTTTGGGCATTTTTTTCACTCCATAGGGGATGGTTTATTCGGTCTCAGGCGTGAATAGCAAAGTTCCCCTCACTTTCAGAAACTCGGGTTTTCATTCAGCAAAATAAGCAAATCGACCAGAGAACACACGCAATTTACAAACATAATACACATGGGTAGGTGAAAATAACTCTCGGGTGGCCCTAATATAATAATTGTTTTAATATATGACTTTGTATTTTTTTCTTTATTTTGATTATATTTTTCTTCTGAAGTAATTATGATTTCTTCTGAAGTAATTATGAGCCCATTATAAAATAATTCAGAAATGTATCATGAAATTAATTAAATTAAATTAATTCTCATTGAGTGAAAAACCTCCTCCATAAATAAAACATGCGCATAAAAAAGAACACAGTCCGATTTAATATTCAGAATTAGTGATATTGCACTATTCGTAAATTTATGGTTATCTGTAATCTGAAAATTATGTAACCACAAAACGATTTCTGTAACCTGGGGCACACGATCTTCGCACTTTACTGAAAGATCACACATCTTCGTTCACTGGACGGTGTGACCAACACAAGTGTTTTTGTTAAAATGCTAATTATTTGCATGAAGTATACAAAATGTGAAATAAATATAAATGCATGGTATATAATGAATGATTATCACTTAATTAATGCTAACACCTGGTTCCTTGGACCTCTAGGAATTCGCCAACCAACAGGAACATCTGCGTAACTGTAATGTATTACCAGTAACAAAATTTACTGATAGTTACTGTCTTATTTGGAGATATTTACCATTAATGAATATCTCTACAAATGTTTTAATTCCTAGAGAATATAGCTAATGGATATATAGTTGGACTATCAGCCCAGCTATTCAGGCAGCTGTGTCGCTTTTCACTAAATACCCTCATTCAATATACCAGATGTTCATTTAACACAACTCCTTAGGGTAATGAAGCGCTGTCAAGATCAAGTTGGTGTATCGGGAACTCGCACACCAACTTGACATCAATGCTCCACTTGATTAAAATGACCCGAAAGACGTCAGAGTTTCCCAACAGATCACCCAACTGGGGAAAATGAAGATACAAACATGTCATAATACCGAATAGGTTATGGTAACAAAGGGAGAAGGACACTATTAGTTTGTTCAATGAGATTTATGGTCAAGACGTGAAGCTGATTTCGCCAGTTGATGCAGAATCCGGAACTGAAGTCCTTGTGCTAAAATCCGTTCACCATCAATTATTTTCAAGTATTATTAATACTTAATGCTATTAATACTCTTTAATAAGTCTACAGTTTTTGCTTTTACAGCGATATAAAGCTGAATTTTTCACAAACTCACAAACCATAACAGTCCCAATTACAAACAAAATATTAATGCTAGAATTATCGCGAGTAGACTCGTTGAAATGCTTTTTGAACACCCCCTAACCCTTTCTTAAGATTAATAACGGAACTAAACATGCGTTAATCACATAAATCAAAACTAAAATAAAACTGATTTGCAATTTAGATTTTTTAAACTAAGAAATTAAAAAGAAATAAAAATAATGAAGCGAGAGAAGATATCAAAAACAGATAAGTAATGTAATAAAACCAAGTTATAAAAACGTGTTAAGTGGTAAAAGAAACTTCTTTTTCCACACAGTGATAAACTTCATTACTCGGCTTTTGATTAAATTTAAAAGGTTAGGTGATTTAATATTTTCAAAATAAGTTTTATTAGTTTAGAAAGAGTAAATTAAGTATACAGTTTTTACCCGACAATTCATTAACTCCCAAAATAAACTGTAAATTTCTAGTAAATAACTTAAGCAGTTGGACAAAGAACACAACTATAAAATTAGTGAGGAGGCGGAAAAAATACAATAAATTTCAAATTTATTCCTATACATAAACAAAACTGTGCAGCTTCCTTACAGCCAGATAGATTCAATTAAATGTGTATTCCCCCATCCTTACTGAAGCCAATCTTGGCAGACATTAAAAGTAGCTAACAGTTCGCTAGGATTGCTAGGATATTAGAAAGGGGAAACCTCGATAATTTAATGTCAATAGATATTTGTAAGAGAAACGTAAGATAAAATAGAAAATGAAAAACTGACAAAATTCATCTCAGGGAAAGGCAAGTTACTCTCCTATTGCAAGAAGCAGATAATTCGGAAAAAGATGAGAGATGGCTTTGAAATTTAGAGTGCATACTTAATTCGGGAGTTAAGAGAAAAAACAACGTTCAGTAAGGAGTTACAACTGCATACCCTAAGGCAGAGTTTCATTAGGTTTGTTTTTTAGTGCCTCTGATGAAGAACAGCCAACGTCTCCTTCAGTGACAATTTAAAAATTCTGATCCCCATCCCTCATAATGCAAATCTCGCCCAAACAACCGATTCAATTAATGCATCGTGTCAGTTATCAACTGATTTCAAGAAATTTGGACTGAAAATCAACTCGACTAAATCTACTTTTAATGATTTTCTCATCAAAACCTACCCCTTCAGTGGACTTCCCAATATAAAAATCCCTATTAAAGATCATTCAGATCTGGGTGTAGTTTTCGATCCCAAATTGATTTTCGATTCCAGATTTAAAGCTTAATTCCATGTTGCCAGTCTCGGATATATGACGAAGCCAGGGCTACAGTATATAAATGACCAGAGAATAATAAAAACCTGTATCATGAAGACAGCATTTCCACCACTTTCATGTCCTGAGAAGATATGGACATCAGCCATCACTGCGACTTGGAAACCACTGTTCGGGTTATCAAAATGGCCGAACTGGAATTGAAGTCTACCAATAGATAGCGAACCACGACTTTGGCAGCCTCTGTTCAGATTCCACAGATACATCCGCTCATAGATAAAGGACTCCTCATCGCAATCAAACTACTAATCGGACAAATATCAACATCCTCAATACGGGACATTTGGTGTTGAAGAATCGCACCTCCTGGACTACGTTCCATGCAATCACCTGGCTAAATCTGATGGATTGATTCATACCATATCAGAAGCTGCATCTCGTGCATAACCTACTCGGATGCGAAACTCTCAACTTCAAGATGGGTTTAACATGGAGTTTTCAACAAGTTCACCTCCGACCTTACCTACAGGAACAGCATATCAAAATTCATGTGAGGCAGCACTCCTCTGGGGGTTCAAACATCTAAGGAACGAATGACGCCAAATCCTTCACCTCCACAACTAAATACAATCACAAGGTTCAACTTACACGTAACCTAGGATTCCATAAACAGAGTCAAAACAAATATTAACATAACTCTGTTGTTTGCAATAATGATTTTAATGATCTTTCAACGTAATTTCGAAGGCGTAATTCACAAAGTGTTACCTGTTGAGTAATCACGTTGTAAACCCCTGTCTCTGGGCGTGATGGGCTTGTTGAAAATCATCGAAGCAATACCATAATTAAACCCATCCGGTCTGGAGCTTCTTTATAAGCCACCGAAACCACTGAACCAAAGGTATTTGCCCAATCCGCTGGAAAGTCTGAACTGCTAATACAAACTTCAGCCCAGGACTTCAAAGCAGACGATGTGAGACTGACCCAGATTAAAAGTAGAATCCCGGGAGGCATAAAAATCAAGTCCATTTTCCTTATGGAACAGCCGCATACATTTCAAGTTAAATTTTAATTTAGAGTGCTTAGAAACGACAAGAAAACGATGCAAAACAAGTTAGATCTGATTTTTTCAAAAGATTAATCAATGAACCCAATACATAATTAAGTACAGCTGCTTAACACACGCAATACTATCAAATTACGTATATGTTTCATTTATTTTATTTATTATATCAGTCCTAACCTTTGGCAACCCCGCCGAGTAGCTACAAAATCATTCAGTTATAAAAAACACAGTAAAGAAAAAGAAAGGTTGTTTCTGGTCAGGAATGTATTACCCAGTACACTAAGAGAATAAGTCCCTCATATATACTGTACGTCTTTTGAGATGCAAAAAATTATATTTACATTAAGCAGCCACTTTATTTGGCACGCCTACATGCTTCACGGAGTGCAGAGCTTCTTTAGTAGCGGTAGAATCATACCTTGTTTGTATATCCTGCGATTAACAGCAGCTGGGCAGATATGTAGGGATGCTGAACTTGTGCAATTTAGTGAGAGAATGGACAAGACGAGATTAAAGTGACTTTAAATGTTGCGCGGTGGTCGGCATCAGAGACACTGATATGAGTACCCGGAAGCTGCAAACTTGCTGCGGTTTTCACATACGACTGTTCTCGGGTGTCGAAATTGATCCAGTAACCAAATATCATCCTACCAACGACGATGGTAGAAAATATATCGTTTATTCGAGAGGCCAATAAGACTTGTGCAGTGCAACAGAAAGACCATAATCAATCAAAAGACAACTCATTATAACAGTAGTAACAAAAGAAGCATTTTAGAACATAATACGACTTGCACTGTCGTGGATCCAGGGTACGCAGCTGGCAACCGAACTGGGAACCACTCATGTCGTCATAAAAACAAGAAGGTACGGGTAGAGTAGCCCAGGACCAATAGCGGATACTGGAGGATTAGAATAACATCGCTAGTCTGACCAATTCTTGCTGTTTCAAGAATTGGTCAGAACCCATGAACCCATCCTGCCAGGTGTCAATAAAGCAGACTGGTGGTGGCGGTGTAATGGTGTTGGAGAGTATTTTCGTGGTGCGCATCCAGCCCCTTGATTCCAGCGAACAATATTTTGATGTCATTGGTTATTTAGAAATTATTTCTGATCAAGCGTATCCCTTCATAGCTGCAATGCATCCATTTAAGAATGGGTTCTTCCAACAGAATAATTCGCCGTGTCACAAGTCTAGAATTGGTTCCAGTTGGTTCACGAGCTGAGATCCTCAGCCATCCAATTGAGTCAAAATGGAGCTGAATCCCTGTGGTACGTTTTCAACGCCTCATTGAGTTCGTGCCATGACGAATCCAGGTTGTGCTGGACGAATAAAGGGGGGTACTCGTTGCTAAGTAGGTATACCAAACAAAGTGGCCATCAGGGTGTATGAGGAAATCGTAGGTAAATAAGCGTGCTAAGCATAACTGAAGACGTAACTAAATACTTTCAATCTACAGCTTAAAGAAGGAGTAAATTGCAAGTTTAATAGACAATAATCCATAAAGACAGCAGTTTCTCGTATATGGAAAGCATTGCGCGAGAATTCACGATTAGTAAGAATATCTAACATTTTATTTCGCATAAGATATAAACAATGAAGTTTATACCTTATCCCTTAAGCAAAAAAACAATCAGTTTAGTGTAATTATATTTGGAATGTGTTTCCATACATTCAGAACTATACTAAAATTATTTTGTTTTGAATTTTAGTCATTTGTGTGTTCACTTTGGAATTGTTATGAAACTGAAAATAGCTTGCTTAGATACCACCATCCTAGAGAATATGATCTACATTTTAATAGCCGCTAATCCAGTGGCCTTTGTGCAATTAATAGGTGATAATAAAAATGAGCTCGTGTGTCATATAATAAATCTCTAAATAAAGATTATTTATCAATAATACTGCGAAAAACAAACTGTTCTAAAAAAAAAACATTTCCTTTTAGTCCCGTACAATGTTCATTTTTATCTTGTTTCAGTTGCTTTTTGGCTTTCCCTAGATCTTCTCTGCTCTGGTTTTGATGTGCCAAGTAATCGTATAACGTTTTGATTAGCACAACGGTGACTGTTTACCTACAAGCTTCTGTGCAAAGTCTGTCAGTTAGCGATAATTACGAAAACGCAGAACGTATATTACACGAAGTTAGTCGCTGTTATCAATATTCGGGGGCCCCGAGGCATAATTCGTGTAAATATGGCTTCAGGAAGGATTGGAGGCTTTAGTTTAGAAGCGTTCCGAGTGCATGAGTGAAAGGTCGCCGCTACACAGCGTTCAGAAGGTTGAGAAGTTTCGTTAAAGTTGCGAATAGACTCTGAAGCGTATTATGACAACAGATCAGTAGTTTATGACATTCTGCGCAACTGGAGATAGCCTCTAGATGGCGCTAGCTACTATTGATTATTATTATTATTTAATTTTGATCGCACGTGGGACACAAAATAGCACGATCCACGAGTCACAATTCAACTGAGTCGATTAAAATTATTCTTTAAAATGTTAAGTGAGTTTGAAAATGAAAATTAATTATAATTGCACGTATTTTGAAAACTTCCTTAAGTGCAGAATTTGAAATTACGAAAATAAAAGGTGATATATTAAAATAAAAGGCATAATTCGTTAAAATAAGAACAGCAAAGTTTATTTTTAAAAAAATGTACTTTTAATTAATTCTTTATAAATTTAAAGTAACTCGTTAAAATAAAACAAGCGCAATTAAATTAATTATTTTTTTCAAGAAACTTCGAGGAAAAGAAAAATATTCTTCAATTCGGCTATATCAAATAAAATGGTTTAACCGTTGTTAAAATAATTTGACTTCTGATGAAAATCAGAACAAGTAAACAAATGTTTTTCTGTACAAGAATATCTCAGAATAAGGAAGAAATTATTCTCTATTAGTAGAACGTATCAATCCAAGAATTATCCGTTCAAGATGACTGAATTTTAGACGAGTCCTGCTAATAATGTACTCTCCTTTTTTTTATTAAATTATAAATTTATGCGAAGGTTGAAAGAAATCATGAATTATTTGTGCATTTTCTTGGATATCTTTTCCAAAAGTACTTTTTTCAATGATGGAATTAATCTGAAAAACAAAATTTCTTTCTAGACAGAGAGAAAAACTGTTATGGACTTTGTACAGCGCAGTGTCTAGAATATTTGATGAACAGCGTCCGTAGCAGGGCTATTTTATTTACTTTTCCTACTGAAACAAGAACCGCAAATATTACTTATCTGAAACAGCTCTACCCTAGGGTGACATTTTTTCTGTAATCGACTTCGATTTCTCAATGCGGGCTTGGTATTTTCTTGTGACAACGGGGATGCAAATATCCCACGAAGACTGCACACATAAATCCAGTTGCACCTTTCTCCATTCTAGATAGCGCACTTATGTTTTCTGGTGAAAGCAATACTGGCATCTACACATCATGAAATGACCACGAATGCAAAGAGGAATCCTGTGGTTATGATGAATGCGTTCGCGAAGTGTGTATATCCTACCCTTACCGTTATATGCACGTGTGTCTCCTTTGGGTGCGACAAATATAACGGAAAAATAAATTTGAATTGTTTCTTTTCAGTAAAAGCATTTCTTTGTTCAACATATTTTCTATATCGATTACATTCTTTCCAGCGACAGCATTTAATAAAAGTTGTGCGTGCGCGTGTGTGTACAATGTTTTTTTTTTTTGTATTTGGCTTGTAGATATGTTTGTTGATATTACCCGTTTACCTCCAAATATTGGATTAGCTGGAGGAAATAACAGCACAAAATGGATAAATACATGTCACATTCAATTTAATCCATTAAAGGAAATATCAAGCTTAAAGGAAATCACGTTAAAAAGTTTAGACCAGACACACATGATTTTTGGCAAACTCGTCAGAACAAGTAGCTGATTTAATTTACATAACCGACAATTCCCCAAAAGTTCCAACAAGCAGATCCTCACGATCAAAGGTTGGGATGTTTTCGTGGGGCAAGGAAAGAAAGTCACCAGCAGTCATCCACTGGGGATGATGTCTCGACCAATCTCTGCTTATTTGCTGCTCTCTGTTCGCAGCCAACGAGAGCCAAGGTACTGATGGAAATCTCTGGACGGATGAAGTGAGGAACAGCCCAGGATTACCAATCTTGATTCCTCCTCCCACAGTACTGCACAACTGAACAGGTTTTTTTAAAACTCTATTAGGAGATATGTTTCCATTACCATTTGCGAACTGTATGTCCACTTTTCGTAATATTTATCTCATCAATTCCAAATTTATTGAACATATCGAGGGTATTCACCGGGAACTGTTTCTCAGGCTAATGAATTTTAGAATGTTGTGTAATGGGAAATATAATTTACCATCGGTTATAGCTAGGAAAAGAGATTATGATCCATATTTCCAGCACATTGATCCATAACATCACTTACGCCTCCGGAGTGTGGTTCGGAAAGACGCAGACCGTCGTCAATCGCCGAAAGCTAGAAATCATCCAGCGTTCTATCCTTTTAACAATAACACTGCTTGTCGCACAGTCTCAATCCATGTCCTTCAATTCCTAGCACAGCAGGTGTACTACCTTTAGACCTAGAAATTGTCCGCACAGGTCTTTTCTATCAGCTCTCCAAAGGAAAATCGAACACAATATTAGACTTCACCTCCGATCCAATCAACAACACGACTGCAGAAGAAAATAGACTTATCACCCATTTAACATAGGTCTGGCAGACTAGGGACGGTGTCTACAAAGGGGCCTTAACCCTAAAATTTCTTCCAGGAGTACCAGTTTATCCTAAATGCCCGACATGGTTCTCTCCGGGCCTACTAACCGCCTTCCTTCTCACAGGGTACGGTTCCATTCGTGCAAAACTGACTTACTTCCATACAACAGACAGCCCTCTGTAAATAACTGTGGATTCCAGGAAAGCTGGGACCACTGCCCGCTTTACGAAGATCTCCAACGCATTCTCATTACACAGATTCATTACCTTCCACAGGATCTAGAAAACCATCTTCTGGAACACGAGCAACACCACCGCGCCTTTTCCAAGTTTGCCCAAGACCTTTTTGCCACACAGCGAACTTTACCTCTACCATAAATCTCCGCGGGAATAGTGCCATACAACTCTTTCCTTGGTTCTTCTCAGGAGTGGCACAACCACCACCAGAGCTCAGATGCTGCCATTAGCCCTTCCTTGCGTGGTCCTTTGTCTTCACTCCCCGGGTGGGACGGAGAGGTGACTCCTGGACTCGTACCCACTCGCTTCCCCTCTTTTCATTCTGGTGGGGCATGGGCGTGCTCAATTGATTTGGGGGTCATCTCTATGAATCCCCCTTTATCTCCGTCTTCCCCCAAAGCCTTTAGTCTCTGTCCTCTCTCTAACTTACAACTACTAGTGTCGAAATCATTTCTAAATTGCTTGAGCCCTACACCCAAAATTTTAATAACATCAATTCGCATAAATAGTACTCCTTTTGAGTAGCTGACCCCTATCTATAACGTTTTTTTTTTACGTTCCAGCCACTGAAATCTCAGGAAATTAGGTAGCAGGACCTGCCAGAGTAAATAACTATAATACTGGTGTACCAGGTCTGTCTCCACAGGGCAGTGTGGACAACGTTGGGTCCCAGGGGCTAAATGACCACGGGAAAAACGGTACACGACACTACACATGTACAAAATCCATACACTTTTAAACTTCTGACATTGACAGTGTTCCGTTTCACACCCAGAATGTATAGTATGCGGAGATGGGGCAAACCCCGTGGTGCCGTTTGACACTAAACATACTCTACACCCTTCTCCATCTCTTCCATCATGCAGTATGACTGATGAGTTTTGAGGTTATGATGGACATTATGGCGAGATCCAATCTTCCTTCTATTTCGAGAGTACAACTCTAAAATGGGGTTCGCACGCCGGCCGCTAGTTAGTACACCGAACCGAACCTATTGGTAACTCTTTAGGAGGCTTCCGATTCAGCTAGTGTATAATCTTGCTACCTCTTCTCTGCCAGTGACTGGAGGGAGTCAGAGTAGTGTGTATGAGGGGGGGCATTTTCGAAGCCACGTTATGTCAAGAATCTTGGTATATTCTTACCATGTG
Source organism: Mastigoproctus giganteus (assembly GCF_048544385.1). NCBI lineage: Eukaryota > Metazoa > Arthropoda > Arachnida > Uropygi > Thelyphonidae > Mastigoproctus > Mastigoproctus giganteus. The sequence goes on from NC_143582.1 coordinate 62,781,855, forward strand.
TACGCCATATCCAAAAATTTCATTACTTCATACAGCATGTCCCCCCACTTTTTCTTACTATTGAATACACCATGAATTGTCAAACCAATAGAGTAAGCGTAGCTGCGAAAAGATCTAAACCTCCCAAGGACTTCCTAATTCATTTCACAAATATACGTGGTCTCAATTCTAATCTCAACGATGTCCATTTCCACTTGCAGTCTACAAAACCCCATGTACTTTTTCTGAAAGAATATCAGTTATCGGTTGTTTCAAATACTGCTCATCTCAGATGTCCAAATTATTCGCTGTATAATTCCTTTCGCCTAAAAAGTGGTATTTGTGCAAATGACCGTTCCGATATCCCCTGTCAGAGATTTGGTGATTTGGAATCTACTCTTTTCTATCTTCTCGGGCTTAAAATCTCTCTAACTCATTCTGTGAAATTCTTCTGTTGTCTCTACGGTTCTGCCAACTCCACTAATCACTTGAACCTCTTTCAATTTGACTTTCTCCAGTCAAACTTTCCTAACAGTGAGGTAATTTTCCTTGGTGATTTTAATGTTCACAACTCGAGCTGGCTTCCGTTTTCTAGTCACAACGGAACCAGCAGGTCGAGATGCTGAGGCTTTTTCAATTACTAATGATTGTTCATTAGTAATTGCAATTCACAGATTGTTCATTTACCTACAAGGATACCGGACAATCCTAAACATACAGCCAACACGCTTTATCTTTATGTCACAAACAACCCTTCTAAGAATACGGACGAAGTGAGAGGTCCTTTATGCACTTCAGATCACAACTTGGTGATTGTCTCTTCTCTAGGGGAGCCTTTATCTCGTGGCTATTCCCAACCTCGTGTTGTTTGACATTACAAGAATGCAAAATGGGATGACCTGCGAGATTTCTTTTCTTCTTTTCCTTGGTCGGATTACTGTTTCAAAACTTCTGATGTCAACGTTTGCTCAGATCGTGTCAGTGAAATAATTCTCGTAGGAATGGAATCCTATGTCCTGCACTTCACTTTAAAATCTCATCCTTTATCTAAACCTTGGGTTTCCAATAAATGTGCCAAGGCTGTTCAAGAGAAGAATGTTGCATATGGTAGCTGGCTTGTTTCCAAGTCTTCAATTTCATTTTCTGCCTACACCAAAGCTCGCAACAATTATAAAGCAGTTATTAATCAGTCCAAACTAGAGTTTGAACAGGCTAAGAGTAGAAAACTTGCTTCTTGCCCTAATCGTAGCCGAGCATTCAAAGCTATTGGCCACAACTTTTGCCCATCTCTGCTCCTACCTCTGTCCAAACCAGATGGTTCTGTTGTCATTTCAGCCAAGGATAAAGGTGACCTGCTAGCATCCCATTTTTCTTCCAACTCATGTATTAATAATCTTAGTAAAACACCTCCCACCATTCCTAACACGCTCCATTCAATGCCTCCTGTAGTCTTCCGTCAAAAGGATGTCAGAAGGATTTTGACGAATCTTGATGCTAAGAAAGCTCCAGGTCCCGATGGTATTTCTCCACTTGTTCTCAAAACCTGTGCTCCTGAACTTATTCCTGTTTTTGCCGCCTTTTTTTCGCTTTCTTATTGCAAAGGTGTTTTTCGTTCTGCTTGGAAATTTGCTCATATCCAGCCAGTTCCTAAAAAAGGTGACAAATCTCTCCCATCCAATTATCGTCCCACTGCAATTACTTCTACTCTTTCTAAAGTAATGGAGAAATCAATTAACCGCCAACTCTTAAACTACCTAGAAACCTTCCGTCTGATCAACGATCACCAGTATGGATTCCGTCAATGTCGATCCACTGGTGATATTCTGGCTTATGTTACCCATTTATGGACTAATTCAATGGAAGGGTACGGTGAAACAAAAGTAGTTGCTCTTGACATCTCAAAGGCTTTTGATCCTGTTTGGCATAAAGGTCTTCTAAACAAGCTTCCATCTTATGGTTTGCCAACTGTTTTTAGTAATTGGTTATCCAGTTTTCTCTCTGATCGCTCACTGAGGGTGATGGTAGGCGGCTCTCTGTCTTCTAACTTCTCCATTAATGCCGGTGTCCCCCAAGGTTCAGTTCTTTCCCCCACTCTTTTCCTCTTGTATATCAATGACCTTCTTCCATTGACTGGAAATCCTATCCATAGTTTTGCCGATGATAGCACATTGAATTCCACTTTCCATTTTGAGAAACCTTGTCCTGCTCAATCAGCTTTAACTTCTAATCTCTCTTGGCACAAGCACATTACAAATATTGCTTCCTCTGCATCTAAAAAACTGAGTTTTCTTTTTCGCCCTGGGCGTTACTTTTCTTCCAAACAGTTGTTTACTCTGTAGAAATCGCAAATCCGCCCTACCATGGAATATTGTTCCCACAACTGGGGCGGTGCCCCCAAAACCGCTCTCAGACATCTAGATTCCATTCAGAAGAGGGCAGTTAGGTTAATCAATGATTCATCTCTAACAGAGTCTCTCCACTCGCTTTCTCATAGACGTACTGTTTCTGCTGCATGCCTCTTCTACAGAACGAAGAGAGAGCGGGAATTTTAGAATTGGCTTCTATAATTCCCGCTCTCTCTTTCAAAACAGTCGGAACACGTGACGCATCCAGTCAACATCCATTTACTGTCCAACATCAAACTCACAAAACCAACTTTTCATCTTCCTCCTTTATTCATTCAACTTCCGTTTCCTGGAACAACCTTCTTCAAATGTCTTCTTTCGCTTCTCAACCTCCAACCCAAGCACGGTACGAAATACTATAGGTTCTAATACCTTTCGTGTTTGGCGTTTACATAAATAAATAAAAAAAATAAAAAAACCACTCTACTACTCTCTATTTCCAGCACATCGATTTGCCCTTGATATTTGTGTAGCGTTATTCCTTTGGACATGGTGAGAGGAGATTTCTCTGCTATTCTTATTCAGCCAGTACCATTATGTGCGCTGCTCTTTTCGTTTCCCTGTTGGGTATTTGTACAACTCTCTGTAAGCGTATCTTATTTGTATATTTACAAGAATTATATACGCATATAATGTTTTCTTGTGTGTGCCGTGCTTATTTTCTAAGATGAGTACCATCTTAGAAAAAATCAGAAATGCTTCTAAAAAAAAAATCATCGTGCGAAAACCATTACAATGAAAGAAAAAAGTAACTGTTCTTTATTATTCATAACAGACAACTTAAAGAACGAAAATTTACTTTTATAAACTGAGCAACAGGAAGCTAATTGGATTATTCCATGTTCGCTTTAATTTTATTTATCAAATGCGGTTTATTGTAACTGGAAACAAACTAATAATTTCAAGTTCATAGCAAATAGCATGCATAGTAAAAAAATCAGCAATTTTGTTACAGATGATTACCAGAGTAGCTGCTTTTGGTGTTAAATACCAACACAATAAACTGATTTCTTCCTACAACGGATTAATATTAGAGGAAATAAACGTGTTCCCAGTTGACGTGGAATTCAAGAAGGAATAGCAGGAACTTTTCTCTCAATTGCTTACCCTGTCCAAATGCGTCAAGCTGATGACAGTTAGAAGCGAGTACGGTTCGATGGTCATTATTCAACATCAAAGTGAAATGACAACGGAAACAACCCAAAGACAACTAAGTAGGGCAGCAACTGCCACATGAACAGACGTGCGTGTTAACAGCACGTCCCCAGTTCCAGCAGGCGCAGTCCCACGGTCCGCTAGCGTAGTCCATTAACTGTCATTACCAGAGAACGAAGCCATCTCTTTCTCTGTTTGTGCAAAATGGGACTTGTATTTATTAATAATAATTTAAGAATTCATATTTCGGAATGAGTGAGTAATAACGATTCACTACCGTTTACTGCCAAACATAAAAAGAAGTGTGGAATCATTAATTGTCAATAATGATTGTGAATTACTATATACTGTTGGAGGAAGGAAAATCGTCTATGCGGGTAACATTATGTTCACAAAACTAAATTCAGTTGACACCAGTTCTTTTTGTTGTTATTTATATAGGTCCTCTGGTAATACAGTGGGTATAACCAAGGTCCTCCTCACACCGGGTGGAAAAGACCTGAGTTCAAATCCCTTCAATGGCGCAAGGGAAAAAGATCCATAAATTTTTATGGGTCTTTTTCACAGCGTTGCTGAGTTAGTCGGCCTCAGGCGGTTTTCCTTCTGGGAAACTCGGATTTTTCTTCCAGAAAACAGCAACTATACCGACTCCCCATAGACAGTTGCTTTGACGGTCAACACACACCTACAGTATTTATATAGCGCAACAGCATCCAAAGACATACTGTCCTATGTATTATGTCTGTGGGAGTATTCATGGTGTAAATGCTTTCGGAAATTAAGTGCGTTATTACGTCATTCCCTTTAAGACATAGGGGGAATTTCAAAGATAGGGAAAGACTGGTGTAAAAGAAAAGCGCATTTCCTTCAAAAAAAGAAAAAGATATTCTGATAGTAATAACTGAGCGCTGGAACTGCATCGGATGAGAGATCCCAGAGTTGGTGGGCATGACCAGAAATAGAGATCGTCAAGAGAACAAATAAAAACTCATTTTAAGAAGCAATTTTTACAAGTTGAGAAAGGAAGAAAGATCTCTCTCTTCCGTTATTCATTTGAGTGAACCACAATCGGTGGACGTTTCGTTAAGTAGTTTTAGCAGCTGGAATACTCAATCCGAGCTGAATTCTTACCTGACAACTGAGAGTCAAATTACGAAATTATAAAGCATGCTGCAGAGACAACAGAAATGAATTTAGAGAAAAAAGAAGCAGTGACCTGAAAGGCCAACCGCCTTTACACAATATGTTACCAGAAGTATCTGAACGCTAACGAATAACAATGATTTTTGTAAATATTTCGTTATGTCAATATTGTAGAGGGCATTGCACAGAAGTATAAATTCTGGTTGTAGAATACAGAGCTATCATCTGTAATCGACGTTTCACGAATCAAGAAGAAACGACTTCTTGCAAAATACACAGCACTCTAACAAATTTTAAAGAAAGGTTCCTTTTATCTGTATTTCTTGTTTCTTTATGGATCTGGGTATGCTGATTCCAAATATGGCCTTTTTGCCTCGATGGACTGCTCATAAATGAAAGAAAAATAAATATGCAATTACACTATATCAGATATATTTTAAAAAAAATTGAATTCGGTAAAGATCAGAGTATCAGTCTTTGCTACAATTAAACTACCTAAAAATTTAAACAGCAGAAACCCTCATCGGGTAAATTGAAAGAAAAAATCCTTAAAAATGTATATTTGAACATCTTTGTCCTTTATGATCAGTGTGACCATCCAGAACCAACAAGCAGAGTCGCCCTTATATATTCATCCCGCCTTACTTCGTGCCTCTTCTACATTGACTCTATGTGTTGGTGTAACCTCTCCCCATTCTCCCCACCACCATCATCCACATTTGGTTTCAAGAGCTTCAAGTGAGATGCCAGTAATTAAACTTGACAAATTCTGCATCCCATTTTTCCGTAATTTTCCATCAACTTGAAAACTAGTTATTTGTAATGTTCACTAGAAATGTTACCAAGAAAACCAATCATTAATAAGCGACTTTACAGGTAGCACAATTCATAGACTATCTGTCCTCCTCACACCTTCTGGAAAAGATATGAGTTCAAATCCCATCAATGACTTGTGGAAGTTTTATGAGTCTTTTTCACAACGCGTCTGAGTTAGCCAGCCTCAGGCGAAGGTACCATGGTTTCTTCTTTCGGAAACCTAGGTTTTTCGTCCAACACGCAGGCAAATCAATCACAGAACACACGTAATTTACAGACATAATGTATACGTCGCAATATGGTCTAAGTCGTTGAAACGCCCAAAATCCTACAACAACAACAACACTGCTAGGCTAGGCATTTCGCTCAGCATCAGTTATTTTATCTTCCAGCTCTTGTGAAGCCAAGCCACCTTTCGATTTTGCATCGGTCAATTTTAGAAGCAGAGCGTATATGCCTGAAAGCCCCAACCTTGAGGATCCTGTGCTTTAAAAATATGTTTGACCTATCCTAGCTTAATATGGGGTGGTAGAAGCAAGGACTCTTCTTCTGAGATCCAATGGATTGTTTACTACGTTCTGTGCGCAAAGCTGGTAGTCAATTATGGTAAACCTTACTCTTCTACTGGACTGCCGATCTAATGCCCTGATATCCGAGAGGCAGAAAAAGCAGGAAAACGTAAGAAACTTGGAAATCCAGAAGAAACCCCAGCATCCTAATGTCCCCATAGACATCCCATTCATACTGGCCACATTATATCTTCTGTAATATAGATTCACATTTTTGTCTTCTTCACTACGAACAGAACGATGATAGGAATCGATAGCCAATGAATCAAAACAATAACAGAGGATTCTAAAAAAGTGCAAAAATGTAATTAAGTGGCGAATCTTTTTCTATATGTGGAAATTTTGCAGCTGGGATCCATGACATCCAAAGAAACATTTTTTGTAAAATTAGATAATTAATAGTGTCCGATAAGCATCAGAGGCGCTTGATTTTGTTTTCTTTTTAATCCATAAAAAAACAAATCCGTGAAGGATTACGCAAAACACAACTAACACACCTATAACCAGCTCTAGATTTTTATTTTAGAATTTAATTTCAACACTTGATTCTTTATTCCCAGTTCGCCGTGGGTATAAATAGATTTGGCTTGTATCTTAAACCCCTTTCCCTTATTTACCAAAGTGTTTACTTTATTTGAATTGGTAAACGGATGAGATAATCTATCTTCCAGCCTCATAGAGTCATTAATCATGCTTGGATTCTCATTTCACTCAGAACCGAAGAAAGTATGTTGCCTGCTACCTACCGTCAACAAAAACATCATTATTATTTGGGACAGCCACGTGTTGTACTCTGTCAATAAGACGAATGAACATATACACATCCGATCGCATTTCCGTTTGAAAAATATCCCTATAATTAATTTCAAGCACTCCACCCTGACGCCATATAACCATTTGAGTGAGAAGAGCGAGGGATAACGATTAAGCTGGTGAAGAATTCCTTTCTGAGATCAAGACCATCCATCGCTCGTTACTGCAAGTAAAAGCCAGGAGATACATATTATATTATCCTTCCCTGAGCTAAATAATGACACAAAACCCCGATTAATGGCTAAAAGGCAAAGCTAATCCAGCATGGTTATAAATGTAGTTTTCCTTTTCAAAACCTAACGGCAATGAACAGGACAGAAAGGCTTTACTTTGCTCCAATAGACAGCATCTGACTCCAGAGCGTAGGTAATCATTATTGTCAAATGATCTGGAAGAATAAATTGCAATACATTTTTAAACCATTCGAAACTTTCTGGGCATTTATGATGTTCTTCTTAGAAAGTCATTTCGTCTTCAAATCACAGTCCAGAGCTCTTATTGGCACTCATAATAATCCCTCCCCGCTATGAGTTCCTAGCCGGCCACATTATGGAAAATCTACAGTATATTTTAAAAGTCTTATGCGTAGTTCCTATTACTATATGTTTCCTTGGAAGAAACGAATGCAGCACTGTGTTCTCTATTACTTCCACATCAGAACCTTGAAATTCACCATTCGCTTCAAAAACTCTGTTTCTGCATTACTGAGAGAAATCGGAAGGAAAAAAACACTTCCATCAGAAATGACTGGAATGTTGAGTAGTCACAGTGGAGAGAAGTACGCAGCACTCAAATATCAAGCTAGTCTCTACCTAATGGAATTCTCTCTTCCTCTCTGTGTCCTGTTTATCTTCTACGAACTTATACTAAGAATAACAGTTTATCTACAGTATTTAGCAGGGTTGATATACATCAATTCAAAAATAAGAAACAAATTAAAATTAGGTTTTGCTTCAGCGCATCTCCCATAAGTAAAGCTCAAAAATGTTCTGCCCTTCAAAACGGGATTCGAACCCGACCTTTTTCACGCGGCGTAGAAGAAGAAAATTCCATATAGTCCCTAAACTCATCTACATAGGCGTAACGTAGAATAAACCATGAAGAAAAAGAATAGGTTAAAGACCCTGTTTTCAAAAAATGCTTGTAAAAATTAATTAGTATCAAACATTGAGTTAAATTGGTCTTTGACAGATAATCAATGTTAAAATTATATTTAACTCTAATAGAAACAATCCTTCGATGCTTTTTTCTTCTTAAAATACTACCCATAAATTCTCTATACAAAAGGTATGGAAAAGGAGGAAATCTACTCCATCTAATAAATAAATTTCAATTAATAATAAATATCGGAATTTTAATGTTCTTGAAAGAGGTCCAGTATGATTATACATATGTGTATAAGAAAAAAATCATCATTCATTCGAGGGACAATCTCCTCCGATAACTTTCCAACCATAATTTAGTTTGAAGATTCTTATAAAACCCTCTTAACCATCAATAAGACATTAGGTTAAATTAGGCGTATCGTAAACGCCAAAGCAACTAAAGCTATGAGGTGTCAATATATTGCGCTGTATCAAGTGTATTCGTTGGTCAATTTTCTGTTTGCTGGATGAAAAACCGTGCCTCCTTCGGGAGGGAAAAATGCAACCTGCTTGAGTCCGACTAATTCAGCCACGCTGTGAAAAAAAAAATCCCATAAAAGTCCTCCTATCATTGAATGGATTCAAACTTTGACCTCTCCCATCCGATGTAGGAGGACAGTGATTATAACCAACCCGCAAGAGCCAGCAAGAAGAGCAGCAAGTTTATCGCAAAGCTCCCCGACTGATTACTTTAATGAAACTCAGAAACACTAAAGGAAGAAAAAATTCCGTTAGTCATGTGGCCTTCTGCCTAAAGTAGTGTAGGGGAATGTCTTGCCTAGCTCTGTCCCTGTGGGTTTGACTCATCTAAACCGTGGAACAAATTTGGGAAGCCTAAGAGAAAGAAGAACTCGGGAAACCTTCGGACGAATTTATGTAATCAGTATGCACTACGCTTAAGCGTCCTCGCCTCTCCAAAAGAGGACCCCCATCCCACCCGAAGTCTTCCACCAATCGATAAAAATGTTTCAGCACTCTTTGATGCCTCAACGGGGAAGAAATGAGGGCTTTCACAAGCTGACACACTATTCCATCCAATATTCGCTTAAAACAAAAATCTACGTTCGAATGCTAGAAGTATTTGATGATAAAAAGTGCGCGTTGCACTTTTATTTGTGATAGCACTGGATTTCTCAAGGGTTGCTGTGTTTTATACGACGAAGAGATTTTCAGAGCCGTTTTATTGACGAAAACATGTGAAACCTTCTGAACTCTAAGAATGCGTAGACTGGAGAACGAAAACTTCTTGCGAAGAAACGCAGACAGATGCAGAAATTATAGATCAACAAGAGTGGTAAGTAAATCCGACAAGCTTAAATAATAAGAATAAAAACACATCTTTGGAATGTTTTACTGCAAGTAAAGATCCAATTTTAAAGTTATTTAGGTAAGAATCATTCAGGAATTTCTGTTCTCAATTCTATTACGCGCACAAAGAATCTCTCTCCCACCCAATAGCTAGTGCATGACAACAACTTACTTTCCACTTCACTTTCCATGAACAAACGGCAACGGATACATTTAGGTTTTTCATAAACTTCTGCTGACCGAACAACACCCTGACCTTCAATCACAAAGCTATTTTAATGTTTCCTTATTTTGAAGTGCTGCTTTTCAACTCTATCGGCTAGAACAAGGCGAGACAGTCTACCATCACAACGGCAATCAACGAAGCGTGAGCGCATGCCATTGGCCTGTCGACTGGTGCTCTGTCCACTGCCCATCCACCCTTGATACACCTTGACGACAGCACTCCGCGAACAGCCCACAATATTCGCAGTCTGTTACCCTTTCAACCGGTACCCGATAATCATCCCTTTTTCTAAATCCATCAGATTACATCCCTTGCCCATGTCCATCAAGTACTTCACATGGCTCGCATGCCATTAACCTGCAGTATCACGTTTATCGATTCTCACCGCGACACGTATGTCACCAGGAGGGGAGGAACGGCCGACCGATTGCTAAAACATGGGGGTGATCATAATGTTTCGATTGGCCAATGTATTCGGTATATGTGTTCTTTATAGACCGACTGGTTTTATTTTTATTTAACTTATTATACAGTAGAATGTTTGATGAAATTTGATTTGTTTGAGGGACCACATAGAGGGACCTAGCATATAAAGGATTTTTCACAGTTCCTCAACAACAGAAGACTTTCTTCCGGAACATATTAAGCAACAAGAAGGCAATTGGCCTTGACAAAGCTGAATATTGACCGTGAATACCACATATTCTGAAAACAAGAGATAAAACAGTTGAGTTCAGAGTCCGAAATCGATTCTCCTTCTTTCCAAAGATAATATTGAAGCTCAGAGGAAAGAGATTTAAATGTCTTGAAGATTCAGAAAAAAATCGCAGGAAATATTCGAGATTATAATGAAAAAAGTATTTTATATGTGCTTCCAACAATGGAAAAATCGCTGGAACCAGTGCATTGAAGCATGATGCAAAATATACCTGGAATCAGTGCATGAAATACCTGGAATCAGTGCTAAGCACAAGAGATGTTAGGACTTATAGTACTTAGCATCGTGCATGGGTTGAAGGTTGAGAAGATGAAAGAAGATACTTGTTCACATTAGACTTAATTTCTGTAGATTGCGATTTTCAAGAAATATGTATGAGGGGAGATTGTTCCAATAAACGGAATTTGGAGAAAAAATTAGGAAGAAGAAAAGTTGTTATTGTGAGTTTCAAAGTTGGAAGTTTGAGGTTGGTTTGAATGAGAAAGCTGGAATTATAGAAGCCAATTCAGAAGAACAATGCCTTTTCTACAGATACTTCCATGGACATTGTTCTTCTGAATTGGCTTCTATAATTCCAGCTTTCTCATTCAAATCAACTTCAAACTTCCAACTTTGAAACTCAACTTTATTGTTTCCCAGAAGGAAATAGAGCGTCTATGAGACAGAGAGTGGAGAGACTCTTTAGAGATGAGTCATTAATTAATCCTTTGAATGGAATCTAGAAGCCTGAGAGAGATAGACGAGGGGGAAGGTTTCAGGGTCACCGTCCCAGATGCGGGAACAATATTCCATGGTGGGGCAGATTTGCGATTTGAACAGAGTGAACAGCTGTTTTGAAGAAACGTAACGCGTCTGAGCAAAAGGGAAAACTCACTTTTTAAGAAGCTGAGCTTATACTAAGACAGATTAGAAGTCAGTAATTGCTAACAGAGATATGTGATCATGTCTATAAATCTGAGTGTCATCGAAGATAAGCATATGACCAGAAGAATCATTTTTGGGAAATATAAGAAAGGACTGAGTTTTAGAAGGATTGAAATTTACTAAGTTATCTTTGCCCCGCTGGAGAATTACCCTGAGAACAGCATTTAGGAAATTGCTAGTGGATATTCAAGAAGCTAAAGCTTTTTGCAGAGCAAGGTTTCTTAAACTGGAAGGTGAAATGCAATGTGCTACCATCAGAAAAACTATGGATAGGATTTCCAGTCAATGGAAGAAGGTCATTAATATACACAGCATTAGTGGAGAAGTTAGAAGACGAGATCTATCTACCATCATCCGCAATGAGCGATCGGAGAGAAAACTGGATACTGAATTACTAAAAGCAGTTGAAAAATCACAAGACGGGAGCTAATTTAGAAGACCTTTAAGCCAAAAGTCTTTGAAATGTCAAGAGCAACAGCTTGAGTTTCACTAAACTTTTCCATTGAATTTGTCCAAAGATGGGTAACATAAGCCAGAATATCACCAGTGGATCGACACTGACGGAATCCATAGTGACGAACATTGATCAGATAGAAGGTATCTATACAGTTTAGCAATTGGCGGTTAATAGACTTCTCCATTACTTTAGAAGGAGTAAAAATAAGTGGGATGGGGCGATAAATGCATGGGAGGGATTTCTCACACGTTTTAAGAACTGGCTGGATATGAGCAAATTTCCAAGCAGAAGGGTGGAAAAAAAAATTTAAAAAGGCGACAGAGAACAGAAGTAAGCTCATGAACACAGGTTTTGAAAACAAGTGGAGAAATACCACCAGGACCTGGCGCTTTCTTGGCATCAAGACTGTTCATAATTCTTCTCACGCCTTTTAGATGGAAGACCGCAGGAGGGATTGAATGGAGTGTACTGGGAATGGTAGGAGGTGGTTTACCAGGATCATCAATGCGCAACTCAGAAGAAAAGTAGGATGTTAGCGGGTCAGTTGTATCTTTAGCTGACAGAAGCATCTGGTTTTCCCAGAGGAGGGAATAGGGATGGACAAAAATAGCAGCCAGTAGCTTTAGCAAGAGACCATAATGCTCGACTAACTACCATTTAGATAAGGAGCAAGTTTTCTACCCTTAGCCTGTTTGAAGACTAGTTTGGACTGATTAATAACTGCTTTACAATTGTTGAGAGTTTTCGTGTAGGCAGAAAAATGAACCTGGGGATTTGGATACAATCTAATTGCGATATGCAACATTTTTTTATGTTTGAGCAGCCTTAACAACTTTATTGGAAAACCAAGGTTTACATAAAGGACGAGTTTTTAAGGTGAAGTGTGGAATAAATGATTTCATCCCTACAAGAATAATTTCTCTGAGACTATATGAGCAAATGTTGAAATCAGAAGGTTTGAAACAGTAATTTGACCAAGAAAAATAAGAAAAGAACCCTTACAGATCATCCTACTTGTACTGTGAAAACAACACGAGGCTGAGAATAACCACGAGAAAAAGGCTTCATTGGAGAAGACACCATCACCAAGTTGTGATCTGAGGTACCTATAGGACCACTCACCTTGACCGGGTACTTAGAAGAATTGTTTTTGAGAAAAATATCAAGTGTCTTTTGGATTGTCTGGTATTCGGGTAGGTAAAATAAGGTCTGTGCAAGGTCATTAATAAGTGCAAGAGCTTCCGTATCTCGACCAGCTGGGTCCGTGTGACTTGAAAACGGAAGCCAGCTGGAGTTGTGAACATTAAAATTACAAAAGGAAAATTACCTCCCTCTTAAGAAAGGTGGACTGGAGAAAGTAAATTTTCAAAGAGTTCCAAGTGATTAGTTGGGTTGGAAGAACGATGGAGGCAAGAGATGAATTTGACAAAATGTGGTAGAGTGAGATTTTCAGCTGGAAAAAATTAAAAAGAGGAGATTCCAAATTACTCTCTCTGACAGGGAATATCAGAGCAGACATATGCTCAAGTCATACCTCCGAAAAGGGGGGTGGGATTATCTCGCAGAATAAGCGATACCATGACACAGTAAATTTGTCAACATGGGCGTTTTTCTACAAATTACATTTCAAAGCTAGCCCTATATTATATTAAAATCTGATCTTTAAACTGTCGTTTCTCTTATTGTCTCAATATCTTTGGTTACAGTGTATATATTCGATTTGTTATTTTGTTCTTTCATTTGCCGTCTTAAGCTCCTCCGCTTATTTATTTTCGAACTTCTCCCAACGAAAGAACTTTGAAGAAACTATGAAAACACGTCCTTCAGATTTTTTAATAAGACTTCCGAATAATACATTTTTTCCTTATTTAAATACCTTCGACATTCAAAGGTGAAGACGCTGTCATCTTCCTTTTTTGTAGCACGTATCAGCTGACACTTTTAATCTTACTACTGACATAATGAAATGCAACAACACCAACCATTATGAAATTCGATCGTGGAATTTTTCAATAAACTTCGCACTTCATTAACTTAGTGAAAAGTCTCAGACGTGTGTAGATTTTAATTAGAAAATTCGATATTCTTGTAAACTGAGGAACATGTAGGATTGTACAGAGCAATTCAAATGTTTTATTTGGATATTTATCAACGGAATACATGCCTTTCCTCGTGCAAAATTTTTCACCTTTCCGATCCTTAAAATAATGCCCATTTTAGAAACTTTGAGCTTTCATCTTTGGTACTGTCATTTTAAATGAAAATAGCCCTTATATCAAAATTAGTCTCCTATTTCTGGATTTTTATCCCACCTATCAGAGGTTTACGGAAATCAATGGAATGCCTCTATTTTGTCGCCTGTCAGCTGCATCAGTTTTCTCTTTTTTATGAGGTTCCCTTAAAATAATTATCGAATAACCGATAAGATTGCTTTTTTTCATAATATTAAGAATCCATATAACTTACAGAATCTTATTCTTGACACAATGCACTGCTATAGAACTTCTTTCTCTTGTTACGTGTTCATCTTATCGATCACGGATCATTCAGTACACAAAGAGCACAGTGACAACTCCCTGCATATTTTTTCATACCAAATCGTGTAAATTCATCAAACCGAAATGGCTCTTGTCAACCGATTCTTCACTCTCTGTAAATCCATAGTTTCGTAAATAATATCACACCTAGTTCTCAATGTCATTTCCTTTTCATCTTGTCTCAACGGAATTTGAAGAGGACTTCATTTTCCTCCTTTGCTATGTCTTCAATTTTGGACTTCACGGGCTGTGAAGGAAACTCCCTAGTAATGCCAGTTTCGCCTTCCGTTCTTCTATTCTCTTTCCACTCGCACTCCTGAAATTAAACCTAAATTTTGCCATTTCTGAAGGGAATAAAATACGCACAAACATCTCGATATATTTGTTTTTTAGTGAAGCATTTGGGTGGTTGATTAGTTGTAGGCCCATCAGCAATTTAGGCCATATAGTACCGTACATAATGTCTACAAATTGCGTGTGTTCTGTGTTCGATTTGCTGTTTGCTGGATGAAAAAACTCTAAACCCCAATGTACATTTGATTAAGAAATGAATCCTTTCTGATTACTGCCTGCATCGCATTATAAATAGCGTGGCAAACATTTTCAATTATTCAATCAGTTATCACTGAATTATGACCACCTACCTAATACCGTGTGGGGCCACCGTTCGCACGAATAACAACCGCTATTCTAGACATTGACATCACTAGATGTCCGAAGACATCCGTGAGATTTGCAGCTGCATTATCGTCTTGGAAGATCCCGTTTCTGTCCGAGAAAAAATGCAACATGGCAGGGTGCGCTTGGGCTCCTAAGATCTGTCGGTGGACTTCACCAGTAGGCAATGTGTAATCATATATAAAAAATGTTTCAACCCACTTTGCAGGTTAAGTTGTGTAAATGAGAATGAATGCCACGGTCACCCGCGTAAACTATACAGTGACTGAGTGAATGTTGACGAATAGTATAAAAAAAAGTAACTCTCTAGAGTCTAGACAGTCGTCATATTCAGGTGGCACCTTCCTCCTGTCTCTGAATACCGATGAATGTAAGATGGCCTATGTGTGAATGAGAGCTGTGCTGCGTTCTTCCAGTCTGCCCCTAAATATTTTAAAGAAAAAGAAATGTCTCTTCTGTAAATGTAAGTATGACAGGTGTGCAGTTGGGTTGAATGCATGAAGAATGTGTGTGTGTTGATCTAGCAGCCCCCCCCCCCAATCTAGACCGCAGTGGAAGCAACCTAGTCTCCTGCTTTGTTGATGTCATGTCCCCAGGTGGCATGATGTGGGATTAGCTGACACCAGCTGCAGCTGGTCTGGCCGGTGTGGGATCACAAAATAGAGAAGCACTTACTACAATGCGATCTTCCCCCCTCCCCCCACATAGGACGTTCTCGCCTAATGACTTTTCTTCCCTACAATCCCTGCTTCCCATCCCCTACCGCCCATCCCAACTTCGCCTGGTGGATCCTACTGCCACAAACGTTTTACTACTCTTGTTGGTCCCTCCGCAGAGATGCCCCTCTATCCCTTTAGCTTCTAATTTCTAGGTGGATAGTCTTTCTATAATCCATCCCCTTTTAGATGAAGATAAACCCTTTTATCTTCATCTCCCTTCTTTCTCCAATACTTTAACTATCACTCCCGTGATCCCCTTCCAATAAAAATTTTCCAGCGTTTGGGGGGCTCCCTTCCTGGAAATCACAGGAACATATCAAGGTCACACTCTCCAGAGTCTATAACTATTCCCCACCGTACCCGGCTGCCTCTTCGTGGCGGTGTACCGGCAATGTGAGTTCCCACTAAGCGAACCCAGCAGCTAAATTCCGAAGGAACAATACACTACCACATTACGCACACTAGTGATGTGCATCACTGATGTAGATATGCATGAGTATATCTACATCAATGATGCACATCACTACGAAGCCCTCTCCCGTTCTGAGCAGAGTCCACTTGAACGGAGAAACTCCTTAACCAAAACAACGGTGACGCATAGGCTTATTGAAAAGTTCCTTGAAATGCCTCACCTAAATGCACACTTACCGGAATATCCTCATCCCTGGACTTGACCCCTACTGGATTGACTACCCGCCTGCATGTGGCACCTACCGGATTGATCGTATCTCAGTACTTGTTTTCTTACTCCAGGAATTGACAAGGACAAACCTCCGCTGATCCTGTTTCCCAGGGTGGGACGTTGCTAACCCAATCCCTGGACTGAGTAGGATCCGTGGCTTAAATTCACACCGACGTCAAAGGCGATCACACCCAGCATCCTTGCTGTGTGGCTTTTCTTCCCTTTCCGCCTGTGGAGCTTACGTTTCACTTCCAACTACCTTCGCTATATCCCCTCGCTCCTGCTGTCACCTCCCTTCTTGTTTTACACTCTGTACTCCCCGCACTCTTCTTTTTTTAATTTGGTCTCCGTCCAGGACGCTCAGGCGACACTGAGGGAAACCAGCCACAGAATAATGGGCAGCATGGGTTAACTCCTAGCGGTGTATGTACGGCAACAGAGGGTTCCATCAGGGGCCCCTGCGGCCAAAAGCTAGAACATAACAACAGAACACAACATAACATTTTACATAAACAATACACACAATTCTGACTTTTACAAAGTCACTGTATTCCTTCACAAGAGTGCTTATAGCCCAGATGTGAGAAACCAGTGGTGGCGCCTGACCCTCTTAACCCTATGTACTACGCAGACCAAAAACAAATTTTTAATTATTATATTAGGTTCACCCGTAATTTAATACATCTACCCTGGATCCACAGAATAATCCGAACGAACTGCAGAAGGCAACTATTAAATTGATGATAGATATCAGCAATCAAACTATCAGGAAGAAACACCCCCGGCTGGGCGCAATCCCCTGGTGGACCCGGGACATTGCCATGCTCCGGCGACAAATGAACAAGAGTAGGAAGGACTTCCAGAGGGCCCGAAGAAAATGTCCAGCAAATGAGGTTGAAGCCCTGAAACAAAGATATAGACAAATAAGAAGCCGGTACACTGACGCCATAAAGAAAAGTAAAAGACGCTCTTGGGAGTCCTTGGTCTCCACATCAGGAACATTGACCCCTGGGGCATTGTCTACAAGGTAACAACCAATAGACTGCCTAAGGGGGGGAGGGGTGATTGCTACCACTAGGACTGGGCAGGAAGACCTCACCACAAACTGGGAGCAGTCGATGAATAACATACTCGACACAATATATCAAAAACCATATATGCTAACAATGCCAGCTCAGCAACAGACAAATGACAGAAACGATAACTACAGAAACCAGGCGATTGAGCCCCCCTTCACCCTGGATGAACTCCTGGATGGCCTGAAATAGAAAATGCCCGGGCCTCGATCTTATTGAGCTTGAAATACTCAAGAAAACCGGGGAATACAAGCCGCACCTATTCCTCACACTATACAATAGATGCTTGGAAACAAGACTTTTCCCAACTGCATGGAAAAGAACAAATTTAAAACTAATACTGAAAAATCCTACTAAAAATCCAGAATATCCGGATTCATATCGACCCATCGCACTGCTCCCAGTGGCAAGCAAATTGTTTGAAAGATTACTCCATGTGAGAGTTATAAAACACTATGAAGCGGCAGGCCTACATGCCAGAAAGCAGTATGGCTTCAGACCAGGATCCTCAACTGTGGACGCAGTGGGAAACTTGCTAAGAATATTCCGGAATTGTAGACGAAAGAATTTGCTGCTCATCTCTGTTGACTTTGCTGGAGTGTTTGGTTCACTTTGGTGGCCAAGCGACCTGGCAAGGTTAAGGGAGGCTGAAGTGCCTCTTAACCTCTACAAAGTAATTGAAAGCTATTTAACGCAAAGAAGAGTGGAAATCAACATACACCATCAAAAAATAACAAGAGAGGGGCACAGAGGATGTCCGCAGGGGTCGGTGCAGGGGCCGCTCCTGTGGACAATGGTCCTCGATGAATTCCTGACGATGGACCTGTGTTCTGTGGGAGCGCACACTTTCGCGAACGACTTGACATTGACGATAGAGGCGGACTCCAGGGCCCAATTGGAGACGCTGGCAAATGAGGCACTGCAGCGGCTGCAGCAATGGGCATCAAAGAACCAGCTGAAAATATCGTCAGACAAGACCTCGTTGATCCTCCTAAAGGGGACTCTACAACTATGACGACCCCCGCAAATTAAAATCAACAATGTAACCATCAAATTTGTGGACCAACTGAAGTATCTGGGCGTTATCCTAGATGAAAACCTTACGTTCCAGCCGCATCTGAAATACACAAGGAGAAAAATCAGAGGATACTCGGGACTGGTAACCAGAATCACAAGGAAAGATTGGGTACAAGAAAAAACACTGATGCTTTACTATAAAACAACCTTCCTGCAAGCAGTCACCTACGCAGCAGCGGTGTGGTATCCAAAAACGACACTGATAGTCAACGAAAGAACACTAGAAATGACCCAAAGGACCATACTGCTATCAACAACGCGCGCTTGCAGCACGATAAGTACCCCAGCATTGCAGGTACTTGCTGGAGCGCTCCCTCTGGACCTGGAGGCTGTTCGGGTGGGGCTACTGTTTTTGCTGGCCAGGGGAGTGTCCGCTACGCACCAAGGATACACGACTGACCCGGCGGGCAACCTAAAAAACGAAAAAATTAGGCTACAGACCCACCTCCTAGATCTTTGGCAGAGAAGGTGGACAGAGACTACAAAAGGTGAAGTAACAAAAAGATTTCTGCCAGACCTCCGGAAAATATACCCAAAGCAGCCACCGTGGTACTTCCCAGGGTACCATATGACAATACTATTAACCGAACACGGACCCTTCAAGGAGAAGCTGTTTGGCTTCGGACTCGTTGAGGACCCCAACTGCATATGTGGGGAAAGCGAAATCTGGAGCCACATAGTCTATGATTGTCAACACTATGAAGACCTCAGAGGGCGACTAATAACAAGGTTAAGATACTTCCCAAAAGGACTGGAGCACCACTTCCTGGACACTGAGGATGAATATAGGGCACTCTCCCAGTATGCGCAAGACCTATTCACTAGGAGAAAAACACTAATAGCTATCTACAGCAACGTACACAGAGACTGACAAAAATCGCCGCCAAATGTGACAGAAAACTGAATCCTGCAGGGGACCAGTACTTGGACAAGAGTGCTGATCACACGGAAAAGAAAAGCAAGGACGGGGCTCGCCCCATTTGTGACAAAACAGAACAGAACGCAGCACAGAGAGTAGAGAACAGACTAAACGCAGCACAGCTGCAAAGAGCCTTATGGCGATTTGAAGAGGGCACCCTAGCCCTCTTAACCTATTATTCCCACTTCCTTGGGGGGGACGTTTTATGTTCCCTCTCTTCCACCCCCAAACTTCTACTCTGGTGGGGCATGGGTATGCCCCACTGAAAACGGGGGCTATCTACTCTATTGGCCCCATATTTCTGTCTTTTCTCCCCAATCTTCGGTCTCCCTCCCCTCTCTACCTTCATCATAGCGAAAGCTCCACACATCAAAACCTTAATATAATAAAATTACTTTACGCCCAAAAATCGGCCTAGAAAACCAAAGCGATATTAGCCCTACGATAGCGCAGATTTTTGATTTTTTTTTCTTTATTTATTTATTTTATTTATTATTTTTTTTTTAGGTCCTAGCCGCCGAAATCCCAGGAAATTAAGCAGCAGGACGTGCCAGAGTGAATCTACAGCTACTGGGTTCCTGGTCTGCCTCCACGGGGCATAAGTGGGACAATGTTGGGCCTCAATAGGGGTCCAACGGCTAAATGACCAGAAGAACAATGGTACAGAACACAACACATGAACAAACAATTCCCACACACTTTTAAATCTTTGTCATTTCCCAGTGAACTGGTTCACTACAATGAAAGCAATGCGGAGATGGGGGAAACCCTTGGTGCCGTATGATAACAACGCACACTTACACTTACATCTACCCGTATTTGTGTCTGTAAATTGAAGTGTTCTCTGGTCAATTTTCCGGTTTTTCTGGGAAAAAACCTTGCTATCTACGCTTGAGACCGACTAACTCAGCCACGGAGTCAAAAAAGCCCCTTAAAATTCCTCGCGTCATCGACGAGATTACAACCCGAGCCTTTTTCACCCTGTGTGAGAAGGACGGTGACGATACCACTGTGCTACCACGCAGACAACGCAGAACAACACCAAAACTCTCTGGCGTTTACAGAGTTTGTACTGGGCACAGAGTATACAAAGGGGAGTTTGGGGAGGGGACCCTAGTTCCGCCTGACAGTCAACATAGATTTCACCAATGAAACGTTGGTTCATACGCACTAGGAGTCTTAGTTATTGCCAGAAAAAACATGCCTCCATATTAAATAACTACAGGCCTCGATAGTGGGCACCATGCACGATGGACAATGGATTCGTGTGGCTTGCACTACGCAGGAAGGCGTCCGTCAGTGTGTTGCACCAGGTATTTGGACTCATCCGACCAGCACACTCGTTTCCAGCCCACCAGTGCCCAACCAGCGTGTTGCTGACACCGCAGCAATTCACCATCAACGATGATCAGCGGTGAGGAGAGGGTGTCTATTGGCTCGCCTTCTGTGGAACCCCATACACGCATCGTCATTTGGGATATTGCTCTTGCATTCTCCATATTGTATTACACTGTAACACGGTGACTTCCGTTGAGCCCGTACAACGCGCTGCATCCTTCGCTCAAGACGAACATCCACCTTGTGTAATTCTTTACAGTTCTGTTGGAGAATGACGTTTCACTCGTTTGACACCATTCTTTGTACAACTTAAACACAGTGAGTCGTGAGTAACCGACAAGACGTGCCATTTCCCATATGGAAGCACCCAATGCACGAGCTCCCACAATCAGGCCCTTCTGAAACCCGGATTTCTTTACTACGTTCCATAACTGTTGCGTTATCACTTTGACTTGTCCCACCAGATGCAACTTACCACTGCTCTATCGTACGAAGCTGTCCGAATGTTTACATTTACACTGCGAGCTATGCGGCATAGTCCATTACGGGCCGAGTGGTCATAATTCAGTGATCACTGAGTGTACACATTCAAGTAAATGATTTCTCATAATAGAGCGAGAGATCCCAAATCAAATTAATTTCAGTAAATAAAGAGGATTCGTTAGCCTTTACAAGAGGTTGAAATCAAGGTCCCAACAAGGAAAGTTGTCTACCAAAGGCGTTTCTGTTTACTTCTTTAAGTGTTTGGTTTCACATCTCTGTGCAACGTTTCGAGACTATCTGTTAAGTCTTGGGAAAACATCTTCACATTGTACGCTGCTAGTGCAATAAATTATGCCCACACCTTTAGAAGACAGGCCTGCAAAGGCTGTTGCGTGGCCTCACTTTTACGCAATGGAAGAATTTCGTACACTACTCGCAAATAACTAGTCTCAAGAGTATAGCGAATTAAGCGAATAAACCATACAACAGAAGAGATGAAAAAGATGAAATGGACGTTAAAATATGGTCGAAAAAGAATTCCACACTGTCTAAAGCCAGTTTGATAACTAGCTTTAGACAGACAGTGCAGAATTAACTTAGCTTAACCATAATATAGCGCAGTAAGGTAAGCGGGTGTTAAATTCTCTATTTTATTAAATGAAAAAGTGTTCTGGTTGGTGCTACTAATTAAAATACTAAAAGTGAAGAAAGTCGATTTAGAAAAAAAACTGATTTTTTCCCAAATTTAATGACAGCACCATCATACAGCCACCCTTATCGTCATACTCCCCTTAATTCCAGTAGTCTTTCCTAACTCACCACAAAAAAGTTTCACCTGGTAGAATATACCACCCAGAACATTTTTTCTGTTCTAAACAGTCCCCCCTCCCCGTGGAAGGTGAGTTCCACCTAGGGGTCCCTCTATCCCTTTAACTTACAATTTCCAGGTGGAGTCTTCCTATCATCTACCTCCCTTATCCTCACCCTCCTCCCTTTTTTCCAACGCTCAACTATCATCCCAGCATTCTCTTTTCCAGTAAAGACTTGAAAACGTTTTTCCCTGGCAAGCTCGGACGATGTCCAGGATTCACCCCCCCCCCGCCAGAGTCTTTACCTATACCCTACATCCGGCCTACCTCCTCGTGGTGGGAGAGCAACGGGAGGCCCCACTATGGACCCTGCGGTTAAGCGGCCGGAGGAACAACATATTTTATTATTTTTTATTGACTGCAAACTTGTAGAAGTCGTCGTTCCGAGAGTGCATGTATTGCAGCATTTTCAGGAGTGGAACTGATCAGATAACTTTAACGGGTTTGGAGTGCCCTGAAGGTCTGGGTTGGCCCTAAGGCTTGGGACCGGGATCCTCCATATGCAGGATGGAGGATCATCATTTTGACAGCAAAGCCAAGTCTTCTCTCGTAAATGATGGCAGGAGGCCGTCTGATGCTAAGAACTGACCCCATTTGAGTGACCTTTGGTGCAAGGGAGGGAGGGAAGCCGAAATTTCCATATGGCCCACTTCAACAGCCAGAATTCACCCGCGAAACAAGTCCATGACCAACAGCTTGGTCATGGACTGCCGAACGTTATTGCTTAAGCATCCACCGGAGTCGGTGGATGCTTAAGCAATAATTTGGTCAAAAATCACACACAAATCGGTGTGTTGTTGGACAGTAGAAATCGCGGATCCTCTTAACATGTGTGGCGCCATTGTTGGTTTCTGTTTGAGCTGAAATGTCAACTGTTTCGACTTCTCATGATTAATGTGAAGACCGAAACCGGAGAGAAAGACCTCGAGGTCCTGGATTTTCTCTAAGATAAATGAATTGATATAGTCAGCACTGTGTTCAGGGTTTAAGGGTGGACAAGTTTACGTCATTAGTAAAGGTAATGATGCACGTTCGGCCCGTCACAAAAGGCACAAGGCTAATAATAAGATACCAGACAGGACCCGACCTTGTGGGACTCCAGCTGTAATAGTCCTGATGTAGCTCAGATTGCCATGGAGAACAATAATAGTCCTGTTCTCAAGCATTGTCTAAAGAAACCACAGCACGTCTCCACCAATGAGGTAGTACTCACCTGGTAGGCTTGCCAACGTATGAACGGATATGGCATCAAATGTAGCCTGGATGTCGATACACGTAAAGGTGACTTTGGAGCTCAAAGTCATTGAGGATCTTGGCAGTGGAGGTGACTAGATTTGTAATGGCTGATCTGGACCGGGCAGCATTGTGGATCATTATTTGGGTGGTTATCATTCTCAGAAGAGGCTTCTATGGAAGAGCTTCCTCTTATTTATGGTGGCCTCCAGGTGAAGTTTTATCGCCTCCTTCTTGTTCCTAATAAAAATTGAACAATTTTTATTAGGAACAAGAAGTAAGAAGTGGTGCAACAAGGACATCCAAAACAGAAGATAGATGCTGAAATTAGCAAAACATCCATAAAAATTCCTCGCGTAATTGACGAGATTCGACCTCAGGCCTTTAAAATTCAGTTGGGAGAACGGCGATTATATCCACTGTGTCACTCGCGAGGCCACGAAGCTGCACTAATTTAAAACTAGTTGCATCTCAGAGAACGTTCTCCTGTATCTAGAATGGATATTGCGCGTATATATCAAGCTCTTGAGGAGCGGCTACGGTTTGGATGGATAGCATATTGAATATTTTACCGAAGTTAATCCGCGTGGTATTAATTTCAGTATTCATATCTATGTCCTCTAAAATAAGATACTTCGCTTAATTTCTAGGGAACTGCACATAGTGAATGTCTTCAGTTAAGTTAGTTTTAAAAGATTATTCTATGATCCTTTTCACAAAGTCGGAAGGAACTTCCGCCTCACCTATTCTACGATTCACTTGTCATTTGCCGTTCGTTCAGTACGAAAAAGAATTGAACAACCTATATGGCCAATGTGCACTTTATCCCATTGGCCTGAATGAAAATTGATCTGGTGCACTGCACTTATACCTCGGGTTCCCACTTTTGTACTGGAAAATCTCTTTTAAAGCGAGAGATATTGAAAAGCAGACTTACATTTGATATTACGCTTCCACGTGGGCAATTTTATCAACCTTCTCAATCCAGTAGTAATTGTCGATGTATGAATATGATAACCTTTACCTTTAACCGAAGTTAACAAAAGATAGGCGTTTTGAGGTGTTTTTATATTTCTGTTTTAATTCATCTAGACGTCAGGTTAGTAATGTTTAGGCACAGATACTTCAATAAGAATCATTAGGTTCTAACTGCTTCCAACAGTGCGCATGTCCTCATTCAAAAAAAAGACTAAACAAAACGCAACACGGCTTCCAGAATAACCGTCTCGTGATGTAATAAATGCCACAAATTACATTCCTTACGTGAGAAATATTTAGTCGTAAAAACAAGATCGCTTTTCTTACCTGAAGAGATATTAAGATTTATTACGAAGTCATACGTATTAGTGCTATCTTTACTCAATCTTGCAATATCCCTAAGTAAAACAACTTCCATTTAATTACCCTATAAATCACGACCGCGAAGGACTGGAGTTCTTCTAATGTCAGTTACTCTCTCAGGGGTAGTCTGAGACTCATTTTGGAAAGGCTGGCTTCATTGAAGTAATGCAGGAAATCTCTACAGCTATGTCCAAACACAATTAGATACATTCAATTAGCTCACGAGGAAAGGACCTAAATATAGAAAAAAAACTAGCAGTGGCAGTTGGGCTGGGCTAGTGCCAAGGTAACCCAGAACACAGGGTGGCAACTGTGCCTTTAAATTTTAAATTTAAAGGCACAATTGACATTGCATGCTTTTAATGATTCAATACAATGTCATCCTGGTAGTTTCTAGTCGTGGAAATCCTGGTATTTTGTAGTCATGGAAATCGTACAACTCACCTCAGGCTGGTTAGTTTACTCCCGTTTTAAAACGACAAGAGCCTAGACAAGTTCGAACCTGGACTTTACCAAATCGGTGGAAAGTTACCAACTCATTAGTTGGGCTTCAACTAAACTACTATTAGTCTCTCCAATGTTTTACTCCATACTTTCGAAGGCCTTGCATTTAAAAATAAGTTAACCAAAAATGACATATTATGAGTTACTGGTAGAAAAGCCTTTGCAGAAGACATATTGGAAACAAGATTAACAACCCAACGGTATTATTTTAATAACGTGAAATCTGAATATAAAAGCAAAACTAGCTAAATATGTATACCACTACAAATTTCAGTACGAGCTAAAAGTTGGGCATACTCAGTTCAAGCAGGGCTTTATATTTCATCATTTAAGCGTAATTAATAGCTGAAAAATAAAATCGATAGATACGCTGAGGTGTTTATTATGCTCAAATTTCCACCTGGTTCATGCTTGAGTTTCTTCACTAATAAATTAGCCAAGTATCCGTGCAAATCTGCAACACTCTTTACAGGAGTTTCCAGTTTCCATTAAAGACCATTGCATATCGTGACCAAAATTTAATACCCTCTTGTCAAATCTTCATTTTCCGTAAAAAGTACAACGGTTTAGAAACAATTCGCGTGAGAAACCTTCATAAACGCATGCTCCACGTTTCCACTGCAGCAGGATGTAATTATCTCAATTATTGTCTGCTCCTCTGCGCTAACACCAACGGATCACGCTCGGGAGGTTGTTCGTTCCATCGATCCTTGCACTTAACACTAATTATCACCAACACTTGTAAAGGAAAGGTTTTCCTTTGTAGCAGTACCACTAAAGAATCGTGAGTGATTTTAGAGCGACCTCTACCGATTATGTCTGAGAACGCTTCATTAACTCAAGAAACTGTAAATTCATAGACCTCGGCAGATATTTCCAAACATGTACATCAGCGATAAAAAAATAATGATGCCTTTCTTTTTAAAATAATTTCAGTAGGATGATATTCTTAAAACCCAAGGTTCAGTTCCTTCATAAAAGGCCCATCCTTACTGCAGAGGTTCTATGGCAGTGCTGCTCAACCAAGGGGCAATAATTAGGTGTATGGGTTAAGCACCACAGTGGCCAAAGCTATGAGGCATCAGTATATATATTGTATCCGTAGCTGCGTACATCCTTCAGTCGGTTGGTTTGTTGTTCCATGAACGAAAGACCCGAGCTTCCAGAAGATAAAAACGTTCAAAGCTCACTTGGGACCTTGATACTAAAATTTGGAATTGCTATAGAAATCTTCCTAAAAGGCCCAAATATATTTTGACCAGCTTCAAATATTATTCGAACCTGATCCATTTCCACCCTGTATCATTTTTTCATCTAATCTACCCATGTGTACTCTTATCCAATCTACTCGGGTTCGGATCCCGTGGGATTCTACTCTTATTAGATGATTTCCTTGTCGGGTGGCCCTAATATGACAGTTCTTTTAACACTGCCACTAAATATGTTTGAGAAAGATTGACTTCGAACCGGATTTTATTTTCAAAGATTGTTTTCGTTTGATATATGCACCTGCTGGCACTTCGGAAATTAAAAATAAAAATAGGGGTGTCATTTAAGGATCCTGAGAGTGCTAATCAATTCGCCAGAGTAACTTTAGGTACACGACTGCAGTACCGACACATGGCCAATAACAGCAGCTGGAAATCAATTCTAAAAATAAAAAATCTGCACAAAATAAAATAAAAAAAAAGTTTTCTCGTATGAGATAGAAATCTGCCTTAAGTTGATTAATAAAATTACTAGTTTATTCAAGTAAGGTGTTGATGTAATGCGGCAGCTGTGGGATGCAAATTACTGCATGGAGGAGCATCGCTCAGCGCAAATGACCGACCCCACTTTAAGGCAAATTGCAGCTCTACAGATTTAGCGAAGTTAATAAATATTAAACAAGTTTTGTTGTTTTTCACTCCTACATAAAATTCGCTGCTAAAAGTCAATAAAGATTATGTGATTTTCAGAGATACGCAAAGCTCATAAATCTGAATGTTAATGAATAATCAAACCATACGCTTTTGTACCAAGTGTGGGAATTGATGAACTTACAACATTGTGAAGTTTCAGCAAAAAAGAATAACCAAAAAGGAAGAAATCAATATGCAAGATCCGATGTTCATTCTGTGAAGCACAAAGCTGAATTGTGCTAATAGAGGCGCACATGAAAGCCGAGGAATCTAGACTCATCCACAAACCCAAAAGCAAATACTGACCCAATTCGACAAAAAATAAATGGCAAAAAAATTCGAGTCAACTGGAGCCATTCACTGGCTCCAGTTGACATCCCTATTGCGTGGAGCAGGTATCTACAATATATTGCCCTAAATGAAATCATCGCTTGTTGGACTCGGGCCTCTGATGGACTCGGGCCTCTGACTGAGCATGGCATGGGTCTTCATGCCATGCTCAGTCAGAGGCCCGAGTCCAACAAGCCAAGCTGACTCAACCTAGACCTTAGGTCATGCCCCATCAACAGAAATCAGGCGCTGAGGCAGACCTGCAGCCAAGGTCTGTTCTTATAATCTACAATTGAGAAAGAATGAAAAGAGGCGAATGTTTCTCTTCCTTATCAGAGTCCTGCCATCTAAGTTTCTATATATGTTTTAACTCATCATTAGTCCTTCTCTTCTGAACTGTAATCTTTCTTCCCAGCCAGTATTCTAGTGGGTAGCACAGTTGGTAGAATAGTCATCCTCCCCACACCGGGTGGGAAAAAACTGAGTTCGAGTCCTGTCGATGACGTGAGGAATTTTTTATGGGCCTTTTTCATAATGTGGCTGAGTTAGTCGGTCTCAGGCGAGAGTAGCATGGTTTTTTCTCCCCGAAACTCGGTTTTTTTCGTCCAGGAAACAGAAAACCGACCATAGAACACACGCAATTTACAGACAGTACACACGGAGCAATATGGCCTTAGTCACTGATGCTCCAAAAACCCTACCAGAACAACAATATCTCACCACCGCCCCACCTTCCGGGCACGACCTAACACAACATTTCAGTAAGGATGAATCTTCTTAAACTGAACACAAAGCCTGGATTGTGTAACGGTGTACAAGTAGTTGCCTTACGCTATTTCGAGTATAAATCATTCTACAAGAGCCAAATATGAAAAATCTGGAAAATCCATATACTCGGAGACGAGTTATTACATGCAGACGGACATGGGGACAACCGGCGCTTCACGCCCATATGCTAACGCGCCTAAAAATGCCATTCTAGAAATAGGTTGTATATCTTATTTAATAATATGTCGTATTATTAAATATATTTCTGAATGTCTGGTATTTTGTCATATGATCGATAAATCAGCGCAAGGAATAGAGCTCTAGTTTATGGTCCTGGACAGACTCAGACCCATGAAAAAGAGCCCGTGTTCATTTCTCATGTATCCTAATTTATTTAAAATCACAAGACAAAAGAGAAATCTCGTGCACTGTGTCTGCAATATGAGTCTTTTCCATAATACAAGTCTCTTATAGCTATTGAATCACTATAACAGTGTCAATGCTCATTAGGCTCACACGATTTCTCCCCTTCAATTAAACCCTCTAATTAGAAAATAACTGGGAACGAGAACAACACAAAACACTGCTGGCTGTGTTTTCATTAAAACACAATTAGCGTAACCCTTCGGAAGACGATGCATTAAACAGAACTGGGCATACCATCTGACACGGTACCTGGAAATTACAGTGATCTGCTAGCAGTTGATAATGTTGGCTAATCAATCATTCGGGCATTTATTTGTCAGCTCTTTAAACCTCTTGTCCTTTTGTAATTACTTTCGGAAAGTGACTCCAAAGGACACTTAATAAAATGAATCAGTGATCTGATTTAATGAGTCCATTCATAAATATCTTATTTGATATTTACAATCCTTTTCTTCTTTACTGCTTCTGTTTTGAACTAAGGATGGCCTTATTGATTTTCGGTCGCCGGAATGAACAGTTAACACTCGTAGAAAAGAAAGATCACCGCAAAGGATATGTCAGCTATTGTTGGGTAAAGAACTGTGAAGCCAAACAACATATCCCAAACATTCCGAATTGAATTCAGATCTGGGGAATTAGGCGGCCAAGGTAGACGTTGGAGAGTTTGGGGATTTTCTTCGAACCATTCAAATTCTTCAAATACTTCCGCAGCATTCGGTTAGCAGTGGGTATTTCTTTGCGCAAACTGAATTTTTCCAGCCATTCTCTGCAGATTGCACACCTACTATTCTGGCGCAAAATCCCCCTTTAAATTCCTACGGTCTCGTTCTTAGAATACTGCATTTATACCCTTTAGAGCCGCATTCTTTCGTCTTCCAGACAGTTTCTTTCGACACACCACAGATTCCCTTTGTTTTCTCAATTGTGGCTGCTGTTAAATGTGCTCTAACAATAACATGTTTCTGAAAATCGGAAAGATAACCTCTCTTCTCCTTGACTGCATCGATTAAGAAGCCCAAGAAAACGTACATACCTATCTATAACAAAGAACTTGTGATCAAATCATGTGACAACTTATATTTGCATACCGTACGTTTAATTATCTGTTGATGCTAACTGCAAAAGACTGCTGAATTTCTGGCGGCCAATGAGTGTATAAGTTGTATGTATACATCACATATGATAATAATGCTTCACTTCAGCAAAAGCCTAGAGTTCAATCTCTGTCAATATCCCTCCACCTCCAAACTGGAAGTAGGAGGGGTTTTGACAGAGATTAAAGTGCGTAATTCGATACCTAGCGATGCTCTCCTGAGTCCAGCCCCAAGACGGGGATTATCTATTCGAATGCGCTGGTTTCACAGAAGGTAGGTTTATTAGAATATTCCATTTTAAGGGAAACCAGGAATGTATTCTGTTAGAAGGACATTTGGAATAGAATAATGAAAGTTTTGCGGATTATCTCTAGAGTGGAAAGGGCATGCAAAGCTAACACAGGACGACTTTCTCAGTCTGGCATGCCTTGTCCTACTCAGTAAAAGTAATCTGTTTTGTAAAAATAGATTTCATTTGAACAGAGGCCATAGAAAGATGACCGTTGGGAATTTTGCAAGGGTTTTTGCTAATATCGCTGAGCAGATCAGAAGGATTCAGAAAAGTCAATTCGGAGGAGGGTGTTAAAGGAAAAGTAGTAGGAATAACAAGTTAGTTGCATGGGTCAAAATAACACTTGCACCTACCTCCAGAGTACGTCTGTGCGACCTCTAATCAAGTTATGCGCAGAACAAGACATTGCAAAAGGCGAATAAACCACAAGAAAGAACAAATCGCAGTGAAACATGTGCTTCGGCTATAAGGAGTGTATCACAATTGCAAAAATACCCATAAAACACAAAGTTTAATTCGTCTATATAGTAATGCCGGGCGTATTATTAAGTATAGTAAGCGAATCTGATCTTCTGATTAGATCAAACAATGCTGATGTAGTATGGGTGGCACGGTGCCATCAAAGAAATAGGAAATAAAGAATTTTATTATGACAAATACAGTATCTTCATGAGAGATGGAGAGGGTCGAAGGAAAATAGGAGTCATGCTTCTCATCAAATGCTCTCTGAAAGTGACCAGGCTTGTCCCAGAGCCAGATGAAGAATAGATGAACATTGACTCGGTGAGTATAATATAATCCGTGGTAAAGAGCACATGACAGTTAGCTAAATCATAAAAATTACAAGGAGTATAACAAAAATCTCTTTAGACAATTGAACGGACAAGTGTAACTGCCTCACTATAGGCGGCTTCAACCTACCTATTATGTTGGAGTTCGTGGACTGACCTTTCGCAATATGAAAGCAGTTCTTAAACAAGCTGGATGACTGTTATTTATGCCAAAATGTCAGATGAAGTATAGAAGTCTCTAATATCCCTGATCTGTTTTTCACCAGAAACCGAAATTGCATCAAAAAAGTGGACAATGCAGGGAAAGATAGCGATACGTAACCATAAAGTGGATAGTATCACAAAAGATTTCTTTGATCAGAGGAAAATGTGAAGGCTTCAATTTAAAGAGAAAAAACGATATTGGACTGAAGTATACTCGTATATTGAGTTCCCAACTATATTCTGTTGAATAACAGTTCCTTATGGAAAGTATTCAAAAGATTTATTCTGGATGACCTAAGCAAATGTTCCGGTGACGAAGTTCCAAAAACGAAATACGCCAAAGTAGATGAGAGAGAGAAAAAGGTTAATGGTTTAACTGAACAATAAAACAAGCAATAGTACTATTACAGAATATCACAAGATATCGATTTATATGAGAATTATATAATGCATATAGGCTGAACCAGAAATGGGATAAGACAGGTGAAAGCTGAATAAGAAAAATCGCTTTCAAACAGAGAGCTAGGAATGGAACAAGGAGCAATACTTTTGAATACAAATCCAACAGAATGAATGGAACACCCCACCCCCTTACTGGATACTAAAAGTGGCAGACGAGTTGAACAAGTACTTTTCAAGGATATTTACAGCTGAAAAGCCATTGAACTATAGGAAAGTAGTGATGAGTCAATAAGCTATAAGTCAAAAGGCGATCCAAAAGAGGCTATTAGGAAGATTAGTGAAGCTAAGGAAGGTAAGGTTCGAAGGGTGTAGGGATACATCCTATTATACTAAAAAGGTGGCATGTGAATGCATCAGACCGTTGGGAATGTCAGTAAGATCATTATCCGATTCCGGGGCAATCTCTTTGGACTAGACAAATCAACTTGATTATATTCTCTTAAATCCATACAGATCACTGTTATGCATGAAAATGTTCAGGTAAATCCGACCATTCGTTCTAGTTGGGATAATTTTATAGGCTATTCACAGAAAAATTGGTTTTTACCTTCTGCTTTATGCCTTTCACCCAATATTTACACATTCTAAATTTCGCTGGTTGCCATCAACACATTAACTTTTGTTCAGTAGTGTGTGCATTCATATATTTGTTAGACCTTTTCATCAACTCTGTTAAAGGCACCGACATGCAGTCAATATATTTTTTTTTAAGAATAACACACGCTGCTCAATCCTCATCTGTTAAATGTCTGAACTGATGAAATTAATTAAAAAAACATTGATAATTACAATTGCTGAGAAGAAATTTTAAGTTAGCTTTTTATCGGAATAAATTAAGAATATTTTCAAGTCTAGAAAATATTTCATTAGAGAGTTCTCAATATCCCTTTTTAAATATTGTAAACATCTAAAAAAAAACTCTTATATTTGTTTAATTAATGTTGATTACCTTGCTTAGCTGTACTTAGATTAATGTAGAAAAAAAAAAGGAATGTTACTTTTTGGACGACTTTAATAATGTATACCTAATTAAATATTGATCGTCATTATAAATACTATTATTCTATTATTATTAGCTATATGGTGCAAGAAAGCCTGAGGCTTATGTTGCACAAGCCAAAAAAAATCCCCGAGTTACCCTGAGAGAGAGAGAGAGAGAAAGAGAGAGAGAGAGAGAGTCAGAAGTAGAAAGGAATCGCCAAGAAAGAGAAGAATAATGACATCCAACTCAGGACCCTGGGTGTGCCAATGGTCTACTTCGGTGTAATTGTTCTACAAAAGTGTGGTCTTTGGTAACAGAGTGTTGGGCTAAACTGATATTTCATTCTTGATAATTCACAGTGGCACTAACTTATATTTTTATCTAATGCGAAGTACGGTATTCATTCAACTTTTGAAGTGAGCTCCTATTACATAGATTATTATGTGTTTTGATGGAAAGAAGTAGTAGAGACTGCCATTTCTGATAAATTCTGCTAGAACAGTATTAAAAAAATAATAAATAAATAAAAAAAAAGAATAAAACCCTGAAAAATCGAAATTTTCATCCCGCAAGCCGACTGCCAATTAATAGACACGACACGTTGACGTCTCAAAGATTCGGTCGCTTCTACGCAAATTCTAAATGACCGAATCCAATCTCCTCTATAATCTCCGATCTATAAACCAAGCGCGAATTTTTCTGATACTTTTAGATAGTGTAAGTGTGTGTTGTTGTCTTACGGCACCAGGGGTTTCCCCCATCTCCGCGTTGCTTTCATTGTGGTGAACCAGATCACTGGGAAATGCCAGAGATTTAAAAGTGTGTGGGAATTGTTCATGTGTTGTGTTCTGTACCGTTGTTCATCTGGTCATTTAGCCGTTGGACCCCTATTGAGGCCCAACGTTGTCCCACTTACGCCCCGTGGAGGCAGACCAGGAACCCAGTAGTTTTAGTTTCACTCTGGCAGGTCCTGCCGCTTAATTTCCTGGGATTTCGGCGGCTAGGACCTTTAAAAAAAAAAAAAAAAAAAAAATATATATATATATATATATAATAATAAAAAAAATAAAAATAAATAAAAAATAATAATAATAAAAACAAATAAAAAAAATAATAAATAAATAAATAAATAAAATATATATATATATATATATTTTATTTATTTATTAAATATAAATAAAATATTTATATAAAATATAAATAAAGAAAAATATGAATAAGTGAAAAATCTTCGCTATCATAGGGGTAATATCGCTTACGCCCAAAACTCGGCTAGGCCGAGTTTTGGGCGTAAGGTAATTTTATCATATTAAGGTTTTGACGTGTGGGGCTTTCGCTATGATGAAGGTAGAGAGGGGAGGAAGACTGGAGATTGGGGGGAAAAGACAGAAATATGGGGCCAATAGAGTAGATAGCCCCAGTTTTCAGTGCGGCATGTCCATGCCCCACCAGAGTAGAAGTTTGGGGGTGGAGGAGAGGGAACAAAAAACGTCCCCTCCCCCCAAGGAAGTGGGAATAATAGGTGAAGAGGGCTATGGTGTCCTCTTCAGATCACCATCAGGCTGTTTGCAGCTGTGCTGCGTTCTGTTCTGTTTTGTCACACATGGGGCGAGTCCCGTCCTTGCTTTTCTTTTAGCACTCTTCTTGTCCAAGTGCAGGTCCTCTGCAGGGTTTAAATTTTCTATCACATTTGGCGCCGATTTTTTTCAATCTCTGTGTACGTTGCTGTAGATAGCTATTAGTGTTTTTCTCCTGGTGAATAGGTCTTGCGCATACTGGGAGAGTGCCCTATATTCATCCTCAGTGTCCAGGAAGTGGTGCTCCAGTCCTTTTGGGAAGTATCTTAACCTTGTTATTAGTAGCCCTCTGAGGTCTTCATAGTGTTGACAATCATAGACTATGTGGCTCCAGCTTTCACTTTCCCCACATATGCAGTTGGGGTCCTCAACGAGTCCGAAGCCAAACAGCTTCTCCTTGTAGGGTCCATGTCCGGTTAATAGTGTTGTCATATGGTACCCTGGGAAGTACCACGGTGGCTGCTTTGGGTATATTTTCCGGAGGTCTGGCAGAAATCTTTTTGTCACTTCGCCTTTTGTAGTCTCTGTCCACCTTCTCTGCCAAAGATCTAGGAGGTGGGTCTGTAGGCTAATTTTTTCGTGTTTTAGGTTGCCCGCCGGGTCAGTCGTGTATCCATGTTGGGTAGCGGCCACTCCCCTGGCCAGCAAAAACAGTAGCTCCGCCCGAACTGCCTCCAGGTCCAGAGGGAGTGCTCAGCAAGTACCTGCAATGCTGGAGTACTTACCGTGCTGCAAGCGCGCGTTGTTTGATAGCAGTATGGTCCTTTGGGTCATTTCTAGTGTTCTTTTGTTAACTACCAGTGTCGTTTTTGGATACCACACCGCTGCTGCGTAGGTGATTGCTGCCAGGAAGGTTGTTTTATAGTAAAGCATCAGTGTTTTTTCTTGTCCCCAATCTTTCCTTGTGATTCTGGTTACCAGTCCCGAGTATCCTCTGATTTTTCTTCTGATGTATTTCAGATGCGGCTGGAACGTTAGGTTTTTATCTAGGATAACGCCCAGATACTTCAGTTGGCTCACAAATTTGATTGTTGCATTGTTGATTTTAATTTGCGGGGGTCGTCGTAGTTGTAGAGTCCCCTTTAGGAGGATCGATGAGGTCTTGTTTGACGATATTTTTAGTTGGTTCTTTGATGCCCATTGCTGCAGTGCCTCATTTGCCAGCGTCTCCAATTGGGACCTGGAGTCCGCCTCTACCGCCAATGTCAAATCGTCCGCGAAGGCGTGTGCTGCCACAGAACCCAGGTCCGTCGTCAGGAATTCATCGAGGACCATTGTCCACAGGATCGGCCCGAGCACCGACCCCTGAGGACATCCTCTGTGCACCTCTCTTGTTATTTTTTGATAGTGTACGTTGATTTCCACTGTTCTTTGCGTTAAATAGCTTTCAATTACTTTGTAGAGGTTAAGAGGCACTTCAGCCTCCCTCAACCTTGCCAGGACGCTTGGCCACCAAAGTGAATCAAACGCCCCAGCAAAGTCAACAGAGATGAGCAGCAGATACTTTCGTCTACAATCCTGGAATATCCTTAGCAAGTTTCCCAGTGCGTCCACAGTTGAGGATCCTGGTCTGAAGCCATACTGATTTCTGGCATGTAGGCTTGCCGCTTCATAGTGTTTTTTAACTCTCACATGGAGTAATCTTTCAAACAATTTGCTTGCCACTGGGAGCAGTGCGATGGGTCGATATGAATCCGGGAATTCTGGATTTTTGGTAGGATGTTTCAGTATTAGTTTTAAATTTGCTGTTTTCCATGCAGTTGGGAAATGTCCTGTTTCCAAGCATCTATTGTATAGTGTGAGGAGTAGGTGCGGCTTGTATTCCACGGTTTTCTTGAGTATTTCAGGCTCAATAACAGCGAGGCCCGGGCATTTTCTATTTCTGATCCTACTAGCGGCCACGCTGAGTTCATCCAGGGTGAAGGGGGGCTCAATCGCCGGGTTTCTGTAGTTATCGTTTCTGCCGCATGTCTGTTGCTGAGCTGGCATAGTTAGCATATCTGGTTTTTGATATATTGTGTCGAGTATGTTATTCATCGACTGCTCCCAGGTTGTGGTGGGATCTCCCTGCCGAGTCCTAGTGGTAGCAATCACCTCCCCCCCCTAGGCAGTCTATTGGTTGTTACCTTGTAGACAATGCCCCAGGGGTCATTGTTCCCTGCTGTGGAGACCAAGGACTCCCAAGAGCCTCTTTTACTTGTCTTTATGGCGTCAGTGTACCGGTTTCTTATTTGTCTATATCTTTGCCTCAGGGCTTCAACCTCATTTGCTGGCCATGTTCTTCGGGCCCTCTGGAAGTCCTTCCTACTCTTGTTCATTTGTCGCCGGAGCATGGCAATGTCCCGGGTCCACCAGGGGACTGCGCCCAGCCGGGGGTGTTTCTTCCTGATAGTTTGGTTGCTAATGTCTATCATCAATTCAGTAGTTGCCTTCTGCAGTTCGTTCGGATTATTTTGTGGATCTAGGGACGGAGGTTTGTTGTTAACCGCTGTAGTTAATAGCTCTTTGTATTGGGGCCAATCTGCCTTGGCAACTGCGTATCTGTGGGGTGTTTGTTATTCTTGGCAGCGTTCTTGTTACTTTGCAGGTGATTACCCGATGGTCCGAGGTGGTCCAAGCGTCTTCCACCCTCCAGTCGGTCACGTGGTTCGCCAGGTTCCTAGTTGCTAGGGTGATATCGATGGTGGCCTCC
Organism: Mastigoproctus giganteus; assembly: GCF_048544385.1. NCBI lineage: Eukaryota > Metazoa > Arthropoda > Arachnida > Uropygi > Thelyphonidae > Mastigoproctus > Mastigoproctus giganteus. The sequence goes on from NC_143582.1 coordinate 62,818,488, forward strand.
CAGAGGGTGTTGCAGAATGTTGGCAGCTGGTGCGGTTGGTTCAGTACAACAAATTGGGATCCAATCAGATAGTTTTCGAGTTGCTGCCCATTTGTTGTTCCTCTTCTGTCAGCAGTAACGCTGTGCCATAGTGGAGAGCGACAGTTTACATCCGCTCCTATAATTATTTTTTCATTCGGTAGAGTGTTTTGAAGACGGCGCAGGTAGTTGATTGTGGTCTCAATTTCCTGCCCTGGCCTGCTGTAAAGGGCCACTACATATAGGGAGCCTAGTGCTGTAATGAGCTGGGCACAGGCAGCCCAGGTCGTGCACAGTTGAGTTACTTTTGTTGCAGTGATTTTGGTTGCGCCATGGCCAGCGGTTCCTGACTAGGACCGCTGCCCGTGGGGTGTCCTCCTCCATGTGGACGGCCTTATATTGCAGTGGATACCCCACCACCCGCTTTGCGTGAACGTATGGCTCCTGCAATATGATTATGTCGGTGTCTTCCTCATCGGGCCTGACCCGGATTTGGTCTGCCACTGTTTTGGCTCGTTGCGCGTTAGTCTGGATTATCTTAATCATTGCTATATTATACTCTTTATTTCTTGTCCCCATAATCGATTCTATTTTGGTATATGCTTTTGGCTTTAAGGTAGACTGGACACTTCGGGTCCTTGATTGAATGCGCGTGTTCTATTTTCATTGCCTTACAGTTTGCGCAGGTGGCTTCCTTGTCTTTGTGTGGACAGTCTTTAAAGGCCTGTCCCTTCTCTGTGCAGTGTCCACAAGTTGGAACTGTCTGGGTGCAGACATGCGTAGTGTGTCCGAACTTGCAGCATCTAAAGCATTTCGGAACCACCACTCGCTCCCGGAATCGGTAGCTGCCCCACTCAATATATACCCTTGTTCTGTCCTTTAAGACTTGCCACGCTTCCGGTATAAGCTCCACGCTCCAGTTGTTGTTCATTCCTCCTCTCGCCTTTATATGAAACTTTGTGGTTATTACTTTGCGTGTTTCTTTGTCTGGTATTTCCTTTTGCAGATTCCTGAGGTAGAGCTCTTCAGCCAGCTGGGCAGCTGTGACTTCTGGATTGACGTCATAGATTATTATTGACGGTCCCTTCCTTTTGGGCGACTGGGCCCTTAATCCTAGAGCGTCTATTTTGGGGTTTTCTATGATACTTTGTATTTCTTGTCTAGTTTCGGTTCCAATTACTAGTCCTACGTCTCTCATCTTCCGTATTCCTTTTATTCTTGTATTTTTAAGGTCCTCCCTCATATTACTTTTTTTTTTTTTTTTTTTATGAGAACCCCAAACACGAGAGGTATTAGAACCTATAGTACTTAGTACCGTGCTTGGGTTGGAGGTTGAGAAGACGAAAGAAGATATTTGTTGACATTGGACTTGAACCTCTGTAGATTGTAATTTTCAGGAAATACGTATGAAGGAAGGTTGTTCCAGAAAACGGCAGTTGAATGAATAAATGAGGAAGATGAAAAGTTGGTTCTGTGGGTTTGAAGTTGGACAGTAAATGGATGTTGGCTGGTGGCGGCACGTGTTCGAACTGTTTTGAAAGAGAGAGCTGGAATTATAGAAGCCAATTCAGAAGAACAGTGCACATGGAAGTATCTGTAGAAGAGGCATGCAGCAGAAACAGTACGCCTATGAGAAAGCGAGTGGAGAGACTCTGTTAGAGATGAATCATTAATTAACCTAACTGCCCTCTTCTGAATGGAATCAAGAAGCCTGAGAGAGGTTTTGGGGGCACCACCCCAGATGAGGGAACAATATTCCATGGCAGGGCGGATTTGCGATTTATACAGAGTGAGCAGCTGTTTGGAAGAAAAGTAACGCCGAGAGCGAAAGAGAAAACCAAGTTTTTTAGATGCAGAGGAAGCAATATTTGTAATGTGCTTGTGCCAAGAGAGATTAGAAGTCAGGGTAATCCCCAAAAGAGATATATCATTTTGCATAGAAATCGGAGTGTCACTAAAGATAAGCATACGAGCAGAAGAATCCTTTTTGCGAGATATAAGACAAAACTGAGTTTTAGAAGGGTTGAAATCAACTAAGTTGTCTTTGCCCCACTGGAGAATTACCTGAAGATCGGCATTTAAGGAATTGGCAGCAGATTTTCGAGAACTTGAAGCTGATTGAACAGGACAAGGTTTCTCAAAATGGAAAGTTGAATGCAATGTGCTATCATCGGCAAAACTATGGATAGGATTTCCAGTCAATGGAAGAAGGTCATTGATATACAAGAGGAAAAGAGTGGGGGAAAGAACTGAACCTTGGGGGGACACCGGCATTAGTGGAGAAGTTAGAAGACAGAGAGCCATCTACCATCACCCTCAGTGAGCGATCAGAGAGAAAACTGGATAACCAATTACTAAAACCAGTTGGTAAACCATAAGATGGAAGCTTGTTTAGAAGACCTTTATGCCAAACACGATCAAAAGCCTTTGAGATATCAAGAGCAACTACTTGTGTTTCACCGAACCTTTCCATTGAATTAGTCCATAAATGGGTAACATAAGCCAGAATATCACCAGTGGATCGACACTGACGGAATCCATACTGGCGATCCTTGATCAGACGGAAGGTTTCTAGGTAGTTTAAGAGTTGGCGGTTAATTGATTTCTCCATTACTTTAGAAAGAGTAGAAGTGATTGCAATGGGACGATAATCGGATGGGAGGGATTTGTCACCCTTTTTAGGAACTGGCTGGATATGAGCAAATTTCCAAGCAGAAGGAAAAACACCTTTGGAATAAGAAAGTGAAAAAAGGCGGCAAAGAATAGGAGTAAGTTCAGGAGCACAAGTTTTGAGAACAAGTGGAGAAATACCATCAGGACCTGGAGCTTTCTTAGCATCAAGATTCATCAAAATCCTTCTGATATCCTTTTGACGGAAGACCACAGGAGGCATTGAATGGAGCGTGTTAAAAATGGTGGGAGGTGTTTTACCAAGATCATTAATACATGAGCTGGAAGAAAATTGGGATGCTAGCAGGTCAGCTTTATCCTTGGCTGAAGTGACAACAGAACCATCTGGTTTGGACAGAGGTGGGAGCAGAGATGGGCAAAAGTTGCGGCCAATAGCTTTGGCAAGAGACCAGAATGCTCGGCTACCATTAGGGCAAGAAGCAAGTTTTCTACTCTTAGCCTGTTCAAACTCTAGTTTGGACTGATTAATAACTGCTTTACAATTGTTGCGAGCTTTGGTGTAGGCAGAAAATGAAACTGAAGAATTAGAAACAAGCCAATTACGATATGCAACATTCTTCTCTTGGACAGCCTTAGTACATTTATTGGAAAACCAAGGTTTAGATAAAGGACGAGACTTTAAAGTGGAGTGTGGGATAAAGGATTCCATTCCTGCAAGAATAAAGTATAATAAGGTATAAGGTATGTTTGTGTCTAACGGCTCCTGGGATTTCTCCCATCTCCGCGGGTGTACATTGTATCGGGGCCAGAGATTTGAAGTGTGTGGGGGTCATGTGCTGTGTATTGTGTTGTGCCCTTTGTTCCTCCGGTCTATTAGCCGCCGATCCCCTAGTGGGACCCGACGTTACCACACCATGCCACGGGGAGGCTGACCGGGTGTACCACTGTAGCTAGAGTACTCTGGCGGGTCCTGCCACCTACTTTCCTGGGATTTCAGTGGCTAGGACCAGATTTAAGAATGAGATGATCGCTGTTTCTTGAGCAACGGTTGTAATTTTAACAGAGCGTAGGGTTGTTCGCTGATAACTTGTTCTAGGGCCAAATAGGTCGGGCAGTAATTTTGATGTTTTTAGATTTAGACCTGTGGGGGCATGAGTGTGTGTGTATATAAAAATATATATACACACACACCCACACACAAATATATATATATATATATATAAACTAAAAAAAAAAAAAAAAAAAAAAAAAAAGTTGTGCAAGAGAAAAGTAAGGGAGGAAGGCAAAAAGACTGGAGGGTAGGAAACAGAAGAAAGGGGCCAATAGAGAAGATGGCCCCTGATGACAGTGTGGCATGCCCAACGCCTCACCAGAGAGAAGAGTGGGGTGGCGGGTGGACGAAAACCACTTCCCCACAAAAAAAAAAATAAATAAAAATAAAAAATAATAATAATAAATAAAAAAAAAAAAAATCATTCTGTACGAGAAAAATAGGGGGGGGGGAGTAAAGAACGGATGGCAGGAAACAGAAGAAAGCCGAAAAAAAAAAAAAAAAAAATGAGAGTGAGATATACCCCGCAAGTTCAGGGTAGGTACAGCTAGCACGGCCAGTCAGTTGCAGCCGACAACTTGCTGGAAATCCAGCAGTGTGAGTGCTGCTATGGTGGATGGGTCATGTTCAGTAAGGTCTAGTTCAGGTGCCGTCATTGGGACTCCATTTGGTGAGTCTTTGTCGCATCCAGACTGAAGGCTGGTCCAGTAGTCCATCAGAACGAACAGTGGGGGTGGTCAAAACCGGGAGTCCAAGATTAATGGTCAAGTCCAGGGATCGATGCTAGGCCTCTTCTTGATGAGATGTGTCACGTCTGGTCGAGAAAAGTTTGTCCAGGAATCAATGATGAGGAATTTGTCAAAGTATGTGTGGACCCTGTCTTTGATTGCACTGCTGGTCAAGTCTTGTGCAAGTTGGTCCAAGGCATTAGCATTCATGGCTCAATGATGAATAGCAACAATTGGCAGTCATGGTTGTTATGACCTATTGATTCGGATCCTGCAAGAATAATTTCACTGACACGATCTGAGCAAACGTTGACATCAGAAGTTTTGAAACAGTAATCAGACCAAGGAAAAGAAGAAAAGAAGTCTCGCAGGTCATCCCATTTTGCATTCTTGTAATGCCAAACAATACGAGGTTGGGAATAGCCATGAGATAAAGGTTCCAATGGAGAAGAGACAATCACCAAGTTGTGATCTGAAGTGCCTAAAGGACCTCTCACTTCGACCTTGTACTTAGAAGGGTTGTTTGTGAGAAAAAGATCAAGCGTATTGGCTGTATGATTAGGATTGTCCGGTATTCTTGTAGGTAAATGAACTATCTGTGCTAGGTCATTAGTAATTGCAAAAGCCTCAGCATCTCGACCTGCTGGGTCGGTGTGACTAGAAAACGGAAGCCAGCTGGAGTTGTGAACGTTAAAATCACCAAGGAAAATTACCTCACTGTTAGGAAAGTTAGACTGGAGAAAGTCAAGTTGCAAAGAGAGGAAGTCAAAGAGCTCCAAGTGATTAGTGGAGTTGGGAGAACGGTAGAGACAACAGATGAATTTGACACAATGAGGGAGAGAGATTTTAAGCCAGAGAAGATCAAAGAGAGGAGATTCCAAATTGCCAAGTCTCTGACAGGGAATATCAGAACGGACATATGCACAAGTACCACCTTTGAGGCGAAAGGAATCATACAGCAAATAATTTGGACATCTGAGATGAGAAGTAGTTGAATCAACTGATAACTGAGATTCAGTCAGAAAAAGTACATGGGGTTTGGAAGACTGCAAGTGGAAATGGACATCGTTGAGATTGGAATTAAGACCACGTATATTTGTGAAATGAATTAGGAAGTCCTTGGGAGGTTTAGATCTTTTCGCAGATAAGCTTGCTCTATTATTTTGACAATTCATGGTGTATTCAATAGTAAGAAAAAGTGGGTGGGACATGCTGTATGAAGTAATGAAATTTTTGGATATGGCGTACATTTGGTAAGAATATACCCAGATCCTTGACATAACGTGGCCTCGACAATGCTCCCCGCATACACACTACTCGGACTCCCTCCAATCACTATCTGGCAGAGTAGAGGTAGCAAGATTATACACTAGCTGATCCGGAAGCCTCCTAGAGAGTTACCAATAGGTTCGGTCCGGTGTACTAACTAGCGGCCGGCCTGCGAACATCGTTTTAGAGCTGTACCCTCGAAATGTAAGGAATATTGGATCTCGCCACGACAGTCATCATAACCTCAAAAATCATCAATCATACTGCATGATGGAAGAGATAGGGAAGGGTTGGCCGGAACTTAGCTCTAGAGACTAAACATGGGTTCCACCACTTCAAGCCTCCAATAAGCAAAGTGGTGGTATTTCACCGGTTGATGAGAGTCATCTACCACCTAGTACTGCCTGGTAACATAGAGGGGCGGCGTTCCTCCATGTGGTGTGGGCGCCACACCTCGACCCCTGCTTACGTTGGTTCACACCTGGGTGGTCACCCACCATGTACTTGTGCAAGGAAGTTATACCCAGGATTACTAACAGTCCCACCATCGTGAAGGTGCAAGCAGAGGATATGGCTGTCATAGACCGTCCGGACCTCGCCGAAATTGGGTCCACTTGACTTAAGTGTCACCCGAATATCAGTTCCATCAGCGTTTTAGACTCCCAGGTAGCAAGAACAGCTTCTCTGGCATATCTGAGAGAATGTCTGTGACAACCTCAAGGACCAATTACTAATTACGTTTGTTTTTAATTCCTCACTAGAGGGGATCTTGCCAGTCTCCTTTGGTCGGAGTATCACCAGGTTTGGTGTTGGTAACAGTGTTTTCCTCTTCAGGTGCGTCTCTGTGGTTGGTTGGGTTTCTGTTACTATTGGGATCCTCAGCGCTTCGGAATATGTCTGGGCGCGCTGTGGCGTTTGTTTTGCTCCGCATTCTTTATATGCTTGTAGCTGTGCGTTAGCTTTCTGGCTTTCTACATACGTGTCATGGAGGATCGTCTCCATTTTGTGAAATATGGTCACTATTTGCGACCTCAGTCCTGTGGATACCTGATCGGGATTGTCCCTAAAGATATGTTCTAGGGCCGTTTTCAATACGAGGGTTTTCTCATAGACTGTACCCTCGGGCAGCGTGTGGTCCAGGAGCGGCTCCTGCTGTTTATCATCATTTACATCTCTTTGGGGCGCAGCTAGTTCCGGTTGTTCTCTTGCTTCCGCTGTGCACTCTTCTTCTACGTGTATAGAAGTCTGACCTCGGTCGAAAAATATATCATATCGTTCAAGTCGAATACATTCAAATTGGAGGCATGATGTTAGTTTTTCACGCTGTATACAAAGTTTTTCATGAGAAATATTCAGCTATCTGCTTTCTTTAGCGACCTATCGCCCGATTGCCTTCCCTTCCCTCTTGGAGGGGAAGGAAATGGAGATGGCAGCGATAGATCCTTTTAATGGACCTCCGAAAGTGACACTCATCGCTAGAATCCCAAATCCCATTGCCCATTGTTGAATGATTCTAGAGCTAAATCCTCCTGTGGTCACACTTCTGCTTTCAGAAATCTTGTTAGAAGCCCTGTCCACGTTTGCAGTCGGAAACATTCACGTATTACGCTAGTATGTGGCAGTGAAACTGCATTCCTTGAACTTGCTTTCGACGTTACTTTGTCCGTGAAGTTATTTGTTTAATATGGTGGTAGTCAAGGAATTTTCGCGGGCCTTTTTCACAGACAAGCGTGACTGAAGAAGAGTGTAATCGGTCCCAGAAGAGGGCAGCACGGATTTTTTCGTCCAGAAAACAGGCAAATCGACCACAGAACACACGCACGTTTATTTTAAGGCGTTCATTTAAGGCAACACGATCTAATTCGCTGATGCGCCTAAAACCCAACAATACCAATTAACAATCTATTTGTGATAATTAATCTCAAAACTTTCATAGTAGAATTTTAGGTCAAATCTGTTTATTTGCCTAGACTGAGCGCTAAAGTTAAGGGTCTGAAGGCATAAAAGTTTGGGTACCTATGCCTTAACATAATCCCTTCCAAGAAAAAATCATTGATGAATGCTGAGAATACTCCATGGATCTTTTACCACACACTCAGAGCTAATTAGCTATACCCGATCCGAGTTTCAAAAGCAAGTTACAAAGAAACTTTCTTTTTACAAACGAAGACCCACTAATCGGTCGTAGCGTGAAAAAGGAATACAGAAGTTCCTCGAGTGGCAACAAGGAATTCATGGATTGCACAATCCTTGCATGTTTGTTATAAAGATAGAAGTACACTGTATGTATTATGAACGTTGACGTATAACAGATGTACTAGGTACATCATAATTTGTACACACGATACAGACTATCTTACGCAAAAATATCTGAACTAGAAATTTAAAGCATTCAACTGAATTTAAAAATATTTATAAAGACGAAATATCAGACGTATTCAAAGTCTGACTTTTAATCTCTCCGAATATTTTCAAATTGTGTTCTGAGTCTCGTGCTACTATAAAACTAATTTTTAATGACACCCAGTAAAAGAACTTACTGCCGAATTGCTGATAATGGAAGCCTATTATCGAACGATAAAAATAATCATAAAATATTTCGTAATTCTGCATATGACTATGTGTGTACTGTACAATAATACAAAATGCTTTATAATTTAGTTTATAAACTCACATAGAGATGAGTTTAAAACAACGTATTTTTCCTTTTTAAATCAACTTTTTCTCTCTCTCTCTCAATAGTCGGCACTACAAAATAAAATAAATAGAAAAAATTAAATACCTAAATGAACACCTAAAAATAAAATTTACTTACTGATTTCAAAATCCCAATTCCATGTATGCGTTAGTTTGCAAATTCCATGAGTGTATTATTAATTGATGCTGTTATCAAAAGAAGATCATCGTGTGGAGAAATCGGTGTGAGGAGCTTCATATCATCTGCATAACATAATGTGTCACGCCTGGACTCAACGAGTGGAGAGATAAGTGCTGTACGCAAGAGCCCAGATAAGGCACTACCCTGCGGCACGCCTGAAGAGATACATCGCTGGTATATGTGCCCATGGACAGTAAGCCGGATTATTCTATTTTGAAGGATTGACATGAGGAATTGTAGAGTCTCCCTTGATAACTGAATAGACAATATTATGCCACATATAATGAAACCTTCGGCTGCAGATGAATTTCTGAAGTTCTGCTACCAGCTATTGATTCAAAAAGTGAGCGGGAAATATTAATGAACCTTAAAATTTGGCCCATTATGAATGACCAGATGAAATTGAACTATAAATTGCAATAAGGAGGCGTCTGCCTAGGGACTTAATTAAAGTGTATACGGCTTTAAAAGGGGGTTAAGGATCATGGAGTAATATCTGGCATCTTCATTCTTTCTCAGATGACACAGACAAATGTCCAAGGATAGTTGCAGAATAGATGTAAGGACATCTGCATTTAGCCAAAGAGTAATTTATTGTTTGAATAAACATTTTCTTTGCTGTATAAGACAAACCTTGCATTATTGCCAATACTAATGCTAACTCAGTATCGATAAATAACGCTATTTAATCTATAATTGGCCTAGTCAAGGTCAAAGAAATTCCTAAACCCATAAAATCTTGCACAAAAAATCGTCCGATCCTGATAAAAACCTTCCATACCTTTCAGGAGAATATCCAAACATGGGTCACAACAGCAATAAAATCCATTTAAGTCCAGCAACTGTGGACACAGCCGCAGTCAAAATGACCTTAGGGTAATAGGATACCAAAAGCCACTATAGAGGAAACGCGAACAGGATTACATCAGCCTCATTGCCATTTACCGCTAGCTAACATAACACGCGTGTTTTGGTTCCATTAGTAATGCACACTGCTGAAGACTCTGCGCTGTTTCTCCGTAATACAACAGTGTAGTGCAGTGAAGCCACTTTGTCAGGAGACTAAGAATATTTCGCTAGCTTTTCCAGCTAATGTAAAACACTTGAACAGTTTTTTCACCATTCTTGAAACAATCTACCCCCATTATGGATAAATTCTTTTAGTTTCAACGAGCTTAGATTTCCACTGGGATTCATTCAATATAAAAATTAATAGAGGCGCTAGGCTCGTTTCAATATACGTGATTTGTTGCCATTTCTGCGTTAAGAAAAAAAAAATGTTTTTCAATCTGCTGTTGCTGTGTTTCTTGCGAAACACTGTCCTCGGTTTCTTCATTATAACGAAGATATATCGTAATCAAACGTAAAGGGCAAAATAAATAAAATACACTTTATGATCAGTATTCGTGGCGACAAAAAAATATAAATCATTTTATTAATTTGAAGAGAAACTCGTTTTTTGAAGAGATAGTGTTATAAGTCATGCGGCACCGGGGTTTTCCCCCATACTTTGTGACGTAATACAAACGCTGTAAAGACCAGATAGTGTGGTTTGTGTAATGTAAGTTTGGGTTATATTGGTCATCTGACCACTTAGCCTTAGGGCTCGTGAAACACTACTGACCCTCAGTTTCCTTCCTGGGCGCGGGGAACCGGAGAAGTAGGGACTCAAAATCTGGCGATGTGAACCCTGGCGCCAACTGAGTTTACCAGGGGGGAAGGCAAAAATGTATAGGTGGGGAGACTTCCACCAGAAATATAGAAGAGTAGAAGACAGAGATGCATCCCCTATTATCGGTCTTCCTATGGAGGACGCGCCCTCCATAGGAAGACCGATAAAAACAGAGTCCATCAGGCGAAGATTTTGAGGGTAGGGAAGGAAAGGGTTATCCCGGAGAGACCGACCCACCGCATAGGGACGTTCTCATTGACTCGTTCTTTCACACACCTATACATACACGTATTATAATTTTTTACCACATATCTAGGAGCACAACGAGGAACAGAATAAAATATACACAGTCTCTCATTCTTATGTGCACAATAATTGAACGCGTAAGAGAACACAGCACATGCTTCCCCCTATCATCCCCATAGACTGGTAAAGAGCCAGCATATACTGAGGTTCACGCATTCATATTGACAAGTAATGATAAGGTATTTATGACACAGACCTCTTGTACACATCACCATACAGACACAAGACCGATATGTATAACTGAGCTTCCTGGATAAAATCACTGTTCTGTTTAGTGCCTACCGGACATTGCATCGATTACCCTTTACCACTTCCCATCGTCAATAGCGTTTGGAATGTTGCCACACACAGGCCACCTGAGATACAAATTGGCTCAAGTGGTCTTCGACAATAAATTCCGCTTCTGTTTGGTGCCCGATGACTGCTGCATCCAACTGTGACAACAACGTGGTGAACTCAATGATTCTAGAGCCATTTTTGAATACCATACTGCACACCCTGCTGGTATTATGGTGGGGAAGCGATCAGTTTTGACAGCCGGTCGTCACTGAAGTTCGTCAACGGCAATCTGACTGCTCGCCACTATGTCGCCTAGTTTCTGGAACCCCTTCTCTTCCCTTTCTTACTGAGGGTGCCTGACCCTATTTTTCAGCAGTACAACACCCAAATACATACTGCAGGGGTTTCCTCTGAGTTTCTTCGTAGTGTTGACGTAATGTCTTGGCCAGCCAAATCTGCGGATTTCGAGCACGCGTGGGCCATGAATGAAAGTTATTTACAGTCATCCGCAGCCAACACAGACTATGGCTGCTCTGCAGGACCAAATGCAAGAGGCTTAGTGGGAAATACCGCGGTAGGCTCTTCGACACCTGTAAGACTCAATGTTTAGCTCAATGTACCCGTAACCGTGGAGGATTTTCATTGTATCGATATGTCCATTGTCAGCATCATTTTGTGTCATCCTCATGTTGTTCATCTGCAACTTTATCACTTTTCTTAACTTCTGGCCATCATCACTCGAAGTATCCTCTCTGTATTCCTGTTCCCTCAGGGTGCTGTAATTTAAATGTCACAGAGTTATACCCCACATCAAACTTTCGCGTGACTCATAAAGAAAACTATAAGAGAGTTTGTTACTTGTAATGTGATCCTGTCACAATGGAAGAGTTATTTTCCCTTTCGGGAAAGGAATTTTAAAAAGCATGACTCACCCAACATACTTAGCAATTTTATTCCAGTTATGTATGAAATTTGAGATTTGTTATAAGCTTCCTTTCTTTCGTGATCATATGATGGATGATCACACAATGCGTGTGTGAATATTGACATTTGTGTAATACCAACCAACTCGCCGGGATCAAATATCAGAAAATGTAATTTTGTAATGGTAATTTTAAAATATTATTGGGTAGGAAGTTCTAAAGAAAAGCAAACAACTTCATTACGCAAGACTTTTAAATAAAAGAGAACAGTTGTCTCGTGAAAGTGCTGAAAACATATCATCTGAACTTGAAAAAAGATAAATTATAAACTGAAGTAGTTTTAGGATATCTAGAAACAAAGAAACGATTGTAAAATCTTTAAGAATGTTTGGAGAGAAGAGTTGCTAAAATAATATTTCTAATTTCGAGACTGAAATCTATAGCAAACGGAAGGAAGAAGTGTAGGAGGTTTCCTGTATTTTAATTACTCCTTCGTATCTCAAAAAAAACAAAGGAAATTTTGATTTGTAATATTGATTTAGACCTGAAACGTTCATGGCTAATCCAATTCAGTCAGTGCTGCCTCTACTTTGATTATATATTTGTAAGTATTCATCAGTGTCATACAAAAAGAAATTTAATAATCTGTTTCTTTATTTAAATGAAATTCCTGAGGTGCTCGCGAAGAAATATTTACTGTGCTGAAATCGCTAGGTTTTAATGATTAGAAATCTCGTGTGTCACTAGTATATGATGGAGTAAGAGATCTTAAGAAATATTTTAAAAAAGGAGCCAGGAAACGTTTTCAAGATTCATTTCCTAAAGCTGGGTTCTGCCATTGTGTAACTTATGATATTCGGCTGTAATAGTCATGGCACTTAGTATACACTCATGAGCCAAAACCTTATGACCACCCCAGTCTCTATAAGTAGACACATCCTACAGCGCTGAGGAGTGATATCACCGACCGGCGCAGCATATATAGTGAACGGCACGGTAGCGCCTGTCAGTTTCAGTACGAAGCCCTTGAAATGGGAAAAGGGAAGGACCAGATGGATTCCGAGAATGATTTACAGCATTAGGAAGGCGGGGCCAAGCATCTTAGCAACCACAGGCATTTTGGGCTATTCGAGAGTCGCTGTAATGAAGGCTGTAATGTCGCTTCTTTGGCTGGAAAAGTCCGAAGAGGCAACACACAACCGCCTAACGTTCCAAGAAGGTGAGACCACCACTGGTTGATAGTTGAAGAGAACGGCGGTCGGCACGTCCTGTCCAGGAACAGAGGGTCATGATCCCCCAGTTAACGGTAGTCTACAACCAGGGCGCACAGAGAAACTTTCCGAGCACACCAACCATCCTGATGCTCTTGCGGACAGCGTGCAGAGCAAGAAACCTATTCATGTATCTATATTGACCGATCGTCATCGATCTCCACGCCTCCAGTGCCCACTGTGTGGTTATGGGAGCAACATTACTGGGCATTGGATGTTTGCAAAAAGAGTCGCCTGGTCTGATAAATCAAGATTCCAACTCCATTATGCTGATGGACGATTTCGTATTCAACGGTGAGCAGGCGAATAACTGCAACCAGACTGCATTTTTGGTTGAAAATAGGCCGGTAGCAGTGGTATTATGGTTTGGGGGAGGTTTTCATGATCATCACTGGGTCCTTTCGTATCCATTGAACTCACCCTCACCGCCAAATCCTACATCGGCATTGTTTCTTTTAAACAACTCTCCGTGTCACAAGGCTCGCATTGTGCAGGAATAGTTCGAGGAATCATTTAGTGTACTCCTTCTGGCCGCCAAATTCCTTCGACATCAATCCTATCGAACTTCGTGGGACGTAGTCTCAGCACTCTCCAGTTTACGCCAGTTTCTCGCTCCGTTGGCGAACGCCAGAATGTCCTTCTGTTTAGTTGATCCAGGATGCCTAAAGACATCTTCCGCGATCTCGTGGAATAGATACCACGTCGCGTGCAAGCGGTTGTCGCGGTGAAAAGAGGCCCAACAGACTATGAGGTAGATGACCATAATGTTTTGGTTCATGAGAGTACCTGTCTCTGGTTTTAAAGATCTTAGTATTCCGCGGAAGATTTAGATTTGCAAAATGATTCCACAGAAATTCGGAAAGCACTGCCTTATGGGACAGAAATTTTCTAGTGACCACGAAAAACTATCTGCTGTGAACTAGTTGTAGAACCAAGAAAAATAATGGTTTCAAAACGAAACTTTGGAGAATAGTGGACGAAGGCCAATTAAAATTCTAAAACTAAGTTGAAAAACTTATTTTAATAAATTTATTTTATATTTATTTAAATCCGTTCAAGGTGTTAAACCTAACTCCAACTATGCCAAGGGGTTGCACGAGATGTGCGTGTAGAGTAACATTATTTAAATCCCATTTCATCCGGTGAGAAATCTCGATAATAAATCATGTCACTACCATTGTGCAATGATACGGACATCCATAATATTTCATCCGTTTGAAAAAGAAAATGGGGGAAGATTAATGCTAGTCTTTGTCAAAAAATGTGTAAAATAAAAGACAGATGAAATACTACACCAACCTCTGTAAGTGAGAGAATGAAATTCTTAACACCAACGTTGTTATACTAATTTTGATTAAACAGCGAATAACATAACACAGACAGATCACAGTCCTTTGTAGCTAAGTTATCAATACACGTCACGTCTCACAAAACGTCTCCATGGGAAACTAATCCGATGGGTTCTGAACAAAAGAAATTTCCAGTTTCTGTCGAGCATTAAGCCTTCCTTTCTGCTCCCCGCGATTATTTTTTGCCTGCTAGGGAACAGCTAGAGAAAGAAAACATTTCTCTCAAAATTGAAAAAACAGTATGAAATAAAGAAACATTTTATTAAATTGCACAAGCAGCGTGTTGCCTGAACAACAACCAGAGCAACAAGTGAGGCTCAGTTGCATTTCTATCTGTCCCATTTTGTTCTGACGATCTCATCAACCGTCTGAAGCAAGGGGCTCACAGTACAATGACGATACACTAATACAAGACTGCACTGAAAGGACTAGTATATGGATATTTCTTATACGAAGTCAAGATTTGATTATGCAAGCATATATTGTGTCTGTACCTTCATATATCCTTTGGTCGGTTTGTTGAAAGAAAAACTATGCCTGAGACCGACTATCTCGGCCACCCTGTGGGAAAAAATCCATAAAAATTCCTCTTCATTTGCAGGATTCGAACTCTGGCCTTTTGAAGCTAGGTTTCAAGCTGAGTTCCTTGAGTGTTTGTTGAGTTCAGTGAAATGTTTACTGATGAGAGCGAAAGGTGATTTTCCGATCTTTGTTTTCTGGGTTTTAATAGTAGGTAGAAAACATTTATTTGTATGTACATCTATCGATGCGTGACATCACTATTGCGAGACGACATACATGCTGTGTACAAGTTCTTACTTCGCATAAAACTGTTGATCAATATGGTCATGAATTCGGACATCACTCGACTGCGCAGCACTTAACTATACCTCCCACTCGTGTGCGAACTCATGAGCAATAGGTGAGAAAGGGCCACGTGGAAGGATTTGAGGGAACACACCATTACAATTAGCAGTTGGTGGACAAAAGTGCTTTTCTTAATGTGCACAGATTAACTGATGAATATACTCTGTGACATTGAAATTGCAAACTCAGAAGGAATGATCAGATGTGCATGCAAATCAACAGGAGGATGAGTTGCACCAAACTGTACAAATGATTAAAGTACGGGACCAATCGGGCAGGAAGGTCTGGCTGATATCAAAACGAACGTAGAGATCGTGGAGTTCAAAGAAACACGCGTGTGAAGAAGTTAACAGGAGAAGCCTCGCAAAAACAGACTTCAGCGTGCAAGGGGATTGTAGAAAATGCAAAGGCGTCATATTCGACACCGAAATCAGCAACTCAATGAGTATACTTCGACAGACAGTGGATTATCAGCCTTCGAGAGGCTCGATGGTTGCTTCGCCGTGTATGCCGTGACAGTACCACAGTGCACAGATGTTGGAAAGCTATCGTGGTAGCACAGTTGGTTGGATCGCCGTCCTCCTCACACCGGGTGGAAAAGACGTTGGTTCGAATCCCATCACTGACATTAGGAATTTTTACAGGTCTTTTTCACTATGTGGCTGAGTTAGTCGGTTTCAGGTGAGGACAGCATGGTTATTCTCCCTCAGGTTCTTCATCCAGCAAACAGAAAATCGACCTCCAGAACACACGCACTTTACAGAAAATATAGCCTTAGACGCTGATGCTCCTAACTAGAACAACAACAGCATTTTGGCAACTATGGCTCAGGAAGGTTTGAATGCACGTCGAATGGATAGTGGAGCACGACAGAGAACTACAGAACAGGAGGATCGTGTTGTCCTTCGACAGGTTTACACCGCAGTTACAACTACACTGGCTCCCTTCCAACGAGCTGTCCATCAGCTGTCTTCACCCCCATCATCAGTCGAGCTAATGCACGCCGATTGGCAGAAGGGGTTGCCGTACATACCGGCCATTGCGCCGACTGCACGTGACCGTCACAGCGTCTGAAATAGTGCCGCGCACAGACCACGTGGTATACAAATTGGCATCAAGTGGTCTTCAGCAATAAATAACTCCTATTTATTGCTGAAGACCACTTGTACAGATAACTCCTGAAGAAACACAACAGGAGACTTTGCCTAACATGGATGTTACTGAATCGACAACTCCAACTGATGAGGAACTAATAGGAGACCCAGAATCAACCACATCAAGCCTTGAACATCTCACCCGAGAAGAAAACTTAACACCTCAAACAACCATCTCAGAGGCCAACACAGTCCACGATTTTCGCAACCTTATCACTGAAGTTTTAGACACATATAACGTACAGTTAACTCGACAGAACAATTTGGATCGGGCTGCAGATAGTAATACCGTCCACCGCATCCAATCTAATCATGATACACTAATAGAAGAGATGCACTCGCTTCGCGAGCAGAACCAACAGATATTAACAGAAATCTTCCATCTAAAATCACAGCTAGTAAACATTGAAACCCACTTAATTTTGGAATCTCAGTACCTTCGGAACTCTCATAAAGCTGTTGAATGCCTCAGGAGTCGACATAACAAAACCACGTCTCAAGTTGATTTTGATTTTGATATAACAGAACGGAACCAGGATCTCAATGCCAATATCCCCAAGTGGGGCCCTTTTCAGCCAGTAGGACGCAGCAATTCACCTGACGCCATTAGGAGAGAAATGCCAGCCCCCTCTTACCATTGTTCTGAGGATATTCAACCACTGAGTACCAGAGAATCAATTCTCCAAACACACACCCCAGTGAATAACACCTCATTGTCAACCGCACTCCCAAGGCAGCAGTATTTCCCGGTGGAGGCATCCAGTGAACTGGCACAAGAGAACAACCTAGCAACTACCAGCAGTCAAAGTACAAAATCACGAAGCTTCCAGAGCCAGCCTGCATATAACCCCCAGAATAAAAACCGGGGTGACCCGTCAAGCCCTCCCACCAAACAGACATATGCTAAGGTGGTAAAGATGCACCCAGAAAAGCATGACAGGTTAACCTCACGGTCAGCAGTTAAACCTACTTCTCCTCTAGTCAGGCGGTTAAACCCACAGTCAGCTGATATGGTTCAATCAATTGACCCGGGCATCAATGTTCCTCACGCAAATAACTCTTTACCAGACACCAGATCATTAATACCTCGAAGAGACCAACACTCACAACGCCTGTCTTCCATTTATAATATCACTGCTGTCCCAACTCGCGGGAAAATTTTCGTCTCAAGATTGAGCCCAGCTACAACGGGCGAAAATATCAAGATGATGTTGGACACCGAGTTCGCAGCACAGGTAGAAGTGAAACCCGTCAAAACAAGACGCCCAAGTTATACCTCATTTGTAATTTTCTGTCCTCCGGATAAACAAAGCATAATTCTAGATCCCAAAATCTGGCCACCAGGAACCCTGGTTAAACCATTCATTGACAGGGTTCATAGAGAAAATTTCACCACCAACGAAATCAACCATTCGACATAGCAACCAACAGATCAGGAACATATGAATCCGAAATGCCTTCAGCTCAGTTGCTTCATCCAAAACGTCAGAAGTCTCACCAACAAACTAAACACACTTCAATCCCTGCTCCTCATGGAAGAATATGAAATTATATGTATCACAGAAACATGGTTACCCAAGAGCAATCACCTAGATACCCTCACGCAGCCAACAAAGTACAGATCTCTAGAGAATTCCAGAGACGACAGAAGAGGAGGTGGAGTCGCACTGGTGTTCAGAGAACATTTTCAACCCACTAAAACTAAAACCAGCCAAACATCTAACTTTGAATCTCTTTCCACAGTGTTATCGTTCAAGGATACCCAGATTCAAGTCTGTGTAATATATTTTCCCCCAGATCATACTGAAGATTCAAGAGTGGAGCTACACAACTGGATAGCTACAAACTTAGAAACAAACCTCAAAACCATAGTGACCGGTGACTTCAACATGCCTACACCACGCCATGAAGAAGCCAAGAAAGAACTGGACGCCATATTTGTTGCCCTGGGCCTCGTACAAAGTATTACCAGCCCAACCAGAGGTAATAGCACACTCGACCTCGTATTCCATAATCTTGACAGCATATCTATGATCACCTCTTCTTTTAAATTCTACTCTGACCACAATCCTATCACATGTGAAATCGTCTTACAAAAAAATCACAATCATCACTTGCCCAGAAAAGAAAACCAACCTGAGAGAGAACTCACCTTTTCTACTAAATTCCTGAAACCAGAAATCATCCTCAGACGTCTCAGAGAATTCAACTGGACACACCTATTCACTGTCCCTCCTGATGTAGCCCTAAGCCACCTAGCCGAAGAGCTTTATGGAACAGCCAAAGAGGGAGCTGCAAAAGAAATACGCATCACCTCCAGAACCTCTGTATGGTTTAATCAAACAATCAAACAAACTTTTCTCCAGAAACAGAAGGCTTACAGACGATGGAAAAAAATCAGCTGACACCGAAAACTTCAGCGCCTATAAAAAGGCAAGGGCTCTCTTCTTAAGACAAAAACGACTTGTCTGCAACCACTTTGCCCTGGATAAGCTGAAAAGATCTAAAAGACTCCAGAAACAGAGCCATAAGCAAATCAATATGAAGGAAGAAATATTTAAAGAATGGACTGAGCTTACTTTTCAACAGACCGACCAGTCACATGTTCCACCCCCTGTTACACTTTTTGGCCCTCTCTTTAAACCTCCAATATCACTCATAACCATAACCCGGAACCATCTGATGGAGGTCATCAAAAAACTTCCACTGAAAGCTGTTGTGGGTCCCGACCGGTTTCCTCTGTTTCTAATCAAAATCTGCAGTACATATATTATAGACCCACTAGTCCATATTTTTAACAAAATCTTAGAAAGTGGGGAGATTCCAAATATCTGGAACACATACTTTGTGCGGCCAGTCCCTAAATGCAGGGACCCCAAGCGGTCTCAAGATTTCAGGCCGATTGCCATCGGCTGTGGGTTCCTAAAGATATTTGAAAAAGCAATCCAGCCCACCATTGCAGACCACTGTTTCAATCACAGGCCTCCGTACCTCCACACTGTGATTAAGGGGAGATCTACTAACAGCAACCTCCTAGACACCCTTACCAGAATCCAGAAAGCCCTCAACAACAGGACACAGCTTGATGTTATTTTCTTTGACATAAAAGCGGCCTATGACAAAATAGATATAACAGCTCTAATCACCATTCTCCAGCAGTACTTTAACATCAGTGGAAGGATTCTCCGTATCATTAAATCAATCCTGGAGCACAGACCTCTCATCATATCACATCGCAGATTTCAGACAACTTGCATTACTAATAGGGGTGTCCCGCAAGGGGGAGTGCTATCACCAACCCTATTTGCCGCAGCGCTGGAGCCCTTCCTTGCATCCCAAACTGACTTCCAATCATACGCTGATGACCTGAAACTTTATATTACATCCTCTGACCAAACTCAGGTTCTTAGCACTACCTTGCAGGCAAATAAAACCATACATAATCTTGAACAATATTTGGCTTCCATCGGACTACAGATTAACCAAACAAAGACAGCTCAAATGTCCTTCACCTGGAAGAAGTCACGCAATGACATTAATCTTACTATCAATGGATCACCCATTCAGAAAGTTAAAACACACAAAGATCTCGGATTAGTGTGGGATGATGGGCTGACATTCCAGGCTCACCTCCTGAACACAAAAACAAAAATGTACTCCGCTATGTGGGCGATCCGCCAGGAACTAACGGGAATTCATGACGCCGACCTGGTAAAGAAATATGTTGTCCGATGTGTCTATCCCATAC
Source organism: Mastigoproctus giganteus (assembly GCF_048544385.1). NCBI lineage: Eukaryota > Metazoa > Arthropoda > Arachnida > Uropygi > Thelyphonidae > Mastigoproctus > Mastigoproctus giganteus. The sequence goes on from NC_143582.1 coordinate 62,838,632, forward strand.
CTCTCTATGCCGCAACCATTTGGTCCTCTGCTCCCACAACACACTTCAACAAGTTCCTCAGCCTGGAATACTGGCTCCTGAAATGGCTCAACTGGCGGACTGGCAACCAATACACCATTTCTAGGGCTCAGTTCTACATAAATCTGGAAGTCACTCCATGGAAACAACAGATTGTGGCAGTAAATCTTCTTACACTTGCCCGACTAATCACAAGACGACTCGACACCCCTGACATCACTGATTTAATAAAAACTCCACGCATTGCCGGAAGAAATCAAATGGACCCGAGGCTCCCACTCACAATCAGCTGGAACAACCTGAAAGGATTGAGACGCATGTTCCCAGGAAACACGGTAGAATTGATGAACAATCTAGCCATCGACCTGGATAGATTCTGCGAACAGCATTCATACAGACGTCAGAAGCTAAAGGACACATATGCAAACATACACTTATGAGACGCCACCAGAAGGAAAATGCCACCACAATGCATCCCGTTAAAGATAGGTGAAAAGGAAAATAAAGTGAAGCCATCACTGGTCCTCTTTCTCTCTTAGAATCTACTACTCCAAAGACGCCTGGCTGCACTATTACGTTCAAGATTGAAGAATTGAAGAGATACCACGTGTAACAACCGGTGAAGGACTGCCTCATTTCTTTATATTTTGTATATTTCCCTCATGCTTATGTAATTTATAGCAAATTAGAGAAAATAATATCCTTTAATTCTTTTAATTATGTAAAATAATAAACACTAAGTTCTGTACCTGTCGGGTTAAGCATACATGGGCCCCATGTAACCACCAGGCACATGTCCCTGTCTTAACCTCTGTGTGTAATATCACCCCCCTAGCTTCTAGCTGTCCAGGGGGTGGCTCTTTGGCAGAGCAATAAACAGATTTAATAAAATAATAATAAATAAAATCTCGCTTCTAATTGGAGCCCAATGTTTGCTGCATACAAATGTGGTGAAGACGTGATGAACTCAATGATCCTAGACATTGTTGAACGCCCTTCCGGTGTTACGGTGTAGAGAGCGATCAATGCTGACAATTGATCGTCGTTGGTGTTCGTCAACTGTAATCTAACTGCTCGCCACTGTGTCGTCAAGATTCTGGAACCCTTCGCTCTCCCCTTTCTTAGTGGGGCGCCTGACGTTATTTTTCAGTAAGAAAACATCCGAACACATACCGCAGGATGTCCTCGTGGTGTGGACCTACTGTCTTGGCCGGCCAGGACTGCCGATTTCTCCCCGATCGAGCTCGTATGGGCAATGATCGGACATTATTTACAGAGCAACCAGCATAGACAACTGCTGTTTTGTAGGACCATATACAAGAGGCTTGTTGTGAAGACGCTTAGCTGAGTGTATCCGCAACCGTGCAGGATTTACATCGTATTGATCTGTCTATTGGAATTAACATTTTGTGTCATTAAATATGTTCACACACTGGCATTAGCGTCAGCAAATTTTATCATGTGTTCTTCAGTTCCTTTGCTATCATTACTCCCTGTATTCCTGTCAGATTTCACTATCACAGATTGTGCAATACCAATGCAACTCACCGCCATAACATCTCAGCCTTAGATCAATTTCACAGCAATGACCTTACCCCTATATCAAGGAAACGCAGGCTATAAGGAGTTCGTGCACTGCGTCGAAAGCGCATGTCTTTTGTTTGAGGGATAAAAAAAAGAGGAAATTTTTGCGGAACCCTGCACCCTACCCCGAGACCCTGTAATTAATTTCTGCTTGAATAGTGCCTCAAAGATTTCCTTGTGCAATCCGCCGGACGGATTCAAACTCGAACCTTTTCGAATGGGTAGCCAGTGACATAGCCAGTATCTTTCCACGAAGGATTAATTTGGTGTCAACAGTTTTAAAGCAGAATTTGATGATTACTTTCTGCGAACCGGAGTAGAATGAATATTCCGTTTCATTTTTAATTATTATGCAGAAAAAGTTCGCTTATACTCCAATAAGGAAATTTGAGTCCAGTGTTCAGATATATACATTGAAAGGTGTGCTCTTTAATTAAGACCTGCATGTAGGAGAAGATTTCTAGGTTTTTTTTCACTATTAATTAGCTACTGGCGACTTTAAAAGTGACAAACGAAGGCCATTAAAGTCATAAAAGGGATTTACTCAAGGAGGTAACTACCATCACAGGTAAAGGGAAGGGTTTTTGTTTTCGTAAAGGCGACTATGATGGTCTGAGACAGTATTTAAATTCTATACAGTGGGACCAACTGATGATGTTACCAACAGCAAACTCAAAATGGGAAGCATTCAAGGAACTAATCTTGGAGGCTACCAGGCTTTACATACCAACTAAGAAATACTGTTCAAGGTTTAGGCCTAAATGGTTGTCAGATGAACTAATGAGACATGTGGCAGAGAAAAAAAATGCATGGGATACATACAAATTAATGGGTGACATGGAAGCCTATGATAGATATAAGTTGGTCTGTAACCAAGTCACAAGGGAGATTAGGCAGGCAAAGGCAGATTATGAGAAATCCTTGGCAAAGGACGCAAAGAAAAACAGAAAAGAGTTCTTTACCTATTTAAACTCAAGAAGGAAAGGGATGAATCAGATTGGTCCACTGGATATTGATGGTTCAACAGTTGAGGATTCTGCCCAGGTGGCTAACAATCTAAACGAGTATTTTGCATCTACATTCACGCATGAGGAGTTATTCAGGAAGGAGAATGATGTAGGTAAAGTAAACATTGGCAGTGAGCTGGATGATTTTGTAATAACTGAGAGGAAAGTGGAGGAGAGATTGTTGAGGATAAACATAAAAAAGGTACCTGGGGTGGATGGGATCTATCCAGTTATATTAAAGGAGACAGCAAAGGAAGTAAGCAAACCCCTAGCCATAATTATGAGAGCTTCCTTGGACTCAGGGGAGGTACCCATAGACTGGAAATGTGCAAATGTGACCCCAATTCACAAAGGAGGATCAAAGGCTGACACAAGTAATTATAGACCTGTTAGTTTAACTTCGGTTCCAGGAAAATTAATGGAGGCACTGGTTAAAGAAGCACTGCAGGATCATCTAGACAAGAATTCAGTTATAGCTCAGACGCAGCATGGTTTTGTTAAGGGGAAGTCTTGCCTGACCAATTTGATTGGATACTATGATGTAGTCACAAAAGAACTGGATGCAGGGAATAACTTTGATATTATATACTTGGATCTTAGAAAGGCTTTTGATACTGTTGCACATGGAAGACTGCTGCACAAATTGGAGCAGTGTGGCATTGGAGGCAAATTGCTGCTATGGATAAAGGGGTGGCTGAGGGGGAGAAGACAGAGAGTGGTAATCAGTGGACACTGCTCATCGTGGACTAATGTTATTAGTGGAGTCCCTCAGGGTTCAGTGTTGGGTCCATTATTGTTTTCTGTATTTATAAATGACATTGATGATGGTATATCAAGTTTAATGTTCAAGTGTGCAGATGATACAAAGGTTGGCAGGGTTGTTAAGGACACCACTGACACTATGCTGCTGCAACAGGATCTGTAATGGTTGAACAGATGGGCTGAGAGGTGGCAAATGAAGTTTAACATTGACAAATGTAAAATACTACATATGGGAAACAGTAACCCCAGAGCAACGTATCAACTCTGCAGTACTACACTAACAGTGGTGGAGAATGAAAAGGACCTGAAGGTAATTGTGCAGGCAGATATGAAAATCTCTGAGCAGTGCAGACGAGCTGCAAGAGTAGCTCATGGTGTCTTGTCAATGATATACAGGAATTTTTCTAGCAGGGATAAGGAGGTGATTATTCCCTTGTATAAGGCAATGGTTAGGCCACATCTTGAGTACTGTATACAGGTCTGGAGGCCTCATTTCAAGAAGGATGTAGAGCTGCTGGAACGGGTACAGAGAAGGGCAACAAGATTAATGAATGGAACAAAGGGTTGCTCTTACGAGGAAAGGTTTAAGTTTTGCAAATTACAGAGTCTGGAGACTAGGCACCGGCGAGGTGATCTGATAGAGGTGTATAAAGCTTTGAATGGTTTGAGCATGCTCAATGCCAATGGGATTCTTCATCTTGCTCAGAATAATCAGCTCAGAGGGCATAAATTCAAATTGAGGAAAGACAGATGTAGGATAGATGTGCGGAAATTTGCCTTTGGCCAGCGGGTGGTTGGTTGGTGGAACCGACTTCCATCACTTGTTGTTGAAGTTGATAGACTAAATAAGTTTAAGGCTCAGCTGGACAGGTATTTCGAGCGAACGGAGGGGTGAAATGGGAGTGTTTTTTTTTTTTTTTTTTTTTTTTTTTGGCTGATGCTGAATAAGATTGCTTTCTTGCATCATATGCCTCTACTAATGCTAATGCTAAGTGCTTCTTAACCATCCGTTAAATAGGATTAGCAACCCCAAATGAGTGGTTGATGAACTGCAAAGAACAATTTATAGACAGTAAAGAAAATCTATCAGAAAACACACAGGTGTGGCTGTTTTGTAACTGTCTCCAAAATGCAAATATAAATGCAGTTGAAAAAGGCATTGATATCTTCCATTTTCAGAATTCGTGAGAGGTGCTCTGAAGGTCTGCAGTCTTCATGATTAACATTTCACGGATTCGTGCAATGATCTTTATTATTTTATTGATGATTTGATCGATGAGTATACCACATTTCCCCATTTGCAACACGCTGTGGACAATTGAACCAAATATGATTCCTGTAGTGGTCCTTTTTTTAAATTTGATTTTTTTACATCTTTGAAATTATCTCCAAAATTGATTTCTATTCTCGGTTCAATATCAGGAATGCCACTTTTTCAAAGACGAGTAAAAATGATTTGTATTAAACTAGATGCATCAATTTCTTTAATCTTGTAATCCGTAAGTAATTTCTCAAAAAAGTAAGAAGATTGACTGTTACTGCTTTTGCTACCACTCCTATATGTTCTTCCCATTCTCTTTTCAGCACAAACGAAGAAGTTTTACCGTTTTAAGGCATAAACGCTTCAAAACGCGGTCCTGTTTTGGCGTAGAGACTCGTTTGCGTCCGGTTCCTTTTTTCCTATGAGTAAAACCAGTATTGTTGAGTTTGGAAAGAAATCTACTCACTGTCGACTGATTACAAGACACTCTATTAGCAATATGACGGGAAGAACATCCTTCTTCACGTAAAGCAACATGAGCAGTCCTTCTTCGTGACGTTAACTGAACGTAACTCGCCATCCTGACACAAGCAAGGAATGACTGAAACTCTTGAAGAGCGTGCTTATATAGCTGAAAGTAACAGCTGATGCAATATTACGTCATCACGTACGTGATGCAATCCGTAAGAAATATTGCAATATAATTACGTTATTCGGACGACAAATACAAATTTAAAGGTGATGCACTTTCTTTGAATACCAGTGTATTTGGATTACATAATATAAAATGATATGTACTGTGTGTTACTTCCTAAAATAAATAATTTCACTAAATATTTACTACTGAGGAGATGCAATAATTTCGGGTATTTATGATAAGTGAAGTTCGCAGCAAATAATAAACCGAACAATTCAAAACAAATCCCCACTAACTACAATCAACATCCATAACGTCTTCATCCGTTTCTGCACTGCTACGTGTTTTCCCCATCTAAGATATTTCTGTCTCCTTGGTGCCACCCAGTCTAGTGAAATACATCATTCGGTTGAACCCATCGTAGATGAGTAATCGGCGTCGCTGAAAAGAACTTCAAGAATTTGTTTATTTGAAGTTTTAATCATTTCAAAGTAGACGCGTTGTTCTCTGAAACAGAAATTGCTTCTTTAATTTGGCCATTCTTTAAATGCAATAATGTGAAAAATCATGATACAGTTGTAATTACTATAAGAGTTAAAAATTCTAAGCCGCCCACTTTTACTTCTCTTCTGCTATATGTTACATTAAATACAAAAAATATTAAACAAGAACTCTCTCAAATGCGCTAAAAAAAAGTATTAAAAATATTCTTTTGACTGTGCAAAAATTATAATCCTGAAAAATATCAATGGAATAATTAGCGTTCATCCAATGACATCACAATTAGTAAAATGTCTTCACGTTTGTTACTATCTGAAATGCAATTTATCTTGATTTCGTTAAGAGAAACGAAAAAACAGTGAATATATTAAAACAAAACAGATAATATGAAAGTTCAGAAAAAGTTAAAGGATGTAATAATCAGTGACCTAACAAGGAGCACAGTAATAGGCAACCCTGTACTTTGATACCTACAAAATACGCAACGAGTTCTTCCACAGCAAATTTCCTCATTGTAAGCAAAAACAACAGAAGTATCTTCCAGACATTAAGACGCAGTTACATTTTAGAAGAAAACCACCAGGCCCTCAATGACACTGCTGGTTCCACATTTCTTGAAAGATACATCTCGCGTTTCACCAACTCCCACTCGCACAACTGGGAAATGGTGGATGGCTTCAATTGCCCTCTTGATGCCAAATTATGATTTTATACTTCCATCCATTTGGTCCACTCCTCAGCATGGAACTTCTAGTCGTCTGTTAACTGAGATGTCCAATGATTGCACTTGGGCTGAGGCCTCCAGAAACCACAGCTGTTTCCTCATTTAATTCAACCACCATTCTCTTTCTTGCCTCTGTGACAATGAGTGATTCTATTTGTGTCATCTAAATCAATCACACAATAAAAGATCTAGCTATTTTTAGAAGGACGTCTGGAGATCTTGATCGGAAAAAGACATCGCTGCGTGCATCTGCTTTACCATTGGACACGCAGAGGAATTTTAGATAATATTTCCCATTAAAAAAGCGCATCTTATGATCCAGAAAGCAGGGTTTCTACAAAAACCAATCTAGAAAATTACATAGGACATCTGAAAGTAATTTTAAATCTCCTCTCACACGTGATTTAATTCACTACAGCACAAAAATGCCAAATGCATATATATTCCATAAAGTATATTTCTAAAAACCACCTTCTCAAACAAGGCAGTCATCTTTTTATAGGCCAAGAAAACGTCGCCCTCCCACCTACACAGTTTTCTTAATGTTGAATCTTAAAAGTGGGCCAACGGTCTCGTTTTAGCAGAGGTCACATTTTCCTACAACTGCCAGCATCCTTCAAGAGTTCTGGCCTGTTTATATTATCTCACACATCTTCAGCTTTCAATTTAAACCTTCTGCCTACAGCGAAAAACTTCCTGAAAAATAAAATAAATGACTTGCTGTGCTAGTCTCTCGAAACACCCACCACCTAACGGACTCCGGTACAAGTGCTAAAGACGTTAACCAAATATTCCGGTTGGCTATACATGCGTGGGGTATGCGAATGCATTCTGGTGTTGTACTAACAACGATTCAAAGAGCACTGGAAGTGCTTTATCTCTGGATTGTGTACATTTTCGCCTATCTTCCAACCAAATCAGTTTATACGTACACACCTTCTCAAAAGTATTCGAACCTTAATCACTTGGAATTTGGAACCATTCTTTGTTCAGTGCAGTTACCATTTCAGTAACAAAACGAGTTGAACTATCCGTAGACTGATCCAGCGTTGCAACTTGTTCCAAAAACTCTATAAGATTCAGAATAAGGGTCATCTGTCCTATTTTGGAAAGAAATTTTTCTCAAACCGTCTAGTCAAGCCTTTTGAGAAAGGAGATTACTTGAAAGGCTGTTTCCATGAAATTAGCAGTGCAGGTACCAAGGTGTTGTCCAAAATGTCAATGTACGAAACGCTAGTGATTTTTGATCGGTCAAGAATGATCAATGAATCCACGGTTATAGATGAATTGAAAGAGAGTTTCGTTTTGTTTTTAATGCACAGAGATCGTGGTAGAACATCTTCTTGCAAAAGCTTACATAGTCCTTACAGTGGTATGTGAGTATCCACTGTGACCCCCTACAAACTAACTGGTGAAAATCTGCCAACGTCAGTCTCTTCCATTATATCTCTCCAAAAAAGGTATCCACCATCAGGTTTCCGGATTCTTTAGTATGTTCGCTAAATGTTAAGTTTGGAAATCAAAAGAGTACACGAGATGGGCCAAATTCGATTTGCAAAAGGATCTGATTTCACGCCCTTACATTAATCATTGTGAGAAGTAATACAACCAACGTTGCCAGTGCTAAGAAATTAGCGATTTGGGCCATCTAGGAGAATGCGAATCTCTGTAGCTGTAGAACCAACTTTGGACATGCGTATTCGAAAATCGAATGTCCGATGTATATCTGCAGAACTAAGAATGAACTCTATTATTACGCCAAACTTGGTAAGTTTTTACAAGTTTTCCAGCAAACCCAATTGTTCTGTTATGGCAGTAGATGGCAAAGTGTAACCTTCAATTCTGGGAATATCTCCACGATGCTATCGCCGTTGTCTGCTTAGTCTAGAAGATTACAGCACTGTACACGTTATCTGATGCCTCCATCAACTCGGGTAAAAGTCTGAGACGAAGTTACCTGCTTGTTATCAACCGAAAAAGATCAATAAAGGGATGCATGTGGCCTTAACAAGACAAAAGAACACAAAGTCACACGTAAAAAACTCCCAATGATGTTTCTGTCGAGAAAGAAGAAAGAATAAAACACTTGGCAAAATATCTCTTTTCATAGTACATCGTGTATAATTAATTTATAACGATGATCGACGCAAGTAAAGTTAGAGAACAAAACTTCAAGTGTACGAGAGCTTTTTAAATATTAGTGCGCATTAGATGAAAAGAACACAGCTGTGTACTAAGAGAAAATGCTAAAATATTAAATAAAATGCTAAAAAAGTAGACGTCTATTGTGAATCAAATTACCAAAATGTCCCAGTCTCGCTCTTCAAGCAAACAGTACGACTCCCTATAAACTATTTATTTATATTTATTTAGCTGCATACTTGGCAATAACCAAGTCCATGATGTCAGAGCCTTTTCTACTTTCACTGACATGTTGGAATATACACTGAGTGATCACTGAATTATGACCACCCTTATGAAATCTGAATGCGACACGTTGACCACATGAGGTACGAGAGTGCCCAGTTAGTCGAACTACGTAGCATAGATAAGGTGTCAGTGTTCAGGTGGTAGTAAAATTCCGAGAGCGTGATGGGTAAAAGGAAGGATTTATCGGACATTGATAAAGGACAGATTGTGGGTGCTCGACGAGCTGGTTCCTCTATTTCCCAAACGACTGAACTGGTGGGGTATTCGAGAGCCGCCGTAGTTAAAGTGTACCAGGACTGGCGTCAAAATGGTCAAACAACGACCCGACGGAAAAACTGCAAAGGTCAGCGAAAGGTTGATGTTACATGTGAGCGCCGGGTACGATGACTCGTACAGGCGAACAGGCACAGCACTGTTGAAGAGTTGACTACCCAATACGACATGGGCCAACCCGGAACAATATCTGGCATGACCATGAGTCGCACGGTTGCACGTATGGGCTATACCAGCAGACGACCCCTACGGCATCCTCTCCTAACCAAGGTTCATCGGCGTAAAACACTCGCCTGGTGCAAAGAGCACGCAAGTTGGATGTTAGAAGACTGGTGTGCTGGTCGGATGAGTCACGTTATTTACTCCACACTGTGGATGGTTGTGTACGGATTTGGCGTCAACAACATGAGGCTCTTCACCCATCATGCATGGTATCAAAAGTGCAGGATGGTGGAGTCGGTATGGTGTGGGGCATGTTTCACTGGCAGGAACTTGGATCCCTGGTGCATGTGGAACAACGTATCAGTGGTCTCCGCTATCGTCAACTGCTTGCTGACTGTTTGCACCCCGCTATGTTACACGTTTTCCCGAATGGCGATGGGGTCTTCCAAGATGACAATGCGCCGAGCCATCGGGAACTCGATGTGCAGGAATGGTTTGAGGAACACAATTCTGACTTCCAGCATATCGATTGGCCTCCGAACTCCCCCGATATCAATCCCACAGAGCACTTGTGGGACACTATGGAAAGGCATATAAGGCGTCTGGTTACACCAATCACTTCCATACCTGCATTGCTGACCGCATTACACACAGCTTGGTTAGCCATACCTCCCGAACGCTTTCTACATCTTGTTGAATCAATGCCATGTCAAATAGCTGCTGTACTGAGGGCAAAAGGAGGACCTACGAAGTATTAGGTAGTATTAAGTCATAAGTCAGTGATCATTCAGTGTATAACAGAAGGCTTAAAAATCTGATGCTCTATTACCCATCTAGGATTAACACTATAGGTGGTGTGTTGAAGTTGCCCATAATGAAGCAAGCGCACTCTGCTGCTCATTCAAGTTACCTATAGATTCTGTCATATATCTCAGAATCATTCAGTCTGTGAAATACACGGACTACCATCTTCCCTTTATCCCACAAGTCACTTGCACAACACAGAAAACGTCTATCTGAACTTGATCTTACAATGGATCGAGTCCCATCACGTTTAGAGAGCTTTTGATAAGAAGCATGATATTAATATTTAGACCTTATATTTTGTATTTTTGTTTACTTTTTGCAACCTGAATGCATCCCTTAGAGCTACTTAAACACGTTTCTTGTGGTATTATGGCAGGAAACTGACCTTTGGAGCACAACTCCGGTTGTGTTCCAGAGGTCTTTATTTCAAAATAAATTTCCGGGTTCCCTACATTTTAATCACATAAAAAGACTACTCTTGTGAAACCGGAGCATTCGATGCTGAGAGAGCCAAGCTTGGCCCGGACTAGGAAGAATCATCCAGCATACAATTAAACACTTGGGGCTCTGTCGAGACCCAAGTAAGATTTGCCTCTAGGACATCAATTCGAGTTTTCAGAGACTCAACTTGCCAAACAATACAAATGTAGTAATTAAAGGTTGTCGCACCTCCTGTATGTATGTATCTAGCACACTTTGAAGAATCACACCAGCTAGAGAAAGTTCTGAATACGTGCTGCAACAAATAGAGGCCATAACTCACGGATGAATCGTCCATGACAGTTTCTACGTCAGTCATGACAACTAGCGACATGTTAGGAGTGGGCCTTATTTGACAGAAGCGGGAATTGCCACGTAAGGTTCGTGAACGTGGTGTCGCTTATGAAGAGATAAATATATAAATGTGCACTCAGTGAACACTGAATTATAACCACTCCATCTGTAATGGACTGTCCCACATAGCTCAAAGTATAAAACGTCGAACAGCTTCGTAAGCTGAAGAGTTGCAATTTACATCTGGTAGTGCAAGTCAAAGTGATAAAGTAGCAGTTATGCGACGTAGCAAAGATTCGGTTCAAACCACCAGAAGGCAACAGAACTGTAAACGATTACGCACAGTGGACGTTTTCGTGGTGAGCGAAGGGTGCAGCGCGTTGTACGAGTTCAACGGCAGGTCACTGTGGGACAGTTGACATCGCAATATAATATATGGAATGCAAGATCAATGTCCCAAATGACTATGTGCTGCACACTCAGATATATTGGTCTTCCACAGCAGAAGACCAAAGAGATAACGTCTCCTCACCGCTGGTCAGCGTCAACGGCGAATGCTGTAGAATCAACAGCTCGCTGGTTGGACATTAGAGGACTGGAAACGAGTGTGCTGGTCGAATGAGTCCAAATATCTGATGAAACACGCGAAGGAAGCCTTGGAACCATCGTCGTTGGTGCCCACTATTAGGCAGGTGGAGATGGATGCTTAATATGGGGTAGACTTTCCTGGAAAGAGCTAGGACCCCTAGCGCGTATGGGTCAACATTTCACTGGTGAGGTCTAGCATCAGCTCACGCTTAGGAGATTATGTGTACCGTGCCATGTTTCATTTTTTTCCCAGACATAAACGAGATCTTCCAAGACGCCGTGTCATCGGGCCGCAATGTGCACGAGTGGTTCGAGGAACACAGTGAAGGTATCACCCATCTTGATTGCCGTCCAAATTCGCCTGACTTCAGTCGAACTGAACACCTGTACGACATTTTGGAACAGGAAGTGAGGCGTATGGACACGCAACCGTCATCTATTCCGACACTTTGAAAAGACTTTCAGGCAATAATGGCTGCAATCTCTACGGACATCTTCAGACATCTTATGGATGGCAATGCCCACGCGAATAACGGCTGTTTTCTGTGCGAAAGGTGGCCTAACACGGTATTAGGTAAGTGGTCATAATTCAGTGATCAATGATCAATGCTATATATAGCATTCCCCCCCCCCCAGAACATTCCCTCCCCAAAGTAAAGTCTTGAAGCAAGGCTGATGGATTGAAGTATTTGAAAGCTTTGAATGGCCTGAATAAACTAAAATAATGAAGATATCTTCTTCCTCTCACGGGTGATACAATCTAGAGTAATACCTGCACTTAAACTAAGTGGCAAGGACCGGTATTGAGAAGTTGGTTTACAAAGTGATCGATGCTTCCTGCTAACAGGGTGGCTAGAAATAACCAAACGCAAACACACACATACATTTCGGGTCATTTCATAGAGTCATATATCATCCCATCGTACCACGGGGGAGTTGAACTAACGTTCAACAGAAGTTACCGAAGAGCTTATCTAGATTTAAGGAAGGGTTGAACAGAAATCTGGATGAAACCAGCCTAATTTTTTTTTGTAAAAGCTCCTGTTGAATAACTCCGACTTTCTTGCTTTTATTTGCCTTTATCAGTACTTTGTAAATTAAAGTATAATGAGCTGTAAAATACATATAATACTGATTATAATGTAAACTTTATTTTTGGGCATTGCTATTTTGGTTTTAGGTGCATCAGTGGTTTGGACCAAATTACACCATTATACGCAGTATTATGTCTGTACAAATGTGTATTCAAGAGTAGATTTTTATGTTGTGCGGGATGGAAACCCTGGAATAACTCGAGAAAAACCGTACAGCTTCTGCTTCAGAATCAGTTACCTATAACCTCGACAGAAGAAAACTTAAGACACTTCTAAAGTACTCTTCAACCGTTTCTTTCAGTCGTCGACGATAATTGAGCCCAGACGAACGACAAGTGGCGATACCACTATACGCTCAAGAAATACATCAATGCGTATAATGGGCATTGAGAGAGTTCCTCCAATGATCCAGCCAACCTTTGTTGCTTGACCCAACTACCCATACATCCAACCTTTATTAAAGATGGGTGGACCGACAGGAAATTTACCATTTTTTTTTTTTTTTTTTAGGTACTGCATCCAGCAAGACATATTTAATTTGATTTGATTATCAGCAGTGATTCTTCATGCATTAAGAATCTGCAGATACAGGAACCACTAGGTGGCAGTGATCACAGTGTGCTGAAGTGGGATTTACTCAAAGAGGTAACTACCATTAGGGGTAAAGGGAAGGGTTATTGCTTCCGTAAAGGCGACTACGATGGACTGAGACAGTATTTAAATTCTATACAGTGGGACCAACTGATGATGTTACCAACAGCAAATTCAAAATGGGAAGCATTCAAAGAACTTATCTTGGAAGCTACTAGGCTATACATACCAACTAAGAAATATTGTTCAAGGTTTAGGCCAACATGGATGCCAGATGAACTAATGAGGCATATGGCAGAGAAGAAAAATGCATGGGATACTTACAAATTAACACATGACACAGAAGCCTATGATAGATACAAGTTGATATGCAACCAAGTTACAAAGGAGGTTAGGCAGGCGAAGGCAGATTACGAGAAATCCTTGGCAAGGGATGCAAAGAAAAACAGCAAAGAGTTCTTTACTTATGTAAACTCTAGAAGGAAGGGAATGAATCAGATTGGTCCACTTGATATCGATGGGTCAACTGTTGATGATCCTGCTCAGGTAGCTAACAAACTAAATGAATATTTTGCATCGACATTCACACATGAGGAGTTATTCAGCGAGGGGAATGCCAGAGGTGTATCCAACTCTAGCAGTAAGCTACAGAATCTTCAAATAACTGGGAGTAGAGTGGAGGAGAAACTGTTGAAGATAAACACAAGAAAGGCACCCGGGGTGGATGGGATCTATCCAGTTATATTAAAGGAGGCAGCAAAGGAAGTAAGCAAACCCCTAGCCATAATTATGAGAGCTTCCTTGGACTCAGGGGAGGTACCCACAGACTGGAGATGTGCAAATGTGACCCCAATTCACAAAGGAGGATCAAAGGCTGACACAAGTAATTATAGACCTGTGAGCTTAACTTCTGTTCCTGAAAAATTAATGGATGCACTGGTTAAAGAAGCACTGCAGGATCATTTAGACAAGACTTCAGTTATAGCTCGGACACAGCATGGTTTTGTTAAGGGGAAGTCTTCCCTGACCAATTTGATTGGATACTATGATGCAGTCACAAAAGAACTGGATGCAGGGAATAGCTTTGATATTATATACTTGGATCATAGAAAGGCTTTTGATACTGTTGCACATGGAAGACTGCTACACAAATTAGAGCAGTGTGACATTGGAGGCAAATTGCTGCTATGGATAAAGGGGTGGTTGAGGGGGAGAAGACAGAGAGTGGTAATCAATGGACACTGCTCATCGTGGACTAATGTTATTAGTGGAGTCCCTCAGGGCTCAGTGTTGGGTCCATTATTGTTTTCTGTATTTATAAATGATATTGATGATGGTATATCAAGCTTAATGTCCAAGTTTACAGACGATACAAAGGTTGGCAGAGTTGTCAAGGACACTACTGACACTATGCTGCTGTAACAGGATCTGGAAAGGTTGAGCAGATGGGCTGAGAGGTGGCAAATGAAGTTTAACATTGACAAATGTAAAGTACTACACATGGGAAACAGCAACCCCAGAGCAACGTATCAACTCTGTGGTACTACACTGACAGTGGTAGAGAATGAAAGGGATTTGGGGGTGGTCATGCAGGCAGATATGAAATTCTCTGAGCACTGCAGACGGGCTGCAAGAGTAGCTCATGGAGTATTGTCAATGATATACAGGAATGTTTCCAGCAGGGATAAGGAGGTGATTATTCCCTTGTATAAGGCAATGGTCAGGCCACACCTAGAGTACTGTATACAGGTCTGGAGGCCTCATTTCAAGAAGGAGGTAGAGCTGCTGGAACGAGTACAGAGAAGGGCAACAAGATTAGTGAATGGAACAAAGGGGTGCTCTTACGAAGAAAGGTTTAAGTTTTGCAAATTACAGTGTCTGGAGACTAGGCACCAGCGAGGTGATCTGATAAAGGTGTATAAAGCCTTGAATGGTTTAAGCATGCTCAATGCTGATGGGATTCTTCCTCTAGCTCAGAAAAATCACATGAGAGGGCATAAATTCAAATTGAGGAAAGACGGATGTAGGATAGACGTGCGGAAATTTGCCTTTAGCCAGCGGGTGGTTGGTTGGTGGAACAGACTTCCATCCCTTGTGGTGGAGGTTGACAGCCTAAATAAGTTTAAGGCTCAGCTGGACACATATTTTGAACGAACAGAGGGGTGAAGTGGAAGTGGGTTTTTTTTTTTTTTTTTTTTTTTTTTTTTGGCTGATGCTGCATAAGCTTGCTTTCTTGCATCAAATGCCTCTACTAATGCTAATGATCCAGCCAACCTTTGTTGCTTGACCCAACTACCCATACATCCAACCTTTGTTAAAGATGGGTGGATGGACAGAAATGTACCATTTTTTTTTTAGGTACTGCATCCAGCAAGACATATTTAAGCTCTATTTTCTGACTGAATTCGCGTGTCGTATTGATTCTGGTTTCAGTGATTGATCGTCTAACTGGGGTCGTAATTTTGATCCCGTGAGCTGCCACTGAAAACGGCGTTTGGTACGAAAAATCGAACTTCAATCATGGCGCATGATTCTTGTTTCCAAATAAGCATGTAAAGAATTTATTGGGTGCGGCTATCAGTAAATGTCGGAAGCCATCATCAATCACTTTGCCTTATCTATTCCCTTTCTTTCTATTCCAAAGGATTTTTCTCTTTGCAGGAAAAGGATTAAAAATGAAAATCAAACCCTTGCTCGCAAGAACGGGAAAATTTTATTGGAACACAATCAGGCATTATTTAAATAGTTCGGGACTTTTCAGTAGAGAACTGTAATGCACTTTAATATTATATTAAATGACTCGGTAGAAAAGACAGAGTTTCTGCTAGCGCTGCGTATCAAAGGCTAAGTTCCTCCGCTTAGCAAATAATCAATTGTGAATCTCGCTAATAGAGAAAAAATAAGTGCAGACATCAGTAAAAAAGTAAGTAACTTCCTAAAAAGACTAATAGTTCTTGTTTAGAATTTTAAATACTTGGAAAAATCACTTATGTTTTTGTCTATTTCTTTTATTTTATTCGTGGGGTAGACAAGTGAGAGCATGCAGTCTTAACTGAGCGAAATCAGCTACAGCGAAGTTATTCCAGCTTATGAGGTGGCTTCTTTCAGGCGCAAGACAAACTCCCACTTGTTTCCTTCGAGAATAAACTAAAATGAAGTCTGAATTAACCTTCCCTCGGGCGAAAAATAACTGGAATCACCTACAGGCAGAAAACCAAGCGGTTTGTTTCTAGAATGGAAACCGCTTTTTGTTTTCGGATGCTCTGAACTATTTTTGCAGAATTCTTTTACTCATGGCCTGATTACTGGCCATTCTAAATTTTAGCTCTATGCATTTAACCTTGTCGTTTTCAAGTCTTTAAAATTATGCAACTTAATAATAGAAAGGGTTTGAGATCGTTCCCTCCACCGGCCATGGCAGCACACAGTTTAAGAATCAATTGTGGGGGGGAGGTATTCTGTTTTTGCTTCCTTTTTCCCAGACTTCTACACCCTACTGAGGTCTCAAACAGCCCACAAAACACAAATCTGACTGCAATTCACAGAAAATTCTGGATTCCAGGGTGTGTAAAGCGGTGTTAGCAGAACATTAAAGACATTTATTTGCAAAAAATTTACAAACCTTTAATAAACATTATATACAGAATTTACATAAAAAACAAATAATTACATACAAACATACCAATTTCCATGTATTTGAACAATATTAGTACACTGCACTGTCTCTCTCTCATCAACTATTCTCAATTTACAAATTATTAACATCAGGTGTATCTTACTAAATATGAATCCTCGACGATTATTCAATCATTCTCTTCCATTACCAATTTTTATCACTTACATCAGAAAAACTCATTTGAACTCTTATTACTCTTTTGTATATTTGTTTCTAGCCTTTAACACATGAAATTTATTACAGCTGGTATCCCCTTACCTCAATAATATTCACCATAGATCACCCATTCTACCTTAATTACTCTAAAGTTATCATCTTAGTCATCCCCTTTACCACCCTTACATTATTTAATAATCATTAACATTCAAAACAAATCATCTCAACCTTAGTAACTAACTTGCCTAATACAACATGAATATTCCCTTTTTAAAAGGACTATCACTAAATTCCTTATGAGTTCTTGAGTTCAGGATTCGAGAAAAAGAACAGAAAGAGACTTACGTTCCAAAATGGCCACTACTTCCAATTTCCTTGCGTTCAAGCTTCCTTTGTGGCAGACAGGCTTTCTTTCATTTCTTGGGCATTCTGCTTTCCTTAGTGGCGGACAGGCTTTCTTTCTTTCCTTGGCTCACATATCTGCAAAAAATGGCCACTTCTCAACGGGCCAGACCCTAGGCACAAGTGTAGGCTCTTATGCGACAAAATTTCGGAGGTACAGCTTGCGATTACGTTGCCAGGGAAGCCGATCCCCCTTTAACTGCCTTCCGATGCCGAACCAGGCTTTCTTTCTCTTCTTGGCTCGCTTATCTGCACAACTTTCAACGCACATGTTTCCCACTCTTCCATTCCTCAAAAAAAATCATCTCTTTCAGTCCGCATGTCCTCGCGTCCTCTACGCCTCATTACCCCTTTCTCTCACCCTCTCCTTTTTTTTCTTCTTCATTTTGCTACCACGAGATATGAACTCCGACCACCAAAAAATCTACTTTCACTTCAACCCTCAAACTCACGACTTTTTTTTCTTAGACCACAGAGAAATCAGATACAGAGTGGAACCTGCTCAATTACACCCCCCCCCGAACTTATTTTTATCCCTCAAGTTTGGAACGCCTCCCCCAAGGACTTGTAACCAATCCCCATACTCTAATTTTTCATTCCTTCCTATTTGCTAAAACATCGGACCACAGCGCACAAACCCACCCACCGCCGTAGCCACGAGTGGTCAAGCGCGTGAGTACATAAGTATACGTGCCTTGAGTGACCGGAGTTCAAGCCCGTAACTGCTAAATACGGTGGTGTTTCTTGTATTCTGTCTATCTTGTTACCGCCTCTGGCCATTTGGTCATCCCAGAGTATAAGCAGAAAATCTATTTATTTATTCTCTAGAAATTTCTTATTTTTCTCACAAGGCAGTATGGCCCTTTTCATGTTTGCCGGTCACCTCTAAAACACTCAGTTTTGTGTTAACACCTTATCTGCTAAAAATGGCCAACTTGCCAAAATATCAGCCACCCTGACGGCGATTTCTTTTGACGCGAACACTGGACGTCTCCTGATTTCCTGTTTACTTCCTAAAGGTGACCTAGACCAAAAGAGACCCTTCATAATCCCAATAGACATAATTTGGCCTCAGTTGCCCTTGTGTCTTTAAACCCAATAACAACAACAACATCATAATCCCAATTCACAGTTCTATTGTTCTTGCCCTCAGCAACCCTTTTCTCACCTGTTCGCAAAATAGCACCCCTTCTCTAGTGAATAAATTTAAATAAATTTTCTGTTTATACTCCGGGACGACCAAACGGTCAGAGGAGTTCACAAGATAGACAGAATACAAGAAACAGCACCGTATTCAGTAGTCACGGGCTTGAACCCCGGTCACTCAAGGCACGTGTACTTATGCACCCGCGCGCCTGACCACTAGGCTACGGCGGCTGACTGCTATCTCCGTTTTCTCTCTTATATTTCTCGAAATTACTTGTTTCCATTTAGCCGCTATTTAACATATACGTCTATAACTTTCCTATCCCCAAATCTAGTGTTCCTTCAAACTTTAACCTTATTTAGATTAAAACTAAATATCCAATCTTAATACTTATTATTTTTAAATTTAATACAATACTCGGGTATTAATGCTAATTCTCACTTTCCATTGCCCTTCCTGGATTTATTTTAGCTAAATAGATATCTCTATTATATTTGTAAGATTTACTCTTACACATTGCTCTAGCACAAATATGCATACCAAATAAAATGTAAGAAACTCTCCTACTGTCCGATCGCTTTGCTATCCACTGTCAGCAAACTTCTTGAAAGGTTCCTCCTCATCAGATTAGATCAACATTACATCAACGCAGGTCTTAAAAATGAAAGCCAATACGGATTCCGTCCATGTAGATGCGCTGAAGCTGACCTCCACTGCATAATGACTTGTTTCCATTTATTTGTACAATTAGCTGCCATTAATTGTACCAATAAATACTTCCTGGGTATCTCAGTGGATTCTGCTGGAGCTTTTGATATGGTCTGGTGGCCCAGCATATTTAGTCGTCTTCGACAACCAGCATCCCATCGATCATCTACAATTGCCTCAGCGATTACCTGACCAACAGAAGAATTCAAGTCATCACTACCTGCAGCAGTGTCGCTCCTCAGGTCCACAGGGGATATCCCCAGGACCCTCTGTACTGGGTCGCTTCCTGTGGAACATTGTGCTTAATGAGCTACTCAACATGAAACTGGGCCAAGTCAGAGGACAAGTCTATGCTGATGACCTTATCCTGACCCTCGCTGCCGATTCCAGAACATTACTCGGAGCCTCAATAAACCGTGCCCTACAACACCTTCAGGGCTGGGTGGATATGCATGCTCTCAATTTCACTAACAAATTCAGAATCCATACTTTTAAAAGGCACACTGAAGACAACAAGCCCCTCCCCTAAATCAAATTGGTGGGGAAAACTATCAAACTTGTCTCAGTAATTAAGCATCTTGTCCTTGACTCTAAACTGAATTTCCATCCCCATTTAGCCTATCTGCATACTAAAGTAAGAAATTGCACGTCTGTGACATCTCGTATTAGCAGGAGTGATTGGGGCCTAAGTCGCCATTCCCTTTCGTTCCTCTGTAGTCAATTTTGCCTCAAGTCATAACGTATAGAGCGGGAGTTCACTTCTCCAAGACTACAATTCTCAGAAACCGTAAAATACTCAAAATCATCCAAAGGTGCATCCTGCTGCCAATCAATCTCGGCCTGCTGTACAGCAAGTACTCCAGATCCTTGCTGCAGTTCTTCCCCAGGACTTGAAGGTTACCCGTAGAGGAGTTCTCTTCCGTCTGTCCCGCATTATCCTCAGAACTATACATGCCTACACCATTAAACTGCAAATACTATCAAGTAAGAAAAGTAGATTCTCTCTAGCAAACTGAACAAAATTTGGCAAACACAATGAACCGACTCTACCGAGGGGCCCATCACAAAGAAGTTTATTCCAGATATAGCAATTGTCTACCCCACGCCTCCAAAATGGTTCTTTCCGTGACTATCACCACCTTCCTATTAACAGGACATGGTCAACCATTAGCAGGTAAAACACTCTAGCCCAACAGCAGAACTGGCAGGATTCTCCAATAACATTCCTAACCCTGGAATTTCTGTTTCCACTAGAACCTAGATCTCCTGATCCTGGGCATTCCAGGGTGGAATCTCGAACCTTGGCATCGTCTTGGTAGCATATT
The DNA here is from genome assembly GCF_048544385.1 of Mastigoproctus giganteus. Taxonomy (NCBI): domain Eukaryota; kingdom Metazoa; phylum Arthropoda; class Arachnida; order Uropygi; family Thelyphonidae; genus Mastigoproctus; species Mastigoproctus giganteus. Next base: position 62,859,259 of record NC_143582.1, read on the forward strand.
ATCCTATCCTGTGCTAACAGGATAGATATGCATATCCTGCTAGCACAGGATGAGATAATATGCTAACACCTTTTTCCAACCTGCTGACCCAGCCATAGGCTGAGTAGGATTCCCAAGACCAATGCTAATCCAAGAATATTCCGGGTAGAATAATCATTTTGTTTGCCTTGAAGTATTTTCGTAGACTGACCTTCATACCGGACTTGACTTTCTTCTACGCCCACTTACATGGTTTACTAATCCTGGACCATTCAGATAGGATTCCCTTGCTAACTCAGCCACACCGGTGGGTACGATTTCATCTGACCACGTTAAACAGGGTCTATCCTGGATAGGGTGCTGCTAACCCAGTCTTCGGATCGGGTAGGATTCAGTGGTTTAAAACGGCTCCAATGCCAATAGGCGACAACACCCAATATCCTCTCTGGGGTGGGTAGCTCTCCCTGGCATTATCCCGTCCCCTTTTCGCTTGGTGAAACCAATGTTCCACTGATAACTAGGAGGATGCCTTCATCTACATCCTCTCACTCTACTCTTTCCCCCTTTTTTGCGCTCTAACCGTTTTTTTCAATTTGGGCTCTCCATCCAGCAAAGCTCAGGAAGCCCTGGTGGAGATCAACCAGAGAATAATGGGCAGCGTGGCTTACCTCCTAGCGGTATGTACCGGCAACATGGAGTCCCATCAGGGGGCCATAAGCAAGAACAAAACAAGAGAACCCAACATAATATTATACACACACCACTCTACGCTTTTTTGTCTTTTATAGAGTAATGTATACTTCACAAGAGTACTTATGGCGCAGTTGAGTGAAACCACCAGTGACGCTCCCTCCTCTGTACTTCTATTATGTAGACTTATGTCCAAAATGTAGACTATTTCCAGATGTACACTTATGTCCAAAACTAGACTATAACCGGTGGAGATGAGCAATTATTCATCTGTGATTAGATGCATTGCATGGCTTCTCTGAGTTTGCTCATAAAGTTTTTGAGATCAGGAGAAGCAACCATGCAATATATAGATAAACCAGATATAACTCAGAACCAAGATAACCCAGACTATAACATCCCTCCACCTAGACAACCAAGCTTGTCTGAGCGTGGCACAAACCCGAATGAGACAGACCTGGTAAAATGTGTTTCCCACCCAGGGAGAATGTTTTTTGTTACTAAGTCTCTTTTATGGTTATAAATATATGTCTATATTGTCTAAATATCCAATAACTAACGTGTGAAATTTCATTCCCGTAGGTGATCGTACACCAGAGGTGGAGCCCGGAATCTGAGGAAGGACGCCATGGTTGACAAAGTGGAGTTTCGAGCAGTGATGAAGTCCCTGCATTTTCAGGAACTTGAATGAAAGCTGTGTATGGGCAGAATTATCCATCCCATGACACTGTAAAAAAGTATAAACGGGAGTTTAAGTGCTGTCGTACAAGTGTCTTTGACGAGCCAAGAGAAGGAAGACCCAGCTTCACGCCCCAGAGATGGTAGCCAATTGTCTTTACAGCATAAATTGGTTTTACTATCAAGGGTAATCCGACCAGAAATACAACATGAACATAACATACAACTAACTGGTCTTTATTAATACCAAACATACATATTAGACAAGGGTGTTGCCATTCTTTATAGCTCTGACCGCTTACGCAGAATAATATTAAAAAAAAAATAGTTACAATCACTATTCTCCCCACATCAGGTGAAAAGGAGACGGGTTCGAATCCCCTGAATGACGCGAGAGACTTCCAATCTCAGCTGTAGCGCAATTTTCACCCTTCTTTACACCGTAAACCCATCCACCCCCACTAAAAACATTTCTCTCCATACCACCTGCTGAAAAGATGTCTCCAGAATTCGCATTAATAATTATTTCATAAATGGATACAGATCAGTCAGGTAACATTAAAGCAGTCAGAAAACGTTTAGTTACAGTCCTGAAACTCAACAAAAAATAATCTTTCAACGGTTTTTAAACCAATTAATTAGCGGTGCTTAAATTTATTTGTTAAATAAAAAGACTAGGAGAAACGAGAGTTTATATTACACTTCGTTCAACAGTCTTCAAGAACAACCAGATCTTTTCTTGTTAGGCTATCTGCAAATTGGCTTAGATCTACAAAGGACTTCTTTGCGCAAACTTCCATTGACCGAAGTCTTTTTATTTAAGTATCTAAGTGCTAGTAATTAGTTTGATAACTTAAAGAGGCCAGAAGCTTTGATGCCCTAAATTATTTAACTCTTCAGCTGTTCGTAATTGTGCTTTAATTCAACAAAACCCTTTCGTGTAATTAAGGATATAAATGGGATTAATATAATGCAATTAACACACAAAAATCACGAACATTTTTCTTCCCGACTTTTCAATTTGTCTGCGGTGATTTGTGATTTCCTTAGATGAGCACAATGCTTGGAGGTTTGGAAGAAAAGAACAAGGGCCGAACCACATTTACGATTGCCGCCTTTTAAAGGTACGAAAAGGATAACTATTCCTTCATTAAATCGTTATTAAATGAATGACTACTGGTACTATCGTAATAAATAAATGGTGCTAATTAATGCTGCCATCGGAATTAGAAAAACCCTTTTCAGAGAAAGTTATTTCAGGATAGTTAGATTGGATTTATTAATTTAAGTTTTCTTTTTTTAGTGATTAATATAAAAGTAACTTATTATCTTGTTGCCAATTAATTACTAATTGATTTCCTAATAACATATAAAAGTAATTGTTTTCAATTCAATATACATGCCTCCTGACACAATATTCACTTCTCATTTTGTAATAATTTCATCAACAGCCAGTGATATCATATTTCACGCTCTGCGACTGCGTAATACAGTTGACTTATTTCTTCCTGGAGTTTAATAACAATTGAAATATAACTCATTTCTTTTGTAATTAATATAATAAACAAATAGTAATAATTCATAATTTATATATTTAGTAAACTGATAACAAAAACAAGAGCAGAAGTAACACGCATCCACTAAATTGCCCATTCATTCCTCCAATCAGCGCGAGGCAACAAACATAATATCCGGTGCTTTAGCTAATTTATACATTATATGGATAGCTTACGTAGTATATATGAAGAAATGGCTCTACAGATCTTTGCATTTCCTGAAAATCCACTCACTAGGAGTCGCGTTATTACATATGGATATAATAGCTTTAAGCAGATATACACTAGCGAGCATAAAAAATTAATTCTGAGATTTTTACAAAGAGCAAGTTATTATCATGTTAATAACACTGGGAAACAAAATTAAGCGAAAATTTACCATGGATTTAGAGAGAAATGAAGGTTACGCTTAGTGAAATTTTTCAGGAGGGTAGGACCATAGAATTCGTGACAGAATTCTATATAATTTCTTACTCAATACAGTGCAGAAATCTTTAAATCTTCAGAGAGCGCTGTGTTCCTCAGCTTTAATTGCACAATGGAGAAAAAAAATAAAACATAAAGCTGCAAATATTTCCCTGATGCACGAAGAAAAGATTCCTGATGCTCACGTTCGCGTTGATATAAAAACAATTTCTGCATTTTCCCCCTATAATCCATAAATAATCTTCCATAATTCGCTAAACTTACACTTTAAAAATTATCGTTTTAATAATGTAATTATTATAAACACGCACTCCACTTTGTACGGATTTTAAATTAATGAGCCAATTTTATAAAGTTAATTCCACGCACGATGTATTAGCGTCTTTCACACTTCTCAGCCTGCTTTTCCTTCGGAACACCCTAAAGACATTTGGAGGTTACTATTGGCAACCAAGGGATTATTTTAAAGTGGCAGCATGTGTTGGACTTGGCACATTATAGTTTATGTCACACATGCGCTATGAAAAAGCAGACAAATAACAAACAAAAAAAAACAGCGTGTCTATTATTTTCCAGTGGCAACAAACGTGCACGAATGCAAAACAGATTCGGTACAAACCTGTATTTCTTTCTTTTAAAATAAACACGTGTTAAATTAAGTACGTCACAGAGATGGCTTCTACTTCCGGTATCGCCTCGAGTTGTAATAATTCATTTCAGATTCCTCCACATGAAATGAGGATCCGAAAAGGTAAAGAAGCATTCTGTCTGGTGAATTAAAAAAAATTAAATTAAAATAATAATTAAAAATTCTAGTGTTTTGAATTGCGCTCAACTTTTCAAACATTAGTTGACTCGTTCTAGTTGGGTTGGTTTCCTGATAAACGATGTGGTTTCTTAAAATATCATTCAACAATTCTCTGCATTAAATAAATATTTGCAAAACAAATGGTAGTTCTTTTAAATGCGGATAGTTTTTATTCTTCAGCTTGTACATGAAACAATCTCAAAATGCTAAAAAAAAAAGCAGCAAAGTGTTACGAACTCTACTCATACTTTCTTTAAGAAATATCACAGAATACTTTGTTCCAACGATATAATCTGAGTACAGGTAAAACAAAATATCTGCAAATGCTAGAAATATTCGATGATAAAAGGTTTGAAGTATACTTTTATTTGTGAAAACACTGGATTTCTCAAGAGCTGCTTTATTTTCTGGGACAAAGAGATTTTCACACCCTTGTTATTGATGAAAACATTTCAACCTTCTGAGGTATAAGAATGTGTAGATTGGAGAAAAGCTCCAATGGAACAAGAAAAACAAAAACAAGATCACCAGAATAGAAGTAAAATCCGGCATCCTTAAAAAATAATAAAAACACGTATTTCGAATGTTTACTGCAAGTTAAGATCCAATTTTAAAGTGATTTAAGTGAGAATCACTAGGGAATTTCTCACTTCTATTACACGTGCAAAGAATCTCTCTTTCTCTACAGAAAAGAAAACTCAATATCAGTTAACGGGTACTTATAGGATGGCCTAGTAATCCATAGTTAATTTCGTTTAAAAAAGTACTACAGGTATTCTTAAATGGAATTTTATGTTGTTTATCTCTAAAGAAGCTGCAGTACAATAATAGCTCCTACTCTGTCAGATTCACCCAAACTGAGTAATGGATCTTATTTCAATGGAAGCTTGAAATGAAACTTCCTCTGCCAGAATATCGTGGATCCTTTCTCCGACGTGTACTGTGAATTGTGTTCAAAATGAGCGCTCTTTATAATTGTAGTGGCGACCATCTTGAAACAAGATGGCCGATCAAGATAATAATCCTCTGTCGCATTACTACCGTAAAAAAAAAAGTACCATAAGAACCAGCGCACTAGTATTTAGAAGGCAGTTAGCCTTGCTCTTGGGAATTTTTGGCAATAAGCTACTTAGGGCATAATGTGCCAGTCGTTATGGTACTTCATTTCCTTTTTATCGTCTATGACGCTTAATATACGAAAGTTTTATCAATGTACTGTGTACTGAGCTGTAGCTGGAGCCCCAGGCATTATGTCTGTGGTAATACACTGGTTGGAGAAATAAAGCAATATAGCAGATGCGCAGAAAATAAAAATTCTCGGTTTAAGAGAATGCTAATAAAGTGGTTTTTTGGAGAAGAAGATTTTTTTTTTTTCGTTATCAATTTCCTAAACTTATAAATAATGAAACACCACTCTTTTTAATTTTATTAATCAGAGAATATGCGTACAATTCTAAAGTTTATTAAAATCCGGAAGAAAACAAGTAAAGTTCATTACAAAAAAAAAGTTAATGAATATTACGGTATGAGGTATGTGAACTGAAGTAAAACCAAATACTTTTATATATTATTAGTTAATTATTTAGTAAACTGTTAATTAGTTAACTTGTTTACTAAATAAATTTGCTTTTTACTTCTATTACACAGCAAATGTAAACACTGAATTAATTTAAGAAAAAAAATGTAGGGAAATATGTACATTACACGTTATCCGATTCAAGAAATCTGATGGGACAGAGGTAACTTTCCTCTGGAACAGTGCCCATCATGACCGTATCGTCCTAACTGACGTAAAAATTCCTGAAGAGCAGCTAATTAAGGCCATCAATGCCCTGTACTAAAAGAAAACGTCGGGAATCCACTGTATTCCCACGATATATAAAGAGTTCTTCCTACTTCAACAGAATCCTTCCAAAGGAAGGATTCTGTTGAAGGTCCAGAACGCTACATCAGTTGCCTAGTACAGCCCAATTGCAATTTTCCTCCCCATTTTTCAAACACTTAGAAAAGTGGTGCATTTTCAAGGTTGTCGCCTATCAAATCCTTTCGCAGTGACCTCAACATACCCAATAAGCACTACCGTGAAGATCACCAATCATTTTTCTACAGGCAAGTGATTGACGATCTTGCTGGTAACCTCTCTAAGTAACCTCCTGGTAACCTCTCTAAGCTCCTCAGAAAGTTGCCCGCCAAGACATTAATTACCTTCGAAGTTGGTGCCCTCATAAGGGACACCGTCTCTGCGATTTATCTACCCCTCATGAATGAGTTACCTGTATTTTTAGCATATGCTGGCGATATTATCTATTATCTCCAGAGCCCCGTTATGACCTTATCAGCCGCTGCAGCATCCTATCCACTTCGCTCTCATCCATAAGTATCTGTCGTGACAGTCAGTATTTGTTTTTTGCTGGCTTGACCCTGATCCCAGTTTTCTGGTGTGGGGTTTGGTTCAGACTATCACTTGTTAAAATGTAAAATACTGCTTAATTATTGTTAAGTTAAATTTTAAGTTGTCTATTGGACTTGCTCTCTGATTGTGTCTTGGGTTTTGGAAGTGGTATTAGATTAATTACCTTGTTATGTGTTGTTATCTTGCATTAATCGTGTTGTTGGGAATTCTGATGATTGATTGGCTGTTTTAGTTTTAAGTTTATCAAGATTTTGCAATTTTACTGATTTGCAGTCTTTCGGTTGCTTTTTGGTATGATTCTTTCCTTGTTGTTTTTGGAGTTTTAAATTTGATTTTAAGTTATTATCTGCGTAATGGTTGATATTATGACTGGGTGTATTATGATAACTGGGTAAAATTGATTGTATGTATGTATATATGCATAGCTATTGATAGTCAGTTTTTAATTTCATGTTCCTCGTAGTCTTCTTACTTTTCTCTTTTATATTCTTTTGCTTATATTTCTAGAGGATATCTGTATTCCTCTTCTCTTCTGTTCCTTTTCTTCATCCTCTTCCCTTCTTCCTCCAACAAAACAAAACTTTTGTAAAACTATATGTAAGAAATTATGGGTGGCCCTAATATAATAATTTGAATTTTTGTCCTGGAATACGCCGTGGAAATCTGGTCTGGTGTTCCCAAATCTAGCCCGAACTTTGGGTCTAGAATTCTGATTTCTAAAGTGGGCCAACAATTGGGTTCACCTGCCTAATACCACCTCCAAATCACAGCTCTGCATCAACCTCCTCTACACTTAGCATATGGGCGGAAAATCACATTGGGACTTGATCTCCGCTCCGAAGTTCTCGACTTTATCAACATCTGGGAGATCGTGGACTGGAAATTCCCAGGCAGAGCTCTCAGAAGTCACGCAGTGCCCTTCTCAAACACGCACATGCTCTCGTCTCTCATACTGTTGGGAAAAGTTGCACTTTCCCAATAAGATCATCGATGTATTGATATTTATTTTTACTTGTGGTCCAGCGAGTCGATTTGTAAATTCGTTAGCAAACAGCTAATAAAGTCATTTCATCAGATATACTCAAAATAGGAAATTTGTTTATGGTGTATACATTTTAAACCACTCCTACTGGTTTTCTAAATAAATCGAATACTCCTTTAAAATTCAACATCTCTCTCTCTCTCTCGGCACGTAAGTATGCGAAGTAGGAAAAATAAGCTAATATAGATTATCTTTTAAGCACTTTCAAACCGCATCATATTTCACTTCATGCGATATAAAAAATAACTTTTAACAACCTATCGTTGTTCCTGAAAACATTCTGAGGAGGTTTCAGCTTTGCTTTGGTTAAAAACAATCTTTAATCGCACAATTCAAGTTCATAAAAGTTTTCTGAATTGATATCCATGTAGTCAACCCAAAGTAACTAATATTACTGATTTGGTGAATCTGTTATTCATAAAAACTCAATGTTTAGTTCTGGTTCGGCATTCAAACTTTAAATAACTGAATAATAAATCAAAATATTGTAAATATATTACGTATTGTTTTATTTATATTAGTGGAAACTGCATCATCAGTTTTTGACGGTAAATGCGAATTTAATTATCATTTACCATCAGCAGCTGATGATCTTAAATGTTAAAACAAAAAATATCTGGCTGCACGCGCAGATGGTTTTAAGTATCTCAATTAGACAAATGTTTATAGGCCAGCGAATATAAAAATATGACGCACCAACTCCCAAAATGTTGACTCAAACTATGCACCATAAAAATCGATGTAGCTCAATTATTTGGGTAGACCTCACCCCTCATGAATCCCCCTTATAAAAACTAAAAATAATCACAAAAATTAAAATCGTGTACGGACCAGGGTTATCCGTATTTGAGTTAATATAACAACAACAACCACCAAAATGTTCATAAACGAAATCAAACCCAGTATTCTTCTGTGAAGAACTAAGATTTTCCTCATTTCCCGAAATTTCTAATCCTTGCAGAATAGGAATGAACTTCTTAAAGGAGACGCAGATAAGAGGCACTAGTCACCACGCTATCAGACAGGTTTGATAATACCATCCTTACGAAATGCACGCGCACAACAGCACACCGTGTATTTTGGAGGATGAAGTTTCTTTCATGTCGCGAGTATTTTCTGAGACTCATATTTGCATAATCTCTCTTTCATACAGACACTGAGATGGAAATGTACCTGATCTTTGAACCAAATTCGACGAAAGCCGTAGGATTCAAAATTCACAAAGAATGAGACCATAATAACATCCGAGTTTTCGAACTTCCTCTCTACATTTCGCAAAAGTCTTTTTAAAATGAAATCCCAGTGTGGTTGAACTTCGCACAGCGATAAGAATATGTTAAACTTATAACTCTACACGGGTTTATATTCTTCTTATTAATTTACTTAATTGTTGATTTACCTTTTGTTATGAAAAAATTGCAATTTTAGAACCACCATGTTTGTAAATTACGTGTGTTCTCTTCTGGGTTTATGTTCTTGGAATGATTAAAAATAACGTCATGGATTCAAACATATCCACGTATCCTTTTAATAAATTACAGATACACCATACAGGAGTAGCGGACCATGACGAAATTTGTTTCAAATTAGTAAAATGCAACTTCAACGACAGTCTTCGCTTGTCTGCACAATATCATTAGAATTCTTGTTGATGTTCGAGAACCCCAATGATCTTTCAGCAGGGAACTCCAGCTTCTCTTCACTGTAAGAAGTTAGTCATTGCCACATTTGCTATTTATGTGACTGAATGATAATTAGAGAAAGAAAACTCCATAGAGTTTCTTGATCTCCGAGTTCTTTGCATTAAGCTGACATATTATATCTCCTGGACAACAAATGCCTTTGATATGTTTCGCAGTAGATTTCTGTGCTTGTAAACAACATCAATGCAAGAACTTTCACATTTGCATGCAGTTGAGAACTGTCCTTTTTTTCTTGTGTTTTAAAACAAGCAGAATTTAAATTGCCTAGTTATATGTAATATTCTTATCGCAAACAGCAGAACAAACTTTGTCTTTACAAGTTGTCTGTGCTGCACTATTTTCAAACAAAAGGCATCTCCAAAGGGTTAATTATTTATTTATTTAAATCAGACCACCTAATGTCTGATGAAGGACTAATAATTCCTGAAACTGGCTGCCATAACAACTTCTTATCTTTTAAATAAATGGTAGATAATTTGACGATGCCACCATTTGTTTGAAAGTGGCGCAATGTCAGCGACTCTTCACGAAGACGAAATTCTGCTGCTGTGAGCGATAACACCGTCGCATTAACTGCGCAGTTTAATCTTGTTGGCCACAAACACACGTGAAAGGACAAAACAGTCCTTCAGACTTCTTATTATATCAATAAGGCTAAGTAGCATTAGCTATTTTCGGTCCAAAGACGGGCAACGTTCAAGGTGAGATGGGCAAACAGTAAAATGAATGAAGGCGGAATTTTCATTGTTAGAGAGTTCCTGAACTCGGGGATATAAATTCAAATTACAAGAGGTTTAGACTAGATTGCAGGAAGTTTTCTTTTAGCCAGCAAGTCGCTGATTGCTGGAACAGGTTGCCTTCACAGGTAGTTGAGGCTAACAGTCTGAATAAATTCAAAGGTCAACTGGATGTGAGGAGGGAAGCAATAATTTGCATTTTCTGATATGCTCGTGTTTTCCCTGGCCAGTGCAACAAAAGCCTGTGGCTTATGTGGATGTCTTTCCCTTTCTTTGATATTATATAAATAGAAGAAACGTTGGTAAGTTAAATATGTTGTAATGAGAAAGTGGCGTCTATTGTGCTTCTTCCTTGTACGAATCCACATTGTTCTTCTCCTAAAAACTGTTTACTATATTTATTAAGTTTGTTCGTTAGTATACTGAAAGGACAGAATTTATGGGATACCTGGTTCCTGGGCAACGCGTTGTTGTCACCCCTGTCGCTAGTGGACGAACCCACCGCTTGGCAGGTATATAGGTACACTGCATTCACGTACACGGTAATTCGATGTCAGTGTGGATAAACGTCGTGAGTTATTCGACTTTGAAAGAGGGATGATAGTGGGTGTCCAACGCATGGATCACTCTATCGCGGAGGTGGTACAGAAATTGCACTGTCCCCCATTCGACAGTATCAAGAGTGTATCGGGAACACGCCGTTTCCAGAATAACATCTCATGGTGGACAGCGCTGTGGGAGAAGAAAAACGATGGAAGAACGTGGCCATCGACGTGTCTCGCATTTTTTCAGCCAACAGCGACAGTGGTACAAATCATTGCCGACTTCAACGAGGAATCATTAGCCGCAATAGGTTATGAAATCCGCCGACCCACCAGAGTCCCATTGCTAACACCACGAAACAGGACTCTACGCCTCAACTGAGAGAAAGAACATCGGCACTGGACCTTGGATGATTGGAGATGGGTCTCCTGGTCCGACGAGTCCCGTTTCCAGTTATTTCGAGGGGACGGGAGGGTGCGTATCTGGCAGAAACAGCACGAAGCTAAGTATCCGTCATGTCAATAAGGAACTGTTCAGGCAGGTGGACGGTAGGTAATGGTCTGGGGCGAGTTCAACTGGCACACGTTGGGACCTCTGGTACGTCTAGACGCATCACTGAACTGTCAAAGTTATGCGTGCATCCTTGCAGACCATCTGCATCCCTTCATGGTCATCGTGCACCCACAGGGCAATGGACTCTTCCAGCAGAACAATGCGCCTCCCCACAGAGCCGTAGTGACTAGAACATTGTTCGTAGAGCATTCCGCAGATTTTACCACCATGGAATGAATGGCTTCTCCATTCACCTTACCTGAACCGTGTGGAACATCTTTGGGACGCTGTGGAAAGGTCCGTTCGAGCTTTGGATCCTCCACCCAGGAATGCGACGGGATTATGGACAGCGGTGCTGCAAGCTGGAATGGAAATACCTGTGGAACGCTTTCTTGAACTAGTTGGACTCAATGCCTCGCCTTGTGACTGCCCTTATCCGGGCGAAAGGTGGGCCTACCCGTTACAAGGCAGGTATCCCATGATTTCTGTCCACTCATTGTATATTAGAGTAGCTTTGATGCAAGCGATAGCAATGCTATCCCTTTGTAGTTGTTAGTTCTGGAGCCTTTTTGTGTTTTTGGACATCTGTTGCTTGTGCCATATGATGTTAAATAATTTTAATAGTGCGTTTTTTAGTAAGGTCCCACCATTTTTAAATAGTTCTACACTCAAATAGCCTATGTCTGGGCTTTTTCACTATTTCGATTTTTGTAATATTAAATCTAGTTCTTCCATTGTTATATTTCCTTCTTTTCTCAACGTTATTCTTCTAATATTATTTCAGTTTATCTTTCAATCGGCTTTCATTGAGTAATTTCATGCTTTCACCTTCCAACAAATGTATCTATTAATTTTTAGTAGGTTTTATTGGTAATTTCTTCTTCTTAATAAAATATCTCGCTATTTTGAAAGTGATTTCTAGATCACAGCCAATTTCACTGAATCTAAATACTCTAGCGTCTCTAATTTTGTTATTTTTTTCATTAATGATAGCCTATTTTAGAATTTGCGTTTCTTGCTTCTCATGTGAATTTATCCTTTTGTGTCTGATAAATGTATTTGTGATTTTAAATTTATTAGAAATAAAGTCTATCAAACATCTTCCATTAAAAGGCCGCCGTAGCCTAGTGGTCAGGCGCGCGGGTGCATAAGTACACGTGCCTTGAGTGACCGGGGTTCAAGCCCGTGACTACTGAATACGGTGCTGTCTATCTTGTGAACTCCTCTGACCGTTTGGTCGTCCCGGAGTATAAACAGAAAATTTATTTATTTATTTATTGTTGACAACGTGTTCTCCTTCTGATCGTATATTTGTCTGGTTGAGCACCAACTCTTGCAACAGTTATTTCAGTTATTTTTAAAATGAGATCCGAGCTGCATAAAAAAAGAAAAGTACGATGTTTTATATTGTAGTTTTTAAAAAAAAGAGAGAGTAAAATCTTTTCTTGGAAATTTCCAAGCTTGAAATTTCATCAGCAAACTTCTTTCTCTGCTGTTTGTATGAAGCTAATCGCTTGGCTGAAAGGGCACGAAGAGTTCAACAGGTGGATTTATAAATTGGACAAGGGCAACAAAAGGAGATCTGTGTAAAAATAAAAAGGCTCCGACAAGGGATTTCGCGAGTAAACTTGTTCTTTGAACAAATTTTGTTTTCTGTAGTTCAGTTTAAAAATAACAGCCAGTCATTTTCTCAATTTTAAAGGTTATTTTTCTATCGAAATAAGGTAACAAGTGGTAACCGCTACACTCCTAACTGTTCCTCAGATTCCAAGGAAACATTACTCTAAACGAAGATTATTTTGGCTTTAGCCCATCAATTCACGAGATTTCTAATTATTTTAACAAAGAAAATTTCAATATGAAAATCAAATATCTTCCCTCCACTCTCTTTCTGTACATATTATTAAAATGCTAATAAAGTGGAGTTCTAATAAAGCCATTGTTATCATTACCTAATACATTAGACCTTTGAACTTTACCTTAGACCTTTGGAGAATCCTCCAGGGATTCCACGTAACTTCCATTCTTTGCATCAATGCATAATTTGATAGATGGCGAAAGACCTTTCGGTGTTTTCTGTGTATCAGCTTCAATAATTATTCTCGTTCTATTAATAACTGTCTAAGGAATTCGATGGTTTCATTATAGGGAGGGAAAATACTGAAAAAAAAAAAAACATTTCTTTCGCAAACCTGTAATATTTTGTTTCCGTTTATTATATTTGGTCCACGCCAGTTCTTGGCGAGACAGTTTGGGGTATCCGATAATTTGGTGTATTACACAGAACTCAGAAATTAACAAAATCAAAAGAGGTTTGGGAAACAGGAGAAATTTAGGCGAATTAGAAAGGAGGAATGCAGAAATAACCTAAAAAAAAGACTCGGTATCTGTATTTTTTTTCGTTCTTCTGATATGTGTTAATAAATTTCTTCCTCGTCCATCTCAATCTGCAATCAGCCTCATCCATCTCAATCTGCGATCAGCCTCATCCATCTCAATCTGCAATCAGCCTCATCCATCTCAATCTGCAATCAGCCTCATCCATCTCAATCTGCAATCAGCCTCATCCATCTCAATCTGCAATCAGCCTCATCCATCTCAATCTGCAATCAACCTCATCCATCTCAATCTGCAATCAACCAATCCTAGCTACTTGAAGAACATGGACTTCAAAAGAACCCCTCTCCCAAAAAAAAAAAAGTATTTCTGTACATCTTGTGTCCATAATAACGGCCTTTCAGGTAGTTAGGTGGTTCGAATCCAATCACAAAGGAAGAATTTTTATGGGTGGGTGCTTGGTTCTTTCTCCTTGAAATATATACAAATCTTTGGCATTATATACAGACCCCTCACGACCTTAGCTGCATTGTGCAAAAATAAATCCCCTTTTAAGTACCATCCTCCACGCTAACTAAGTGGCATTTTGCGTCGCGTCCCTTTATCAGGAGCTTCGAGAACCGCCACGGCCCCCCTAGTGAAAATGACCCATTGTTCCACTCTGATTCCAGCCTACACAATCTCCAGGGAACCTTACTGGTCTACGCTTAACCTACCCACGGTACTAACTACTAACTTCTTTCAATAACAACTACAGAGCGGGTTGCAACCGAACCTGAGAAGATGCGCATTACCCGGCCAGCATCTATTAATGATGTCTACTTTTGGTCTCTGGAACAACTCCATCATATGTATTTCCTTAAAAAATGTAACTCTCAGAAGTAAAAGCAAAGACCGAACAAGGTTCTCTTGTATCCCAATCGTTAATTTGTCCATGGCACTTCTCAAATATAATTTTCTAAAGAAACGTAGACTGTGCATAAACAAAAGAAAGCGGATAGTACGCTCTAACAAAAATATAAAATATCAATAAATAATAATAAATATTCATTTATTGCAACTATAGTATATATATAAAAAAATACATAGGATATTCTATATATACATTAACAACGAATATGAATTATAATGATCAAAAATATAAATTGCAGAACATCAGATTTGGCTCTCGGATGTAGTTACTGGGTCGCAAGCAGGCAGCTGTTTGTATTTCTCATAATTTGTTTGGAAAGGAGACTCCTGTTGGCTTCAGAATTGAGCAACCTCTTACAATCAATGTTGCGATAATTTATGAGGTGAAGGGATGCATTGGAGAACATCCTGTCCATTTGTATCTTTCATTCTAATAAATCATTTTCATTATTTAAAAGCTTCGGGTACCCTAGTGATTTATGCACTTACGCATATGGTATGGAGACTTGAGTTCAAGTCCACTCTACATTAAAATCATTTTCATATTAAAAAAATTGTAGCGCAATACAATAGCAGGAAATTTTAAAAATAAATGTGCGACATTTATTTTTAAAATTCCTCTAATGGGAATGTTTTCCAGCTGGTGCAGAAAAGGATCATGGGGCCCCAAAACCGGGCCGAACCATAAGCAATCACGTGACGTTTGACGAAATTGTACGTGGCGTCATCACAAGCGCAGGATAATGGGAGACTGTTAGAACGACCTGGTATTCTTCTAACATTTTTGTAAATTTTTCAGCATTCTTTTTCGATTTTTTTGCTGTTTGTTTTTGCATCCAAGCAAGTACAGCCAAGAAAGGCTTCAGTATATGACCTTCAGTCTTCCCCACACCGGGTGGAAGACTGAAGATCCACACGGGTGGATCCATCAATGACGCAATTAATTTTATGGGTCTTTTTCAAAATGTGGCTGAGTTAGTTGGTCTCAAGAGACAATAGCATGTTTTTTTTTTTTCTCCCTGAAACTCGGGTTTTTTCCACAAACAGCAAATCGACCACAGATCATAAGTAATTTAGCATATTATACACGAATCAATGTGGCCTAAGTTGCTGATGCGCCTAAACCCTGCAACGAACTATCGTTATATAATGTTCATAAATGGCGAGCAATCTATGGTGGGTTTGCCTGTCTTGTTGGATGAAACATTCTAGTTTCGAAGAGGGAAAGATATACAATGACAGCCCAAAACAAACTCTGTCACAGTGTGAAAATATCGCATAGAAAAATTAATCCCTTCTTAACGAGATTCGCACCCAGACCTTTTTCCATGCAGTTGAAAGGACAGCGATCCTAAATACGATGACGCTTTCTGTTGTGATGTTTTCTTTCACTCGTTTGGCCGAGGTCTGTAATCGACATCAAGCAACCCCGCAAAAAAGAGATCGATAGAATCATCGATCTCTTTTTTGCGGGGGTGGCAGTCGCTTCCGAAATGACCACTCAACCGCACCACGATGTGCCATCCATCTGCCGCTTAGGTTCTTCTCCAACCACTGGCTACACGGACAAAATTAAGGATCGCACTGTTCAGCAGGAACCAAACACGTCTAGATATTAAAGGCATTTCATTAATTTAATCTTCCAGTTGTGAGAAGGAGAATCTTCTACCCAATGGAGATTCTCATCGCCAGTACAGTAATTGCGTTTTTGGGTAGGGCCATTAAAATGATTTCAATGATAACGAAAAGGAAAAGTTGTTTATAAAATGTATTATCCTGTGGGCTCTGCTTCCCAGATTTTCTTCCCCTGTAGCAACAAATACACACCAAGTCCCTACCATTATTTCCATCGACATTTTCCCCCTCATTAGGTCCTGTAATGCTTCTTTTATTTCACATTCACTCGACGCATTCTACACAAGTTAAAGAATTCAACTTTATACAGCGACATTCGAGGAATAATTATCTCTAAGTAATCGGATAATGTGAAGCTATCGTTCTGGAAGAACAGATTTTACAAGTTCTCTGGAAGAATGCTTATGTAGCTTTACGAATACATACATTAAATCACAGTATTCTATAAAATGGCAATTCAAATAGAAGCGTAAACAACTCAAAGTTTAGAAAACTAAAAAAAGTACTTCTTTTTTTCAAAAACGGAGGCGGTCCAAGCTTTTATTGAAGCCCTGGTGGCCATTTTATAAAGAAATAAAAACAACGCTCCCAAATCGATGTTAATGCGATGTTCACATCTGTGAGAATCTCGCTAGCCTCCACTCTCACCACTTCTCCGCATCTGGAGCAAAAAAAAGTAAACACGAAATACATTCAGAACGCAGCCACGGAAGACAGGGGCGGATTAATATTTATCTGCCCGTATTCACCAAAGGTGCAAAGAAATTTCACGACTTAAGTTCGTAGTTTCTTGATATTTTCTTAGCACGTCGAATTCATGAGGAATCACACGAATAAGGCACGAGACAGTTCCAAAAAGAATTTCGGTCAATGGAGAAGAATTGATCTTCAACACCGAACAACAAATATTTGAAATAGAAAATACCGACTTTGATGCAATGTCTGAAGAAAAAAACTGATTTGCAAAATCGATTTAATACGAGTCATCTCTGAGGAGAAAAACCATGTCACGAAAGAAAAATAGACACGCACTAAACACGCACATTTTTAACGAAAAAAATTTCTTTACATTGCCCTCGTATATTTTATCTAGTACTGCCCGATAAACTCAACTATTTTTATGATGCGTAACGTTGCAAGTAATCAACTAACATAAAACCCCAAACGTTTTGTATGACACCGTTATTTTGCTTTATCCGTACTGATCAATCACACTGTTCCATTGTCAATAACACACATTAAACAACTGCCAAGTACGCGAATATCTTTGGGCTTGTTGCTTGAAAACTAATGCACATAAAATGTTCTGGTTTTTCTTATTTTATCCATAATATTTGTTTGCCACCGTGGATAACAGAAAGTAGATTGAAGACTTACAGTATGTAAACAACATATTGTTTTCATCGAAGGTTCTGGTCTCTGAATGATACTGGCCACAAACAGAAGAGATCTTGAAGCTGTAATATTGTTGCAATAGTGTTTTTAGGAGCAGAAACAACAACTAAAGATGAAGGCCTAAGGCCTTCATCTTTAGTTGTTGTTGTCAATTTTCTAAGGTCCATTTTCTGTTCGCTGGATGAAAAATCATAGTTGCCGGGAGAAAAAACCATAACTCAGCCACGTTGTGAAAAAGGCCCATAAAATTCCTCACGTCATCGACGGGACTCGGTCTTTTCCACCTGGTGTGGGGAGAACGGTGATTCTACCAACTGTGCTACCCACGTGGGCCTGAGCTTCGTTATTTTATGAACTGCACTGGAAGATCAGTTTTCAATCCTTTTAGCTACACCTCATTTTATTATTTTAGGTTACGACTGCTGGGTGGCAGTCGCAACCAAAATACGATTCACAGTGGTAAAGAAACATTGACAATTCGTTCGTAACTTTGCGAATTTTCAGATTTAGGAGTTGGTTGTGTGACAACTATGCAGAGCTAGAATAGCGAAGCAGAGGCCAAAAGAACGATAAATTCACATTTAACACTGTCACCCTGTTCGAGGACGCTGCATGTTTAGAAAAGCATGAATTCATCTTTATTACTGTCGCTTATATTGTCCCATCCGACGCTCCGTTGGAAGAACGCTCAATATATGTACAGGAGCCATTAAGACCTAATCCTGCCATTCTTCTTGGTCAGCTTTCGTTAAATTGATATTAACTGGGCCATTCGTATACCTTCAATGCCTCAAAATTCCATGTTTCGGTGCGTCATTATTTTTCTCTTACAAACACTAAGGAAGATTTAATGCTATTTTCTGTGCTATAATCAAGGAAGCGGCTGAACTTCACAACCCTACCCAAGCCGGGTACAATTTACAACTTCGCTTCAGGAAAATGCGTGTACAAATGCATAAAACGAAGCTCTTTCCGTTATTGATAAAATTTTAGCTCAGTTTCTGAGTACTGCAAGTTTATTCATGCAGCTCTAATAAGATTTTGCTAATTCGTCTTTCTAATAATCATCCTGTTATTAGAAAAGCGAATGATAAAATCAGTTTTCGTGTTTGACAAACTCTTAGCTAACCTAGGTGATGAGTCGTCGGTAACTTTTTATTTTATTTACGTAAAGTAGAAATGTTCACGTCAGAAACATGAGTAGCTTGAGAAGGCAAGTCCTCGATAACAGTAAAAAATACACTCATGAGCTAAAACAGTATAACCACCTAACTAATTACAAGTTGGTCCGACTTTCGTGTGATAACCGCTTGCACCCAGTGTGGAATCGACTCCATGAGACAGCAGAGCTGCTCTCAGGCATCTGAACCAGTTGGACAGGGCACCAGGAAGTTCGCCAAAGGAAAGAGATGCATTGGCGTAGATTAACGAATGCTGCATTCCACCGCATAAACAATTGTTCAATGGGATCGTTGTCCGGGGAATTTGGGGGACAGGAGAGCACACAAAATGCTTGGACATGATCTTCAAACCATTCCTGCACAATGTGGGCCTTGAGATGGAGCGTTGACTTGTTGAAAGAGTCCAGTGCCATCTGAATATACGGTCACCACAATAAGGTCAAACTTCATTGGAAACAATGAGGAGACAGGATCTGGCGGTGAGAGTGTGTTCAATGGAGATGAAGGGACCTAGTGATGTCCATGAAAACATGATATCACCGCCGCCGGCCTGTTTTCTTCCAACCTTGCAGTCTGGTTGCAGCTATTCACCTGCTCGCAGTGAAATACCCGCACCTTCATCGGCATGATGGATATGGAACCTCGATTCATGAAAACGCGGGACTCTCTTCCAGTCGTCCAATGTCCAGGACCGGGACTCCAGTGCCCACTGTATGGGAAGGTGTCAATGAAGGTCGATCGATATGGATACATGAACAAGTCACTCACTGTTTAGGCCTACCCACAAGAGCGTCCGCTTGATGGTATGCCCTGTTAGTAGTCTGCCGTCAATTGAAGGATCGTGATCGTACGCGACCTTCGAACAGCAGACAATGCCTCGGTTACTGACACGCTGGCCAACCTTTCTAGAGCCGCAAATCATTCCCCGTTCAAACTCCTTCAGGGTCTTCTCTTTCGCATTGTATGGGCTTCGAACTGGCGAACCCACATTCCCCACAGTGAGGGAAGTGCATTAAGCGACAAAGCAATTAAAGTACTGAGGGGTTGGTATATATTGTCTCTAAACTCCATGTATGCTATAGTGGATTTGACTGTTTGCTGGATGAAAAACCAAAGTTTTGAGGATCGAACCCGTACAAGCGTCGCAGTTATTGAGTTTGAGTGTTTTAGGACCGTCAGCGACTGAGCCCATATTGCTCTGTGTTTATGTGTTTATTGTCAACAAATTGAGTGCGTTCTTCTGTGGTTGATTTTCTGTTTACTGGACCACAAATCCGAGTTTCCGGGAGAAAAAACCATGCTACTCTCATCCGAGACCAACAAACTCAACCACTTTGTGAAAAAAGTTCATGAAAATTCCTCATGCCATCGACAAGACTCGAACTCGGTCTTTTCCACCCGGTGTGGGAAGGACAGTGATTCCATCAATTGTGCTACCCACGAGGCGATGTACAAGCGTCGCCTGCGATCAACTAACACAGCCACGTTGTAAAAAAGCCAATAAAAATTCCTCACGTCATTGAGGGGATTCGAACCCAGGCATTTTCTACACAGTGTGAGGAGGCCGATGATAATATCCACTGTGTTACTCAACAAAAGGGAATAAATGATTATATCATATCTATATGTAAATTGTGTACACCGTAGTTAGTACCACGACGGCTGGGTGGTAAAATTGAGGATCGAATTTTAATGAAACAACGCCATTATAATTAACTTCTGGTAACTTACCATGTATGGACATTATGCATTTGACTAACTTATGTCTGCAAATTTTTCTGCACTCTGAAGGTTTTAGTCCTAATTCTTATACAAGTTATTACCCAAGAAACCTCTTATTCTAAAACTAATAGTTCATTTTCCAGAGGACATTAATTAAGCTCATTCTCCAGATACTCAATAGTCTGAATCTGGGACTAGAAGTTTTTGGGAGAGAATGTTCCAAGTGTTCTGTAAACCATCGTGTATATACACGTGTCTGGCCCAGTGGCATAATGTATTTTTTCTGGTAAAAGGCACCATAGCCGTTAAAGGAACGTTGGTGGGTGTACTTACTTCACGATAATGTTTAGATAAATCACACGCTATTACACCTGAAGCGGAGAACCGAAGGATTTTCTGAGCACCGCTGCCATCATCCTGCAATTTGTTGATTATGTTCACTGTCCAGCATCTGACAACAACTGCTATTTACAACACATAAATAACAGTTGTTGGCGATTGCTCGAAAATATCGACCAGATTTAAATCTCTGCTGTTATACACCAAGAAGTGGAGCGTACATAAGCACTGTATCCTATAGGAGATCTGTTTGTACTGCTAGAGATTGTAATCCATGGTGAGTGTCTCCATTCTTACTGGGACATGCACTAAATATTTCACTCTTCTCTCATCCATTACGTCCCCTCTTTCCTTTTACCATATCGCTTGCGATAAGTGGTGTCTTGCCATGAGTTCCCCGGTCCATTGAGAGAGAGAGAAAGAAAGTACTGTACTTTCAACAGTTAGCAGCAGCTTAACAATTAGTTTTAAAATTCAAGTTTATGTGACTGCTGAATCACTACGAATTTCACTTTCTGAAAAACAACTTTCTTCCATCAAATTCGTTTCAGTGAAAGACGAAACTGCCTGCCACTGGGAATCGCTAGCAATTTGTGTGAATGCGGCTGGCACGGCACGGCACCGCTCTTATGAAATAGATTCGCCCGTTGAAAGGCTTCAGGCATTTAACTGAAAATGAGGCAATGACTGAAAGACCACGCGCATTAGGTGCACCCGAAAACACAACCGCTGTGGAAGAACTGATAATGTACGGATATGGCGTGCATATTTGTGAATGTCTAGAGTTCACTATGCAATCACTACGCATGTGCAAAAATCAGTTCGCGGTGGCTGCTAGGAATGCTGGTCGGTTTTAAAAAAAATGGTTTCGCTCGCTATTAAACCAAAAATTAGGAGGGTTTTTTTACACAAAATGACCCACTTCTTGCACAATGCATTTATTTATTTTCTTTTAACGTATAAAAGGGCGAATCCGACTCTAAAATATATTATTAACAATATAAAATGTTAATAACATAATATACTTTTTTAAATGTAATATTATTAAAAAAATAAGGTAATTTGTTCATATACCCTTTATGACCACAATAATTCGGGCACACGCAGGTAGTTGCAAAAAAGGCTTTCAATTCAAAAACATAATGCATAGTAAGGCCACCTTTGGGCTGTAACCTCAGACAGGCTTAGTCCCTTTGGATTGATTTTGGTTCGGCCAAATTCGGCATTCCATTTTGTCCCACAGATGTACAGTGGGGTTGAAGTCGGGCTGTGAGCCTGTCAGTCCACATCTGCGAAGTCACTGTCCACAAATAAGCCCTGTGTGGCACTTATGACATGGAGTATTAACTGGCTGATACTAACAGGAGCTGTTTCCATGGTACTGCCACAGTGTGGGTGACGCATGATTGTCCAAACGCCCAAGTAGGTCATAACTTCCTTGTTTCAGGCACCACTAACAACGGACCAGGTCCGAACCAACTGAAACAGGTCCATATAATCTGATCACTGCTACTAAACCTTGAAACAATGTACTCCGAAGTGCTCTCTGGGCAATCTCCACCATCGAAAACACTTCGCCCTCATGGGTAGCACACTTGATAAATTACCGTCCTCCCAACACCAGGCGAAAAAAACCTCAGTTCGAATCCTGTCAATGACTTGGAGAACTTTTATGAGTCTTTTTACCACAATCAGCTGAGTTATTCGGTCTCAAGCGAGGGTAAAATGGTTTGTTTTGTTTTTTTTGTCCTAGAAACTCGGGTTTGTTTTTTGTCTAGCAAATAGCATACTATATTATCAAATCGCATATTATATACTTCTGTCTGCCTAAGTTGCCGATGCGCCTAAAACCCTACAACAAATAAACAAACAGGTCCATCGGAAAGAAACACTGCGCAGTCTCCTGCCACCGTTTGGAGTCGATGTACATCGGGAATAGCAAAATGCCGTTTCGCAATGGCGACCTTGATAATCTGACATTGATGGGGGACCTCAATAGGTTTGGGTTCCTGCGGCTTCTTGGACAAGTTCTGTGCTCTTCACAGCAGAGACGATATGCATGAGGCTCAAACTACTCCCTTTGGGCCGTGTGTACTGGCTGTAAATTGCTTGTTTTCTGAGATCGATTTTCTGTTTGTTGAACGAAAAACCCGAGTTTCAGGGAGAAAAAACCACGCTACCCTCGTCTGACATCGACTAAATCAGCAACGTTGTGTAAATGGCCCATAAAAATTCCTCACGTCATCGATGGGACTCAAACTAATGTCTTCTTTTCCACCTGGTGTGGGGAGGGCAGCGATCCTACCAACTGAGCTACCTACGAGGGCAGGTGTCACCTACGGTCTTCTATCTTTAAATAATATCCGCCATAGCGGATATTTTTGAAGTCCAGAGAAGTCCCATTTGCCCGCAAAGAAAGGTTACTGATATGGCATCCGACCATTACGCAACGTTTAAAGTCTAATTTCTAATCCACGATCCATAGTAGTTTTTAACATACTGCTTGTACCCAGGCATACCCGCGAGATTTATATTGGTATTTCTTACGCATGCGGGAGGGACTTCCAGCAGAGAATGGACTCGTAGACCTGTTTTATGCTATTCACAGAACAGACAAGTCCAAGATACTACAAGAAGATAAAACTAATCCCACCAGTTACCATTCCATCGCCATATTCAACAATGTAGCCAAAATCTTCAAAACTAATTTTCAAGAATCTCATTGTCTGCCTTATCTGTTTTTTCAGCAGCCACCAAAACAGGTTTCTTCTTAGAGAGAGACATATCGGGTTGAATTCTATTCAACCCGATATGTCTCTCTCTCTCTAAACTTTCCACTGATGGAACATGTTTGTATTTACTGAATCTGCTTGAACAGTTGCTCAGTAATCGGCATTTATCAGTCATCGAAAGTGTACCTTGATTTCCTTTTACTGCAACGCACGGTGTTCCTCGAGGTCTCCCTTTAAAACTTCATCTTATCATCTATCAAATTAAGATAAAAACTGAAAACGAGCCAGCATATAAATATTGCTGGAATCAACTGTAACGTGTTTCAAATGTCCCCATTTTAATGTCACAGTTCATACACCAATGCTAACGAAATAACTGGTCACTAAACGAAAATGAACTAAATTTCTAAATATTTAAAGAAGAATAAGTTCATTATTATAAGTTTTTTATTATAATGGCAACATAGCAGACCTTTATGTGCAAGGCATCCACAAAGGAAGTCCACGATCGCAGAACTTCAATCTTCTATTAGAAAAAACACTTTATAACAAGCACAAACACAAGTGAACAACCGAAAGTAAAGTCCTTCCATTCCACAGTTCACAACATGATGGTGCATTGCTGAGATATTCTTTTGCCATTATAAGGGGCATGAAATCTAAAATTTTAGAATGAACTCCAGTACCTCCTACAAGTCACATTTAGTAAAGGTCTAAAGTGTTCAATCAGCCAATTTACCTTTACATTTTAGCGCTCTTTTGCAAAGACCAATGGGCGTGCTCATATAAATGATTGCAACAAGAAAGAGAAAATTGTTGGCAAAAATAATGTCATCTTCCAATATGAACTGTTTACAAACATAATTTGAAATGTGCAGAAACGTTGTTGTAAGCTTTTAGGCACTTCAGCGACTTAGACCACGTAGGTCTTTAAAAACTGCGTGTGTCATACGGTCGATTTGCCAATTTCCTGGATGAAAAACTCCAGTTTCCCAGAGGGAAACCATACTACTCTCGTCTGAGACCGACTAACTCGGCCACGTTATGAAAAAGACCACAAAATTCCTAAAAAAAAGGAGGAGGAGGGAATAAAAGACAAGGAAGAAGGGAAATATAAACGTATTTACCCTAAAAATTGATCATCCACGTAATGGAATTCTCATTAAGGATTCGAATTGCACTGATTTCTCTTTCCCGTGCCAACGCAATCATACGGTAAGCCATCTTAACCGACATTTTTCCTCGAACAAACTTTCGAAACTGAAACAAATCTTCCCCTACATTTAAATGAAAAGATACCGGAAATTCCCAGCAGTGCCTCCAGTAGTTCACCTCATTCGTCTCATAGTTCATCCTTCCCTGCATGCATTATCGGAGAACAAAGATTTTTATTCACGTTTATCTCGGAATGTTCTGTTTACATAAATAATAAAAAATCTGTCGTATTCCATGCATATTTCATCGAAAACGAAACCTCACTCGAAAAAATCGATACCTTTCGGAAGCGTGAATCAGAAACACATTTAAGGAAGAAACGTTTTTTACCTGCATTTCGTAACACGAATTTGGGTAAAGATTCATACGGTTTCCTTACCATAATACAGATCTCGATTTCTTATTAAAGAAACATAATTTTTCCCTACATTCTGTTACTTAAGAAACGTTTTAAAATCTTAGAAGTCTCTTACATTTTACGAGTGTATCACACACACGATAACACCTCTCAATCGACACAGAAAAAGGAAATAATCTGAGCAGAAACATTACTGAAAATGTTCGCCAGGTGGTGTTTGTTCCTTAATCATATTATGGATTAAAGACAGGCGCAAAAGGTGCAACAGGTCGCAGCCTAAGCATGTGATGCAGCATATAAAATTGCTTAATTCAGAGGTGACCGAATCGTTCGTGTGGTAAATGACGCAGTAGACTTTTCATCTCTTCTAGATGGAGTGAGGTGTTCATTACATCACAGCTGCTGACCCGCAAAGTTGTTCTCCGAATAGTTTCATATACGAGTGGAGATTCCGATTTTCCCAAATACATCGCACAACTCCGCGTCTCTGTAATCCAGTAGCTATCACCAACGGATATAAGAAATTGGACACCGTAGCACACAGCGTGGAAGAAAATGATAAACGACTTTAACCGCGTCATTTATCTGTCTGCAGTGTGGTGAGTGGTCGTAAAGAAGAACTTCATTTTCAAGGGGTATAATATCTGAAATAAAGTACTCCAATAAACAGTCTCTTTCGAGTTTCTTTTCCATCGATTTACTTATATATAATTGAGTTTCTTTTTTCGTCAACCACATCTGTCGTCTGACTGGTTACCAGTCCATCTCATTTTGCGAAGGAAACTTGGGAATATCTAACGAAGTTCTGGAAATAAAAAATAAATAAATAAAATAAAAATTGAACATATTCACGTATTGGTCCAGCTCCCATCTACAGTGGCGAACAAAAAAAAAAAAAACTGCATCATCTTAAAAAAATAGCATTTGTAGAGAAACGTATAAGATATTGTTTGATTACAGTCATTTTGCGTCAGATAACGCTTCTATTGCATCAGACAGTAATTGCAAGGTATTGCATCACTCTATAAATACGGCTTTGGAAGGGTATACACGCTCATTAACATCCTGTTTTGCGGGGGTGTAAGCATGGCTCCATATGTTTAAGTTGACACCAAGAAAAAAAAGTGTAGCTGTTGCTCTGTCCCAGGAAGGACTTTCTACGCGTGCTCGCGCTGATAAAATAGGCTGTCAACAGTATCCCGGGTGCTGAAATTAAAGCGTGGAACCGGTGATGTGAACAAAAGACCGTAAGAGAGTGACTACGCCTTCCCACGATCGATATTTGAAACAGCTATGCCTTCGTAATCATCATGCTAGTGCTCCTGATCTAATACTGGACTTTGAGATGGCCTCTGGTGTTGAAACAAGTGCACGAACTATTCAAAGACGGCTTTCGGAATGTGGTATGCATGCCTATCGACTGAAGAAGAAGAAGCCTTTGTTGACCCAACAAATGAGGATGAAACGATTTACTTGGGCTAAAACGCACGTTTCATGGACCAAAGAGCAATGGGACACTGTCATCTTTTCTGACGAATCGAAATTCAACCTGCATGGCTCAGATGGGAAGCGATATGTCAGAAGACGAAAATCGGAGGCATACCATCCTGACTGCATAACACCGACTGTAAAAAGTTCACCGCCGGTTAGATGGTCTGGGGATGTATAACAAGGAAAGGCGAATTAAGTTTATTAACGGAACGATAAATGAAGAAACCTACTCTGCTGTCTTCGAGGAGTGCCTGCCTGAAACCCGTTATTAGGGATCATTACACAGAGGTCCAAAACCGCATTTTTCAACAGGACTCAACACCTTACCACACAGCCAAATTGGTAATGTTTTTTTTTGTCCGTCACTGTATATAATGAGCTTAAAATGTATATGATATGGAAGTCCTTAAATCGGTATTTATCAAAGTGAGGGTACATCCTTCTCCCCAAATAAAGAAAGAATTGTGCCCTCTGAAGGCACAATTCTTTCTTTATTTGGGGAGAAGGGACCTTGAGATAATCCAACCTATAATTACCGTTCTCAAATTATGGTGCCTCCGCCGAAAATACTGTTCCTATGTAAGAGGTCTGCAAAGAAACCTAATTCTTGTCAATTTTTTTAATTCCTGGGAGTCCAGTAAATCCCAAGGATAAAAGCACCAAAAGCCGGAAGACTTCGTCCTATTTTAATAGGATGAACAACCTTAAAAGGTGAGTTTGGACATCGGTCAAACTCATTTTCATAGAGTCATTAATAAGAGATCGACCACCACGAATATTCTCAATATGTTATTCAAGTTCCAGCACACGCTGAACGCAAAAAAAGCCAAATGTATGTCATATACATCCATTTGGCTTTATATCCCTAGACAAGGTTCGCATTCGATAAGGTTGAAGAGACTTGACTTGACTCCCAGTTCTACTTACAATCCATTTTAAAAGAGCTAAAGAGGGGCGCTTTTATATGAAAAAATAAGCCACCGAAATATTTTCACGTCTATTTAATTTATAGACATCTTATAGCCATTCACCAAGAACATAAACTGGATTTCATCGTATCAAGAGGTATACCACAAAGCATATCTATTGATACGATGATCTGCTTGATACAATGAAAAGATTGATCTCCCCTTTTACCACAAGTGGAGGTCCTCTCGCCGATCCTCTTCGCAATGGCATTAAAGCGATTTCTCTGCTTCCACTCTGGGTTTGTCTCTTATGCTGATGACAAAGTGGTCAGGGACATCCAGACACATCCCGGTAGTAAACAATGATGCAGCACAGCTGCTATCCAGCTTGGAATATGGTGTAGAAGTAAACTGTAAGAAAACAGAGCAGAAGACCTTCATTATAATGATGTCAGTGTACATCGATGGTGAGATGGAACCTGGATTTAATTCGGGATGAGAATATCATATCCCAGCAACACTTCGCTGTTAGAAGGGCAAAGGCCTATGGCAATGTAGATCACCAGACCAGGAATTAGTACGATTCTTAAATACTAAGCTCACTAAACTTACTGCCTTCGTGGTATATGCTTCTGCGGTTTGTTTATCGGCACTTCTTTCCCACCTAAATATTTCTACGGCCTGTAATATTAGATCCAGTGGTGATTTAATAACCACCGGCGAACCTTTCACAGTTTCAAGATCAATCCTATATGCCCACTTGGAAGTGCACTGTGCCTGACGTGAGGAAGGTGCTCGTAGTTCGCATCATGCCGAACCGCAGGTATATTTGAGTATTTCCAATACAACTGAGAAGCAGATTCCAGCAAGACTATATTTTATTTATAATTAACCCATATGTATAAATTAACTAACAAGGGGTTTAATGTGTGACTAAGTTGAATTTTAGGTCAATAAACATGTATATGGATCTAAATTAATGAACAAGACGATTCTGGTGTCATCCACTGAACCGTTTATAAAATTCCACATTTATTTGTACGACTAATTTATCTTATTTGCATTTGGTTGGGATTTTGAAGACGGGAAAAAAACGTGAAGATGGTGAATCCTCAATGAATGGTCTTATAAAAACAAACATGGTAAAAACCAGCAAATGCGAAGTATTTATATTTATTTTAGACTTGAGTACAACTGTAAATGGTGAGGAACCTACTCAGTGAGTTGTTTAAGCGTTCTTGATTTAGACAGCCAAAAACTAATAAATTAGTACGTCATCCGGAAATAAAACACGCTGAAATCTCGTGGTTTCTTCATAAAAGTCACTACGCTTCCATCTCAAGTTCTACTTTCTACCTTCCAAGTGTATTAAAAAAAACTGAGAGATTTGCTGAGTTTATGCTCCTCTCAGCAATTGACTATTACGACAATTATTATAGATTAAACTATCGTAATAATAATAACATAATATTCAACTATTATGAGTGAAACCAGTGAGCAACAATTTAAAAAATCGGCTTTCAAGTGATACAGTATCCCTACAACATATTTATGAGGACCTTAATGAGTAATTTGTCTGAAAAAATATAAGAATCTCCTTGTCTTTCAAGTTAATCAAGTCCTGATACACGAGGACAGAATAATGCTCTTTTAATAGACTACTCTGAGAGAACGCTTACAGTTTTGGATAAAGTACCATGGAGGTTAGTAAAGCTGAAGATCTTTTTAATGATACTGGGAGCTTCAATAAATTTGTATTCAAAATCCTATCGAATTAGAGTGACGAAGAATAAAATATTCAAGGAATTAATCGAATTGGTCCATCCTTTTTCCGATTATGTAGTTGTGTTATACTGCTGATAAAGTTTACTTGGTAAACCAGTTTAAGGCAAGCTTAATGAGGAAGGAAAGAAAAAAAAAAAAAGAGTATATAATTACAGAAATATAGGAAGTTGTGTAATGAAGTAGGAAACTCAAAATATCCTGAATAAAATTCAGGCAGAAGTGGCCTCAAGAAGCCAAAAAAGAATCTGGATTATAGAGTAAGAAGAACTGGATAAACGGGAAATTTTAATTTTGCACGATGCACTTGGCTAGCTTTTAAGACTGCTCAGGATGATTTGTAATAAACAGTCAAAATAAAATAAATAAAATACAAGCTGCACAATAGGGGGTGGATTGGAATGGTTGGATGTCAGTTATATTGTGCCATATAAGAGGTAGCTTCCATCAAGTTTTCTTGCTTCTCAGACGATGCATTTTCCACCCATAATTCTAAAAAACAAGAAATGAATTGCGGGTTTTCAAACCTTGTGACACAAGAAAGCGTCATTCACTGTACACACCCTTGTACACAGTTCGTTTTTAACGCGAAGTAATAACTGCCTCTTTCAAAGTTAGTGGTGAAGAACGAAACATGAATGTACTTTCTTTTCAACAGGTGGAGCTTATAACTAATTCTTCATAACAAAAACAAAAAAAAAACTTTATATTACGTTTCTTATAACAGCAGCGAGATCTGTTGAGGAATTCGCAATTACGTAAATGATGTAATTCGCATGTAGAGGACATCATATAAAAGAAGAAAAGTAGACTTCTTAAAGTACTGGTTATCTAGAGAATGGCGATTAGCAGTTTAAACGACTACTCCTGTGTATACACCCCTTCGCTTCCAAGGTGACCCTAAAACTGAGACTACTTAAAATCTAGAAATAGTTTTTAGGCTACTGTAAAATGTTGATCTTACAAATTAAAATAGAAATATTTGTTTTGCTAAAATAAATCCAGGAAGGGCGATGGAAAATGAGAATTAGTATTAATTCCCGAGTATTAAGTTAAAGATAGTAAGTGTTAAGATTGGATATTTAGTTTTAATGTAAATAAGGTTAAAATTTGAAGAAACACTGGATTTAGGAATGGGCAGTTTTAGGCGTGGGAATTAAAATAGTGGCTAAAGGTAAACAAGTAATTTAAATAATACAAGAGAAGAAATAGAGACATCGCAATTACTAAGAAAGAGGGTGCCATTTGAGAAGAGGCGTGAAAGGATTGCTAAGGTCAAGAACAATATCACCGTGAAACGGGATTACGAAGCGTCTCTTTTGATCTAAGCAACCGTTAGAAAGTAAACAGGAAATTAGTGGACGTCCAGTGTTCGCATCAAAACGAAACGGCATCAAGGTGACTGATATTTGGAAAGTTGGCCATATTTAGCAGAGAAGGTGTGAACACGAAATTGGGTGTTTTGGAGGTGACCGGCAACATGAAAGGGCCATACTAACATGTGAAAAAAATAAGAAATTTCTAGAGAAGGGTCGGTTTGTACGCTAGGGAGACAGATGGGTTGAGTTGTTTTAGCAAATAGGAAGGAATGAAAAAAGTTAAACAGTATGGGGATTGGTTGCAGATTTTTTGGTGGTCTGAGTTCACATCTCGTAGCAGAAGATGAAGAAAAAAAAAACATGAGAAAAAAGAAAGCCTTGTCCGGCTTCAGAGGGCAGTGATAGGCAGTGAAGGCGGTAGTTAAGTTTAAAGATAAATGAGTCAAGAAGAGAAAGAAAACCTGGTTCGGCGTCGGAAGGCAGTGTGCCCAAGAAATGAAAGAAAACCTGTCTGCCATGAAGGAAGCCTGAACGCAAGGAAATTGGAAGTAGCGACCATTCCGGAACGTAAATCTGTGCCTGTTTTTTTCTCGAATCCTGAACTCATAACCTAGCTCTGAAATAACGTAAGGGTAGTAAAGAGGAATGAGTAAGATGGTAACTTAGAGAGTAATTAAGGTGGAATGAGTGATTTGTAGTAAATATTACTGATGTAAGAGGATACCAGTTTTAATATATTCCATGGGTTAAAAGCTAAGAGATCTAACCAAGTAATAAGAGTTGAAATGTGTTTTACTGATGACAGTGATAAAAATTGGTAATGGCAGAGAATGATTGAGTAATCATCGAGGCGTCAAATTAAGTAAAATCCAACTGATACGAACTGATGTTAATAATTTGTAAATTGGGAATAGTTGATGAGAGATAGTGTTTTGTACTGTAGTATGGTTCAAATATATGGAAATTGGTATCATTTTATGTAATTATTTGTGTTTTTTTTTTAATTTAAATGCTGTATACAATATTCATTAAAGGTTGTAAATGTTTTGTAAATAAATGTGTCTTTAAATGTTCTGCTAACACCCATTTTACCACCCTAAAATACAAAGTTTTCTGTGAATTGAAGTCAGATTTGCATAATGTGAGTGTGACTGTGACTTCAGTAGTATGGAAGTGAATTGCAGTTAATCACATTTTTATAAATCCCCCCCCCCACACACACACTACCATATCATCCTGAGAAGAACGTCTAATATCGGCGAATACCCAACTATTTTACTAAAAGCTCACAATTCATTATTTCACCAAACTCTGTCTTCTTCGATTTACTTACAGCAACATCAAAGCATCGCAAACGTTTGTGTCCATAACAGTGTTTGAAGTCAAGGCTATACGTCTGGTACATCCACCTCAATTATTTATTACACCACTTTTCAATGGCCAGGTGTTATAAAAGCAAACCCTACTTCCAAAACCTTGAAAGGAATCCCAGGTCAATTTAGAAAACCAGCAAACGTGATCACTCGCTTCCAAAGCTCATGCGTTTCGTTGACATGCCAAATTCAGTTCCTTAAGATCAACAACTCAAAGCCTCCGTAATGTAAAATCTCTCTCACGCGCGCGCACACACACACACCTTTTCCCTATTTGTGTCCACAGTGATTACGTTTCAAGGCTACTGAGCTATGCTTCCAGAGATAATGGAAATACATAAAGCATTTCTTTCATTGGGAATTTTTCGGCAACTTTCTCCGCTCTGCAACACTTCTGTCACTTCCACTTCTCTGTACAGACATTTCACGCTCTGCTAAAAGCAATTTTGCCATAATGACGAAAAGAAATACGTTTCAACTGGTCTCACGCCACTCGGAGAGATTTTTGCTTGTCTGCTCTTATTTCATTATTGTTATTTGGTTTCTTTATTTTTATTTTCTCGATATTCTTCAGCTTAACTATCGAATTTTAATGCTGCGCATGCCCCAGCCAGATATGCAGAGCTCAATAGCCAGGCAGAAATATGCGGTGAAAGCTGAACTCGATCGCATCAATAATTTGGCTTCATCAGCATTTGGTAGCGGACGCCGATGCGCATGGAAGTTAGGAAATTGCCTTTATTGAATCAGTCTTAAAAACTCGCGAAAATTACGTTAATACAGACTAATTTCAGGGTCCTTGTCAACTTTTATACCATCAGATACCTACACACCCACCGATGAAAAGCCAAATAGCCCTGAAACGGTGTCGGTATCCACTGAGAATAAGTAACAATAGTCTTCTGTATTGGGGAAAAGTTAGTTATTCGAAGTATAATCGAATAGGCAACTCGTTGCGAAGGCATTCAGAAAACGAGACGTAATCAGACGATGCCACTGCAATAACGTCGGTTAATTTATCGGTATTAGACATCTTGCATTTTAACTAACTTATATTTTTGTAAATTTTCCCGCAGTCTAAGGCTTTAGCCGTGAATTTTTATTAAGTATTCTTTTATGAACATTAGAATCCCCAACAGCAACCACGTTAATTTAAAAGCGAACAGATTGTTACTGTACGCATAAAACGCGGATCATTAGAGAGGATTAATATGGAGTATCGCTGTTTCTAATTATTTTTAGAATTGAAGCTCTTTGCTATTGAAGGTACAACCACAGAACTATTTATTTCAGAAGCGTTCAAGACAGCAGGACCTTTATTGTTATTTGATACTTAACGGTCTGGAGAAACTATGGATGTCTCTGTGAGAGTAAAAACAGAAAAACCAGCCTTAAACATGATTATCCGGATAACTAGAAAACAATACAAACAAACTGAGAAGACGATACATGCAATGTAACATCTACTAACAAAGAAAACAGGCACTATTTGTTTAATATTTTAGGATACACCAAAGGATACACGAAAATAATTTCGTGTATCCTTTGGTGGGTTTGTCTGTTTTCTGGACGATAAATCCAAGTTTCTGGGGTGAGGAAAAACCTTGCTATCCTGGCCTAGGACCGACTAACTCAGCAAAAGAGTGAAAAAAATAGCCCATAAAAGTTCATCACGTCATTGGCGGGATTCAAACCTGGGCCTTCTCAATCCAGTCTGAGGAGGACGGTGATTACAACCACTGTGCTACCTACCCGCGTGGACTCTGGTGGAATAGGAAGATCCGGTTGCATGTGCCTTTTTGATCTTTTATGAAGAACGTTTATTTGAAATAATTAACTTTATTCTTCAGAATTGTTTTTGCAAGTAATATGGATTAGTGACATTATCAAAACTGAAGCCTTCTCGCAATGGGTCGCAATTTCTCAGTCTGGCCATAATAACTGCAAAGAATCATTCCCGAATATTGAAATTCTGGAGTTATTCGTGTTTTCGAAAACCTCATGCAAATCAATGAAGCCGAGAAAGTTCGTTTAAATTCCTATATACATCTACAGGTTCATCGGCAGAAATCCAAATGCATTGTGGTCCAATATCACGACGAATTTAGTGAATGATACGTCATAAACAGCATTAAGATCATTTATTCTCAAGAGAGATTCATCTGGAACATTTTGATTTATACAATTTTCTCCTCAAAAAATCATTGGAAACGTGGATTGCTTATATTATTTAAAAGGGATATTGTTATTTATTAAGGTAGGACACAGACTCTTGGAAAAGTTTACTGTCTTCTTCCACAACTTTCATCCATGGCTTGGTTAGGAGTGACTCATCGGGCAACTTTTCTTTCGTTTTTCTACCACAATGTGCGATGTCGTTTTCACGTGTTGATCGATATTTCTTTACGTTATTTTGCAGCAACAACTGAAGTTTCGCTCACCAATTTTCACGCAAACTCATTGTCCAGTGCTCTCGCAAATGGTTAATTAAATGCAGCGCATGGAAAAAACTGACTTCAAACGTCAGAAGCAATCGACTGAACTATAAACACGCTTGGATAGACAATAACGTGTCAGGCGACATTTATCTTGGCACTCCACCCTTCTCAGATCAAGATTGAATGCATATTTTCAATAAATTGCTGGAGAGGTGAGATTTATCGGCGATATGGATTCAATCTCGATACTTTTTTGATCAGCCGTCGTATTCCATTTTTCCATATGCCCTCTGCGTAAATTATAAATTTTTCATATTTCCCATCTCCTCTAGAAAAGTGCAAAGAAGCTTAATTTAATTTAATTTTCAAAATGCTTTTGTTTCTTCCCACGAAATCAACAACTGAATAATTTGTTCTTTTTCTCATAGGAAATTCTTCACCCACTTTAGAACTCCTCTCTCTTTTTCTCATCTATTTTCTTTAGAGACGAGTTCTCAGAGAAACGTGACTACAGTGGAAGAACTCACTGTCCAAGTCTGTGATATTCATTTGAGTTGAAAAGTTTATCTTTTCAGGTTTTCCTAACTCCATAACTACATTTCTAGTGACAGACATTTCTGGACACTTCGTATTTCCTTCGAACAACATTCATTAATATGTCTAAACCAAGAAATTAAAACCTGTCCATCATCCACCACCTCTTAGGCTATATTTCCACCTAATTTCATGCCAATGATGAAAAACTCTATTTTAAGGAAGAAACAAACATGCTACCCTCGCCTGAGACCGACTAACTCAACCACGTTGTGAAAAAGCCCTATAAAAATTCCTCCCATCATCGAAGGGACTCGAACTCAAGTCTCTTCCACCCGGTGTGGGGAGGACGGCGATCCTACCAACTGCGTTACCCACGAGGACACACCATACTGAGCCATCGCCTATTATGTCTGTACAAATGTGTGTATATAGGCCAATTTGCATGCTCGGGCTGAAAAACCCGGAATAACTCACGGGGACCTCTGTTCACTCCACCTGAAATCGGATAACTATAGTTTCGACTGAAAAGAACTGTAAAATTCCTTCATTCTTCCACGGGACTCGAACCTAGACCTCTCCCAAGAGCGACAAGTGATGAAACCAATATACTGTAACAGAGGACATTATTTGCAGTCATACACTGCAGATTAATTAGTATATTACTGATTTAAACTGAATCATTTAACGAGCATGATTCCAACTATTGGCTGATTTTTATTATTTTAAGTATAAAAGCATCATCTAACCAATTATCAATCCCACAACCTTTGTCAACAGCCAGCGCGAGGTTAATCCCACTTTTGAGGGCTTTTATTAGTAATTAATCCCCAAATACTAAATATGTTCCAGAATGCACACCCCTCGGGTCGATCCTCTTGGTTTATATTAGACTTCTCCTCCTTCTCCTCTGGC
Organism: Mastigoproctus giganteus; assembly: GCF_048544385.1. Lineage (NCBI taxonomy): Eukaryota > Metazoa > Arthropoda > Arachnida > Uropygi > Thelyphonidae > Mastigoproctus > Mastigoproctus giganteus. Next base: position 62,894,972 of record NC_143582.1, read on the forward strand.
TTTTCTTAAATATTTCAATTTAAGAAATTAAATTCGAGATTTCATTTAAAACAAAATTATTAAAATCGTAATAAATATTATTAATATCTGATTAATAACGTATCTAATTAACAATATTTTATTATTTGAATTTCATCAGTAAGTACCGTATATTTCATTACACCGCCACCTGACACTTTAGCGCGTTCACCCAGAAAACGTCCTGTTGTTAAAATATGCGAGATTACGAAAGAGAGAGAGAGAGAGAGAAGAACAGATTACAAAAGGCAAACTCACAAGTACACAAAATCACGCTCAACTGCTAAAACCAAACCCCTTTTGAAATCTTATTAAAAATCTTACAGTGCGGACACCAACATCTCGGCTGTCTTTCGACAAACCGCGGTTTCGTAAGCGTTCAGAAACATCTGGGTAATGCGTGACCACACCAGTCCCAATACAGGACACCCCCAGTTTAGTGCGCCTTCCTTCCTTCGCGGTACACAAAGGCATCTGTGTTCCATTCGAGATCACTCTCTTGCGCGAGCTCGGTTATCAGGTCCTGGCCGCGCACACGTGCCTACCATGCCTCGCTTACGTAGTATTTGGTAGTGGAGCTGCGCTGGTCGCCGGCCGTGAATATGTGCGTGAGTGTGTGTGTGTGCGCACGCAGTTTTCTCGCGAACATCGTTAAATCGCTAGCTGTGGTAAAGATGAACAGATATCAGTCAGAATCTTGAAATACGTGAAAGCGCCCGCATTTCTCTGGATGGTGTAGGGAGCTAAAGCATTGACGGTTCACCCATCATCGTAATGGGAGTCTATCATTACTCAATGGTAAGTGTTTCTATTGCGTGATTTGTTGTAGTGTGCCTTTTAAGTGTCACGCGCTGATGGAAATATCCCTTATGACCAACTGTTAGGATTTAACGAGATCGCATTACACTAACCAGACTTCTTCAGCATCTGTTTGTGTTATAACCTCAGCCCATCCCTCCCTCACTTACGTTATCCCAATTATACGCGAATTTCTACAAAAAAAAGTTGAAAATTACTATGGCAATAACAACGTCTAAGTACGATGCCAAGTTTAAAATACAAGTTTGGGACACTCCGCATCAGCGAAAACATCCACCTCACCAAGCTGGGAGGTGACATCAGAATGCCGAAGGCAGCAGCGTGGTGTCGGCAATTCCAAAGTACAAAAGCTAATTACCTTGAAGCAAATGAATTCAGAAAGTGTTTCATTATTTGCAATTGAAAGTGGTAAAAAAAATTGTAATCCGCGTTTCAATAGTCTAATGCAAACCACAAACATCTAACTGGTAAGGTGATAAAAAAATTATTGACTCGTGTTTCTAATGCAAACAGAAACATCCAATTGTTAACTGTTGGTACAACTGCATTTCTAATTTCTCATTGGTGTTGTGTTTCGGCGAGAATTACAATTATTTTAAATGCTAAACAGTGCGTTAGTGTTCCTTTATAACGCTTTTACCGACTTCAAGAAAGTATTGCTCGGGGTGTTTGCTGCTCGCACTTTAAAAATCTGTCCTTAAACAAACGGAGCATTTAAATACACAAAGACTTCCATTTTTTTTCTCTCTTCATTTAATTAAAGTCCCAGATTGTCTCTGTGTTTAGTGTAATCAATTTATGGCATTAAAAAAGTTTAACTTAAGACGAAGATTAATAACGTATTTAAAATAAGTTTTGTATGGGGTATTAATAGGCTTTAATACGAGGATTATTGATCTCGTCATGGAAGTAAACTATAGAAACATATAGATGTAAACGTGATCCATCCATCCTTTGAATCCTATATCTATACCTGGGAATCTTTCCCAAGAAAGACTAATTATTGGCCAGGTACAGAAAATAATTCAATATTACTCAATATTGTAAGAGATATGAGAAATCTCATCAGAATCGAGCTCGCAATTTAAGTGGTCTTGATCACTTTACCACAGCCACGATCACATTTCTGTTATTAATGGAATTCAGGTTTTACACATTATAGACATATTTTTGCAGAGTTAAAAAAAACTATATATGTATCTGACTTCACTGATAATCTCTCAACTTCAGACAAAACAAAAAATCATGTATACTCCAATTCTGTGAGAACATTCCAGATTTGCAGTGGGTTGTTTTCGTTGTAGGGTTTTATGTAAGGTGCTCCGAGTATATTGTCTGTAAACTGAGTGTGTTCTGAGGTTGATTTTCTATTTGCTGGACGAAAAACCCGCGTTCCCGGGAGAAAAAACCAAAACCACGTTACCCTCGCTCGAGACCGACTAACTGGGCCACGTTGTGTAAAAAGCCCGTAAAAATTCCTCACGTCATCGATAGGACTCGAACTGAGGGCTTTTCCACCCGGTGTGGGGATGACCGCGATCCTACCAACTGTGCTACCCACGAGGGGCTTGTAGTGGGCAATTATGACAATGATTTGTTCACTGACGTGTGATTTTAACATAGCGCCATTATGTTCGATCTCTCCAAGGGTAACCGATATAATTTTTGATTCCTGCTTGTATGAATCATTGCAAGAGCTTAAAATTTCGTTAACTTTAATAATTCCCCGGATCAACTGTAAGTTCGTTATGAAACTCATCTTGGTCAGTATGAAGTATAAAGTGGAAAACATCTGGGCAATTATAATTAAATTATTCGTTTTATACAATCATGATCGCCATATACAGATCACAGGAGTTTACAACTATAATTATCCACTGTCAGAATTGCATATTTCTGGAAACTTGCAGATTTAAACGAGCTAAGTGCAGAACTTTGTACATGCACTGACCACTCGTCTACCGCTAGACATTTACTTAAGCTATAAAAACTGAAACAAAATAGATTTTAATTTTCCAGTTGCACAGTTAAGTATAATTCCTGTAGAATTTCCATACTAAAACGAACAGTGGCTGGGGATGAATCTAAGTGTCGTCTAAGATATTCAACGGGTTCACCAATTTTTAAACGGTCATTTGTTATTATTGAGAAATTCGAACGTCTTCGTGTTTTCTTTTAACGAAACAATTCTATACAACGCAACTGAGGTGTACTATCAAAACAGGAAAATCTGACCCTTTAAACGAATACTGGATTCGCCACTAGGCACTCGTTTAGAGAGATCTGGATTCAAATCCCGGCTGAAAGTGGAAGAATTCTTAAACCTCAGTTGGGACTGTAGTTGGACGAACTTTCAGAGGTAGCAGAAAGTAAAAAAGAGCAACCATTAACCCCAGAGTATTATCAAATCTGTCAAGAAATTCTTTAATTTTAAAAACTCAGATAAAAGCACACCCAAATGAACAAATTACTCCGCAGTTCACTGGCATTTTCAACCAACACCAGAGAGTGAACGTTGCATCATGTGTGAATATCAAAGACGATGACTCGTCACTTTCCAACGTTAATACGCAGCACTAAAAGGCAGTATCGTGCATATGCAAAACACCAAAGATGAGAAGATGGGTCGAGCTAGCTATATAAATAAATAAAGAAATAAATAGCAAGAATAAAAGTTTGATGATGGTGGTTTAGAATAACCACCAAGAGACTAAATCCACGAGGCATAGTATATAAAGTCTGTGGGCTGTGTGTGTTCAATGGTCAGTTTGCAAGTTATCTGAGATGAAATAGCTGAACTCAGGTTTCCAGCTTCACTTAACGGCAGCGTGCTCTTGCTGCTACTCAGTTCTGAAAGATGATCCAAAACAGCCGCGGGAGAAACTATTAAAATATAAATCTGAACTACGTACAAAAAAAAAATGAGATGTATTAAAGGGTCTCTATTCTATACGTAATTCTATTGAAATTATATAAACTTCTATAAAAGCAACAGTGGATTTTTTTTTCCTTGAAATTAGTATGTCGTCCGGGAAAACTGAACTTTGACAGTAAATAAAACAAACAGGAATTGAAATTTCCGCACTTTATGACTCTGAGATAATATAAAGTACAAATGATGCTTCCCTTGGGTTACTGTCAAGATAACAGCAGCTGGTGGCCCGGCATAAGATTATAACGTACTCCACTTACAAACGCGCGAGCAGAAAAGATCTGCGATATCCTCCGTAAATTCTCACGTCTCAAAGATAACGCCTATTGTATGTAGATGCTCACGAAGTTCCAAATTCCGTGCAGCCTCCCCCCTCTTATTCCTGATTTTGGCTTCAGAGTATTAATAAACATTAGAGATCGGCCATTTTTAATTACAGGAATTTATATATGTACAGCGTATTTATTATATTGTATCAACATATTTTGGCAAGATACAGAACACGTGATACTATCATTAACCATTTTATTGCTAATATGAGTTTGCTTTACTTGTATTACGTAGCGCTTGCAGTTGGTCGATTAGTTGCGGTACTCTCTATCTACAACCTTAAATTGGGACCGAATGAGTGAATTTTGGACGAATATTTCTTGAATTGTATCGTGTACTGGTAATATAATTCGCAGAATGGCAGCGCCACCGTACAACTACCCGTGTTTCGATGAGCTGTCGATATCTGGCAGGAGAACATAAGTCCAATAATAAACTCTGTAAGGCTAGAAGAGTTCACAAGAGAGAGAAATTGTAAAAAAAAAAAAACACCGTATTTTTATTAAATACGGTGAATGTTTTCTCGTCGGCTTTTATCGCGGTCACTCAAACGCGTGTACTTCTGTACCCTATCGATTGACCACTCGGTTGAACAGGCGCAATAGAGAAGGTCAATAATCTGTGATTGACGACTTGGCGGCCTGAACAGTCCAGGGGTTTCCACCATTCCTGAGGAAATTTCAAAGGCCCAGGAGATTCTGAATGAAGGCAGGAGAAACGCACTCAGTCAGCGAAGCAGCAGAATGTCCACCTCATACGAAAGTGCTACAGATTGTTACAGAGCGCCTTAAAATGTCAGGAATCTGTACTCGCTGGATTCTACACCATTTGAAAACTTATCAGAAGAAACACTGGGGATAACATTGTTTGACAGACACAAAGAACAACTTAGTCGCATTGTGCCTGGACGACAAATGGATCATTCACTTGAACATTACCTTGGAGGAGGAAACTCGCCTTCTTATTGCCCAGATCAACACTAATACATTCAAGAGTTATCACCTCCACCATGTAATTCTGATTTTTCACGGGGCCTGGAGCAGTTGAAGATCCACCGAGGAGACTCAAGGTCAAATACGATGCAACTGGCTACATTCTGTCCCCTTCTCTTTTGAAATCAGAAAGCTGTTCAGCCACTGGAGTACCAAAATTCACCTTAATTGATTCGTTCTCGTAAATAATAACTGGATGCTTAGTGCTCTTCGCAAATATTCGCGGTATGTGAAGTGTTTCCTACATTAGAGACTAATCTTATTCGTTGGACTGTGTTTGCCTTAAAAGCGGTCTTAAATATTTCGCAATTCAATAAAGACGATGCAATTAACCTGTTCGGTCGGTCACGAAATAGGATCTTCTGAAAAACGAAAGCACTGAGCACATTCCAAACAGCTGCGTAGGATGTTTTATCACTGAATCGACACGGGCTGTTCAATGAAATTATCTACCGCAGGCAGTGCAGCTAAAACATTGAAACGAACGGCTATTTCTAATATTAGGTTTCACAAGATGAAACCTGATATTGACTCTTTCTGAGTTCTTCACAAAGCGATTCGCTTCTTAAGTACTAGATGATTGCATGGGCACGTTCGTAAACACTTTGAAATGAGTTTATATCAAATTTTTCAGCCTAATTATTACAGAGTACAAAAAATACTTTAAACAACCCATCAATTAAATGAATAATACCACTCTTCTTCTTTTACCTTTTACCACTCTTAATAGTTTTCAATGTTTTGCAAACTAACAGCTGTTTTTAACTCGGTTTTTTTTATGCTGATTTCAGAAATATTTACAAATCGTTTCAGTTGATGTCATGAATTGTGGTATTGAATGTATTAAGTTAGGAATAAATGCTGGGAATTTGTAAATTAAGTCTTCACATGGTGTCCACACTACCTTCAGGTCATTTGTTTCTTGACCTTGAGAGCTTGCAGCAGTGCTTATCGGTGTGAGCTCTTTTTTGAGGCTATCGTGTCAAACTTGTGCTGAAAAGTGAGTTAAATATTTTCACTCAAGTATTTGAACAATCCAAAGTTATTTTTCTGTAAGTTATGTAGTCCTCAAGCAAATTTCTGTATATATTACAGAATTTGTAAAAAATGTGTATTGTGCTTATTTTGGAGTGAAATTCGGTGACCAAGATAAACAATAGGCTCCACATCAAGTTTGCCGAACCTGTGTTGAAGCATTGAGATTGCGAAAAATGATAAAAAAAAATAGGCTATGCCATTCGCAATTCCCATGATACTTGGACAGCAATCTGGGTGCATAAATATGACTTGCCTTTTGTGTGAGTGGGACAGTCAAGAAAATAAAGCACTGGGATGTCAATGACTGGCCAAAGAGTGTCAGTTTGTTGTCTGGATCAAAGAACATAGTTCACAAACCACTGATAGACCCCAAAACTGTCCTCTTTCCACCCTTGCACATCAAACTGGGTTTGATGAAACAGTTTATGATAGCTTTTGTTCGGGAAGTTCCTTGCTTCAACTGCCTTTGTGCTAAACTCCCATTAATCACCCCAAAGAGTTAAAACAATGTATTTTTGTTGGATTTCAAATTCGCAAACTGATGAAGGACCGAGATTTTGAGGGAACTATGAATTCTTTTATTCATAGTTCCCTCAAAATCTCGGTCCTTCGGAAAAAATTACGAATGCACTTGATTAGTGAGTAAACATTAGACGAATCAGAAAAGTTTTGTGAAATCAGGATAGTCCCCGGCCATACGGGGACATCTTGATCGCTGGATGATTGTTTATTGAAGTTAAATTTTATGAGGTAAAGATTATTAGACCCGCTGACTAAAATTTCAAAACATTTCACAATTTATAATACCATTATGAATAAAATAAAATACCGGATCAATCGAAACAACAAGATTAATAATACTAACAATTTATGAACCCCATTTACATTTATAATTTTAATTAATGTTATACAATACCAATGACAAATTTGGAATTGCTTTTGGAAAACCCAAAAACGAGTATAAATAAATAAAATAACAAAGTAATCTTATTTCGCGATCTTCCTTGCTCATCAGTGACCATTTTATGGTGATTGAAAATATCGACAATGGACTTCAATTTGAAATTCACTGTATTCAAGTAACGTATTAGGATCCGTATCGGTACAGTGAACAAGAAAACCAGCTTGTGTGGCACCAGGAAAAAAAAAAGTAATCAATGTTACCTTCTCTCACTTCATTTATATATTTCTTCCTAGTATTTATTCAATCACTCGTAAAATTTAAATAAACATCAACCACCACAAGATTAAGAAAGTTTTACAGTCAACTTGAAATACCTAAATCAATAATAAATATCAAAAACAGTGAGGGACCAAGAATATAACCTGCTGGAACCCCACTCATAACATTAGTGCATGAAGAGCCATTTACAACTAGTCTCTGTCACCTACCAATTAACCATTCCTTTATCCATACTTGCCCTTAATGCCACACTGCTCCAATTTATATACAACAATCGTTCATATACCAAAAGTACCAATCGTTCATGTACCAATCGCTGTACCAAAAGCTTTACTGAAATCTAAGTAAATGATCTCAGTTATTCCTTCTAATTGTTCAATGGCAATGTCGAATCCATAGTTGATATCAGGCGGGGGTTACATGGTTTTTCTCCCAGAAATTCGAGATTTTCGACCATAAAAAGAACAAATCGGCCACAGAAAATACGAAATTTACAGATACAATATATTGTTTAGTGCCAGCAGCTAAGGCCTCATGGCCTTAGCTGCTGGCACTAAACACACGTCTAAATTAACCGAAATAAGCAAAGAAATCGTTGTTACTGAACACTTTTAGTAGATGATTTGCAAGCTGAATAGTTAAGAAGAAATTTGTTAGCACTAGACTTCATATCAGAAGGTTGGCTGTCACAGGGTGGTAGCAGTATAGAAAATAAAGAAAGAAGGAAAATAACTTTAGATAAACGGCAGTCCGATTCGTTCAGACAATATATACATAAAATATACGCAGTCTCTCAATCCAGCGAAGTCTTAGCAGATTCCAGGATCCGTTTTAATGATTAATCTTCAAAATAAAATTGATGTTTGGTCTCACAGTGAATCTCACCATATCTTTAAAAGGCCGCATGATAATGGAGATAAGAGATAGAACTTTGTTCAGTTGTGACAAACATTGGCTTAGGACGCATTGAGTTTCACACAAGCAAGACAATGGTTTTGCACTAGATGATGAAAATCATCTACCGCCTGTTATTATCACAAGTTCACAGTGTCCCTACCTTCCCTCTGTATGGTATAGATACCGGCACTCGACTCCTACCTAATCGCATATACACCCCTAATTGAACACTGCCAGGTGAACCGTCTTTTGTTTGAGATATACTAGGGTTATCAACAGTCTGACACCCGCATGAGTACAGAGCTAATGGAGAACGACTGACTTGGAGGATTTCTGCACATGAAGGTTGAATGGACTAATGCGTGATCTCATTTTCAGCACTATAAAACTTTCTAAGATTACGAGTTGCGACCGGTTTCTGCGTTACGTGCCTCTCTGATAATCTTTCGAAAGATCTTCATGACCACTCAAGGCCTAAGATTAAACGTAGCTGTCAGTTTTAAGTATGGAAACTTCGTTACTTATAATTAGTATATATGTCACGTTTATGTGCTGTTTTCCGTCTGTGCATATTTTAATATAATGGTTATTGCTTTTTAATTGCCCTTTTAATTACCAATCACTATGTACGCAGAGTGTTTCAGTTGAAAGAACGCCTGGTTGTCGATCTCGTTGATTTTTCGGTTTAGGCTGTTTGTTGTCTGGGTTTTTCTATCAAATTTCGGCTAAAGTTTTTAAGAATTCAATATTAAAATTGGACTAAGTAGAATTCTCGAATTAAAAATCTGCCTAATCAACATTTTTTTTCTCAGTGCGAAAGTTGTTCAAAGTCCACAGTTTAGTCTTAAAACGTCATTGGTATAACAAACGTAAAATGATTTTATTTGAAGAAAAAATGATGTTCCGGTCTTCAGTAAACGAGTTTAGCTGTGTATAACAGTTCGGTGTACAAGGGCAGCTTATACTGCGTATCCTCACGCTATAAGCATCGTATTGTTATTTTTTATTCAAATAAAATCGATTTATGTTCATTTACAAGCACCCCAATTATGTTTTTAAACTATACCGAGGACGGAGAACAACTTCCCCACTATGAAAAAAATGCAGATTAGGCAAAATTTAAATTTATAATTGCCAAAATCTAAACGATAATACTTCGCTCAGTTTTAAAATCAAATTCAAAACTTCTCAGCACGAATACAGCAAAACAATCCAGATGGTAAGTAACCTAAGCCTAAAAATAAGAGAAAATAGACCGTGGTGCCTTTTAATTGAAATAACCTTTTTTTAACTCTTATACAGAGTTGTCAGATTCGATACACAGCACTGTACACAAGTGGTGTCAGATAACAGTACAGAATTACATAAGCTGGATGTTAAGAGTCCACACAATACAAAAAAAAAATAATAATAAAATAAATAAAACTCTTTGCTTTTTGCTCTTTTACGTTTGTAAAAAAATAATAGCCTAGAAGCGATGTCTAGATGTATTACCGAAATAATTACTATTTATAATTACTTAATAAACGAAACCATTAATTATTTAATCCATTATTAAATGGATAGTGGTCAAAATGCAATATTGCGCAAACTTTCCAAAAGAGATTAAATACCGATTCAGAGACTTCTTTAAGTGCTCTTGACCAAGTGATATTTATTACCACTCAAAGCATCTCTCGAATATTTTTGTTTTTTTCCTGTATCGCTGGCAGAATCCTTTTAAATTAAGTTAAATAACAAAGCTCTCAGTGATTTTTATAAATAGTTTAACGTTTAGTTCTGGTGTTTATTTTCGTTCTCAAGAGGACTGTGAAAGAAAAACGCCTTTATACGAGGCAGTATCTCTTTATTCAGCGAGTCACTGCTTTGCATTACACTGCCAGCTGGTGTCGAATCGATTCCCTTTCACCATGTATCCTTTCAGAACGTAACACGAGATGCACCACACTTCAACTTCCCACCATTTAACGCATGTTTGATGCTATCAACACAGATTCAATTCACTACCACTCTTTAAAAGGTCGTATCAAACGTCTGATGAGATGAAGCCACGCTGAGGTTATTTTCTCATTGTGTTCACTGAAACGTGTTCCGTTTTCGTTACTTCAGAGATTGTTACTTTAAAAGTGAATTAAAAAGCTACTAGAGGATCTTTAAACAACTGCACGCACGTCACGTGTTTTGGCCGGTTGTGTTTTTATCGTTATACATACAAAGGGCTACTGAAGTGAAAAGCAACACCGAATGATATCAATTAACCTCTCGACTTCATAACTGCGTCTCTTCCCCTAATTCACAGACTTTATCGGATAACTTGTGGGATGTTTAATGACGCTATCGATCGTTAGTTGGATGTATTATATTTGTTTTATGAAAGGACCTAAGGAGACCCCATAAAAACTTCTTAGCGCACTGAACACTGCCTTAACTTTTATGATTTACCCAAAAAAATCAGCAGACTGCGATGTGCTACAGGGAATGCTCTGTCGCACGCAAGACGTAGTAGAAAGAGTTCTCTTTAACCACATGCTGAAGCCACGTATGAAATAATCCGGGAGAAGTCAAAGAGATATTAATGCAGCTTTTCCAAAACAGATAAGGCAGGCCTTTCTTGGTACAAGGTTGAGGCGACCGCATAACCAAATTAATGTTTCGAATAACACGCAGCCGTTCTCAGAATGCAGCAAATCTCAGTTCATATATTTTTCAATTGTACTTCATAAAAACCACAGCAATGCTACGAAATACAGACAGAAATCCCATTGTTCTATCTCTATAAAACTTACGAATTCAAATGTTACTCCTCAGATAAAAATATTATAATTTTATATAAAATGTATATAATAAAAATACATTTTATGACGTATTATAATATCTATTATAATCATAACGAATTTTACAGCAGTAATATTAAAGTGATAGCAATTTTAATACAGTAGAACGTCGATTATCCGAACGTCAATTAATCGAACCACCGCCCCCCAAAATTACAGTATCTACTTTTAGTGGCCTGATTGTTGTGCTGAAATATTACTCCTGCTGCTTAATGCATTCGTTTCCGATTATTTATTCGACGATGTATGTAGTATAGCATAGAAATAGGCTTGATTTGTCATTATAGGAGTTAAAAATCAAATGGTGGTTTCAGTTACTGTGTGAACCCAGGACAGTCTCCCTTGACCTTCATGAGTCATTGCCTTTGGTACCGCTGTCCGTTGTGAGCGCGGGAGTATGGTGGGGGAACGGGTGTCTTTCTCTCAGTCTGCTGCGAGCCACTGCAGTGTGAGGTTATTGCAGGCGTTTTGTTTCTAATCACTCTATGTTCGGGTTTTTGTTCATGGCTATTTCAAAATGAAATACTGCGTCATTTTGCTTTTTAATTTTGATTAAAAAGCAAAATGACCGCGAAAAAAAAAAGACAATCTCGCATGGTTCAAAGAAAAATTCAAGATTACATATTTTAAAAAATAACCTTCCCAAGATTCATTACTCTTATTTGTGTGCAATTACTTTTTTTTTTTTTTTTTTTTTTTTTACATACATAAACAAGCAAAGTGTGATTTATAGTTGAAACCATGTAAAATAATTAGGTAAGTTCAAAATAAATATAATATATATTGTCTGTTCTAAACGTTTTGGTTATTATTTACAAACTATTTCCTAAATCAATTATTTTTTATAATATTTCATATTTCAAAATACAGTAGTAATAACCTTGCGTACAATAATTGAATTGTAGGCCTAAATTACACCGTTTCTTATAAACTGGGTATTCTCATGTATGTTTGATTATCCGAACTATTTGGTTAAACGAACCAACCCTGGTCCCATTTAGTTCGGATAATCTACGTTCCACTGTATTGCTGTAATTAATATATGATTCGTTATAATCATATGAAAATTTACATGGTCGCAAAGCTGCTAATCATGCATTTCTGCTCTTATATAAAAGTACAAATATTTCTGATTATCGTGTTGTGCTGTTGGCACTGTGCCAACTATTTGCAATAATAGGAATTTGGCTAACGTTCTGACGTTGGTGTTCGTGGATCATGCTGACGTCATCATATGCAACGTTTTAAACTGTCTCGCAGTAGAAACACTTGCTTATGGCATGCAGTCTTAATCCATTACAACAGTTCTAATTTAGATTGAAGTAATTTTATTACGAGAAGACTGGAATGATAATTTGCTATAATTATTTTAAAATATAAGCATTTTACTTCATCTTCGGGCATTCTTCATATTTCTAGGGTTTCTTTATACAATTTATTCCTTTTTAGTGTCATTTTGAATTACTTTCAAAACAATTCGAAATAATAATTATTTCATACACACTGTTCTTTATATCACTGCTTAACGGGTTTACACAAACATTAAAAATAACAGCGCTTACTGCTGAACCAAGGACTCGATCGATTAGAAAAACAGAATCAACAATATTTCTTATCCTATGTATTAGAAAATTAAGGGCCGAATAAGGGTCGTGTCGATCCAAGTGACTACTTAAAATGGGGCTGCGCTTCTAATGTGAATCCCTTCGCTAATCTACACCAGGAATTTGTTTTAAATTCTGTAATAAAAAAGAAAAGACGGTTTTTAGCGAGCCAATTACACTAAAATCTCGAATTAGAAAAACTATTTTAATGTAATTTATTTCTGCTAATTAATACAACCACGATATCTAAGGGGCGCATGAGCGTGGAATGTCACGTGAAGGGGAAGGAAAGAATGAAGTTAAAACATTCATAGTGCTTCAACTGTTTTTACAGCCAATAAAGCTATAAAACAACAATATTTTTTCTGGATTAAAATACAAGTACTGTACTTCTTTTCGGGCTAGCAACAGTGTGTAGTCCGCAATAGGCTTACGCTTTCCATGATACCTGTTCCACAAGTTTCTTTCATATTGCGCTACTAGAACTTCGTAAGGAAATTCTGATGGGCTTCCTGTACAAGAAAGGCTTCGCAACTATTTTTCCAATAACTAAACAGAGTGGGTGGATCAAATCATCAATTTACAGGTGAGAAAAAGCGAGTACACTCAACAGAAGTCTGGGTGATATAAAGCTACTGCGTGTTATTATAGTACTGTTCGCATGACATGTTTTCTATCCATCGAAAATGGGAAAAAAATATTAAAAATCATGGGTTAAGCTAGCAAACACTGGCATACTTTTTCCATGTTTCTTTTTCTTTTTTTGTACACTACACCTTCTAAATTAGCCTTCATTATACATCTAATCTGACACTAATTAACGGGTGGTTTTTTGTTTTGTTTTTTTTTTTATAGGAAAAAGTTTCTGAAGACGGGATGTTTTATCATTAATCGTTTAAAGGACGTAACACATTTGCCGTAATTCCCGCTAATGAAAGCTTTAATTAGATAAGATTATTCAAGCTAAAGAGATTAAAAACGTAGGTTTTTGGGGATAGAAAAACCTAGCTTTTGTCTCGCAACGTACTGTGAATGTAAACTTCAAAATTAGTCATTCGTTTCTTGATTATGTTAAGAAGTTTGTGTTTCAGCCGTGCAACAAGTAAAGGAGCGTGAAATAAAGTTATTATCTCTTAATGACCTTGCAGACTCGTTGTAACTTATTGGGCAATGTGAGGTGCAGCGATCTTGCGTAACGATTATTTCCTCTAAAATTGGAGTCGAGTCCCCATCTGTTAGACTCGAACACGGGCCTTTTCACACAGCGTAAAAGGAGGGAGATCGTAACCGCTGTGCTAGCCGCGAGGGCACCATGGCAGGACTGCTCGAGCTCGAAGTTTACCAAGCAGATTATTTTTATACTTAACAGTTTTGAATATAAAACATTTTTAATGTAGGAACTCTGAAGCAATAAAAATGTGGGGAAAGAAATCAGTATCGAAAAATAAATGAGAATCCACATAGAATATATTATACAGTAATCATCTTGTATGGCAAAATCTCAAATGCTTCAGGGCTAAAGGCACTTCAACATATGTTAATCTTGCTGGTGCTACTACTAGTACCAGTTCACACGAAATAAAGAATTTATTGTTTAATTAAATAACAGCATATAAAAACAACAGCAATATATTAACACTTTGAAACAAAATCCCACATTAGCCTTTGTTTTCAACAAAAATAAGTTATCTTCAATAGATGACGGCAAGTTTCTTACCAGCTCCTGCATTTTCTTTCTACACTTTGCTTTAAAAATTCAACAACTGCAACAAGTAGCTTGCAGCATTTCACTTTAACTCAATTCCTTCAGAAGTCATTTCTACTTGGGAAAAAGCTAGTTTCTTCAGGAGTCTGCACTTCCATTAACACAGGACTTTTTGTCCATCTTTTCTCTGTAGGAATATGCATTTTCAGCTGACTATGCAAGTCATTTCTTTCCTGTTGTAATGCACGGCACAACTTTTCTAGCAACTCAATTCGTTGTTTGGCATTTGTGTCTTCATGGTCTCTCTTTTGTTTATCTTCTGCCATTTCAATTAGTCCACGATTGCTGTTCTCCCACTTCTGTTTCCATCGGCCTGTCTCTTTTTCCAACTTTTTTTTATTTTCTTGGAAGTTGTTTCCATGTCTGCTTTGAATGATGCAAACACCTGGTTGCTTTTATTCAGAACACTCTGAAGCTCTTCATACTTGGATGTATACAAATTTGTATAAACTAAGTTCAGTTCTTAACTGAAGTTCATTAGAAGACAAATCCGAATATCTTTTCTGCAATTCATTCATTTTCTCTAAAAGGAGCAGTTTTTCTCTAAGAAAAGTCTCAGTTTCTTGTTTTTGTTGCAAATTTGACTTTACAAGTTTTGCCTTGTCCAACTGTTCTTCGAGATCCTTTTGTTGAACTACTTTTTCCATATGTTTTTCCCACATTTCATAATGTTCTACTAAGGATTTTAATTTCTTTGCCAGCTCTCCATTTTCTTCTTTTAACTGTGAATTTCTTTGAGAATTCTCTTGCATTAGAGTACTGATATCATTCAAAGTTGTTTGAAACTTGCTAGCCACTTCCTTTCTTTTTTCCTCCTCTTCACGAATTCGTTATAAGCTTTCTTCCTTTAATGCTTTATTTTTTCTCTGAAGTTCACGACACAAACTTTCTAGCCTACTTCTTGCAAGTATTGTAGTAAACTTCAAGTAATTCAACATGTTTTCTACACAGAACTTGTAGATTTTCTTCATATGTAGAATTATTATTCCGTGATTTCAACACTTGCTCAACAGTTTTTTCTCCTTTTTTCTTACTAACACTGCTACTTTTCTGAACCTTTTAGGCGACTTTTCGGCTTCACCTAAAGATGAACTTGACTGCTCTGTAAGTGACGAACTGCTATCTTCTATTTCAGTTTCTAGTGCATTTTCTTGAGAGGTAGATTCTGCATTATAATCTCCACCAGTCAGGCAATCCCTTGTTAAACTACCGAGTTCAGTATTTTCAGGGTTTTTTATATTTATTGTACTATCTTCTTTAGTGTCATCTTTAATATTATTTTCATGCAATGTGTCATTATGACTGGCATTTGTAGATGAGACTGATGTGACATTCTCTGTTAATGAGCTGCTCTGTTGAACTGTCTTTTCAAAATCAGCAATTTTTTCTTTCAGATTTTTAGCTAACTGTGAAGGGAAATCATCAGGTTCAGGTGAAGGCAATGGTATTTGTCGTGATTTAAGAACTTCGGTAATATTCTGCTTAATTTGTTGTGCTGTAGACGAGCAAGCACTCATGATGCTATCTAGAGCAGCTGCTTGGACAAAGTCATTCCACAGGCACTGGATCTCAAGTTCCAGCTTGAGATCCAGTGCCTGTGGAATGGCTTTGTGTGGCTCTAAAGCTCTCGGTCTGCAAAGGAAAACTAAATTTGCCTAATATAGAATATTTGCAAATCCTTCAAGATACTTTAAAGAAATGCCAGCAGCAGAAACTTTTTTAAAATGTAACCTGCAACAAAACCCTCTAATTCAAACGCGAAAAAAAAAGGAATACGAGAAATTTTTCCCTGTTTTTTTGGAACCATAGAGAAATTTGTCTAATACTTCACGATTTCTTCAACATAATAATAAAATTTAAGTGAAAAGTTATTTTTTTTTTTACTGTTATGGTCAACAAAAGGAAAATATTTTGCATTTTTCAAATATTTAAGTGATTTCTACGATTCCCATGCATAATGAGGGTTAATATTTTCCGTACATTTCGTAATTTGATGATTAGGTTATTAAATGCGCATAATTACTTTTACAGGTGCGTTTTCACGCATATAACCATTCTGAGTGCCCACTTGTGTAAAAAGACCTTGTGAACATTGATGGAGGACTGTCCTCTGGATGGTTTTCAGGTGCAACCAGATTCTTTAAATTTCTTTGTCGACCGTACGCAGCAGGAAAATATGAAACTCAATGAAATCTACATAATGACACAATATTCCCAATAAATATTTGGAATACTGTGTTCAAGTACGGAGACTTCATCTGAAAAAAATAATTGCGCTTCTTGAAAGGGTCCAAAGACGGGAAATTCGAATGGAGATCGGGAAAAGGACAACCGTACGAAGAAAGATTCCGATTATGTAGGCTACAGAGCACCTCAGAGGTGACATCATTCGGTTTTGAGACACTGAGAGGGATTAGTAAAATGAACGAATGTGGAGTTCTCGCTGGTATAAAGAATTTCAGGACTAGGGGACATAAATTCAAATTACAGGGGTTGAGGTTTAGATTAGATTGTAGGAAGTTTTCTTTCAGATAGCGAGTTGTTGATTGCTGGAACAGGTTGCCTTCACAGGCAGTTGTGGCTGACAGTGTGCTTAAAAGTAGTTTCAAAGAGGGGCGTAACTACCTAGATGCCCAAGCCCAGCATGGGACCCATTTGTTCCTGTTTACGCTACGCATCACATACATATTCAAACATGAACTCGAGATGAAACATTGTAATAAGAAACCGATAAATTTTCCTCCTTAATTTACGTTTTGGCTATCAATGGCGTCACCATGGGTTTTTAGCATGATCTTGGTCGCTGCTGCGAAATAAGAAGTACTTGTTTCAGTCATATAACTCAAGGATACAAAATACAAAAATAACTCGAGCGCAATGCTAAAAATGCTTTAGTACTCCTGAATTAAATAAATATATACTCTTTAATGAATATGCCACAGCCTATATGTAACAGAAGAAATGTCCAGCGAGCAAGGGGCCAGGGACTAACAGGAAACATCACATGCATATATGTAATGGGGTTTTAATATTCTACTTCAAACTGCAAAATCGGAAAGCCCAATAAACATTGATCAAAACTAAACAAATTCATTGAAGAATTGCCCCAATCCTTGAGGAAACCCCTAATTTGTTTAATTTTCTTCATGACGATACTTTAATTACTTGACAAACCCGGTGAGATACGCCAGTAAGATCAGACCTCACGGAATATATGAGCAAAAGCGAACAGTTTACTATAGTAAGGCGTGTATCATCATCGTGGTATCATCATTGCTCTGATGTAACACATTCTCTTCAGTAGGAAGATACGACCCCGTACCCACATTAATCACCACTAACAACTTAATCATTGCTCCGCTTTGTTTGGGCTACTTGAATCTCTGTGTGACCATTAAACGCACGCACTCATTAATAACATTTAAATACGAGTTCCTTGTGTGAACCGCTGCAGCACTTTACGTATATTTAAGTGATATAATGCTTAAACTATGTCACGCAGCGGGATTCAGTCCTCCATCAACTTAATTTGACTCGAAAATGCTGTTAACTGTCTTAACTTACACATAAAGGTTCGGAGTGCAAAATGGTGGAGTTATTGGAACAGCGCCCCACGCTCGCAGTAATATATTCTATCGCAAAGTAGCTCTAGTGTATCTTGTCCCCCATTAGCAGTCCTGGAAACAACATCGACATCCATGAACATCAGAGCGCTTTAAATAATAAAAACATTCTAACATCCCTTTTTTTGTTCCCGATTTTTTTTTTCTCTTCTACGCTGCTCGACAAAATTAACGGAACAATGTTTTTCATGAATATTTTATTGTGAATAGTGTCACTGAAGGGGAATATTTGATATAATAAGCATTGTGGCATGCTAATTCCGAGTATCCAGTAGGATTCGATTTGCCAACTTACAGAGCAGCACATTATGCAAATTATTCATGCCTATAAAAACAAGGATTATGACCACATCACTTAATTCCCTTTTTTTTTTTTTTCTGGCTAGCTCAGTCTAATTCCCAGTGGAATAGTCACATCTCCTGTACTCAGGATGGCAAGTCATCATCGTTTAGATGATTCTTTGATGATGGCTGGTCGTTGGACGACTTGAAGCCGGGCAAGCGAAGGTAGCACGTGGCTTAATGTGTCACGTAGTGTCATCTCGGCACTATGAAGCGGTTTCAGGAGACCGGAACCATTACAAGAAGAGCTGGCCACGTTCGTCCGAGGACTACGTCAACAAGAACAGACCGCTATCTGGCTCTAACAGCAGGACAGAACACTACGATGTCCTCTCATCACTGTCTCTTGGGATTGCTGCAGCCACAGGTGAAAACATTTCCAACCGGACTTTGTTAAGAAGGCTCACTTCAATTGAGCCTTCTTAACACAATTCAAAAACAGATTCTAGAAGTTATTTCATCTAGAGACAATGCAGGGATTGTGGTACCATCGCTACATCAGAGAAAGGGACACTTATGGTGCAGGCGGTGTTCTCGTGTAGGGCGGAATAATGATCCATAGTCACATCCCTCTTCCTTTTTTATAGGGGTACTGCATCTGCGCAGAGGTACCGAGAACAGATTCCCGAACTCTTTAAAGGTGCGGTTGGCCCAGATTTTCTTTTCGTGCACGACTACGCCACTGCACATAGAGCTCAAGTGGTGGAGGAATATCGAAACTGAAGATATAAAGCGACTGCCGTGGCCAGCACGATAATCAGACTTAAATTCAATTGAACATGCGTGGGACACCCTTGGGCGCATTGCACGCCAACAGCAAACTCCACGGTCACTTAGTGAGTGAAGGTCTGCGCTGGTGGAAGAAAATGGGATTTGTTGCGACAGAATTCACGCCAACAGCAAACTCCACGGTCACTTAGTGAGTGAAGGTCTGCGCTGGTGGAAGAAAATGGGATTTGTTGCGACAGAATCTTACAGACACTCTTATATCGAGAATGGTTGACCGCTGTCAGGCCTGTTTAGCCGTTGGAAGGATCATACCGTACTGATATTATGTGACCATATTTTCGAGCATCTTGCATCGACTTCTGTAATGTGACATATTTGGTAATTCTTATACAAATTTTGTACAACCCCTATAAATGCCCCTTTATACCTGACCAAATTTTCTCGCTCTCATCATTTCCAAATTATGTCCCGCTTCATCGCAAGATGCACGAGTTACACGTTTTTTACGTGTTCCATTAATTTTGTCGAGCAGTGTATCTTTCACAGAAACAACATTACTGGTGTATGCATTAATTAACGTATAAAAATTTCATTTTTATAATCTCATTTGGACAAAAAAATTTTTAAGCTCATTTAGACTTTCATTTTTATGTCTAAATGAGTTTATATTATATGTCTGGGAATCAGACATATAAAAGTTTAATTTTTATACGTCTAATTCCCAGAAAAAGTGCATGAAAACTGTGTTCGAAAAAAACATAGCACGTGTAGGTAAAAACGTCACTCTGTGACATTTCCGCCAGCAAACCGCTTGTTTAATTCACACGTTTCAGTTTGTTTCCTTAATGGGATGCATTCTCATCAGATATTCTTGGCACGTTTGTGAAACCCAGATATGATGTAAACAAAATTACACTTACCACTCACTGCTCCATCCAAAAAAAGACTTTCACTTCTCAACAACAAAAAAAGTGAAACGCAAAGGCTGAATCTCCTTAATCAAATGTCATTTCTGCCTCTCTCGAAAAGAGATAAACCTTAATGTTAACTTTTTAAATCCACTATAATAAATTTGTGGCTAAAAAATGAATGTCCAAGTAGTGCGTTACATTTCAGGAGCGTTCTATTTTTTTTTTTTTTTAATGTAAATTA
Organism: Mastigoproctus giganteus; assembly: GCF_048544385.1. NCBI lineage: Eukaryota > Metazoa > Arthropoda > Arachnida > Uropygi > Thelyphonidae > Mastigoproctus > Mastigoproctus giganteus. The sequence goes on from NC_143582.1 coordinate 62,915,230, forward strand.
ATTTTTTTTCTTTATTTGCGATTAATAGAAGTGAAAATTACAGTTATTTCCTTATCAATTAATTACTAAGATTATAACTTTATAGAAGACTTAATAGAACTCTTTAGTTTTAGATTCCCTAAACTAATCCGTTCAGTTTAATTACAACTATACATTATTTATTACTCTCCACCACGTTCACGAGGTTTACAAAATAACACACGTGAAGTATGCACGAACTGCCCTAAACTAACAACATTGCATAAAACTCCATTTAATCTATGAATTTCCTTTTCTACATACAAATTGTATGGACACAAGAAACAATAATTGCCGGATTTCTATTTGTCCGATTTTACTGAAATGTAGAATGGCAACGCAAATAATTTTAGAAGGCCCAAATATAATATTTATTTAAAATACGTCCACTGGGAGTATAATTTTTACTTGTGGACAGAAAGACATAGTGAAGACAATAGGCGGACATGCTTAGCTTCAATTTATTTCATATTCTCATCTCTCAATCAATTAACTTATATATGTGTGAATAAACACACCTGAAAATTCATATCGAAAGATTTTACACTGTTATTGATAGGTACAGCGTTGAGGGTACTTTTATTCAGTTAACTGGGAAGTAAATTAAAAAAAACTTAGATGAAATATTTTGAATTACTGTTCTTTTGAATTTCTAATGGCTCATATAAACTGCCTTAAAAGAACGCGCGAACGTTTTTTTTTTTAAATATACAATACAGTATACACAGAGTGGTCAGTTTATTATGTACACCCACCTAATAGCTCTTTTTAGCTCAGACAATCCTCCAGTCGATGAGGCTGTATCCAATTCGATCATCAAAATGCAACTTGGAATGTTGGGCTGCATAACATTCTCTCTTTTTGGAAATGAGCATTCTTGTTTCCTAGCAACGTGCCCGATTCAATTTGTGATATCACGATTGTGTGATTTTTTAATTAATTGAAAGAGATGACACCGATGTTGTTTACTGCTCAGTGGAAACGGAAGGCAGTGGATAACGGAGCATGTTCATTTGTCGCCTTCCCTTACCCATAACAGAAATTGTCTAGCACATTAAGTACAGCTCAAGAGATTTCTAAGTTTGGTGCCCCTTACTATATAAAATGCTCTGTAAGGTGCTGCATAATATGGCTTCAGTTCTGCAAATTGCAGCGCATCGACAATATTTTGTTTTTATTTCTTAAAAATTGGAGCGCGGTATATCATACTATTTCGTGATCATTAATTAACCCAACTGCCCTCTTTTGAATGGAATCTAGAAGCCTGAAAGAGGTTTAGAGAACAGATGTGGGAACAACATTTCATGGTAGGGCGAATTTGTGGTTTGTATAGAGTGAACAGCTGCTTAGAAGAAAATCAACGCCGAGTGCGAAAGAGAAAACCGAGTTTTTTAGACGCAGAGAAAGCAATAGTTGTTCTAATGCCAAAAGAGAGAGAGATTAGAAGTCAGGGTAACCCCCAATAGAGATATATGACCTTGCCTAGAAATCAGAGTGTCATCGAAGATAAGCATAGGAACAGAAGAATCCTTTTTGCAAGATATCAGACAGGACTGAGTTTTAGAATGATTGCAATCAAATATCTTTGCCCCGCTGTAGAATTACCTGGAGATCAGCATTTAAGAATGTCGTAGTGATTATTCGAGAAGTTGAAGCTGTTTGTGCAGAGCAAGGTTCCTCAGACTGGAAGGTGGAATGCAATATGCTATTATCAGCTTGGTTTGGTTTGGTTTGGTTTTGGTTTTATTGGCGCATTAGCTACTAGGGCTATAATGCGCCAAGACCATGTCATTAATAAAAATTTAAACTTTCAGTGACCTAACTAGTTAGGTCACCATGTCAAAATAAATAATAACAAAAGTATAAAAGATAAATCAATGGAAAAGAACAATAAAATGTAAATTTTATATGGCAGTAAAAATGTTTATTGATTTTAAAAAGCTAAAAACAGCAGACACATGGTCATTGTCAGATAAAATCTGACTGAGTGTATAAGGCTCAGCCAGATGACTAAAAACGGTAAAGTATAAATCACGTTCATGTCTAAAACGTGGACATACGGTTAAAATGTGATTAATAGATAAAATGGTGTCGCATTGCTCGCACATAGGACAGTCATCTGCCCTCAGCAGAAAAGAATGTGTAAGATGACTGTGTCCTATGCGGAGACGAGCTAGAACAACTTCCTCCTTACGAATCCTGCGCAGACTAGACTGCCACGGTTCAATTACAGGCTTTATACGATATAATTTATTCGCAGTCTGTCTATTCCACGAATCCTGCCATTGGGAATGTACCTTTTGATGTACTATTTGCCTGTAGTCTGTATAGGGGACTAACAGGCAGCGGTTATTATTGGGAATTGCTGATTTGGCTGCGACGTCAGCCAAATCATTTCCCCTAATCCCAATGTGGCTCGGAATCCAGCAGAAGCGGATGTCATATTCACGATCATGGAGAACGTGAATCTTCTGCTGAATGCTAGACAGAACTGGATGGGGATTATACCTCACAGATATTACAGCCTGTAACATGCTAAGAGAGTCGGAATATAAAATGAACCGTTGGTATTGGCATTTACTAATATGATCCAAGGCTAACTCTACAGCGTGCAGCTCTGCAGTAAATATGCTGCATTCAGAGGGAATCTGCTCTGATATAGTGCTGTCTGTAAAGACAGCAGCAGAGCCCACATATGATTCCGACTTCGAGCCGTCTGTGTAGACTGGCGCGAAGTCGGAATATTCAGTTCGGTGTGCTGAATGAAGCTGCAGGTAGACGCATGATGGAGTGTCCGACTTTCCCCAGTTTCTAAGCGACAAGTCGCATGCCGGGACACGAGCATGCCAGGGTGGAAAGGGTTGCTTGGATGTTTGGGCAACCTTGTCTACCTTGATATCAAGTTCTATGAGTAGCTCTTGGAGACGAATACCAAAAGGACGATTAGCAGTCTTACGGGTATTGTACAAATTTTCCCATCGTGGCTCAAAAACGGATAGCCACGTAGGATGGTCTGGCAGGGATTTCAGTTTAAAAGCGTAGTTTAGACACAACTGCTTACGTCGAAGCGATAACGGTGGTTCGTTTGCTTCGACGTATAAACTCTGGACAGGAGATGTTCTATATGCTCCAGTAGCGATACGAAGAGCCTGGTGATGGACAGGATCCAGCCATCGAAGGGCACTGACTCTGGCTGAAGAATATACCTGGGACCCATAATCAAGTTTGGATCGCACAAGTGCACGGTAAAGCCGAAGAAGCGTGCATCGGTCCGCTCGCCAAGATGTAGAGGAGAGCGAGCGGAGAATATTAAGCCCGCGTGTGCACTTTGTGCGAAGTTGACGGATGTGGTGCAGAAAGGTCAACTTTTTATCAAATACGAGTCCCAAGAATTTTGTGTCCGCTGCTACTGGAATAGCATTTTGTCCGAGCATTAATTCAGGTTCAGGATGAAGATTACGCTTGCGACAAAAGTGTACGCAAACGGTCTTCTCCGGCGAGAACCTGAAGCCATTAGCAAGTGCCCAGGAATTAAGGTGATCAATGGATTTCTGCAGTTGTCTTTCAATAACCCTCATGTTGCATGACTGACAAAATATGCTAAAGTCATCAACATAGAGGGCACAGTTTACAGTTGGAGGAAGTTGTTCTGTGATGGAATTGACTTTGATGGCAAAAAGCGTGACACTTAATACTGATCCTTGTGGTACTCCCTCCTCTTGGCTGAAGGGACGAGAGAGTGAGGATCCCACACGAACTTGGAAAGATCGATTGGCTAAAAAGTTTTTAATAAAAATGGGGAGTTGCCCCCTAAGGCCAAGGCTATGCAGATCTTTTAAGATGCCAAATCTCCAAGTTGTGTCATACGCTTTCTCCATGTCAAAAAACACCGACACCAAGTGTTCGCGTTTTAGGAAAGCATCCCGGATGGATGCTTCCAATCTAATAAGATGGTCCAAAGTGGACCGGTTCCTTCGGAAGCCGCACTGGATGTTGGAGAGAAGGTCATTTGATTCGAGATACCATATTAAACGAGAATTAACCATTCTCTCCAGAATTTTGCACAGACAGCTGGTCAGAGCAATAGGACGATAATTGGTGGTGACTTTTGGATCCTTTCCTGGCTTAGGAAAGGCAAGAACGATTGCCTTTCGCCAGGAGTCCGGAAACTGGCCTTCAATAAAAATTCTGTTATACAGAAGGAGCAGACAATCCATAGATTTTGGTGGGAGATGTTTAATCATTTCATAATGGATGCCATCTGGTCCAACGGCACTTGCTTTGGAAAGAGTGAGGGCTCTTTTTAGTTCCAGAATAGTGAAATCCCCATTGTAGAGGTATATGCTCTTAGATTTAAAGCTAAGTGCCTGTTTTTCGATTTTATATTTCAGGACCAGGAACTCTGGGGAATACGAAGATGTTGCCGAGATGTTAGAGAATGTTTCCCCAAGAGCATTGGCTATTGCAGTTGGATCTGCAATAGCGCATCCATTATAATCTAGGATTGAAGAAGGGTGGGATGTATATTTTCCCTTCATTTTCCGGATTTTATCCCAGACTACCTTAGAATTGGTAGACTGGTTAATAGATGATGTGAAACGGATCCATGATTCCTTTTGACTCTGACGGCGAATGTAGCGTGCTTTGGCTCGTGCACGCTTGAAGGCTATTAGATTAACAGTGGTAGGATATCGACGGAATATCCCCCACGCTTTGTTTTGAGCCTTTTTTGCTGCTGTGCATTGTGAATTCCACCAAGGTTTGGGAAATGGTGGAAACCGGGCAGATGTTTTTGGAACAGCATTCGCAGCTGCTTGGACAATTATTTCTGTGATGTACGTTACTGCGTCATTGATAGGCTCCTGACTGACTGTACTGAGGTCAAAATTTGCCTGATGTTGGAAGGCATTCCAGTCAGCCTTATCAAACTTCCACCGTGGTAACCTAAAAGGAAGACATGGTCTCCCACTGTGTAACAAGGTTATCACAGGGAAGTGATCACTTCCGTATGGATTCTCCTCCACTTCCCAAGTGAGTGAAGGGAGTAGAGAAGGGGAGCAGATAGAGAGATCAATGGCAGAAAAAGTACGGGTAGGCATGTGGAAGAAGGTGTTTGTTCCAGTATTTAGAAGGGAAAGGGCATTGTCATTGAGCATGTGCTCTATGACCCGTCCCCTTCCAGTGATGTTAGCACTACCCCACAGGGTATTATGTCCATTAAAATCCCCAAGAAGTAAGAAAGGGGGAGGCAACTGCGTTACAAGATCATCAAGGTCTTCCTGGGAGATGTCAGTCCCAGGTGGCAAATAAATAGAGCAGACCGTTAATAGAAATCCCACTGTAAGGCGAATTGCAACAGCCTCTATGCTGGTTGTAATTAGCAAGGGCTGAACTGGGGTCTGATTATTCAGAAGGATAGCCACTCCTCCATGAGCAGGACCATCCGCAATTCGATCCTTACGAAAGATTGTGATGTTATGCATGGTGGGATCATCATTTGCCTTTAGATAAGTCTCCTGCAAGCAAAAGCAAACTGGCTCGTGCTTTTGCAGGAGGGCCTTGATGTCATCTGTATTTCGCCGGAATCCACGACAATTCCATTGTAGGAATTTAGCCATTATTTTGGCTTGGTGGGTCCATCAGGCGGCTTCCGAGGTGCTGAGGGCTTACTTTTATCAGTCTTGGCTTTATCTTTTTTGGGGAAGAATGGACGCTGTCCGGTGTCCATTTCTTCCTCCACGAAGAGTTGCAAGACTGAATCATCCGGTACCTCCTTTTCCTCTACATCCATTGATTCTCTTAATTTTGGTTGCTCTTTTTTACCACTTGGTTTTGTTAGTGGTGGAGCACTAGGAGGTACGGATATTGGAGTAGCAGCTGATTGTGTTTTTGTGGTGGGTTTTTGTGAACTCAATAAATAGCGTGCAATCGGCGTGAATGACTCTCTTGGTGGTATAGTCATATCTGTTTGTGTACCGATAGTGCACTTCGCAGAAACCTTCTGAGCATATGAAGGCTTCCCGCTATTTATTGGTTGTATGCGTTTTCTAGCCTCTGGGTAGGAGATGTTAAGCTCCGTTTTTAACTTTTGTATTTCCTTTTCGTCCTTCCACCGCTGGCATGCTCGAGAGTATGCAGGGTGCTCTCCTTGGCAGTTAATACAGTTAGGCTTAGGAGCTATACATTCCTTGCTCTCGTGATCTTTAGCACCACATCGAGCACAGGCAGGGTTACCACGACAAGCTGTTTGTGAGTGGCCGTACTTTTGACATTTAAAACACCTCAGTGGGTTTGGAACGTAAATCCTCACTGGGCAGTTTAAGTACCCTGCCTTGATGGAACTTGGAGGCCTTGGGATGTTGAATGTTAGGATGAGAACTCGGGTAGGGACAAGATTCCCATCCTTACGCATGGATATTCGCTTGACAGCTGTTACTCCTTGTTCTTTTAATTCAGAGCAGATCTCTTCTTCAGAAACGTGAAGAAGATCCCACTCTGATATCACACCTCTTGAAGAGTTCAAAGTTTTGTGAGGGGTTGTGATGATGGGTATTCCCCCTATAGATGTGGCTTTCAAAAACTTTTCAGCTTGATTAACATTTGATGCTTCTATTAGAATATCTCCAGAACGCAGCCGTTTTACGGATTTGGGTGAACCTGCCATCCCTTCTAATCCTTTCTGGATGAAGAAGGGTGACATTTTCCCAAGTGACTGCTCTCCGGTGGAATGGAGAATGAGGAAGAGAGGTGTCACAGATGTTGTTTTCTCCTCAGTTCTGGCTCTTTTAGCTGAATTACTTTCGCTCTCATCTAACGATCGATTAGGTAGGGGCCTTGTTGGGGCCCCAGAAGAAGAATTTAAATTACTCATAGGAGTAAAGAAAAAATGTCTGATGCCTAAGTACCTCACCCACCACGGAGCCCTACGAGGGGGCGCCCACTCGTGAACTAGCAGGTACTGCGTACACGAATGGGACGCCGAGTTCGCTTAGAACACCATACCCACGTTACCAATAAGTCTTTATCCCGTCCCAGGACCAAAGGGAGGGAGACTTATTGGAACGCAGTTGACCCTAGCAGTATAGAACCACCCGCCGATTGATCCCAGTCGAGCCGGTCCGGGACCGCCCGTCTTGTCGAAGCAGGGGCCAAAGTGGTGTATTAAGGCTGGGCCCCTCAACCACCAGGATCCCCCTTTCCGCTTCCACGGGTCGCGGCGCACGGCTGCACACGCCGGATTCCAAAGATGTAACCCTGGAACCAAGGTATGGGCGTTAGATCCCAGTGATGCTAATCTGGAAATCCAGCAGCATCACTGGGAGGTCCCCTCACCACGTACAGGTGCCCACGTCGAGGGGCTATTATCAGCAAAACTATGGATAGGATTTCCAGTCAATGGAAGAAGGTCATCAAAATACAAAAGGAAAAGAGCAGGAGAAAGAACAGAACCTTGGGAAAGACCAGCATTAATGGAAAGATTACAAGACAGAGCCATCTAGCATTACTCGCAGTGAGCGATCAGAGGGAAAACTGAATAACCAATTATAAAACACAGCTGGCAAATCATAAGATGGAAGCTTATTTAGAAGATCTTTATACCAAACATGATCAAAAGCTTTGGAAATGTCAAGAGAAACTGCTTAAGTTTCACCAAACTTTTCCATTGAATTTGTCCATAGATGGGTAATATAAGCCAGAATATCACCAGTGGATCGATACTGACGGAAACCACACTGGCGATCATTAATCAGATGGAAGGTTACCAGATAGTTTAAGATTAATTAAGGTTAAAGTGATCTCTTCATTACTCTAGAAAAAGTAGAAGTAGTTGCAATAGGATGATAATTTTGGATGGGAGGGATTTGTCATCCTTTTTTGTTACTGGTTGGATATGAGCAAATTTCGAAGAAGGAAAAACACCTTTAGAATAAGAAAGTGAATAAAGGTAACAGATAACAGGGGTAAGCTCAGGAGCACAGATTTTGAGACCAAATAGAGAATTTTTTTTTTTTTTTTTTTTGGTAGTTGTTGGTGCATTGGCTTCTGTGGCCATAATTTACCTCCCAAGGTTTTTGCAGTACTTTGATCCAAGCCCGAGGCAGGATTCGAACCCACGACCTTTGGGAAATAGAGAAATACCAACAGGATCTGGAGCTTTGTAAGCATCCAGATTGTTCAAAATCCTTCTAACATCTTTTGGTGTTTGACGAAAAACCACAGGAAGCATCAAATGAGGGTGTACTGGAAACAGTAGGAGGTGGTTTTCAATACATGAAATACAAAAAATAGTAGGATGAAAGTAGGTCTGTTTTATCTTTTCCTGAAGTGGCAACAGAAACAGCTGACTTTGACAGAGGTGGGAATAGAGATCTGCAAAAGTTGCGGCCAGTAGCTTTGGCAAGAGACCAGAATGCTCGACCACCATTTGGACAAAGAGCAAGTTTTCTACTCTTAGCCTGTTCGAAATCCTGTTTGGACTGATTAATAACTGCATTACAATTGTTGCGAGCTTTGATGTGGGCAGAAAATGAAGCTGGAGATTTGGATACAAGCCAACTGCGATATGCAACATTATCTTGAACAGTCTTAGCATATTAATTATAAAAAATTTTAAAAATAACTTATTATATTAGGCCACCCGAATATTTAAATTCATCCCGTACTGCGTTCCTTATGTCTGTTAATTTCGTGTGTTCTATGGTCGAGTTGTCTGTTTTGATGGCCGAAAACGCCAGTTTCTGGGGGGAAAACCTTGATATCTACGCCTGAGACCGACTAACTCAGCCAATGAGTGAAAAAGGCCCATTAAAGTTCCTCGTGTTATCGACCGGACTGGGCGTTTTCCACCCGTTGTGCGGAGGATGGTGACGATACCACTGAGCTACACGCGCAGACAGCACGTTTATTACAAGAATAATTTCACTGACACGATTTGAGCAAACGCTAGAAGATTTTAAACAGTAATCCCACCACGGAAAAGTAATCTCGAAGATCATCCCATTTTGCATTCCTGTAATGTCAAACAACACGAGGTTGAAAATGGCCACGTCAGAAAGGCTCCATTGGAGAAGAGACCATCGCCAATTAGTGATCTGAAGTGCCTACGGGCCACTCACCTCTTCTGTGTACCTTAGAAAGATGTTTGTGAGAAAAAGATCAAGCGTGTTGGCTGCGTTGTTAGGATTGTCTAGTAAGTAAATGAACAATCTTTGCGAGGTCATTAGTAATTGCAAAAGCCTCAGCATCTCCTCGACCAGCTGGGCCAGTGTGACTAGAAAATGGAAGCCAGCTGGAGTTGTGAACATTAGAATCACCAAGGGAAATTGCCTAGCTATTAAGACAGGTAGACCGTGAAATGTAAGTTTCGAAGAGAGGAAGTTAGAGTTCCAAGTGATTAGTGGAGTTGGGAGAACGATAGAGGCGACAGATGAATTTGACAAAATGTGGCAGAGAGATTTTAAGCCAGAGTGGATCGAAAGGAGGAGATTCAAATTACTAAGTCTCTGACAAGAAATATCACAGCGGACATATGCACACGTAACCTTTGAAAATAAAGGAATAATAAAGCGAATAATTTGAACAATTCAGATGGGTAGTGGTTGAATCCACTGATAATCGGTATTCTGTCAGAAAGAGTACATAGTGTTTGGCAGACTAAGTGGAAATGGACATTACTGAGATTGGAACTGAGCCAATAAATATTTGTGAAATGAACGAGGTAGTGCATGGAACGTTTAGATCTTTAAGCAGTTAAGTTTGCTCTATCAGTCCGACAATTCATTATGTATGCATTAGTACGAAAATGTGGGGGGAGGGACATGGTGTATGAAGTAATGAAATTCTTAGATATGGCATACACAAGGCAGGAATGTACCCAGCTCCTAAACATAATGTGTCGTCGTCAATCCCTCCGCATACACACTACTCAGACCCTCCAGTCACTATCTGGCAGAGAAGAAGCAGCGAGATTATACACAAGCTGATCCGGAAGCCTCCAATCAAGTTACCAATAGGTTCGGTCACTGGACTATCTAGCGGCCGGCCTGCAAACATCGTTTTTGAGCTGTACCCTCCAAATATAAGGAAGATTGGGTCTCGCCAGGATGTCCATCATAACCTCAAAAAACATTAATCATACTGCATGATGAAAGAGAGAGTGGAGGGCTGGCGGAGCTTTGTTCTCAAGGCTTACATGGGTTCCACCATTTCAATCCAGCAATAAGAAAAGTGGTGGTATACCACCTGTTGACGGGAATCGTCTACCACTAGTATTGCCTGGTAGCACAGAGGGGTGGCACTCCTCCATTAGCTATGGGGGCCACATCTCGACCACTAATTACGTGTTCGCACCTGGGTAGTCACCTCCGGTATACTAGTTCTGTATTTCAGGACTTGTACATGAGGATTATACTCAGGGTTACTAACAGTCCGACCATCGTAAAGGTGCAAGCAGAGGATTTAGCTGTCGCAGAACGACCAGCCTTTGCCGAAATTGGTCCACTTGACTCGAGTGTCACCTGAATATCAATTCCATCAGCGTTTTAGACTTCCAGGTAGTAACCGCAGCTTACCTGAAAGTACTTGAGGCTGTCTGTGACAGCCTCAAGTACTTTCAAAACTTTGAACCCTCGTGGGTAGCACAGTTGGTAACATCGACATCTATTCTGTATCCCCCACGGGGTGGAAAAGACCTGAGTTCGAGTTGCATCACGTGAGGAATTTTATGGGCCTTTTTCACAACGTGACTGAGTTAGTCGGTCTAAGGCGATAGTTGCATGGTTTTTTTCTCCCAGAAACCGTTCAGTTTTCGTCCAGAAAAACAGAAAATCGACCTCAGAACCCGCGCAATTTACAGACAATCTACACGAAGCACTACGACCTTAATCGCTGATGCACCTAAAACCCTACTACCACAACAATTTCAGAACCTTGAATAATTATGAAAGAACTTTAATTTTTGCAGGAAAAGCAAAAGTCAAGGAAACTAGTATTAATAAAGCCGTACAAAGAATGAAAAAAAAATAAATAAATGAGTTTATATTAAATTTTATTACAAAATTCGGAAAAAAAATAAAGTTATTTTAAATCTGTTTACGGGCTTTATTTTTATCATTTTCGAAATAGTTAGAAATGCTTTCGTAAATATTACAAATAGAAGGTCTAAGGTACTAGTTTACAGATCAAGATATTTTCTTAAAACATCCTTTCGAATCTCATATTGTAGGTATTTGTCATCACTGGATTGTGAGGCCTTTATATTGCCTATCTGCTCAACGATAGGCTCCAGAGCCGAAAGAATTAAAAGCAAGCCGAATGGTAACTCTGCTTCTAGAGGAATCCTCACCAACAATATGCAAATTTTCTTGTTGAAAAAATCCATTGAACTGTTCGTTTTTAATAAGCATTGTCCTCATTATTATTCATTACCTTTTGGTTATACAGCCTCGGACAGAAGTGTCTGCTGCCTATTTCGTTTATTTACATAAAATAATATTTGCATGCTTCACGTGAATGCGAACTGTAAACGATAAATTTATTTTCTTAATTTTAATGGTTATCAAAGGCATATGTCTTCAGACAGTTTCATTTTTCTTGTCTCACGTAATTAATTATAAGAGAGCTGTGGAAAAATAACTGCATTCATTTCAGGTTTATTGCTGCTGATCATGAGTTTATTTTATCTTTATTCTTTTCTGACAAGGTATTTTCTAATTAAATGCTCCATGGATGGTTAATATAAAATACAATAAAGCTCGAATTAGCATTTCATACCGTGAGTCACGCAAGATAAATTATCTTGAAATCATCAGGATTCTTTAACGCAAGTCTTAAAAATTAATTTCTACGTTGCCCAATAATTTTCGCTAAATTTACACGTTTCACCTTTCTCCAAGGAGCTATGAGTACTCACACAGGACCACTGGTTGTCAAGTATTTGATAAAAGGTGGCTTGTGAAAAGTTAACGGAAATCATAATCAGATCGTAATCTATTGGTTGAATGAGTACTTATATTATGAAAGGTGGGAGCACAAAAACTGTTCAATTAGCTTCTTCCAGGCCCGAGGTTCTTCCAGCCTCGGTTTTGTTTAACTCCGTGAAGGATATAACACAATAATTTGCTGAGTGCTCTTTAACTTCCAAGACAAAACAAAAAATCAAATACCAAAAAGGTAGCCGATAAAAATAAATACAAAAAACACCACAAACGCCTCTTCTGTTGATAATCAAAAACATAAGCCTGTACTCTGGTACCTTCGTCTGGCCGCTTTCACCCCCCCCCCCTCACTCCGATCCCTCTCCACACATGCACAAAAGAGATGCGCGAACTTTATATGTACATCAGGGATAAAACAATACTAAATTCAAAAATCCTTCTTTGATCAACACAGTGATCTCTTAATTAAAATCGCAATGCAAAATTTAAAACATTCAATAAACAATAATATTAACATATGTTGATTTTGTTCACATAAACTTTAAATTTTAATCGATTTTAATCTTGATTATACCTACATTTCCGACCAGATAGCAACAGACAAGCGAGAAAATCTGCACTGAGTGGACAGAAATCATGGGATACCTACCTAGTAACGGGTAGGCCCACCTTCTGCCCGGATAAGGGAAGTCACACGGTGAGGCATTGAGTCCACTAGGTTACCCAAGCGTTCCACAGATATTGCCACCCATGCTTGCTTCACTGCTGTCCATAATTCCGTCATTCCTGGGTGGAGGATCCAAAGCTCGAATAGACCTTTCCACGGCATCCCAAAGACGCTCCACAGGGGTTCAGGTCCAGCGAACGGGGAGGTAATTCCATGGTGGTAAAATCTGTGGAATTGTCTTCGTACCATGTTCTAGTCACTACGGCTCTGTGGGATGAAAGAGTTCACTACCCTGTGGGTGCACGATGACCATGAAAAGATGCAGATGGTCTGCAAGGATAGACACGCAAATTGGACCGTTCAGAGACGCGTCTAGACGTATCAGAGGATCCAAAAATGTGCCAGTTGAACACGCCCCAGACCACTGACATGATGGGTGCACAGCTTCTTGCGGTTTCCCCCAGATACGAACCCTCCCGTCCGCTCGAACTAATTGGAGACGGGACTCATCGGATGAGGAGACCCATCTCCAATCGTCCAGGGTCGATGTTCTTTCGCCCAGTTGAAACGTAAAGCCCTGTGTCTGGTGCTAGCAATGGGACTCTTATGGGTCCTCGTATCCTATTGTGGCTAATCATCGTTTGAATGTTTTGGTGGAGACGTTTCTGGCACCTCTCTCGTTGAAGTCGGCGGTAATTTGTGTTACTGTCGCTCCCCGGTTAGCTGAAACAATGCGGGACAGATGTCGACGGCCACGTTCATCCACCACCTTACTCCGCCCACAATGCTGTCCACGATGAGATGTTATTCCGGAAATGGCGTATTCCCGATACACTCTTGATACTGTCGAACGGGGATAGTGCAAATACTGTACCACCTCCGCGAAAGAGTGACCCATGCGTCGGGCACCCACTATCATCCCTCTTTCAAAGTCAGTTAACTCACGTGAAGGCAGTGATGAGGTGTACCTATATACTTGCCAAGCGGTTGGTTCGTTGACTAGCGAGAGAGGTGACAGCGTCGCGTTGCCCAGGAACCCCATGAATTCTGTCCTTTCAGTGACGACATCATTAGAAAGGTCTTTAAACGCAGAACCACCTGCACTGTCAGAAGACTGGGGATCGATTCTCCATGAACCTTAGTGACATCTTAATTCGAGTAGAAGAGTTCAATACCAGTTTCAATCCAGCCAATAATTAGTCCTCTATCCTTTCCAGGTTTGAATTCTCAGTGTAAATTGAACTCAGACTTTCGGTCCTTGGTTTCTCAACTCATCCGATATAGCTTGCGACTTGCGACTTTCTACCATGACATTGCGTGTCACTTTTCCAAGCATTTCTACTCCCTTAATTTAAATGGGCTTCCGTGTTAAGTAGGTTTGTATAAATTACGGTGAGTGAAGTTGTTTTCATTAGTTATGGACGGTATGGTTTCAACGAAGAAAAGTTACAATTTCAGTATTGTCTACCCTGATTTTTCGATATTTGACTGCTTTTTATTTGTTCAATAATAAGCGTGATACTGCTTGAGGTAAAATTTAAATCGCTCTGTCAACGCCCATTCTGGATTCGCGAGGGGTTGGTGTCGTAGAGTATGCGCCGAGTTATAAAAATAAGTCTCTTTTGTTATGTAGCGGTTATTTTATTTTTTTAAAATAAAATTAAGAAAATTATTTTCTTAATATTTCCAATAATCTTAATTGTATCTTAACGGGTAATTTAATTTTATCTTACGGTTTCGTGTACTTAATTCACCGCCCAGTAAGAACTGGGCATCTCCATTATGCAATGGCCTCTTCAAGAGTTGGTCTTTAAAGTTCTTTAAGATATCTTTCACACCACTTAAGCACATTTATAGTTCAAAAATGAAGCGCATCATTAGTAGAGTTTCCTAAATATCGCGTCTAAGCACGAATCGCAAATAACGCGTGTACGTGCTGTTAACATCCTTTTAGCTGATATATCACGTGCCATGAGTGGAGCGCGAAAATGGTCGCGTTATTCACCGTAATGAAAACTTATTAAAGTAGGCCGCGATTGAAGAACAAAACCCATTATGGAGAGGGGCGAGTGAACGCGGAACTATTTTTTATAACACGGTCCGAGGCGCATATGTTAGGCATACAAAAATAAAGTTCTAAAAGCTAAAATTATAGAACAAAAAGTACGTACAGGTGGCGCTGACTGAGCGTGATCATGCTTTGCGAGGTGTCTGAAAATTCGACTGCTTGTTAACCAACTGCGTAGAGAAAAAAAATATAATAATCGCTGTAATTATCAATACCGCGTGCTCAATTTTAGAAAGATAAAGCAAGAATTGGTGGTCCTGAGAAGAGAAAAAAGGTATGAAGTCAATTAAACTGAATAATAATACAGTACCAATAGATTCTAATGCCCATCAAAAGTTCTTGTGATACACAACGAATCATATCTTTTTAAAAGATTGAATTCTTGGCCTTGTTAGAAGTTTGCTCAAAAAGCCTTCACTAGATAGCAATCAAGTCGTGAAAACGTTAAACATTCCAAGAGCCATTCCTTAAGCACGCCAATTACTGTATTTCCTAAACTTGTTAAAGATTCTTTGCTTGATACGATTAATCTCACTGCGAACTAATTAATAAACTGAGCAACATTGTCTTAACGTTAAGAAATTAATGAATCCAGCGCTATTAATGTCCAAAAATGAAGCTTAAATCTAATTAAATATTCTTCTTGCGGTTACATGATTTTATAAACAACAGTCATATAACTGCGCTAATTCACGTGCAAACGAAATTTCGTTTAATTCTAATGCAGCTCTCAGGATAAACTCCAACTTCTTAATAATAATTTTAATAATTCCAGAGGACTCTTAAGTTTAAGGCAATAATTCTTTTTGCCTGGCTAAACGCTAAGAAATTATCTTATCGATAAACTGGCTGACTAAATTAAGCTGCAGCATAACTGCATTATCACGGACCGCGCGTTTCTCAGAAAAGGAGAGTAGAATGTCTGACAGCCCAACTCTCATTAAAATGATTTGTAGCACACGCATTGAAATGACCAAAGCAAAAGTACATTCCCTTGACTGTCCTGGAACTATAATAAGAAATCGTGCGTATTAAAGAAGCTTTCTTTTTTTCTATAACTTCAAATTCTCTCTGACAGCACGCACAACAGAAATCTCATTGGTTCTTCCGCGGGTTTGTTTTGTGTTGAACAGCGTACTTTGTGATACAGGTGATCTTTGGCGTGTTACGTGCTGTCAGGTTGCCTAAAATAGCCTGTGCAGTTCGCTGAGCGCTTTCAGATAGCTCTTTCAGTAATAAGAACACACGTCAACAAAGAAAAAAGGTGCAGAATTAAGAATTTTATAAAATTGTAGAGAGTAAATTAATAATTAAAGTCATTAAGTTCAGGTCAGAAGGGTAATTATAAATTCTGGACTTCCCCCACCGCTCTTAAAAGCAGTACTAAACCATATGGGTGCTGCTTATTCTTGAAGAGGCTCAAAGTGAGGTCTGACCAGGCAGCATCCTAGTTTTGCTGTCTAAAATAGGTTAAAATGATTATAACAACAGACAAATCAAAGCCCACAATCTCTTCACGAGTTAAAGATCAATAAAATATCATTCTAAGTGAATAAATTCGCATTTTGATTAAAAATAGTTGGCAAATCATACTAGGTATTTACTTTCAGAGTTTAGACGAACACGATGAAATCAGAAAGCAGTAACCTTAATTCTGTTCAGGATTCGTTAATTGTTAACGATAATATCAAACTATTTTGGAATTTAGCTAAACTAATAAGTAGAGCGAATACTGAGAATTCCACTTTGTTCACTCTACAATAATAAACGCGAATTTCACTGTGTAGAGCGATATTCGGAATATTTTAACCTATTCCTATGTTAATTACATCTAAACAAAACGTCTCATTATTGGCCTAATGAACAAGCTGAATCCTCGACTAATCTTATCACTAACATCATCAGGTATTATTCATCTTGGTTCTTTGAATGGCCATGATGTATACCATGTTACAGCTCACCTGAAATTAACTGCCGCGTGCGTTCGAAGGGTTTATTTTTTAATTAGCTAGTATGCCAGCTCTACTAATTATGTTCTCTCAAAATGATGTGTTGCTAAATTTTCATTATTCTCAATGGCGCCTTTACAATTCTGATATTAATTAAAATGCAATTTAGCTTCGAAAGTTTCCAGAAGAATTGAGTTAACGCCGTCTCATCTACAACCATGAAAAATCTGCAGACGTGTTAAACTTAAAAGCATTTACTATCGCATGGCATCTGTCAACCGATAATAACCCTCTTGCAACATGGATAATATAATTAATAAAATTCATGGATAATAATATAAATGTTTTTATTTTATTAATAATAATTACACATCGGTTACTGGAAGTATCGGTCTGTGATGACTAACGTAGGATGTATAATTTTTGCATTGAAGAATTCACGACTAAATACGCCATCTATAGTTGTTCCATTACGTGTAGTGTTTACCAAAAGATCTGACGATATGTCCAAGTTGAAGAATGTTTTTTTTTTTTGTATCTTAAAACCTTAATATTTCTGTTTCTAAATTCCTTAGCTTTCCAACGATATGATATATGTCCCCATTATCTCGTTTATTACGTGAGAAAATTTAATTGATCACGTGGTCATATTTTCCACTATCCTGTAAAAACTATTACAATTTTCAGAGGTTTGAAAGTGTTTTCTCTAGTATAGAGCTAAGCTGAAGCTCCGTGCAAAATTTCATCAACTTTGGTCCAGTAGAAGATAAATTAAACTGGAATAAATTTTCGTAACGCTTTTCGCATGACGGTTTTTCGTTACAAAAGTTTTGGAATAACGCCAGTAAAAACGTTTTTTTAACGTCAATAATTCATAAAATGTCTCATTGGGGCCATAGTGCACGTGCGTGTAACACCCCAGAATGTAATCAATGTATTTCAACGCATAAGTCTAAATTAGAGTTTAAAACGTCGCGGTGGAAGACATTCGTTTCAGTGCGCACGGGTAGGACGCTGAATATGACATTCTGCCCGAACTCGCTGATTACAGGGTAATTTTTTTTTAAATTTATCTGAAGTACATAAAATACTGTTTAGAAACGGAAATTAACACTTGAACAATATTTAGCAGTGGTTGGGAAATTTATGCCACAACGTGTTCAATGTATCCTCCACGTTTCTCAATATGTGTCGCATTTGGAGCGTGAACTTGTGAAGGAAATGATCCAACGTTTCCGTCTACACAGAAAAAATTATCTTCAATCGTTGAAGAAAGCGATTGAAGATGGAATGATGAAGTAGGAATGGTGCGTGGATTCTTCTGAAGCACTGTCTTTGAGATAAACCCAGAAATAAGTCATACGGATTTAAATCTGTGATAATGGAGGCCACGCTACTCTTTTACA
Source organism: Mastigoproctus giganteus (assembly GCF_048544385.1). NCBI lineage: Eukaryota > Metazoa > Arthropoda > Arachnida > Uropygi > Thelyphonidae > Mastigoproctus > Mastigoproctus giganteus. Next base: position 62,933,274 of record NC_143582.1, read on the forward strand.
CCATAATCTTGAAGAGCAGCGGTTGGAAACCAACATGTCCCAAATTTTTATGCCTGGCCCTTTCATGTGCTTTTGAAGCCAGCAGTATTTAGGCTGTCTAGTTAACGCAAAGGTTATATCCCTCACATCAGGCAGATCCTGAACTGAAACTGGTTGACAAGACATTGGTTTTTTGGGACAAACTTCGCCTTCGATCATACAACACAATCAATTTATATACATTATATAAGTTGCAACATGGCCTAAGTTGCTGATGCACCTAAAACTCTTCAATAACCAACTAATCTGAACCTGTAGTGCAAGTGTTCATGAACTGCCCAAGTTCGATAGAAGCTTTTCAACCAATATATGACGTATGACGCTGAAAAGATTTTCCTCAAGTGAAACAGCTTACTGCATAGACTGAACCTGTGGGTGATATTTGTGCAGCCATATTTCTGTGTGCTGAAAATCGCCTGCGCTCTTGAGTAAACGACCCTACACTACAAGTTTAGTGTAGGGTCCTTTTTTGTTGAACGATTAATTTTTGTTGAATACATAAATTTTCATGACAATTGGTTGAAAGATGACATAAATCTGTCATCTTTCAACCAATTTGTCAAGTTTTGTATATCAGGAGACCAAAAAACATCGTTCCGATTTTTAAGACAAAATTAAAACAAACGAAAAAAAAAAAAACAAGTTTTGTTCTCTGCTTATATTAGTAAGGTAAGCATGCTCGAATAATTGTGATTGGAGCAGTAATTCTTCTTAAAACTAATAAATCGAATTAAAAATGTTCCCAATGTTAGGAGAATTGAATTTTAATTTTCCACGAGCCAATTAAATAAAAAAAAACGCCTTTATCACAATGCATTTGCGAAACCATAATTTTGCTTCAAAAGGAATCCTTTAGTCAAAAGCCCCATTATAACGCTCTTAACTGTGTACCTTTACTACCTTTTAAAATAATAAATGCATGTCAGACTGTCTTCATCAAAAAAGTAAATTCTGATATTACTTAGCAATAGTTCTTCAAAAAGTATTTTAAGCTTCCGAAATGGAATAACTTTTCCATTAGCTTCGAATTATTTATTTTAACGCAAAAGGGACCCGCTATGGTTACAAATTCCTTGCAACTGGAATTAAAAATCGGGTTTAATGGTACCTCGTCCAAATTATGTTCTTTACTCCAAATCTAGAAAATCTCATTAATTAATCCCAGTGTTTAAATGGAAATATTGCAGCTTGATTGAATCTTTTAATCTTTCACATTTAGTTTCGAAATACGCATTAAACAGATGATCTTTTTTTTAAATTAAAAAAAAAGAAGTTATTATACCATGTCTAGAAACAATATGTTATTAGTTATAAACCTGCTGTAAGACAAATTTCCCATTAATAAGACAGGATATTTCATTAGTCACCATTAACTTAAAGAATACACCTTTTTCATTAAAAAATTTAAATAATGAAAATGGTAGTTACACGTTGCTAGATGTACAAAAGTTCTTATTCAGACAATAGCGTTATACTTTTATAATAATTAAATCTGATTTTCACTGTTTCATTCAGTTTACTGGAAATTAATTTACGATTTTATTTCTTTATACTCGAATAGTAGCTATATGCGCGAATAAATAAATAGCTAAAACTTTGAAATTTAACCAGGAAAACTCGTATGCTTGAAAGAGGAAATTTTCACTGTAAATGAGGTTTCGTCGTATTACAAATGAAATGAATTTAACAGCCAGAACTCATCTAGCAAAGACTTTGAATCGGATCTCGGAACAAAAATGAACTGCTGAAATAACAGTTCATCAGGCTATGAGACGATGGCCCGCTCCATCATCTATACGATTGTCAGCTTAATAGAAAAATGGCCGAATGCTGATAAGAGTCCTGTCTTTCCACCTATTTTTTCCATAAATTCCTTTTCTTTCCACTTACATCCTCTCTTTGCAATGCATTACAAGTGTTTGTGACAGGGTTACGCTGACCCGTGATGCTTGAGTGATAATCGACAAGCGTTTCACTCATGTAGGCTGTTTCTTCGTAAATTGGACTGTGGTTTTCATACTTCGCGCGTAAATTTATTTTCTTGTCTACCTTTTCGAAGTTCATACAGAATTCTAGCTACGCTGGTCGATGTCTAGTTAATATAGACACGCCTTCGCAGTAGATTCATCTTTCATTTCAAAAGGTGCGGTTCATCTTAATTCGTCTCATAAGATGAAAGACGTCTGTATACAGTGTCACCACAATGCCGGCTACGATAATTGAGAGAACTATTATATAAACGCCTTGACATCGGTTAGTCGTGCTAAAATAATTCTGCATAATTAACTGCGAAGTGGAGGAAGATAAATCATTCGCCATTATCATAAAGTTCTCATAAAAGGTGGAAGCGGCTATTCTAAATGCACACGCTGGAATCATCAATCTACTAACATGGAAGGGAGCTTCGCTATTTGAGAAATTCTTTGAGGCAAAAGAGGGGAGGGAGATTATGGCTAGCTGAACTTCAAGTTGTGCCAAAAAAATCTATTTTAAAATGTGGAAATAAATATGGAAATGACTGACTGTTCTACGCGTAAAATACGTTACTGTTTCAGCAGCTGGTGTGTTGTCGTTCAAATCAAACATTTGCATCACGTTGTCACAAAGTCCTCGCAACTTCGGGCAAGGAAGCTAAACGTGCATCCTATCTAAATGAAATAAATAAAATCACTTAACTTCCCCATTTTTTCCTCAATAATCTGTTCAAACCTTCCTTAAATTTATTCAAATTACCCATCTCTATAACGTTAGATGGAAGTTTATTCCAACAATTTGTTGATGTTTAGTTGAAACGGAATTTCAGCCCACCTATTCTGCAAAAAAAATTCCGATTTAAATATATGCGCCCTTGTGTGGGTGGCATTCAGAGTTAAAGATGATATCAGCATTTGGTTAACTTAACCCTTAAAGCACTATACAATTCAATTATGTTACCATAGAGGCTCCCAGTTTCTAGAGACTATTAGAGACCTCAGTTATTCTTGGTACGAAAAAGCTTTTGTACCCCAACTAGCCTCGTTGCTGTTCTCTGCACCCTCCCGAACGAATCTATAACCCTAACCACCAATGCCTTATACAAAGGGGTAATCATCCCTTTGTATAAGGCATTGGTGGAACTATTCTAACAGCCTCTTTGCACTGCTCAAATAATTCCACGTGCAACTACCCCTAGATCTTTTACGTATTCCACTAGCTTGACTGTGGTACTACGCAGGTGGTGTGTTATTCTGGGATAAACAGTAGTACTGCTATTGTGCTTTGCATTTATTACTGTTAAACCATTTTCAGGTGACTCAAAATATATAATTTCAGCTAAATAAAACTCAGTTAGCACTAAACCTGAATACTACTAATAGTAAAGCTAATACAACAGTGATTACACTATTCCCAGCTACTGCAGCAATATGTCTTACGTAAAATTTATAAAACACTACAATATTAACTAATATTCTCACAATCTAACAAAAAAAAATATTCAAGAATTAATGCTTATCCTCCGATTTGTTTACAAACCTTCCACTACATCAATATTGGGGTTTCAAGATGGCAGCGGTCGACCTCACTTATGTTTGACTTTCTAAATAGTCAGATAAATAGAAAAACAAACAGTTCCCCTCCCCGCAATTAAGGCACTTAAAACTATTCCTTTACTACAGATCACAAATTTTTTAAGCAAACCCTCCCCCTCCGAGTTATCACATAGTTCTAAATTTTTATCTCATCAGCGTGAGATAAAAGAATGAAGATAAAGGAAAGCTTAAGAATAAAAGTTAAGATTTCATCTAATTAGCGTACAAGTTAGTGCAATTGCATCATTCATTTAATGAAATTGCATTAAGTTACGAATCTCCACTTAAATCGCACGTAATTTGTGTGGATAACGCGTTGCGCCAGTTCTTCCAGGTTTCGGATGTTTTCGTTGGGAAGTAACGAATTTTCAACACTGAGGAACGGCAACGTTGTTTAGCATCGAGTATATAAATGGATTAATGTTGCTGTGATAAGTTCAAGTATATAAATAGATAAGTTCGAGTATATAAATGGATTAATGTTGCTGTGATAAGTTCAAGCTGATGTTTCACTTTTTAACAACTGCTTTACGCTTGGCGCTTAAGTTTCTTATACAGGCTGATTCTTACTTATATTCAATGGAAAGAGGAATCTTTAAAACAGAAATCCAAGTCTAAAAAACTTTAAATGTTAACAAGTAACGTATTTTCTTTACTTTGTAAGCCCCTGGCAATTTGCTGTGACGGGAATAAAGATTATTCATTTATTTACTTGAAATATCAAATCAAATCAACAAATAGATCATATTTGTGCTGTGACTGTAGAGTTTATTGTTGGACTGGGTTAAAATTGCTATTTTGTCTTTGTCATGTTTGCAGATCATGAAGAACACGAATAGCTAATTGCTAGAGTACACTTTCGAAGAGTTATCTCGTTCTGTATTTGACTTAAGCTACGATAGAGATGAATCTCAGTCGTAGGCATTGACAAACCATTCGTTAGAATAGTCCGTGTCATATGAAAATGGTGCAAAATGCGAATTATTTTAATGGCTCTGGAACTTGTCGCTCATATCGTATTGTTTCATGTCTGCAGAGGTTTGTGTTCAAGGACCGATTTGCATGTTGTGCGGACTGAAAACTCCAGAATAACCCATAGGGGAAATACTTCTTCCTCCGCCTGATATCGGCTAACTGTGGCCTCAATTGAAGACTTCAGAAATTCCTCGAAGTGAATCAACGGAAGTCGACGATGTATGGTGCCGACTAAGTTGTCAACGGAGGACATGAAAGGGGTGTAGTTATTGCTGCATACTGGAAACAGCCATAATGAGTTTTAAACAGGAAGCAGTTTTACCAATAACTAGGTTTTTAGCTGTGGTTTTGTCATGGGCAAAAGCATGCTTCACAAGGATGGAATCCTGAATCTGCATATCCGAAAAATCAAGGATTACCCTGCATACGTTTCCACCAGTAAGGTACTCGGGTAAGAAATCGGCCAAACAATGGCGAATAGATATGGATTGGTTAAAATTTATTTTTAATTATCAAGTAATGATAATTAAAAATAATAAAATAGAAATCGATAACTTCTTTACCATCTAGTGCTTGCAAAGAACCACAAAACTAAAAAACGATTGCTGGAAGCACCAAATTTGAACAGTGCCAGAAGCATGGTTCAGTTTCTAGAAAACGTGCTGTTTCATCAAGACTTCAACAAATTGATCGAAAATTAAAAGGAAACCAAACTGAAAAATCACGCGTACATTAAACTTGCAAACTGAATAATCCGCACACGGATAATTAACATTTTTGTAAAGAGAAAGTGCGACCAGAAAAATGTTTAAGGTTTAATATCAGTTCGTGTTTTCGACTACAGCCGGCCCTTCTTTTGTACCGACTTGGTCAGCGGTACTGATCTCCCCAACTGGGCAAAACAACACACGACACGTGCGGCAAGACATCGCCATATACCCGTGGCATATCGTTTAAGCATAACGTAACGCTAAAAGTTATCCAATTATTATTTTAAGACAGTGGTCGGGTAAAGTGACTTAGTCACCACCACGTACGCGACATTAATTAAATACCAAAGAAACTGACTTCAAATAAACTCGCAAAATTAAGGACAGAAAAATAAAAACAAAATAGTACACTATGGCTATTCTTCAAACGCCTACAAAAAGCTGGTTTAAGGCAAAAATGCTATTACTTAACTTGCTAGAAGCTGATGAAAACCCTATGGTTAAATTTGTATCTTTGCCCACGAGAGTTGAAAAACCTCGGTCCCATGTCTTCCTTTACAATTAAACCAGAAGAAATCACTGCAAATGTTTTTAGATTTCAATACTTTGAATATCTCGGGAATTATGACCTAGAAATTAAATTAATCTAGTTTACGGATAAAGAAATATCAATGGGAGCTTCCAAAAAACGAATATAATCTTATTTCTTCTTGTCGGGTGTCATCTTCACCCAAACCCATGGCAACTGTTGCTCCGATGGACAAATTTATATCCTTAGTGCATATTTTTTCTGTACTGTTTTGGCTTTGTATTCGCAACATCTACCTAGTACCTTGTGGGGGGTACCTTTTCCCTTAATACAGTACGTACACGTCTTGACACGGACTCCACGAGGTGCTGCATGGTGTTCTGTGATAGTGCTACTCATGCGTTGCACAATATGTCCAGTAATATCCGCACAGTCAGGTGGGTTGTCGGAGCATCGAATGTCCTTTTTTTCCGGTAGGTCCCAAATATGTTCAATTGGATTGAGATCGGATGAGAGTTGGGTGGCGGTCATGAGAGGACGGACAATTCGTTGCCACATTCCTAAAACTAATTAGAAATCTACCGGGTCTTGCGGCATGGCGCATTTCCTGTTGACAGACGCGGAGTGGTCTGGATACACCCCATTCATTAAATGGGTGTACTTCTCGGTGACGATTGAAAAGTTGGCCCTCACATTAATCCGTTGATTAACGGTGATCAGAGGATCCAGGGCACGTCATAAAATCAATCCCAAAACCACCCCCTCCAGCCTGCAGAACACCAACAGTGTGTCCAAATACCATGGCATCGTGTCGCTTTCTCCAAAATGCGAATACGCCCATCAGCATGACAGAATTGGAAACGGAATTCCAGCAGGATTTCCACATATCGGTGGTTCAGTGTTGGTGCTGATATGGCGTCTACTACCACAGCCAATGCAAGCTAATGCCAGGCATGTAGTCCATGTGGATATTGGTCTTGCTAGTTCTACATTGTACTGGATGGTTAGCTGTTCCATTGTGCTGTGTTACGAGACGGGTCACACGATGCTCACCATGAACGTCGACCACACGTGGCTGTCCCACGTGTGACCCTTGGCTGGTTACTCGACGGCTGTTGAGCCAGTCACGGTAGACTCGTGACATCTCAGAACGGAAGCCCTTAACCAGCTGTTATCGAGATAATGGCACCTGCATATCTTGCCTTCACAATCATTCCACGTTCGAAGTCGGAAAGATCTCTAAGCCGACCCATTCTTCATCGCAGTCCAAAATCTTAACGTCACGTGTCTTCCTCACTGGTCTGCATTTTTGTTCCATCAGCCATTCCCGAGTTTGACCCTTCAGCGTCACAGACTAGTTTTCTCCTACAAAAGGGGTGTAGCTAATGCAAAGCCAACTCGGCGTAGATTTTAATAAATCAAATCACGTAATACAGTGGACCCCGCTTCAATTGATAATAATAATTGATGGAATAAGAATGCAGCTCTCGGCGTTGTTTGTTGATGCGGAGAGGAAAATACTCTCTCTGCTATTTATTAGAGAAATTCACCAATGTAAATGAAACTGTCAAACGTTTCTGGTATTCCAAGAAAACCATAAAAATTTTTGATATCAAGAATCACAGAACGGTTAATACTCTACTGTAAAACAGTGAGATTGGTAGGAGCACAGATGGGTGTTAGTCGGCATGCTTTAAATTCAGCATGCAAAAAGCTTTCATGATTAAAATGGTTTGTTTTGAAAGTAAAATATCAAATATATTGGGTATAACGACATTTTGATTTTTCGTCATCATTCGGATTTGTAAATTAACCATTTTCATTTTGCTAAAATCATATATTTATTTTAAATTCGGGTGTTTTATCCATAAACAAAGATATGGCACGTAGGCTACATTGATACACTATAAAAAAGAAATATATTTTTTTATTAGCTCGTACACTAACTGAAATGCCAAATTGCTATTCCAGTAGTTGCTTAATTCGATTTCTTAAGAAACCACCCACTTTTTTTTTTTACAATATCCTAGGAAGAAATTCAACAACATAAAAAAGAGAAAGAAAGAAAGAACCTTCCATCCAATTTTCTACTGTTAAATGCCAAGGCTTCTCTAGTGCTCCCTTCTGCGCATTATTTTAGCGCAAACTGAAAGAACGAGACAGAACCGACCCACATCGAACATGCCTCTACAGGACCGCACGGAAAAATAACGGAATTTTATTTATTTGTGTATTTCTCTCCGGTGCCACCAGGGGACACTGACAGATGTCTTTATTTCCGCGCTGTCTCTTCCTTCACCTCAAGAGACAGAGCGGCGAGGCGAGAACAATAGATATTCGTACAAAGCACTTAAATAACGCAGACATCGATGCAAATCTTCTACTCGCCGAGTGAACTCCAGCACCATTTTTCCGCTTTTGCTTTTCGCTGAATCCGCGAACGAACTCGTCCGGTAATTTCTTGAAGGCACAGAACGCAATTGTGAGGGCTGCAGACGTCGTTTTGTCGAAGATAGTCATTTGTAGTACAAAAGTAATCCTTTTGATTCGGCTTTAGAGGTTCCCAGATCTTAAATACAGCTCGTGAGCATTTCTGAAAGGAACCTACGCGCTACTATTTTGCGAGAGATTTCCTCAACTGTACGCATTTTTATTGCCAAGTTCAGAGAATTCCAGAATGACTGCTTTATTCGCTCAACTTCCTTCTACCCGAAGGACGAATGATTACCCGAACGCGAATCAATTAATGATGGAGCGAGCTGCTCGTGTCTCGATAAACAACTCAGTACACCCGTTCTTATGAGTATCTAAATCGAATGATGAAACGTGATACGCTTATTTCTAATCAATAAGCACGTATAGCTTTACAGGTCTTTGCTTCCTTAATGGAAACGATTTTCATTTCACAAATACAAAGTAAATGTCCTCTGCCTAACGATGCACACCTTTTTGTTAGATGGGATCAGAGCAGATGCGACCATTGCCGTTGAAGAAACCTTGAGGTCACTTCTGCCAAAATAACGAAATTAACTCTTCAATGCTCTCGCGGTAGCCCAGTTCGTAGGATCGCAGTCCTCCCCTCACATCGGGTCGAAAGACCTGGGTTCGAGTCCCGCGATGGGGGGAGGGGATTTTTATGAGCCTTTTTCACAACGTGGCTGAGTTAGTCGCTCTCAGGCCAGAGGTTGCGTGGTTTTTCATCCCGGAAACTCGGGGTTTTCATCCAGCAAACAGAAATCAACTTCGGAACACGCAATTTACACGGAGTAATATGGCCTTAGTGGGTGATGCTCCTAAAAACCCCACTACAACAACAACTCTTCATTGAAACGTAATTTCATAACTTACAATTTATAAAATTTTAAATGCAATGATTAAAATTTTCGAAATGATTGTTACCTCGTATTTCACTTCAATCCTCTTAATTATCGTAATCCTAATTTATATTTTAATACTTTACACGATGTGGTTACTAGATCCTACCTATTTTATATTTAATAATATAATTATGCAATTTATTATATTACATAATGTTTAATATGTATAATATAAATTATAAATTTAAATATAATTTATTTAATTATTTAATTGCGCTATAGTTTAAATGTTTAATTATTGTTTTAATGAAGGAGTTTGTTTATGCATGGGTAATGCGCACACATAATTTCTACTACCAAGGTAGTTTTTTTAATGCATCATTTAATTATATCTCATATTGTGAATAACTTCACAACGAGTTGCCATTGTATTGCACTACCTCGAATAAGTAATGCTTCACCGATGGAGAAGACTATTGTTACTTATTCTCGCCGGATACCACCACCCAGACGGTACCGTTTGAAAAATGGTATGGGATAAAACACTATTACCCACATACTGTCCCTGTTAGACATAGGAAAGTGATAGTAGGAGAGGAAAAAGAAGAAATTCCGTCGAAAGAGGAAAGGGACAGTTATTCCTAAATCCTTCGAATAGGTAACCCTTCCCCATTAGGGAAGACTTGTTACCTATTCTCAGTAACTCGAACAGTATCAATCTCCCACAGACAGCATCATTTCAAGGCTTTTTGGCCCCTCTTCGGTGGCTGGGTAGGTATCCTGGTGTTGCAATAATGACAACCCAGTTATGAAGTATAACTGCACAATATGAGAGATGCCTGATGGTGTGGAATGGTTTGGTCTAAATATTCTTCTCTATAGGTGAAGCATTACTTATTCGAGGTAGTGCAATACCATGTAAACTCGTTGTGAAGGTATTCACAATACGAGATATAATTAAAAACACGCATTAAAACTATTTTGGTAGTAGAAATAATGTGTGTATTAACCCATGCATAAGTAAATCCTTCATACCCAGGCTTTAGTCAACAAATGTCTTTTAGACTATTGTTTTCATGTAAGCTTATCTAATATTTTAATGAAATATATATATATATATATATATATATATATATATATATATATATATATATATATATATATATATATATATATATATATATATATTTTGAATAATGATTCAAAACAATCCACATCAACTCTACTTTGAATACGATTATAACGTGACTTCAAAAAAGGCAAACATTAAATAGAACAGAATTCCAGTTATCCGAAATTGCGATTATCTGAAAATATTTTGAAATATAAAAAAAAAAAAAAAAACAATTACCCAGATCATATCTGTCCATCCCTCACTAATAATTTGTCTAATCTTTTCTTAAATTTATTCGGCCTTCCACAGCACCAGAGGGAAGCTTGTTCCAATTCGGATTTCAGAAATTGGCTTTTAAGCAAATTTTGGAAATACGAAATGCTTTACGCTTTTAAACAAGTTTCCGCATTGGACAAAACTGTCAGGTGTTAGACTTTCGTATTTGGTTGTCTATGAAGTTGTCTTTTTCCCTTGCTTTGTAATGCTTTGATGGAAAACATTTTCCTCTCAGATGATTAAATATGAAAAATGAACACTTGCTTCATAGCAAATGTTTAATCTTATTAACTATGTCCACCATAATAGTAGAAAATTCCTCCAAAATCAGAGGAAATCTCTATAAAAGTATTTTCAGAACTGAAACTGCACCAACAACATCGTTTTCTAAATCTGTTCATCAGAAAAAAACCTGATCAGAAACCTCTCTTCCTTTCAAGCACTTTGCTGCTTCCCCCAGATGGAAGTCCATTGGTCCACCTTATTTTCAGAATCACTTGGAATGCTAAACAGAAGAAAATCTCGTTGATTTGTAAACGTCACTCATTTCACACTTTATCTGTAAATTGTCGAATATTCATATGTAGGCAGAATTAACAACTGCAATTAGGAGGGAAAAAAGTGACATGTCCTGATATCGATCAAGGGCCACTTTCATAAAGCATTTATCGCGTTAAGCTTGCAGGTTCGATAACTGACATTTACCGGCAATTAGGCAGACATAAGACTTATGTCTGCCAGTTATAGAACTGACATTGACCACATTCGGCATAACATTGATTGATTTTGATTTGGTAGTTATTGGCGCATCGGCTTCTGTGGCCATATTGCACCTCCCAAGGTTTTTGCAGTACTTTGATCCAAGCCCGAGGCGGGAATCGAACCCGCGACCTTTGGGTTGCCGGGCAGGTACTTTACCCACTCGGTTCGGCATAACAATTCATTGTGAAGTTGTTGAAATTTGATAGTAACCTATTTGGTTAACAATCCTATTGTGTATCTCAGAATCAACAGCACGCATCGATTAGTCAGATTAGATCTAGGTGGCCTTCATCCATTCTTGCAGAAGAACAAGTGTTAGAATTTGTATAAATTAGTCATCCCGGAACGAGTAGGACCGAAAGGAAATAATTTCTTAAATTATGATATTAGGGTCCCCCGCAAATGATTTACATCTACCCATATCTTTATTTTGTATGTAAATTGCGTGTGTTCTCTGGTCGATTTGCCTGTTTTGTTGAACGAAAAAAACCCCAGTTTCTGGGGGGGACCTTACTATCTTCTACCCCTGAGACCAACTAACTCAGCCACGGAGTGAAAAAATCCCATTAAAGTTCCTCGCGTCATCGACGGGATTCGAACCCCGGGCCTTTTCTACCCGGTGTTGTGAGGACAGTGACGATATCACTGTACTACACGCGTAGACAATTTCTTAAGGAAATAATTCATTACATGCGGACGGACTGACAAAAAAATTAATTTTCAGATTTCTATTGGTCCGATCTTATTTAAATTTGGAAACTTCCTACAAATCTTTCTAAAGAGTCAAAATATAAAATTATACGAAAATCCGTCTATTGGGAGTCGAGTTGTTAGACGCAGAAGGACGGACGTGGTTGAAGATAGTACGCGTATTATGCATATATGCTAATACGCCTAAAAAATGAAGTGTTGTGGGGGTGGCGTTTTAATGATGAAACAATCTATCTCTATTTATCCCTGGCTGGGTCGCCAATTGTGGGGGTGGGGTTTCTATCTTATATATATTTTTATATTACCTTTTATTTTGTTATTATTTGTTATTTATATTCCCCACTTTGCATCTGACTGGTTATCTCACAGAAGAATTCCGGTTCTGAGGGAGTTTCTATATTAGAGCACTCCTCCTTTGGGTTTTGCTGTGTGTTCAGAAATGACCAAACTCCCTTTTCATTAAGTGAAATACAATCAGTTTATTATACATACTTACAAATAAAAGATAAGACAAATCATCACACATTATTCACTTCATATATAGGTACAGGGCATGGATCACGTTCCTGGTCATTAGGCTCCCCCATCCATCATCTTCTTCTTACTATAGGCCCACTAACATCTCGTACAATTAGTTTAATTTAACTCTTTCTTAATTACAATTTACATTTATTATTTATCTATTTATATCTTTCTTTTTCATACCTATCTAGCACAATCCTACATTCTTCTTCATGGTTGATACAATTCTTCTTCTGGAATTAAATGTCCACTTTACAAACTATTCTATTCTATTCTCTCCCCAGCACTTTAAAGTTACATGTTAATGAAATATACATGGGATTATTTATTTCTTCATTCCCTCAGGTAAACTTCAGCATATAGCGACTAATTTCTCTACTTCAGTAACATTATATAAATAACATACAACTGTACCTGCTCTATAGGCTAACCCGTCCAAAATTATTACTTTTACTCCATTGATTAATCAGTAAATAAATCATAACTGTAAACCATTCATCATTAACTATTTCTATGATATTTCCTTACTTATCTATACCTTAACTTAACTCTTAACTGTATGCTTCCCTAAATCTCCCTTAATATTTATCTATCATCCCTGCAGTCCTTTGCAATTACATAGAGGTAACTTCGTTGTTTAACCACTTACTTCTGGGGATTTGGATCTTACCGCTAATACAACGTGTGGCCAGTGACTTTCTACTCTGCATCGGGTCCTCCATTGGTTTGGGAACGTTCATCTGGAATGCTAAACTCTGCCAGGGATACTTTTCGCTTTGCCGATCATACTGGTCTCGTATCCTTCTTTGCTGTGCCGGATCATTCAGTAGGGGCCGCTTCCCATCGCTTTATTTCCACAGGACGGTACGGTGTTCTTCTCGCTGTCCTCCTTTCAAATATATCTCTCGGTGGACGCTTTCGGACTTCTGTGTTTCATCTCGAGAAAGTTCCCCTTTCTGTAACTCATCTATACTTCATTAAAACTATCAGAATTTAGTGAACTCACCATAACTGGTTCTACTGGTGGATCGCTTCCGGGGACTGTTTCCTGGGCCTATCTTTCCAAAAAATCACTCTCGAAGAAAACTTTATCATCTTCCGAAAAACTTTATTATCTTCAAAAAAACTTTATCACATCTCGAAAAATCATCTCCGAAAAACTTCATCACATATCTAAAACATCTTATCACACATTTTCACCCTTTCCACACACCGTTTTGCACGCGCTCTTCCCCTTTTATTTCCCAAAATTTAGTAACGCCCCTCCTTTCCTCAACCAATCACTTCTATCTGACCATCATCGTCCCCTTCCGGTGTAGAGAGAACTTCCGTTTCTATAGAATTCTCGAATGTTCTGGAAATGGCCAGAATTTTCTGGAGCTCGGTACCCATCCGGAAAACACCTGCGTCCATTTTCTTGATTCGTCTCGCATTATTATAAAATGACCACACCTGCTCTGTTTGTAGTAAACAAGAGCGCCCCCGCTGGTACCCCTATTGTCATCTCTGGACCAAACCGTCCCTTGCCATACTATCAGTTGACCCCCCACTGTTCCGTCTTGCTATCTTCGCTTGCTGTTTCCGGTGTGGGTACTGATCGTATATCTGTTTCTAATGTTTTTCTTCAAGGTATATTTGCTTGTACATTAAATTTAACCTTCTCTTAAATTAATTCCATTAGGGCGAGACCCATTATCTTAAACAATATTAGTGACTTTAAGTGTTTTCTTTTGTGGTTTACAATATCACTATCTAGCGTTCTTTCTTAAATTATATTTAAATTTAACTTGTAAGACTTTGTGTCTTACAGTGTGCTGTTAAAGTCGAGGAAGTGTTTTAAAAGAAATGAACGGGGATCTCGTCGCTCCCCAAACTTTGAGCTTTCCTCAAAGATCAGTCTTAAGTCATGAGGCACTCTTATGGAGTCTGATTAAGTAATTTTTATACGCTGATTTTTTGATTTTCTTTTCGAAATTAAGTTTTTGTATCTTCAATTTTTTTTATATTAAGTATTAAATCTTTATTGAACAGTGGGGATAATTCTCTTTGTGAGTGGGCCGTTATAATCTTGGGGTATATCTCAAACTTCAGCTGTATTGAAAATTCGAGGGCAAGGGGCTCCGAGGGAATAATTGATTGATATTAAGAACTGTTATTGATTCGTTAGAAAAAAAAACCAAGATTTAACAAACGATATCTTCTAGTGTTAATTGTATTACATACTACACAGCGTGAGGATATTTAAGAATTCTCGTATGAGCTGATGTCATTATCGAATCTGCAAGCTTAAAAGGTCGATAAAAGTTTCAGGCATACCTTAAATGTACCCATTAGCAGCTGTTTGATCTTACTATGAACTCTGTCAACAGTATCACGAGAAAATGCCTCTCAAGAAAGGTCAGCGGAATTCTCTATAAAGGGTTTTTCCACGAGAGGCTATAATCAATCATCCGGAGAGAGGATTCCTGGTTTTTTAACCTTCTGGAAACTTGGGCAAAGTTTTAATCTTTTAAAAATATAACGTCATAAAAAACTGCTTGATTTTCGTTTTCTAAATCCATTAAAAATTCAGTTTCTGTTCTCCCGTTATAAACGAATTCGTAAAACTGATAGGTTTGAACTGTTTAATTAAAATAGTCTGCTCGAAGCAGTCACTAATATATAGTTTATTTCCTGACTTACTGATTTAGTATTACTATTGGCCATACAGTGCAGACAATGATTCCAGTGACTGATGATTCGTTCGCTAAAGGAAGACTTTATTCGACCCTAAAATGAAGAAGAATTACAGAATGGACTGAACAAAGATAGAGTAGGATATATAAACTGGGATTAACAACAAGACCCTCCGTTGGATCAAGGGATGGATAAAAGATAACAGCCAGAGAGTATCATAAATGGACATCCTGCAGGGTGAACCAGTGAAGCAAGTCCCTCAGAACAGTACTGGGGCAACTTCTATTTCTCATCTTCCTTAATGATCTTGATGATGAAGTCTGCTGATGACTTGAAGGTATGAAGGGTGGTTATCGACCAGAACCAGACAGTTTTGCCTCAGAATGGCTGAGTTTAATGCTTCTAAATGTAAGGTTAGTTGAACAGAAATCTTGAAGTTGTTTATAAGCTAGGGGATGCTCCAGGACGAAAACCACTTATGGTTATATGGTTAACGATTGTTATATATGGAATTTTTCGTGCAGTATAAACAGGCGGATAGAAAAGCACACGATGTCCTCTGCGTGATATACTGCCTAAGACCTTGGCAAGTAGGGAGAAAATTGTCATTGCCCCTTTATATAAGGTGATGAGACTGTATTTAGAGTATTGTTTAGGTCTGTTGGCCGCACTTAAAGAAAAATACTATAGTGCTTCTAGATAGAGTTTAAACAAGGGTAACCGAAATGGTGAAGGGATGGGGAGTTCATCAATGCCCCTATGTAGAACGGCTTACTAATTAAATTCGGACTCCAAATTTTGGCAACTACACATCTGGTGAAACCTTAAAGAATTGTTTATGGCCCTGAAGGGAATCGGTAGAATGAAAGAGAGACATATTTTCAGTGGTAGAAGAGATAAGTATGGGACACAAATACCAATTTTGGGGAGGAAACAGAAGGGTGGATCTCATGAAGTTTCTTACGGGCAGCACGTTGTAGATCATTGGACTAAACTGCTTGCCATGATAGCCGAGGCAGAGACTTTGTTAAAATTCAAAGCCCAATTGGACAACCACTTTTTCGCGAAGAGGAAAATGAATGATAGAGATTTTTTTTTCCTTGCATCATTTAATCATACGAATACTTAATCTGAATATATGCCTCCTGGTTCTAGTATCACTTAATACCGTAAAATTCCCTTTTATTAATTTTAATGGTCCCCCCCCCCCCGATCATATTAATTTACTGACAGTTAGCGAGGGATAGTTCATACTCTGAACTATCCCTCGCTAATTCAAGACAATAACTTAGGAAGAGTATAAAGTAGAAATATAATCATGTTGGGCCAAGTATTCTTGTTTGATATACGATCATCGAATTAATCTAAAATTAAACCCAGCCAGCATTCTTTAATCTTAGAGACAAACTCAAGAACTGATCCATAAGTGAGAGTTAATGCAAAAGTCTTACGAAGTACTAGATCATTTGAGGAGACTTCTGAAACGCCATACATAACCCTAATCAAAATGCATTGTTATGAATCTGGATTATCAAAGCTTCTTTTTCCATCCTCCATTCTTTCTCTAACCATATGTCAGGGAAAGATTAAAAAAAACATCCATGCCCATTCACAGCATACGAACTCCTTCGCCGACACTGCAGGTGCCAACGTAGTTGGGATCTTTGCCCAGTGCCCAAGAAACAGATAAATTACTTTATCATCCCACTTAACTTGATTAAGTTCCGCTGTACAAATTGCTCATGGCTAGCAGAGAACATATTTCTTCTGATTTTCTGATACTCGCTTCCGGATTTGTGTGTGTAGTGGGGAAGAAAATTCCCATAGTTTTCGGCAGTGTCAATAAAGCAGCCTTTCTTTGCCACCCTAAAGCAGTTACGTAAAACTGAACAGCGCGTCTCCTGTTAAATTAAACTTGCTAGAACAGAGCTACAATCGAAACTGTGCTCTTCTACCAACGCATTGATTTTAACATGTACTAAAGTAAAATCAGAAAAGCAATCTGAAAACTTAGGTTGCACTTGATTATGGCAGAATGTCATTAAGATGGCTTTAATTCAATCAAAATAAAAAGCCAGTAGACCATATCCCCAAAATGAAGCACAAGGGATTATTCCAACCAAAACTAAATTCCATTTAATAAAAATTCAGTGGTTAAGGAATCGGAGTGGAAAAATAATCAAATTGTAAAACGGGGCTACGAACATTATGGAAATAATTCACTTAAATTGAGCAATTCTCTTTTTGGCTAAGCTGTTCACCTTCGTGGGATATAAAATGAAAACTAGCAATTTTTTAATAGTACTTCACTTTCTTGTATTTCTGGAGCGGTTTTAATCTTATTAATTCATATGCGATCAAGAGCTTCTGGCTTATTAAGTTTCCAGTGTAACGTCACAACGGAACTTGTTTGGAGTCATCGTACACCACTGAAGATAACAGTCCGAGACACAAATAAATAAAATGTTACGTGACATGTAGTTTTTTTTTTTTTTTGAGTTCTTTTTAACGTAATCCCTGATATCGATCCAAGTTACTGTGAACATTCACTGAAGGCTCAAGATGAGTGCTGCTAACTGGAACCATACTGTGATAAACCTCCTTTCCTAGAATAAACTGCATTTTAATGGATGAATGATGAAAAACCAGCAGAATCAATCAAAGAATGTTTTAAATATAAAAGAACCTTAAAATCCTATCTCTCTAATGACAACAGAGAATTTTCCTCTTTTTTTTTTTTTTTTTTTTTTGCAAACAGCAAAACGTGGCTTCTTTGCATCATTTACTAGTCTTTCTTTGTTTTAACCTAGAAAATTTACCAAAAACACACAGAGCTGAACAACAAGTTTAAAGTCAATGATGGCAAACTAATGGCGCATGCCACGAGACATGAATGTGAAAACTTACAGGCAGACGGTACATATTCCGCTTCATCAAACATTCGATTTTAGGATCAAATTTTTATAATATACAGGGGGAGGGCTATTTATTAATTTAATTCTGTTTTTTTCCTCATTACAGCACACAAACTGTCATTTTTATTTATTTGTTCATTTTTGTTTTGGCACGCAGCCCGAAAAGGTTCGCCATAGCTGTTCTGAGAAACCAATTTCTTATTTCTTCCATTACAGTGAATAACGAGCTTGTCCCAACCTTGTTTAAAGATGGCAGTCCGAAAAACCCATGTTAGAATACCTACATGCCTCTCCCCCTCACAAATATGATGTACTACAATTCGATTTGGACAGCACTATCAGCTTCCATCGCAGCTTAGGCGAAACTCTAATTGCCATTTACCGTTTGTTTGGAGAGATCTGGGTTCGAATCCCTTCGATGGCTGGTGGGATTTGTAAAGTCCTCTTCAATCGAAGCTGTACTGAAACAGTCTTAGGCCGAGGGAGTAGGGTTATCCCCCCCCCTTGAGTTATTCCGGGTTTTAAACCCGCATAATACACAATCGGTCTGTGAACACGCTAAAATTCGTCAACAACAATATACACTGTTCGACAAAATTAACAGAACACGTACAAAACGTGATGTAACTTGAGCAGCCTTGCGATGAAGGGGGACATAATTTGATATGGTGGTGTATCATAGAATATCGATGAAATGGGGAGACAGCGAGAAACTTCGGACAAACATAAGAGACATTTACAGGGGTTGTACAAGATTTACCAAAAAGTTCACTTTACAGAAGTCGATACAAGATGCTCGAAAATATGGTCACACTACATCAGTACGGCGTATGATCCCCTCCAAAGGCTAAACAGGCCTGACAGAGATGAACCATGCTCAAAAATAAAGAGTGTCTATAAGATTCTGGGGCAACGAATCCCATTCTTCCATCAGCGCAGACCTTGGCTCACCAAGTGACCCAGGATTTGGCTGTCGACGTGCAGTGTGGGACGCCCTCGAGCGTCCCACACATGTTCCATCTGATTTAAGTATGCTGATCGTGTTGGCCACGGCATAGTGTGCATAGTATTAGGGTCAGGCGCCGCCTGTGGTTTCCCACATCTGCGCCATATGTACACTGTGAAGAAATACAGAACTACTGTAAATGCCAGAAAAATGTTCCGTGTTGAATACGTAGTATTGTGTTGGGTGTCCTGGAATTTGGCCGCAGGGCCCTGGTGGAACCCCACGTTACCCGCACACACCGCTAGGAGGTAGCCAGGCTGTCCATTATTCTCTGGATAGTCTCTGCCAGGGTCGCCTAAGCTTCCTGACAGAGACCAATGTAAAAAAAAAGTTAGTGGGTGGGCTTTAGAGTCGAGAAAGAGGGGACAGGCAGAAGTATGGGGGATGAAGAAGGCGTCCCCCAGGTACAATGGAATACATTCATCAGGGATTTAAGGAGAAAATCAAGCCGAAGTAGCCATGTGGCTGAATATTACTTGCAGCGTTTTAAGCAAACTGGAAAACTAGCTCTAAATCACGAAGACTATCTCTGGAAGACGTCACTGAGACAATCCTCGTGCCACCTACACATAAGGTGACTGCTGTTTGCCTCTAAATGCAAAACCTACGACTTTCCATCAAGGCAACTTGGTTCATGGTTTTCTGGATCTACAAGGGTATTCGTAGCCAATCATACCGTGTACAGAAAGCTCCACAAGAAAGAATTTATGGACGACAACCAATATCTGTGTTTTCTTGGCCCCTTTACACAAAAGAACCCGCATGAATTGGTGCTGACAGCATGTCGACTGAATCCATGGAGACAGGGGTCAATGATGGTCTTAACAAATAAATCAAGATATATTCTTCAGTCGGAATCGCGTCATGCAATAAAAAGTTGTAAATGGTGCCAAGATGCAAAGGAAATTTGATATATTTGTATGTTTGGTTTGAATGGCCTTCCAAACAATTATTATTTAAAGAGATCTAATGTGCAAAAAGTAAGAGGACATGGTTCAAATTTCACGAGGGCAAATGTTGGATACACAGTATCGATTAAGACAGGGGCGTCCAATCTGTCTTGGCTAGGGGCCAAGACAGATAAAACGATGTTGGTTGCAGACCAATGGGTTCTGGCATACAGCAGGCTGCAAGGATAGTCCCTTATCACTAATTACACGTTTTTAGAAATAAAATTTAATTATTTTTATCAATTTGTATTTGCAGTTGTTTTTTCTTTACATTTAATATTAAATTCCAGTAATTCTATATATGACATACTGTTAAATACTTAGAAAGAGACAAAAACATAAGAAAGAAATCAATACATAAACATAGAATATTACTGAATTTTTAATAAATAGACGACAAGTTTTAAATACGTACATGGACAGGTTAATTAATTACAAAATTTGGCTATTGTTTTATATAGTACACAAAATGCTCCAAGGGTGTGTGGGAACTGGGTCTTTTATGTTTTTCCTTATTTAACTATATCTGTCTAATACCCCTATATACCTTGGAACCACTAGTAGTTACTAAGTTTCAATTTAAACAACTGGAATCCTCACCTCCTCCAAGGCCCACAAGCTATCTGACTGCAATAATATCCATTCTCAGAAGATTGTGGGCAAAGAGGAGTTTCTTATTTCCCCCTTTTTGGGATAAGCTTCAGAGGTTTTCTATGGGGCTGCGTGTATTTTCTTGAATGACGAGACATTTTCATTATCAATATAACAAAGTTTATTACACGGGTTAACTTATGTGAGAAATACAAAGTACTAAATAAATCAAAAATACACAATTCTTTCTTCTTCTCTACATAATTATAACCTCTCATATATATTCCTTTCTTTTCCCACACAATCATAACTTTCTAAAATATATAAGCAATAGAAATTACTAAATTAACTTGAATATGCAATCATTCAATTCTTCCTCCTCCACAGTAACACATTTATAACCCCTCATATGTTCTCTTTGTATAATAAAGTATACAGCTCGACCTATCAGTCCTATTTATTGCTTATAAGTTTGACAGAATCAAAATTCCAGAGGACTTACTTTTTCTTTTCTTCCTTACTTTTTTCCCACTCTCTCGATAGGGTTCCTACCTCCTAGTCTCTTTCAAACGGCCATCTTCCTTACTGGTCTTTGCTTATCATTTGCTTGGCTTTCTTTCTCATAAAGCAGCAATCACAAAGGGACTCGACGCTATCTGTATCCTCTTTTCTCTTCCAGCATCTTTATTCCCTCTTCTTTGTCCTGGAAACATTCTGGTTGGTCGGGCTCCTTTATCCATAGCAGCGAATACTTCGATGTTGAGAGGCTTCTAGATCAACTTCTGCTAACGATCTTTGTCCTCTTACCTCTTTCGTTACGCTTTACAGAAGTAACCGCCCCTGAAAGTTTTTTAAATGCGCACTTTGGGGGCGGCCTCTTTATTCCTCACTTCAAAATTCTATTCCTGGCCTGTACTAGAGTTCGGGATCCCTTTCTTCTTTTGGCGTTCTAGCATTTGGTTGCTGGAAAGTGTCCTTCGTTGACCATTACTTAACGAACTGCCTCTCTAAAAGCAATGGCTGCTCTACATTTCCAAAACCCCTAGGTGTCGGGCACTTTATTTACTGGCCCACTCTTACTCAGGCCATTACCAAAGTACTGCATCGCTCGATTCCGGGTAAGTCGCCCTGCTCCTGCAGTTACCCATCTATTGTTTATATTTTCTCCTGGACTCGTTTCCATTATCAAAGATGTACTGCGCTCCCACATCAAACAAAAATCCGCCAAGTGTCTTACGATATGCTCTCTCTTCGTTCAAAGATAGTTTTATAGAATTTATTCCCAAAAAATTATTTAAATTCCGTCAGAAAATAATAAAAAAACAAACCTATAAGATAGGTATCTTACAGATGCACACAAAGGAGTGACTGATGGGCTTCAGCCTCTCACAGACAGTTGATCAAAACGAAAAAAACAAAAACACTTCTGACATTTTCTCCAAAGCAGCAGCTGTGATCCTTTCTTGTCCAACAGATCTTGCTGATATCGTTGAAGTAGGATTTTAGTCGCATCAAAAACTAAGGCCAGATTGCTCCGTGTATATTGTCTGTTAATTGCGTGTGTTCTGGTGTTGATTTTTTATTTGCTGGACGAAAAACCTGAGTTTCCGGGAGAAAAAACCATGCTACCCTTGCCAGAGACCGACTAACTCAACCACGTTGAGAAAAAGACCCATAAAAATTCCTCGTCATAGACGGGACTCGAACTCAGTCTTTCTGATGAATATAACATAATGTGTATCATCTTAGTATTTGATAATCGAATTTAGAAATGTTCTCTCCTAACGTTTTTAGCAACTCCATTATTTTTGCTATTTATTATCAAATCTAAAAAAAATTGTTATTGAAATATAAACAAAATTTTTCAAGTAAAAGATGATGGAAAATCTGAAACCGGCAACATTTAGCAAATTGATACGCTGTTAAGGACAAATAGACATCACGAGGAAATAAAGACATCACCTGAAATAAATACATTAAGGATGTAATCAATGTTATAAAAAAATCCATCTAGCCAAAGGAATTATCTAAATTTAAAATCTCTTCTGTTTTCCGTTCCTTTTAATTCGCATCCCTGTCGACGATCAGCCGAAGAGTACAATCGCCGAGATTTGCTTCCATACGTTAAACTGGTTATTCTTCAGGCAATCGTAGCTTATCGGAGCTAAATAGAGGCTGGTTAGTGAAGTACCCCCAGGATGACACATCTCGCACGTGTTCGCAGCTCTAAATGGGGCTTTATGCAAGGAACGTCGCGTCCTTTCTCAACAAGATAGCTGACGTGCCTTATTATTGAGAGTGATTTATGAGCAATCGCCAGAGACGAAGTTATCTGTGCTAGAAGAACCATTATCCCTCGTGTGTGTGTGTGTGGGGAGGTTCAAGAGTACTGAAAGAAATTCATTCAGCTAGTAAATAAGACTGTCAATCAAACGTCTTCATTGATTTTTCACCAGAACTTAGCAGATGGCTTCGTGAACCGCAGCTAAACGTAAAGCAATGATTAAGTTTTATTATTAATGGATAAACGTACCATTAAAACCATGCGCAAAGTGTCGAGTACCTAAATTGTTCAAATCAGCTGTTATGACTCTTAGAAACGAACTATACGGGACACAATCCAGCGGCTATATTTATCTAAGTTTCTGACAATTTTGATTTACAGAAAATTCTTTTCTCCTATTAAAAGGTGCTAACCCAAAGAGCTACAATTCATTTTCCTTCGAGGTGTCCATGTTACCAGCATTCCCGGTAACAGTAAAGCGGGTTCGAGACTTGTCACTCGTCTGGATTTCGATTCCATCGGAGAGTGAAGGAATTCTTAGACGCATCTTTAGTCGATTCTGTAGTTCAGCGTCACACAAGCCCCGTTTCATTCCTGACTTCACCGGCGGATCGGAATCCAGCATTTGAATCCAACGGAATTCAAACATATCTCAGTTTCCAGAAATTCTCAAGGAATAAAGGCAACTTACCAGTCAGAATTAGTGTAACGGATAAGCAACACCTCGTTTTGCTATGTAATCATTGGGGGCGCACATAATGACCGGAAAGTCTAGCTCCTTGAGGATCCCCACCGACTTTTCCACGGACCACAATCTGCATATAGTCAGACAATTTCAAAACGGAGAAGTGATGATTTTCCCTGCAAGTTATTCGAGCTTTTCAAATCGGATGGAGAACCCATTTGTACAGACATAACACAAGATGAGCCACAACTAGCGTACCATACGCGCATGCTTAAACCAGCAACCTATTTTCGTGATTTACAGTACCAACTCTTGCCATGGATTTACTGGATTTAGATGAGTGTTCTATTTCAATTCAGTCGGTACCTTCCAGGAGAAAAATTAACATCTATAAAGATAAGTATACGCTATTTCAACAACGATTGAGGGTGGAAGCCTAACAATAAGGCTTTATGTACCGCGCTCCAGTTAATACCAGTTATACAAGACGCATGACAAGCACACTAGACAATCTCAACAAATTTGATCGGGCTTGTTTTTACACCTCATTAGTTCTTTGAATCACTTCTTGTGATGCTGATGGGCGACCACTTCTATCGACACGGCTTTCATTATGCGAATAATTCCACCTGTAACGTCTAGACACAAATGCAGACACAAGATCATTTTATCCTGTCTCGCTACTGTTTTCCAGCATTAACCTTATATTTACTGAACCCTCGTTTATATTTTAAGTCATTAAAATACAAACGATTAAAAATATTGATAGCTGGCAACACATTACTCGCATCATCAATTTTCACACCTGGAAGACATCCTTAAACTATTTGAAAAGGTCATTCTTGCGCAATTAATAGACCACTGCTTCACCATAAGCCTCCATACATGCATTCAGCGATCCGTGGGAGATCTACTATTATCAATCTTTTGAAGCCCTGTTCGAAATAGTGGTAGTCCTTAACAAAAAAAAAACCTAATCAGATATAATCTTTCTTGATATTAAGTCTACATATGGTAGAATTTCGGGGCCCGATTTGTTAACATTATTACTTCAGAATAACAAGCTCTATTCTCCCGGGGCTGAGAAAGATCTTACAAGAAAGGCATCTTCTTGTCACTTATCAACGGTTCCAGTAATGCTATACCATCTTCAGAGGGAGTTCCTTAAGGGGTAGTGTTGTCTGTTTCCATTTTTGCTGCAGCGTTGGAACCTCTTCTTGCCAACAGCCCTAACATATTATCGTATGCAACGACCTTCAATTTTTTTTCACCTGTGACAAACCTGAGGAAATACCCACAGTCTTTTAGAATGCAATGAAACAAATATCGTATATCGACAGCTACTTACAGTAAATCAGGATGGAAATAAATCCATCCAAATCGGCGCAGGTGACCTTCACTAAAAGAGGAGGAATATCCCTCTGCCGTGTACCATTGGCGGTGTCTTAATGAGGAACGTCAATTATTACAAACCTCAGCTTGGTACAGGAGAGGAACCTTTCCTTTCAACATCATTTTAGAGAAACAAAAAGTAAAGGGAGGACGAGGAAAGAAAGCATCCTCCAGTTAGTGAGGTGGTGAAGAGCTTCGGATATCCCTGGGTTGAGGAGCCCACCCAGGGAAAGAAAGAAAGGCTGCAGGGATAGAGTGCCGTGCAAAGATGAGAGCGATTTTGGCATGGGACACCGGGAAATGTGGTCGAGAGACTGCTGAAATCCTACCCAGACTGGGTTAACAGATTCTACCCTTTAGTCAGGGTTTGCACGTTGGAGCGGCTAGTCAATCCACTAATCAAGTATTCAGCAGAAATCCAGCAACTAGGGTGGAGTCTGGTTTTGGGATTCACGAAGTGCTCTGTTATCTTCGTCAGATTTTGACATTGAGGCCATTTATAGGGAGGTCTCTATAAATGGCCTCAAGATATAATTGCAGCCATTATAGGAGAGGTTAATGATCTCAAGATTTTCTGGAGATTAATGGCCTTAAGAAAATCTTGAGGCCATTAATCTCAAGAAACTCAAGAAAATATCTCAAGAAAAGGGAAAAGGAAGATATTCCCCGTGGATAAGTAAATCTTGTCCACGGGGAATATCTTAGATCCCTGTGCAGAGGATGGAACCAAGATCTTCGTAGCTTGGACATTCATACGTAAGGTGGTTCCAGTTCTCGATAGTATCGCAGTGATACCTCCTTATTAAAAAGAAACTGCACAAAGAGTGACTATCAAATCTTCTGATTTCTTTATGTAACGAGGTATGAACGCCCGCGAAGAGTATCGTTTTGAATTATGGAAAATCATTCGTTTTTCATAAACGAAACTCCATCAGGTATTTACAACTTTGTTTCCCCAAGGTGAGCGATTATCTTGTGTAAGAACAATGAATTATATTTTTATTGCATATTTTATATTGCTAAACTGGCTAAAATTTGTTGAAGCCCACTATCTAAAAATAAAATGAAAAGATTGATTAAGGGTTATTCGCAAACGAACAATATACACTAGACAATAAAATATTTCTCACCAAATAATTAAAAAAAAAAAGAGTTTAGAATAACATTTATTTTGTACCCATTTATGACCCTGCTGAATGTTGAAATATCTGACATTACGGGCTCGAGAAGAAACAGTAAACTTCTGACAACAAACAAGACGGAGTAGAGAAACATAAAAAACCTTTACCGTGTCGCACTTTACGACTTACAGGATGGATTAGCTTCGTGCACACACACGAGAGTAAACTTACTGCTGCATTGAAGAACCTGCAGCCGTTATTCTCTGTACTGACCAAAAGAGAACAATGTCATAAATTCATGAAGTTTCCTAAATTCATGAAGTTTCCGATTAAATGTACTCGGAGGGTTGAAAATAATATTTCAGCGTAGCATTTTCTAATATCTTTTCTCTCACTAAGCAGGCAAAGATTCCGTGAAACTAGCAGGTATTGCGCAAGCAACATCAACTGAAGCTTTTCACTTAGAGAAACCCATTTCTGTTCTGAATGCAGTTTAATCATTAACACAACATTGACCATTCTACTGCACGCATCTCCGAGGTAACAAAACTAAAATTATAAAAACAGTAAAGTGAATTCTACAGTACGCAATTAAACAATTATATGTCCTGTCAAAGAGGTCTACTTTTACCAGGTTGATCGCGCACTTCACCCAAATCTATTTATAAATTCTGTGCTTGTTGAAATTGCGGACTGCATTTAAACAGTATAATACTGTTTAACTATTGTCACACCTAGAGGTCGCTGTTAATTCAAATAACGTTATTTAATCGCAATAATGCTCGTTTAACTCTTATATTTAATAAACTTCGTGGGCGTGCCATAATAATTCAATAACTATGTCTAGGGTTAATTTATTCAACTAATCCTTCGGGCCACCAGCATCGTTGCATTAATAAGCGGGTATGTTAACACTTACGTATCTACAAATTCTGTACGAATCGTGCTCGGAAAGTAATTAAGGACACGTATGCACTTAACCGAACTGTGTGTTCCACAATATAAGATTTCTACATTCCAACTCACTTCGATACTAAATATTAATTAGCACGCCCTCGAAGAATATCTGCTACGAAGCAGACTTTTCATGAAGGTTCTGATACAGATATAATCGGATAGGATTACTTTACTGGATGTTAGATGATCAAATATTCGGCGAAAATCTATTTTAATCTTTAAGGAGGAAAAAGTCTAATTAATTTATGGCCGTATTACATCCCAGATGTTTCTGAAATATTCTTCGCATCACAGGGTTGAACAAGACTGAATGACGGACTGCTTTATTAAATATTTCAGGGAGAGCTTAAAATTTTAACCTTAACTAATTCGAGATATAGAAAAAAAAAAATGCTAAAAATGACTCTGCAAGCTCGTCATTATTTGAAAAGACTACATACGAATATCTGCAATGATTAAATGCTTCAAATATTTAACACCCTTAAATATTCAAACATTTAATACGTTCAAAGCTTAAATGGCAGTCCAATGTCGACAGATGTCGTTGACTTTGTCTCTTGACAGCAACTCCTGACCGGTTTTCATATCATTTGTTCGCTAGCTGGGGATATCTTGAAAGGCGAACGATCAACGCTCATTTCACAAACGATGCTTTGTCCGAGTGCATTAAATCCGAAATGGTTTGTCAATTTTGTAGTGCAGCCTTTTCTATTACTTATTCAATTCCTGGGGCAATAAAAAATAAATCAACTCCGACATCGTCAAACTCAAGCGTCAGCGCATTCTTGTAAAGCAAATAACTCTCTCTCTTGTGAAGAGTTAGTGACTTGTGTGTTTGGGAGAAAGAATCTTCCTTTTAAGCTCGCAGTGCTGTGTGTCATATGAGAACAGGGGCGGGTTTACTCGAATACAGAATTCCAGTGCTGATATGGTAAGGGACTTTTGTAAAGCGATGAACATTTCAAAGCAGCTACAAACTGCTAAATTTAGATGGCAACAAAGCGAAGAGATCTATTGATCGGAATGTTTTGTCTCTTTCAAAGAACAGAAAAGTGAATTATGAAATAGTTGCGAGTGGTCGAACTAGAAAATGTATCATCACGAAACTGCCACCATGCCTATGAAAATGTTATAGTTTTCAATACGGCAAATATTTATAGATATCGCTACTGCGTATAAAATCTAGAATTATTACACCTCGAGCATTGTAGCGACCTTTCACTTAAATACACTGGTGTGCAAAACTTAAGGATCAACACTATTTCTAAAGGTTGCAGTTATGAGCAAATTACCGAATGGTGAGCACGATTGTTACAGCCGTTCGATTGGTTTCATACAGTGCTACAGACAACGAAATCGCCAGTAGACACATCTGGATGATTCTACCCGGGGTCGAATAATTGGGAAGGTTGAAGTGCGAGGAGTGTGGCTGCAGAGTTCGCTATCGCCCATAGCAGCGTCTCACTTGCGTGGTCGGCCTTCGAACGACAGGTACAGCTGTTCGCAGGACAGTGGTGGTCGTCCACGAAAAACAACGTCCAATGATGACCGCTATATACTCCTACAGGCCAAGAGGGTCCGACACCAGACAGCGGGATCCACTGCAAATCAGCTGCACAGGACGCAAGATATCGCGGTTTATTGTGGCTAGGCGACTCCACAAAGGTGGACTGTTTGCCCGACGGCCATCACGCAGTGTCCATTTAACATCTGCCCATCAGAGACGCCGTTTACAGTGGTGCATCGAAACAAGGACTGGACAGCAGCGCAATGGGGTAAGGAACTCTTTACTGATGAGAGTAGATTCAGTCTCAGCAGCGATTCTGGACGTCATCTAATCTGGCGAGAGGTTGGCACACGGTATCACCCCGCAAACATCACTGAAAGGGATCGATATGGCGGTCGAGGTGCTCTCGTCTGGGAAAGCGTTATCTTGGATGGACGTACGCAACTCCAGATACTGGTAGGCGGTACTGTAACCGGTGCACACTACTGTACTGAGGTAACATTTCCCCATGTACGTCTGTTCCGAAGTGCTATTGGCCCTGAGTTCGTGTTTATGGATGGTAACGCCACGCGCCAGCGCACTGCAGCTGTTGATGTGCTTTTGGAAAGTGCGGACATTGTTCGTATGGATTGGCCTGCCCGACCCCCCCTCGATCTAAATCCTATCGAACACATATGGGACGCTCTGGGGAGAGAGGCCTAGTGGCACGTCCACACCCACCAGAAAATGTTCACCTGCTGAAGATGGCGCTGACAGAGGAATGGACGATGTTACCGCAAGAACTTATCAACAACATTGTTCTAAGTATTGACAGGCGGTGCAAAGCCTGCATCGACATTAGGGGTGGCCATATCTCCTACTGAGGACCATCTCTTCCCTTTGTTCCATCTTTGGCAGTGATGCATCTGTATCATGGCAGCCAGTGCTACGTTGCCATTTTTGAATAAAGTCCCTCGGTACCGTTTTGTGTCTGTGTTGTTTCCTTCATTTCTGTACCTCACTATGTTCCTTTGGTATGCTTTTCCCATATCCGGGCCACTCCTATGAGAAGCTACAGGTGAAAACCTGACTGGTCCTTAAGTTTTGCACACCAGCGTATACCTGAGCACTTCCTTTCTTTTTTGTGGTAACGCATAAGCAGTAACCTATTTCGCTGCGAATTAGTAGTTTATAAATAATATAAGGAGGAAAAACAGGAGCGAATAATGTACGTTTCGATAGCTTGATCCTTTCAAATATAACAGCTGGGACATTTATAAGTGACCACAAGAATAAAATGTCCTTCCAATTAAAAGGTTATTACTAGCATTAATATATGAGCATCTTCTGCTGAAACAGGAACTGTTCTCAAAGTGGCATTGAGAGGCTCTAGTGGAGCCTTTGTGACTATACTGCTTGCAATCAGTTTGCAAACGTGCAACTGCAGCCGTTCAAAAAGTTAATCCGGAGTTTGAGGAGAAGGTCTTATCGGAAATTCCCACCTAGTTTTTCATGGCCCATTTTACAAGACACGCAACTTATAGACATTATATATTGACACGAAGTGTGTGTGTGTGTGTGTGTGTTTTAAATCGCCGAAGAAACCAAGGCTCAAAGGCACCAGTATATTCTGTCTGCAAATTGCGTATAGTCTGTCTGCAAATTGCGTATATTCTGTGGTCGATTTTCTGTTTACTGGAGGAAAATCCCAGTTTCCGGGAGAAAAAGCCATGAACGCTCACTTGAGACCCATTAACTCAGCCACGTTGTAAAAAAAAAAGCCCATAAAAATCCTTGTATCTTTGATAGGAATCGAAGCCCGGCATTTTTCACCAGATGTGGGAAGGACGATGATTATATACAGGGTGTCCCAAAAAGGCGTTACCAATTTTAAATGTTTGTAACAAATGTAATTTTAATGATAGAAACACAAGGATGTCACGCTTCATCATGGTAATTGCATTTGTAATCCTGCGCTTTAAGACTCCGATGTCTGCAATAGGGGTCTTGTAGACTGTGACTTTGATGAATCCCCATAAAAAGAAATCACAAAGAGATAAATCTGGTGAACGTGGGACCATCACGCCCAATCCAACGGCCAGGAAACTTGTCATCAAGATACCTTCTCGCACTCAAAGCCCAATGTGGCGGCGCTCTATCCTGTTGGAAAATAACTGCATTTGGCAGTTCATCCGATTGAGGATACACATAAAGCTCAAGCATGTCCTGGTAATTATCCGCTCTCACAGTCGCTTCTTGAAAGGATTATTAGTTTCCTATTGGTGTATTGCTCATTTAAAATTGGTTACACTTTTTTTTCGTGTGACAAGTGGTGCACACGTTGAATGTCAGTAAAAGCTTCAACTGGTTTTCTCACATTTAGCGCAGGTTTTGTGTTTCTATCATTAAAATTACATTTGTTACAAACATTTAAAATTGGTTACACCTTTTTGGGATACACTGTATTTCTTTATTTTCTTTTTTTAATATTGCACGCTAAACAGGGCGAGTTATAACAGCAAAATACAATTAAAATACAAATAAGTATTAATAACATTAATTAAGAATCCACAAACTTACTATAAAGGAATAACAAATACAACGTAAACTGGATATCTACTTAATAACAAACACTCAGTGATCATAATACCGTGCTGGGTCATCTTTCGGACGGATAATAATCGCTTTCGCAGAGGCATAGACTCCAGGATATGTGTGAAGACGTCTATAGGGATTTGCAGCCATGTTGCCTGCAACGCTTTCCACAGTGTCGGAATAGATAAAGGATGCGTGTCCATACGCCTCGCTTCAATTTCCAAAACATCCCACAGGTGTTCAATTGGATTGAGGTCAAGCAAATCTGGAGACTAATCAAGATGGGTGATATCTTCACTGTGTTACTCGAACCACTCATTCACAGTGCAGCTCAATGAATGGCGTCTTAGAAGATCCTGTTTCTGTACGGGAAAAAATGCAACATGGCAGGGTACAAATGGTATCCTAAGAGTTGTCGGTAGACCTCTCCAGTGAAAAGTTGATCCATACGCCGCAGCGGTCCTAGTTATTGCCAGCAAAACATTCCCCATATTAAGCAGCAATCACCGCCACCTACCTGGATAGTAGGCACCGTGCAC
Source organism: Mastigoproctus giganteus (assembly GCF_048544385.1). NCBI lineage: Eukaryota > Metazoa > Arthropoda > Arachnida > Uropygi > Thelyphonidae > Mastigoproctus > Mastigoproctus giganteus. The sequence goes on from NC_143582.1 coordinate 62,964,995, forward strand.
GATGGGTCCGTGGACTTGCTTTGCACCAGGATTCATTGGACAGTATATTCGTTTCCATTCCTCCAGTGCACCGTCGACGATGATCAATGGCTAGGAGAGGGTGTCTAGAGTTGTTTGATTTGGAAACTCGTCTGTTTGAGTATGTGATGCATCGTCATTTGGGATATTGTTCTTATGCGACATAGTCCATTACGAATGGAGTGGTGAGAATTCAGTGATCACTGGGTGTATATAATACAGTGGATATATAATATCCACTGTTCTACCGCGATGGCTACGCACTAACGCATCATAACTTGAAGTGCTTTGGATGCTGAACCCAAACAACTGCAGAAATTCTAGGTGTGCTGGAATTATCTCCAACTGAATAAATAAATAAGTGTTATGTTTAAGCTCACTTTTAAATGCAGTGTACTATTTAAAACACAAACAGGTGTCCCCTCCCTTTACACGATTAATAATACCGCCACTCCCGGTTACGTTCCGAATGGACTACTGTACTTTATTTTCAGAAATCTAGACATGTTTTAAAATTAGCAATTATAGTAATGTATAAAGTAATTTAATATTCAATCATTTACATGTTGTAATAAATACAAAAAAATTAAATGTACAAATAACAGTCAAATGTCCAACAAGAATGGTTAAGAACTATTAGAGTGCTTAAAACTCTTGACTAATACAAAGGATGGATTACCAATTAAGTTAAGTTAAATTTAATTTAAAAAAAAACGCTAAAAGGGCTAAACAAGCACTCATAACGTATTCCTTGAACTGAAGAAGAGATATCTTTGTGGGGGGGGGGATAACCTCAGCTGACTAACGGATTCGAGGTTTTTCATTTCGGTGAGCTGCCTGGGGTATTATTGTTCAGTAACAGTAAAACTGCTAAAGGTCTGATCTATCCAAGTCTTTATTCGATATCCGGACAATAGTAAAATGTGATTTCGAAAATCCTTCCACTGCTCCATGTGTTTCTGAATAATACAGGAGCAACGGTGGCTTAAATTTGCAATCACATGATGCGTTTGCACTCATCATCAACTTGAGCTCATTCTTTGAATCCTGAAGTGTGTTGCTGGTCTCAGAAATTGAAGATTCGTTGTAGCATTCTTTTCCAGACTGGTTCTATCTCGATTACACTGAAAACCACCACAGGGGAGGGAGGGGGTACTCACCACTTTCAAAATAAGTAGCGAGTACCTTTCAAGAAGTGCATTAAGTTTGGTAGGAGACTTTACAGCTGTTCCTTGATCGATGCTTCCATATTCGTCAATCATACGAGCACTATAAATACCGTTGTGAGGAGTTTAAAATTTTGCAACCAACTTGAATTGGCGCTAATATTTTAGAAGGACTCCACCAACATCTTGCTTTGCTACATTCAAACAAAGATGCGCTTTATCACGAACGACCGCTTTTCTAAGAATCACGAGTTAATCAAAAAGTTTAGAATGTATCCACAGTGCCAACAGCTTCTTATTTTGAACTGAGTCACACTGGCACTAACAAAAAAAAAAAAAAACCGGAAAAAATATACTAAAGTAGGGTTGGGTGAAATTTTAATGGAAATATCCTATGGTCTTCAGGAAGTGCTGGCACTTTCTGCTTAATTTTATTGCCTCGACAATATGCAGTAAATTAGGGGATGCCAGCCATACATCACTTAGATGTTTCGCTCCCAACAATAATACGCTGGACATAAATATTCCTTATATGTCAATAAACACAGCAGAACAGCCGAGTACATCCTCCGCTGTCACCGTTGTCACAGATATACGGGCTTCACACGTGTCGCCAGCAGGGTTTTCCATTTGGAATGGTATTGTGCGCACAGTAATGATTCTTCATAATAAAAGCTAAGAACGGAAATGCTGCGAGCTTACTTAATAATGTCGCCGTCACCAAGAATTAATTTCAATGGTCCAAAGAATCCACTATTGCAAAGAGTATTATTTCTAGAAGTTCTTCCCCTTGATTGAGATTATTTGTACACAGACTGACATAAAGAGGAGATGTCAAAAAACAGAGTAAAACACAAGTTTCTTATTTACCAAAATAAACTTTGTTTCTTGCGCATGTCTTCTGGTCTGCTATAAATTGCAGTTATTGTTATTATAATTTAAATAACGCATTGGGATCTAAGGCCATATTGCGCTGTAATTTACATCTGCACAATTATCTGTACGATTTGCATGTTATGCGAGCTGAAACGCCTCCATAACCCACAGAGGAACCCTCCTCCTTCAGCATCAGACTGGTAATTACAGCCCGATTGAAGAGATATTTTACGAATTCGTAGTCTTCGACAAGATTTGAGCCTAGATCTTTCCATTTGAGTGATAAGTGGCGAAAATCATTAATATTGTCACGGAGGATGGACATCTCTCCAACAAAAACTTACCGACGAAGAAACATGTCAACAACTGTACGAAAAGGAAAAGCTTACCGTGAAAGAAGAAAAACTCGAAGACGACCCTATCCAAGACAATTTCATGGAGTTATCACAGAATAAAATATTGTTTTGGCTGACAGCGACATCAGGGCGAATCAGTGTACAACAGATGGTAGTGTGGCCCGAGAAATTGATATCAGTCATAGGTCTGGCTACACAATCTTCCATGACAGATTTCAGTACAAATTCAAATTATTATTTTAATGGCACCGGAGATAGTCGCTGACATCCATATGAAAGTTGTGTGTACAAGTGTGTGTTCACAGGCCTACTTGAATGTTCTGAGGGTTAAAACCTCACTCCCTCTGCTATCTACCACATCGATTGAAGAGGACTAGAAATTCCTTCAGTCGGCGAGGGTAATCGAAAACCGAGAGTTCTCTAACGAGTGCTGGCAGACGGCAATGTATCGTCCAGGCTAAACTGCAACGGTGGGCAGATTTCAATACAAAGAATGGGTTCCTAGAGATATTCCTTTAGGACGCTAGGTATTCCTGCGGCTGGAATAAAATAAAAATATTGCGTAATATTTTTATTTTATCCCAGTATTTCGTTATTAATAAATAACGAAATACTGCAAAATTCCTGTAGCGCTATTTCATTTTTCAAAGTTAAAGTAACAATAAATAAATGCATGTTAAATCCTACGTTTTGGGTGCTTGGTTGGTTCTGCTGCGCCAGCGGCAAGTTCCCCACTTTTCCCACCCTACTTACAGCTTTGTAGGTTCAAGTGTCTTACTGATGAACAGGAACATCTGCGAATGTGATTTTGTCTGAAGTATCATGCACGACATGAAAGAAAAGAAATTACTTCTTGTATCGCACAGTAACCAGATAAGACAGCCGCTTTGGGCCAGAGAGCAAGCGACACAATATTAAATAGAAGCATCAGTTATCGCGACAATTCAAGACTTTTGGGCAATGCATGAAGGAAGCCAACAAAGAGTGGTGCTAACGAACAACTATGACTCCTATGGGCAATGTTATTACAAATCCTGATCAGTGATGAAATGTTTTGTTTCAAAAATAAAGTAGTGGTAAAATAAATAATTCTCGCTTTCCATTTTAAGAGCCCCTCGTACCGAAGTGAACCATGAAAACTGTAATGATTTAAAAAATATATGGTACTCTAAATTCGATGTATGCATACAGATCTATCTGTATCCCAGATCTACGTGTGTTAAATGATCAGACATGTGGAGTTAAGATTTTGCAAGCTGTCGAGAGATAACCTTCATTTTCTGTGATAAAATGTTTTTTATGTATGAGGCATGAATATTTCAGTATGAATATATGGTATACCTTATTTTATTTATTTATTTTTTATTTATCGCTACTTTAATCGCTTATTATTTATTACCCAAATCGTTTGTTATTTATTACTTATTTATTATGTTAAGTTACCGTAAAATTTATTTCCAATAAAAAAAATATTTTTTAAATAAAGACAATATTGATATGAGAAATTATATGGTATTGGCGCCATCTCTTGAGTAAGTTTTATACTACAATTTCTGTACACTGAAAACATTTTATCACGCAAAATCAAAAAAATATCATTATTATCATCCTTTTATTTCCACATCTGTAGGCTACCCCCTAATCCATCCGGGTTTAGATATGGTGTACATTGTAGATAATTTTAGCAGTTGCAAAAAATGTTTTTACAAAATTTTACAATTTGTATAAAATTGATTTATTGATTTCAACATAAATTATATTGTATATAATTTACACTACAGAAATATAACGTAAATGAGCCAGATGCACAACAGCAAAGCATCATTTAATCACTATCAAGGAACGATAGTGATTAAATGACTTAATAAATGAACATAGGAAACCTCTGATACTGAACTGTCCTTAGTGTAGCAACAACTGGTCTTTCCGATGATTGGTTGTGGAGACGTGAGTGGAGTTTTTCGTCAATTATTATTGCTCGTGGTTATGCGCTTCTTTCAGAATCTGGTGCCTGTCGAACTTTGAAGTGCACAAATTTATTGCGCAATTTCTAGAATATTTATAGGACCTGATGGCGTTAGCTTTTACAGTAGAGGCAAATTGTGTTATCTTGCTGGATTTAACATCTAAATTCGCTGTCATTTCAAACCATTATATTATTAATAAAAATGTTTAATTTCCACAGGGTACCCGAAGATATGCAGCAATAGATCACTTTTATCAGACATGCTAACTTCCATCCTTCTTCGCTCCAGAAGGCATTCGCTGTCTGTACACGTGGATTAAATGGGAGGGAACTCGCTGCGGTTTGGATTACAAATAAAATATGAGAAAATTAGAAATAATCCAATGAGTGACAAAAACCCACACATGGCACTTCTTAACACATCCTGCGTGTGTGTGTTAAATATGCGAAACTGCCTTAAATACGTCGAAGTTGTGTCCCAAAATGAAACGGCTTATTTTTTACTGATAACAACTAGAAGAATTACGATATGACCAGTCCACGGGTCCATTCCGTTGGAACAGAGTATTCCACTTATTGAATATAAATGCCCTATTTTTCTTTTATTCATATCTTCAAAAAACGAACAACAGGCACGAGTCCAAAGTGAATCTGCGCATAAACACAGCAAGTTGGCACATTGATTATACGAAAATGCAACAATAATGGACGTTTTTAATGTTTTTTTCCCCTAGATAACACTATTTCGTACATAAAACGTTCATAATTACTTTCATTTCATATTTAATAAACGAAACATTAAAACCAACGAAGCTTTGCACCTGCAAACTTTTTGAATTCCTTCTTTATCAAAACTCATTATGAACTGTGTTAAATTGGTATCGCCTATTCGTGCCGGGCACACTTTTGGGACTAGTTACAAACTCGTTGCTGTTAATATCTCTGCAAAATCTGATATTTAATTAGACCGCAAATACGCCTTTAACGCGCTCTTTTCGGTGCAAATAGGAAGTAAAAAGGTATGTAATATCCTTTGATAAGATGTCTACAGCAGCGTACTTGCTGTAATTAAATATAAAATGAGTTTTTCAAGGAACTAAGAAATTATAAATACTTCATTTTAATTTGCAGCGCTAAAACCATTTTCTCTTCGGAAATAAGCTGAAGGAAACCTGATGTTCATTAGTTTCGAGTAGCGTGAATGTATACGTGTTCATATTTCTCGTTAAATTTTTAAAGAACTATACTTTTTAGCGTTGTCTCTCGTATGATTTCTTAGTTGAGTCAAGTCATTCCTCACTGGCGTACTTCTTAAACCTGACTAAAATTTCTCTATAATTATCAAATAAACAAGATATTAATACCGGAAAACATTTAAAACTCACTTTGAAGATTTCCCTAAAACTTTCTAGCAAAATAACTGTTACAAGAAACAAGTCTATTACGAAAGTCCAAACTTGGGTTTCATAAAGTAGGAACCCCAACTGTGGACTATTGCCGACGTTAATCCTGAAACATGCTACTAATCATGTAGTTTCCAGTGATGGTAGTGAACCCCAAAAGGGCAGAGGGAAAAATAGACTGAGTAGACTTAAAAGAACTGCAAGTAGCAATTTATGCATTAAGGTCCATTAATAATTTCCAAACACCAATTTCTTTACGTTTTAAGAGTAGAGATAATCTCTAGTAATGAAAAGGTGGGGATAAAAATAAACAGGAACTATTTTTTAAATCATTTATTATTTTAAATACAACAATTGCGATGTTAATTCCCTTCAAAGTACTCTCCAGCCGCGCCTGTGCAGTGCTCCAATCGCTATTTCCGGGATCTAAAACAGCAACGGAAGTCCTCGAAAGCTGCCTCTTTTATTGCTGCGTTGTATTCTTCTGATTGTCTGCTAAGTCCTCGCGTTTTTCTTTGAGGTGGATTTTAATTTTCGGGAACAGAAAAAAGTCACACGGCACCAGATGTGGGGATTAAGACGGGTGCTCCAATGATGTTGTGATCTTATTTTCCGTTAAAAACTCGACTGCTACAGAGGAATGACCAACTGTATTTTCATGATGCAAAAACCACTTGTCTGGCCATTAATTGGGCCATGTCTTTCGAATTTTTCACTTAGTCTTCCTAACTTCTCATTGTAGAGTCTGATTTGGCGAGACAAATTCATGATGAACAACACCACAACAACAAGCATGGACTTGATCTTCGAGCGAGACATTCTTGCATTCTTTAAACGGAGAAAAGAGGGAATTTGCTACTACATGCTTTATACCCGGGATTCTGTTAACACTTAATCCAAAAAGTCGGGATTTCACGAATTTTTTTTTTTACCAATTTGCACTGCAGACTTCCACAGGCAGAGGCGGATTTAACGGCGGACGGGCGCCCTGGGCCCCGCCTTCTGAAGGGCCCACGCAAAATCCCAACAAATTAGTTGAACATATTAGTTCAACTATTCAAATATAATCAAATTTTATTGGAAATAAAACATTAATAGTACATAATATTTTTTATTTATTTTAAAAAAATGGTTAACATGTATTTTTATTTTCTCTGTCTGTCTCTTTTTTTTTTTAAAGGGCCCAATATTTTCTTCTGCGCCCGGGGCCTCAATCGACCTTAATCCGCTCCTGTCCACAGGCTTCTGCTTTTGATCGTCTGTCAGAGCACGCGGAACCATTCGCGTGCGCACCTTTCTCACGCCCAACGGCTCTGTCCAAATTGTTCTTACTGTTTCCTTGTCTTTGTGTTCTGCGATTAATCGAATATTCATCCGACGGCCTTGGCGCACGATGTCTCGAATTTTTTGTTTTAACATTCTCTTCTTGTCCTCATGGACATCTTTCCGTCACTCTCTGAACCGTTTGTGCCATTCGTACACTTTCCGTAACATCTCAAACATTTCTGCACCGTTCTTACCGCCCTCGTGGGTAGCGCAGTTCATAGGATGGCCGCCTTCCCCACACCGGGTGGAAAAGACCTCAGTTCGAGTCCTGTCGATACCGTGAGGAATTTTTATGGAACTTTTTCAAAACGTGGACGTGGGAGTGAGTCGGTCTCAGACGAGGGTAGCATGGATTTTTCTCCCGGAAACTCTAGTTTTTCGTCCAATAAACAGACTTCAGAACACACGCAATTTACAGACAATGTACTCGGAGCAATATGGCCACAGGCTCTAATGCCTAAACCATACGACAACCATTTTTACCGATTTTCACTAAATTTAATAACAGTTATTTGTCCTACATTACAATCACTCATTTTTCAGCCGAAAGGTTAAAACATGGATTCACTTAAAGAGGCACAGTTCAATCAAAACTTAACCGATTGCAATGAAACAAAAACTGATCTGCAGAGGGAAAAACAAGCTACAGCACAATATGAATGCTATTGACACGGTGAGTAGTAAGGCGTTGGTAAGCAACGGTTTCATTTTAGCCGTACCTTATATTTCCTAGGCTATATGTCATTATTACCATCTATTTTATATTCAGTATTAATTCACAGTATTTTAAGTCAATTCGATTGCTGAAATCATATCCCACTGTTTATACTTCATATAAAAAAAATATGGAGCAATTCACCACCATACCACAGGCAGCATAAAACCTGAAACCTTCATTTCAGTGGGTAAGTACGTCACCCACTGAACCAATTCGGCATTTCGAGTGAACATTTTTGCCAAATTCTGGCAACTATCGTTCTGTAGAGATTATACGAAGACAGCGACTGTATTTTCAAATAAAACTTTTAAAAAGACGGAATTTTTCAAAAAATCAGAACTTTGCCTGCTCTTCTTCGGATGAGCCCGTCATGGTCAACTAGGAATTCCTTCTTATGGACATGACTTTTTTTGCTGACCCTCTTCTTTGCATAACAGAATGGCATTTTATCAGAATACATTCTTGTATAGTCCGGCCCGCCTCCCAGGGCAAGGAGAGCAACCTGTAAATGGTATATTCTGCTACCCTCTAGGCTAAGGGGCCAAGCACTCAACATAAACAATGCAACCCAACAGAGTACACTGCACAGACATATTCACCACCACACTGATCATCTTTGCTTGTACGGTATCTTCATATATACACGGGGGAGGGGTTGTCATTCTCTGGCCTAGGACCGCCTTTACGCAAGGAATAAAAATGGCTGTAATTCATCAGATCACTGGATCCTAAATCTACACTGGTGTTCAAAGAAAGTGCACCACCTATGAATTTCACGTTTCTAACCCTTTTTCGCGATGGTATATTATATTAATGACTAGCACCACAAATAGAAATATAAACAAAAGATATTTATTAAAAGTTAAGGCAAAGCTAAGTAATATTTGACAGGTGCTCTCAAAATATTCCAAAATGAACACTTGCAACCTTTATACAACAGTTTTGGTAAACACGACAAACGACAATTATGGCCGAAATATTATCAGAAGCCCTCAGTTTGCTTCAGTTTATCATTTCAAATGGAAAACAAAATGAAAAGTTCACCAGGGCAAACTAATATTTAGTTGAACGCCTCTGGCCCTGATGACAGCAGCACACCGTCGAGGCAGTGATAAGATCAATTTCTGAAGATAATCAACTGATAGTTCGTGGTTCCAAACACGAATTATGGCTTCCTCAAGTTCACGAAGGGCCTTTGGTTTCTTTCTGGCAACTCCAGATTCCACACGATGTCAACAGTTCTCTATAGGATTCAGGTCCGACCCTGCTGATTCCTGGCCAGCTAACAGTTGTAATGGACCGTTCTTCCAACCATTTTTTCTCCTGTAACAAATGTAAACACATTACTGTCGAACCTCTAATGCTGAAATGAAGCTGAAATAACTACAGCAGTGCCTACTTACACTTTTCGCCCGATGACAAGGAGCAGAGTCGTCCTGAAAGATGCAATTACTTGGCAGGTTGAAATGGTCTCTAATGGCTGGCAGCAATTTGCCTTCCAATATAGCCAGGCATCCATTGGCATTTACGGAACCGTTTATAAACTGCAAGTGATACAAAATGCACCCCCATATCATGTGGCTGGTAGGGAATTTCAATGTAGACACCATACAGTCTGGATGGTAATTCTTCACCACGTTTACTGTGAATCGTTTGTCTTCCATCAGAGCCATCCAGGTTGAATTTTTTCTCATCCGAGAAAATAACTGACTTCCACTGCTCGGGAGTCCATTTGACATGCTCCTTACGCCAAATGAATCGGGCCTTTTTCACTTTTTGTGTGAGGAGGGGACGACGGGCTACAAGTCCATTTTGGAAGAGGTGGCTTTGACTGTTAATGCACTTGCTACCACTTCTTTACGGTTTTTAAGGCATAAGCGCTTCAAAACGCGGTCCTGTTTTGGCGTAGAAACTCGTTTGCGTCCGGTTCCTTTTTTTCCTATCAGCAGAAGCAGTATTGTTGAGTTTGGAAAGAAATCAACTCACTGTGGCCTGATTACAAGACACTCTATAAGCAATATGATGGGAAGAACATCCTTCCTCACGTAAAGCAACAATAGCACTCTTTCTTCGTGGCGTCAACTGCACGTAACTCGCCATCCTGACACAAGCAAGGAATGACTGCAACTCTTGCAGAGCGTGCTTATATAGCTGAAAGTTACAGCTGATGCAATATTACGTCATCACCTACGGGTGTCAATTTTATCTGATGCAATCTGTAAGAAATATTGCCATATACTTACGTTATTCGGACGACAATTACAATTTTAAGGAGTGATGCACTTTCTTCGAACACCAGTGTATATCGGGATCTTTATTCAAGGCTAATTAACCTGGTAACGTGGAGGTTACGTGTCCTCATAATATGGCCTGAATTGCGATGCGCGCCTAAAAGCTAACGATCAGCTTTGGAAGAGTATTTTTAACACCGAGAAGTAACTGCTATCGAGACCGAATAATGATAACTGCGGACTTATTTTGATTTAATGCTACAGAGGATTAACTCCCTCAAGTCCACTAAGACAGCTGGATCGCTCACTTCATGGTAAAGAGTCTCAGCCCATATCTAATTGAACCACTGCAAGCTATTTATAATTCTATCATTGCTAATTGAGTTTTCCCGGAAAACTGGAACGTGCATGCCGTAATCCCTATTCCAAAAATTACTAACTCCAGCCTCATGGAACACTATAGGCCTATATCCACTGCATCCACACTCTTTAAAATACTGGAGAAAGCTCCACTGCCAAAATTGACGCAAGAGATCCGGGCCAGTCAGCCTTCACAAATTCATTTTGCCATATCTAACAGATTAACAATTACAAACCTCCTTACTGTGCAAACCGCGACACTAACGCATTCCAAGCCAGAAATGAAGTGTCAATAATATATGCTGACGTAAAGGCCGCCTTCGACAGGGTGAATGTACATGCTCTACGTCTGTTGCAACATGCCTTCCGAATAAAAGGAAACTTGCTGAAGTTCCTGCAGTCCCTTCTAATTTGCCTTTCCATTTACTTCCATACAGACAGTCTGATCCTCCAACGACTAATCCATGCAGGTGTTCCACAGGGTGGCGTCTTATCGGGACTCCTCTTTACCGCAATGATGATCCCGTTCTACGAGAGCAGGGACGATATATACACGTATGCAGATCGATCATAAACGTATATAGCTATACTTAGATGAATTTGGAATTGACCTCGAAGGGCTGATAGAAGATGCGAAGTCCAGAAAAAAACCGCGATGTGGTTAGCTGAGGTTACTGTCACCTAACAGTTGTGCACGTTTTCTAAGTGTGTGTACTGAATGGTGTGCTTCTTTGAACAAGTGTCTACAGTGTTTTCAGTAGTTGTTATTCTGAGTAACTTGCACGTGAACTGTCAGGACAGAAATGCAGTGCAAATTTATATTTGTTTATATAGTTTTATATGTAAACCCCTGGCATTCACTGCTGTGAAGGGAATTTGTCACTCGCCATTGTAACACCTTATTCAGTACGGTAGGACAAATAAAGATTTATTTATTAACGCTATATTTAAACTAACTCCAGCTCGTGTTTCAAAAACAAGGAAATGAAACTACTAAAACAAAATGGGGAGGACAACCGAAGAGGTACTGCGTTCGCTCGATTGCCTTCCTTTCTGAACCAAGCTGTCTGTCCAAAGTAGTGCGATGCAGGAGTCCTTGCGCTATAAAGTCGCTTTCCATATTTACATAGTTTTAGGTAGAACGAGGCTACAGACAGCCATTCTGAATATTGACGAGCTGCTTATTTGGAGCTGTTGATTCATATTTCCTTGACACGCAATTTCCTAAACGAATTTTAACTCGCTGACGGTGTATTAACGGGTCTAATAATGACAGCCATCATACCAGAAATGTCCGTGTCAAAAAAGGAAATTGAATGACATATTTTCGCCTCTCGTTATCTATCCGCAATTTCAACGGAAATAAAGCTAGTTCTCAATTACTGTTTTCCTAGAACGAGTGCGTTTGATCTCCCAGCGTTGGAAGCTGGTAATTACCGGAGGATCCGTCCCTGTTTTCTGAGCCACCCAGAAAACGTTAACGCAGGTAATTAATCACGATTTATTTTCAGTTAGTTCGATGACGGAAGCAGCGTATCACTTGGACTGTTTTTGAAATGTGTAGCGCGAAAAAGTTTTTAATTTGTTGTCAGTGTTAATAACTGCAAATCGAAGCACCTCGGTGCATAAGGAAATGAGCGAAATCACGCGTGGGTATGCAATATTTAACGCCCCGATAATTACAGTTGTTATTCGGTTAATTATGGTTCATTATCTGCAAAACAGAAAAGTTTTAAAACGATAACTGGAACACCGTTTGATTTTTCGTACTTCTTACGAAATAGAAACCATATTAAACAACGGAATACGAATGGATTTTATACGCCCCTTCCTTCATAGTTCGTTCGTTAAAAATATTCACCTTTTCGATTTTTAAACGAATCCTGAAAAAAAAAAAAAAAAAATTGCGAAATAATGAACACTTAAACCAGCGTGGAGTGTAATCTGCCTTTAATTTCTAAAAGGATTACAGATTATTCTCATACGTTACGTGGTACTTCTTGCGACACTTCTTCAGTGAACACTTGTAATGATGAACTTATGACACGATCAGACTCGCATCATTGTGAGGGCGTATGGGGGAAAGGTAGTTGGATAGGTATAGCATACCAAAGGAACCTCGTGAGGTTCCTTTGGTATATTTTCCCATATCCAGGATGCAATGGATTTAAATAATGTCCCACTCCTGTGAGAAGCTACAGGTGAAAACCTGACTGATCCTTAAGTTTTGCACACCAGTGTATGATCCAACCGCCTTACTGTGAGAAATTAAGTGATATTTCACATAATTCGGAAAAGGGTGCCATTAAATTATCTTCAATTGGATTTTAAATTATAATTTGTTACGTAATATTGTAACTTTTGGCTTGTTCTAAATTATTTTAGGAACTTTTCCTTCTGCAATACCCCCCCCCCCCCCTTTGTGTTATCTTGATACATGGTTCATTTTATTTTCGCTCATTTGGTTTGCCATGCTACTGGCATTGGAATTAATTAATTATTTATACACGAGAGGTTTCCGAAAATTAAGGTAGCATTCTTTTTCTCAATGATGTTTAATAATACGAAGTTGAAATTACACACCAAGAAATAAGTGAACATGCACTACTTCTCCACAAAGTCTCCAGTTGTATTGACGCACTTGTCCCAACGATAGATTTTCAGAGGGCCGAACAAATAGAAGCCTGAAGGCACTAAGTCTAGCCTATAGGGGGGATGTGACAGTTTCCCAACGATTACGGCGCAACCACTCACGAGTGGTGTGGGCAGTGTGTGAAGTTGCGTTGTTGTGCAACAAAATCACGCCACTTCTCAGGAGTCCTGGTCGTTGGCTTTCAGTATTTCCAACGTTGCACAGTAACGTTGTGCATTGATTGTTCCTCCCTTCGGCAAGAAATCCACCAACAGAACGCCTTGGCGGTCCCAGAACACTGTGGCCATGATGTCGATCTTCAATGCGAACACGGCCCGCTTTAACTTCATTACCCACAAATACACCTGCTTCTTTGTCATCACCTTTTCGCTATACACAGCAATCAGTTCACGGTTAATGTCACTTGGTGAAGGCCCTTTTGCTTGCAAAAAGCGAATAACTTCACGAACACCTATTTTGGACCACACTCGCACGATAGCCGCCATTTTGCAAGTGGAATCTTCTGTGAGGCAACAGTACCGCAACACTGCACTGGCGGTATTTTTGAACGTTATTAACGGGCCTATCTGTCCACCATTATCCCTTTTTGTCATCCCATATCTGTCCACCGTTATATTTGTCCCTTTTCCCATTATTAAGAAAAAAATGTGATACCTTACTTTTCGGAAACCCCTCGTGTATACATATGTATATTATTAGCCATACGATGCAAGGAAGCCCAATGCTTATGCTGCACCAGCCAAAAAAATTTCCCGAGTTACCCTGAGAGAGAGAGAGAGGGGGGAAAATCACCAAGAAAGAGAAGGATAATGATATCCAGCTCAGGACTGTGGGTTTGTGAAGCCCATACTGACCAGATATTGAGCCATTGGGGTTAATATATAATCTAAATAGAGATGGTTTCCCTTCACTATGTGCCAGATATAAATCGTTTATTAGGGGTTCAAATCTGGAAAAAAAGCTGCTGCATTTTAATCCCATCCCCTCCTGCTGCTAGCAATGCACATTTTTTTACAAGTGGAGACCAAGACGCGCATTCTTCTGTAAGTCATTTAGGCACCCATCTGTCTGGAATTATGGCGTACCAACATTTACCAAGTTCACTATATCACAAAGAGCTTTATAAAGCTTCTTTTTTTTTCTTTTTAGAGAGAGCAAAAATAAAAAGAAACGCCGTTTAAAAAATTCCTTCCACTTGGCCACACAGTTTTGAAAGTACGCGAGAATTGAACAACATGTTTCTGAAATCATCTTTAAAAACCCGTAAGAATCGCCAGCGTTTTTCGAAGCTAACTACCCTCCCCATCCCCTTTATTCAACAGTATAATTCATCACTTAATTTATACGTAAGCCTGTAAATTCTAATCTTTCCGTTCCATGTTCCTAACATTTGATAAGAAAACAATTAAGAGATATTTAAAACTACAACTTAAATTTAAAATATATGAAATTCATACATTTAAGCATTTAAATACCCAATGGAAACCAAAAAGTAAAATTACAATAATAAAATAAAAATGCTAAAATTGAAAAGCTGAATGCCAAATATACCACACATGAGCAACAAATATGCTTAATATCAAAAATAATGAAGTATGACGTCATGATTTTACAAAAAACAGGGAAAAAATTAAAATACGTCATAATAACACGTCAAAATATATGCTAATCGACAATAGTTCGACGTGCTAATAAGTGCAAATATTAGCGCGTGAACAAAGTTATTGAATGAGCCAGGTTCGAATTGAATAATTCGAATTATTCAATTCGAACCTGGCTCATTCAATAACTTTGTTCACGCGCTAATATTTGCATTTATTAGCACGTCGTCTGCTAAATTTCCAGAGTGGCTTCATGAAAATTTATAATTAAATAAAATTTGAAATATAAATCTAATACAATTCATAGACGCCTACCTAGATTATCCTAGAGGGAGATGATAGTAGACACTTAAAAGAAAGGCTTCATTGTTTTATATGCCCATCAGTGTTGTAAATCAGTAATTAACTAAACATGTCGTCACAAATACCAAATTGGTTGCTTCTTTTCTCGCGTTTGGAAGAACTTCTCGTGAGAGTCGTTATTAAGTAACCAGAAGCGATCCCTGGCGTAATTGTTGGGAATCACAAAGTAATTTTGTAATTTATTACAAAAGTTTATTAGAAATTGTATTAATCTATGGTAAATATGGAAAGAACACTCAAAGTATTTATTTTTAAAGTTCAGTTAAGCGTTTAATGAGCAGTATGAGTACCATCTTCTTCGTATTAAATCCAATCTGATATAATTAGTACTTTAAATTGCGATAAAGTTAAAATTGTTAAATTTTAATGAATTTAAATTTATAATAATTTATATAAATTATAATTATAAATTTTTAATAACTTTAGAATGATTAAAGTTCCCCTTCATTACTTTTTATTTTAAAATTTACTGAAAACTTGAGGCTAACTTAAAAAAAGGAGATACAAATTTAGGCGTCTTTCTGTTCCTTTAGATGCCCAAAATGGTGTAAAAAAGCTAATCCAAGATCTTTATACCTTTTTTATCCAAAAATATCACAATATAATGTAGGGAAAGTTCAAGATCTTGGATTTGAGTTTCTTACATTCGACCATCCACAAGATGAAACAATATTTTTTTCCATAGTGAATCCAGAAAGTCCACAAATGCATATAAATGTTTAGTAAGTTTGATATGTTAAGTATAAGGGCTTTGTAACTTCACAGGACAACAAACTTAAACTTAACTTTCGTAATTAAAAGTGGTATCAAATGTTTCCCGTAATTTAATCTCTTTTTAGTAATTCAACCACATGCGTCCTTCTCCCAAGTTAAGATTCTAAAACACTATTTTATATTGTCTAGAAGTAATAAATAAATATCGTTTGTTAAAGGGTGGGGAGGAAATGCTGTTGCGTTTCTCTGTCTGTAACTGGTCGAACTTAAGATATAAATAAGACCCTCGTGTGAATTGAGAAGTTCAGTACATCCTTTCAAACTACACCAAACCGGTCACGCCAGTGCAGGAGCGAAATGTGAAGGGTCCCAGGTACAGCAGACAATGAAACCGGATTTTTCGGACAGGATGCCCTACAGGACAAGTAGGTAATTTACTTATTTAGGTGTCTGGTGTAGCTTCCTAATGTCCTGAACATATGAGGGGTACTTCAACACTGTGTTGCTGGAGTATGAAACTCTACAAGAGTCCGGCAACTTTACGTAGCTTAATGGTATTAAAACTGAGGTACGTTATATATTTGAGGTGTATATATTTAAAGTGATATATCACTATAAATAATAATGTCTTCCACAACAGGGCCGTTGAATTTAGAAGATAACATTAAGTATACAGAACCCTAGATTTGTTTAAAATCCATATAATTGTAATCTCCATGCATGCTTAGGTACTGTTAACTTTTGTATTAGGTGTTTCTGCATTATAATATGCTTCATTATCTGTTAGCTTTTAGGTGTTTTATGTACACTCAAATCTAAATCTGCCTTCACCTCCTGCATCGACAAGAGGTTGGTTGAGAAGACAAATTCCCAACAAGAAGAATGTAATGAGGAAATTGTCTTCTCAATTGGAAAAGCATAAAAGGTGTACCGGCTTTTCAATAGGCTACTGGTGAATTAGATCCATCAAGAAATTCAGACAGTTAGTATAACATAAATAAAGACGATGTAACTTCAGTTATTGGCGTACTATTTATGAGGATCTACTCATGAGTGAGTCAGCGCCCTGGTACAGACCAATGTTAGCTTCCACTCAGCGGATTTTTTTGCTTCCAAGAGTACCTGTTTTTCTCCCTTCAAATCAGGCTTCCTCAACTAACAAATACGGAAAACTTCTGATTTATGGCGCTCTTTTTAGTTCTGATTTATGGCAATCACTCCTGTCTCGATGCTCCTCGGGAATGAAACTATCATATTTATAGATGTTTAAAACGAAGTAATTTTATAAGGATATTCGTCCAAGGCTGTCCTTCCCTATAATTTCGAAAATCATAAAATGCAAGAAAATACAGCTTCTGTTGAATCTACACCGATGAGCCAAAACATTATGACCAGCTAGTCGTTATGCAAATCGAAGCAACTGCAGGTGAACTATGGCGCGTGCACGGGTCTGGACACGGTATGAAAAACACCTGATACTGAGCTCCGTTAATCAGCGTTACTCTTGTTCTTCAGATGGGAAAGGCAGCGGACTTAAGCGAGTTTGACAAAGGCCAAATTGTAATGGCCAGACGGCTGGGTCAGAGCATATCCAAAAAAAAAAATTTATTTTTAGACCACCCGAATAATTAAATTCATCTGCCGTGCTGTGTCTTATATCTTTTAATTGCGTGTGTTCTATGGTCGATTTGTCTGTTTGCTGGACGAAAAACCCCAGTTTCTGGGGGGGGGGGGAATCTTGCTATCTATGCCTGAGACCGACTAATTCAACTACGGGGTGAAAAAAAGCCCATTAAAGTTCCTCGCGTCATCGACAGGATTCGAACCCAGGCCTTTTCCACCCGGTGTGGGGAGGACGGTGACGATACCACTGTGCTACCCACGCTGACGGTCAGAGCATATCCGAAACGACACGGCTGGTGGGATGCTGACAGTCAGCCGTGGTTAGTACCTACCGAAAGTGGTCCGAGGAGGGAAAACCCTCAAACCGCCGGCGAGACGTTGGACGACCACAGCTCATCGATGCTCGAGGTTAGCGAAGGCTGTCCCGGATGGTATGTGGCAACAGAATGGCGACTATGGCGCAACTCGCCGGTAATTGGAATGCTGATGACCGGAGTAATGTCACAACACACAGTACATCGAACCCTGCTGAAAATGGGGCTCCGTAGCTGCAGGCCGCTCCGAGTGCCCGTGCTATCCACGGTTCACCGGCTACAGCGCCTACAGTGGGCTCGCGAGCATCGAAACTCGATCTTCAGTGATTGAAAGAAGGTCGTCTGGTCCGATGAATCACGTTTCCTGTTGCACCATGTGGACGGCCCAACGTATGCCACGTTTACCTGGGGAAGTGATGCTCCTGAATGCACTGTAGGACGAAAACAAGCCGGTGTGGGCGGTGTCATGCTTTGGGCGATGTTCTGCTGGGATACCTGGGTCCAGTTATCCATGTACCGGGCACTTTGACGTCTACCACCTACCTAAACATCATTGCTGACCAGAATTACACCCTTTCATGGCAACGATCTTCTCCTCTGGCGATGCCGTCTTTCAGCAGGATAATGCGCCATGCCACACCACCCGGATTGTTCGAGATTGGTTCGCGCAGCATGAGGAAGACTTCCAGGTATTGCCCTGGCCTCCAAATTCCAGAAATCAATCCCATCGAGCATCTGTGGTTTGCGTTGGAACAGCAACTCCTATCTGCGGCGTCCCAACCACGGACCTTACAGGAGTTAAAGGATCTGCTGGTTACGTGTTGGTACCAGATACCACAAGATCCATTTAGAAATCTTGTAGCGTCCATGCCTTGCCGGGTACGAGCTGTTTTGGCTGCATGTGGAGAACCAACATCATATTAGGTAGGTGGTCATAATGTTTTGGCTCATCGGTGTATAAACAAGAACCCTTACAAATAAATTGCATCCCTTATATCGCAAGCACTGGTGAAATGGTATCTAGTATCAGTGATCAGGGCCAGACAAGGATTGATTAAATGTATAAGTGACCAGCAGGTATAAAATAAATGAAACACAAATTTTATTCATTCATTCAATGGAATCAATCTCTTTCCTCGCTTCAATACAATCAGGCGAAAATTGCAGTCTTTTCTTCTAGCACTGTTGAAAAAAGTTCAGTGGAGACGTGGAAGGTAATTCGGTGTACTTCTGTTCTATCACCCGCATGAGCCCAAAATAGAATGCGAACAAATTGTCGAAGAAACAAGAAAATATTTACAGAAGTATTCAGAAATTCGTCCCTGGAGGCTGTCCAGCATGGTCCAAAATATCTGTTGTGAAATAAAATTCTGTCCAGAATTTTATTTCACAACAGTTATTTTGCTCCATTTTTTTTTATGTTGTCACTTTCCTGAGTATCTGCAAGTTGAAAATAAGATTTGATTCTGTTTATTCTATTTTTCAGAGTTCCCTTAATTTTAACGTCGCGCGATTATGCCTTTTGTGGGTGAAGAAAAGGATGCAAGATATTAAAAGAAACTTCTAAGAATTAACAGGATTAATGATATGGTTAGGGAATGACGATACGTGCTTACACGTTGGGATAAGATATATGTAAAGTATATATTTTATGCATTTTTCATTTATTTATCCCAACTGCATTTCTTAAGAACTTAAATACAGTCGCTATTCTCCATTTCGATTTACCTGCGTAACATACCACTAAAAGAGACTTAAAGAGATATATACTTGAAAATGTTGTTGTTATTGGGTTTTAGGAGCATTAGCGACTAAGGCCATATTGCTGCGTATGTTCTGTGGTCAATTCTATGTTTGTGGACGAAAAACCCAAGTTTCCTGGAGGAAAAACCACGCCCGAGGCCGACTAACTCAGCTACATTGTGAAAAAGGTCCATACAAATTCCTGCCGTCATCGGCGGGACTCGAACCCAGGTCTTTTCCAGCCGGTGAGGGGAGGATGGCGATTCTCGTGCTACCCACGAGGGCTACTTGAAAATGCTTCAAAAGTGTATAAAAATTCAGCAGTGGAACAACAGGTGAACGGATGTCCATAGACGCACTTCTCAATCGAAGTTCATAATTAGTTGAGTACCAAATTTCACACATAATTAGAAGGGGAGGTTGCATGGTTCCCTCCTGGAAACTAAGGAGAATAAATCCTCCACAAAAAAAGAGAAGAGGAAAAGATTATATTCAGCCTCGTGCGGATCAGAAACACGTAATGAGAATTGGACAATGAGAATTGACAGAATCTCCAGCCATCTTTTATTTCATATCAGGGGATTTTTTTTGTAGGAACATAAAGTGAAATGCATGCAAGGCAATTTGAACAAATTATAAACACCCATTTGCGATGCTAAAGATGTTTCTTAGGCGGTCTGTGTAAAATATCTTTCAATTAAAAACATTCAACGCACGACATACATCTAAATTAGATGCACCCAAAGTAAACTCTAAAATAACTTAAATAATAAGTAATACGATAAAAGCATTGTAAAACAAATTGGTTTTATTTACACAAACACCGTAATATTTGAATATTTAAAATAGGTACTGATTTATGGATCATACTGGAGTTTTATTTGCAGTCTCTGAATATGAGATGAAATGTGCTTCTATTACAAATCTTAATGCACTCATAGACTTTACGGTACCTAAGAGGCTACGACTTAGCCGAGTGGTCAGGGCGAGAGTGCAGTAGCACGCACTCTTTGAGTGGACCGGGGGTTCAAGCCCGTGGCTACTAAATACGATAAACGTTTGTATTGACGTTGGGTGATGGAAACACCAAAATAAAACCAAGAGCGTCAGGACTGGCAAGCCGGCTTATAAACATTCGGCTGGGCATGTCAACATGAGCAACGACAAGCGTTTAATTAATGCCGCTGACCCCTAACCGGGACAACCAGCGCCGATAATTTTTTTTGTTAGACTTTAGGGTACCTAATAGCCTGCTAATTGTAAAGTGGATCCTCTTCACCACGTAGAATAAATATATGTCCTTGTTCAGTCTGACGCCCCCTTACTTTGCCCCCTCAAGTATAAGGTTAATCGTTACCCTATGTAATGATTAACCTTAACCCGTGATGTGGTTTTAGGTGCATCAGCAACTTATACCATACGTTTCGCGCATATCATCAATATTCTTAAAACTGGAACGGTGATATTTATTTAATGCACTTAACCTCACCCCAATCGCATGATTGTTCCTCCATGAGAGTACGCTTGTTTTTCCACTTGTCACTCGTTTGGAGAGGTTTCGGTTCAACTCCCGTCGTAGACTGGAGGAATTTCTAAAATCCTCTTCAATGCCAATTGAAGAGGATTTTAGAAATTTTTACCTGAATCAATTTTTTTTCTAAACCTGTGGATTCCGTTGTTCCTTTATTGAACAACTTTCTTTGAAAACCACTGTTCATGTTCATGTCATTTACCTCTTTTAACCGATATTTCCGATCAAAGATTCTATTCTTTTGGTGTGAAGATTTGTGAGGAAAACAGCTTGATAGGAAGAATCAATTTCTCTTGGTAGAAAACTGCATCTTATTAGCATTACGAAGTAGAGCGCCCAAGAGGCATCTTCTTGTGTGGTGAATGGGGATAGATATTGAAGTCGCACAGAAATGGTGAACGTGGCATTTTGAGCAGGGATTACAAGGATACTGTCCCTCCCTCCTCACGACGTTTCTTATGATATTTGATGATAAATAAACTTGGGATCGCACATACAATGCTACAAAAGGTTGTGCAGCCCTGATCGCAATGTTACCGTACACAAATAACCAAAAATATAAGCTTCTTTTAAAAACTGACGTTTTCTTTGCCTCGAAACCTCCTGTCAGTTTAACATAAGCAGAGATGTTTCTTGACTTCCAATATCTAATCTTTCATCATTCTGTCGAGTATGATTCTGCTCTGAGCCGTCCTTTTCGCAAGGTTCGATCACGTTACCGCCATCGATAACTGCTTGCGACACGCATCCAATGCACCACTGTCAGTTTTGTTTTCGGGGAAATACTTGAGATCTTAATGGGAAACGTTATATCATTCTAAATAAGAAATATAACTATGCAACAAAGGATAGACGAAGACATAAGCGTTTGCAGCGTGCATTATAAATCTCCATTGAGCACAATGGATTTGCTCTATTCGATATTGAAGTCTTTCTCATAACTTTTCATCTTAC
The DNA here is from genome assembly GCF_048544385.1 of Mastigoproctus giganteus. Lineage (NCBI taxonomy): Eukaryota > Metazoa > Arthropoda > Arachnida > Uropygi > Thelyphonidae > Mastigoproctus > Mastigoproctus giganteus. Next base: position 62,986,911 of record NC_143582.1, read on the forward strand.
AAGATATGCTCTTTTACAGCTGGTTCCGATGATATTCGGTATACTCAAATTCAAATCATTACGCGTATTTGCTTTCGTGTGAATATTGGATCATACACTGGTGTAATGTTTGATTGGCAGCGCAATGTTATCATCGGCAGTGTTTAGTTTGCGTGCTGCAGCGCTTCCGTAAAATCCAATGTAATGCAGCTCCCTACTCGTGCCATCCTTGGACTAATATCAGTTCATGCGGCATCCCTGAAGCCCTTGCAGATAACACAGTGGATATAACCGCCATTGACCTACAAAGGGAAGAAAACGCCCGAATTCGTATTCCGTCAGCCATGCGAGGAACTCTTATGAACTTGGCTGGGTTAGTCTGTCTGTCTCAGAGAAGTGTTGCATGTTTTTGTTGTCCTAGAAACTCGGGTTTTTCATCCAGATATATTGTCTAGAGAATACATACAGATAAAGTATACTGACGCCTCATAGACTTAGTTGCTTTGGCACTTGACACAAACACCTAATCCTCCTTGAACTCCTAGTTGACAGTATTCGTGGAGCACTGATGGGACCTGCTCGCCACTGCCCTGGTGAGTAGCACAGTTGGTATAATCACTGTCTTCCCTCACACTGAGTTGAAAACACCTGAGTTCGAATCCTGTCAATGGTGCAAGGAATTTTTAAGGGCCTTTTTCACAACGTGAAGGCAACATGAAGGCAGTTGCTTTTATATCTATTTCTGGTTTGTGGAAGGTGGGTATGATTTATTTTTTCAAAATCATTCCCACCATCCACATCTGTTGGATTTCTAGAATTGGCATCAGGAAGGCAAAGGCCACCAGATGTCACTATTATGATTTTGAGTTTCGTTGTTTTGCAGGATGAAAGATCAGAAATTCTAGAAGAAAAAATACCACGCGCAACCTTGTTCAAGATCGCAAAACAAGGTCACGCTGTGAAAAATGATTTATTTCTTCCGAAAAATGTGCGCAGGAAATATGAAATGTACCTATTTAAAGCTAGCTTTCAATCCACTCTGACTTGTTTTGTTTGTCATTTGTACTTTAAGTCTTGCTTTGAACTGAAAGCTTGGTGTTTTCCTATCAACGTGTGTTTGCTCTTATACGAGACGAAGCTTGGGGATGTAAATACTCGACAGACGCTAAAATTGACTTAAGCAATTGATTCCATAACAGGTCCACTTGAACAAAGCCTGGAGCACTTCTATAAATACAGGTTCTCGTTTCACACTTGCATTCGCGTTTATACGTTCCGTTTATAGTGGGTTGAGAGAGAGAGAGAGAGAGAGAGAGAGAGAGAGAGAGAGAGAGAAAAGCTTAGGTAGTGGAATTTGAAAATTTTCAATGCTTCTATTTCCGGTTTTCTGTATAGAGAATGAAGTAGGTTATGGAAGAGGCACTGAAAAGGAAGAAATGGGTTATTTCTTTTCTTATTCTTCCGATAACCAAATTAACCTGCATAAGGTTAGCTCCTATTTTTTTTTATCTTTCGAAAACTCGGATTTTTAAATGCGCAATTGACACTTCAAGGCTTTAGTTGCCTCGGTATTTATGCAAACTACGCAACCATCACTTTGGTGATTTAATTAGAATATTTAAAGGAACGAGAAATTACTTCTTCAAATTATAGACTAGTTGATTATACCTTAGGTCCAGAGATAATATTCTCTCTGTACATGGTCTTTTTATAGTACAAAGATCATCAGCGAACATTGTTTCACATTTATCTGCTCTTGTCTTGTTTCTACTTTAGCGTGCTACTACAGTTCTTTCTCTTTTGCAGGTGGACGCTTACGTGTGCCCAATAACATGACTAACTTTGATACCCGATGAAGAGGCCGATCCTCAGAGTTCCTTCACTATGGATTTCTCTAATTTCACCCACCAATACGTTTTGGACTCGGACTGGACATCGGAGTTCGACTACGAAGTACACAATGCGACTGACGCTTCCAGTGTCCCCAAATCGGTGGAAGCGCTGATGTACGTCATGTACATAGTCATCTGTGTTGCAGCAGTAGGTGGAAATAGCATTGTCTGCTACATCGTGTTTGCTTTCCAGCGCATGAACACGGTGACGAACTTGTTTATCGTCAATTTGGCTGTCGGTGATATTCTTATGGCTTGTCTGTGTATTCCTTTCGGTTTTGTGTCTAATCTGTTGTTGCAGTACTGGCCATTTGGTGGTGTCATGTGCGTGTTAGTCTCTTATGCTCAAGCAGTATCTGTATTCATCAGTGCATACACCCTCGTTGCGATTAGCATCGACAGGTACACGGCCATCTTGTATCCACTGAGGCCCCGGATGACAAAGCTCCAAGCAAAATGTATCATCCTTCTCGTCTGGGTAGTATCGCTGCTAACGCCCCTTCCGACAGCCATCGTGTCGAAGCTTGGCCAACCGGAGAACTGGGTAAAACACAATATCACGGACAGGTACGCCTGCATGGAAGACTGGGAGACAAATACTCAGCGATATTACTACAGCATGGCACTTATGATTCTGCAGTACTTCTTTCCACTGGCTGTTCTTATCTACACTTACAGCAGGATAGCTATCGTAGTATGGGGGAAAAGAACTCCTGGAGAAGCGGAAGATGCTAGAGACCAAAGAATGGCCGCTTCTAAAAGGAAGGTAAAGTGAAAAGTATTTGAAGTTGCACTTCTAATTAAATGGAAAATTATAAGCATTCGTTAGTTTTAAATTAATAAACAAAGTATATCAGATCTGGACTTAATTCATATTTATTAAATTTGTAATATTGACATTCTTATTTAATAGATTTCACATTTATTAAAAATTATTTTTATGAGTAATATTTATTAAGATTTTTTTTATAAGCGATAAACTTCTTGAAAATGTATATTTTTTGTTGCGTTTGAAAAGTCTGTTTCCAAAATGCATATTAAATAATGTGGGCTATTCTGGACGGCGTATTATTATGGGATAACTTAAGTATTTCTTAGATCTTGGCTCTATCTGATGAGAAAGTTGTTAAATATGTGAATATTTACACACAGTGGCGGCTCGTGACTCGGATAAAAGGGGGTGCTGCTTCTTAAAGTTACATTCAATTGCCTCGGTTATAAGACATGTAGACATAGATGGTAATAGTAATAAGCAAGTTAAAAATACTACAAAACATTAACTGGACACTTACCATTAACAGACTTAGGTAATCTCGAAATTTTATTTAAAAGTAAAATCCATTCTTCGCTTTTTATTCGTTGAAAACAGATTAATAACTTTTTCATTCAGGTTTGGTGCTCTGTTCAGTAGCGAATTCTATAATAATTATAGTAAATGAGCCCTGTTGGGCAACACAGTTGGTATAATCATCGTTCTGCCCCAAATGGGTCAGAAAAAACCAGAGTTCGAATCCCGATGAGGGATTAGGGATTCGAACCGCCAGGAGGAATTTTTATATCTTTTTCAGAGTAAGGCTGAGTTATTCGATCTCAGGAGAAAGTAGCATGGTTTTATTCCCTGGTTTTTCACCCCACAAATAGTAAATCGGTCAAAGAACGCAGTTTACAGATATATTATGTACCGCGCAATGTGGCTTAAGTTGCTGATGCGCCTAAACCCTACTACAACCAGCTAAGTAGTAAACGATATCCGTGTAGTTTCAGCATCAGTTCATGATTTTGCTCTTGTACGTGTTGTTCCACTATAGCGTGCGTCTCTAAGTCCAAAGTATAGCACCCTCACAGGTAGCACGGTGGTTATAATTGCCGTCCTTCCACACACACACAAGGTGGAAAAAAGGCCTGACTTCGAATCCCATCAATGACACGAAGAATTTTTATGAACTTTTTTTCCCAACGTGACTGAGTTAGTCGGTCTCGGCCGTGCGCTGCATGGTTTTTCTCCTGGAAACTAAGGAGAATAAATCCTCCATGAGCTGCAGCAACTTGGACTTCGAACTCGGCCTCATGACGATCAGAAACATGTAATAACGACGACAGTGAGTGAAGATGCAAGTGCTTTTTGTATGCTGAGCCACAATGATCAAAACCTGTTAAAAAGGAGAACTGAGTTCGAAGTCCAAGTTGCTGCAGCTCATGGAACTACAAAATTCTGCCGTTTAAAAGGGGAAGAAAACATTTATTTGTGGAGAATGCCGGTGATTATGTATGATTTTTAATTATTGCTGTTAAAACTCTAGCTAAACCTTTTATTCTATAATGCATACGCTATTTAAATCCATACTAAATCGTATCTGCTTAAAAAATAGAAATATCCCTGTGAGCATTAATACCTGAAATAAAAAAAGATAAATGAAATAATGTTCTACAGTTTTTACAAAATGGTTGTCCAGAATGGCCTTTCCAATTGCCCACATTTATCCCCATAGTGGGGCTATAATAGAAAAGGTTATTAATTTATAAAAAAAATTAATATCGATGTATAAATTATAGAAAAAATCCCGAGTGTGCGTATATTGTGTAACAAAGTTTCATTTACAAAATAACAAAGTTTACTCTCATTTATTTAAACTGGTACTCAGAGTAAAGTAGGGCTATTCTCTGTATTGCTGCATTATTTCTTCTTGTCATATTAACGAGTAAAGTGCAATACCAGAAGCTGAGGGGGAGTATAAAAAGAAACACGAGGTTGACATATCAGAATGCCATTTAACAAACAAAAAATAAACCTGTTATTCAATACCCACTCACTGAACGACTTTTTCTTAGCAAACTTGCTTCCCCTTATTTATCTTTCCGCTCATTCAGTCGTTTCTTTCCATAGAAAATGTGGATGAAGAGTGCACCATTAAGAATGATAATGAGCGGGTTCTTTCAAATGAGGAGAATTTATAATAAGTAGGACAGGAAAGATCACTCTGGCTTTCCAAGTGTAAATAATCGAAACAGAATTTTTGGACAGGCTCTGAATAAGAAACGAATTGCGATATGAAATGGTAAATCTGAATACTTTATAGGCAAACAACGAAAGAATGCTAATGCATCCGTTATGACGTCAACCTTTCTCTATTGGACATCGACGGGTTTGTGAGAGAGAAGCGGATTATTCGATAATTGAAAGTTTTGTACTTTGTTTCTTTTTTTTACCGTCTTTTCTCCTATAGGAGAACCTCGCCCTTAAATGAAAGGTTTCCTCAGAGATAAACAAAGATATTTGGAGAAGAAAGATTTCGTTTTTATAACAAGTTCCATCATTCGAAAAATACTTCTTGTCTTCCGGTTGAAAAATTCAAAAAAGTTTTAAATCATTCTTGGCAGTTTCTTAATGTTGAGATCATGCGATAATTATTCAAACGAAAAAGCGATTTATTTGCTTTTCGATTTGCTATACATTATTTATTTCTTAAAGTAGCTCTTCTCCAGAAAATTCTATACCTAAGTTTAAAAGGTGATTTGGTTGCTGCTGTTTCCTTGCATTGCAGGTTAGTCTTCGCGTCATCTCTCTCTAGAATCGATTATTTCTTCCTTTCCGCCAGACATACAAGTATATACAATATGTATAGATAGCCCCATCACGACATAATTTCATGAGTTTAGAACTATTAGATAACTGTAATTGTAAACTGATGAAACTCAACTAACGAAAATTCGACTCCAAGCTATCAATAAAGAGCACATTAACTTGATACGTTCGAAGCTGACTTCTCTACGGTGGGTAGCCAAGCAACAGCTGCTCCACACCAGTCACCCACAGCTGTTCAAGCGATACATCGCATTCACCCGATCGTTCTATTGGACCTTATCTGTGAAATCCAAAAAAGCGTTTTTGTCGCGCAATTCTGGCTGTTAAAATGAGCCAACCCCAATTTCCTCTTTCCTACAACTCTCAGAACAACACAGTTAGCAGATGCCCTTCAACCGCGCAGATTACGATCCCACATAAGAGAAAGATGGCCACGGTTAAAACAACAGAGCCGTATTTCTGGGAGCAATGCTCTTGGCGAGTTCCTCTGTTTTATTTCCGCTTGTGGGGGGCGGGGTAACGTTTATTACTTATGGGGTTATTTTTTTTGTATATCTTCCTTTTGTATTAATATTTTAATTTTTTTTATTACTTATATCCCCTCTTTATATATGTATATCCCCGTAGTCCAATCCTCCCACTTAGCATCTGACTTGTTTGTTCTCAGAAGATTACCTGACTCGTAGGGGACCTTAATTATTTTAAGTATTTCTCCACAGGATTGGCTGAGTTTCGGAATGACAGACTCCAACACATGAATGTAAAATAAAACAATGTTTATTAACATATCATACAGAAACTAATAATAGTGACTTGTTATTTCATTAACCTTTATATGTGTAAATATCTTGTTCAAACTCAAATGTTTCATCATCAGATATCCTATTCTAATACACATTATTATTTATTATGCTATGGTGTCTCTTCATGTTCTTCACAGGGACTTCGATAGGTCGTGGCATACACTTTACATAGATTCTTCCAACTCTTCTTCTGAACAGTCTATATAATACACCAACAACTACCAGCCAATGAACTGGCTCACAAAAACCTTCAGAGTTCGTGTCTCAATTTGTAAGAAAATTTCATTTATTCAATTAGACACCTTTACTGCAATCAGGTTAACAGGAAATATTAATCAATTCAATTTAACATTACCCTTCAGGACCGTTAATCCTCTATACCTTTATATATATCACTTTTAAGTAGCCCCTACTCAAATCAGAAATACTCTCCACAAATCAACTCATTATAAATCAAAATTTCAACCTTTAACTTCATATATAATATAAAGAAACTTTCCCAACCTTAAACAATTCTCAGTTATCTATTATACCCTCTCCTTCCATCAAGCATTATTATGAGGAGCTTCACTTCAAATTATAGGCTACGTCCGTCTTAAATACATTACACTTTTATACATATATTCATTGCTTAAATCCCCCTCTTTAATTATATATACATATTTCTCCTAAAGTCCTCTCCTTAATAAATTAAGTACACCTATTTCGGTAGACTCTATAGCACTTACATGTTTGGCCTGGAACTTTCCTCTCTGCTCGGCTTCCTTTCATATCGGTCATTCAGGTACTGGAATGCGGGGGCGCTCTTTTGGGGATCTCGGTGATTTATGGTGTCTCCCTAACGGATACTGCGTGGCTGGAATCAATCAGGGTCGTATATTCTTTACCGGTCAGCATTTCGTCTTCCGTGGATAGAGTTGTCTAGTAGGTCAATGGTTCGACCACTCATTAGACTGGCTTTGCCTATATAATTTTCAGGATGTGATTCTTCCTTGCTACGGCTTCCATGCTTACAGGTGAACATTCCTACGGGCTGTCGGGATACGCAGAATTTCTATCGTTGCTTCCATCTACCTCAGGGCTGCAGCTATCACCCAAAGTAGACTACTGCTCTGCTTTGTATCGTTCTCCAACTCATTCAAATCATTCTCCAGACCGCTCCGAGAACTTCTTCCGACTCCTCCGAAAACTTCTTCCGAATGCCCCGAAACTTCTTCCGAATGCCACGAAAGCTTCTCCCTGAATGCCACGAAAACTTCTTCCTAATCTCCCTCTCAAAATTCCCTCCACTTTCTTCCTGGCCAATAGGAGATCTGCGCATCCCTTTACCTGTGCTCTCATTTGTCTCCTCTCATCTTCCGTGGGCGGGTCTTCTTCCCAACTTCCGTGGCCTAGAATATACGAGAACCATCTAGAACGAGAGGCGGAAGTTCAGGTTAACTGAGAAACGTCACAGCTCTTCCCGTGACCTCACGCGCGCACACCTGGTGACGTCGCCCACCTCTAATGGCGTTTCACCGTGAAATTTCTAAGAGAGCCAACTTAAGTGCTCTTGGCCCTTACTATGGTGCATCTGCCTCTGTCTTAATGGGGATTTGTCACGGTTATTTACTTTTACTGACTCGTCAAAGAATTTCCATACAAACAAACTACAACTAAACAGGGAGTGACTGGAAGGTATTTTTGAATTCCAGTGCTACTTAACTGATGTTGTTTTTACCAGAAAACCACTATTCATATTACAGTTAAATTCTCATAATATTTAACAATTTTTATTAATTAATGTAAGGACGGGTCCTTACATAGCATTCCTCTTCCCCTAAAAAAAATTTATATTCCATATATAAATTTTTTTCTTTTCTGTCCTCAGACGGATATTCCTTTATCCCAGATCCACTTTATCGACAGCCAATCTCCTCTAATTGCCTTTCTATATTTTCTAATTACACTTATATACCAGACATTACTTAAACTTATATTAAGCTTCATTAACTACTCCCATCCCATATTTTCGTCGAATACTGCTCCTAGATACATTTGCTGCATCCTGTTTATTTCCTTCAGTTTGTGTGCCTTCTCCTCACTGGAAGCTTCAGTTCTGTAATTTCCTAATCCTTCGATTCCTTTAATTTCTGTTGCTCCATTTAATTTGCGATCCTTCTCATCACAGCCATTCTCTCCCCCTTCATGTGTTTTCTCTCCCGAATGTAAACCGACCCTTTCTCTCGTTTCCAAAATTCCTACGTGTAACACCCTCCCCTTCTCTTGGCACCTTCCCTCATTATTCCTATTTGTTTTGGTGTTCTTATTTAATTTCCATTTGTTTTGTGTAACCAGAACTTTATTATCTGTGCTTGCCTTACACCCTTCTAATTCTTCCCCACTAGCTTCCTTTGGAGTTTCCCCTTTCTCTGGCTCATACTGGGCTCTGACGCCTGCCTTTCGCCTCCTGTCTACCTTTGGACTCGCCTGGGTATTACTGCCGAAGGTAATGCGGCCATTTCTCACATCTATCTTGGCTCTTAACTTCCTTAGGAGGTCCGTGCCTAGTATTGCGTCGTGTCGACGACTGTTTATTCTGTTTGCCACAAAATATGAATGGGCCACCAAGTTATCACACCCCTGTATTCTTACCTTGTCTCTGACAATGTAATCGGTGTGAATTTCTCCAGCACCTACCCCCTCCACAAGAAAATCGCGGCAACATCTTATATCTCCCTTACTCGGCCTTTTGCAGTATTTAATGAGGTAGTCCCACATTAAAATAGACCTCGAGGCTCCTGTGTCCACCAGAAACTTACCTGGTACCCCTCCTAAGCTGCCTCTCACATATAACAGGTCGTTTCTACTGCCCTTAGCACTTACCGCACCTAAAGATATGGCCTTTCCTTTGGCGGTGTTTAAGTGTAATGATGGCCTCCCGCAGCGGGCATGTCTAAAAGATCCATGTCTCTTGACTACGGCATTGTTAATGCGCTCTCGTTCATTCCGATACCCCCCTTGTTTTGCGCAATGCCTTTCCTCCCTGTGCTTGTCCATGTTTCTGGGGTTTTTTACGTGTGGGTACCTGTCTCGTTCCCAATACTCTTCCCTTTCCCAGCTTTCTTTAGCACCCTGTTTCACTTTGCAGTAGCGGGTCCAATGGTCTGAGTTCTGGCACTTATAACACCATTTACGACCGCCGTCCTTGTCTCCTCCCTCGTATGTTCGTGAAACTGTACCCAATCTTTGTTTCACTTCCGTTTGTTGCTGATTTTCTCTAGCATCATTGCTTAAAGAGAGCCTTTCCATCATCCACTCCATCTTTCTTTCGATGCTATTTAAATGTTTAGCTAACCCTTCGATTTCGCTTCTCCCAAAATTTTCGCAGTCCTCGCCGCGTTTCCTACCCTTTCTTGGCATTTTTTTATTTTATATCTATTAATCTCTAGCTATCAACTTTAACTAATCAATATGTCTGCCGATTAATCTTTCTACAATTCTTTAACTATATTAGATAATCCAATTCAATTTACCATTAACATTTACCTGCTTGATCAATAATCAATTAGTAAAATTTCAACACCCAATAATTATAAAACTTATTAAGTTTTTTTACCTATCTATCCTTGAAGTTTCCCTGTCCGGTCTCACTAATTAATTCAATTGTACATAAATAATAATTTCCCGTTCAATGCTAAATCAATACTTGTCTCTAAAATCCACCGTTATTTACCTGTTCCATCTAAAATTCATTCAACAATAATCAACTCAGTAATACATATATAATTCTAACTTACGCTTTCTGGCTCGCCAGCTAAATTTTTTCTATCAGTTTCAGCAACTGGATTGCATGTATATATACGTGTATATATATTTTCCTGTCGTTCTGAACTCAGCCTTCCATTGTGCAGAATTATCCTGGCTTTCGCTCGCCAATTGTGGGGGGCGGGGTAACGTTTATTACTTATGGGGTTATTTTTTTTGTATATCTTCCTTTTGTATTAATATTTTAATTTTTTTTATTACTTATATCCCCTCTTTATATATGTATATCCCCGTAGTCCAATCCTCCCACTTAGCATCTGACTTGTTTGTTCTCAGAAGATTACCTGACTCGTAGGGGACCTTAATTATTTTAAGTATTTCTCCACAGGATTGGCTGAGTTTCGGAATGACAGACTCCAACACATGAATGTAAAATAAAACAATGTTTATTAACATATCATACAGAAACTAATAATAGTGACTTGTTATTTCATTAACCTTTATATGTGTAAATATCTTGTTCAAACTCAAATGTTTCATCATCAGATATCCTATTCTAATACACATTATTATTTATTATGCTATGGTGTCTCTTCATGTTCTTCACAGGGACTTCGATAGGTCGTGGCATACACTTTACATAGATTCTTCCAACTCTTCTTCTGAACAGTCTATATAATACACCAACAACTACCAGCCAATGAACTGGCTCACAAAAACCTTCAGAGTTCGTGTCTCAATTTGTAAGAAAATTTCATTTATTCAATTAGACACCTTTACTGCAATCAGGTTAACAGGAAATATTAATCAATTCAATTTAACATTACCCTTCAGGACCGTTAATCCTCTATACCTTTATATATATCACTTTTAAGTAGCCCCTACTCAAATCAGAAATACTCTCCACAAATCAACTCATTATAAATCAAAATTTCAACCTTTAACTTCATATATAATATAAAGAAACTTTCCCAACCTTAAACAATTCTCAGTTATCTATTATACCCTCTCCTTCCATCAAGCATTATTATGAGGAGCTTCACTTCAAATTATAGGCTACGTCCGTCTTAAATACATTACACTTTTATACATATATTCATTGCTTAAATCCCCCTCTTTAATTATATATACATATTTCTCCTAAAGTCCTCTCCTTAATAAATTAAGTACACCTATTTCGGTAGACTCTATAGCACTTACATGTTTGGCCTGGAACTTTCCTCTCTGCTCGGCTTCCTTTCATATCGGTCATTCAGGTACTGGAATGCGGGGGCGCTCTTTTGGGGATCTCGGTGATTTATGGTGTCTCCCTAACGGATACTGCGTGGCTGGAATCAATCAGGGTCGTATATTCTTTACCGGTCAGCATTTCGTCTTCCGTGGATAGAGTTGTCTAGTAGGTCAATGGTTCGACCACTCATTAGACTGGCTTTGCCTATATAATTTTCAGGATGTGATTCTTCCTTGCTACGGCTTCCATGCTTACAGGTGAACATTCCTACGGGCTGTCGGGATACGCAGAATTTCTATCGTTGCTTCCATCTACCTCAGGGCTGCAGCTATCACCCAAAGTAGACTACTGCTCTGCTTTGTATCGTTCTCCAACTCATTCAAATCATTCTCCAGACCGCTCCGAGAACTTCTTCCGACTCCTCCGAAAACTTCTTCCGAATGCCCCGAAACTTCTTCCGAATGCCACGAAAGCTTCTCCCTGAATGCCACGAAAACTTCTTCCTAATCTCCCTCTCAAAATTCCCTCCACTTTCTTCCTGGCCAATAGGAGATCTGCGCATCCCTTTACCTGTGCTCTCATTTGTCTCCTCTCATCTTCCGTGGGCGGGTCTTCTTCCCAACTTCCGTGGCCTAGAATATACGAGAACCATCTAGAACGAGAGGCGGAAGTTCAGGTTAACTGAGAAACGTCACAGCTCTTCCCGTGACCTCACGCGCGCACACCTGGTGACGTCGCCCACCTCTAATGGCGTTTCACCGTGAAATTTCTAAGAGAGCCAACTTAAGTGCTCTTGGCCCTTACTATGGTGCATCTGCCTCTGTCTTAATGGGGATTTGTCACGGTTATTTACTTTTACTGACTCGTCAAAGAATTTCCATACAAACAAACTACAACTAAACAGGGAGTGACTGGAAGGTATTTTTGAATTCCAGTGCTACTTAACTGATGTTGTTTTTACCAGAAAACCACTATTCATATTACAGTTAAATTCTCATAATATTTAACAATTTTTATTAATTAATGTAAGGACGGGTCCTTACACGCTCTTCAGTACAGCTATTGGCAAACCATAACCGACTAACATTCACCGATAGATTCCTGCAGCAAATGCTGCCCTCACTCCAAGTGATCGGCGCTGACCTCCAAGTAGTGGTACACAACAAGAAATACAGAGCGAAAATCCTCGCTAAATTAAACATTTAGAACGCCACATCCCAGCTAACTGCGCTTTTATCTGCCTAATAGTAACACCCGTGACCATCGCAGACATGTCCTCGAAATGCCAATCGCCGCATGCACTGTGATCCCCGTTAATCAAACTCGAGACACCACCATGACTCTGAGCACTTGTCCATCTGTGCATCTAGGTTCCGAATCCGCACTGTTACATCACACCACTCCGACTCTGAACTGTTATAGTAACAGTATACAATGACAGTTATTCTATAAGAACTCATAGTAATGTGTCTCTAATACTATAATAATATCTCAATGCCAATTTGTGTCAATTTTATTGCAATTGTTTAATTATATATGTATTTGAAACCCCTGAAATCTCCTTTCCGTGGTGGAATTAATTCTATGCGTTATACTGCAATTAAAGATTCCATTCCAGCAGGTAGTTTACGTAATAATCAAATGGAACATGCACAAACAAAAGTCAGAAACTGAGTTGCAAGGCATATAAAGCGCTACATATAAAGACCTGGTCTAAACTAAATCCCGCAGAAAGGCATTTTGCAAATCTCTAGTTGGAGTGGTTGGGTTGCAATTAGTGCCATATATCTAAAAGTTTTTTTGTATTTTAACGCTGTATAACTTGGTACATTTCTTGGAGGATGTTGATCTATTTTCTGTGAATTCCAAATCTGGCAAAAAAAGCTAATAGTTTTGGACGGAAATGTCCTCTGTACACTCATAAGCTGCTTAAGGTTTACTCTTCAGCAGTTAGAAGTCTACTTCTAGGTCCATGTGAGGATTCAGCCATCATTTTGCTACGAGAGAGTATGAACGCCGAAGATATGCCTAATCTGAGAGTTTAGTTAGTGATTGTTCACTTTTTTTATTTAAAAGAAATATGGTAATCGTAAGGAGACAAATCTAGCTTTCCGAATGGATGGATAGAATATTACTGTAATGTTTGTGCAGTGTATAGTTGCATGATGTTGTCTTTTAACAAAATGACATGGAGGATATTTTGAGATAGAACTGACGTCGTGGTTTCAATTTGGGCCATGAAATGACATAGCTGTAAATCCCACAAGTTGAAGAATAGCATGAGCATGTTCCAAGTAATTTTCAAATTTGAGAATTTCGGAAATTGTTGAATTTTTATGGCAACGTTTTTGCTGCGTTACTTTCCTTCACGTATGCTATATCTCATCAGGTGTCATGATCAGGTTCAAGAATGCATTACCTCAACTTCATAGAGAAGTATCAAATATTTACAAACTCCATCCTGTTCCAGTTATTTTCGATCGTTTTGGTATGGACTGTAACCTATCGTAGATGGTACTAAAGGCAGGCCCACATTGGACTGTCCGTTGCATATTCAGCTTTTACGTGACATCCCCGAAAACAATATTTCTTACCGTGATGAGGCGCTCATTGTGAACACTGTCGTGTCTTTGACACCTGTGGCACTAAACGCAGCATCACCCTTGGGTCGCATAATTTATCGTCATTCACCAAAAATCTCATTTGCATTTTACTTGCTCTGTGGTAACTGCAGCCACACAGCAGTTTGTATATAGATTAGAATTCTTATTCTGAAAATGATTATCCACCAGTATTTTCTGCTTCAGTCTTGAAGAACATTATTCTTAAAGACACAACGCTCTATATGTACACCCGTTTTAATCCCTTGTGTGTTTAGCTTCTCTTCGTTTGTTTCAACGCTCTCAGAAAAAATTTACTAGTTTTCAAGAACATCACAATAGCATATGTTGTGATGTCCTTGTTTACAGTACGTGGGGTTTAATCTTAAAATTAACGCGTAATGAATAATTATTGTTTCTAATAGTTTACTATAAAGCAACTTAATGCCATCAGAAGACAAAGTATTTGTTTCCATTTACTCAAGCTCTGGGGAAGGAGCACGAGTGCCCTGATCATCCCACCCTCCTGGAACCAGTGGTGCTGTTTACTTAATTTGTCATACACTCGTAACCTATTTTACAAATGTAGCCAGTTTCTAATGAGAAATGATCTTCGGTTATACAGAAAACTTGCCACTAATCTTTTGTGGACTGAGTTGTCTGTAATTCACTGGCTTAAGCAGTCACACCAACTTCTGACAGCAGTTATGTCGCAGGGAATTGCAAAGGAGGTACCATCCTGGACACTTAAGTGAAACAGAAAAAGATGTTCATTTGTATTCTGTTCAGATGGACGAATATGTCAAGGTTCCATGGGTTTTTGCATGTACATTCAGCAATGTATGTTGCATTCCATAAATCTCCAGCTTGAAAATGATCTTGTGCTTCAAGTTATGATAATCTAATTGCGCTTACTTCTTCTTCCACCTCCCCATAACCGACAAGGACACTGCCTTTTTCGGGGTTGAGGTTGCATTCACCCCTGGGAGCAGCTCTTATAGAGATTTAAAATTTCCTTGTCTTTTTTGGCATATAAGAGAAGCGGCTCAAAAATTAACTTTTACTCTACAGCAGTGGGTGCCTTCCTTATACACTAGATATTTATTTTATGTGTTCCAAAGACTGCAAGGTAAATTCCGTTATCTATTGACAAACTTTCTCCACAAATTCAGGAATACTTTCTTGTATGTCCTAAGAAATAATTTTGTTTTAGGAGTTTGATTACGTCCTGGTCCAGAAGTTTTATGATCAACATCGTGTTTGCAGGAATAAAATAAAGTTGAATATTACTAAAATTGGTGAAGTTTTTTGTCAGCCGCACAATAGCCTAGAAAAAGAACCACTTTTCTGTTCTGATTTTTTCGTCAATAATTGCTGTTCTTGGATATGGTCTCCAAAGGCACTGTACATGATAGTTCAGACATTCTTCAAGATTTATCTTGAAGCAATGCGATGTCATCCCTTTTCCATGTTACCTCTCGGTAACTCAATCTCTCCATTTACTTCCGAGCAGAATTCGTCTTTTAAAGCGAAGATGTGGTGAGGCACATATTACCAAATAGCTGTCCATTTCCGAAGGTGTAGTTGTATAAACTAAATCAGTCATTCTATTCTTGAATCGAACCAACCAGCTATTTCATACCTTGAACTCTATTCGTTTAGTTGAACGCGGTTTCTTCCTGTTTTCCGTCGAAATTCATTCATTAAATGTTTTTGCGACCTTCTATTTCTTAAAACACTCAAGCAAATACTATCAATTCCCTCGTACTATCCAGTTTTCTTTTTCTTGCAATTTGGCATTTTCATCTTCGAACAGAATTTGTATTCTTTTGGACATGGTATTGTATCCAATTTTCGAATAATGTCTGGTTTCTTTTCCAAGAATGTTTTCTGTTTAATTCTACGTTTAGATGCCATGGTCTGTTTTAAGTCCAAAACACGGGAGAAAACGTGTGTACGTTTAGGAGCAATACGGGAAATTAAAATAAAAATCCAAAGATATTACAAGGGAAAACTTAGGAGAGCATTTTTAGGCTATTTTTTCTATATAAAACTGTATCAAAAAACCAACAACCATTTCTCCGTTTGTCTGGGTTTTTAGCTGAAACACAAAGAAAAACTGAATGACTTATGATACTGCGATAACATGTAAATTCGGGCTGCCACAGAAAACCACCCCATGATCATAAAATTCCGTAGTCAAGTTAGCGTAAAATGACGCTTGTAGACGAAACCTCTACGGAGGAAGAATGACGATGATGAATTCTTCCTCTCCCTTGAAACATCTCAGTGGCATAGTTTAAGAACAAAATTAAGTTTACGAAGTGTACTTCACATTTCCAGCTACTGTTTCTAGACTTTATCTTTAATAAAAGCACTTAATCTCCAGTAATAAATTACCCTGTGTCATTTTAGCCAAGGCTCTTATCTTTCTTGGTTATCGGTCAACCCATACAACGATAAAACTTCATTAGATGGCATCCAAATGCATTAACTGAATCTTCTCAGTGTTTGTAGTCGTGCCTGTCCTTTTGAGCTGCTCTTAGACATCTTTGGGAACTTCCTCTGTTGTGTTCACGAGTTTTTTCGATTGTATCCAGTATTCTTTATATCCAAATATGGTTATCGAAATACAGAATAATTGTACAAATAAAATATTCTTAAATGGTTATTGGCCACTTACGACATAATAATAATATTAATAAATACGCTCATAAATGTCCTTGAAAATAGGAGAAGATTGTTAGAATTGTCTCACAGGTACACTAGACCTAATAAAAATTAAGTCATCGTTGGAAAAGGAGGAATACAATGAGTTCGCAGTTTTTAAATCGATCTCTGTGTTGTTAGTCGTACATTCAGCATGCGCCCAAACTTAAATGATCTTATTGATATGCTTTAAAGAGTTTTTTTGAACTAGTACTTGATATAACTGAGATCCAACATTTCTCGAGAGGTTTGTTCTCAACTAAACTCAACAAAAACTCATTGTTGAAGTGACCTAATGAGACTGTCCATGCAAGGAGATTCTCTCTGGACAGTAATGAGTTGTCTGCAGAAGTATGTTAGCCCTCATGGGTAGCACACTTGGTGTAATCAACGTCCTCCACATACCGGGTGGAAAAGACCTGAGTTAGAGTCCCGTCGATGACGAGAGGAATTCTTTTTCTGGGCTTTTTTTTTTTTCACAACGTGGTTGAGTTAGTTGGTCTTGAGAGAGGGTAGCATAGTTTTTTCTCCCGGAAAATCAGGTTTTTCATCCAACAAACAGAAAATCGGCCACAACACACGCAATTTACAGACATATAAACGGTGCAATATGGCCTAAGTTGCTGATGCACCTAAAACCTTACAAGAAATGGTATGTTAAAGTATTGCTCCGCGAATCAAAGTCCCAGTATCAGAAATCCATGTTCGATTACGGTCATTTATGAACCGAAAAAAGCTTCAGAATCTTTCAGACAAAATAATAAACAAAATATTAGAAAAAGTAATACAGAAAACAGAATTCATATTCAAAAAGGAACTTTATTTTTGGAAATATGTAGGAGAATTGATAGCGGATAACAAAATCAGAAAAACGTATTTTTTATTCGGCGAAACCCTAAGTGTAAATGTACAGCAAAGTTTTCATTAGAAACTTTCAAGTATTGTTATCATTTTGTAATATCAATAAAAATTATTAGTTGTAATCAGTTCTTTTCCTATGGTATGCGAAAATAGAACTCTATTTTTGTCTCTTTCTCTCTCTCATCGCATGAATGTGACGAACGTGACTGCGCTAAGGTACTAATCCCATTTCCTGGAAATGAAACATCAACTTGTAAGGACCCGTCCTTACATTAATTAATAAAATTTGTTAAATATTATGTGAATTTAACTGTGATACGAATAGTGGTTTTCTGATAAAAACAACATGGGTTAAGAAGCTCTGGAATTCAAAAATACCTTCCAGTCACTCCCTGTTTAGTTGTAGTTTGTTTGTATGGAAATTCTTTGACGAGTCAGTAAAAGTAAATAACCGTGACAAATCCCCATTAAGACAGAGGCAGATGCACCATAGTAAGGGCCAAGAGCACTTAAGTTGGCTCTCTTAGAAATTTCACGGTGGAACGCTAGTAGAGGTGGGCGACGTCACCAGGTGTGCGCGCGTGAGGTCACGGGAAGAGCTGTGACGTTTCTCAGTTAACCTGAACTTCCGCCTCTCGTTCTAGATGGTTCTCGTATATTCTAGGCCACGGAAGTTGGGAAGAAGACCCGCCCACGGAAGATGAGAGGAGACAAATGAGAGCACAGGTAAAGGGATGCGCAGATCTCCTATTGGCCAGGAAGAAAGTGGAGGGAATTTTGAGAGGGAGATTAGGAAGAAGTTTTCGTGGCATTCAGGGAGAAGTTTTCGGGGCATTCGGAAGAAGTTTTCGGAGGAGTCGGAAGAAGTTCTCGGAGCGGTCTGGAGAATGATTTGAATGAGTTGGAGAACGATACAAAGCAGAGCAGTAGTCTACTTTGGGTGATAGCTGCAGCCCTGAGGTAGATGGAAGAAATGATAGAAATTCTGCGTATCCCGACAGCCCGTAGGAATGTTCACCTGTAAGCATGGAAGCCGTAGCAAGGAAGAATCACATCCTGAAAATTATATAGGCAAAGCCAGTCTAATGAGTGGTCGAACCATTGACCTACTAGACAACTCTATCCACGGAAGACGAAATGCTGACCGGTAAAGAATATACGACCCTGATTGATTCCAGCCACGCAGTATCCGTTAGGGAGACACCATAAATCACCGAGATCCCCAAAAGAGCGCCCCCGCATTCCAGTACCTGAATGACCGATACGAAAGGAAGCCGAGCAGAGAGGAAAGTTCCAGGCCAAACATGTAAGTGCTATAGAGTTTACCGAAATAGGTGTACCTAATTTATTAAGGAGAGGACTTTAGGAGAAATAAGTATATATAGTTAAGGAGGGAGATTTAAGCAATGAATATATGTATAAAAGTGTAATGTATTTAAGACGGACGTAGCCTATAATTTGAAGTGAAGCTCCTCATAATAATGCTTGCTGGAAGGAGAGGTTATAATAGATAATTGAGAATTGTTTAGGGTTGGGAAAGTTTTTTTTATATTATATATGAAGTTAAAGGTTGGAATTTTGATTTATAATGAGTTGATTTGTGGAGAGTATTTCTGATTTGAGTAGGGGCTAATTAAAAGTGATATATATAAAGGTATAGAGGATTAACGGTCCTGAAGGGTAATGTTAAATTGGATTGATTAATATTTCCTGTTAACCTGATTGCAGTAAAGGTGTCTAATTGAATAAATGAAATTTTCGTACAAATTGAGACACGAACTCTGAAGGGTTTTGTGAGCCAGTTCATTGGCTGGTAGTTGTTGGTTTGTTATACAGACTGTTCAGAAGAAGAGTTGGAAGAATCTATGTAAAGTGAATACCACGACCTATTGAAGTCCCTGTAAGGAACATGAAGAGACACCATAGCATAATGAATAATAATGTGTATTAGAATAGGATATCGGATGATAAAACATTGGAGTTTGAACAAGATATTTACACATATAAAGGTTAATGAAATAACAAGTCACTATTATTAGTTTCTGTATGATATGTTAATAAACATTGTTTTATTTTACATTCAAGTGTTGGAGTCTGTCATTCCGAAACTCAGCCAATCCTGTGGAGAAATACTTAAAATAATAAAGGTCCCCTACGAGTCAGGTAATCTTCTGAGAACAAACAAGTCAGATGCTAAGTGGGAGGATTGGACTACGGGGATATACATTAATACAAAAGGAAAAGATACAAAAAAATAACCCCATAAGTAATAAACCTTACCCCGCCCCCCACAAACTATACTATCCATTACGAAAATGGAACCCTAACAATTATTCAGGATCTCGCCGATATCGATTTTTCTTCTGATAATAAGCGAAACGCAAGACGATCACAACCTGGAATGGAAGTCCCTATTCCTCTTAGATGGTTGGTTATTGACAAAATATACAAAGAGAAAATCTCGAACATAAAGCGTAGCCTTCTTTAATCAATACATACAATATGAACGTCTTTGCCTTCATAAAAATAAGATAGACGGCGGCTCATTCACTTATAAAGGGTCCTTTGAAATAAGGACATTGGGGCTTTTAAAACAGATTACAAACCTTCATTTATTAAATGATGTTTGCTGAAAGGCAATGGCATAGATTAAAAGGATGATGGTTCTGTAATTTTAAAGAAATAAAACGTCTTTTATTGAGATGGTCACTACTGAGTGGCTAACAAGATGACGAGAGTATTAAAATTACCATTTGTTAAATTGCCTTTGTGACCAGAAGGTGAAAACCATCCATTGAATTTATGGAAGGACTTCAGGCATAACAAAACTTTGTCTTTATCTTGCACGACAGAGCTAATAAGACATTTGTTATATTAAATTCACTGAAATAAAAACTATCCACTCTTTTTTCCTAACAAGCTTCGCAATCCAATAAATTTTACCAACCAAAAGACATACTGCCAGCAAAGCCTTTTTCTCTAGCAACTCTCCATCTATCTTCTTGATTATCGTCTTTGGTGTTTTCAGCAATTGCACCTTTCTGTCAGAAAAGAGCATGAAAAGAACTAACTCTTTTTCTCTTGCAATTAACCTATTTACAATTTAAACAAGTTATTCCTACAGGAGAATGCTTTGCAATTCGAATTGTTGCTAATTCGTCCAAGACGAAAAAGAATTAGAAAAAAAAAAGACTTTCCAGTAAAAAAATTAATTCGCAGAAACTCTTCGAAGTGTTAGATAAATGGAAATCCTAGCAAGCATGAAAATGTAATCAAATCAGTTAACCATTCTCTAAAAAAGATGTTTCTTTAGAACTTAAAAGTGGCCTAATTGGTCGAATATTTTTTGTCCGATGACTATCCTGATTATTCCTCCAAATAAATACCTGTTCTTTCTTATTATTTTAAATCTTTGATTCGGCATTACAACGATACTTTCTTTTTCGTAAATTTCAAAAGAAAAGATTACTTTTATAAAATGGCAAGGTGAATAATCAATTAATATGGCTCAACAAATGGTTTATTTGTTCAGTTAGATGGAACATTTTAATATTTGGAAAAAGGATTTGGACTGTTCGGTCCACTCTGTGTTTTTCATCCAGCTAATTTTAAACTGAAATGAATATCGAGATGGGCTTGGTACTCATAATGCAATAAAGTTCGTGACCCCATAAGTTGCCTAGTATTACACACTCTTATTTTCAAATAAATGGTATCTCTGAAAGGCTAGTCTACTATTTGTTTAAAAACTAAGACCAATTAGAACTTATTTATTTTAATAACCCTAAAAGAACGCTCGCCACGTTTCTGGATTATAATCTAATGACGATATCAAGGTGGACTGATGATAGATTAAAAAATTAATCCAAAAACGTAGCCAGCATTGTTTTGAAGTTATTATAAGGCTCTTGAAACACACACACACACTTGAAGCTGTTTAATCTGGTGGACATTTGAAAACGAATCGTCCTTCTAAGAAGAGTAAAAATAAAAATTCCTTTGAATATTTTATTAGCAACGGCTGGAATAAAACGCTCTATTTCGTGATTTTATTGACATGTAGTTTATTAAAACTGCATGTTTAGAAGGTAATTAAACTCATATGGACACTTCCGTGACTTCAATTATTTTCTTGTTCGTTATTTCACGCATTCCTTGATAAGTGTACTTCGTCTTTGATGAATAGAAGCCCATAATTCCAGTGGACAGCTTCATAAAGCAGTGTCTCTAATTATGCGATAGCTTGTAGGAATTAATAAGATAATTTTAAGGATAATGTGAGCGATGGAATTTCTGGAATTTTTAAAGTACTGGGCAGTTACTGTGCGATGTATTTCAATGGTGGTTTCCACTAGTTGAGTTATCGAATAATTCAAGGACATTTGGTATTTCTTAGTGTTAAAAATCCGAAATGCTGTTAGTGTTACCAAAAAGGTTGCGATCATTTTAAGATATTTATAAGTTAAGATATATTGATCCTGGAGAGTTATGTAATATTAGTGAAAATTCAAGGTTAGGCTACTTGCCAAAACTCTCCATTCTGACCTTGATTAAGATGGTTAGAGGTAATGGTGGTAAACTGCACTTCATCTGCACGGACTGGAGCTTGTGCATTTAATAGTAGAATATTGTGCTCACTGGACTTTACTGAGTTGACAAGTGTTGATAATATTGAAACGTTGATGAAATTATTGACTTATTACTGATCACTTAAGGACCACTCCTCTTCAGTTCCTTTCCCAAGTTAAGTAATTCAAATATGGGATGTTTATAGGCCAATATCGTAAGAAATATGCATTTCACGGTTCTTAAACGCTTCTTGTAGGACTCAGTTTCCCTAGATTTCTCTGAAGGGTTGGTCAGTTGACTGGATGCATTCTTTATTGTGAAATCGTTGGAAAACCTGTCCCATAGGATACCATTGGAGCAGTCATCTTGTCTTCCTCACTTCTCTATGACGTTTTTATTTATTTATTGGGACAATGCCACCTGGATTTTAACTTGGTTCAACTAAGATTGAAATATTATCGAGTTACCCCCTGCTACTGTGATTGAAGGTGTTATTGTAATTTTATATTTAATTTGTTTTATTAAATGCCAATATTGATATAATGTCACGGGTTCAATTGATATGGATTTAGGTATTGATGCTTATGGAACTGATGATATGCCGAGTCTTAAGTAGTGAGAAAGTATACAAACAGCTATGAAATTTCTCAAAAAGGAATGCGGCTGTCTCGGAAAAGAAACTTCAGAGAATTGTTTTCACTTGACAAAGAAATTGGTTTATCTTTTCTAAACGATTTTCTTTCTGAATGTTTATTCTAAATTTTTCTAAAATTTCTAAATGATTTCCTTATGAAATTAGAAAAAAAAACATTTAGATAATGGTGATGAAAGCTGATGATGATCAAAGTTTCATAGGATCTGATGACCGTGAAGGTTGCCTTTAGGAAGATTTAACGTTCATAATTACTAATGACATAAAATGTTTGCTTCTTCTTATTAACCCAGAGATTAAATGAGTCATATGACTGAATTACTGTTCTGTCCCGTTGCTCAGGGTCGTTCCTTCGCAGATAGCAAAATGGATATAACCGACGTCCACCCCCACTGGGTAGAAAAGGACCAAGTTCGAATCTCATCAAGGGCTTTTGCAGACTTTTTTTTTTTCTAAAAGTGGCTGAGTTAATCGGTTCCAGGTGAGGGTTGCCTTTTTATTTTCTGATTCTCTTCTGCACTTTTCAAAAAATTTTAGAAACAGTACAGGACATAAGAGGATCATAGAAACTTCTTCAAAGTTCCGAGTCTTTTTATAAACATGTGAACGAATATTTATAGGTTGGAGGAGTTATGTATTTAAACGATTCTACTTGGCTACCATGTGCTTTCGTTGTTTTTGCTGTGGACATACTGCTGCACGATGCTACAGTAATGAAATAATATATGCGCACTGCACGGGTGAGGGAATATTGTCGTCAGCAATGTACACTGAGTGGACAGAAATCATGGGATACCTACCTAGAAAAGGGTAGGCCCACCTTTCGCCCGCCCGGATAAGAGCAGTCAAACGGCGAGGCATTAAGTCCACTACTTCACGAAAGCGTTTCACAGGTATTTCTATCCATGCTTGCTGCGCCACTGTCCGTAATTCCGTCTCATTCCTGGGTGGAGGATCCAAAGCTCGAACGGAGCTATCCATAGCATCCCAAAGATGCTCAACAGGGTTCATGTCCAATGAACGGGGAGGCCATTCCATGGTGGTAAAATCTGCGGAAAGCTCTTCGAACCATCTTCTAGTCTCTGTGGGGAGGCGCATTCTCCTGCTGGAAGAGTCCACTGCCATATGGATGCACGATGACCATGAAGAGACAGATGGTCTGCAAGGATTGGCATACACCGTTCAGAGATGCATCTAGGCGTATCAGAGATCCTAACGTATGAAGTGTATTGATGTCTAGTGGCACTAGGGGTTCCCCCATCTCCGCGTTTCTTTCATTGTTGGTGTATCAGTTCGCTGGGAAGGCCACAGATTTAAGTGTGTAGATTTTGTATATGCTTAGTGTTGTGTATCATTGTTCATCTGGCCGTTTAGCCGCTGGACCCCTGCTGAGGCCCAACGTTGCCCGTGCTTGGCCCCGTGGAGGAAGACCAGATACCCAGTAGTATGAAATCTTTACTCTGGCAGGCCCTGCCACCTAGTTTCCTGAGATTTCAGTGACTAGGGCCTAAACAAAAACTCGCTAAAGGTGAGCACTGGAATTAGAAAAGCCAAATGTGGTTTATACTGTTTAATTTGGACGAAATTAAGTTTTTGCAGTTTGTGTGAGGTATACGCTATCGTATTAGGCAGAGTAGGAGGATACTGAAGGCTGGGGGAAAGCAGGAGTATGGAGATAATACGGAAGGTGACTCCGGGATGTTCAGTGAGGCAAACCAAACCTGTGCCCCACCAGGAGAAGAATAAGGGCTGGCAGGGGAGGGAGAATAAAGGTACAAGGCAAGGGAGCCTGATATAGATCGCCATCAGGCTTTGGCAGTAGAGAGCACGTTGTCATTGCTGGTGAAGAGTCTAAGTTAGGTATCTGGTCCGATTTGGCGTCATTTATGGGAAAGAGGTCCTGTCCGGGATAGCTTGATCAAAAAAAAAAAAAAATTAGGGTCCCCTGGAAATGATTACATCTACCCATATTTATTTTGTCTGTAAATTGCGTGTGTTCTCTGGTCGATGTCGATTTGCCTGTTTGCTGGCGAAAATCCCCCGGTTTCTGGAGGGAAACCTTGCTATCTACGCCTGAGACCGACTAACTCAGCCACGGAGTGAAAAAAGCCCATTAAAGTTCCTCGCGTCATCGACGGGATTCGAACCCGGGCCTTTTCCACCCTGTGTGGGGAGGACGGTGACGATACCACTGTGCTACCCGCACCGACAGGAATAGATTTATCAGGAGTATCTTAAAGTGGGTGGTGGTTCCAGTCGATTTCGATGGCAGAATACGTTAAAAAAACGTACCTACTGCGGCTTATGATCGCCTGATAGTCTTAGTGGAGATGTTTCTGGCACCTCTCTCGTTGAAGTCGGCTTTAATTTGTGCCACTGTCGCTCTCCGGTTGACTGAAACAATGCGAGACAGACGTCGACGACCACGTTCATCCACTATCTTTCCTCGCCCACAGTGCTGTCCATGATGAGATGTTATTCCAGAAATGGCGTATTCTTGATACTATCGAACGTGGATAGCGCAATTACCACCTTCTCGATATTGTGACCCATGCGTCGGGCACCCATTATGATCCCTCTTTCAAAGTCGGTTAACTCACGACGTTTATCCATACTGACATCGAATTACCTTCTACGTGAATGCAGCGATGCAGTGTACCTATATACCTGACAAACAGCTGATTATATCCAGTAGCTAGAGGGGTGACAGCGTCGCGTTGTCCAGGAACCAGGTACACCATTAATTCTGTCCTTTCAGTGTAAGACCATGAACAATAGTTCAAAGTGTGTAAATCATCTTGAGAGGAAGTGTGAAATAAGACCTGTTCTATTCATATGATGATAATCAAACGTTAGTGAATAAAATGAAGACAAATAGTTGGATGGTGTGATAAAGGAAAATATTTTACAACAGTTTTTTATTGAATGTATGTGTTATTGTCATTGAAGTGAACTGAGTATTGAACTCTAGCTTTCTTCAAATTGTATGTTGGACTGCGGGATAGCAGGAGCGATCTTATTATCTCCTTCCACCTCATTTTGTTGTGCTTCCCTTCATTTCCTTGTTCACTTCACTTACGCTTTGGCCACGGTTGGCATCCAACTCAAATTGATCTGCAAATAACAATGGTTCTTACCTTGGTATGCCTTGAGTTAAGCTAGCTACGTATGCCATGGACGAAACCAGAGGTTTACAGTATTCTGGACTAAATCACCAAGACTACCGTGAAAATTGAGATGAATTTTTTTATCAGAAATTTATATGATGTAAACAATTAAATGCAATAATATGTTTAAAAATAAGTAAATTTATTATGTCATTGCTGAAGAAAAGATATATAAGTCAACCTGTATATTTTTTATCTCTTTAATTATTAAGATCAATTTTATTTTGAAGTGAATAGCTTGCAGTTAAGTAAATATAATTATCTTTTTAATACCGTTACGGTAAATATCTTGAAAATTCGTATAAAACTGTATGATGTATATTTAAAAATATCTGTACACCTTGGATAAATAAACTGATAATAATTCTGGAGGCCTCTGGGTTAAGAGGCCAATCTTAACAACACAAACAGCATATCGAGACATTACGTTACATTAATTGGTCTTTTCCATGCACGGTATCTCCACTCTTATGCGAGGTCGTCCGATGGTCGGGACCGTCTGCATTATAGAAATAAATATGCGAAGCTCAATGCAGACCACCAGTTTTTTTGGGGCTCTTTAACTTTGCCAATTAATGGTAAAGGGCGCGTAGATTTTCCGAGCCTATTGCCACGACGGTTAATTGTGCGAAAAGTGATTAGAGAGCTTCTTGCTAATTGATTAAGAGCACATCACTTCATTCATCGGTCAAGCCATCGTGCAAGGCTTCTTGAAGTTTTCCTGGTGACCACTCCCCGTTGGCAGATGAATTATGGAATTAGCATCATTACAAAATGACAATCCCCTATTACACTAAAGTGGTTTTGTAACATGTCACTCGTTTAGGGACCATGGTTCCAGCCTTATGATTGATAATAGATTTAATGGTTAATGATTGTATTCATTGTTAAAATGATTAACTCGTCTGTGGCCCCTCGAGATTGGCCAATGGCTGCGATCGTTGTTCTTTCACATATCTCATAAGAAAGACTAGGTTTGATTCCTGTTCTGAAAAGAACCTTTATAGGTTTTTTATTTCTTTTTTTCATACCATGGCCAAGTTGTTCGCCCCAAGCAAGACAGTTCTTGCCCGCCTCCGGAAATTTGAGTTTTTCAAGCTGCAAAATTGAAAAATCGACCATAGAATACACAATTTATAGATGCTTGTTCTAAAAATGAAAGTCCTTTCCAAGCAGCAGTAGTCGTGAATTACATTAAGTCCAAAATACTGTACGCATACCCAGTTCACAATCATACACGAAAGCAACGTCACAATTACTTTTGCGATGTAAAGCTGAACGTCATTATCAGTTTCCGTTAGGGGATTCTGTTGCAGATGCTTCTGAAGAAGACAAGAGGGCATCAAATGTCATTTATTGAGGAGTCAGCAATCAGAAACGAAATAAATGTTGGACATTCTTATGCTATCTCTGCCATAATGAAGCATTGAAAAAAAGTAACGAACTTCGAGTAAAGAAATAAACTTTAATGATTTCTATTTTTATTATATTTGATCATTTGGATCGTATTGTCTTGTCTGCTATTATGAACTTGTGTCGTTTTATTCTAGTTTGCTAAGGGTTTCTCAAATATCGTGGATATCATGGATCCTTCCCCCTTTTTTAAGCAGTGTAACTGTTGGCGTAGTTAACGAAGCTACTTTCAACGTGGCTGATGTTTAGAATGATAAATTGTGGGGTTTTTTGTTCGACAAAATTTAAGTTTTATGGATTACAGTAGCGAACAAAAAATATTCTTTTCGCATCTCATCAATGAAAATATGTGATTCTGGTGGAAATAAACACGCTGATTCCGAAAATCACCGTAAAAAGTCTCTACCACGTCTACATCAAAAAATGTACCAACGTTTAAGGTCAAAATAAAGGGATATATATACGTATAGTTCAATTTTGTAATACAATATTATGCGTTCTATCATATTTTGGTAAAACGTAACTCCCTCTATATTTAATAACTGTGAATTGATGTGAAACTATCATGGTGATTTTCGAAATCTACGCATAAAAATTGGTGAAAAATAGCATTAAGTTCTTGGAGGTAAAATTCGTGTTTGTTAGTGTTATCTTTCGAAAATAGCCATCACAGACATAAACCGAGAAATTTTAGTTTAACAACTAATGTGTATTTTTTTTACGAAAACCCCAAACACAAGAGGTATTGGAACTTATAAGTTCCAATACTTATAAGTACTTAGTACTGTGTTTGGGTTGGAGGTTGAGAAGACGAAAGAAGATATTTTTTGATATTGGACTTGAACTTCTGTAGACTGTAATTTTCAGGAAATACGTATGAAGGAAGGTTGTTCCAGAAAAGGGAAGTTGATTGAATAATTGAGGAAGAAGAAAAGTTGGTTCTGTCAGTTGTTTGGAAGCAAAGTAACGCCGAGAGCGAAAGCAAAAACCCAGTTTTTTAGACGCAGAGAAAGCAATATTAGTAATGAGCTTATACCAAGAGAGATTAGAAGTCAGGATAATCCCCAATAGAAATATATGAGTTTGCCTAGAAATCGCAATGTCGTCAAAGATAAGCATAGGAACAGAAGAATCCTTCTTGCGAGACATAAGACTGGACTGAGTTTTATAAAGATTAAAATCAACTAGGTTAACATTGCCCCGCTGGTGATCAGCATATAAGGAATTGGTTGTGGATATTCGAGAAGTTGAAGCTATTTGAGCAGGGCAAGGTTTCTCAAACTGGAAAGTGGAATGCAATGTGCTATCATCGGCAAAATTATGGATAGAATTTCCGGTCAATTGAAGAAGGTCGTTAATAAACAAGAGAAAAAGAATTGGGGAAAGAACTAAACCTCATGGGACACCGGCATTAGTGGAGAAGTTGGAAGACAGAGAGCCATCTACCGTCACCCTCAGTGAGCGGTCAGAGAGAAAACTGGATAACCAATTACAAAAAACAGTTGGCAAACCATATGATGGAAGCTTGTTTAGAAGACCTTTATGCCAAACACGACCGAAAGCCTTCGATATTTCAAGAGCAACTGCTTGTCTTTCCCCCAACGTTTCCATTGAATTTATCCATGAATGGGTGGCGCATTATAGCCATAGAAGCTGATGGGCCAGTAAAATATCCAATCCAAACAAACAATCCATGAATGGGTAACATAAGCTAGAATATCACCAGTGGATCGACACTGACGGAATCCATACTGGCGATTGTCGATCAGAAGGAAGGTTTCTAAATAGTTGGATAGGAGTGATTTGTCACCCTTTTTAGGAACTGTCTGGATATGAGCAAATTTCCAAGCAGAAGGAAAAACACCTTTCGAATAAGAAAGTGAAAAAAGGCGGCAAAGAATAGGAGTAAGTTCAGGAGCACAGGTTTTGAGAACAAGTGGAGAAATACCATCAGGACCTCGAGCTTTCTTAGCATCAAGATTTCGTCAAAATCCTTCTGACATCCTTTTGACAGAAGACCACAGGAGGCATTGAATGGAGCGTGTTGGGAATGGTGGGAGGTGTTTTACCAAGATCATTAATAAACAAATTGGAAGAAAAATAGGATGCTAGCACGTCAGCTTTATCCTTGGCTGAAGTGACAACAGAACCATCTGGTTTTGACAGAGGTGGGAGCAGAGATGGGCAAAAGTTGCGGCCAATAGCTTTGGCAAGAGACCAGAATGCTCGCTACCATTAGGGCAAGAAGCAAGTTTCCTACTCTTAGCCTGTTCAAAATCTAGTTTGGACTGTTTAATAACTGAACTGCTTTACAATTGTTGCGAGCTTTTGTGTAGGCAGAAAATTAAACTGAAGAATTGGAAACAAACCAATTACGATATGCAACATTCTTCCCTTGAACAGCCTTGACACATTTATTGGAAAACCAAGGTTTAGATAAAGGATGAGATTTTAAGGTGGTGTGTAGAATGAATGATTCCTTCCCTACAAGAATAATATCACTGATACGATCCGAGCAAACGTTGACACCAGAAGTTTTGAAACAGTAATCCGACCAAGGAAAAGAAGAAAAGAAATCTCGCAGGTCATCCCATTTTGCATTCTTGTAATGCCAAAAAACACGAGGTTGGAAATGGCCATGAGAGAAAGGCTGCATTGGAGAAGAGGCCATCACCAATTTGTCATCTGATGTACCTAGAGGACCACTCACCTCGACTGTGTACTTAGAAGGGTTGTTTGTGAGAAAAATATCAAGTGTGTTGGCTGTATGGTTAGGATTGTCCGGTATTCTTGTAGGTAAATGAACAATCTGTGCGAGGTCATTAGTAATTGCAAAAGCCTCAGCATCTCGATCATCTGGGTCCGTATGACTAGAAAACGGAAGCCAGCTGGAGTTGGTTGATTGGTTGTTGTAGGGTTTTAGGCGCATCGGCAACTTATGCCACATTGCGGTGACCAGCTGGAGTTGCGAACCATCAAGTCACCGAGGAAAATTACGTTACCTCACTGTTAGAAAAGTTGGGCTAGAGAAATCAAGTTTCAAAGAGTTCCAAATGATTCGTGAAGTTGGGAGAACGGTAGAGGTAGAGATAACAGATGAATTTGACTTAATGTAGTGGATAGATTTTAAGACAAAGAAGATTGAAAAGAGGATATTCCAAATTACTGTCTTTGACAGGGAATATCAGAATGGACATATGTACAAGTACCGCCTTTGAAGGGAGGCGAATTACACAACAAATAATTCGGACAACTGACATGAAAAGTGGTTGAATCAGCCGATAACCAAGGTTCTGTCAGAAAACTTATCTGGGGTTTGGCAGACTTTAAGTGTAAATGGACATCATTGAGATTAGAACTGAGACCACGTATGAATGGATGAAATGAATGGGGAGAGCTTTGGCATGTTTAGATCTTTCGCAGATAAGTTTGCTCTATTAGTTTGACAATTCATGGAATATTCAATAGTAAGAAAAGGTGGGGGGAAATGCTGTATGAAGTAATGAAATTTTTGGATATGGCGTACAAATAGTAAGAATATACCCCAGATCCTTGCCATAACATGGCCTCGACAGTGTCCCCTTCCCGCATGCACACTACTCGGACTCCCTCCAGTCACTATCTGGCAGAGAGCTTATACGCTAGCTGATCCGGAAGCCTCCCAGATAGATTCCTTCCGGTGTACTAACTAGCAGCTGGCCTGCGAACACCATTTTAGAGCTGTTCCCTCGAAATGTAAGGAAGGTTTGATCTTGCCATGATGTCCATCATAACTTCAAAAGTCATCAATCATACTGCATGATGGAGGAGATGGGGAAGGGTTGACCGCAACTCATCTCTGGAGACTAAACATGGGTTCCACCACTTGAAGCCTCCAATAAGTAAAGTGGTGGTATTGCACCTGTTAATGAGCCTTTTTCACAGCGTGGCTGAGTTGGTCTGTCTCAAATGAGGGTGGTATGTGTTTCTTTATCTCGGAAACTCGGATTTTTCATCCAGTAAACAGAAAATCGACCAGAGAACAACCGCAATGTATATATAGAGAGTATATGTAGTATATTTATATGGTATATATACTTTTGTACTCATATTTATACTGATGCTCCTAATTTATCGTGCTTTAATTAATGTTTAGCGTGATTGTTTGTGACAAAAAGAAAATTATTTAGAAAACGTTACACTCCTATCAATTGATTTATAATGTTATTCGATTATTGAGTATAAGAATATGAAAATACCTCAGAGTAGCCCGAAATAGCTATGGTTTTTTATTTGCGTTTGTGTATAATGTGAAGAAGTTGTGTATACGTATAATCCAAATAATCTATAAGCTTATTCACAATGTTGAGTGCACTGTTTTCCTTAGCTTCATAAGTATTCGAAATGGCCACAAAGTAAACAACTTTGAATGCCAGGACTAAAAGGTCGGCTTCCTTGTCAGTCACCAAAATAAAAAATATATATAATCCTATTGTTAAGATTGCAGGGGCGCGTAGGTTTTCAGGAAAGGTCACGAATCACTATAAGGAAGTCATCATCGATGGTTTATAATTTATTAAACATTTGACCTTCTACCGTATGATTTGGTAATCCCTTCTGCCTTCCTGTTGACTTACCCTGACAAGGCTAATAATGTAGAAAGGAACTACAAGTCACCACTACGCCAGGAGTAATCCCCCACGAAGTATAAACACCTCAAAGAAAGCTTTTTCGATTTCTTGGTTCGTTAGGTGAATTAATCGCATCTTTCTGTCTCTTTTCTCTCGACATACGACCTACCGCATTATGGCACGTATCGTCAGGTTTCTGATTCTGAGGAAATTGAAGATTATCTGTCAAGGTGAAGACGTTGAGAGATTCCAAGTTACATTAACTGTAAGTGTATCACCATCAAGAGAAGTATGGATCACCGGAAAACCTCGGCAAAATGATTTATTAAAAGCAATACCGAATCTTAGCAATTGGAAAACAGAAGTGGGTTCTCTGCATGTTAATATAGATCTAGAAAGTGTCTCGCGTTGCTATGCTAAATAATTTTCGAAGTTTTCTATTTATACTTCGAGGAAATCGTAGATTTTTCTCACAACACAACAGGGACGCGTAACTACCGGTTTTCGCAACAACCAGACAGTACTCACTGTTAACAGTTGATTACATAATTTATACCCTTTTCAGTCATGCCCTTTTCGCCCTCGTGGGTAGCAGAGTTGGTAGGATGGCCGTCCTCCCTACACCAGATGAAAAAGACCTGAGTTGAGTCCCATAAAAATCCCTCAGTCAATGACTGAGGGATTTTTATGGGCCATTTTCATAACGTGGCCGAGTTAGTCGGTCTCAGTGAGGGTAGCATGATTTCTTTTTCCCAGAAACTCGGGTTTTCCGTCTAGCAAACAGAAAATCGACTACAGAACACATGCAGTTTACAGACAATATGGCTTTAGTCGCTGATGCTCCTAAAACCCTACTACAAAGCGACTAACGCCATCGAGCATTGGTCTGTGGTGTCTATAAGTTCCATATATTCCATGATCGATTTGTTTTTTCCTGTTTTCAGAAGGAAAATTCTGGTTTTCAGTTAAAATCTATTCAACGCTTAACACAAGACCGATTAACTCGGTCACAGGATGAAAACTGTCCATAAAAATTCCTTCCGCGTTATGTTACTTCTGTTAGAACGCACACAGTTAATTGTAAAAATGGGATCAGGAAGGGTAGGGAAATCCCTGCAGAAAATTAGGTTTAGCTGATCATCGACAGATAAGGAAAAGTCTAGAATCGAATTCTGGGAAGAAGTAGAAGGAGAGGGTAGATCCGAATCACATTTCAGTTCTGTTCTAGGACTTACTGCAGAAAACAATCAAGTTTTTTCGCTCAATACTACACCCCTAGTATAGCACGTTCATCAGTTATTAGAAAGAATGGGAGAAAGCATCTCTGATCGACTCGTTACTTGTGGTACTGCTAAGTGAAAAAGGCAGCAATTACCTTCAGGAAATGGAAGTCCAAGGGGGCCATAATTGAACGTAATGAACCTTGGAAATGATGACAGGCGGCAACATCACTTACATAAAAAGCTAATCACCGTCCTCTCTGTCTTCTTACGTTCGTTTCTCTTTTCTTTACCTTTCACTATTTCTTTATTTGTCTCTGTTTTCATTAATTAAAGCAGCTGCAAAATGAGAAGACCTAATTTCTTTCTGCGAGTTGCACTCGCATTAATAATTCGTTTCTTTTCTTTTTTTTTTTTTTTTGATTAAAGTAAGGAGGTTTTATTGGAAAAAGTTCGTGGAGGTGGCTCTGGTGATAAGAAAACAAGCTAAGGATACGTTTGATTTCTCCATGGATTTCTTACTTTAATACTCGAACAAAATATCTAGAAAACCACTTTTAAATATTCCAGACTAATTTGGAAAAACTGCGTCACTTTTACGAACCCCAATTTTGGATTTTCTCTGTTTTAGGTGTGTTTTTATTGGTCTAGAAGAAATCCCGGAAGAATAGAGTTAAATTCTCCATGAAATTACGTTTCTAGTTATTTTCTGTACCTTCAACCCTGTGTTCATTTGCTACGCTTTATCATCAAGGAGGTTATAAAAAAACATAGCTGCAACAAGGCATCTCATTTTTAGCACCCTGACTGCATTCGTAATTCACCAACATACGTTTTATTTGTGAGTTCCAGTAGTCAGGCCCACATTTATGAATAGCAACTACGTACAGCGTTAAATAAGCTGGAACATTCCGCGCAACTACTGAAATTCTGTGTTCTAAATTTTAATAAAAGGTGGAAATGATAAATTACTCTATTCAGCATCCGATGAAAGAACTGGAGAGGAAATGGAAAATATTTTTGCTATGTAGATGGCAGAGTTGCCTGCGAGAAGAAAAACAAAATATGCTGTTTATAATAGCGCTTTTGTTAAACGTTTCCCAAATACGTCTCCATTTCTAGAATTCGCCATATTTTTATAGTTTTAGTTTTCGTGAAACGCGCGAGAGTTTAAATACATTAACAAATAAAATTGGTATTTGTAAAGGTGATGTTTCAGATGAAATTGTTTCTCTTGTTTTCAAAATTAAAGGTACCGAATCGCAGATTTAAATTTAAATTGGTATTATGTGCTATCTGAAGAACAGCCACCATAACCATGCTACTCTCGTGGTTATCATAGTGGTTATAAATGCTAACCTTCCAGTGAGTGAAAAAAGCTTGGCCTTTTTGAAAAAGACCTTTACGGTCTTTTTCACAACGTGGCAGAGTTGGTCAGTCTTGTACGAGGATGGCACAGTTTCTTCAGAGAATTTTTTGGGGGTTAGCGTCATCTGAAGAGAACCAGTAAGTCTTGAAATTGTCCCTGAGGTGCCTTGGATTTCAAATGAAGAGAGAATTAACATCTTTTGGCGATGCTGTCCAATTCAAAATGACATCAGCAACAGAGATCGATTGGTGTCGAGTCTAAAAGTGGACGAAGCCCAAGTCTTGTCACTGGAGGGAGCAGAGTGAACCAAAGGCACAAAATGAAAGGCAATGATGCATAGCTTCATTATTTTAATGCCTACACTGATACCACTACGCAACCTTCACTACTTTAATCCAGCTTTATTTATTTTATTCGGAAAATTGCTGACAGGGGCAGCGATATAAACCTACTTGCAAAGTTAGCATAAAGTTAGAGGATAACTTTGAAATTTATCACAAAAAAGTGCTTTTCTTGCTTCCTGAACGATTCCCAATAACAAAAGATCCTTTCAGAGCCTGCTGTTAGCCTAACTGAAAAGATTAATAAAATTATGGTTTTTCTATCACGCAGTTCTTTTCCAACCTCTCCTGATCCCCGAAAATTATCCGGATTATGAGAGGAGGTAATTCATAAAATAACTGTCAAGACCTAAAGGTAATTCCTTAAATATCTATAATAAGACTAACTTTATTTCCTCTGCTACTAACTGCTGTTTTCTTTTTTCTAGCTCTTCCTTTCTATCGCTTCTCTTGCAACTATTTTACTTTCTTTCTCTTGCAGATGGTCAAAATGATGATAACTTGCGTCACTGTGTTCACCCTCTGCTGGCTTCCGCTAAACACCCTAGTAGTGGCGGGTGACCAGCACCCCGAGATCTACACGATGCCTGGAATTATCTACGTGTGGTTTTTGTGCCACTGGCTTGCCATGAGCCACGCCTGTTGCAACCCCATCATCTACTGCTGGATGAACACCAAGTTCCGGGAAGGCTTTCTTCAGGTGATGCATTGTTTACCATGCTTGCACGTGCGCCACAGGCCCCAGTTCCTACCACAGTCCACCATTGTAGCCTCCACAACAATGCTCAGCTTACACAGAAGCGCCACTCGTGATCAAGGCGTGCATCTTCGAGATGCATGCAACAGCAACGCATGGGGCAAACCTCATCTAAGTACGCCAGTTTATTGATGCATTATTTTCAAACTGTAGCTTCTCTCTCTCTCTCTCTCTCTCTCTCTCTCTCTCTCTCTCTCTCTCTCTCTCTCTCTCTACACTCATGAGCCAAAACATTATGACCACTCCTGGATGGATTCCACAAAATCTAGGAGTAACGTATATAAAGACTACACATGTAATACTTATCAGTACGAAGCTCGTGCCATGGGGAACAAGGAATGATTTGCGGCGCTAGCAACATTGGACCTAGCATCTGAGCAACCGCAGGGATGACAGTCGAAGCGAACGGTGGTTGGCGCGTTCTGCTCAAGACAACAGACAACATTGTACAACCAGTGGGCACAGAGAAACGTTTCCGAGCACACCATCCAGTGGACACTGTTGTGGATAGGCCTAGGACGGAATAGGCGATCTGTTCATGTGTCCATATTGACCGACCGTCATAGATGCCTCCGTCTTCAATGGGGCATGGGAGCACCGTTCCTGGACATTGGACGAGTAAAGAGATTTGTTTGGTCCGATGAATCAAGGTTCCAGCTCCATCATGCCAGTGGATGGTGCGTGTTCGATGGCGAGTAGGTGAACAGCTACAACCAGACTGCCTATCTGAACGAAAACAGGCCGTTGGCGGTGATCTCATGATTTGGGGGATGTTTTCATGGATGTCACTGGGTCCCCTTATCCCATTGAACAAACCCTCACTCCCACATCCGACCTCGGCATTGTTTCGGACCAAGTTTGCCCTACATGGTGACCGTGCATATCTATATGACACTGGACTCTTTCAACAAGAGAACACCTCGCTTCACAAGATCCCCATTGTGCAGGAACGTAGCATTCGCCAGTCTACGCCAGGCCTTACTCCATTTCCGATCTTAGGAACTTCTATCCAGGATACCTGAGGACGCCCTCGCGGTGTCGTGAAGTCGATACCACTCTAGGTGAAAACGGTTATCACGGCGAAGGGCGGCCCAACACGCTATTAGGTAGGTGGTTATAATGTTTTGGCTCAGGAGTGTATCTCTCTTTGTGCATACAGATGCTTCGCAGATACAATAATAAACACTTCGTACAATCAATTATAAACATACCTCGCATTCTGATTAATGAACGAAGATGCGCTCAGTCTACCAAGGTTATCTATAAATAGATGTTAGTCAGTTATCAATATTAGGTTTGTACGCAGCAGTCGAAGTGATTGAGTTTTTGCTGGTTCCATAGTAACAGAATCGGGATAATTTTCTGTTTCTTTCAACATATCTGACGGTACACCGCATACTAGTGCAATATAATATAGAAAGAAGCAAGTATTTTCCAAGATGGAAGGAAACAGGAATAACTTTATTCCTCCACTTCTTCTTTTTTTATCTTATTCATAGAGGAATGGTTTTTCTGTAAGTGGAGGAATGCATTTCAGTTCTCAAAACTCTAACTTAATAACAAATTCCACTGTTATATCATTGAGTGAAACCCATGATCTCCTAAAAACCTGGATTTGAGGATTCTTGACCACCCACCCACCTGGACCTACTCTCCCCACACGGCTTAAATTCGTTATGGACTAATTTAAGAGGCTACTTAGAAAATAAGTCAATTCAAATGGCAGTAAGAATAAAAAAAAAATGGTTGATTCTCAGTTTGAAAAAAAAATAGTCCTCGATGTCTTTCTTGAACAAATCTATCAATTTACATTCGTTTAAACATTTGTGCAAAGCAACCGAGGTAATCATAGTACTTTTGCGAGGTGATCTAATTGAGTTGTATAAAGCCTTGAATGGTTTGAGCATGCTCAATGCTGATGGATTATTCCTCTTGCTCAGAATAATCGCCTGAGAGGGCATAAATTCAAATATTGAGGAAAGACAGATGTAGGATAGACGTGCGGAAATTTGCCTTTAGCCAGCGTTGCCTTTAGCCAGTCTGTTCCACCAACCAATTGGTTGGTTGGTGGAACAGACTTCCATCCCTTGTCGTGGAAGTTGATAGCCTAAATAAGTTTAAGGCTCAGCTGGACAGGTATTTTGAACAAACAGAGGGATTAAATGGGAGCGGGTTTTTTTGGCTGATGCTGCATAAGCTTGCTTTCTTGCGTCATATGCCTCTACTAATGTTAATATGTTCTGTATATTACTGTGAGTTAACAGTTTCATTGAAGAAGAAGGGTTTGATTAAACCCTAACTTGACAGGACTACTTATATGATCCTGCCCAGGTAGCTGACAAACTGAATGAGTATTTTGCATCTACATTCAGCGAGGGGAATGCCAGAAGTTTATCAAACTCTGCAGGGAGCTAAATGATTTTGTAATAACTGAGAGCAAAGCGGAGGAGAAATTGCTGAAGTTAAACATAAGGAAGGCACCTGGGGTGGTTGGGATCTATCCAGTTATACAGTGGATTCCGTTTATTTTGGCCACCGGTTAATCGGGGCAGCCGTTTATTTGGAACAAATCTCCAAGGACAGAACGTAATCGAGAAAATAGCCAGGGTTTACTTCGCTTAATTGGGACAAAATGCCGTTTAATTGGGGCAGGAGACCGCAGCACTCGCGATTACCCTACAATTGTATCCGACCATACCACGGTTTTTGGTCAGATTTATTGGAGGTCACAACCATAAAACAATAAAAAAATAATTAGCAGTCCCCTGTTATTGGGCGTTTCTGTTAGTGCAATCTGATAATAAAAATCGATCTTATTTAATTCGCGATAATACCAACAGCTGGAATTCTGTGGGTTATTATGATTAAATGGGTTAACCCTTCCATGAAATCTTCTCTTATTCCTATTTCTTAAGCTTCATAACTTGTTACTCCGTTCTCACTTGCACGTATTGTGTTGCTTGTAATTTGTGTATGTCGTGTTCTTTGTTATTGATTGCTTATCTTTTTACTGTTTTAAACTTTACCCCCCCCCCCCACATGTTAGTGAACAGAAATATAAATTAGTCAGTATATACACATTACAGTACATATTAAGCTATACACGTAATCGTAAATTTATTTTTATTTTGCTAATCTGTGGAAAATATTCTTGCGATTTTCACATATCATTTAATTTTTTAATTGGTATGGTAATAACGTGTAAATTTTTACTTGATATATCTTTACTTTTATAGCTTGTGGATCATATTCCTCCCATTTTCGCTGATTAGAATCGCTGTTTAATAGAATTAAAATTCAATTCACAAATGTGATCACAATGACCGGTGCTTACTGCATATCGTATAGCGAATGGTACTTTACTGTGGTGAGTCCAACATAACGTGATTTGATCGTACAGAAAATCAATCATAAAGCTGTATTTTTAACTCTTTGCATGAAACTTCGCATTATTCGGGCAGCTGCTTAATCGGGCCAAAATGCACCAGTCTGGATGTGTCCCAAATAACTGGAATCCACTGTATTAAAGGAGGCAGCAAAGGAAGAAAGCAGGCCCTTAATGTGATTATGAGAGCATCCTTGGACTCGGAGGAGGTCCCCACGGACTGGAGATGTGCAAATGTATCCCCAATTCACAAAGAGAATCGAAGGGTGACACGAGTAATTACAGACCAGTTAGTTTAACTTCTGTTCCGGGTAAAATAATGGGGTCAGTGGTTAAAGACGTAATGCAGGATCATCAAGACAAGATTGCAGTTATAGTTCAGACATAACATAGGTTTGTTAAGGGGAATTCTTCTCTGACCAATCTGATTGGATACTACGATGTGATCACAAAGGAAATGGATGCAAAGAATAACTTTGATATCATATATTTGGATTTTAGGAAAGCTTTTGATACTGTTGCGCATGGAAGACTACTATACAAGTTGGATCAGTATGGCATTAAGGGCAAGTTGCTACAATGGATAAATGGATGGTTGAGTGGGAAAAGACAGAGTGGTAAACAGTGGACACTGCTCTTCATGGACTAATGTTATTAGTGGAGTTCTCCAGGGGTCTGTTTTGGGCCCTTTTTTTGTTTTCTCTATTTATCAATGATATTGATGAAAGTATATCAGGCTTAATGTCCAAATCTGCAGATGATTCGACGGTTGGTAGGGTTATTAATGACAGTAATTAAGGTACACTACTGCAGACGGCCTCCGTAGCCGAGTGGGCAGGAGCGGGAGTGCAGTAGCACACGCTCTTTGAGTAGACCGGGGTTCAAGCCCCTGACTGCTGAATACGGTCGATCTGCCAACCCGCACTGGACCAGCGTGGCAGATTATGGTCCATTTCCCTCAGCATGAATTGTTGAGGAGGCTTCCCCCCTGCAGTGGGTTGATAATGGCTGCACTTTACTTTTTACTTTTTACTGCAACAGGGCCTAGAAAAGTTGAGCAGATGGGCTGAGAGGTGGCAACGAAAGTTTAACATCGACAAATTCAAAGTACTGCATATGGTTAGCAGTAACCCCAGAGTAATATATCAACTGTGTGGTACTACACTCACGGTAGTGGAGAATAAAAAAGACCTGGTGGGAGGGCGGGTAATTTCACAGTCAGATATGAAGTTTTCTAAGCAGTGTAGACAGGCTGGGGAGGTTCTGTTTGGGTCTTTTCAATGATCTATAGGAATTTTTCTAGCAGGGATAAGGAGGTGATTATTCCCTTGTATAAGGCAATGGTCAGGCCACACCTCGGGTACTGCATACAGGTCTGGAGGCCTCATTTTAGGAAAGGTGTTGAGCTACTAGAAAGAGTGCAGAGAAGGGCAATGAGATTAGTGAGTGAATGGAACAAAGGGTTGCTGTTACGAAGGTAGGCTTAAGTTCTGCAAATTGCAGTATCTGGAGACTAGACACCTGCAAGGTGATCTGATTGAGGTGTATAAACCCTTGTATGGTTTGAACAAGCTCAATGCTGATGGGATTCTTCCTCTTGCTCAGATTCTACCGCACATAAGGGAACATAAATTCAAATTGATAAAAGATGGTTGTAGAACAGATGTGCAGAAATTTGCCTTTAGCCAGCGGGTGGTTGATTGCTGGAAAAAATTTCCGTCTGGCATTGTGGAAGTCGACAGCTTAAATAAATTCAAGGCTTGTTTTCTTGCATCATATGCCTCTACTAATGCTAAATCCACAACGTGAATACAAGGAAAAATCAATATTTTTATACTGTATTGTATATTGATTTCATATTAAGGATTTTAAATTCTTGTCGACGTCAACTTCGCATTCTGACTCCTTTCTCCATTCTAGATTTCTGTACAGAAACCTAGAATGGAGAAATGTCGAACTTTATGCACCCAGTGACAACACGAATTGCTGAAACGGCATTGTATGAATGGATAGTTCAACCTATCTGGTATTGAAAATTTGATTGAAAACTAACTAGTTTATTCCGTTGAAGAGACTCGGTGGGTCTTTGTATGCCTGAGTTTTGCAATAAACTCCTTCATATTTTCCGCATGAATTCTCGTGATTTTGGAAGAGGGAATCGATTCTTTAAGTACTGGAATTACATAGTTGTAATTCCTGTGCTGGTTTTCCAGTATTGAGCACTGGAATTGTATAGTTTCTAAATGAATTTCTGGAAATGCTATTTCTGTCATTGAATACAAACAAATTTAATCATACGAGCATGGAACGTTTTTTACTAAAATCAGAGTAGGAGTCAAAATATCAAAAAAAAAACATTCAAGCCTTTCATATCTTCATAATGTTGTTATTTATATTTCTCAAATGTCATAGAATAGCGAACTACGCAGTAAACACATTTTGTTTATTCTGTTATGAAGTTTTACCGCATACTATAGAACCACGATTAGTTTAATGTCGACATGGGAAGAATAGAAAATATTTCGTCGTGACCAAGTATCTGTAGGTATTCTTTTAAACTTCGAAATTGAGAAGCACACTTCGCTATCGATATTTCAAGATGATTTCGATTTGCTGCCATATCGTCCTCCTTAAAAGTACACTGAGTTCGTCACTCGTTTGAATATTCTTCGGTGTGAATGCCTAACAGACAGGACGAATTCTTAAAAACCCCTTCATCTGACGTCGTAGTTGTTGATGTCAAAAGGAGTGAATAAGGTTTTTTCCATCTTACAGAACAACATCAAATTGTTCCTCACACACACACACACACACACTGAATGACCACTTCATTACGTACATCTATCTATTAGCGAGTAGCTTTGTCTTTAGTCTTCAGAATATTTGAATGTTTTTGAAGCCAGCAGCGCTCTTTAAACTCTCGCTGCCTCTTTGGGTCTCCTCCTCACAAAGTTTTTGTGGGGAGGAGTTTAAAACTTTAAAGTTGCATAACCAGAAAAATAATGCTGGAATGTGTTTATGATCAAGATTTCATCTCGAATTGTTCTCTTTTTAATTCTGTCCTTTTTTTTTTGTAGGTGGGTGTTCATAAAGCAGCACAGCATATGCATGGTGAGGTGGGAGGAATACTGAGTAGTGTTAATCATCACACCCATCCATAACCAAAAAAAAAAAAGATAGTGTTAATAATAAACCTCGTGCCATTCATGGCCTGCATGCTTCCGGTTGAGAACACGCAGTTCTGCTGGGACGATCAAATTCCAGAGATTTGCCAGTAAAACATAAAGTAGTTGAAGAAAAAGGGAAAAAAAACTTTGGGGAGGTGAGGAACTTGAGCGCAATGAAGTACCAGTTTGGGCAACCGGATGCTTTTACCACAATTATGGCCATTTCAAAGCACCCTTAAAATGAAAGTAGAATTAACTGCCACACTTTGTTCTGCTAAGTGCTATACGCACTTACGACTTTTGACAGTTTTAACACCTTCTTTCAATTCCATTGCACGCTCTCTGACTATCGCAAGAGCTTTTGTTTTTGTTGCGAATTGAGATCTCTTTCTCTCTGTCTCTCTCTCTCCATGCACACAAATCTGTCTCTTTCTTGCTTTCTCCATTTTTATTCGTCAAACGAAATGGCAGCTTCTTTATTTCAGTGGGGGGAAAGTTGCCTCAGGCTTTTAGTAGCAACCTCTTCTGTCAGCCCACTGATAAAAATAAGCAATCTGCAAGTCGTCGCCATGACAACACAAGTGTACATTTGTTCCTATAGGATTTCTGCCTACCTTTATACACAGACTGTACGCGACAGCTTCATGTTGCTAAGGGCTTTTGCCACAACCAGAAAATGTAAAACCTTTGTTTACTAGTAGAAATTGAAACGTCTCTCTTTAGTCCTGAGTATCATATTGGTCGATGCGCAAACCAGAAAAGCCACCTGTCTCGTTCCCTATTTACATTAATAAATAGTGAGATGGGAATATCAACGGATTACGAAATACGCGTACAATCGGTGGCTCAGAAATTTCAGGACTGATTTTTCTTTTAACAATGATGAAGCTCAGCTGAATCTGTTAACAGCGAATTAGAACTAATTTTTTGGACTTTAATGCAAGTTTGGATGCGTCAGTTCGAGTTGCTGAGGAACGAAGAACGAAAGTGGACAAGCAATGAGTGACCATTAAATTTTCATTGAAGTTGGTAAAAATGCAACGGAATATATCAGACTTGCATTTCTGCAGAGTTATCGCATTTCGATGGTACTTTTAAATTATTTGACACTAGCCATGCACTGTTGAGGGGAAGGGCTTGATGTTATATACACTAAATGGATATTCATTTATTTATATATACATTTTCATGAATATTCCTTAAAGTGCTTTCCAGAGCTGCTTCACATCTTCGGCACGATGTATCAGTGCAGATGGTGGCTACTTTGAAGGAAAGAAATGTCGCTAATTCGCGAGTATCTTGTATATCGGTGTGTTTTTTATGTACACTTAATACAGGTTGATCCAAAAGTCTGTAAAAAGATACTGAACATTTTATGGAAAGGAAAAATATAATGTCGTATGCAAGGAAAAAAACAACATTGTCCTACTGTGTGACCTTTCTTTCTTCTTGCATAATTTAGGTGTTAGAAATGTCCACCACCAATTTACCTACACGTTGTCACTCGGTAGTACGTTTGAAATACAACGTAAACTAGCCAGGATTGCTTTTTTAATATTTGGTAATGTTTCTTTAGATTGTTTTCAAAGGTATAAATCTTCTGAGATACCACGATCCCCAAACACTGAGCAATCTCAGGAATTGCAATGTGAGACTCCTAACTTTTGCATCGTATCTTATAAACTGAATAAATAATAATAAGACTGAAGACAGGTCACATACATATAACATTAAATAGTGCATGAATATAATAAAATACAAAATTACAAAGGACTATTATAAAGAACTCTATAGCAAAGTGGCGTACTAAATAGTAAGTTAAACAATGTTACATGATATTATAAAATAAATATAGCACGAGAACTATATACGCATTATATAGAGCATTACTTGAGCTCAAATACAGGTGTCAATGATCAGTGGTCACGAGATAAACAGGAACACAGAGAATGCTCAGATAAGTGGGCTCAATCTTGGCCATCAATTTCAGAGTAGGAGTAACGTCATAGAAGTCGAAAATATTGCTTAGAGCAGCGGTCCTCAAAGCATAAGTGGCCATCGCTAGTAGGATGAGCATGATGGAGCTGATATAGCATTGCCATCCTCTGAGGCGTTTTTAACGAAACCAATGGCTTCCGTAAAAGCAGGCAATATCAGAATCACTGGAAGGCCAACTAAGCACTGCCTGTCTATAGGCACGATCAGTCGCAAACATTTTCAAGTCTGCATCATGGATTTCAATCCTGGGAGAGCATCTGATACGGTAGACCTCTATTAGAGAGATGTTCAGGGACATTTCAGAAAGGAATGCATTAAATTACACGAGGTACATTCTCGTGTAAAAATATTCCAAAAGAAATATTGTGATTCGTAAAGAATCGGAAGAAAGTTAAAAAATAAAAAGAAGTGAGCATCTGAAATACATATTAATGCTGAGATGCCACATGGAACGATGCTGAAAGTAACTCAGAAGTAAAACGCGGAGAAATTCTAGAGAATAATCCAGTTGAATAATACCTCAAAGTGGCCAAGTTAACAGAACTGAAAACAGAAACGGGAACACAATAGGAAGTTCGCTGTCGCCCGAATGCTTTAATATACACTGAGTATCAACTTTATTAGGTTACCTAATAGTAAGTAGGTCTCCCTTA
The DNA here is from genome assembly GCF_048544385.1 of Mastigoproctus giganteus. Classification (NCBI taxonomy): domain Eukaryota; kingdom Metazoa; phylum Arthropoda; class Arachnida; order Uropygi; family Thelyphonidae; genus Mastigoproctus; species Mastigoproctus giganteus. The sequence goes on from NC_143582.1 coordinate 63,031,617, forward strand.
GCCTGTATTCGTGGTGGCATGGACTCAACGAATTGCCAAAAGTGCTTTAGGGATGCTGGTCCACGTTAACTCATTTTTTTTCCACAGTTGTTGTAAATTGGATTGTTTCAGGACTCTACTCCAAACAGCTTTTCTTTAATTTATAATTAGTACCCTCCGTAAAAAGTCACTAATATCGAATGGCAGTAAACGCTTCTTCCAGGAAGTGAAACAGAAACTTATTTCATTTATTTCATTTCATCTGGTCAATTCTATAAATAAATATTTCATGTCTACAAATGCGAAGAAGCCTAGATTTTTATCCATTTTCTTGGGCTTGGAAATTTTGAGATATTAATGGTATAAATTGAAGAGGGCGCCGTTATGTCTAGCTGACAAAGACTTCGCATTATTTTTAAAGGAACATAAATGTACAATGATAATCAACATCAAAATAAACACTAAAAATAGCTACAGAATGAAGAATAAACTGAAAGAATAGCGCAGAACGATCAATTTAAGAAATAATCTAATGCTTATTTTCTAAAGAAATTTAAAATATGCATAATTATTCAATTACAACTACTGTAATTCTGGCTACTAGTTTTGTAATTTTTCCAGTTCCTAAAATGTAAAAAAAAAATTCATTCTGTTTTGAGGCGAATGTGATATGATTGTATATTATTATATGCTTTTTAAAATGTATGTACTCGTAACTTAGTCTATTAAAATATATTAAATACTTGTATAATATACACCAAAATCTTTCTTTTAAACTAAAAAAAAATGCAATTATTGCGCAGACAAAATTATAATTAATCTATTATATCCGTGGTGAATATCTCTCTTTCTCAATTTTATTACAAAAGGAATCGCGTCAAAACTTGTTTGGCCTTTGAGTCATTCAAGTTCAAAGAACGTTCCGGACAGGGGGATTAAACAAATCATTATACAGATTTCTATATACCGCATTAAAATATGCTCGTCATCGATCATTTACCATCCCCTGTATTGAACTATGAGGTTAAGATCCTAAAATGGAAATTAAAAATAGCAAAAAGTTCTTGCAGTATTATTTTGCTAATAAATTACTTTTTTATTCAAAAAGAGATTAATAATACGTATTTTACGTGATAGCTTTCATGATTGCTTTCACAACCATACCCCGTCTCCAAAAAATAAAATAAATAATAATAATAATCTCCGAGATTTTAAAAAGGTGGCAACTCTAATGTATTTCACCCATTCAGCTTCATGTGATAATCTAAACTTTTCCTTACTGTGTAAATATGTTGTTCTGTTATTAAGCCTACAACAAACTGATAACGCTTCGTCTCTTTCAGATGATAAAAATGATGATCACCGTAGTCACTGTGTTTACCCTCTGCTGGCTTCCCCTTAATACTCTGATAGTGGTAGCTGACCAAGATGAGCGCGTGTGGCAGTTCAAGGACATCATCTATGTCTGGTTCGTGTGCCATTGGCTGGCAATGAGTCACGCATCTTACAACCCTATCATCTACTGCTGGATGAACTCCAAATTCCGAGACGGATTCCGTCAGTTCTTTTGCCGACTCGTCAGAGCTCGTTCGCATCACTACTATCGGAAGGACAGCGGCAGCGCGAGGCGATTCCACACCTGCACAACTTACTCCAGCGTTCGAACGATCAGCCTTCGCGGGTCGAATTCCCTCACCAAGACGCATCCATTGCAGAAGGACAGTTTTACACGGGCAAAAGGAGAAGAGAAGAAACCGATGGCTGACATCGCCGGCAAAAAACGTCTCGAGGAGAACGGGACATCTGATTCTAATATTTAATGGAAATTTTAGCTGGTATCGAGACGAAAGGTCAAAAGTTATGTTCGAGGTTTACTACAAAATGACAAGACTGACTTCGTGGCGACTACAATTTATAAAACATTAACTAATTTATTCATCTTCTCATATTTGTACTTTTTTTTCTCTCTCTATTTGTAAAGTTTGTCTCTGCATCACTTCATATTTATGAAGCACTTGTCCAGTCAGTCGACGTACTTTGATCCTCTAACGTGGTCAATAACAATATGGTTAAAGGAAAAAAACCATTAACCACATTGCTTTCACAAAGAAACCGGTTAACACAGTTGGCCAATATATATATATACAAAACTGACCATCTTCGGGGCCTCCTTTTGCTAACTCTTAATTGTGAAATCGATTCGTTGTGAACCACTTCCCAACTGAAGAACTTATTGTGAACCACCAGTTGTCTACGATGGCACCGACGTGATAAAATAGTGTCACGTTGCTGAAAACAGGTGCCATGTTTCCACGCACACATCTGTATTATGACGAGAAGTTGTATGAAATTAATTTATTAAACAGCTGTCACCAAGATGGTAGCTAAGCCTTCTATATTCTTGAAATAATCTTATAAAAGGACATCTGTATTTTATCTCCACAAATTTGTTTGTGGCAACATGTTTCCTGCCTCCAAATAAATTATTGTATTTATTGTATCCAATCAGATTTTATTTCGATATACCACAACTTCCAATTTCCTTATATTCTAGAATCGAGAATCTGTATGTATCACTGGTATGGTACTTAAAATGAGACACGGCGTATCGTTGAAACCTCCAATTCTAAAAGGCCCTTACAACTGATTGTATTACTGATAAAATTGGAACGTACCCAAAGTTGCTCTGCAAAATGACAATACTTTCCTCGTGGTAGCGCAAGGGTTATGATCGTTGTGTAGAGAAGGCCCACACAACGCCTGGGCTCGAATTTCGCCCATATTGGAGAAAATTTTAAAGATTTGTTTAAAGATGGAATTCCACTCTACAGAAATTCGTGGTTTTTCATCCACTAAACTGATCATGGAATTTACAGTAAACAGACACAATACCCGACACAATAGCCTTAATTAATGGACTGTGGGGGGGAATAAAAGGAATTTTTTTAATTTTATTTTTTTTATTAATAATAATAATTCTTTATTAAATATTCCTTATTTGTTCTGTTCCCTTATAACTATATAGACCTCTTTATTCTCACACCCCCCACTTACACATCTGACTTTGCTTCACAGGAGAATTCCAGGTTCAAGGGAACTCCTCAATTATGTATAATTCCCTTCGGAAAGGCTGAGTGTTCAGGAATAACAAACTCACTAATTAATAAACAACAAAGTTTATTTACATATATAAATATATATATGTAAATATGATATACAAAGTTAAATCAAAGATACCTTGCATATATTATTCTTATTAGTGTTTCCCTTCACTAGCTAATCTGAGTTGAACATTATATGAAAACACTTCATTCATTCTTCTTACCCTAACTCCCTCCTAACACTTATACATTCACTATACCTATTTCACTTACTCCTGGATACAATTCTGTTTCATATATTAACAATCAAATATGCTACTTTCATCATTATACTCTGTGTTCTCACCACTCTGTTACAATATACTTGTAAACCAATCTTAACCTTCCTAAAGTCTCTATTTGTTATTAGACTTTCAGATAAACCTACAAATCTTCATCAATACTAACACTATATTCAGAGTTGCTCACAACTCAGTTATCTTCATTAGAACATATTCAAAATTTCTCATATAAACCTCATTATCCTTCTAAGACATTATAATCATTTTAACAACAACTTAATCTATTACTCATCCTTCGTTTCCCTTGCATTTTACAATAACCTTTTTAAACATAATAACTCTGTTAGTATATATAAATTACTTCAGAGATAATTTATCTATCAATTTACTTCTAGTGCTACCCCCCCTTTTTTTTATTACTATACTGTTTCACTGACAGTCCTTGTTAACTTACAGTACTTAATACATATCTCACCTACTTCTATCTTTTTTCTTTCCTTTCCTTTCTGGGGAGGTTTCAAACTTACATTTTTGGCTCTATGAGGATCTCCTTCATCTGCTACACCTGAATTTGCTACAGATAATTCTCCGGAACTCTTGGCTGCATGGGTCTGGCGTCCTTTCTCCGTCTTATTCGGGCTACCTTCCAATCTCTGCTTCCTTCCTTCTCATCGAACTACTAATTCCGCATTTTCGCTCCTTCTCTCGAGCTACTAATTTTGCGGATTTCGCTCCTTCTCTCTCCACCTTATTAAAACTTATTCACAAAAAGAAAACTCACAGGGCATCTCACACTAACTCCTTCTCTACTCCACTTTTTACAGCTCATCCACAAGGAGATAGCTCATAGGGTGCCACCTTCGCTTCTTCGCTCCACCTTTTAAAAACTTTCTTATTAAATTAAGAAATATTTCACAGCGCTCGTTTGCGTACGGGTCACCACCCTTGCCTTTCTTCCGATAATGGATTAGACTAATTGCAAAACGACCAATTCTCTTGCCTTCCAATGATGGACAGGCTTATTCTCCTTACACTCCATAATTTCTAACACGACAAAAAACTCAACTGTCAACTGTTACCAACTCATATTTTGTACCACGACCAAACACTCAACTGTCCATGTTACTAACTCATTGTTACTTACACCGACGAAAAAACTCAACTGTCTGTCCTAACTCATTTCCCAAACGCCAACAAGAATCTAAACTTTGTCTCCCCTTAACTCATTTCCATACACACCGACATAAACTCAACTCAGGGTTCTGTGTCTCTATAATTTCTAACACGACAAAAAACTCAACTGTCTGTCCTAACTCATTTTCCCAAACGCCGACGAGAAAATAAATTTTGTCTCCCCCTAACTCATTTCCATAAACACCCACATGAATCTCAACTTTGGGTTCTGACTCCTCCTCTCCCTGTTCACTCGCTTTTTTCATCTCAACTACGTACCACCCCTTTGTGTCAGGCACGCCCTTGTTCTGAGTCTTAACCAATCTTTCTCATTTTATCAACTTCCACTCTGTCCTAATTCGCCCATGTTATTTTCTCAAGCTGATTCCTTATTGCTCGATCTAACTTCTTATTTTAAGAAATTTGTAAAATTTCTCAGGCTGTCTGTACCTTTGAAGTCAGCCGCTTATAGTTATACTTCAGCAGACTTATTTCACACGATCTACAAAACTTGCCATCACCGACAGCCAGACGCCAGTCTTAACTCTAATTCCAGCATTTGTCCCGTATTTACTTCCTGTCTCTTCTCCAGATGTCACTGATCAAGAAATGTCCCGACAGTACCATGGTCCACCGCACCATTGTTTTCCAGAGTTAACATCTATTACCAATAGCAGTTGCTACTCGTTTCCATTGTTTTGGTTTGTCCCTGTGTGCTGGGAACCGAAGGTCACCCCTATTGCCTTTCAGCTTACCGCTCCCCCTCTATAAACGTTGTCTAATTTAATCCCTTGTGAGTGACCTTAGTAATATTCTTGACTTGTAGGGTTTCACTCCCCCATATTGCTTTATTATAAGTTTTACTTTAAATTAATCTCACTTTTCAATAAAATATTATACTTGTAAGATTTTACATCTTACAGGACGTACCTTTTTTTTTTTTTTTGCTGAGACAATCTATGAAATCTCAGTATAATTCTGAAATTAATAAAGGGGCTCCTCAAATTCAATGATTGGAACCTCAAGATTATAAAACACTAGCGTATGTTAAGTCACATTCTGACGGTGTATGGTGGGTGACGATTAATTTGGCAAAATTAGCAGCTTTTGGACTGGTCCTTTTTTTGAATTGTTTTCATTTCATGCACAAGGAGTGCGTATTTTGGCATCGCAAATTATAAAACCGTATTTTGGCTTCCCTGTATCGTCAATTCATTTAATAATATCATTTTTATCAAATTCTTCTCGAGAAAATGTCTTGATGGAGACTTGATGTTTTTTCAAATTTTATTTCTTAATTTCATGACAGTTAATTATTATTTGTATGCCAATTTAAGTTCGTGTATTATAATTTAGTCTCCCACTATTTGAAAAGGGTTGTTTCGTAATAATAAATATTTAGGCAGCACTAGGAAATGCTGTTTTTATAAGCCATTTCTTCCACCAGACTGGAACACTCACCACCAACAGGATAAAATTAACAAAAGCGTTGGACATTGGGGGAAAAGTACAGTATTACGAAAACACAAAACGTTTTGGAAACTTTTCATCCAAGAGTCGCCATTCCTACTAACACCGTCTCGGTGGCGATAAAACTATGTACAAAGAAAGAAATAACCTACCTTCAAATCCTTGATATTGCAACCCATTATTGCCTACATTTCTATTTAGTCGTGTGAATAAGTATAACAGTACACAAAATCGATATTTCTTTTCGTAAATCGTAATTAGCTCTTTTATTACTACAGGAAAGAGAAAGAAAGAAAAAGAAACAGAGTGAGAGATTAAATTATTCGCTTGTGTTCCGTCTAGGACCACAAAAAAGTAAAGCTAATATACTTGTATCTGGACAAGGTTATTCTTAAAAAATTCCAAAACCATCTGGCGCTTTCTAATGGTACTACAACGTCTAATTAAGTCCATCTTTCAATAAAAACTCCCACATTATCAACTTCAGCAGGGCACAATTATATTTGCTCACTGCCTATTGTTGGTTGCTTTGAATAACATTCAACTATAGGCCCGATTATGGTTATTCATTCGTTCAAAGAGACCATTTTAAGTAAGCTACACGTACAATGGATATTCTGATTGTAATCTTTTAACCAAGATGAATTGTAACTTTTGTTAAACCTTCGTGCACTGATTGATCGCGTTACTTCAAGCTGCCACCTGAATAGAAGACACGGATCTTTGTGTGCGCGATTCCTCTTTATTTTAAACGCACCATACACTAAAATAATGTTTTATTCAAACCTATAACGGCGTTATTCTTTTCGCCTAAGGGGACAACGTGGCCTGGACTCATTATGTAATTCAGTCGCGCGGAGGATAAACATAATAGTGGTGGGAGAAAAGAAAGCACTAGAACCACTTTCTCCAATTCTTAAAAGTCAACAAGAAGTACACGAGTTTTCTTTTATACTGAAGTAGCCAAGAAAACTTTGGTCATTAGTTATGCGAGTATTAAGTTATGACTTCGGTTTCTCCGAAGGCTTGATGAAACTTGCACGAGCTTCATTTAGCGTCAAAGGCAGTGCTCATCACAAATTACATATTTTACTGCCCACTTTGCATGTTCTTGTCAACTGTTATAATATTTCATCGCTGTTACGTGTTCTTGTTAATGACAGATACTGACGTACATGCATCGACGTATGCAGACCTACAATTACTTCATTTTTCTTCTTTTCTAAGGCATAATTTTTAAAGATGTCGCTGCAGTCAATTTTTCTTGCAGGTTGCCTTTCGATGGGTGTGACAATCGTTCCTTTTCTTCTGTAAACCTCACGCTGTTCTTTATTTGCTGAAACTGCGGTCTGCCTCAGCAAGATCAGCGAAAACAATACAAATTTTGCCTACATTTTTTGTCAGTGCAACGATCATGGGCCATTGAACATCCAAAGAGCTGCTTCAGATACAATATTTCACTACCGAAGCTTTTAATCAAATCGGTTGGATATTTTTAATATTTTTTTTTCTTAAAAGAAGCTGAATTTATGACTTTGCAGCTTCGCAATTTGACCACTCATTTTTGAAGGTAGGTTTCCTTCGAAGATTAGAAGATACTTTTTCTTTCTAGTTATGCTAAATCTGTTGGTGACTCGATCCGTTCCTCCCCACTCTTCCATAGTTGGATTCTCCGAATATGGAGTTTTGATGCCAAAGAAATCTAGCACAGCAGAAACTTAATTTCGTTTCTATTGTCTTCATGTCCGTCTGTCAGTTAAAATGTAACAACTCGACAATCTCTGGATGGATTTTCTTGAAATTTTATATTTAAGCTTTTTAGAAATATTTGTCGAGCCATTCCAAATTTCATTAAAATCAAATCAACCTGACAATTATTATTTCTTTGTCTGTCCGTCCGCATGTAATAAATCGACTCCCATTGCATAAATTTTTATGAAATTATATATTTGAGCTTTTTAGGAAGATTTGCCGAGTCATTCCAAATTTCATTATATTTGGAGCAATATATATATATTTTTTTTATTCGTGTTACCTAGGCTATTCATATACCGTATATTGTAGCTGAAGCCAGGGGCGGGCCGTCCTGGGGTTGAAAGAGGTGCACTACCCCCGGGCGCAAACGTTCAAGGGGGCACCTACAAACCTGAAACTTGCACACACATACGAAGAACATTTTAAAGGGCGCAAAATTTCAATTGCCAACCGAGCGCCATATACCCTAGGAACACCCCTGGCTGAAGCACTAGATATTGTTTTGTGAGGGAGGGATATATTTTAATTTTATTTTATTATCTATTTTTATTATATATCTCACAGAATCACAGAAGACTTTTATTAAGTGCCCTCACACCTATCAAGGCCCACCTTTTGCCACCTGACTGCTATACTCTGTATATATATCACAGAAGATTCTCAAGATCTTGAGGGTAATTTCTTTTGATTCCCCTTAATCAGTGACCAGGACTCAAATTTAAAACAAAACATGAAATTTATTACATATACAACTGAATTAGAAAGCATACAGTACAGTCCTAATATACAACGTTGACTCAGAGATACTTTGCATATATTATTCTAATTACAGATTCCATTTACTAGTTATTCTGATTTGACAATTATATAAAAAAACACCTGATTCATTCTACTTTCGTTATTCCTCAACTAACTCCTAACTCTTGTACATTCACTATACCTATTTCACTTACTCCTGGATACAATTCTGTTTCATCTATTAACAATCAAATATGCTACATTCGTCATTCAGCTCTGTGTAATTTCTGCACTGTCCGACTTACTTTTCTCACTCTCCATCTCCACGACCACCCCTTTAGCCACTTTAGCCACTCTTACTCTTGCCATTGGAGGAATGAATGAGCAGTATGGCGGATGCGCAGAAACTAAATATTCTGTTCACGCATATGAAACTTGAGAAGCTCGATTTTGTTATTAGTTTATTTAATATACGAATCTTGAATTTATTATTTTCTTATTGTATTAATCATAGCAAAAACACGAAACGTGTATTATCTTTCAATTGTTATTAAAATCCAGGAGGAATAAGTAAAGCGCATAACAAAGATGTTGACTACTTAGTACGATCTGAAATACGTGTTGCTATTTGTTATTTTATTAAATCACAGATCTGTGAAGTACGCGTTGCATTTAAAATTTTCATGAAATCTGGAATGATTCCAGAAATATTTTTGAAATAAATTAACGTACGAAGCGCGTTACATTTCAGGCCTGTTCGACTTTTATTTTTTAAATTAATTGAACTGTCTTCCTTTTTATGTCATTAACAGAAGTGAAAAGAAATAACTAATTATCGTGTTACTGATTAACTAAAATATATAAAAGTAATTATTTTCACTTTGCTACGTATTTCACATTTTAATTTTCCCTCCAAGTTTCTGTAATACTTTTTTTTTATTTCTTCCTGTTTTTTTTAAATAATAAACTCTGCTAACTCAATTCGTACATTATGCAAATTCTCGGGTTTGTTTGTTTGTTTTTAATATGACGGAGTTAAAACCTTCTTTTCAATTTTTCTAATTAAGTAATGGACTTTCCTAACTAATTTAAATAACGAAGATGTCAGGAAAAACAAAGAGGATGCCACATTTGCTCTTCCTTCAAGACTCAAATTATTGTTTAATGGATTTTTACTGGGCAATTCATACAGAAATAAATTAGACGCACACTTTTAAGCCATCCAAAGGTACTTTCAAAATTTCTTTTCTTACACTTGGAAGGATATTCGTTTGATATTTGATATCGCCACATCTTAAGCTCTGGAGACGATATTCCAATTCTACTTATCTATTTAAATGTTTATCCCCTACATCCTACTGGAAGCACAATTTTGCTGTATCCAAGTTTATCCCTACCCACAAACACCCTTGTCTCTTATCGCTGCTTTTTCGATTACCACTTGCGTTACCATGACTACCCAGAAAAATTTACCATTACATTTTAAACTCGTATATCCGACTATTGGTTAATCAATTATTTCGCAATTCAGTTAAATCCATAGCTGTCTTCTGGTCAAAGCAAGCAAGCTTTTCTCTTCTTTTTTTTTAATTTAGATTTTAACTCTCAAAAAATAAAACAACAACTACTCTCCTTTCCTCCTCACAGTTTGTTGGGGAGGTGTTTCTTTCTGGTACCAAGCAAGCTCGACGCTTCTTAACTTTGGTGATCGGACGGGAAACGAAATATTAAGTCAAGTGGGACATTCGGTTGATACTGGAATTCGATGGATTTTATTTACGATAACGGCGCTATATATGATTATTTCATTTTCCTTCTGGAGTAGAATTCCTTCCTTTTGAAAAATCTGAAACGAATGGAGAAAGGTTAAGCTTTTTCTAAACAAACCAGGAAAGAATCATCTTTCTGGTTTTCACTGAGAATTGATTAAAATCGATTTTGTATCTTTGTCTGAAGACACAACGTCGATTCGTTGTAAAATTGATCTTAAATCAATTTAAAGGCGAATTTTAATATACAAATAACAAAGAAAGATCCTGATTGGGAGTGGAAGCTGTTTTCCTGCCCTCCCGACTTCATTTGGGAATTCATTTTCCATTTCTACAAACTTGGTTAAGAAGTGGGAAATACACTTTAAAATAACTTAATTATGAACTTGTTGCTAAGAGTTGAATGTTTGAGCTGAGTTAAATTTCAGTATTAGTTCCAGTAATTTGAATTACTGCAGTATAAAACAGAACAGCGTAAATGCATTTGCAGCACCTATTTTCAGGAGTTGGGGAGGATCTGTCTGCCTTTCTGAATTTTTAAAATTGGAGGAGGGCTGATGACATATATTTACTCTTTGCATTTTTTTTTTTTTTTTTTTTTTTTGTAACCATGTAGCACTCCCTTGTGTTGTACACCCACTCGCCCACCAATCTCATTGGTTTTTATTTATATATAACTTATACACTTGGTGGAGTTGAACAAAGCCGGTGGTGGAGGAAAGGGACTTTGGTATTACGATACGATCAGATATGAAGTTCGAGCATTGTAGACTGGTTGCAAGGAGGGCCCATGGCGATTTATCGAACAATCGCTAATAGATATAAGGACGTCATAATCCCATTATATAAGACTATTGGTAGACCACACTCGGAATACTGTGTTCAAGTACGGAGACCGCACCTAAAGAAAGACATTGTTCATCGTGAAAAGGTCCAGTCTTGGGGTTGAGCCAAGCCCAAGTTTACTCCAACTTTGTTGCATTTGTTGAATAATGTATATCTATCACTTTTTTATTCGTAATACATATAAGAATTGCAGTGGCACTTTTCTCTCTTTGTTGTCAGAGTAGCACCATACTGTGGTACTGTCTAAGATTAATGAAAATCAAAATAACGTTACTTTAATTCACTGTATTTATTTCTATTCATTGCCTAATTCGTTAATTTATTACAATGATTGAAAGAAATACTGTGATTTTAACATTCCTTTACACCCCAAAGATTTTAAAATTGATATATCACATATTATTCGATCTTGAAGCATTTCGTATGTTAATATTCGAATATATTGTTTGTTCTAATGTTAACTATTATAGTTCACTATAATAGTTAACAATAAATGCGCATTAAAGATTATGCGCCTTTCTGTTATACCGACTAATATTCTTTTGAGATGGAACAACGAAATGCCATTACAAATCATTGGCGAAGGCTCTCTTGGATCTGATCTTTACAATAACGAAACTTCTTTACTGTAAAGGTCACAATGTTCCCCAATCCTGTGCTGTAAAACTCCACCGTGGTTCTCCCCCAGGTCTTTACGCAACTTATCTAATAACTGGGCATGGTTCGATCGATCAAAAATTGACTTCCATGGGTATAATAAATAATCCCTATTGCTCTTGTGGAGAAATCGAGGACGGGAACCATTTACTGTACCTCTGCCAACTCTATGAGGACCTTCTTAGCATCTTTTACACTAGGATCCAAGACGTACCACAGGGATATGAACACTTGCTCATTACAGAACAGTGCTATCATGCGTTCACCAAATTTGCCCAAGATCTGATCTCAAGACGGAAGACCCTACCGCCTACTCATACTGCGACTCATGATGATGCCCAGACTTGAGCTAGCTGAATATCATATGGTTCAAAGGTTGTACACTGCCGAATATCTGCTAACCCCGATCTTATCGGGGTAGGATTTGCTAACCCTGTCTTTGGACAGAGTAAGATTGAACACTCGGCTTCCTTGCTGTGTGACTTTCTTCCCTTTCATGGGACTTGTTCCCTTCCCCTGGTGGACCTTGCTCCACTGAACTTGTATGGCTGCCTTCTCTACAGCCGATGCACTCTCTCCCAGCTTTATTCCCTTCTTGCACTATACCCCCGTGCTCTACTATAACTATTATTTTTAAAAATTTTTATTTATTATTTTATTTATTAATCTATTTATTATTATATATTTTTTTTTTACTTGGTCTCCGTTCAAGAAGCTCAGGCAACCCTGACGGAGACTTGCCAGAGAAAAATGGGCAGCCTGGCTACCTCCTAGTGGTGTTTGGCAACGTGGGGTCCCACTAGGTACCACGCGGCCAAATGCCAGGACACATAACAGAACCCAACACAAAACTACACATTCAACACCTTTCTGGCATTTACAGGAGTATGTACTGCATGTCTTCACAGCGTATATATGGTGCAGATGTGGGAAACTACAGGTGGTTCCTGACCCTAACACTATAACCATAAAAAAATCAACCGTCGGGTTCTTTGACTCTTGTACTCCTTACCACTCCTCGGAGTAGCGCACCTAACGATTTTGTTGTTTCACCACTGGATCTTAAGAAACTAAATCGAGTTTGAAATTGTACTGGAAGGCATAATACTTAAGAGCAGATAAAATTAAAAGGAATGCGAGCGAATCTCCAAAAGAATTTGGAGTTTCCAAATGTAATAAAACTTTGTATGAGATTGGAACAAACAGATAAAACTCCGTGTCAAAATATTGCGTAAAAAAGAAACAGCCTGAGGCTGCTTCAATTAAAGGGAATTGTTCTTTATTATTATTTTTATTTTAGATAACTCCCATCTCTGCGAGAGAATCATCGAACTACAAATCTTCATTGAATTGCTCTGAGATTTTAATCTTCGCCGTCCAATGATTTTTTCAGAGATATGGCATTTAATTGCTCTTAAGTACTGTTCCTTTCAGTGCAACATCAAATGTGTTCCAGTATTAATGATTGTGTTATGCATTGTGTTGAACTCGTATTTGATGGATAGTGATAAAGCATGCATGGATTGGATTAAGTATTGAAAAATCAGTGAAGCTGCAAGTCAATCGTTCAACAGTTCCTCAAATTTTAGGCGACACAGACAGATAACCAATTTATGGAACTGGACCGGATTCTGAAATCTTAAAATTTGGCTTAACTGAAAATTGTATGCTCCAGTTTCCTTCACTTTTGCGTTTAAAATTTATTGACCATTACTTATAGCATTGCATACACGATGACTCAAGTTTCTTTAATTATATAAAATATTCTTTCGTTGTGCATACTTTACTTGTTACGACTATACAGTGATTGTATAATAGCATTTTCACCTGAAGAAGGAGCGTAAAAAATGGGCTAGGAAACGTAGAAGCAGTAAATCTACAGTTTTTCATTTCGTGTAGTAAATGAGCAGTAAATAATAATCATGGCTGCGTTTAAAGGATACGCAGGAGCACGAGGCAGTGTTCATCGCTAATGAATAGCAATATTAAATAAAATCGCGAGGTTAATAACCATCGTAGTGAAAGTAAACGTGTATTAATTGAATGAAAATAGATTTATAAAAGAAGTTGGTTTTGCTTAATTTCTTTGGGTGTGAGGAAAATGATTTCCAGATTTTACCAACACACTTTTCTTCCTACTATCTTTTATACGTCTATTTTACTTTTTTTATAAACTGCTCACAATGTCCTCACTCCAAAAAAAAAAGAAGAAAAATCGAAATCGAGTTTTGCTATTGGGTTTCATTACTCACTTTTATCTGAGATTAGTTTTGTAGCCTTTCAGCAAACCCATGAATTATACAAACTCTACAAAGTTGACGTACCGCAACAGTAATCTAGAAACTCGTATGAAAGAATTTGACAACTTCCGGCAATGTGCAGATACGCTCCATTGGAAAACTCGGTTCAGTAAAGAAAAAATGTCACGTGCATTTTTCTGCATTATTTATGCATAGTTCAGGTAACACGGAGGAGGGATGAGGAAGAGCGATCGCTTGGAATTTGGCATTTTTCGTGCTTAAAAATGGGGCTTTTGACGGACTGCTCCTTTCTGTCTGATCTTAAACTGCCTTGCGCAGCTCACGTGATATGACATCTCCAAGTTGAAACTTCGTTCGAATCCCGATCCTGCGTGACTACAGTTAGAGGTTCTTTGGAAATAAAGTTGCGAGAGCGAGAGATAAATAGGTTTTATTTGTTCTTCTAGCCATGAGGATACCGTGCTTGTTTTCGTGACAAAATGTGAGGATACTTGACGTAGCACACACAGCACGAAGGAAATCGAAAAGAATCTGTGTACGTTTTCTTGTTATTTGGATGCAACGCTAGGAGTCGTTTGTAGGCAAACCTCTGACGACATCTGGACTGGAAACCTGCGGGCAAATTGGTGTCGAAGTAGGAACAGGGCTTGTCTTCTTTGCTAAAGCAGAAAAATCAAACAACACTGCTTTAACTAAATTATATTGCAATAACTGTTAATTGATTCGAATAAAATTAGTTTTTTTTTTTTAATTTCTTTGAGTGCGAGTGTAGTAATTTCAGTGTTCTACTAAATTAGTTTTCTTTCTACTTTGTATACTTAACTGCTAATATTTAGCTTCTATCTTATACTTTAAACTACTCAGAGTTCTCCACTAGAAAAAAATCGAGTTTTGCTATTCGGTTTCATTACATTATTCGCTTTTTATCTGAGATTAGTTTTGCACCCTTCAGCAAAACTAAGCTTCTGAAAGGAAGTTTTCTTTTTTTAATTAAGCAGAACTAACACTAAACCAAATTAGTTCTCAACTAATAAAAAGAAATACAGCGGAAAGTTACCTGTATGTTCCTATGATTATATAATTTATAATAAGTTATTAAATTGAATCCGTCTTTCTTAATACACCCTCCCTAATTACTTCTACAAGAGGAAGTAATGACTACCTCATCTCCTAACAACCGAGCCCTTATTATAAAGTTCGTGTTGATGTAATGATGTTAACCTTGCACTTTCATCTGCTCTAATAAAACGGGAATTATTTTTTAATCCGAGTTTGTGAAAGTTTCGTTCTTTTTTTTTACCCTCTCGAAACTGCTTTCCATCACCGAAATTTATGCGTGACCTTTTACGAACATTACATATTCTACAGAAGTTAAATGAACTGAAGGCCTGAAATCGCTTAGAAATTGCGTTCAAAGGGAAATGGGAGTTTTAATTCTTGGTAGGTGAAGCGTAAAAAATCTGTACTTCAGCTGAAAACTGATGATGAATTAGAATAAAGTGAGGTTAACCGGTGTTCTTGTTTATGCCAATTAAAAACTACCTTAAATGTTCAATAAAGTTATTTTAAAGTTTTCAGAGCTACGTTCCTCTCTTTCTTAGACGTGTATCATTATACGCACATTATGGAGCTGGCATACCTACCACTTTTGTAAATAGGAAAACCTGAAAACTTCTAATTCAGATCATCTTTCAGCTTTCCAGAACAACCTTTCTTCCAGATTAATTAATGCATGATCAGACAAGAAATTCAATAAATCATACTATAAAGTTATTTTCTTCGTTTACTTCATTTCATTCTACTTGTTGAATTACGTAGTATTGGAAGTCTTTGAACTCAAAAGCTTTCAACAACTAATGCTATCGAATGCACTTGGTCTTATTCACCAGTTCACGTAGTTTTTCATGTATTATGCCAAACGTGTGTTTAAATTGATTTTCAGTTTATGCAGACTGAAAACTCAGACTAAGGAAGATGGAATCCTTACTCCTTTCGTGTAGATCGGCCGATAGTTCCATTGAACAAGTGGCAAAACTAATACTTTCATGAAGGACTTTCTGTCAAATAATTCGGTGTATAACAGTGCTAAATGAAATATTTAGCGAACCTTCAGCATTCCAATCTGGTAAGCAAAAATATGGTGAACATGGTGTGGTTATTGATATATTTTGTTGAAAATTCCACAATCTGTAGGCTGCATTTTCTTTTATGGTGATTCCATTAAAAAGTCCCACTAGTGGATTGAAGGTTGGAAAAGCATAACTTGTTCACACCGAAGTTAAATTTTTTGTAGATATAATTTTCAGAAAACAAATGAAGGTTGGTTAATCCAAAAAACAGAAACAGCAGGAACTGAACCATGAACGGATGCTGACGTAAGTTTTGAAACCCGCATTACCTTTTTTAATGGTAACTGTTGGCATGATAGCACCGTCAATGGGTTGAGGAAACTTTACGAATGGATATGATCTCGGTGTTCAACTAGTGCGGACTAAAACAAACAAAAAGTAGTTAACTTCTTTATTTACGTAGTGTCTATGAAGGTTTCGCAGCTGTCACTCAAGTTACGTTTTAAAGTAAAGATCTACATTGGGAAAATAACTTAAGAATAACGCATACACTTGGGGTGGTTGAGCTAAAAGATGTAAATAAAGAAACAGACTCCAGTCTTTTGATGCAATCAGACAGGAAGGTTAGTGCGAGGTGTAAGCAAGCAGCCAGTAAAGCACACAGTGTCTTATCGATGATTTACTTGAGAAGGAGATTAATTCTCCAGTAAAAGAGATTAAATAAATAAATCTTTATTTGTCCCACCATGGAAAAGTCTTTCCACAGTAGCAGTAGTCATGCGATATTCACTTTATTGGCAAAGATTTCACATAATATTTACAAACACTACATTACACTTGTTTAGTGTAGTACAGAAAGTGCTGCTCCTCCATTTCCTTTACTCAAAAACTCCAAAGTATTATTGATTTAAAAACAATGATAAATATTGTGCAAATTTTTTTGCAACGGTTACTGTGGGAAGACTTTTCGATCACCCTGTACAAGCCAATGGTGAGAGTGAGTTAATGGCGAGGCCGCGTTTGGAATACTGTCAGGTTTCAAGACAGAATTTAAAAAATAATAATTGAGCTTCTTGTTAGAGAGATTACAAAATCCGTGAATTACACACTTTGCGTTTTTATAATTCTTTTTAACCGGACTGCCACGTTCATTCGGTAAAAAAAAGGAATGCTAAGTGTCTTCCTGGTATACACCTAGCTCACCAGTCTACCCCTTGCTTTCGCTGTCCTGGATGGCTTTCCTTGGCCAGTATCTACAATACGGCACTAACTTTGATCCTCTTCAGTGGCTGTTCACATATTGATGGTGAATCAGCTTTTGTATTTATGGTTGAGCTCAAATGCGAGATGAATACAAAGTTAAGTCAAATTTCTTACTGCGGACAGAACGTTAAGGCGCACAAAGTTACTTAAAAACAAAAAAAGCGCTAAAAATCTTGCACTCTAGTTTATGGCCTCCATTCTCCGAAAAGAGCAGGTTCTTGGGTAATTGGGAATAACTTAAGTTATTTACTTAAAAGAACTTACTCGCAAATTTCCGCCATTACAGTCTGAACATAATCGATGTCATTCACAACGAATGCCCACTGGTTTTTATCGTTGACAGCGGCTTTCGGATAAAACATCTTACTCAACTGACCGCACACCGATTCCTCCGATAGATCGTCCGGACCAATCTGCGTACGAGGATGTATTCCTGGTGCTCCGAATAACTCCTTGAATTCATCGGTTGAGAACTGGATGGCTTTCCTTATCGTGAGACTGAAAGTAAAAAAATAATAATAAATAAATAATAAAAAATACATGTACACACGCGAACAGTTCAAATACCGGTGACTCTGATGTTTTTATTTATTGATTTATTCGCTAAACTACCATAACAGATTTAAGTCAGTTACAGATGTTTTATTTTCGATCCATGAAAGCTGTGGATCTAAGCTTTCATGTTCATTTTCCCTAGTAGGAAACTAGTAGCAAATATATGCGAAAAGCTTTAAAAGTTTTACAAGCTTTAAAACATTTCACCTGCTGTGTCCAGTCTGAATCGAATAAGAAAATTCCAATATATTAAAAGAAATAAAATCGAAATGATCCGAACGGATGTTTTCCAAGTCATTCAACGCACGTCAATAGGACGCACACCCCGTTGCACAAGTTTTTATGAAAGCGTGGCACGTTTCCGTATGTTTCAAGTAGATCTGTACTCGAATTTCATGTAATTTGATTGCCGAGTTAATGCAGGTGGTGTCAACACGCGCAACTTTAACTCTGTTGGGAATTCAAGATAGCCGAAGAAACTAAATTTCATTCTGTAAAGAGTATTTACGCTTTTAAACCTCATTCCTAGCAAAAGTTTTTTTTTTTTTTTCGCTCTATGTTCACCAGCAATGATAACATTTTAGACGAATCAGATTTCTCTTCTTGGAACAACCATAACAGTTAACAATTTTGCCACAGCAATCTTTTAAGTCCATAACAAAGTCTTTTCGCTTTCATTTCGTGGTTGTTCCTCTTCTGCACATTTGTAAACTATAATCTGTACATCCATTTTAACTAAAACACGTGGCAGTCTGTTCCCATTTGTGGGTTTGATGTGGTCCTAAGACCTCCCTGAAACGTTTGTCTCTGTACATATTAGCCAACAACCCCCGCTCACTGAATTACTCTACTCCGAATTCCACAAACTAAGAGTTTCTGAATGGTACCTTTTCGAGAGATATTCCCATACTCTGTTCGCCCAAATGGTAGTTCAAGCCCTTCATTCCTTCCCAAATGCATCGGAACAGGGATGGTTGTCATCTATTCAAAGTTCAACTTTAAATTCGCTTAATGAATCCCCCAACATATACAGTGACCTTCCTCTACCTCTGTTCTTTGGATTAATCTTTCTCCGTATACTCCTTACCCGCGCGAGATTAATCTAAATTGATCCCAGTACTAAAACAAAAGTTTTATTAATAAGGTAATATGGACGTGAATTTTATTTCAAGAATTAAATTATTTCTCGGTGAACTGGCATATAACTCGTCCTGCAGATTATACACACATACAAGCATACATATATTAGTATTTCTATAGCTTTCCAAACTTGAAGCCAACCAGGTAGCACAGATTCGAAAACCTTATATGTTCCGTATTATCACAAAAAAATATTACACTAGAGGTGCGAAAAGGGTCCTTAATGCATGAGAATAATAAGTTTTAAATAGCGAGCACATATATGAAAATGTTTGACGGTAACACTTCGTCTCTTCTGGCGTTGTGCAAGGCTAGCAGTAAATTATAACTAAATAACGACTGGCCATGCCCCGTTCATTGTCCATCATATAAGGATCGAGTTCACTAAAAGTGAAATCACGTCCTGGTGAGCGAAGTGTTGTTAATCGAAGTAAATTGCTCTTTTGTGAACTGTGCCCAAACAGTAAAACTCCATAGATTTTTTGGTACACTCTTTCCGCTAGATTTGCTGCATCGACCTCGTGTTCCCTATGTGACGAGCTTTATCTGAAGAAGATTTCCGTGGAACGGACATAGCCAATCCTTTCCTACACACGCCACAACAACCTAATGGCCAAGTCTTTAATCATTCAGAACTTACGTTCAAAGATAACTGAAATGAGACTGACTTCGATAATTAAAATGCAGACTAAGAAAACTTACGTCCAGCAACACTTTTCTGCTGGAGGATTCTCACCCCCCCCGCCAAAACCAGGACTCAGATCCACTTCAAATATATGCTCTAACTCGGAGACTATCATCAGATAGCTCCATCCCTGGGCAAATGCTCGAATAGGCAGTCCCTGGAGATATATCCTAATTGCTTGGCTCGTGGCAAGAAATACAGGCATTCAATTATTAACCTACTGAAACCTCTCCTCCCACCCAGATGATTAGCTATTCTTCTTAGCGTGACTCCACGATCGGCTGCATCCATGTCACCGAGTTAGATGAACGGACTATGATTTTCACTTCAAATCAACCACAATACAGTTTTACAGTATTGATCCTTTACATGTAGTGTCAATGTTACTACGCTCACCAATCTGAATGAGTTTGTGTATAATAAAACAAACCCCGTGCTTTCTCTGTTATTGATCGCGAATTTTATTGTGTAAACTGAGTAAAAAGTTGAGCTAATCATTTATCATAATAAAATCTGACACCATTTTGTGTCTGATTTCAATATACAAAATATGGTGACCTTTTAACTGCGCCAAACAGTAGGAGAATAAAGCAAGCGTTAAAAATCAAACCTTCGAAATCCCGCATAAGGAGAGCTCAGTAGAAAAGTTTGCGAATCGCTGTAATTTTCACATTCGTGAAACACATTTAAGTTTGTAAGTGCGATAACGAGATCATTTACCGGCAGTCTGGTATACTAGTCACGTGACAGATAAAAATTATATTCGTACCAAACTGGCAGTAAATGATGTCAGTTGTCGAATCTACAAACTCAAGTGAAATTATCAGAAGGCGCTAATGCCATTAAGATAATTTGCCTCTCATATTCATTTAATACATTTTATCTGCAGAAGTCTGTGTTCAGGGGCCGATTTGCACATCGTGCGGTTGAAAAACCCGGAATAAGTTGTGGAAACAACCAATCTCCCTTAACCTGAGATCGGTTAACTACAGCTTCCATTGAAGAGGTCTTTAAAAATTCGTCGTTTCTGATGAGATTCGAACCCAGACTTATCCAAACGCGTAGCAGACGAGAGTGATTTCGGCTGATTTCGTTGCGAGAAAGCATGGCGAAACCTAACCTCTTAGCAAAACGTTATTCATCTGGCCCTAAAGGGATAAAGAGCAAAATCACGGCTTTTCTGTCTAAAGAAGCAATAAATTTTAAACACGATGTAAAGTACTTTTAAATTTAGTTAATACTCTTAATTTTTGCATACAGTATTATCTTTTTTTTAGCTTGCGGCAATAACGTGCTCTCACGGGGTCAAAACGAGAGTAGGAATTATAACGAAACAAAATAAATGCTCTTTGGGACTAACAAACATTTTTGCCCACAGCTTGGTTACAGAACGCGTTAATTTTCTAGTTTTTCTTTTTTTCGTTGCAAACACATTAAAAACCACTTCCTGCTAGAAGCTGAGTAATTCTCGTCTCTTGTTGTTTACTCTTCCCAGCAATTTTATCGCCTTCTCTGCTGAATCATTTTTTTTTTTTTTTACACATTTCCTGAAACGTGGTTCTCTCCTCAGGTTTCTGACTCTGCTTCACAAGCCGTTTGTTGTTAACGTTTCTCTTGCTGAGCAAGTGAATTTGTTTGGCAAGAACTTACAGTTTATACTGGTCTGTACTCAGTAACTTTTAGCGTCAATTTAGATCAGGTAAATAGAGTTCCTCGTGACATTGTAAGGACGAACATTCATTCGTTAACCTACATTACATTTATTTTATATAATAAAATTGCTTTTTTTTTAATTAAAGGCGCGTAGTTAGCAAAAACATTTGTTGAAAGCAGGGAAAGTGGGCAGTGGAAAGCACTGTTTCTATAAATACGGCGTTGGAAGGGTATACACCCACATTAGTATCCTGTTTTGCGGAGATGTAAATCACCTTAATAAAGCAGAAATACAGTATAGTTCTCCATTAAAGTAGTGCAATACCAAAGCCCTCGTGGGTTTGTTTGTTTGTTTATTTGGGGATTTTTTTGGCGCATGGGCGTCTATGGCCATAGTGCGCCAGCCCTCGTGGATAGCACAGTTGGTACACTGGACGGAAAATACCCCAGTTCGAATCCCGTTGATGACGAGAGGAATATTTATAGGTCTTTTTCACAATGTGGCTGAGTTAATCAGCATCAGGCGAGGGTAGCATGGTTTTTTCATCCAGCAAACAGAAAATCGACCTCAGAAACACGCAATTTACAGATAATATACACGGAGCAACATGGCCTTAATCGCTAATGCTTCTAAAACCCAACAATAACAGCAATACCAAGGCAACTCGTGGCGAAGGTGCCTCCCTAAAATGTGATCAGCGCACTAAGTAGCAAAGTTTACTCAGTGCTACGTATTACTCAGTGTTACTCACTGATATAGTGTGAATAAGTGTAAAATATAATAAATTTCATTAAATCCTGAGTCACTAGATTTCTACAAAAGTCACTAAAACATACAGTGGCGGACAAAAAAGCTGCATCACCTTAAAAAAAAGCAACATTTGTAGTGAAACGTATAAGATATTGTTTGATTACAGTCATTTTATTTGTCGCAAAGCAAAGGTATAGCGTCAGATAACGCTTCTATTGCATCAGCCGTTTCTATAAATACGGCGTTGGAAGGTATACACGCTTATTAGTGTCCTGTTTTGCGGAGGTTTAAGCTCCATATGTTCAGTTGACACAAAAAAAAAAAAAAAAAGTGTAGCTGTTGCTCTGTCCCACAAAGGGCTTTCTATGCGTGCTATCGCTGATAAAGAAAGCTGCCACCAGTCAACCAGTCAACAGTATCCCGGGTGCTGAAATTAAACCGTGAAATCGGTGATGTGAAGAGGAGACCTGGATCAGGCCGTAAGAGAGCGACTACGCCTTCCAAAGGTCGATATTTGAAACGACTATACTTTAGTAATCGCCATGCTAGTGCTCTGATCTAAAACTGGACTTTGAGATGGCCTCTGGTGTTGAAACGAGTGCACGAACTATCCAAAGACGGCTTTCGGAATGTGGTCTGCCTACCTATCGGCCCAAGAAGAAGAAGAAGAAGCGACTGGCTTCGGCTAAAACGCAAGTTTCGTGGACAAAAGAGCAATGGGACACCGTCATCTTTTCTGACGAATAGAAATTCAACCTGACTGGCTCGGATGGGAAACGATATGTCAGAAGACGAAAATCGGAGGCATACCATCCTGACTGCATAACACCGACTGTAAAGTTCCCCGCCGGTCAGATGGTCTGGGGATGCATAACAAGCAAAGGGGTGAGACAAATTAAGTTTATTAACGGAACGGTGAATGCAGAAACCTACACTGCTATCTTGGAGGAGTGCCTGGAACCCGTTATTAGGGACCACCACACAGACGTCCAAAACTGCATTTTTCAACAGAATTCAGCACCTTCCCACACAGAAAAATTGGTAAGTTTTATGCTATTTAGATTTAATGATGAGTTTGTCTTCTTATCTCACAAGGTTTAAAACATCTTGCACCAATGTTCTCCCTCAAGGTTGTTCTGGGTTGGCCCATGTTGTATTGGGTAGTCAACTCTTCAACAATTCTGCGCCTGACCGTCTGTACGAGTCGTCGGACCCGGCGCTCACCTCTAACATCAACCTTTCGCTGACCTTTACAGTTTTTCAGTCGGGTCGTTGTTTGACCATTTTGACGCCAGTCCTGGTACACTTTAACAACAGCGGCTCTCGAACACCCCACCAATTCAGTCGTTTGGGAAATCTAGGCACCAGCTCGTCGAGCACCCACAATCTGTCCTTTATCGAACAGTCCGATAAATCTTTCCTTTTACCCATCACACTCGGAATTTTATTACCTATTGAACCATTGACACCTTATATATGCTACGTAGGTCGACCAACTCCGCACTCTGGTACCTCACTTGGTCAACGGGTCGCAGTCAGTTTTCATAAGGTGATCCTAATTCAGTGATCACTCAGTGTATATCCCATCTAACAAATGCATTTCGAACATTTCTGCAACCCACAATGCAGAGCAAAACACATTATTTGCAAAATTCACAAGCAATGCAGTTTTTTTTTTTCCCACCACTGTATTTAAAATTTGACAAACAAAAGGAACTCAATTTATTAATGTAATGGTTGGATTTAATAAAAAATATATTTTTTAAAGTGTTATTTTACTTTTTTTTATTAAAAAAACTAATTGATAATAATAAATATTACTTGGTGATAAAAGATATTTATATTAGAGTTAAAAAAAATTCCGGGAAAATCTTAAAAATATGCCACATGAAATTTTAAAGATTCTGTAATTTTTCGTAAGGTATATTTATTCGTTTTAATTATATATTCTTCGCAAACCTCATTGATATTCGCAAACTTCATCATTCGTACTTCACTTATTTCTTTGAAACGTAATATATTAATTCGCAAATATCTATAATAAATATAACAGAGGAAAACCAACGTTCGTGAGAATTTACCGTTCTGTATGGTACACACAAGGATAGTGACGAAGATGACACAAACAGGTTGAGTTTCCTGTGACGCTCCACTTTATGGTCTCTGGCTTCTGCTATGTAATGCTGTTGCTGTGGGCTTCTGTTCGATTGCACAATCACCAAACAGTACCTGCGCCTTTTTAATGAATTCGCCAACCAGCTAAAGTTTAGCTGGTTGGCGAAGGTCCGCGGACCACCGGTGGTCCGCGAGAGAATTTTGGTAGTCAGCAGAGTAATCTGAATATATTTGCAATTTTCGTGTTTATTAAAATGTTTCATTATATTCTGATTCTACTTTTTTGCAATTTTCGCCTTATTACGTTGCATGTTTATAGAAGGTCCAGTGCAATATCCGGTATTAGCGATGCTTTTATTGTAAAAAAATATAGAAAGCTATTTCTATTTCTTATCGATGGCCTAGCCTGGGCACGGCGCAGTTCGCAGGTAAGTGACCAGTGATATTTTTATTTTAACTGTGCACAGTGTGATATTTAATGGCATCAAAGAGCTTGAGTTTGATAACTATCTTATTTCTTGTTTGGTTTTAGATTCAAATAAAATAACCCCAATGAGTGAGAAAAAGCAAGCAAGCATTTTGCGCTTCTTAGGTAATACATCGCGTTGTCATGAGTTGGTTAATGAATCGTTAGTGTTAGTTATTTGGTTTTTAGGAGCATTAGCAACTAAGGCCATATTGCTCCGGGATATGCGGTGGTCATTCCCTGACCTTTCCGCATCCTCCGTATTTGGTGGTGACGGGCTCGAACCCCGGTCTAATCAAAAAGTGTGTGCTACACACTGCTGCTCCTTCCCACCTGGCTACGGAGGCACCCAATTTAATGAATCAGAGCCTCCGCAGCCACCGCAAGGCATCATCAGGAAGGACATTAGAACTGGAGGCGGAGAGAAGAAAAAGTTCAAAGTTTCAAGAAAATATGATGCGGACTACTTGAAATTTGGATTTATTCAAGAACCTGGAAGTGAACTGGATCCACGGCCGCTTTGTATTATATGTTCTGAGCGTTTATCCAATGATGCCATGAAACCTTCGAAACTCGGCAGGCACTTGCAGTCAAAACACCCAGATTTAGCTAAAAAGCCAGTTGAATACTTCCAAAGGATGCGTGAAAATTTGCAAAAGCAAAAAAGTCCATTAGCAACAATGATTGTTGAAGATAAGTCCTTAGTAAAATCTTCTCATTTGATAGCACTTTAAATCGCGAGATGTAAAAAGCCGTATGCGATTGGAGAAGAATTAATTAAGCCTTGCTTGTTACAAGCCTGTGAAGAGGTTTTGGGGATACAGGCTCTCCAGAAACTGAAAGGAATTCCTATGTCCACTAACACTGAAGCGCAGAATTGAAGACATAGCCAAAGATATTGAAAATCAAGTGATTGCACTTGTGAAAAATTCTACGTTTTATTTAATTCAACTTGACGAATCAACAGGCATAACTAACAAGGCAGTTCTTCTTTGTTTTGTGAGGTTTGATTGTGCCAAAGAGAATTAAAGGAAGAACTCCTGTGTTCGCTAGTCTTGTCGGGTAGAACAACAGGCTCTGAAATCTTCAGTGCACTTAATGGTTATTTCCTGAAACAGTATTGAATGGAAGAAATGTGTTGGGATATGCACAGACGGTGCCGCAAGCATGACTGGACATCGTTCAGGAGTTGTTGCAAAAGTGAAAGATGTTGGACACCCAGACATCTTGTTTACTCATTGTATTATACATCGTGAGCAACTTGTGGCGAAAAGATTATCTCCAGAACTGCACGAAGTACTCTCTGGTGTTTAATTAAAATGATAATTAAAATTGTAAACGAAATTCGCCACAAAGTGCTCAAGGCTCTCTCAACATACTCATGTTCTTCTTCACGCTGAGGTGAGATGGCTGTCGAGGGGCAAAGTACTAACCCGATTGTTCGACCTGCGCCAAGAAGTCAAGTTATTCTTCCAGCTGAAAAATAATTCGAGGTTCCGTGATCTCTTGTCCGACAATGATTGGCTAGCCAAGCTTGCATACCTGGCAGATATTTTTTTTCTCTGTTAAACGAGCTGAACACGTCCTTGCAAGGACAGCTTACGGACGTCTTCACACTGCGAGGCAAAATGGATGCATTTCAAAAGAAGATATTGCTGTGGCAAACGCGGTTGGCTGAAGAAGATCTGTAAATGTTCTCAAATTTTGATGATTATATGAAACAGGAGGATGTCAACCGACAGGTAACAACTCTTGTTTGATTGCACTTACAGTCGCTCACTGACTCTTTTGGTCTTTATTACCCAAAGGAACAGGACCCCATACATGGAAATACGTGGATAATAGATCCATTTTCGGCGAAAATCGAGGATAGTAAGTTGAACATGAAAGAAAAAGAAAGAAAAAGAAAGCCTAATCGATCTATCATCCAACAACAGTCTCAAAGGTAAATTCCACTCGTCCCTAACAAGATCTCATTTTTGGCTTTCCGTAAAAAGTGAGTACCAAGCGCTGAGTGAAAAGGCCATCAAAATACAAACGGCTCTTGGTGTTGCAGTAACGTCATTGGAGCCAAGAATCCAACAGCTTATTTCAAACAAGCATCAACAAATGTCACACTGATTATTTTGCTATAATTAATCCTTTATACACCTCTATGTCGAGGTGCACTCGATATTTGATAATTGTTAATATTAATTGTTTCTGTTAATTCTTTTTTAATAAAATGAAATTTGAAATGTTTTTTTTTTTTGCATTTTTCATAATAAATATATCTGCGTTTATTAATATACTTTTTTTTATCATTATATACGGTCATTGATGCTGTCCACTGAGGGGTGGGTATTCGTATACCAGAGAAACATCCTAAATGGATATTGAGGATTTTTTTTTTAATGAATGTCTACTGGAATCCACTGGAGAAAAGCTGCTTCATCTTTTACATTGCGAAGTTGTTACACTTTCATTGTAAGCGTAAATAGAATCTATACTTCTCACTTTAAAATTAATGCAAGAAACCTTAAGCTTAATACGGTGCACATTCTGAGGTGCGTTTTTGTGTACAAATATGCATAAACTTACTCAGGATAATTTTCCACATTCTCGCAGAACGTGTCCCGTGAAGAAGAAGCGCAGAGAGGTTGTCCGTAACTATCGACAGGAGGAGCAAGAGGTCGCGCCCCACCGACGTAAGATACTTGTTCTAATTCTGGTCTGTCGGGAAAAACTGGCAGGTCAGGTTCTTCTGTAGTATTAGGAAACACTAGCGGTCTCTCGGGGCGAGGATATGAAGCACTCGGTGGAATAACGGCAAGAAACGTTGATATCTGCAAAAAGAAAATTAGAGGTCATACTTGGTGCGAGTCCTGGTTTACAACAACACACGATTTGTCAGTCAACGATGAAAGATAATATCTATTTAAAAGTCAATGAATTCTAACTTAAAAAGTCGACAATAAAGTCATTTTATCTAGTAATTTGCGGGAAGTTGTAAACAACAAAACTAATTTTTAAATTATCATTTAAAGCTAATTCGTGGACACCACTTTCTTCTGAAGAGCAATGATCGCTTTCCAGCTGATGAAGCCTAGCGTGCACAGCAAAGATTGGAAATGGCGTATGAGAAAAATATAATTTAATTAGCGATATATCAAAGGCATATTAGTTCCTTGCACTTTCGCGATAATCTTCTTCTGTTGTTCAATTAAAATGACTATGCAGAATTATTTTTTTATAATCAAAATATCAATTAAGACAGAGAAAAGAGTTCATATTAAAAATAATAATAAATTCAAAATCAATACGAAGACCCGATAAAATATAATGGCGCACGTATAAGGATGCAATCGAGTTATGGGGTTTTGTGACTACCACAGAGAAAAATTCCCCCTCTAATTCAAGCACAAATCTTAACAAATTGATTCAAATAAACTTCTTGATTATAAAAAAAAAAAGTTTCCGTCCAAGCTAGCACAGTATTCGTATTGAATAGCTAATGGAGAAACAACTTCTCGTTGAGAAAATATAAATTATCGTAAAATTATAAACCTAATATCCTAAATCTCTTAGCTAAAATAAGACTTCTTTATGTCTTTGATTATGAATTCAGTTATTGACATTCACTAGCATGAATTCAGCTGTTTTCTTTAATTAATCTTACTAAATTGCTTATTCAAAATTTCAAATCTAATAGGGAAAAACAAAATAAAAAGTGCTTTATATTTTAATTATCCAGCTTGTCTTTCTATATATCAGTTTAGCATTAGCACACCAACTCATTTCTGTATCTGCATAATAATTGTTCCAAATCCCAACCTGCCACCCCTCGTTTTTCATTACATTGAAACGTAACTAGTGTCTCCGTCACGTGACAATATGCGCGTGCGTGTTACTGTAGCAACTTTGGTCAGATTGTCCTGATTGCATGCAACCGTGAATATCAAAAATAAGTAGGCTTCTTTCTGACATTAATTATAGCCCGATGACTGCTACTTCCTAATCGAATATTAAAAATAGAAAGAGCTTATTGTTAAGTAACTCATGTCCTGAGGCGAGTTAATTAAAAAGGAAGCTTATGCTATTTTTAAAGTTAGAGTAGGTTTACTTCATAATTCCCCCAGGTTCTTTAATTTGTTTTAAAACCAACTGATTTTAATGCTTATTTATACAAGGGTTTTTTCTGTGTGTACGTGCTGCAAATGAGCAGTTAATTAGTAATTACGTAATAAGTGTAATCCTGCATGGTATAGCCAAGTGTCGGTGACACCCACACGGAATTTCATGAATGTGTCTACGTCATCCCTTTTCAAGATGATTTTTCTCAAGCCATGTTCCTGAAATACATAAAGGTAAGCGTTCTGTTAGTTGCAATCCACCATTATCCTGCTAGTTTAGTTTCATTTTTCATATTATTTTTTAGATTTTTTAAAATTTATTCTCTCTCTGCAGCTGCATTCAGCTGGAGAACTGAACACTTTCTCGCTATCCTATACTTACTACCCACTGTTTACTTCGTACGGTATTTTGCTTTTATAATTCTTTCTATTATTTCTCTAATATGCAATTAGAATTATATTTATTACAGTTCATACGAATAATGCTTACATATGTACCTAGCTTTCATGAAGTATGAATGAAATACGCAGAGACTACTTTATTGGTCAGAATTCAGATAGTACAGCAGCTTCCCCCCCCCCCCCATGGCTTCAGAATATCGCTCCGCTAAGGGATCATTTTAATCACCTCCTTGCATTCTAAGTCCACTATGTTCATCTAGCTGCAACTCTACCTGTGTACATCAACCTATTAAATCTGAGCGTTAGCTTCGATTATTTCGAGACCAGCTGCTGAACTAAAGAATTGGAGGTTAATTGTATTCGACAATTCATTACCAGTAATGAGATCTAGCATTAACTGCCACAACCCTGAACTGCTACAATCTGAAACAAAATTAATAAATAAAATAAGTTAAGTTCAAATCTGTGCAAGAGACAAGTATTTCGGGTTGACAGTATACCGGCAAGTGTAATGAGACGTGGAATCAAATGCATCAGACCACAAACAGCGAGCGCTATTCGATCGGGTAAAATAGGTGAACGAATATGCAGAGATAACTATGTCTACAGTGAAACTGAGGTGCGAAGAGGCGCATAGAGAGCCTCTCATAACATAGCCTAGAACAAGGGATCGAAATAATCAATCTAGGAAAACGCGACTGTGCGAATTCTGTTCATGTGGAAAATTTAGAATTGCAATTTTACTTCTTCCATTCTATGATAAATGGAGCGAGTTCAACAACTCCATCAAAGAAAAGACGCTGTAGTATTAGCAAATGATGCAAGAAAGAAAGCTTACACGCCATCAGCCAAAAAAAAAAAATATTTTTTTTGTCTGAATTGCTTATTTAAGTATTCAACTAACAGAAATTGTCGTAGAACACGGGTTCTTATACTTTTGGATAAAACACTAAATGAATTTGTATGCCCTCCCTGCGGATAAAACTGGTTTAATTTTGGTCAGAATTGGGTAAGAAGTAAATATATACTGCTTTTTTTTTATTACGCTTTAATCAAAGCAAAGGCTGAAATTTATGAACAGCGGATTTAAATATTTTCTAAAATATATATGCAAAGTATTAAAAAATAGCGTTTTTTAGCAATATATAATAATTTAAAGAATACTGCTATTGGCAGTTTAGCATTAGCAGAGGCATACGATGCAAGAAAGCAAGCTTATACAGCATTAGCCACAAAAAAAAAAAAAAAACCCTTCCACTCATTCATTGATTCCAAATGTCTTGTCTAGTTCTGCCTTGAATTTATTTAAGCTGTTATTAGAACCCTTGTACCAGTAAGCAGGTGGAAAACAAATTCGGAAGCGTAGTATCATAAGAAGTCTAAGCTCGACTGTCTGAGACAAAATTTTAAAAAAAATTTCAACCCCCTTTAAAGTTGCTCATCCCCTCATACTGAAGAAGTTCGTAACACAGTTGAGAAGCCCTCATGTAAAACTTACTTATTACTGATCAGTGGTGCCCTCTAGTGGAGTATTCCGTAAGCAGTTATGAAAAAAAATGCCTACGCTCTATCAACGTATGTTATACTGTAGGCAGGGCCGGCTCGAGGGCATGTGGCGCTCCTAGGCCTGTTTGGTTTTCAGTGCCTGATCATTTTTTTTAATTTTAAATTTTTAAGCTTTATAAATTTTACAAAAGGGTCATGTCGTTATAGAACATTTAAAAAATCATACATAAAATTAAATTTACAAACTTTTATTTACGAAAGGTATATAACAACAATAAATTATTCGAAAACTAAACAAAAAAATTCTTGAATAAAATATTTAAAATTATACTTATAAAATAGGTGTATAATAATAATAAATGTAACAATTTTGCAAAAACAAAGCAAAAAAAAATCTTAAATAAAGTATATAAGCTGTCTATAAAGT
Source organism: Mastigoproctus giganteus (assembly GCF_048544385.1). Classification (NCBI taxonomy): domain Eukaryota; kingdom Metazoa; phylum Arthropoda; class Arachnida; order Uropygi; family Thelyphonidae; genus Mastigoproctus; species Mastigoproctus giganteus. The sequence goes on from NC_143582.1 coordinate 63,062,791, forward strand.
ATAAGAATAATTATTGAAAATCGTAGCAAAAAACAATTTTTTAACTAAATTAACACTTTTCTGGCCTTTACTGTCACAAAATTTATCAATTCTTCCATATCAAGTTATTTTAAAATATCTCGTTCAATCAATAATATTGTTAAACCGTCTAATCTTTCCTGAATTAGTTGTTCTCAAATGAGTTTTAATAAATTTCGGTTTCGAAAAACTCCTTTCCGCGCTAGCCACAGAGACAGGCAACGTTAGGAAAATGCGGATAGCAATGAATAGGTTTGGTAAGGAAGATGTTAATTGCTGATCACAAATGAATTGGAGAATTTTCGAGGGTGACATTTCTTCATTTGAATATGAACAGTAAAGATATCTAATTTCGGTTATTTAATTTTTCTAGTTTATTGAATGCTCCAGACTGGTTCACAGCTGTAGCGTGATAAAACGGAGTTTGGTGCGAAAAGTGAAATAGGTGCCCCAAAAATAAAATATTTGATCAAAACGGAGCCCCATGCAATACGGCGCCTGGTACGAAAAATCAAATAGGCAAACCAAAAACAAAAAATGCTAAAAACGACGCCCCTTGCAATACTGCTTTGAGGGGGGGGGGCACTGCTCCTACCACCAACTCTTCGATTCTCTGGTCCTCTTTAATACTATTACTTTTTCTACGATGTTGGCGCTCCAAAGCCTTTGCGCCCCTAGAGCCGGCCCTGACGTATGTGTAAAAGTAATGTTAATTAACTGTAGCGTGGGTTGAGTGAGATTTAAATAGATTTTCAAGGAATTAGCCATTTACACATTGGTTAATAATTTTGAAGAATGATGCTCGGAAAATCTGCCAGATATATAGTCGCTCTATAGTCTGGCTTAATATAAACGCCAGCCACTGTTCAATAAGACAAAAACGTTTCTGACAAAATTGGGACGCAAAAAGTGTTCGCGAACAATGTTGACAGATGGGAGATTCAACGTTCACGATCTATTTGGACATTTTTTAAAAAGAATATCTAACTGGACTTAATAAGTACACTGGCATGAAAAAGTTAAGATAAATGGTGACAGAAGTGGAATAGTGAGCAAAATAATTGGTTCAAAAGTATATTATGTTATGACGTAACACTCATAAGATAATGTACTTTCTAAAATGAGCAGATTACCTCACGCGTACCTTACATCTTAATATCGAGTGCAATAACCGCTAACAGCCAGGAAGTACACACGCACACACACGCAAGGGACTCTTGTGCTGTGAGTGTAAAAATCCAATTTTAATTGAAGTATTTCTCTCTCAGGAGAACAGCTCATAACTTACGGAATGAGGCTTACTGAAGCTTCTGTCTTACTAAAAGAAACAATTCAAATCTCAAAGGAGAGAACTAATTCGAATGCCAAATCCAAATTTTGTAGGCATGGGAAGTTTAATGGAGCGAGTTTTATTATGATAATTCCTGAAGCTTATCTATTCTACTCTCCACGCTATATTTTCTTAATTAATTTGTTCTACTTCATTCTGTTCCCTCAATATAAAAACATCTAAAGCTTGGCAACCATTCTCGATTATACAGCATTACTCTGTGCTGTTTTCTGATGTGAAAATGTAATTTTAATGATATTCTCCAGACGCAGTTCGCAATTATTCGGTCATTTTTTCTTTAGATTTCAAGTAAGCCTGAGAACAAAAAAATGACTTTCTCGTTAAAAGATTTCATAAAGATTATGTGGAGCAGAAGAAAAGAAATTTAGTTAATTATAGCTATTATCAGAAGCAACTATTTTGTAATCCGTACAACCCCTGGGTTTTACCGTGGTGCCATCTAGTACCATTATTTGAAATTTATTCGCTCGGAATAAACCATCCGAATTGTAGGAGTGGATTTTTATACTTAATTGTTAAAAAATAAAATGCAGATAGTTTACCAAAGAATGAATTCTCAAAACTACGGAAAACTTTGGAATAATATTAAAATAATATTATAATTTTGCGAGCAACAAAAATAAAGTCCTTCAGAATCAATTAGACATCGTTCACAGCCACTCAGAAACACTTATTGGAATAATGTTTGTGGGATATTGTGCAGTATTTCTGCATACAGATGAACTAGTGTTTATCGCTGTAAATGTATGCATTACTCCAGAAAATAATTCGCCAAGGTGTTGGTCCTGACATGTGCACTGTGCCAGAGGCGCATGCGCTGATTTGGGTGTCAGAGGCCAAGTTTGCATCTTCTTCGGGAAGAAAACCTTGAATCCTCACCTGAGACCGGCTTACTACGTCTACTTGTAAAAAGACGTGATTCTTCCAGATGTCAGCCGGAATCGAAGAAACATTTTTCTAAACAGGTAGTAAGCAACAAAACAATGGAAGCTACCAGAAATGGGCGTTTCTCTTTTTTATACGCGAAGTTTATTTATTTATTTTTTTTAAAGTGAGTTATTGCTTATTTCTGTATTTGTAGTAGGAGAAAAGATAAGGTCGCTGAATGTTGTTTGTTTGAAGTATTTTTAAAATGATTATTTAGTCAACAGACTTGTTTTGAAACAGGAAATTATTATAACACTGAAAAACTAGTTTTGTTTTGTTTTTATCAGTATCGATCAATGCTATTATTTAAATAATCAAGAGATTAATGCTGATTTACTCCACCGATTTTTAAAATCGGCTAAAACAATTCTTTCTGTAGAACTACCAAAGCATCTGCGTGTCTTTGCCTTCTTCGTTTATCTTTGCGCATTAACGAAATAGTTAATGCTCAAGGCTCTATATGTGCAGACAAGATTTTTATCTCTCAACGTGTTCCGAATAAAAATAATCTAAATTTTCGAAAACAAAAATAGTATATCCTTTCTTCCTGAAAAAATTCGAACTATACCTTGTTTTTATTTTTGTTTAAATCTATAAATAGTGTCAACTGCCGCGTTTCTTAACATACGTTGCGAGGATAAACATTCAACAGGTGCACATTTTACTGTGCACCTGTACTATTACTTTTTCTATCTTTCTTTAAATTATACCCCTTGTGAGCCGGCCTCGATTCTTGGATGTTTTTCGTAACCTCCCCAAAGCAAATCTTATGCATGGCTTCATATCGAGAATCGACTTTTGAATAGCTCAGCTGTGTATGGTAACGTTCATATTGATAATTATTATTTTGACACTATTTCGTATAAATTTGGAGCATTAAGTATCAAGATAAGGAAGTTATATCGCGCTACTTGACGGCATTTTAATTAATTGGGATTTGTCACCCAAAATGCAGAAAATTCGGCTTAATGAGTACACCTATTGTAAAAACTTTATAATGAATGGCAGCGAAGTTTTAAGGTAATTGCGCGAATAGCACTTTAACTACGCAAAATAAATATATAAAGTTATTATATTAATGAGATTTTCGTTATGGTAAGTCTTTTGCCCATTCTGTATTTCTGGCACGTCCTTATTGCGGTTGTGAGGTTGTGGTAATTGCGATGTCACTCAGTTCTTTTTAATGTCAGTGGATAAGAAAATGGGAGTGTAGAAGTAAGTACAGAAAACCAGTCTTAGTAAGCTTCCTGTTTTTTTTTTTTTTCTCGTCAATAATTCTGTGGAACTAAGAAGTAACAACGCAATGCTGAACTGGAGCATTTATGAAAAATCCACGTACAGCATTCACTGTCATATTAGAATTCTTGTTCTTTGCACTGCATCCTTAAAGCATTTCTTGCAAATTGTGCATCGATCGGAGGATGCACAATTTGCAAGAAACTAACAACGACATTTACAATTTAAAATAAAGCTTATAAAATTCTTCAGCTCTGTTCCACAGCGCGCTAACTAAAAAGTTTTTTAAATTGCTTTTGAAATTGGAAATGATAGAGGACTTAACTTCCACGCTACTTCACAACTTTCTAAAAACTTTCAAACTTTTTATCCTATAATTCTAATGTTTCTTTTACTTTTCTTTGTAATGATATCGCCATGGTATTGCACTATAAATAAATATCATTTCGCTTATGAGAAGTATAATAGGATGCTACCACCTTTTCGCTGGTTATGATTGTCTTCTCTGAGAAGATGGGCAGGCACTTTTCCGTGCTAACTTAGTTGAAATCTTGAGTACGTAATTTCAAATTACTTGAAAAATTTTAACGATCAAAATCCCTTCCATTTGTCCAATTCAGTAAAGAAAACACATGCTACAAAGACCGTTTTTTCTTCTTTTTTTTTTTTTTTTCACCAGCCATTTTGAAATTCCTTTTAAATTTTCCTAAAAAGTGAATGAAAATGTCCAGGATAGAAATGATGTCTTATGTAAATAGAGCCATTTCTCGAATAAAATCTTACATTTCAGATTGACAAACTGTCAGACTTTGCGAGACACTCCTCTCCTGATATCATCTTTATCAGCGTTATTCTGGTTATTTAGATCTTCGACTCATTCGCTCTGAAAATTATTAAGAAATGGGAAAATCTAGGACGAATTTTAAAACAGTTGGTGAAAGTACAGTATAAGCTTTCCTATAATTCCGCTATTTCTTTTCTGTTTTGTTTTCGATTTTTTTATTTCGCTTTTTATTATTTTTCAAAATAAGCAAGGCGCATTGTCGAAGTGCACGACTCCTGAGCACGTGTTCACAGGTTGATATTTAGGTTTCGCAGACTGAAAAATCCTACCTACCTCCTGGAATCTGGTTCCTTCACAAATTGTACACTTCGTCATTTCATTTTCTCAGGTGTGTGTTTATGAATATCTGCTCAAATTCCTTATCATATTAACCTCGACCTCCCTTAATGCTACATCTTTTGTTCTATTCTGTGGCCTCCGTAGCACTCAGTCAGTTACCACCCCCATTTAATTTGTAGCCAATGAGATAAGATCGTTAATGCCCAGTAGGAAAAGCGTAGGTAAAAGAACAGAACTCTGGAAAACATCAGTAGTTTAAATTATAAGGCATAGAGCCATCACACGCAGTGAGCGGTTAGAGAAAACTGACTACCCACTTCCAAAAGTTGGAAGGCAAACCATGAGATGGAAGCTTGTTTAGAAGGCCTTTATGCCAAACACGATTAAAAGGATTAGAAAAAGGAGTTACATTGTCCAAAGCAACTGCTCGAATTTCTCCAAACTTAACCATGGAATTTATCCACAGGTGAGTAAAGTTAGCCAGGTTGTTAGAAGTGAATTAGCACTTGAATTCATATTGGCGACAGTTGTTAGGCCTGACGTAGCCGAGTGGTCAATGGCAAGAGTGAAGGAGCACACGCTGTTTAATTGGATCCAACTGGTTCAAGCCCGTCACTGCATAATACGATTAACGATTGTATTCATGATTTATTGTAAACTCCCCTGACCTGGTGGTTTTGCTTGAGTATAAACAAAGATAACCATTTAGGCCTGACGTAGCCGAGTGGTCAAGGGCGCGAGCGCAGTAGCACATGCTCTTTGAGCGGACCAGTATTCAAGTTCGTGGCTGCTAAATACGATTAACATTAATTTTGTATTGATTCATTTATTGTAAACTCCACTGATCGGAGTATAAACAAGAACTTTTTTTTTTTAATCAAATGGGAAGTTTTGAGAGAGAGAGCTCAAAGGTTGATCTACATACGAACGATACAGGTTCCGCATATTAACTTCTTTTTAATAGATTATAGCGAGCTTTTTTTTTATTTCTCTGAAATAATACAGCAGTCACCGAGTTTTTAAAAACGATGCCACCTGATTTTGGTGATGTAGCGGACAAAAAATAAATTTGAGAAACTTGGCAATTGCTCATTAACGTTTTCGAGGGTTCGTTTCTTCTTGACAGGGTATTTTCAGACAATCAGGAATTTCCCTCAATTGTCTTTGGACGTGCGTCATTTTCAAAATATAAAACACTGCTAAAAATGTGTGGAAAGAAAGGCTAAAGAGCATAACTAGTAATGTATTTTATCGTTAAGTGCGCATTTAATAGGTTATCATGCTCCTTTACAATTCTTTCCACATTAATAAAAGAATAAAATCCAAATATCTTAAAAGCAGAATGAATTAAACCCGATTGCTGCAATGCTAAAAATTGCATGGCCTATTTATTATACACTGTGAGTGATCACTGAATTATGACCGCCCCTATGAAAACTGAATGTGACCCGTTGACCACGTGAGGTACGAGAGTGAGGAGTTAGTTGACCTACATAGCATAGATAGGGTGTCAGTGGTTCAGTTGGTAGTAAAATTCCGAGCGTGATGGGTAAAAGGAAGGATTTATCGGACTTCGATAAAGGACAGATTGTGGGTGCTCGACGAGCTGGTGCCTCGATTTCCCAAACGGATGAACTGATGGGGCGTTCGAGAGCCGCCGTTGTTAAAGTGTACCGGGACTGGCGTCAAAATGGTCAAACAACGACCCGACGGCAAACTGCAAAGGTCAGCAAAAGGTTGATGTTAGAGGTGAGCACCGGATCCGACGACGCGAACAGGCGCAGCACTGTTGAAGAGTTGCCTAACCAATACAAAAAATGGGCCAACCCGGAACAATATCTGGCATGATCAAGCGTCGCACGCTTGCACGTATGGGCTATACCAGCAGACGACCCCTGCATCCTCTCCTAACCAAGGTTCATCGGCGTAAAAGATTCGCCTGGTGCAAAGAGCATGCAAGTTGGACGTTAGTAGAGAAGAAGGTGTGCTGGTCGGATGAGGTGCACGGATTTGGCGTCAACATGAGGCTCTTCATCCATTACGAATGGTATCAAAAGTGGAGGCGGTTGTATGGTGTGGGGCATGTTTCACTGGCAGGAACTTGGACCCCTGGTGCATGTGGAACAACGTATCACTGGTCTCCGCTATCGTCAACTGCTTGCTGACTGTGTACACCCCGCTATGTTACACTTTTTCCGGAATGGCGATGGTGTCTTTCAAGATGACAATGCGCCGAGCCATCGGGCACTTGTTGTGCAGGAATGGTTTGAGGAACAGTTCTGACTTGCAGCATATCGATTGGCCTCCAAACTCCATCGATATCAATCCCATAGAGCACTTGTGTGACACTATAGAAAAGCATATCAGGCGTCTGGATACACTAATCACTTCCATACCTGCATTTCTGACCGCAATTACACACAGCTTGGTTGACCATACCTTCCGAACGCTTCCGACATCTTGTTAAATCAATGCCACTTCGGATAGCTGCTGTACTGAGGGCAAAAGGAGGACCCACGAAGTATTATGTAGGTGGTCATAATTCAGTGATCACTCGGTGTATATTGCAGCAACCGTGCGTCCGGGAATGCCCTGCAGTTGAACAAAGCGCTACTTCTCCGCCCAGCTGCATGTTACGTTCTGCTGATTCATTCAGGCACAAAGCACTTATCTGCGCAATTTACGAAGAAATTCCAAATGGATGTTTATAAAACAGAGGGAGGCCATTTTAAAACGGAAGTTGATATTCATAACTGAGCAGAAATGAGTTTAAGTCTAAAATCCGGGACAGTTTAAAAATAATCCGAAAAATGAAAATACACCATGCTTAGGTACTCTAAAATTAAAACAAAAAAAAAATTAAGACAGATAAAGTATGGTTTAACTTTAATATATCGTAAAATTAATGACTTTAATATATTTGAGGAATAATTTAAAAATACTTCAATGAAATAAAGCCGAAGCTTAGGTTTTTTACTTAAATATATTATTGAATGTTTTCTTGCCTAATCATTTTGATCATGTTATAAAACATATCCATACTTCAAACTTTACATAATAATAAATTTTAGTTGTTATTTTTACATTCAGACAGTGCCGTTCATCTGACCACTGAACATTTATTTATGAAAATATTCTTTCAACATTTCCATTGTGTGTGGAATGGTAAACAAAAAGCCACATAATTTTTCGATTTCTGAAGTTTGGTATTGAAACAAACTTCAAGTCAAAACACGCACATACTCATGGACTGTAACAAGATCTGTTAGTCCAGCATCATTTCTCGATTTCCGCTCTTCTGAAGTGAAAGAAAACTGACTAAATAAACCAGTCTTTCAATTTGAAATGCATATAAATCATCTTTTTATACCTCCTAAATTGGTGTACCTTATAAAAGCATCCATTCCACAAATTCGAATTTACTGAAGGGTTCGGCCCATTTTTCTAGGTACCCTCACAGGTCATTCTGTAGATACCAGCTGTTTCATCCATAAATTATATCATTTGTTTCATTCTGAATCTGTGATCAGTTAAAAATTTTCAAGCACTTTCTTCACTCCCTTTACAAGCAAGGGAGAAAATTTTTCTTAAATGTCTAATTTCAAAATATTGATCATTTGATGAGCGTAACTCATGTTCCGAGAGAGAAGTGGGGCGAAAATCGGGGCTTCTGGTCACGGAAACCTAAAGCTAGTTGCGCTGTGCTTATTATGTCTGTACAAGCAAACTTTAACAGTTTTGAAGTGTGTTGCGCAGAGATGAAAAACCCGAAATAGCTCGCTGGAAAAACCATCCTTCCGCCTCAGGTCGGCCAACTACAGCCCCGATTGAAGAAGCCTTAAAGTCATCCAGTCTACGACTGTAAGTATAAGTTCACAGGTTTTGAGTGCCGAAAAACCCAGAATATCTCTCTGGAAAAACCCTACGCCTTCGCCTTGCATTGGCAACTACAACCCTGAGCGAAAAGACAGTAATACGAATTCCTTTGACCACCCATGAGATTTGAACCTTGACCTTTAGTGACAAGTGGTGAAATCTCTATATTGTCAAGGAGAATAAAGCTATGATTAACGTCATGGGTAATAAGTACCTCTTGGAAACCACGGTTTGTTTTTTTGTTTTTTTAATTGTCTACACTGAAAAATAATATCCATTTGTGTCCCTCACAAAAATCAATACCTATACAGTACTGGCACTGATTTTTGTGAGCGGCTGCCGTAAAATGTATCTTTAGAATACCTTCAGTAAAAAGAAAACGTTTTCTTCTTTGTATAAATAAGGGTGTCATCGTTTCTTTGATGTTCCTGAATCATGCTTACATCCTTGCATAAGTCCGTGAAAACAGCTGCATACCCCAACAAACACAGTGATCAAATACTCATAGTGCAAACTCTATTCAGATGCTAAACTCGTTACACATTCACGTCACTGTCCACAAGCGGAAGCTAATGACCTGAGTCGCAAAATGAGTTGCGCCATGAAAGCAGTAAGACGGGCAGCACAAACAGCATTCCAGTTTTCGATCATTATTGCAAACATCACTCTTTGATCAAACCTGTTATTCGCATAGCGTTATTCGCATTCGTTATGCACAATGTCACGAGTACTACAGTGCAGAGACAAATACAGAGCATGCACTGAAACATCCACTTTGGACTGCGAAGGAAAGAACGCGGAACAGTGTACTAACATTGTAATATCATGACTAAAAGAGTTACTTAGAGAAATGATTCCGTCGTAGCTTATGTATTTAATAGGTTAATGGAAGAGACCAATCAGTGTTACTAGGATAACTAATTCGAATCCACAATAAAGCTAAATAAAAATTGGTCCGAGCATCGACTTGGCCGAATGCACGCAATATAATACTCTACTTCAACATTATGTTAGTGTTGCATGGACACCCGGAGAAGTCTACATGCTCTTTTGCTTCAAGGATAGGTGGCAGGTGTTACTAAACATATCAATGAATATAGTAGTCCCACAATATAAAAGAGGACTTATCTGAACTTTACTTTTCTTAAATAATTGACCGTTAGTAGCCATAGGCAACGCTGCTCTGCAAATCAGTAAAAATATATACTGTATATATAAATAAGTTAATTACGAAATTTTATTTTCTGTATATCTGCAATGATTATTTCAAAAATAACAGACCTTTTGTTCCATCACGTCAACTTGCCATTATTGAAAATTGAGATGTACTTTTTCTTAAACCAGGGTGTTTCAGAATTGCATTCTACACATACTCTAAAATAAGTTCCTAGTAAACGTGTCTCAAAAGTCTTTATTTCTGACATATTAAGCATTAAACATAAATTAGAAAACATAAAAAGAAACTAAAATAAACCTCTAAAAAGAAAGCACCTGAAGCAGCTGTTCAAAGTGACCTTCGTTTTGTTCAATGCTGCGTTCAGCATGACATAATAAAATAAAATAAATCGTGTATTTCATGTGATCCACACAAAGTAATCTAAGGTCGTCTACTGTGTTAGGTTGGGTAATCGTGTTGAACATCGTTCAGAGCCATTGCCATGATTTTTCCTTAGCCATTGCCATGATATCATTTACAGAAATCTTTCTCCCTTTTTCGTTGGTTATACCAAGAATTTCGGAAGAGTAGCAAAAATGGGATGCAGTATGTAAATCTTCAAACTCATACTGCGCCTGACTCTTGAAATATAAAGATTGTTTTCATCAATCATTTTGAATTTAGATACTGCCTTGTTTTCCAATAAATTCTGAGTAACGTTTTTGAAGTCGATCAGTAGGCTCTTGTCTTTCAGCTTGATTCATTATTCCTTCAAGCTGTTCATCCAATGTTACTTCTTGCTTACAGATCCCACAGACACTCACTTAAATTTCTTGTAGGTTACAGTTCGGAATTATGTCACCATTTTATTATTCAGTTCTTTCACAAACCGCTTCGACGACCGCAGTTTTATGAAGAGTGAAGGTGACAGCACTTTGGTTAAATCAACCAACTTTTTCAGGAATATTTTTTTCGAACCATGTATTGAATTGCGCTTGGTGGCCACTGCTTCTTGCGGTGCAATGCTGACGTCTTACTTTGATGTCCTATTGGCACACAAACAGCGTTTTCATGTGATCAGATGATATCAAGCAGAATGTACAATGCTTTCAGGTTTCCGTATACAATAAACTCGTGCTCATTTTGCCAAACCTTTTCAAGGTTTTCACACGGTTCAGGGCCTTGTGCCTGAGGAGGCCATGGACAGCCTCCGTTCACTTTGTTGACGGGAGTTCCTAAGCAACCGTTAGTGGAACAGCATCACAGCAGTAGACAATGGATCTTTCTGGGGGAAAATATAGAACAAATTCTGTCAGATTTTCTCTAACAAGAATTGGATGTACTTGGAAAGAACAAGTTCTTGTTTTGTATACTGGAAAAGCATAAATTCTATACTGGCACGTACCAACGTTATATAAATTACATGGCTATTCAAAAAAAAAATAATAATAATAAATAAAATAAAAATAAACTTTACAGAAATGGATCATTCTCGGATTCTGCATACAATACTTGGTATAAACCACTTATGAATGTAAAAGCAACAAACCACACAGACCAGTATAACAGGATTGACTTAACAAATGAATTCAGGAGACAGTTTTATGCTAGCAGAATACAGGGTGTCTCAAAAATATTGGTACAAACGTTTAGGGGAGGTAGGTAACATCTAAAGGAATGTGAATCGCATAGGAACCCATAACCGGAAACGTCACGGGAAAGTAATAGCAGAGGCACAAGAAGCAGAAATGACACAAGACAGTAATTAGTGGCAAACATTTATTTGACATAATATTAACAGTGGAGTACGAGATGGATGCATTTCATGATGTTACAACAGATGCTCGAAGGTTCTACCATGAGACGCGATGCATGCGTGACACCGACGCAGCATGGATTGGCGGACACGGTCGAACACATCTGGAGTTTCTTTGACATTCGCAGACGAGTCTCGCCACGCGAGATCCATTTCCGTCTCATTTCACAGGCGATTCATACATGATAGATTTGAGGGCCCCCCCACAGAAAGAAATCAAGGCTCGATAAATCAGGTGAGCGTGGGGACCAGGCAATGGGTCCACCACGGCCAATCCATCGTCGCCCAAAACGCCTGTTCAAATGGTCACGAACACACCTTCCATAATGGGCAGGCGCCCCGTCATGTTGAAACCAAATGTGGCGTCTCACATTTGCTAGAACATCGTCAAGTAACCCTGGTAGAACTTGTGCAAGAACGATCCGATATATAGCGGAGTTCATGCGGGATAGTAACAGGTATGGGCCGACTAAGCAGTCACCGACCATACCTTCCCACACATTTATTGCGAAGCGATGTTGTGCCGCATGGGGGCGCACACCGTGTGGATTTTCGTGAGCCCACACATGAGCATTGTGCCGATTGAATAAGCCTTCCCGAGTGAAATAAGCCTCATCCGTGACCAAAACAGGCTGAAAATTTCAATCTTACACACTTTCTTGGAGAAATCACTGCGCAAAAGCCACACGTGCAGGATGATCTTGGGGGAGCAGTAACTGAACCCTTTGGAAATGAAAGGGGTGTAAGGAATCGTCGTGCTGTACACTGCAACGAGACACTCCTAAGGCAGATGCAACGGCACATGTGCTGGTAGTAGGATTATTCTGAACGGCATTCAACACACTTTCTTCCATGGCGGGAGTTCGCGTCGAAAGTAGTCTGCCCGCACTACTCCTGTTACCTCTAAATGATCCATAATCGCACAAATTTTGATGCACACGAGCAAACAAACGGTGGACCGGTGCATGTCTGTCTGGGAAGCGTTCTCCATAAATTCGTTGAGCGGCTCGTCCATTGCCCTCTGCTAATCTATACACTAGGTGCATGTCTGCCAGCTCACAGTTCGTATATCGATGCATGCTCTTCGTGCGGCGACTAATGCTTGAATGAGTAAACCAGAAATTTTCGTTCTCGCGAACTGATGAACAGCGCCGTGTACCGACTTACGGTGACGTTTCCGGTTATGGGTTCCTATGGCATTCATATTCCTTTATATGTTACCTACCCCCCATAAACGTTTGTACCAATATTTTTGAGACACCCTGTATAAGTAAAAATACTCAGCATCAAAAGTGCTGTATCTGAGTAAGATGTTTTTCTGCACCATATATAGATTTCTGTTGAGGGGGTGCTGTTGCACAAACTTGACAGCAGATATTGCATCTTTCAATATTCTGGCAAAAGACTTCAAATATGGGGCTATTCAGAAGAAACAAGCTGAACGACACAGCAAACTAATTAAGGTAGGTGATGCCTGAGAAACTGATTCGAAAATCTGTTCTCTCCAGAGGAACCATATAAACTTATGATACGAACAGGGCTTGTATATGATTCTCACTGTTAATATTGACTATCTAATGCAGGTATTTTCATACACTGGTGTACAAAACTTAAGGACCGGTCCGGTTTTCACCTGTAGCTTCTCATAAGGATGGCCTGCTTATGGGAAAAGCATACTAAAGGAACCTCGTGAGGTAGAGAAATGACGGAAACAACACTGACACAACAACGAAAACAAAATGGTACAGAGTGATTTTATTCAAAAATGGCAACATGACACTGGCTGCCATGATATAGATGCATCACTGCCAAAGATGGAACAAAGGGAAGAGGTGGTCCTCAGTAGGAGATATGGCCATCCCTAATGTCGATGCAGGCTTTGCACCGCCTGTCCATACTTAGAACAATGTTGTTGATAAGTTCTTGCAGTAACATCGTCCATTCCTCTGTCAACGCTATCTTCAACTGGTGAACATTTTCTGGTGAGTGAGGACGTAGGTGCCGCTAGGCGTCTCCCCAGAGCGTCCCATGTGTGTTCGATGGGATTTAGATCGATGAAACGGGCAGGCCAATCCATACGAACAATGTTCTCACTTTTAAAAGCATATCAAATAAAGTTCGATGGGGTGTGGCGTTATCATCCATAAACACGAACTCGGAGCCAATGGCACCTCGGAACAGACGCACATGGGGAAGGATTACATCAGTACAGTAAAGTGCACCGGTTACAGTACCGCCTTCGAGTATCTGGAGTTGTGTGCGTCCATCCAAGATAACGCCTCCCCAGACGAGAACACCTCGATCGCTATATCGATCCCTTTCAGTGATGTTTGCAGAGTGATGCCGTGTGCCAACCTCTCGCCAGATTAGCTGACGTCCAGAACTGAGACTGAATCTACTCTCATCAGTAAAGAGTTCCTTACCCCATTGCGCTGCTGTCCAGTCCTTGCGTTCAATGCACCACTGTAAACGGTGTCTCCGATGGGCAGGTGTTAAAGGGACACAGCGTACTAGCCGTCGGGCAAACAGTCCATCTTTGTGGAGTCGTCTGACCACAGTAAACCGCGATATCCTGCGTCCTCTGCTTCTGTGTAGCTGGTTTGCAGTGGATCCCGCTGTCCGGTGTCGGTCCCTCTTGCCCTGTAGGAGTATATAGCGGTCATCATTGGGCGTTGTTTTTCGTGGATGACCATCACTGGTCCTTCGAACAGCTGTACCTGTCGTTCTGAAGGCCGACCACGCACGTGAGACGATGCTATGGGCGATACCGAACTCTGCAGCCACACTCTTCGCACTTCGACCTTCCCAATTATTCAACCCCATGTAAAGTCATCCAGATGTTGTCTACTGGCGATTTCGTTGTCTGTGCACTGTATGAAACCAATCGAACGTCTGTAACAATCGTGCTCACCATTCGGTAATTTGCACAAAACTGCTGAACTGCTGCTTTTATCTGTTCATGTGAGTCCTCTCATCAAGATTCAAATTTTTGCATGTGCACCAGCTTTCTACTGAACGGCCACAGTTATGCAAGTTTCCACAGGCTGTTTCGTTTGCTTTTTCGGTTGTAACCTTTAGAAATAGTGTTGGTCCTTAAGTTTTGCACACCGGTGTATATACGGTTTGCATAAAGTTCTTTTGTCTTTCGGACAACTTGATAGCTATTCGCTTAATTTCTCGCTTTGGGTCAAGTCGTTACCTCATCATAATTGACAAATAACCTATCCAAAATATTTTGCAGCAAATGGACGTAATAAAACTCAAATTTTAAAACAAGGTTTGTGTATAAATACATGGAAATTTTAAATAAATTTTTTCTGTTTATACTCCGGCACGACAACCAAGTCAGTAGAGTTTACAATAAATCGTCAATACAAATATTTATCGTATTTAGTAGTCATGGGCTTGAACCCCGGTCCACTCAAGGAACGCGTGCTATGCACTCTCGCTTCTGACCACTGGGCTACGTCAGGCCTTTTTCAGTAATAAGGTATCCCTCAATAGAGATAGCAGAAAAATTAAAACCTCGTTGAAGTTGCAATTCATTGATATCAGTAGGTCTGATTCAAACTAAAGTAATTATTATTTTACCATCATTCATAGTGATTTATGCTCCAATAGAAATCTGAATACAAATGTGTGTGCATTGTCTGTAAATATTTGTATTCTGGGCTGGTTGCATATTACAAGACGAATAAAAAAAAAAAAAAAGATCCCAACTAACTCGCGAAGTGGGGCGGACTACATCGTCGTTTCAGAGTGGCTATGCTGAGTTAAGGACTTAAGATAGTCCTTCCACTGTTCACGGGATTTGAACTTGGAACTTCCAGATTAGTGACACCGGACAAAACTACTATACTATCATGGAGGACTGTCCATCTGAGCTGCTGAAGGAAAGAATACTTCATTCAGATTGTAAAAAAATAGATAGAGTTGTTAAAATATTATTATAATATTTAATTACAAAAATAATTGATTACAAAAATAAATAAATAAAAAATATTGATTACAAAAATTAAAAATGCATGCCATTTAGTAATTTTTTAACATAACTAAATAAAACAGGTGGCAGTACTACATCAGATCTTCGAATATGTAACATTTAAGGAACATCAACGTCTCAAATATAATTTTTTTTTATAAACTACCAAGATTAGTTTCTCATATCTTTGTATAAATATAAAATATAAACATGATAACCTTTGTATAAATCTCCTTTACGAAACTGGAGAACTTTCCATCAAAAGTCACCATTTGAATTCTTAATATGAATATGAAATTTGGAATGAAAGGATAAAAATTTTAAAGTTAGTGATGAATCTATGTATTCATTAACTGATAGTTCAATATGTGCACATGCTAACTAGAGGAAAGGGCGAAATAGAAGTGAAATACTCCAATAATCTGGACAAGAAACTTGCAGTTTGATGTATCCATCAGCACTGAAAAGTGAAAATTGCAGCTTCAGCTGCATGCAAAGATTGCATGTATGAAAAGTCATGATGGAGATGCATATAACTGGTATTACCAGGTGTGGAGCTCAGACCAGGAAAATTAGTTCTTTCTGGTTTCCATATGTATGAAATTTGTGCTTGTGCTCTTGGTTGCTTCTATTTAGATAATCTTAATAGTTTAGACGGCAATTTTAATCGCCAATTTTAATGTAGTTTCAATTCAAACAAATGCCAGCTAAGCTCAGCTGGCCAGTAATGACCGCCATAACTTAATCTGTGATAATTGGGTCATATTTGTTGTCAAATGGTAGCCGAACTTCATATGTTAAGAGAAAAATGTTCCTAGAGTCCTTCGAGTGGTCTGGGAAAGTTAGACTTAGTTGGATGTTTCTGACGAGAGAATAAATCATGAAAGTTATGTAGGACTGAGCTGGACAGTTTAATTATCAATGAATCGAATATAACAATTTTAATATTTGTATTGTAAAATCTGCTACTGTGATGATGTCTCTGGGTCTGTTGCTCTTGTTTTTTTTTTTTATTAATTATATCATATGTTTTGTCTAATTTTGAGCAATTGAAGAGAGTAATTTTCATATTTTATTGGTTGATCTTAATTACATAAAAAGATAAGAAGAACTGGAATACCTTATTTTATCCACAAAATAATTGTTACCATAAATATAATAAAAGATACACGTTGGAATTCCCTTCTGATGGCGAGAACTTCTTATTCCTAAGTTCTCCACACCGCTCAAATTAATGAATTAATAAATAATCAGTAATCATTTATAGGAGCAAAATCATATCATGACCCTGGCGAGGACTGAATAAAATTCGTGCGTTATAAACAGAAATGTGTAAACTCACAAGATTAACCGTCAGAAAAGTATCGATAACATATTGCAGAATTTCATTAAAAATAATTTTTTTTGTCTGTTTACACTGCGGAACTGCTTTATACCCATAATAATCATATTTTGAGGTGTCCTAGGATTCGAACATACAGTGTGAGTATTAGCATTATGAAAAGATGCTTTTCGCAGCTCACTGATAAAACTGGTCTAGCAGCGATGCTTTTCAAGACAAAAAAATTTAAATATACAACGTAGCATTTTTTTTCGTCTATGTCTCGAAGTTTTCAGAATAAGTTCACTGGGCTGCTGAAGGGAAAAGACTTAGAAAGACTAAATTAGGGGTTATTTCCAAGCTTATCTGCAGTCGAAATCAGGAAGAGCATTCGACCTTAACTCAGTTCAATCATTGTTGAAGAGCGCTGAAGGTCTGGGAATCAGTCACAGGAACGGAGTGTATAAAATCCATTTAAGTGCCTATTTTCCAGTGCTTAAGTATCTATTAAACAGATTTCGTTTTCTAAATAATGCAGTAACATAAACGAAAAATAACTACAGTTTATCACCAGTGTCACGCTTCCTAAGTCATACAATTAAATAGAAAGAACTTTCTTATGGAAATATACACTGGTGTCCAAAAGTTAAGCAAAAAAAAACAAAAAAAAAACAGATATCTCAAAATATATACTGCATTTCAATAAATCTTTTAAAAGGGATTTGGTTGTGTGACAGAAAAGGGCCCAAAAATCTAGTCATTGACTACTACATGAACATGAGTAGCAATCTGAGTAATGTGTCAATTAGAGAATCACAGTGATATCGAATTCGATCTTTTTTCATGCCAAACACATGCCTAGAACACCTTATGCTTAGAAGCATAAATCCCCATTTCTCCGCTATTCACGGATAAATTACGCTGATCACCTCATAAATTTTATACGTGTAACATGTAGGTTTTGGTTCCCAAAGTGAGCTATGTGGTATATCCCCTATTAAAAATTCCGACCAACGGCACATCTGCAAAGTCTACATAAGCATCTCAAGGTTTAACTTCGGCTCAGAAAGATGTGGAGGTCCGTGCGAAGCAGTGAGCGATGTCTGCCCACACAAACCTCAAAAGACAGGCTATAGCAACTTCCCCGTTCCTCCAGATGAGAATCGATTTGTACGCGAAATTCTTATTCATGTTTGAAGATGACATCTCCGTATTGTCATTCCAGGCCAACGGCGCTACCTTAGACTCATCGCGCTGTGATTCGCCTGCCGTGATAGTATATGACTATGCCACTTTCCTCTCATCCGGAAAGGTTTCAGTTCGGTAAACCATAGGAACAAACTACTCTAGTCTATAGCCAGGGTGGAGTGGTTTATTCCTGTGGGTTAGGCAGGAACTTCTGTAATTATTTTCAAAGGTGAATGATTTAGTGTTATGTTGATGTGCAGTATACGGCATCTTACAGACTGTGCTGTGAATATCATGGAAAAACCGGTACACGTTTCGATTTTTTACATGACCAAGTAGTCATGAAATCTCCTTGGCGACATCCTTGTGGAATATTTTATGCTTTTTTTATTGTTTTTGTAATTACATTTAAAGGTGATGATTACAGTCGCTCCTGGGCCTACCCAACACAATACTACACATACAACACTTTTCTGGCATTTACATTAGTACTGTATTTCTTAACAGTGTAGATGTGGGAAGCAGAAAGACAAGAATTAGCCATTCTTGTCTTTCTGCTTTAGCTCCAAGTTTTGGTCTGCTTTTACCCTCCCTATTGCTTCCGCCCTATCTTCATCTCAAAAATTCGTCTGAGCGGTAACATGAAATTTTTAAAACTGCATACGTTACTTAGTTTTTAAGTTGACATTCCAAACATGGGAACAGAATACTGGATCAACATAATTGGAAATGACCTACAGGTTGTGCATCTGAGCAATTTCTTAAACTAATAGAGCAAAGCTAGCGATTTTTTTCTCAGCCTCTTAGGCATAAACTGAACGTTTTCATATCAGTAGGAACCTCCATATTCTCACTGATTAATTTTGTTTGCCTGCAATTCAAAATTATGAAATAGTTATAAGGCTTTTGGAGTTATTGAAGTTATATGGAGTTACAAAGATTGTCCTGTCTTATGTTTTTTAGCCAGCAGGACCTTAACTTCTTAATTAAATGGGCTTTAATGCTCTTAGCAGGACGGGTTGTAAAAGCAAACTAGTTACATTAGTATTGCACTACTTTCAAACGAATGACATCCCCAAAAGATTAATCTGTCATTTTATTGTTTCATCTTTTAAATAAATTATATGAATTATTTTGGAAGTAGCTCAGTACTTTCAAACATTTGATATGTCCAAAACACTAATCTTATGTTTATTATGTATCATTTTCTAAATAAATTCGTTCGGAAGTAATGCAGTACCATGACAATTAGTTTTGAGTGCAAAGTTTGTTCTGTTGTCACCATTAAGATCATTGCATTAACTAAGCGATCTAAATCCTACTGGCTGCTATAAAACTGGACAGGATAATCCTCTTAATTTCGTCGATAAAGTTCTAAAATAACAATTTTGGCATTTCTTTTAAAATCACTAAACTCAGTTGTCTTTCGTATCTACAGTGATAGAGGAATGAATATAAACAGAGGTTTATATTCATTTTTAGATACAATCGAAAAACTTTCATTGACGAATTTCAGTTCCAAGACGTTGTTCGTTGTGTATATCTTGCATTCCTGAGTTTTTACGATACGTATCGTATACGTTAGCAGTCATTTTAAAGCATTAATGTACTAAACATCGAATGGTCTATACAATACGTTTTATTATAATGTATGTATGCGTTATGGTTTATCGTATACGATACGTAACGTAAAATAAAATAAGAAAAGAATGAAAAAAACCAAGATATCGTACTTTTTAATTTTGATTAAAAACATAGAGTTACAAAATGGAAATAAAGAAAATGAGTACTAACATAATATATATGTACTATATATTACATAATTTATATATATTACTATATATTACTATATATTACATAATATATATGTAATATATACTGTACATACATATGTATTCAACTTTTACTCGTCAATTTTTTTCATCAGATTTTAACATTTTCCACATAAGTGACACTAGGTGCAGATGAAGTAGATGGAAGGGCGTCTGATAATGAAGAAACAGCTGGGTTTTCCATTTTTTAAAAATATGTTTTGCACAGTTAGTTTCTTTGTTTTTTTTTTCTTCAAAAATCTCACTGCAGCATGCTAGACGGTCATAAACGCCTCTTTTCACTTTTTGCAATTATTTCCATATTTGCGTCTTCTTCTTCAAAGATTGCCAACCCCTCAGAAATTGATTTAAAAGCTGCAGCCATTTTCTGCCTTGTAAATGTTCTGGGAGGCTGTGGAATATCAGGTTCTTCTGTTACTTCAGAATTTAGATATCTCTATTTCAATTATTTCATCGGTTGTTAATTCATGAAAATGCGAGTCCAAAAGCTCTCTCACATCAAGGTCGAGGTCCATTTTATTGCCCACTTCAACAGTTTCTTCAGTCAGGATTCTATTGGCCCCTCAAAATCACTTAAATTATTCGCAAACTGTGGACACAAGTTTTTCCACACACCACTTTTAGTTTTATCAACCAAGAACAGTTCAGTATAATTATCATATAATAATTTTATGATAATTATTGCAATAAATGCATTTTTTAAAAGTTTATTTATTAAAATCTTACAATTATGTTCACTATACGTTTGGCATTTCGTTTAATAAGTAACTCTATCTATTGGCAACTTTAAGAAATTTTGAATGAATTGTGACGTTCATTATAGCGAATGTTCGTAAATCGAACGTTCGTAAACCGAGAATTGACTGTATTTAGCAGATAATGATTATTTTAGTCTTGGTGGAATAAATGTCATATTACAGGAAAGTCCCTGCATTGTAATAATAATAAAAAATATAACATTAATTAATTATTATACATATTGTCTACTAATGAAAGAATTGCGAAGAAAATGTTTACGAATATTAAAGAAAAATAAACTTTTATCCCACACTAATCATAAATAGTTTTACATATAAATGCAGATTTCAAAATAACGAAAATTCGACATATTTAACAGAATTAAAAATGATTCTCATAAAATAAATATAAATATTTCTATTAAGATATAAATGTTCGACGTATGAAGCTATAGTTGTCTACAAATGAAATAACCAGTGTATTTATTGGCGGTTCTTTCACAACCTCCATATTGTGATGTAAATATACTGTAAGTGGAATGTTACTGTGTTGATCTCCATTTCAATTCTTTTTCAGCTGTTATTACCTGCAGTCTTCTGTTTAACATACAACTTGCAATAGTTAGCGCTTCCTTTTCATCCCAGTTTTTACATAATTGTTCAATATCGGAATGTACAAAATAATTCCATTTTGGCTCACTTAAAAAATTATGAATACATTTAGGAACAGAACATTACTAAATAAAATTAAGTTTAGAAATAATTAGATGTCACCATTAACTAAAATTACGCTACTGTACAACTGAACAAATTTAGTAGATATATATACTTAGCGCCCTCATGCGGTAAATTTAAAACTTGTAAAATATATGGTTTGCATATTCATTTATTAAGCTATAAAAACAGAAACAAATGATGTGATGTGAAAAAAAAAATAAATAATACTAGTTTCTTTTCCCTCTTTAGGGAAGAAGCTTATCAAAATAATGTCGAAACTTTCGTATGTTGGAAATAACTTGTACAGTCAATGTCGTAACTTTTTAGCCTGTGTAAGGTAAATGAAAAAAGGAAAGGTATACTTACCAGATCGAAAAAGAACGGGTTTACGAGCATAGCAACCACCTTCCGAACGTCTTTGAATGTGATGAGCTCCGTTTCAGCTGTCGCACACGTTACGACTGCGAAGTTTGTAGTCCGTAGAAGCACATGCGCCGAACTTGTGCAACCCCAAGGTCACACAAAACACGAGGCTGACGTAGAAGAGGACAGGTCGGAAGTGATCCTGTTAGTTAGACGACAGTGGATGAAATGTAAATAAGTAGGAAGTCTTCCTATTTTCAAGTCCTCACACTGAATGTTTAATCGGGGCTTCTTTTCTGATGTTGGTTTTTTTTTTTTTTAACCCCATTTCAAATATCAAGGTATGACTTCTTTCTTCCTTGAGAGCATTAAAGGTGTCATGAAGTAAACACACGCACATACACAGGGTGTTTCAAAATTGCAGGGAAAAAATGTAGGGGTATATTTAACAGCTAAAAATAAGAAAAAAGTTACTACAAACATACAAGGTGTGACCAAAAAGATCGGAGACTGAAAATGAGCCACTTTACTGAACAAGGAGTTTGTATCAAATTTTATTTCAAATTATGTAAAAGTGCAATAGAAACTTACGAAATGTTAAAAACAGCTTTTGGAGATGTGTATTGTTGAAAGGCTTTTCAGTGGTTTGCAAAGTTTAAAGAAGCCCTTGATCCGACTGCCCCTTCAGCTTCAGAAAGCAATGATTCAGTCGCTCGTGTCCTCAATATGATCAGGAGTGATCGTCATTTAACTATCTATTCGCGAAGTTGCTGGTGGAATCGGTGTTTCTTATGGAATATGGTAATCAATTATAACACGAGATTTGGAAATGCGACACATCTCAGCCAAATTTGTGCCTTGCGTCTTCACAACGGATGTGGCGAAGTTCTCACATGTGAGGATTTTTATCAATGCCGTGCCAGATTAAGGCATAGGCTAGCAGGGCCCTTGCCAGGGACGCCATCCTTTAAGAGGCGCCAAATTTTTACAAACCCTGAAAAAAAAAAAAAAAAAAAAATACACATATATATATATATCCTTAGTAACGATGGTGCCGAAAAATCTTTCTGCCCTGGGCACGAAAATACCTTGGTCTGCCACTGATCAATGTGGTGTCGTCGACACATCCTTTTTCTTTAATCATAACTGGTTACAAATCGTTTGTATTTCGCAATAACCTGGAAACAAAAGCCCAGCCCTCCCAGTGGAAGACTCCAAAAAGACAATCGCAATCAAATATGAAGATCATATATTGTATTTTTGATTGGCAGAGCATTGTTAATTATGAATTTGTTTCGCATGGTCAATCAGTGAACAAGGAATACTACAGAACAGTTCTGCGGAGATTGCGCAATGCTATTCGAAAAAAGCTGCCGGAAAGTGGGCTTCACGGAATTGGCACTTGCATTATGACCACTCCTTTGCACTCGGGGATCTCAATTCAAGAATTTCTGGTGAAGCACTCCAACACTATGCCCCCCCCCCCAATCCGTCATATTCATTAGATTTAGCACCCCCCCCCCCTTTTTACCAAGTTTAAAGTCCCCCTCAAAGTCAAAGATTTACAACGACTGAGAAAATTATTCAGAATGCGACATGTCTGCGTACTATTAGCAGTTCCAAAAGAAGTCTATCAGGACTACTTCCAAGTTTCAGGATCGTTGGAATTGGCGTATACAGTAAAGTTGTATACTTATAAAGGTATTATCTAAATAGCTCGGAAGCTATATTTCTTCATTTTGTGGGTATTGATGCCTTCCGCTCCTTCTACACATTCTACATCAAGCCTAAATTTTATTAATGGAATTGATCTATTTAACTCTAAGATACCTAAGTATCATATTACAAATAAATATTTCCTCTTTGAGAACTTACCTTTATAAATTGCTACCACATATCTGCGTTAGTTTCATCAGAAGGTGGTTCCATCTATAGCCTAGTGGTAAAACCTGAGGTAAATTTATACATGCATTTGAGTTTACCGTGGTTCAAGCCTACGTGACTACTAAATACAGCTATATTATTGTATGCTCTCCCTTGTGAACTGTTCTATCCTTCTGTGGTCGTTTTGGAGCACAGACAGAAAATTTATTATTATTTATTATCTGTAGAAACTTAACCCAATGACGATTTAAAACAGCAACGTTAAGAGTGACCAAATGCTATAATTTTTCAAAAAACATATTTATTAAATTATTTTAAAAATTAAATTAATAAAATTAAAAATAAATAAAAGAATTGGATTATATTAATTTATTAAATTATAATTTTTCAAAGACTCGTATAATTCTGTGTCAACCTAAGGTTGCCACAAAATTGTAGCGATGAACACCAGGGCGCTGAATCTCTTTAAAAGTTACAGCTGACAGTTACAGGCTCCGCAAAAAACATAAGTGTTTGCCTTTTATTTACATGATTGTTATTTTATATTGTACTTAATACGTAGTCATATAGTTATAGTTACGCTGGTTATTTTTTATTTTTAATTTAGATAAAGAGTTTTTGTGGATTTTACTTACGATAGGTAAAACCGTTATTTCGTTCCATTTTGTAGCCATTGTTTTTGGATATAGTGGTAGGGAATTCAAATTTTTTAATTGAGGTAGCTAGGTAGCTCTAACGCATAATTATATAGTAATACGCTTCACTGTTTCTATTTAATAGTTTCTATTCAAATACTATTGATATTTAATTTATTGATTTTATTAATTTAAACTACCATGCCCCAGACTAGAGCAGCAAAGCAACGGGCACAAAGTGGCAGGAGTGCTGTGAATCGGGGGAGAACTGAGGGGGGCAATTCTCCAACGCATCACAGCCTAAAAAAATGTGCAACTTGTGAAATGTTTGCCGAACTCTCTGGAACGGAACATGATATTGCCATGGGGGATGTCTTTGTGTGTGCGCGATGTAAGGAAATCAGGCGACAACTCAGCGTTGTTATGGGCCTATATGAGAGTTTGAAGGACAGGGTGGATGCCCTCGAAAGATCTAAATTGAGGGGCCCATCAGGCTCTCAGCTGCCCAACTCAACGCCAGAGCTCACTCCTGGGCATCAGGCAACACAGCGGCAATCTCCAAAGCAGAATGCGCTGGTCCCAAAGGAACTAGTTATTGTTGGTGACTCTATTGTCAGGGAGACGGGGAATATATTTTGTAAAAAGGATAGGTGGAACAGGACCAGGGTATGTCTGCCAGGGGCAAAGGTTGATGACGTTGTAGAGCGGATATCATCTTTCAAGGGCACAAAAGGTGATATAGTTGTACACGTTGGCACTAATGATATTAAGAGTAGGAGACCGGCGGAATTACTCAACAAGTACAGGTCACTGTTGAAAAAAAGCCGTGAAATAGAATTGAATTTGAAAGTGTCTGCAATTCTGCCCAGACACGATAGGAGGGAGTATATGATGAGAGCCTTGTCGATCAATTCGGCCCTGGAAAGATTGTGCAAGGCTCAAGGGGTAGAATTTTTTTCAGCCTGGACTGTACTTGTTAACAGGAGAGATTGCTTCTACAGGGATGGGATACACTTAAATAGAAAGGGTGCAAGAATATTTGCTGATGCTATCGAGGCAGTGTTAGGTGGGTCGGAAAACTGCTAGTTTGGGGGGATACAAAGACTAATAGTTTAACAGTAACCGCAGGCAGAGGTGAAGGTGATTCTTGCACAACTTCTATTAGAATAAGAAGCGACCTGGAGCGAGGGGTGTTGGGGGTTTCAGGGACGGATGGCAGTCATCATGGAATAGTTGGGTATATGGGATGTGTTAGGGTAACAAGGAATAGGCATAGGAGCATGTATGCTTGCATGTATACCAATGCTAGAAGTATAGTAAATAAATTTGATGAATTTGAAGTGTTGGTCAAGACATCAAAGGCGGATATTGTTGGGATAGCAGAGACGTGGTGTCACAAAAATATAAGGAATGCAGAACTGGAATTTGGGGAGTACAATGTGTACAGAAAGGATAGACAGGACAGAAAGGGAGGGGGTGTTATGCTGTTAATTAAGAAAAACATAAAATCAAAGGAAGTGCACCCAGTTAATATAGATGAACAGTGCTCTGTTGAGTCAGTTTGGTGTGAGATAAGCACTGCGAAAGGAAAAATAAGAGTAGGAGTGTGTTATAGGCCTAATGACTTGAATGAGTACAATGAACAATTGTACAGAGAAATAGAGTGGGCCAGTAAATCAGAATGTCTTATAATGGGGGATTTTAACTTCCCAGATATTGACTGGAACTTGTGGGTTGGTCACTCACACACTAGTCAGACTTTTGTGGAGTTATTGGATGATTGTTTTCTGCAGCAGCATGTTCGAGAGGCAACCAGAGAAAGTAACACTCTTGATCTGGTTATCAGCAGTGATCATTCGTGTATTAAGAATTTGCAGATAAAGGAACCACTAGGTGGCAGTGATCACAGTGTGCTGAAGTGGGATTTACTCAAAGAGGTAACTACCGTCAGGGGTAAAGGAAAGGGTTTTTGCTTCCGTAAAGGGGAGTACAGTGGTCTCAGACAGTTTTTAAATTCTGTACAGTGGGATCAACTGACGATGTTACAAACAGTAAATTCTAAGTGGGAAGCATTCAAAGAATTAATCGTGGAAGCTACTAGACTTTATATACCGATTAAGAAATATCGTTCAAAGTTTAGGCCTAAATGGTTATCAAATGAACTAATGAGACTCGTGACAGAGAAGAAAAATGCATGGGATGCATATAAATTATCAGGTGACGCAGAAGCCTGTGGCAGATATAAGCTAGTCTGTAATCAGGTCACAAAGGAGGTTCGGCAGGCGAAGGCGGATTACGAGAAATCTTTGGCAAAAGATGCTAAGAAAAACAGCAAGGATTTCTTTACTTATATAAACTCTAAAAGGAAGGGGATGAATCTGATTGGTCCACTTGACATCGATGGTTCGACTGTTGATGATCCTGCTCAGATAGCAAACAAACTGAATGAGTATTTTGCATCTACATTCACACGTGAGGAATTATTACAATTTGAAAATGGAAGAAGGTTATCAAATTGTAGTAGTGTGCTTAATGATTTTGTAATAACTGAGAGCAAAGTGGAGGAGAAATTGTTGAAGTTAAACATAAGAAAGGCACCTGGGGTGGATGGGATCTATCCAGTTATTTTAAAGGAGGCGGCAAAGCAACTAAGCAAACCCTTAGCCATAATTATGAGAGCATCCTTGGACTCAGGGGAGGTTTCCACGGACTGGAGATGTGCAAATGTGTCCCCAATTCACAAAGGTGGATCGAAGGGTGACACGAGTAATTACAGACCAGTTAGTTTAACTTCTGTTCCGGGTAAAATGATGGAGTCGCTGGTTAAAGATGCATTGCAGGATCATCTAGACAAGACTGCAGCAATAATTCAAACACAGCATGGGTTTGTTAAGGGAAAGTCTTGTCTGACAAATTTGATTGGTTATTATGATGTGGTCACAAAGGAACTGGATGCAAAAAATAATTTTGATATCATATACAGTACTTGGATTTCAGGAAAGCTTTTGACACTGTTGCGCATGGAAGACTACTGTACAAATTGGAGCAGAATGGTATTAAGGGTAAGTTGCTACAATGGATAAAAGGATGGTTAAGTGGGAGAAGACAGAGGGTGGTAATCAATGGGTGCTGCTCTTCGTGGACTAATGTTATTAGTGGAGTCCCACAGGGTTCGGTGTTGGGTCCACTGTTGTTTTGTGTATTTATCAATGATATTGATGAAGGTATATCAGGCTTAATGTCGAAGTTTGCAGATGACACAAAGGTTGGCAGGGTTGTTAATGACAGTAATGGCAGTGTGCTACTGCAACAGGATCTAGATAATTTGGGCAGACGGGCTAAGAAGTGGCAACTGAAATTCAACCTTGACAAATGCAAAGTACTGCATATGGGTAGAAGTAACCCCAGAGAAACGTACCAACTGTGTGGTACTACACTTAAGGTGGTAGAAAATGAAAAAGACCTGGGAGTAATTGTGCAGTCAGATATGAAGTTTTCTGAGCAGTGAAGACAGGCTGCTAGGGCGGGTCATGGGGTTTTGTCAATGATATATAGGAATTTTGCTAGCAGGGAAAAGGAGGTGATTGTCCCTCTGTATAAGGCAATGGTCAGGCCACGCCTTGAGTACTGCGTACAGGTCTGGAGGCCTCATTTTAGGAAGGATGTAGATTTGCTTGAGCGTGTACAGAGAAGAGCAACACGATTGGTGAGGGGAATGAAGGGATTCTCTTACCAAGAGAGGCTTAAGTTCTGCAAATTGCAGTGGCTGGAGACTAGGCACCTGCGCGGTGATCTGATTGAGGTCTATAAGGCCTTGAATGGGTTGAGCACGCTGAATTCTGATGGGATCCTTCCACTTGTTCAGATTACCAACCTACGGGGACATAAGTTCAAATTAAGAAAGGACAGATGTAGAATAGATGTGCGGAAATTTGCCTTTAGCCAGCGGGTGGTTAATTGCTGGAACAAACTTCCATCTGTCGTTGTAGAAGTTGATAGGTTAAATAAATTTAAGGAGGAACTGGACAGGCATTTGGAGGGAATGGTGTGATTTTTTTTTTTTTTTATTTTGGCTGATGCTGCATAAGCTCCTACACTTGCTTTCTTGCATCATGTGCCACTACTACTACTACTACCACCACTTTAGAACGTGGTGTGTTCATTCTAGTAGGTTAGTTGAATTCTAGTTCTGAAATTACTACTCAAGTAGAAATTGTCAGTTGTTAAAACCTTGCTTATCTCTTAACCACATTACATAGCTTCTTTTACATTTAATGTCAAAAATGATTCATTCTGTTGTTCGTAGTAATACTCGCCGCTGGTAGTTAAAAAGCAGTTTCGAATTAATTTCATTTAAATTCATAACACGTTCACCGAAATATTTAATTCTCCAAAAATGCGATTTGCACAATTTTGATCCTAAAGAAATTGAAAAATATTTGGCTAGGTTAAAAACAGAGAATTCTCTGAAATGTAATTTCGGAGAAAATCTTTCTGTTGATCAATATTTTTTCAGTACTGTATAAATTTCAAGAAAATCGCAGTGACTGTGTTCTTGAATCTAAATGCAATCACTTAACTGTTGTAAATTTTTGTAAGACTTTTCAGATTAACATTACGTTTCAATTGTCTGGCTCGCCCGCATTTCTTTCTTTCTTTATTTTTCTACGGGTTCTTTAATGCCACATTTTTTTTTCGGTGTTACTCTAAAAGCATCAGTAGTCAATGTGATTGGTGCTGGCCTGTAGTATATCAAGTAATATATCTGCGAAGGAAAGTAATTCTGCAAAATACATTTCAGAAGAAATTGAACTACTTCGTTGGAACTAGAATATTTCACATACTAAGAATAGAGCTACTTCGCAACTGAAAATCATAAATTGAATCTTCGACCAAAATTCAGAAATTGCATCTAAATAATTTTTACTCTTAAAATAAGAGATTATTGCCCGTTTACGTGATTCATAAGGACAACATTACCATAATACCATAATTCTGAGCAATCAACTTACTTTCAAGCGCTGTAATTTCGAAAATTGTAGTGGGACAAAAGGTGCTTGAAGCAACTAATTTTCAGAAATATTTCTGAAACCGAAAAATATTTCTTGCACGTGTCCATCTAGTGGATAACAAAAGGAAACATTTGAAGTATAAAAGTTATTACGTTGGTTGCTTAATCTACAATTGCCCAAGAGAATATGCCTAATTTGCATTTTGATTTCAGCAAATTCGTCTAGTCTTCCAACGGCCAGCTAATGTGTCATAGAAAAATAATGTATTTCTTCAACATTTCATCAACAGATTATGGCCCATTGGGTGAGTAACTAACTTAATTTAAATATTGCTATTTTAATTATCAGTACTGAAATGCAAAACAACAGATAACTACCTAAGTAGATCATTGCCGATAATATGTTTTGCAAAAATATTAGCGCCTGTTATACGTAACTCAAGTGAATTTCATTAATATTCAATTTGCGAAGTAATTTGCACTTAAATGAAAGAAGAAACGAAGCCTTAACTTTTTTTTTTTCTAGTTGTGCATCTTTTGAATTTTTGTATACGCAACAGTACAGAAAATGCTCCTCCACCATCAGAGTAGTACCAAGTAAATATTAGGTTAAATCAGAAAATTTAGAAAATTATTCACCAGCTTGCATTTTTGGTACGTATTGTAGATCCTGGTTGTGAATAATCCAAAACCAGAAAGGGAAGTGGAAGAGGCTTTTTACGTTATCTTCATAGACTTCGAATGACTGTTAATAACAGTGCTTATTTTTCTGTCAGGCGTCCTGAAAACCATCGAATCCTGATTTAGAGTTTCTAGTTACTGACTTTGTCCACCAAAATTCAAGTCTAAATATTTTAAAAATATAGCTGCTCGCAGTTATGCTTTTCCATCACTAAGAGGATTCGAACCCCTTTTAGATGGAAAAAATTTTATGGGCTTTTTTCAGCTGGCCACGTTGATCTCTCTCGGGCAAGTGTTATATGGGTTTTTAATCCTCTCCCAGAAACATTTGGTTTTTCATCAAGCAAAACAACACCATAAAATATACTCGATTTGCAGATACAATACACTGATCATAGCCTTAGTTGTAAATACTAAGCAACTCAGTCCAACGCTTCCGCCTCACCCATCTATTCCGTTGTAATGCTTTCCGTCTCCTCTGCAAACCTGAACCTACGTCTATTCAAGAGCTATGCTATTCCATTCCGGAAGATCGGGGATGCCGTGTTTCGTAGAATAGAAAACAAGTCGCTGCGATAAATACAACCAAGTCTGCGTTTTCAGGCCTCCATAAATGTCAAGGTTGCATGGCTTTCCCCTCCTGAAACTCGTGTTTTTTTTTTTTAAATTATTTTTCGTCCAGCAAAATAATAAAATATATAATTATTTTGTATATATATAATATGTAATTATACAATACGAGTATATCAATAAATAGATAAACTAATAGCTCGTGATTTTTAGCTGCCTCTGCGTCTAACAAACTGACTGAATGCTCTTGCTCGAACTAGTCATCGGCAAAGTATATGCGTACATGCACGAAAATGATGTGCGTAAATGCATTGTGGCCCATCCGTGGTTGTTTCGACAGTTCCAAAACGTTTTATTCTACTTATAATCACACCAAGATTTCCGGAAATATTTATTCCTTTTCAGCGTTCATCTGTAACTAGATTTGTAAAAGACATTTAAGTTTTCAATCGTATTCGTCCTTATTCCCGTCACTTGTGACTCTTTTGAAAAAGTCTGGGTTTATGTCTGGGCTGTAGCTAGAGCCGATCTCAGCTTATTAGCCTGTTAATTGAAAACAATTAATAATCTAAATTCTAATAAATTCTTTTATTTTAAAACGTATTTAATAAAACCGTGACTACAAATATAAAATATTTGTTTTCACTATTTTATTATGGGAAAGAGGCGCGTCATTGCAAACAACCTGTGGGAAAAGGGGACTTTGCCAAGGTGTATTGGGCTGTACCTTCGGTAAAAACACGTTCTTGTTGTTTGTCTCTTTTCTGTCATAAACAAGGCGAGGTTTCGGGGTTCACATAATGGCCAGAGGCATAACAAACACGATTTCCAAAATACCTAACCGGAAGACATGCCGGCATTTGCTTCCCGTCAGTTGTGACACAGCTTAAAACGTGTACTGCACTGACATGGTGAATACAGTTCGTTTCTGTTTCCTGAGTAATCCTCCAGGGTTCTTCTCATTATACTCCCTTTTTAAAATTTGCATATTAGTATTATAGCGGCATAACATACAGAGAAGCAAAGCCTTTTAGTATCTGCTATCGATAAAATAACAACTTTATAAATGGTTATTTAAATATAGGGACTTTTTCTGAAAAAAGAAGCTGGAATAAGAGGTTTCAATTTTATTATTCAGTTTTGTCCTCTTGGCTCAAGGGCCATCAAGGGCTGATTGCACTGTTGTAGTTTCTCTACTTCTAAACCGCAAAAAAATAAAAAATAAATAAAAATAAAAAAAACCTTAGGAAAATGACAATCCGTGTTGATCCCTGCAACACGGATTGTCATTATCCACCAATTTTCTCTTAAAAAAACTGAAATCATGAAGTATGCTATGTCCACCGCCCTCTATATTTAAAATAAAGAAACATAGCATGCAAAATGCAAAAGTTGAACATCAACTGAGCCAATCGACAGGTCAAAACCAAATGCAAACATGCATATTAAACAGAATCATAATAAATCGGATTAACAAATAATTATATTAAATCAAATATAATCGAGCAATTAAAACAATTAAAGAAACAAGTGATGGTCATGAACTTCCAAAATAAAGAAGAATGGGTAGGAAAGGATAAAGCACACAAATCAAGAAGGGATGGGGAAGAAATACCCGAATATTCGTACTCGATAGTAGAACTGTACCTTGAAAATATAATCCTAATTGTCATTAAGTGTCATAATTATTTTGTGTTACTTTTTTGTAAAAACAGATTTGGAGAATTAACCATATTTGCTTTCATAGTACACAGCTCTCCCACTAGATCTGCTGTTTCAAGAGAGCCAGCCGTGGTGGCACAAAAATCATTCCTTTTTCGAATTACGACAAATCTAAGCATTTCTCCAGGCTTTTTACAATTACCAGTTTACGAATGTTGCGCTTGTTTAGTTCTTTCAGAATGGAGGATCATATTTCAAACGCCAATGCGTTTATTATGTAAATATTAATATGCATAAAACATTGTGGCCGACTTTGGGCTAAGCTTATGGATAGTATCAAAATATCGCCCGAAAATCAAACTGATTTATATAAATTGAAAAAATAATACCGCGTGGCAATCATTCAGCATGCAGAAAATCATTTCGAAACACTTCCAAATGCATTAGCTCTCCAAAGTAAAAGAACTGATCTGGTTTGCTATCATTTTCGTTATTATGACAGCTCGTGATCAATATAACTCTAGTTATTGCCAGCAGATACACGTGGAAATTAACCCAATTATTTATTGATATTAATTTATATTTGTTAATCCGGTGTAATCACTATTAATTAATCATTATACGAACCGGAAAAGGAGTTCATAAATGTTGGGATAGAATAAAATAACAATTCAAGGAAGCAAGGTTTGAGAAAATTTGAGTGATCGTTTGTTTATTTAATTGAATTTAAAATGTTGATAAGCATATGGGGAAAAATACTTTTGGTAAATCGTTATGAAAGAGAAACACTCAAGATTCTTTTAAAAAACGAGTTTAGTTAAAAGTTAGCGAAGAGATATCCCATACCCTGGAAGTTAAT
Organism: Mastigoproctus giganteus; assembly: GCF_048544385.1. Taxonomy (NCBI): domain Eukaryota; kingdom Metazoa; phylum Arthropoda; class Arachnida; order Uropygi; family Thelyphonidae; genus Mastigoproctus; species Mastigoproctus giganteus. The sequence goes on from NC_143582.1 coordinate 63,095,736, forward strand.
GAACAGCTCCAGGATTTCGCGTTGGCATCGTAATTGTCATATCTCCCTTTAGGAATGAAGTAATAATCGAGGGTCACCTTCGTGTCACTTCCACATGCGATAGGCTGTCAGATAAAATAAATCTGCGAATCGTCTCCTGCATACCAATGATACGCACATTAATAACAAAACACACATAAAATGGCAGGGGCGGACTTAGAAATTTCCTAGCTATACACAAAATACCCAGGTATCTAATGCTCCTTAAAATTATTCACACTAACGGAAAGAAATTTTTTTCACATCTGTCGTACAACTATCCTTTTGCAATTTAAATGTGTCCCCTTATGTGAGTCGTCCCAGAGAGTATAAAGATATTATCAACATTTAGTTTACTCAATTCACTTAAAGCCTTAAACACTTCGATCAGGTCTCCTCACAGGTGCTGAAATTTTCAGAACTGAACGCTTTCTTGGTAAGAGTACTCGTTTGTGTCCACCACTAATCTTGTTACTTCTCTTTGGATCCGTTCCACAAGGGATACACATCCTACCCTAAAATTAGGCTTCCAGATCTGTATGCAGTACTCAAGTGCAATACCTATCGTTCTCCGAGTAAATCGAAGAGCGAACAAGACTTAAGAATGTAAAGAACGCTGAGTTACTTTTGTGAACACGAGAAGAGCCATGCATAAAATAGACAGGGGCATAAAAAGTTAGTAAATCAAAAGAATTATGGGCAGTAAACAAAAGAGTTATATAAACAACATTCGAGTGGATAGAAAAAAAAACAAAAAAAAAAAAACAGTAAAAATGGAAAGCTACATCATCTAAACAAAGAGAAGGACATATTTGATTCCATGAAATAAATAAGGACTTGCTTATAAAAGCCATAAATAAACTACCAAATAAACAAACGGCAGGATCTGATAAGATTCCACTTTTCATAATCAAATCGCTAACCCTTTAATTTTTGAATATCTGGACACTCATATTCAGGAAATATATTGAAAGAGGTTATGGTTACTACCCGACAGAATGGAAATTCCCAGTCGGGCTGTTGCCCAAAATAGAGACACCTGAATCAACTAAAGATGCCATACCACTCTCAACAAGTAACGAATTGCCAAAAATCATGGAAAATGCAATTAAGTCAACTCTGGAGAAGGACTGCTTTTACCGCCGCACACAAAACATGCACACAATTCTTGAAGGAAGGTCCGCGATTACAAACCTCACATAATTCAAGGATGTACTGATTGTACTACACAGTGGAGTAGATGGATTGTGATATTTCTCTTATTAGCAGTAGTAGCGTACGACAATGTAAATATGATGGCAATAGGCTAGATACTTCAGTACTTTGATGTACAAAGAAAGTTCTTGGGGATGCTCATTAAAAAGTAATTGCTAGCAGAACACTGAAGTTCAGCTAATGAAATGAAGGCTAAAGTTAAAATTAACCGAGTCTTATCTCGCGGAGGAGTTTTCTCTGGGTTCTTCTTTGCCGTTGCTTTGGAATGTTTTCCCTTTTCTGAAAGAAAGCAATAACATATGCAAATGACCTCAAGATCGTCATATATTCAAATAAAAAGACAGTTAAAGAATAATTACAAGATCGAATCAACAGGACCTCAAAAATTTGAGAAAGTTACCTAAATCAGATAAATCCACGAAAGAATAGACTGAATTCCCAGTCACGCTGTTGCCCAAAATAGAGAAACCCGAAACAACTAAAGATCTCGTGCCAATCTCAACAAGTAACGCACTGCCAAAAATCATGGAAAGAGCCTGACTGAGTATTCACTCCATTCTGTCGGGTAGTAACCATAACCTCTTTCAATATATTTCCTGAATATGCGTGCCTGCCTGTGCAAAAGCCAGAACAAATAACCTTCATACAAATGAAAAATTCAGTAATACTGAACTGAATAAGTGGGGAACAGGTGAAGAGGGCTGAACACAGAATAATAAGCTCACATTTAAGAAGCATACTTGTGGGCAATCAAGCAAGAAGTTACAGGAATGTCAGATCCCTAGCTAATAATCTGCACTTTACAAGATACGTGTACCCAATTGCGATGTATGGTGCCATTATCCGCTCTTCAGTGCCCTATAAGCAAATCAAGAAGATAAGGCAGCTGTCTATTGGCTGTTAAGGTACTGAACAAAGTTACTTGCCAACCATACATACAAACTTAAAAGTTAAACCGTGGAAATACAAATTGCAAAAAATAAATAAAAGCACGATTGCTAAACTGATGACCAAAGAAATTAATACTCTGGATCTTGACATTATTCATTAACAGGAAACCAGAACAAAAAACATGGGAGAAAAAAAAATACAGGAAATGGTTACTAGAGGGGAACATAGAAGACACACATTAAACCTCCAATCAGCTATCCATTTCCCAGGCCGAAGCCTATCCATGGTTTTAGGCTAATTGGGTTCTTATATCATAGTCTTTAGAATTCAACTTATAACACAAAATAATAAATTTTAACTCAACTCAAAATATAAAATTTATAATACTTTAGCCACTTAGCCTCATGAAAGAAAGATCTAATATAAAATTACTTCATTGATCTTAATGTCAAGAGTTACCGCCCCTGCCGCTATGAGCCGTGGCTCTACTAGCTAGCTGTAGATGCCCTCTTCTTTTAAAAACCGCGGCCACATAATTATTGAAATAGGAAAATAACCGTTTATCTGTGAATAGGGTCCACAAGGTCCCCTTCCAAGATTTCCCATAGAAACCTCCAATTCATGTCTCAAATCAGCATAGACTGCACAATCTAACATCATATGCATGGATGTTTCCAATTCACCACAAGTGCAAAACCCATCATTCCTCAGCCCCAACTGACAAAATCTCAAGGAAGTCTCAAGTCCCCGTGTCCCGGAACATACAAGACAGAGGAAATAATTGATGAAGATGTAAGAGCAAACAATTATGAACAATAACAAAAATAAAACCATGTATGTGGTGTTGCAATGACTGCTGTTAAGTGTATACGATCAGTAAGATCAACTGAAAGATGAACTTTACATGTTAAATGTTAAAAGAATGCTTAAGAATCTGATGGATATCATCTAATTTATTAAATAGATATTATATCTAATCTAATTTATTAAGAATCTTATCTAATTTATAATCTGTAAAGGAAATGAAAGAAGTACAATTAAGCAGTTAAAAGGAATTTCAATCAGATTATTTTAAACTATTAAACTATGTTGTTGCCAAAAATAATTTTGTATTAATTATATTAATACTATAAATACGAGGCTTGTCAGAGAAGTAATGAGATTAATTTTGTAACAAATGACGCTCAACAACACGTAGCATGGTCCATCCACTAACCTATTGTGTGTTTCCACTCGATAGAGACAGTACTCCTAGTCCTCTCTCCAACGTCGTATTCATCGGACGTCGCTCCATGTGATTACTTTTTGTTCCCAAAACTGAAAAAGAAACTAAAAGGAAACCATGAGTCGATAAAGACAATTCAAAAGGCTGTAACCGACACTATAAAAAATCTGACAGATGAAGACTACCAGTCTTACTTTAACTACTGGAAATGCCATTGCAGATGTTGTGTAGCTGCAGAGGGAACTTATTTACAGGGTGACCATTGTTATTCTGCATAAAATTCAAAATATTTTTTTTTATTGATTTAATCTCATTGCTTTTCTGACAGGCCTCGTTTTTAAAAATTGAACTGTTAATCTTAAAGGTTAATGGTTTAATAAATTAATTAGGCACTCTTTATCTTGCTCTAATAGTTTTTATTTAATGTAAAATACGTATGTTTTTTTTTTTTCTGTGAATACTTATCTCTCTCCGAAATGTGTATTCGTGTAAGGAGCTGCCATGATGTTTTTGTCTGTTATAAGTTTAAAAATTTTCTGTTAAAAATAATTAAAAAACGGACGTATATATAGTTAGTGCTTCTTTGGTTGATCATCGATTTCTAACGATGCAATTAACTGTTAATGATATCGTGTGTTTATTGTATACCATCGTCTTATTATGATCAACCGAAGTTTTGGACTACCGAGAGAGTTTTTCGCTCGTTTTGCTCCAAAACAAATATAAACTGGAAGAAACAAATGAGAGCATTCGCTTCCACCGGTCAAGATTAATCAGTTGTTCGATTGATTAATCTTGTTTCAACACTTCGAACTTAATCAATTTTGAAGTGTTGAATAATGCAACCAGCATTGTTAAAATAGTAAACTATTCTCTACAAAGCATATTTCACGTTTCTTCCTCCATTTCCATCACGAACTGCCAAGTACAGAGCGGGGGGGGGGGAGAGAAACAGCTGCAGCTTAAGGACATTGACTAGGTGGGGAATGACCTTGAGCCGTGACTATAACATCAATCGATCACGTACAGTACTACCATCTCGAGTTCGCGATGTCTCTAGACTTCGCGAGAAATTCGCCAGAAATCCCTTACAATGTGACCCCTCGGCCTTAGACATAATATACAACTTCGGAACTCATAAAAGAAATCTTGATTTCAAAAGGTAGTTTAAAGAAACATAAACGTCCAAAATAGTATTTAATTAAAGCTGAGTGGGTAACTTTATTGGAGATCTCCAACCAAGTTACAGAACCCCACATCTGCCGTCAGCGACAGTATATTGGTTTCGCCACTCGTTTGGAGAGGTGTTTGTTCGATTCCCACCTACGACTTGAATAATTTCTGAAGTCTTCTTCAATCGAGACTGTAGACAGCCGATCTCAGAAGGCGGTTGGTTGTTGTAGGGTTTTAGGCGCATCAGTAACTTAGGTCATTTTGTGCCGTATTATAATATGGCTATAAATTGCGTGTTTTCTGTGGTCAATTTACTGTTCGGTGGACAAAAATCCCGAAGTTCCGAGAGGGAAAAACCACTCCTGAGACCCACTAACTGAATCATGTTGTGAAAAAAAGACCTAAAAATTCCTCGAGTCATTGATGGGATTCGAAGTCAGGTCTTTTCCACCGACGACTGTATGGGGAGAACGGAAATTATACCAATTGTGCTACCCACGAGGGACACACATTAGCAGACATTTATAACGGCTCAACATGGTCTAAGTAGCTAATACGCTTTAAACCAAAAACTCCATTGGATGTCTGTATACGCAAACAACTTGTGTATGCAGGCATCCCACGAGAATTGAATGCTTTAAATGAAACATCATAAACTCAAGTAGTCAAAGGTTGAAATGGAAAATTTTACGATACAGAAAGCGCGCTAAATAAAATGCGTTATTTTTAATAAATAAGTAGACATTACCGATGCTGGTGACAAACCGGAATAGCCTTCCGAAACCTCTGATCTATACCGAGCCTAACCAGTAACAGAACTTTTGAAAACAAAGATATGCCTTGTTGCAACGAACAGACTATACACGAAAAAGGCTAGATTGAGTAGTCAATAGAACATGTGTCACATAACTGTGACTTAATCTGGAATGATTTCGCTTCCTTACTGGTGAGATCAGTTTGTTTTTATCACTTAAGGAGATTAGGACGGCACGACTTTTAAATTGTGCTGTCTGTCCATTCCCAAACTGCAGTCCGTTAGCTTTGAGCAGAATAAAATCGTATTATTCATATCTGTAAGCACATAAAAGGACCAAATGTAAATAAAGCTAACAATATGTACCAGTTATATATTGTGCTTCCTTACACCACACTGAGAATTATTCAAAGCTATACAATTACTTTGTACGCAGACACTTAGTGGTCATCATTTTGAAGTGTGCAAAACAGATTGCTGTTTGAATAACGTGAAAACGCCTCATTAACCTGTCTTCCATGTTTCAAAGTACAATGGTTCATGAATAATTGAATGAAACGGATTTACCCCCTAAAATTCTTCCTTATCTGCCTGTACAGCGACATTAAAGAAAGCTGACGTAACTGGACCTGTTCATTACTATTCTGCTCATGTCTGCGACACGAGTCATTGCCAATGCAGTCAATGATTCCTTAATACCTCGCGTATCGCAGAAATTTCCCCAGGTATCCTGAGAGTGAAAACACTCTGGATTCAAAACAAAAAAAAAAAAAAAAAAAAGCGGTCAAGGTGGTCTGTTGTCCCATAGCACATTTTGGTACAAGTTTCCTTCGGCTTCAATATAGAAACCTTGAGCTGTTTTCGAATTTATGAACTATATTTAATCGTTTCTTTAAGGTGTGTATGTAAAATGTAACCTTCCTACATACTAACTGTGAGAAAAAGCTTGTCTTTTACTTGATAACAGATTAGAGTGAAAAACAACTTGATCTTTAAGTTGTTTTTCGCTCTAATCTCTCCGTTTTGGCATATGACTATGTAGAAATATCCCCGAAGTGCTCCAGATAATTTTTCCTTTGTTCTATAAAAACCAGCATTTCTTTGAGTTTCTTTTCTGGGGGTGGGACACTTAAAACAATTGATACCCATTAACTTACTAAGAAAATGGTATAATCTGGATTCTACTTCCCATTCGGTAAGCCTTCTGTGACATAGGATAATGCTCTTTTTGAATTGTAAACGTATTTCACAACCGAATAAATGAGACTGGCACCATCCCAACAGTAACTTTACAATTGGACTGTTACGTTTGGCAAAGGAAACTGAAACCATGGCATGTACCGTATTTAGTAATGAAAAACGGGGTTTCGTCAGTGAGAAAACCTCGGTTATTAACAGACTAGATTGTTAATTATTAACAGACTAATACTAGAAAAGTCCCAGTCATCAGCAAAATCCGAATCAAGACATTTTCGCTCAGCTCAAATCGTTATTTACTTACAAGAAACTTATCAAACGTACATTGTATATACAGTATAATGGAAGATACCACATAGATTAAGGGTTTTTTTATTGCTGGGATTGATTTTAATTTAAAATTCATGATAACAGCTCCTGTTTTGTAATACCAGGGAATTTGAACATGTGTGTATGGTTTGAGCGCTAAGGCCATGAGGCGTCAGTATATTTCTTGCCTTTTCCACCCCGTGTGAGGAAGACCGCGATATCAACTGCGCTGACTACATTTCTTTATTTGATGGTGATCAGTTTTTGAAATGTGTAAAAACTCGGGAACTGGACTCTGGTTTTGATAAGTTTACTTTTCAAAATTTAGTTCAAATCGTGCCGGCTGTTAAATTTCCCATGAAAGTAGGTTTCCAAATGTTAAGATGATCATTGCCCATTACAAGTTCGAGCAAATGTCAGAACCAAACCAATGAAAACTGTTTTTTTTTTTTTTTTTTTTTAAAAAGCGTTTAATTTTATTTTCGTTGCCAGATATTAGTGTTCCAGTTGTTAATATTTTCCATTACGAGTGAAATCGCAACAAATATGTTTATAGTGATTTTAACCTTGTTCAACAAATTCAGAGCCATATTTATTCATATTCAAACTATGTATTAATAATAAATTATTGTTAGATTGATATTCTGAATAACATCATTAATAATGTAAAAAATCTTACTTAAAATTGCTTCATGAATGAAACCAGAAACGTGATATTGTGAATAGTATTCTGTCTGTCTTGTGAACTCCTCTGACCGTGTGGTCGTCCCGAAATATACTCTAAGCCGCCCTCATACGATAAACAAGGCAAGGCTGCGATATCTTAGCTATCCCCCATAGACTCGTTCTGCGCGTGCGGTAATACAGTTTTATTCTGTGATTGGCATGAAGGAAACTTAGTTCTCTGTGATAATTTGAGCCATTCTCTTCCTGTGTTAGAATGTATTTGGTGATGAGTGAAGGGTGGCAAATTCCCGTAAGATTCTGATTCGGTAAAAACTGCAAACCCTGGCTTAACCCAAGCTTATACACGATGTTCTTACTATCAGGACATGGTAGCCTGAACTTCAAGCTCTACTCCTTCAACTTGACAGCGTCCCCAAACTGCCACTGTGGCTCCCCAGAGACAGTACAACACATCCTATTCGACTGCACACAATATACGGACCTGAGGATGCCGCTGCAACTTGTTACTAATGTTTACTTGCCAAGTGAGCTACCAATATTGGTGGCCTCCCCGGACCATTTCTCTGCCCTCTCCCTATTTGCAGAAAAGGTCTTCTCCCGCAGATCAAGACTACTGAACGCAAGAGAACAGACCTAGGTCGAAACTTGATGGAGGTCTGCACTCTACATCTGTATGAAACTGTAAGTAGCTGGTGAGTACAGCCGCATTGCCTACCAAGTAGAAGACTCAGTCAATGTGGGCACATGCCTGAATAGGAAACTCAAACCTGTTGTTGACAAGTGCGTGAAGTGAGTGATTGTGACCAGCATAACCACATCCAAAAAACCATTAAAAAACTGACAGCAACTTAAAGACTGACTACAAGAAGAGGTTGAACACTCAACCTACTGACTGTTAGGTAACTGATTCTGATGCACATAAACTGGTGGATCAGATACTCTTCCTTGTACTAGACAATAACTAACACAAACAACCAAACACAGGCTGCCAGCTCTAGGACAGGATGCGCCCTGCGGGAACTGTGCTGAAGCCTGCCATGTCAAACAGCCACAACCACTAGAAGAATCAGAGACAAGAATGGTGGACACAACCATATACTATGCCCCACTCTGGACAGGACTGAGCCCTGCGAGCTGAGGGACGAGTCTCAACACACTGGACTCATGCGACAGGATTCTAAGCCATGCACTGAAGCAACTGGCTCAGTACAGGTAAACCTTGTAATAGCTTTCTCCTCCCTCCCTCACCCAACTGCTGGGTGTGCCAGTTCCAGGACAGGATTGGGCCCTGCAGGAACAATGCATGTTTAGGGATTTTATTATTCTATTACACATTGTTATTAGCTAAAATAGTAGAACCTGGCTGCCTCCTCGTGGCTAGGGATGGGAGCGGGGGGGGGTTGGGGCACACCTCGCCTTCGACCCCCTGCTGCTAAATGCCAGGCGCCAGCCACAACCAACATAAAACAACACACAACTCACACTAACCTACCCAACTAGTAATCAATAAATTAAAATCAGAACAATTAAACATAAATTCAAACTTAAACTCGAACTCAAACTTAAATCTAAACTTTATCAATAACTCAATCTTAACTTAGACTTAAACTTGAACTTAAAATTAATCTTAACCTCAACTCTAACCCTAACTTCAACATAAACTAAAACTTAAACTTAAAACTGAACCTTAATCTAAACTTAAACTTGAACTTTAATTTAAACGAAAACAATAAATTAAACTTCAACTTACTTCAAACCTTAGCTTGAACCTAACTTAAACGTTAATCTAAACCTTAACTTAACCTTATTAGTGGAATTTCACAACACTGCTGGCAACAAAAAACGCTTAACATACGGCGGACATAGGGGACACCCTGGAAACCGCCAGTAACCTACATAAATACTTTGCAGTGTCACTACATTACTTGGCAAAAAGCCTTGTAAATGTAAATGTCATCACATTACTTGGCAAAAAGCCTAACAAACGGCGGATATAGGGGAAACCCTGGAAGCCGCTAATAACTCACAAATACTGTACACTTTTTCTGTATACATGTCGCGAATGGATATATATGTGAGAATGTATATAAATTGTATATAAATCTTGTATCATGTATATATAAATGGATGTATATAAATCTTGAGAATGTATATAGAATTGTGTGTATAAATAAAATGTAAATGTACGGAAGGAGGGAAATGCCTAGGTTGTCTATTTCAAATTCTTTTATTAATTTTTAATTTTCTTCTTAATATAATTTTATTATTATTATTTTTTTTTTTTTTTTTTTTTTTTTTTTTTGGCTGGTGCAGCATAAGCCATAGGCTTATGCATAGGCTTTCTTGCACCATGTGGCCATTTGCTAATAATTAAGCTAAGCTATACCTACGAGGTAGTCATTTGCTAATACTAATGATTTGGTAAGTATTCTTAAGTGCTTGATTCCTGTATCTTTAAGATCGTATCTGTAGCGAAAGCATTACAAAGATTGATGGCGTCAAATTGTTTTGACGGTATCCCGTAGTGAAAATCTCGTGTTGCTTCGTTTTTGGCCGATAAAGTTTGGGCACCTAAATTGATTTTCCCTGCGATGAATTTTGCCAGCAGGTGTATTTTTCAGCTGTAATCTGTAGTTTTCATGAGGATAGGCCGAATTTGGAATGTACAATCGATCTTGAGATTAACATCATCTAGTTAGCCGGTTCACACACACCTCGGAATCCAATAATCGAGCTCATTGTATCTGCTGAGCTGTGCTTCTGAAGTTGAGGACCAAATAACAGAAGCATAGAGGGAGTCAGAAACAGGCGTCTTTGGATGTACACTGAGTGGACAGAAATCATCAGATACCTACATAGTAACGGGTAGGCCCACCTTTCGCCCCGATAAAAGAGCAGTCACGCGGCGAGGCATTGAGTCCACTAGTTCACGAAAGCGTTCCACAGATGTCCATGCTTGCTGCACCGCTGTCCATAATTCCGTCGCATTCCTGGGTGGAGGATCCAAAGATCGAATAGACCTTTCCACAGCAACCCAAAGATGCTCTACAGTGTTCATGTCCGGTGAACGGGGAGGCAATTCCATGATGGTAAAATCTGCAGAATGCTCTTCGGACCATGTTCTAGTCACAACGGCTCTGTGGGGGGCGCATTGTTCTGCTGTAAGATTCCATTGCCCAGTGGGTGCACGATGACCATGAAAGGATGCAGATGGCCTGTAAGGATGGACACGTAACCTGAACCGTTCAGAGATGCGTCTAGACGTACCAGAGGTCCCAACGTGTGCCAGTTGAACACGCCCCGGACCATTACCAAACGTCCTCCTGCCTGAACAGTTCCTTGTTGACATGACGGGTGCATAGCTTCGTGTGGCTTCCACCAGATACATACCCTCCCATCCACTTGAAATAACTGGAAACGGGACTCGTCGGACCAGGAGACCCGTCTCCAATCATCCAAGGTCCGGTGCCGATGTTCTTTCGCCTAGTTGAGGCGTGGAGTCCTTTGTCGTGGTGTTAGCAATGAGACTCTGGTATGTCGGCGGCTACTATAATCTAATGCGGCTAATGATCGCCTGATGGCCTTGGTGAAGGCGTTTCTGGCACTTCTCTCGTTGAAGTCGGCAGTGGTTTGCGCCCCCGTCGCTTTCCGATTGGCTGGAGCAATGCAAGACAGACGTCCACGGCCACGTTCACCCATCACCTTTCTCCGCCCAAAGCGCTGTCTACGGTGAGATGTTATTACGTAAATGGCGTATTCCCAATATACTCTTGATACTGTCGAACGGGGATAATGCAATTTCTCTAGCACCTCCGCGATAGAGTGACTCATGCTTCGGGCACCCACTATCATTCCTCTTTCAAAGTCGGTAAACTCACGATGTTTATCCATACTGATATCGAATTACCGTCTACTTGAATTCAGTGTACCTATATACCTGCCAAGTGTTGGGTTCGTCCATTAGTGAGAGAGGTGACAGCGTCGCGTTGCTCAGGAACCAGGTATCCCATGAATTCTGTCCTTTTAGTGTATTGTTCCATTAATGTTTAGGCTCCCTTCGTCTCACCAGTTTCTGCCTAATCACCCACATAGCTGCGTAGATCCCGATCTCCATGCTATCAAAACGCCATCCAAAAGTCAAGTCTTCTCCTCACATCAAACCTAGGTCCGTGTAAAAGGAAATTTGTGTATCAGTGTTTGTTTTTCTTTATTTTCTTTGTTACTATCAGTTGGACTGATTTGGTTGGGTTAACTCCAAGACCAATTGAGTTTAAGTAAGAAGGTGGCAGCACTTGCTTGTATTTATCTGCTTATCTTTTCCTGTGTTGGCTGCTTCTTATAAGCTTGGAATGCTATTTGCTTGGTGTGAAACTGAAGTTTGATTGCTGATGAAAATCATTGTTTAGTCCCGCTGCACATACAGACTTTTTTGACTTCATTCTGAACAGCAGTGTTCCTGAGAAAGTTGAAGTGCAAATAGCTTTCTGGGAGTGGGAATTCATAGTGATGTCGGACCATTTAATGATCTGAGTAACTCGAGTACATTTCGTAGAGAAAATAACTTTGTGAGAGGAAGGCTGTTGTGACTTGAGAATATCCATCATGGTAAATATCTCTAAAACAACTGTGTGATGGTCGGACGAAAGCTGCAGGGGCTTTTTTATTGTTTTTGTAATTCTTTCAATTATTATGGAAAATTATGTCTCAACGTTGCATGCCTCTAGTAGGTGAAGTTGTGAGTAACCTAAGACATATGAATGGAAATGGGTGGCCTACTGCATATTATTTTGTTTATCTGAGGAGGAGCATGTTGAAATCACCCATAACTGTGGGAAGAGTCCATGTTTAGAGAGATCCAACATGGAAACCCACTTCATGAATCTTAGTTATGATCTCGTGGAATATAGATGGAAGCAAGTTGTAGGTGCGTATCTCGAGCATGGAGTTGGCGTATCAAGATGATAGCCAGGGATTCAAAATTGTGTTGCTTTTTTGCGATTGGAAGTTGTGCTTGTTTGTTGACACAGACCAAAACTCCATCCCCTCCTTTTTGTTGCAGCGGTCATTAGTGATTTAAAAAATAGTTGCTGCCTCCACTAATGAGTGTGATTTGTTTGTATGAGCTAAGCCAGGTCTCCACTAGACATATTTGAACTGATGAACTTCTCTTGTCGCTTTGAGAGATGACAGACTATCTAGAAAGAGTGATATATGAAGCGGCTTGCTTTTATCTGTATGCCATACTTTTCAAGAATAAGTGTATAGAGATAATAGTGGATAGATCCAGTTTAGTGAAAAATATCCATTCAGTAGAGGTGGCTGCTTTCAGATTGGAGTGTCTGTCGTCTCCGCGGATGAAGCTGATACATCCTCAATAGGGAAGATCTGCTGAGATGTATACATGTTGTGAACTATAATAATATTTGTACCACACTTTGGCTCCTTCCATACCTGCTAGTCTCTTGATGTGAGTCTGAGGAGAGGAGTACGCGAGAGCGAAACTCGTTTTTTTGAGGTAGCGTTGGACGGCAGTTAGATGATCATCAATTTGTAATACTTAAGTGTCCAGGATGTTCAGTGCAGTGTCTCCACTGAACACCCAGGACACCTAGCAGAGCCTGCGGAGGTTCGTTTAGGATGTGACTGAGGAGCGAAGACCTCTTTGTTTATGCGGCTGTGACAAGTAGACAACCATGCAAGTCGATGGCGTCCAGGACAGAGGGAGATAGAGAAAGGCTGTTGTTGATCTCTGTTGGTATCCCAGTTAACAGGGGGTTGGTGGGAAGATTGTCATTGGAGGAACAAGTCGACTCATGTTCCCTCTTGTGGCAATGAGGTCTTTGGTTCACTAACTTAGGTAGTATCTGTTGTGTTGGCCGATCTCACTAGTTGAATGTTTGCTATGATTTGTGTGAACGATTCCTTTCTACATTCGGTTTACGTTTCCTTCTAGAAAGCGATTTCTCAGATGATCTATTTCGATTTTCTGGGAGTGTTGGCACATGTCTGTCAACCATTCAGTTTGTGAATAATTATAATTAGACGTACAGTTCTAGCTTGGGGATTTGTGATGAGAGGGTTGTTGTTTTTGTAGGATTTTAGGCGCATTAGCAACTTAAGTCATACTGCGCCGTATATAATATGTCTGTAAATTGCTCGTGTTTTGTGGTCGAGTCAATGTTTGATGGACGAAAGCCCCGAGTTTTCAGGAGAAAACCATTCTAACCATCGCCTGAGACCGACTAACTCAGCTACGTTGTGAAAAGGATCCATAAAATTTTCTCCCGTCGTAGAAGTGATTCGAACTTGGGTCTTTAGACCAGTTGTGTGGAGGAGTGTGATTATACAAACTGTGCTAGCCTCGTGAACCAAACAGCTGGAAGGAGATATATCGTGATTTTCTCGTGTAGCATTTGTGGTCTACCGAGGTGAGACTTTCGTGGGGGCTGTTTACAGCTTGGTTATTTCCTTCTTTGGCTTCTCGTAGGTACCTTTCACATTTCAACTCCATTTTCAGTGTGTATTACAGGTTTTTTTTGTTTTTTTTTTTTTTTCATCTGAAGAATATGGAGAACACTATTCTCAAATATGCGCTTTGGGATAACGCAATTAATCGTGGATTCTGAAACGATCAGGCACTGGTACAGGGTAGATTTGCGATAGACTATTTTATTTATATATTATTATTATTTTTTGTTTCTCTGGCTTTGCGATATAGTTACTATGTGTTTATATTTTTTGCGATTCAAATTAGTTCTGCAAATTTAGGATATTGGTTATGGTTGTTGGGTCGTTTAACTTCTTAAATATAATTTTCGTAAAAATGCTCAGTAGAACATGTTTAATATCCTTATTTATTCGGTGCAAAGCTGTAGTCGATAAGCTCTGCAACTCGTGCCTTAATAGTTTGCGTTATTTTCTTAGTCGGTTTTGCTATGTATTTTTTTCAATAGCCAAGTAGTTCTATGTACGGTCAAACTTAACTGGGTTAATGTGGACGTTTCATGAAGCAGGCTTAAGCAGCGGGTGGTATCTCTGTCCACCCGCAATTTTGTGAGCACAAAGAAACGTTGAGCAAGAGTTTCGGAATGTGACTGCAAGTACGCTATAGCTTTAATTTTTGAATAGAGAAATAATAATATTAAGTTTTTACCTCATTGCTTGAGGATACCGCTTAAATACTAACTTGATATTTTCAGCCTTAAGTAGGTCATCCGCCGCAATGTTGAGATTGGGATAGAAGCTCAGAGAGGCTTCTATCCCAAGCGCATTAAATTTTGTGGTCCTCGTCAGCCATCTGACTTCAAAGATACAAAAAATATATAAACTCTCTAATTAGAATCGTCAAGACCGAATGGGGATTAAATAGGAAAACTCTATATTACATGGCAGTTTTTGTCCGTATTGCCACATACGCATCGGGTGCGTGGTTTCACAGGGCAACCAATATCAAATTTAAAGCTAAATTGATCACACTTCAAAGATCTATGCTCCTTTCCATGCTTGGCCTGCAGGACAATGACCTCTGCTGCTCTGCAGGTGTACTTCCATTGGACCTTAACATTGTGTACAAAGTTTTTTGCCACAGAAATTCTTAGTATAACCTATCTTCTAGATGCAGACATCAAGTAAGAAAAACTCAGGATATGGGAAAATTTGAAAAACACCTAGCAAATCACGTGGGATACTAGCCACACTGGACACCTAACACGAATTATACCAGAAGGTATGTTAAAAGATGGTTCAGCCATACTCTTCATTCTTAACCACTGGTCACAGGTCCATCAATTCAAAATTATTTCAATTCGGTTTTGGCAACTCAGGCCTTTGTTCCTGCGAGTCCGACGAAACTTGTGCTCACGTGAGCTCTCATTGTTTCAATTACAGTGACCAAAGATCAACATTAAAATCGTATTATAATAATTATGCTGAAGGAAATTAAGCTATTCTCGTTGAAAATGAAGAATCCTTTCAGGTATTCCAAAGATTTGCCCTAGAAATATTTACAAAAACAAACAGCCGCTAGCTGATTCGCCCTCCTACTTCCTTGCTAATTGTCGGACCTCTGGCAAACATATCCACGCCTTCTACAGCTACTTCACAAACTTCCAACATAGTACTTTGCGTGTATGTTATCTGTTCTACAGACTTGAAATTTTAGAAACATATTCATCTGTATGATAAAATGCAGAACTCGCAATTGATTTGGAAAAGTATCCATAAACTTCAAAAGTAAAAAAAAAGTATACTTCAAACCATAGACTTAATCTTGATTTAGATCCTTGGAGTCTGCTAAAACTATTACTTACGAATTCTCCGTACCTATCACATTATTATAATTAAAAAATAGACATACTTTCCTACCTGACGGGACGCACCTAGATAGAATGCTTGCTGGATATTCTCATTTCCTAGAACTAATTTCAATCTGACTTTACCTTGGCCAATTTACGATAGGACGCACCTGACTGGACCACCTGGCTTGTATGTACCTGATCATGTGGACTTGCTTCTCCTTTTATGGATCGGAGATTTTTTTTTTTTTTTTTTTTTTGATTCTCCCCAGCCTCTTAGGGTACAAGGTGTATTTGTTTAATTGCGGTCTCCGGGGTTTCTCCTATATACCGCTGTAGCATCTGAAAAGGCAAAAGGCCAAGGCTGGCAAGTGTGTATGTAGGTATGCAAGTATGTGTTGTTATGATGTTTGAGTACCGGCACTTGGAGACGCCTCCGTAGCCAGGTGGGCAGGAGCGGCAGTGCGTAGCACACGCTTCTTGATTAGACCGGGGTTCAAGCCCGTGACCACCAAATACGGAGGATGCGGAAAGGTCAGGGAATGACCACCGCATATCCCGGAGCAATATGGCTTTAGTTGCTAATGCTCCTAAAAACCAAACAACAACAACAGCTCCTAAAAACCAAATAAAAAACGAACAACCGGCACTTGGCGACTTCGCGGGCAGGGAACACCAGGCCCCCTGACTCCTAGCCTTGGCCACGAGGACGCGCGCCAGGGTCCACTTTCTACCTGAGTTACTCAATGGTATCACGCAAGCCTGGGCGCCCCGAATTTTTAACTGAAAAGTTGTTGTTATTGTTGTTGTTATTTGGTTTTTAGGAGCATTAGCAACTAAGGCCATATTGCTCCGGGATATGCGGTGGTCATTCCCTGACCTTTCCGCATCCTCCGTATTTGGTGGTGACGGGCTCGAACCCCGGTCTAATCAAGAAGCGTGTGCCACGCACTGCTGCTCCTTCCCACCTGGCTACGGAGGCGCCTTTTAACTTTTAGGGAGATGGGAGGGGAGGGAAAGCAGATAGAAGAAGGGGAAGAAGAAGAACACATCCCCGAAAATGAAGAAATTAGAAAAGAAAGTTTAAAGTGAAAGACAGAAAAACCATAAAAATAATTATTTACATAGGCGTCATATCAAGGCCTCCGTAGCCGAGTGTTAGGAGCTCGAGTGCAGTAGCACAATCTTCTTGAGTAGACTGGGGTTCAAGCCCCTGATTGCTAAATACGGTCGATCTGCCAACCCGCACTGGACCAGCGTGGCAGATTATGGTCCATTTCCCTCAACATGAATTGTTGAGGAAGCTTGCGTCCTGCAGTTGATTGATAATGGCTGCAGTTTACCATATCAAACTTAAGTTTTTGTCAAAACAAAACCACTAACCCAGCAGGGCCCAACCAGCTTACTAGTACACACCAATTAGCCCTAAAAAAAAACAAAAAAACCTGTACATACCAAATACATAAAACTATTTACATTTATACAAACATGCTTAACAGTCAGTGGAATGAATATCGCTAACATCCAACTCCATAACCAAGCCTGCAATCTATACGCTAGCCATACGTAATAAAGCTCCATCATTTCAACAAACCCACAGAACAGAAAGTTCTACACCAAAACAGCGCGTAATTGCAATAGGCATAGAGTGCAAAACAAAATGCCATAACACCAATGGGCCAATTGTCAACAACTGAGGTTTAGTTATTATTATGATTTCCTATATTCAATAACCGTTTCCTGCGCTTAAACAATTTCTCTGCGAAGTCAGGAAACGCAGTGAAGTTTTCTATTCAAACAATAAACCTTGGAATATCATCAGGCATGTAAATACTTGTTAACAATTGCAATTCATTCCTAATATCAGAATAAGTTATACAGTAGAAAATGAGGTGCTTCACCATTTCAGAAGCACCACAATGACATGGAGGAAAGTTAGCCAGCCAAACGCAATGAATATAATATACAGGGTGTCTCAAAAATATTGGTACAAACGTTTAGGGGAGGTAGGTAACATCGGAAGGAATGTGAATCGCATAGAAACCCATAACTGGAAACGTCACCGTAATTCGGTAGACGGCGCTGTTCATCAGTTCGTGAGAGGGAAAATTTCTGGTTTACTCATTCAAGCAGTAGTCGCCGCACGAAGAGCATGCATCGATATACGAACTGTGAGCTGGCAGACATGCACCTAGTGTATGGATTAGCAGAGGGCCCACACGGTGTGCGCCCCCATGCGGCACAACATCGCTTCTCAATAAATGTGTGGGCAGGTATGGTCGTTGACTGCTTAGTCGGCCCATACCTGTTACCATCCCGCATGAACTCCGCTAAATATCGGATCTTTCTTGAACAAGTTCTACCAGGGTTACTTGACGATGTTCTAGCAAATGTGAGACGCAACATTTGGTTTCAACATGACGGGGCGACTGCCCATTATGGAAGGTGTGTTCGTGACCATTTGAACAGGCGTTTTGGGCGTCGATGGATTGGCCGTGGTGGACCCGTTGCCTGGTCCCTACGCTCACTTGATTTATCGAGCCTTGATTTCTTTCTGTGGGGGGGGCCCTCAAATATATCGTGTATGAATCGCCTGTGGAGACGGAAAAGGATCTCGTGGCGAGACTCGTCTGCGCTGCTGCTACTGTCAAAGAAACTCCAGGTGTGTTCGACCGTGTCCGCCAATCCATGCTGCGTCGGTGTCACGCATGCATCGCGTCTCATGGTGGAACCTTCGAGCATCTGTTGTAACATCATGAAATGCATCCATCTCGTACTCCATTGTTAATATTATGTCAAATAAATGTTTGCCACTAATTACTGTCTTGTGTCATTTCTTCTTCTTGTGCCTCTGCTACTACTTTCCCGTGACGTTTCCGGTTATGGGTTCCTATGCGATTCACAATCCTTTAGATGTTACCTACCTCTCCTAAACGTTTGTACCAATATTTTCGAGACACCCTGTATAATTCAGACTCCCATGACCTGTAATTAGGAAGGTTACAAAAAGACCTAGATAAAACCAGGCAAGCTGGTTTTCATATTCAGGGATCACAGGAAGAAATGTTTTGGTGATTCTACCGAGATTATAGTTAGTCCAAGAACTTTTCCATTCATTAACAAATGCAATTCGAAGTCTTTTAATTATCCCCTTTCTCCTGCAGCTCCAAATTATAAGCATAATTACCCACACAAGCAAGGAGAGCTTTCCGACGATGATATAGTAAATATTTCAGAATTACTTCAAACTGAATGGGAACTCTATGACATAGGACCTGCAATGCAGCGGTAGACACGATTCTACATGATCGACTTACAGCAACCAAGATAAAACGCTGCGCTTGAACAATATATTTTTTGACCATATAATGATTAACTCTGGATCCCCTAGCTCCAGCAGCAGCATAACAAATATGGGGTATAAAAATACACGAATAATACATTTTAAGTGTGGAGGGTTTAATACTGTGGAAGTAATTCTGATGCTTTTGCTAAACAGAATTTTAATTTTCCGTAAAACATATTTGCCTTGCCCAATAAAATTAATACAATCATCCAAAAATAAACCAAGGTATTTATAAGATCTTGTAATTTTGATTGACTCCCCATAAAGTCTTATATTAGGAGGTCTGTTGATATTTAAGTTTCCCTTTAATAACACGCGCTTATTCTTGCTAATAGATATTGTTAATCTGTGTATCCTACACCAGGAATTTAAATCGTCAAGAAACTCATTAGCTCTGCATTCCAACTCCTACAACCTAGAGTCACCAGGATTCAAAGCAGCCGTGTATCGGCATAAGCGACTTGAGGGATGTTTATTATTATAATTAGCCATATGGTGCAAGGAAGCCCGAGGCTTTTGCTGCACCAGCCAAAAAAATTTTTTGAGTTCCCCTGAGAGAGAGAGAGAGAGAGAGAGAGAGAGAGAGAGAAGGGAATCACCAAGTAAGAGAATGATGATGATATCAAGCTCAGAACCCTAGGTGTGCCAAACCCATACTCACCAGTTGTGCGCCGCTGGGGGTGGGGTGTTGTCATGATCCGAAGCGAGCTAACCATCAAGGACCACGTTCCAGCACAGGTCCAAGAACGGATCCCTGAAGGTAGCCCCTAGTAACAGATCTAGAGACCAAACAGAAACCAGAAGTGACAGAAATTGTGGCCTCTTGTATCTCCAACAGGTGGAACTTTTGATAGTACCCAGGATTTGGGTCTCCTGGTACGGAATTGGAGGTTCGCGCTGTGGTTGCTGGAATTCTTTTTATTCTACTTATTTTTAATAATTTATTTAGTTATTTTTCCTCTCCTATTCCTATTTTAATTTACTTATTATTATTATTATTATTATCATTATTATTATTATCATCTTTATTATATATACACCGATGAGCCAAAACATTATGACCACTTACCTAATATGATGTTGGTTCTCCACGTGCAGCCAAAACAGCTCGTACCCGGCGAGGCATGGACGCTATAAGATTTCTAAATGTGTCTTGTGGAATCTGGTACCAACACATAACCAGCAGATCCTTTAACTCCTGTAAGGTCCGTGGTTGAGACACCGCAGATTGGAGTTGCTGTTCCAACACAAACCACAGATGCTCGATAGGATTGATGTCTGGGGAATTTCGAGGCCAGGGCAATACCTGGAAGTCTTCCTCATTTTCCACGAACCAGTCTAGAACAATCCGAGCGGTGTGGCATGGCCCATTATCCTGCTGAAAGACGGCATCGCCAGAGGGGAAGACCATTGCCGTGAAAGGGTGTACCTAGTCACCAGTGATGTTTAGGTAAAAGTGTAAAGTGTGTTTAGGGTCTAACGGCACGAGGGGTTTCCCCCATCTCTGCATAGTCTACATTGTTGTGTGTCACAGAACACTGTAAAGGCCAGAGATTTAAAAGTGTATGGATATTGTTGTGTGTAGTGTCGTGTACCATTGTTCATCTGGCCATTTAGCTGCTGAACCCTTACGGAGACCCAACGTTGCCCACACTTAGCCCCATGAGGCAGACCAGGTACACCAATATTTTTAAATAAGTATTCTGGCAGGTCCTGCCACCTAATTTCCTGGGATATCATTTCAGTAGTGAGCTGCATGAAGATATATTTGGTAGAATCAGTCCAAGAGGGTCAAATCCGGGTAGTGTCAATCCTGGGACAGACAAGTCCCGTCCAGGTAGTGGAGTCATTTCAATGGTGAGTAAACTTGGTGGGGGGCGAAGCCGGAGTGGCAGTCATGGTAGATCGAGGTTACATTGAGGATGCATTGTAAAGGCACGTTTATTGCGCAGGTTGAAAGTCTTCACGGGGATTGCTGAAGCAAGTAGTGGTCTTGACACATGGCTGATTAGGCCGTATCATTGTCTGATTCTGAGGTTGTGGCAAGGTTTTCTGCCTCGTGAAGAGGCCCTGAGCAACGTTAGAAAAGGCTGTATAGGTATGGTGAGCAACGTTAGAAAAGGGTGTATAGGTATGGTGGTGGTCTCTCGGGATGAAATGGATTTGTGTGATGAGAGAAGATCTAAGGTCATCATATAGTAGGCAGTCATGCGTCAAGTGGTCCCAGATCTCCTGAGCACCACTGGTGCAAAGGGAGCTGTCGGAAAGTCCAAGAAGGTTCAGTTTGCTGCGAAAGGCACTGTGCTCTGTTAGGAGGTACGTGGTTAAATGGACATTCATTTCATTTATTTACACGCTCAAATATCAAATATTACAATCTCAAGAAACATATACAATAATTTATATACAATTTTATGTACATTTTCATTCTCATATATAATTATCCTAGTATATATTTATTGTTCAAACTACAGTAGAGGAAACACAGTACAAAACACGTGTGTGTGTGTCCTGGCATCAAGGGTGGCCTCTAGGCATAGCCCATCTCCACCGAAGGTGTAGACTGGTGGTAGACGTCAGAGTGCCTTTCCCATCTGAAGAACAAGAGTAACACTGATTAACCGAGCTCAGTATCAGGTGTTTTTATGCCGTGTCCCGACCCGCCCGCGCACACGCCGTAATTCACTTGCAGTTGCTTCGATTTGCATAACGACTTGCTGGTCATAATGTTCTGGCTCATCGGTATATATATATATATATATATATTTCTTCCCCGTTTGGATTATGGTGCTCCAGTTTATATTTCTGCCCAAAGAAGTGTATTACGTTGGCTCGATCACACTGCATTGACGATTGCACTTGGTGCTTATAGGACATCTCCAACCTATAGTCTATACATTGAAGCATTAGCATTAGTAGAGGCATATGATGCCAGAAAGCAAGCTTATGCAGCATCAGCCAAAAAAAAAAACACTTCCACTTCTCACCCCTCCGTTCGTTCGAAATACCTGTCCAGCTGAGCCTTAAATTTATTTAGGCTATCAACTTCCACGACAAGGGATGGAAGTCTGTTCCACCAACCAACTACAACCTCTGGCTAAAGGCAAATTTCCGCACGTCTATCCTACATCTGTCTTTCCTCGATTTGAATTTATGCCCTCTCAGGTGATTATTCTGAGCAAGAGGGAAAATCCCATCAGTATTGAGCATGCTCAAACCATTCAAGGCTTTATACACCTCTATCAGATCACCTCGCTGGTGCCTAGTCTCCAGATACTGTAATTTGCAAAACTTAAGCCTTTCTTCGTAAGAGCACCCCTTTGTTCCATTCACTAATCTTGTTGCCCTTCTCTGTACTCGTTCCAGCAGCTCTACATCCTTCTTGAAATGAGGCCTCCAGACCTGTATACAGTACTCAAGGTGTGGCCTGACCATTGCCTTATACAAGGGAATAATCACCTCCTTATCCCTGCTAGAAAAATTCCTGTATATCATTGACAAAACACCATGAGCTACTCTTGCAACCCGTCTGCACTGCTCAGAGAACTTCATATCTGCCTGCACAATTACCCCAGGTCCTTTTCATTCTCTACCACTGTACCACAGTGTAGTACCATAGAGTTGATACGTTGCTCTGGGGTTGCTGTTTCCCATATGTAGTACTTTACATTTGTCAATGTTAAACTTCATTTGCCACCTCTCAGCCCATCTGCTCAACCTTTCCAGATCCTGTTGCAGCAGCATAGTGTCAGTAGTGTCCTTGACAACCCTGCCAACCTTTGTATCGTCTGCAAAGCTTGATATACCATCATCAATATCATTTATAAATACAGAAAACAATAATGGACCCAACAATGCGCTACAGTGCTCATGAACCCCCTCTGTACCTTCGCAGAAGAATGTTATTACTTAAATATGCAGCCAAAATTCAAAGTTGCTCTCCGCATCCTATGCAACCATACCTCTTTAATCCACCATTTCACAATTTTTTAGAAATAAACCAAATAAAATACGACCAGCAGGCCTACTGCTCCTTGAAATAACACAGAATTTGAATGTTCCTCTCCACAATAGGCAACAGGTAAAAAATTACTCTCATCCACCATGGACCATCTTTTCTCAACTGACATGTGATACATATTTTCTTCAATGGGGAAAGAACTGTCTACCGACTCTAAATGTGCATCAACTCCATGCTAGCCATATTCAAAACAATTTTGACTTCTTACCGATATATACTGATGGTTCCAAATCTCATTCAACTGTTGGAGCAGTAGCAGTGTTTCCCTTTGCTATCATATCAGCTTCTCTTCCACCTGAGTGCAGCAGCTTTTCAGCAGAACTATATGCAATACAATTAGCTCTATAAATTTTGATTCTCACCCATCTGCAAAATATTTAGTTTACACCGACACTCTCTCAGCTCAATGAGAGCAATGTAGAATCCCTGTCATAAGGATCACCCTGTTTTAAATCAAATCAGGAGTTTGCTGTTGAAAATTGAAGATCGTCAGCAACTAGTGAACTTTTGTTGGATTAGAATAGGCCATACGTATCTACTCGCAGGCGATGATCCTCCTCAGTGTTCACACTGCTTGGAACATCTAACAGTCAAACATATTTTGATTGACTGTCCACATTATCAACAACATCGAACTTCAATATTTCTTTCTCTGGCTAATCTCCGTGAATCGATGACATTAAATCATATCATTGGAGAGAAGGTAAATATTAATGAACTTTACTGTTTTTTGAAACAAATTGGAATTTATGATCGAATATGAATAGTTTTTGAGCTGAAATGAAATTGAGCTGGCTTCATATTAATTATTTCTTAACATTTCCATGAATAGGCGCACTATAGCCACAGCAGCTTGTGCGCCATTAAACACAAACACACACACACACACACACACACACACACACATTATTTTTTTTTTATTTCGCCTTTTCACTCTTGTGCAAGGACAAATATTTTGCTGGTACTTTTTGATTGGGTCTTAATTAATGGTATGGGAATGCTGGCACCCACAGAACTTACGCTACTGCCTGTGTATGTGGGATTTTAGTCTCCAAAGGACAGTTCGTACACATAGTTATGGTCTGCCTTCTCTTGGCGTCGACGGGTATTGGAAGCAACCTTCCTAGTAATCGCTGCTTCCCAATAGCACAGTGGCCAGAAGCAACAGAGAGAGAGAGAGAGGGCACAAACATAGCACTATCTCATTTCTGGCCATTTAACAGGTTTGTATATCATCACAGAGTAACAAGGTGGAGTTGAACTAATGTTTAGGGGCCACCCTAAACGTTAGTTCAATGTGTTGTCTTATGTGTTGATTACCTACATAAGACAACACATGTACACATACACACTCCAAGCGCATTGATACTGTTCAGCTTAAGTGCAGAAAATTCTTTAAAACTATTTTATTCTGGAAAATACAGTACTTAGATTTTAGATTTAAAGTGGAGAGCACAAAAAAAAAAAAAAAAAAAAAAGAAAGAAAGAAAGAAAGAAAAGAAAAATATAATAAATAAATAACGACCGAAAGGTTTCAAACTACACGAAAAATTACTTTTTTTTTTAGATAAACTTTTACCAACGTTCAGGAAAGTTTTTTGTTTCATAACATTATTATTAGTGAATCTTGAATGCTATCCTGGGACATTGCAACAGATGCACAGTCACGCTTTCGTTGGGTGATATCGATGACACGTCACTTTTGTCAAGTTTTCCCAGGAAATACTGTCATCCGCTGCTACTTATTTCAGTACAGCAGGTACTATCATTTGATAAGACCACATCAAACACAAAGATTTATGTGTTTGACATTCTAAAGAAGAATTGTATTATGAAACACATCCGGGATTCATGCCCTGAGACATTCAAACATGTGCATGGAACAGTGCAGAAAACTAACATTTTGGATTAGTGCATTAATAACGTTTTGTATCAATGTATTAGTGTATTCGTATTGAACACGCAATTACTAGTAATCTATAGTTTATCCTCTTTATTTTAGTGTTGTCTATCTTTTTGCTTCGTCATTTTCCTCATTTTTATCCAACAGTTTCTCACTAAGTCATTTTTGTGGTGAGTAATGTTTCATGAGCACGAATTCTATGGTCGCATAATTTACAGAAGTAACCTGTTGTTTGTTGTCATGAGATTCAAAGTTGACATCATTGAAGAACTCGGGTTTTTTGACGCTTTTTTTATGTTCATTTTAGAATCGTATCTGACTTTTTTTTTTTTTTTTTTTTTTTTGTTAAGCATATTACTAATGATACATTCAGTGCTATGCGCTAGTTCCACCTAGGGATATTTGAAGAAAATCTTTCAAGGCTTTCAAATCTTTTAAAGAATTAAAACTATTCCTTTTAGTTTTCTGTTTTAGTACTTTGGAACAGGCGCCAAACAAGAAAAATTTTACATCAACATTTTCACGGCAGTTAATAAAACAGCATTCAGTTTTCAATGGACTGTGCAATTTTTGTGGTTTCTTATTGATTGATTCGCGCGTCAGGGAGCTAGCTCCAGAACTAGGTACCTCTGCACCTAGGACAAAATATTAAGTATGCGACCCCCACCCAACTATAGAACGCCTCCAGTTATATTTTGTATGGATTGAATGACTCTGTGCCTAATATCGTGTTTGGCCGCCTTTCGCTATGATAACCGCTTGCACCCGGCGTGGCATCGACTCCACGAGACAGCGGGAGGTGTTCTCAGGTATGTGGACTGGTGAATTCTGCTCTCCACCGCATCCCACAAATATTGGATTTGATTGATATCGGAGGAGTTTGGCTACCAAGGGAACACACGAAATGCTTGGATATGATCTTAGAAGCATTCCTTTACAATGCGGGCCTTGTGAGTCGAGGCGTTGTTTTGTTGAAGGAAGCCAGTGCCATCTGGATACATGATCACCATCTAGGGCAAATCTTGGTCCAAAACAATGCCGAGGCAGACATGTATGGTAGCTTATGTAGGACGTTACCAGAATGTTAGTTCAATTCTGCCGTAGTACACTGTGATGTTACAGGGATCTGCAAAATGGCCACAAATGTGTGTTATGTTATGTTTGTAGAGTGTAAGTATTGTTTTTGTTTTTCTGACCACTTTGCCACCAGAAAGCAATCACTTGGAAAGCCTACTTAGTGCTTGTCTATACCACGAGGAGGTGGGCCTCAACTAGGCTTTGAGGTCATTCATTAACGTTAACGATGTTGGAATATCATCGGTTTGGCTGAAACAAGAAGAAGAAATGAATCACTTATAAGTAAGTTTATCAAGTGGAAATCTGCTGTACACCAATGGAAACAGTGAAAGGAGTGAAGGTGGAGTTGGGTTTCTGGTCCATAAAGATTTTAAAAACAACATTTTGGAATTCAAAAGTACATCACCAAGGGTGTCAAGACTAATACTCAAGATTTCTAAGAGGTACAGGCTAAAGATTATAATGATTTATGCACCAACATCGAGCCATGATGATGAAGAGGTTGAAGAAATGTACACTGAAATTGAGAGTCTTCTAGATGAGCAGAAAACCCACTACACTATTATTATGGGGGACTTCAATGCTAAGGTTGGAAAAAGGCAAAACAGCGCAGAAAGAGGAACTATAGGAAATTTTGGAATTGGTGAAAGAAATAAAAGAGGTGAAAGACTTGTGGAATTTGCAGAATCTCAAGGAAGGTCAGTAATGAACACTTTTTTCAAGAAAAGGGTAAACAGAAAGTGGACATGGAAGAGTCCAAATGGATTAACAACTAATGAAATCGACTTCATCCTCACTAACAGAAGATATATTGTGAATGATGTTACCGTCCTGAATAAGGTAAATGTTGGAAGTGATCACAGAATGGTAAGATGTACACTTGATATAGATGTAGGAAAGGAAAGGAAAAAACTGACTCGAGTAAATAATACAAAGGTCTTTGAAATAACAGAGGAGGAGAAAAAGCAGTATGTACTGGAACTTAAGAACAAGTTTGAGCTTCTGCAGACTGCTCAGGACCAAGATATCGACGAGGAATATTACAACTTTCTGAAAGTGATAAAGCCCAAGAAACCTATAGGGAAACAGAAATCCAAAGAAGAAAAAATTAGTCAAGAAACACTTGTCATGATGAACCAAAGACGACAAATGAAGAGCAAGAAAAACACTGACAGGGAGAAAATTGAGTATACTGAGTTATGCAAAGCCATTAGAAAGAGACTCAGAGAGGACATAAGAAGATTTAACACAAGAAAAGTAGAACAAGCATTAAGGGAAAACAAAGGATTTAAATCAGCAGCCATGAGCAGTAATACAGAAAGACAAATGATACTGAAACTGAAGAATAGCGATGGTGTACTTATAAACAGCAGAGAAGGCATAATTCAAATAGCAGAAGACTACTATAGAGAATTATACAAGGAGCGAGGGAATGATGCCAGCAGTGGGGAAGATGGATTGCAAAGTAACAACACATACGACATACCCGATATTCTTCCTGATGAGGTAGAACATACATTGAAGAAAATGAAGAATCCGAAAGCCCCCTTGGAAGATGAAGTTACTGTAGAGTTGTTAAAATTGGGAGGAAGAGACATAACACAAAAACTGGCAAGGCTCTTCACAAAGTGCATTAGAAAAGGTGTGATGCCTAAGCAGTGGAATAATGCAATCATAGTTTTACTGCATAAGAAAGGAGATAAATCAGAAATTGGAAATTATAGACCAATTAGCTTGTTATCCCATATCTACAAGTTGTTCACAAGGGTCATTACTAACAGATTAGAAAGAATACTTGATGAGAATCAACCGAAAGAGAAAGCTGGCTTTAGGACAGGATTCTCAACTATGGATCACCTTCACGTAATATCACAGCTAATGGAGAAAGCAAATGAATATAAAACACCATTATGCCTGGCATTTGTGGATTATGAAAAGGCATTTGACTCCATACAGCATAAGGCAATGTTTCGGGCACTGGAAAGACAAGGCATAGATACTCCATATATTATGATTTTGAAGAAAATATATGAGAGTGCTACATCCTTTATTAGACTAGACAAAGACAGTAGCAAATTTAAAATCGAGAAAGGAGTTCGACAAGGAGACACAATATCTCCGAAGCTGTTTACTGCTGCCCTTGAGGAAGCTTTCAGAAGATTAGACTGGTCGCAGAAAGGAGTCAATGTGAACGGAGAGTACCTAAATCATTTACGATTTGCAGATGACATTGTGGTCATAAGCCACGATCCCAAAGAATTAGAGGAAAATCTTAATCAGTTATGCACAGTTAGTAAGGATTTTGGACTAAAGATGAATATGGCTAAAACAAAAGTAATGATGAACAAGTATGCCACGGGAAGGGAAATAATGATTGAAGGAGCAGTAATTGAAAAGGTGGAGTCATATACTTATCTGGGACACGTTATTAGCTGTAATAATGATAAATGGCTGGAAGTCAAGAGAAGAATAAATTTTGGATGGATAGCATTCAGGAAATATAGTCACATACTGAAGAGCAATATACCAGTTTGTCTGAAACGTAAAATAATGAATCAATGTATACCCCCCACCATGACTTATGGAAGTGAAACTTGGGCACTCACCAAAAGAATGGAAGAGAAGCTAAGAACTACACAGCGAAGAATGGAACGAATTATATTGGGAATCAGACTGTTAGATAAGAAGAGAAACACATGGATTAGGCAGCAAACTCAAGTAAAGGACATTCTTATCAAAACTAAAGAACTAAAATGGTCTTGGGCAGGACACATAGCTCTAAGACATTATGACAGATGGACTACGAAAATAACAGAATGGTACCCAAGAGGAGCTAGAAGAAAAGCTGGAAGACAAAGGCGGAGATGGATAGATGAAATTCATGAGGTTTTGAGTAGTAAATGGATGGCCAGTGCTCAAAACAGAAGGAACTGGAAAGTTGCTGGAGAGGCCTTCATCCTGCAGTGGATTGAAAATGGCTGATGATGATGATGATGATGATTAACGTTGTCTACAGAGACAGAGTAAAGTATGAAAAGGGTGGAAGGAAGCAAGCTAGGCCAGCCTGGAGTGGAGCCATTTTCGATGAGAATAAAAAGAGTAACTTTCATCAAATACGTTTATAGGATTCATTCCTCAGTCCTGTCTGCGCTTCAGCTTCCGCAGCATGCAGTCCGATGAATATTGGATGATCAGGTGGCTTGCACGCAAATATAACCTCACAAATGACTTTCACACTACCACCATTATAGGAGCCCTCAGTTACACAACTATGAAAAACAAAGGTTAAAGAAAGAAGACTGAATGCCACCATAAGACTGATTACAGGCTACATCATTTTTTCCGATTTCTGGAACATTTGCTATTGGAGGATCCCACATAAAATCCTCAGAGCCCCCCCCCCCCTCTCTCTCTCTCTCTCTCTCTCTGCAGCGACTGAAATAGGCTACACCTAGCTGACCCACAAGCGTACTTCGGACTGTTAAGAACCTGGATGCAGATCTCCATAAATTTATATGTAACAAAAAATACCATTGCAGGATATCAACAGAAGATGTCATTGCAAGTATAACATTGTAGGACAATAAGGTTACATAAGATTCACGCCAATATGATAAAACAGGAAGTACAGTTGTAAAGAGTCATCCACGGTTGTCTTTTTCTAATTTTCCTATGATTTTTATCTTACTTTATTCTTTGTAGTAATCTAATTTAACTCTATAATTTATGTAGTATTTTGACAAATTACACCAGAGGTCTAGAGACATGTCTTATTTCAGTATTCGATGTAAAACTCCTGGCTATTGGCCTTGAAAGGTTGTATTATTGCAATGCAATAAAGATAGATAAGAACCACTTTTACACGGCACACTGTAAGATAAAAGAATCGTGAGGAACGAATTGGGAGGTAACAACGCTGTAACATCTATGTTTCTTAGATGTTACAGATGAACAATCCTGCCGTTGTTGAAGAAGAGAAGTAAGTCCCAGCAGCGCTTTTTTCTCAGTCTTAATATTATTTTGTAGATCAATAGTAATGCCAGAATAGCTAATTGCAGAGTCCCCCCATAAGAAAGGAAGAGGTCAAGAGATGCGCATCCATTAGCCAACTGCAAATCAGAGCTGGAAACGGTTTGGCAACTCGACACATGGCAAGTAACATGCTTCTTTGGATAGAGAAAAGCTTCGTAGCAACATTGATTTTTTTCATGAATGTATAGAACATACTGAAAATTTAGTTTGTTTACGTAAGATCTAGCGGTGAGAGTGTGTGTTCAATGGGGAAAGAGATCCAGTAATGTCCATGAACACATCCCCCAAACCATGATACCACTGCCGCCGTCCAGTTTTTATTCAACCGTGCAATTTGGTTGCAGCTGTTCACCTGCTTGCCGTCGAATACGCATCCGTCCATCGACATGATCGAGCTGGAACTTTTGATTCATCAGACAGGACGCTTTTCCAGGCGTCCAACGTCCAGGAATGGTGCTCCTGTGGACACTGCAGTCAGAAGTGTCAAAGACAATTGGTCAACATGGGCAACAACAAGTAGGCTATGGAGCAGGCCTATCCGCAAGAGCATCCGCTTGATAGTATGCGCGGAAAAGTTTCTCTGTGCGCTCTGGTTATAGTCTGCCGTTAATTAAGGGATCGTGACTGTCTGTTGTCCCGGAAAGCACGTACCAACCGCCGTTGACCTCAATTGTCAATCAGTGGTGATCTGCACATCCCAGTACGTTGGATGGTTGTGTCCCCTCTTCGGACCATTTCTGCCCCACCTTCACTACAGCGACCTTCTAACGTTCGTTAATCCCTGTGGTTGCTGAAATGCTCGCCCCTTCTTCCTAGCGCCTCAAATCATTCCCCGTTCATCATCAGGTCCTCCCTTTCCCCCATTGCACGAGCTTCGTACTGACGAACTGACAGGCACTACCATGCCGTCACTGTACATGCTTCGCTGGTCACTGAAGGCACTCCTAGGTGCTGTGAGATGCGTCCACGCATGGAGATAGGAGTGGTCAATATTTTGGCTCATGAGTGTACGAGTTGGTTTGATGGATGAATAATCAGAATTTCCGGAAAGGGAAAAAAACACTCGCCCTCTCCTAATACAGACTCATTCGGTCACTATGTGAGAGACTGTTTACACGGGGGTTGTCTTTATTGGTGAGGCAAGTTTCTGTTTGGGGTTTGCGATGGAAGAAGGGTCCAAGTGCTGCGATGTTCTAGTGAAAGACTCTCTCTTCGTGGTGGCAGGGGGGGGGGCTAAAACGCCCCAGAATTGTAGTCACGTGTGGATACTTGCAAATTGTACTATGTGGAACGTATGTCCCCTGACAAAACTTCCTGGTGTGCCACTCGCTCTTCAACAAAGTTATTCAAATATAACACCATTAATCACGATGTTATGGCAGTTCTCCTATGATATCCGTCCACCATTTTTTTTCTTAATAATCTCACACGTGGACAATTCGTGAAACTGTTTTCTCCTATCATTTTTCTATTCTTTCTAAATTTATATAACCTTTTTATTCAAACAAAACAGTGCTTGGGAATAATATTGTCAGGTAGTGTTTCAGTGCAATATCGACATGTTTTCCGTTTGGTAGATCCTCTAATTTTCCTCCTGAGCATGTGTGGGATAACGTGCGACGGCACCTAGAGGCACACATCACTTAGCGTAAACCACAGGGGATTTGAGTACAGTACACCCAGGAAGAGGTATTTCTCAAGATGAGATTATGTGCCTCATTAATTCAATGCATAAAGACTGCATTGCCGCTGAGGTGTTGTGGTCTTCTACAGTTCGTGCAAAAATTCCATGCGAGCTAATGTAGAAGATAGTACCATTGCTGTGCCATACAGAGTGCAAAAGGCATAGATTCAATTCCTGGCATTTGTTAAGGCTGATCAAGTTGGTTTGTTTCGGACGAGGGACGAATGTGTTTCCCCTTTCGAACTCGGATTTTTCAACCCCCAAAACAGAAAAATCGGCCATTTACAGACGATATCTTTACGCTGAATGACATTAGTTGATTCGCCCATAATTTCATATAATGCAACTCTGCTAAAATTAGCTATGTATCTAAGAACCGACGTCTTCACATTTAATGCCGCTGTTTTGTTTCTTCCTTTCTACCTTTTAAATAGTTTGATTTCAACTCTAATTTTAAGTTATTGTTTAATTTTTTCATATAGATTTCAGTTTGTCAGATGCATAGTTTTTCGTATTTCTGGTCGTCTTTAATATCATATGCACATTCTGAACGACTACTCTTTAATAACAAACCAAAATACCTTTGTAATTATATCGGGGTTCTTCCTCCTCTTCCAGCACGTACTCATTAAGTTAGCTTGCTTTTACAGCCTTGAAAAAGCTAATTTTTAAATCTCAATTTTCCACTTCGTATATGAGTCATTTCGTGGTTACGTTCCTTAGAGGTGTGCAATTAATGGACAAAGTTCCTTGAGGTAAATGACAGCGTTGTTGCCCGGAGAAGAAAATTTCAAGTTCTGTCTTTTATCATATCCTGTGGATAAAGAGCATGGTACATCAGTTCATCGTTAGTAAGATGACTTGCTGCAGATATGAACGTTAATTTTCTTAATTATTGGTTGGTTTCTTGTATGGAACAGTGAGCAATAATCTTGTGAAAACAATTTGAACACTTCCTACAACTCGCATGCGTACCACACTAAAAAAAGAGGGAGAAAAAAAGCTGCACAACTGGTTTTTAATTGCATTTTTCTTACATATGTAAAGCTGTTATTGAATAATTAATTTTGCATGATCATAT
Organism: Mastigoproctus giganteus; assembly: GCF_048544385.1. Taxonomy (NCBI): domain Eukaryota; kingdom Metazoa; phylum Arthropoda; class Arachnida; order Uropygi; family Thelyphonidae; genus Mastigoproctus; species Mastigoproctus giganteus. The sequence continues at coordinate 63,128,643 of NC_143582.1, forward strand.
TCTCGAGTTGACTTTTGCGTCTACAGATATGTCATACAACCATATTATTGAAAAGGTGTGGGACTAATTTTATGATAACCAAAATTAAATTAATTTTTAATGACTCCTCAAGGTTAGGAGAGTAAAGTGGACCGCTTGAGTATTTTAGCTTGCAGCGGATCTCAAAAAGGGCTTATTTTAATGAAAATAGTAAAAAGGTTAGGCCTGATGTAGCCGAGTGGTCATGGGAAAGAGCGGTCAGGATCTTTGAGTGGGCCGTAGTTCAAGCTCGGATTACTGCTAAATATGATTAATGATTGTATTCATGATTTATTATAAATTCCTCTGACCTGGTGGTCATGCCGGAGTATAAACACGAATTAGGATACGAGGTATAACAATAAAGTTCACGGACTGGTGCAATAAAAAGAACATCAAGTGAAGAAGCCCATGGTTTTATTTTTATTCTAAATAATCACCACCTGATTGAGTGCACTTATTACACCGTTGTAAAAGTTTCTGAAAAGAGTCAGCGTCCAAAGAGATGACGTTCAGTTCGGTGGTTACGTTTTTCTTGGTTTTTTCAACATCCTGAGATCTCTTTCCTTTGAAGGCAGTTTTTACCTTAGGAAAGAGGAATAATTCCGCTGGTTCTGGATCGAAAGAATAGTGTGTATGACCGATCTGTACATTACCATGTTTCGTCAGGAAAAAACTTCAAGTACGGAATGGGCGGGGTTATTGACACGTTGAAGGGCCTCCGTAGCCAAGTGGTCAGGAGCGGGAGTGCAGTAGCACACGCTCTTTGAGTAGACCGGGGTTCAAGCCCCTGACTGCTGAATACGGTCGATCTGCCAACCCGCACTGGACCAGCGTTGCAGATTATGGTCCATTTCCCTCAGCATGAATTGTTGAGGAGGCTTCCATCCTGCAGTGGGTTGATAATGGCTGCACTTTACTTTTATTGACACGTGCCAGTCGCCTTTCGCTCGAAATTGCGGCTTCACCTGGGAAATGCGCTTCAATAGTCTTCAAACTCCTGTACATAGAACGCAACATTGACTCTTCCTTTCAGGTACAAATTCCTTCTGAACCCTGGTTGTCGAAAAGCATGATCAACATCGTTTTGATCTCAGACTTCTCTAAATTAAACTTTTTGGGCTTTGGTCATGATTTTGAAGTCCACTGCATGCTCTGACCCTTCGTCTCTGGGTTGTACTAAAAACACCCAACGCTTATTTCTAGTGACAATACAGACTATGAAATTGATTGTCTTAACAAGTCTAGATGAAGTCTTCGCATAATGACATTCTTCGTTGCTTCTGCTCATCAGTAGGGCTGTATTCTGGTCATCAGTAAGAAGAATTTTGCACAGACCTTCATTTTTCTCTAAATCTTCGTGCAGAATTTGATGAATAGTCTTCTTATTCATATCCAACTCATCAGCCATCATTCTGAGGGTCAAACGATGACACCTCTTTCCCCAATTTCCCGAACTTTTGAAACTCTGTCCTCGTTTCGAGAGGTCGATAGACGCTCGCTTCTCGGGTCATCGCGAACATCCTCACATCCGTCTTCGAACCGCTTATACCATTCATACACACTGGTACGACTTAATGTTTCATCACCATAAATACTTTTTAACATTTCATACGATTCTGTTGCAGATTTTCCCAGTTTAAAGAAAATTTGATGTTCGTTTTTTTGCCCCGTAGCGAAATCATGACAGAGAATGTTAACGCTAACGAAACTGGTTGTTCCTTACAAACTTGTTGCAGTTTGAACTACAGCACACCACTTTCGTTTATTTTCAGAGTTATCGAACATGACTGCAACAGCACCAGTCCCTGAACTTTATTGCAGCATCTCTGGCGATAACCATGGATGCTGATATTGTTAAAAAGAAAATATGTAGAAGAATGAATTCAGTGTATACCATTTGTTAATGTATGACATGCAAGCTAAGGGTTACCCCCTTATAATTTGTAATTTTTTTTATTAAAAAATTGAAGTATTTCGAAGCAAATATATTATATATTCATAAATGAGAAAGCACATCGCCGAGAAATAAAGTTTACGAATTAAATCAATTAACCCTAACGTTAAAATGTAAATTTCTTTTAACAAAAAAAGAAATAATAAATAAATAAATAAAGGAAAAGGGAAAAATATGTAAACGACTTATTCAAAAATACTACACTAACAAACTACCCAACAGAATTATTAAGCTAGTATACAGCATAGGATGTAAGTCTCGGGGACTTAAATCCTATGCTGTATACTGTGCTTAAATTCTACCATTAAGAGAATCATCTAAAGATCTAAAAATAATAAAGAAAGGGCGTACTGCTGTAATAATAGATAAAAGCGATTATGCCACAATATGAAATCGATGCATTTAGTAGCAGTGTTTTTTAGCCCTCTTAGCATAAAGTCTTCGTCTTGTTTAAAAGCACAAATGAACTTTAAGCTACAAGAAAAACAGTATAATTTTTAAAGAATTTGTCTGAATTTAAATCAGAAGTGTTTCTGAGGAGAAAATAAAATTTTTTTGTTACGTAAAATTATTCAAATCGTTGATGGAGAATGAAATGTTACATGGGTGCTCACCTGGAGGAGTCAAATGAATCAGTCGGACACCCCTTGGAAAATTACTATCTGAGATACGAGTAATCACTAATTTCCTATTTTAACCTTAATGATTCCCTCCCCATCTTCCTCTCCCTATTAAAACTTCTGGCAATACCCACGATTGACAGAAAAGAAAAAGGAAATAGTTTTTTTCTCCTTGATTGAAAATAAGGTGAACAGCTATACTTTGGCGTTCACCGACAGACCAACAAATAAACAGTAAATATAAACTGGCAATAAATTCTTCGCTTAGGTCACCCGTAATCCTATTTCAAACGCCAGATCGTATCCGAAGATAAAGTACGCAAGCTGAAAGGTCTGCTGATAGCCTTCTTGTGCCCTATAGCTATAAAACGAAAATAAAAACAGCAGAATGTAAACAAGTATACCGGTAATGGTTTAATCTCTTTTAGCTTTTAAGAGGAAATATATCCACACTTATCTTTAGGCATGCAGTGGTTCTGATGAATTTAAAACAATACGCCTTTGTTTTCTGTTCTTTACGTAATCTAAAATTGATTAATGGCAGCATCTTAACGTAGAAGACTGTTTTGTTTCCTATCGTCACGAAGCATTTTTCCCTCAGGAAATTCTACTGATTACATTACGGAAAGTCAGCTTCTAGTTTGTTGTTTACCAAGAGAAACCTATGGGCCAAAGGCTATATCTGTAAACAGCACGTGAGTTGAATTCATTAGCAGACCGTAGTTCACTAGATGCCCTTCCAGGTGTCTTGTCTCTTTTGAGCTAAAATTTTTTACATGATCGGTAATATCCCATTAAGCTTTGTAGTATATAATACACTTTTTTTAATAAGCAAAGGCTGTTCCGGATATCCATAAAATTATTGAACATCATGAAAAGTTAGGTTAGCAGCATATCGCTATTAGAAATTATTTCTGGAGAACGTGTGGTGAGAATTGGTTAAGATTTAAGATTACCTATAGAAAATAGAGAAAGGTTCAGTATATTCTCAAGACATCTTTTAACTTTAGTAATTGGTATGTTCACAATTAAAACAGCTCGCAAGAGGTCTCCCCCACCCCCAATCCAAAAGTTTAGAAGAGCTAAACGTTCAAATTGCGGTGCGGGGAGGGAAGACTCTTACAAACATACCACATTATTTAGAACAGAAAAAACTAGCTACCTCGTGTAACTTACTATAACTTAAATAATTGAAATTAGTCAATATTCAGAGCTACTGGACAATATTTATAATGCTACAATCAGTTTGTATATAGAGGGTAATTCGGAACTCTCCTGCCAAACATCTGGATGTATATAGAGGTATGTATATAGAGGGTAATTCGGAACTCTCCCGCCAAACATCTGGATGTTGAGATAACGAAATAAGCTCTTATGAAGACGAATTCGAAAACCTTTGGATGAATGAAGTACTGATTGGGTTATAAACGGTACCATTCTGAATCAGTTCAGTAAGTTGTGGTATTTAGTTAACTACAGCGCCAATTTGTAAATAAATTCTGGCACACTGTAGTCATATAAAACAAAAATAAAGCCAAAACAACTACAAGAAAGCCAGACTCAAACAATTAACAAAATTAATTTTTAAACGAATATTTTTGATGTGTTCATGATTTATTTATAACAAGCAGGGTATGTTTCTAACGAAACTGGAAGGGCAAGCTGGTGCCATTCCGGTTTAGACTCGTGCTGCCCTGTTCTCCTTTAAAGATTCGGCAAGTTCAAAGATGTCTTGATTTCGGCTTTGTTGGGTGTTTTTTTTTTTTTTTTTTTCTTTTTGTTTGTTTTTGAGGAAGTAAACACGGAATATTCAATTTAATTTTGCATTTTTCCAAAGCTATCAGCACAACTACCCACTTGAAAACGGGGCCGTAACGGTGAAGATTTCGCCTTCATTCATTTTACTGTCCCCTCTCCGAGACTTATAGACCTTGATGGATCCCTTCTGGTTGCCAGACTCAGTAACCCGCATTTTAAGTCTTTCTTCGTATTGGTGCCCTTTTTCAGATCTTACCAAGTCAGTTCCCAGCCAGTCTTTGGACCCCTCAAGAAGTTCGAACTATTTTTTAAGGTACGGAATTCTGATCTCCCTATTTCTTTCTTTCCATCTATCTACTGAAGTTCTGTCCGTCAGTGTAGACAGAACTTCATGTCAGATCGTATCAAAACTCCCAAATCTCCTTTCTTCTCCTATTGTTTTTAATGAAACCCACCAAGTATGTAGAGTTATCTTGTGGTTGCTCTTCCCCAGGTACGTGCATATAATCTTGACTTTGCTGAATTAAAACATAATTGATACTTTTCTGGTTGTTCTGGAATTCTGAGTCGTACTGAAGAAGCGCTGCTTGGCGCTGATCATTAACCACTCTCCCAATCAAAATATCTGCATATTTTTACATCACGCCCTCTATCCCTTCCTGGATGTCACATAAGAAAATCAGAAACAACAGTGGTCCCAGAATAGACCCTTCAGAGAGCACTCTTCTAACTTTAGACCAAACTGTAAATTAATCATAATACTACCATTTGCCTCCTGCAGCCATTCTGTGTTGGTAGTTCAGAACTCTCCCGTTAATCATCATCAGCCATTTTCAATCCACTGCAGGATGAAGTCCTCTCCAGCAACTTTCCACTTCCTTCTGTTTTGTGCAATGGTCATCCATTTACTACCCACGAATTCGTAAATTTCATTTGTCCATCTCCGTCGTTGTCTTCAAGGTTTTCTTTTAGCTCCTCTTGGGTTCCATTCTGTTATTTTCTTAGTCCATGTGTCATGTCTTCGAGCTATGTGTCCTGCCCGAGACCATTTTAGTTCTTTAATTTAGATAAGAATGTCCTTTACTTGAGTTTGCTGCCTAATCCATGTGTTTCTCTTCTTATCTAACAGTCTGATTCCCAATATAATTCGATCCATTCTTCGCTGTGTAGTTCTCAGCTTCTCTTCCATTCCTTTGGTGAGTGCCCAAATTTCATTTCCATAAGTCATGGTGCGGAGTATACATTGGTTCATTATTTTACATTTCAGACAAATTGGGATATTGCTCCTCAGTATGTAACTATTTCCTGAATGCTGTTCATCCAAAATTTATTCTTCTCTTGACTTCCAGCCATTTATCATTATTACAGCTAATAACTTGTCCCAGATAAGTATATGAATCCACCTTTTCAATTACTGCTCCTTCAATGATTATATCCCTTACTGTGGCATACTTGTTCATCCTTACTTTTGTTTTAGCCATATTCATCTTTAGTCCAAAATCCTTACTAACTGTGCATAACTGATTAAGATTTTCCTCTAATTCTTTGAGATCATGGCTTATGATCACAATGTCATCTGCAAATCGTAAATGGTTTAGGTACTCTCGATTCACATTGACTCCTTTCTGCGACCAGTCTAATCTTCTGAAAGCTTCCTCAAGGGCAGCAATAAACAACATCGGAGATATTGTGTCTCCTTGTCGAGCTCCTTTCTCGATTTTAAATTTCCTACTGTCTTTGTCTAGTCTGATAAAGGAGGTAGCACTCTCATATATTTTCTTCAAAATCATAATATATGGGTTATCTATACTTTGTCTTATGTTGTATGGAGTCAAATGCCTTTTCATAATCCACAAATGCCAGGCATGACGGTGTTTTATATTCATTTTCTTTCTCCATTAGCTGTGATATTACGTGAAGGTGGTCCTAAAGCCAGCTTGCTCTTTCGGTTGATTCTCATCAAGTATTCTTTCTAATCTGTTAGTAACGACCCTTGTGAACAACTTGTAGATGTGGGATAACAAGCTGATTGATCTTAATTTCCGGTTTCTGATTTATTTCCTTTCTTATGTAGCAAAGCTCTTATTGCATTATTCCACTCCTTAGGCGTCACGCCTTCTCTAATTTATTTTGTGAAGAGACTTGCCAGTTTCTGTGTCATGTCTCTCCCTCTCAATTTTAACAACTCTACAGTAACTTCATCTTCCCCCTGGGTTTTCTGATTCTTCATTTTCCTCAACGCATCTTTTACTTCATCAGGAAAGATATAGGGTATGCTGTATGTGTTACTAATTTATGATTTCAAAAAGTTGTAGTATTCCTCGTGGATATCTTGGTCCTCAACAGTCTGCAGAAGCTCAAGATTGTTAAGTTCCAGTACATACTGCTTTTTCTCTTCTGTTATCTCAAAGACCTTCGTATTATTTATTCGAGTCAGTTTTTTCCTTTCTTTTCTTACATGTATATCAAGTGTGCATCTTACCATTCTGTGACCTTGTTCAGAACGGTAACATCATTTACGATATATCTTCAGTTAGTGAGAATGAAGTCGATTTCATTAGTTGTTAATCCATTTGGGCTCTTCCATGTCCACTTTCTGTTCACCCTTTTCTTGAAAAAAGTGTTCATTACTGACATTCTTCGAGATTCGGCAAATTCCACATGTCTTTAATTTCTTTCACCAATTTCAAAATTTCCTATAGTTCCTCTTTCTGCACTCTCTCTCTCTTTCCAACCTTAGCATTGAAGTCCCCCATAATGTTAGTGTAGTGGGTTTTCTGCTCATCTAGAAGACTCTAAATTTTGGTGTGTTCATTTCTTCAACCTCTTCATCATCATGGCTCAATGTTGGTGCATAAATCATTATAATCTTTAGCTTGTACTTCTTAGACATCCTGAGTAGTAGTCTTGACACCCTTAGTGATGTACCTTTGAATTCCAAAATGTTGCTTTTTTTTATGTTTATGGACCAGACAGCCAACTCCTCCTTCGGTCCTTTCACTTTTTACATTGTTTCAGCCAAACCGATGATATTCTAATTCACATTTTCTAATTCCTTTTCCAGCTCTATATTATATCTTCACCGATGAGCGATCTTACTTTGTAACAGGCCAAGTTCAGTTTCCGTGCATGGCAGCCTGGTCGTACCCAGAGATTCTTAGCACCCTCTGCTTCCACTCTGATCCTCTCGCTGCCGTAAGAAGGGGAGTAAAAGCCGATGGGGACTGGGGGCCATTTGTTTCGTCGTGCTGTCATGTGCTGGAGGGTTTTGTCTTTTCCTCTTCATGTTAACCAGACGTCTTGAAGGGAACCACTCTACACGTTCGTTGCCACCTAAGACGTAACAGGGCTTACCATCGAGAAGGTGTGCATGAGTGGATTTTAGGGAGGCAGACCAACCGGACTTCTCCTAAATCTTCTGAAATAGAAAGATATTGGATCCATCAGTGTTTTGGACTGAGTGTCTGATAACAAACAGAATGCTTGTTCCCTCTAAGCCCAGTTAAATTTCGTGCATAGAGGATGAATTTGGTTTCATTCGGGAAAAAGTTCTTTACCAAGGACTAAAAAAGTAGAAAAATAAATAAGATTTTGAAATTGAGGCCATATTTTTGTTAACCTTAACAATGGACTTATTTTATTTTGCAGTAATCGGGTTATATTTCTAATGTTTGTTTTATGCACTCGTAAACGGTTAAATGAAGAGCAAACCCATTTCTGGGTCTAACGTCAGATGGTCCCATTTTTTTTGCAATCTACATAGATGCATCTTTGCTACACAAAAAGCTGGTAAAGTACAGTAATTAAATAAATGTAATTCATAGTTTTGTTATTAACTCTTTCGAAAGTTGAGTTCGTATATGAACAAATAAAAAAAATAATAAAAAAAACAGAATTGTGTATTTATATATTTATGAACCTTTCACCCATCATTTAAATTTATTCCACTGAAACTATATAGACCAGTCTCTTTTGATAGAAATGATTACCTTGGAAGCGTCGTATTCCTTGTAATTTTTAACCATAAATAATCTGTCTGATAATTATGTAGTGGAATAATGGTGCACCGCTATCTATACGTCCTGAAATTATATTTTGAAACTATCTGTAGAGATCACGGTGCTGTATTTTATACTTGGCTCTCTTCTAACGGGCTGTCACACTTTCCCTCCGCCTGCTATTTATAAGAGCGTGGAGACAAGCTACTTGAAAGCATCATTTTAAATCCTCTAATATAATCCCCTTAAAGTGTGTGGGTTGTATGTGCTAGTCTGTTATCACGGCTGCTTAGCTATCTCACGATTACTCACCTCAGGAAACTTATCTTATAAATCCCTTGTAATCTATTTGCAGTTCTTAATTCCCTTTACATTTCCAATTAATCTTACCACACCGCTCTCGACAATAAAAAAAACAAAAGAAAGCTTCTTGAGCTGTTCTTCAGGCCCCGTGCCAAAAGGCTGCTGAGGTACCATAAGTAACATTAGTGCTTTGGAGAAGAGGAAACGGGCCACCATTATAGAGGCTAATTCCCCGGTCATCAAGCAAACAATTAGACATGAAATCCCATCTTAATGATTCCCCGTGAAAATAGCGTAACAAAATAAAACAACCTTGCTGGAGAGCGAAAAAATGTCTCGAGCAATCTGAGACACTGATGGGTCAGAAATCGGCGATGGGTGGTGGAAAATTGAGTTTTCCACGCTGATAGGAATCTTAATCCTCGAAGAAATCGCGATATGCATCCGGACATATTTGACATTTCTACTCCTTTTCCTCCAGTTAGAAGGATTACTTTCTGGTTTGAACCTATAACTTCATTGTCTCGACAGGATTTCCCTTTTTCCCCGACCTTTGATTGCGTCGTCCACATTGCACACATCAGACCGCACAAAAAACATAAATTTATTTAATACCCACCAATTTTGGGATTAGAAACTCGCACAAGAGACGCGCTCTGCTTGACTGTTCCGATGTAACAGTTTCTCTTACCGCCCTTCACGCGCCACAGAATTTTCATCAATGTCTGTATCCTGTGTCTTCGTGAACCGAATTAACTATAAGGAATATGAACAGAACAGGCCACTAGGTGGCACCGATTGGAAATACTGAGAGAGTATTCGTTGAGTACAAACTATGGCAATTACATTCTCAATTCCATGCCGAACGAAAATAAGAAAGAAATAATAAACTTGTAATAGTATATTCAAATAAATGAAATGATTTATATTTTTGCTCCTTCCAAACTGTTCGTAGAAAACGGAAGTTAGAAAAAACAATTAAGCAAACATTTCCGGTTAGTTTTAATTAAAAAGAAATTATTATCAACGGTGTTTTATTCAGTAAAAATGTAAAAAAAAAAAAAAAAAAATATATATATATATATATATATATATATATATATATATATATACAATCATTGAATTATATTAAATATTACCATAAGTTAAATTATAATAAAGTGAATAAATAAATAAATAAATAAATAAATAAATAAGCATTCATTAGAAGCAGCGACATGCAATTCTTCCATATGAAGCTGAAATACATCCAATATTTTAAATTAAATAAAATAAAACATAAGCCAGTAGTATGGCAAAAACTGTAGAGCGAAAATTTTATATATATATATATATATATATATATAAACTGCACGAAATTTATCTTTCACGATTACGTAATATTTAAAATCCAATAAATCCCAGTTAGTTGAATATAAAAAATACTCCGATTTCACTCATATAAATTAGAAATAAATATTAATCGTGATTAGCTTTAAATTGTTGAGGCAGTAATGTTTGAAGCACGAACCGGTGAGGTATGATCTGCTTTTGTTTTGGCATTAATTTTTAGAAGCGTTCGCATATGCTTAAAACAACCTGTGGTTATCCTTCCGCATGTATTACTCAACTACCAGTGACGGATTTTCATAAAATTTTATATTTACCTCTTTTAGAAAGTTTTGTTGAACCATCCTAAATTTCATTAAAATCGGTCATAGTGTTTGGTGGAAGGAGCCACCGGTGGTTTCCCACATCTGCGCCATGGTACTTTGTGAAGAAGTATAGAATCTCTGTAAAAGCCAGAAAAGTGTAATGTCTCGTTTGTGTCAGAGTAGCGATGTTCTGTTGTTTCTCTGGCTTCTTGGCCGCAGGGCTCCTAGTGGGTCCCTGAGTTGCCCGCCACTACCACTGGGAGGTAAGCCAGGCTGCCTCTCATACTCTGACTGCTCTCTGCTAGGGTCACTGAGCTTCCTGTCAGAGGCCAAAAAAAAAAATAAATAAATAAATAAAAAATAATTTGTTGAAAGGAGGCACTAGGTAAGAGAAGTAGAGAGGCCAGAATGAGGGAAAAAATATCAAAGAAAAAAAAAAAATCCCATCCCCAAACCCAAATTTCGCCTAATTAGGCGAATGGGATTATAAAGTTACAGTGGGCAGGTGCCCCTGTAAGGGGATAGGGAAGAGGGATAAAAGTTACAGGGTACACAGGAACTGTCCCTGTGTAATTGCAAGAGGCCAATGGCACCCTGTAATCCTGCGCCCCAGGGAGTGCAGGATTACAGGGTGCCGTTCAGAGTGATTTGTTATTCTGCTGGCACCTCCTGGTGCCAGCAGAATCCTACCCGGACGGGTTAGCGTAGCATCCCGCCCTCCAGAGGGGTCTGGAGGGCCAGCGATCTCGAAGCCTTGGAGGTGTCGGCGGAATCCTAACATAATTTGTGGGTTCGCACTGAATCCCGCAGACAGTCAGCAATCCCATAACATTTCGGTGCCAGCATTATCCTACCCTAACGGGTTTGCATGTATCCCGCTCTCTGTAGAGCAGCCCACAGAGAGTGGGCAATCCTACATTAAGACGTTGCAGACAGTTTAAACCCTTGAAGTCATGCCAGTCGCGTCATGGTAGCTTCTATACCAGTCAGGTTAAAATCGGACAAACAGAAAATGGAATTCTTACAAAGTCACGTAATCCATATATTTCACCTGAACCACTGGATATTGTTTGTTTCTGTGCGCCATATTGCCCATTCATTGGAGGAATGAACGGGCAGTATGACGGATGCACAAAAAATAAATGTTCTCAGTTAACGCATATGAAGTGGTTGCTTTTTGATAATTTTTTTTATCAGTTAATTAAACATATAAATCATGAATTATTACGCTCTTCTTTATTATATGAATTATCTTTCATTTATTAATATAAAAATTTTGATTTGTTATTTTGTACCAAAGTGTTGACTGTATACCCTGAGATACATTCTGCTAGTGGTGCAGATTTTGTCTGCAACTGCTGTGCCATCCTGTAGATCACCCTCCAATAGGCTAAAAGGCGAAATTCCACAGGGACAATCTGGCTTGCAATCTTCATTGATCTTTCTAAAGGATGCAATGTTATTGCTATTACTTATTCGTCGAACATTTTAATTTTGAGATTTTGTGCTTCAGAAAATGTAACATTATAATAAGTTGTTGACAAATTAAAACTGGTTAAGTTTACACCAAGCGATCGATCGAGTATTCAATTTTTCTTGCGGAAGAACAGCTGCCGAAATTTATATTATTTTTATTTTATTTTATTATTGTTTATTTATTATTATTTTTTTTGAATCACCATTAAATGAAACGTACAGTACTTCCATGTTACCAACAGTGTTCTTGGCATATTCAATGAGCAATTACTAAAAATTGAATGTTCCGAAAATTTTAGAGGTCATGAGGTTATGTGTGAATCAGATGATCAGAATGCTTATATTACGCATTGATAATAATAAAAAAAAAAGTTCCCTTAAGTGCTTGCTAAAATTTAACTCATCGCAAATTCAGAGTGAAGAAATGATATCCTTCAAAGAACGAAATATTAGATATGCATAAAACGACGTGTGAATATCTGGAGAAATGGGCCAAAATATTATTGATATGAAATATCAATTGAATAATACTTACTCAGTTTTGCTTACTTAAAAATTTCTATTTTAGATTTGAAAGAAGAGAATGATGATGGCAGTGGTCTTGTTACGGTTGGTGGTCATTCTTTGGGGACGAACTCATACTATCCCCCTCGTATAATTTTTTTTTTATTTATTTACATAAACAAAAATACATAAACAGAAAACACTCTCGATTTATAATCATTCGAACCTGTGTAAGAAACTCCATCAGAAGATCGAGCTTCTCTTACAAAATTGTAAAATGCAACAAAACTCTCTGACGCAAAAGTAAAAGAAATACAAGTATACACACTCAATGACATTTGTATATGTATGTCGCCTGTTTGTAGTGGCTCCAGGACCTGGGTCCATCTCCGCAAATTGTCTCTGTCTTGTCTACAGAATCTGTGTAAACAGGGCCCGAAATGTGAGCAGCCAACACCTGAGCAACTGCTGCCTGCTGCCCGTCCCAAGGCACGCGGAGCCGGGCAACTCAGCTATCTGCGTCTTAGCAGTGCGCTAAAACCCGCATCCACTGGAAGTAGTGCAATACCACTGGATGCCAGTAATCCCCTACTCAGGATGCCCACCAATAGAGAGGGAAATAAATAAGTAAAAAATAATAAGAAGAATTAAAAAAAAGATAATAAATTTAAAAAAATAATAAAATAAATAAATTAATAATAATAATAAGAAGAAGAAGAAAAAAAAAAAAGGAAAAAATTGCCTATCCAAGTCTTCCTTCAATTTTGCCAACCTTGCAGAAAATTTATTCCAAATTTCCACAACACGCCACCTGAAAGTAAACTAATGATGGAAAATAATGGTTGTAGTTTACCTTTACCTGTTTTTTGCGATGAATGTAGATCGATTTTTTTTTTTCTGCTTTCATTTACACATTTCCAAAATGCTCGGATATCGTTATTTTTATTTAGGTTATCTAATAAAGAAGTAATAGTATTTTTCCTAACTAAGACCAGCAGATATTTAACCATCCTTCTAAGGGAAATAAAAGTTCCCCTATTAATAGAGGTATTGGACAGCTTCAAATATTTACGGGCTTTTTCTTTTAATTTTATAGGTTTTCAATTCAGAGAAGTACCATATATGAAATTTAGGTTTAGGGTGCCAGACTTTAGGTAATTTGAGTGAAAATGCCATTAATTACATCAAAAAATTGCTAGTTGCTTCGTTTAGATTGGATTCAGAGATAACAGTATTCCAATTGACTTTGGATAACAGGTTAGGCCAATCGAAAGGCCAATCGGCCTTTCGAAAATTTCTAGTCTCCCTGTAAATATTTGTAACATTTTAAAAATGAAGTAACTTTTACAAGGAAATTATCGAATTCCCCAAGTAGCGATGGGACGGGGTAAATAGACTAGTACAAATAATATGGTTTCTTTCTTATTTTTAAGTTCAATATAGGCTCTTAAATTGGAGAAGCTATCATAGTTTAGATTACTCTTAAGATTTTTGTGCCATATTGCGATTCATCCAACTGCGTGTCTGGTAGTTCGATCTCTTCGAAGTACACAATACTCAGGTGTAATAATCTCACTATCGAGAACAGAGGAGTTTAGCCAATTTCAGCGAAAAAGAATGTCATAATCTTTTTTTAATTGGGGATTTAATAATGTACTTATCTCACAACACTACAATTATGTAGGTAGCAATCAATGTGTTGGCGAGAATGAGGATGATTTGATAATGCTGTGTAGTACTAGTTATACTAGTACTAGGATATACCAGTTCTGACGGATTCTTGAAATTTGTTAATTAAGGTTCCCGAGGGCCAGTTCATAGGATTACTGATCAAATTATAATGATCAGGAAAACCGTGTAAACAGAATGAGTTATAATTAGGATATTTAGTCTTCAATTTTATGACGTGTACAGAAATTTTGAATGCCTCCATAAAATAGCTTGATATTTGATGGATTATTACATTTCGATCCAAACTAGAGATGGAAACCTTACTTTCAGGCTGAAGTGATGTGTTTATTCTGCAGCTTTATTAACTTATTTTCTTGAGGTTTTTTGTTATGTAGGCTTGTTGTATTAAATAAATTATTAGATACGATTGGGGCAACTGAGTAATTTGAGAATAGGTTGTCTTAAGTTCAGACGAGCTATTAGATGGAACTGTCTGCGTTAGATGAACTGAACAATAGAAGTAACTGGAAGTATTGACTTCGGGAGGGAGAATACTCCTCTGGTACATTATGCAATGTTTTAAGGATAGTTTCAGTGTCATCAAATCGATTAGAAAAATATTTGGGAGATTTAGGATTGTTCGTGTTTGGATGGATGGATTTATTATTTTATTATTATTATTAGCATATGGTGCAAGGAAGCCTGACGCTTATGCTGCACCAGCCAAACAAAAAAAATAAAAAAAAATTTCTGAATTACCCTGAGAGAGAGAGAGAGAGAGAGAGAGAGAGAGAGAGAGAGAAAAAAAACAAGAAATCAAAAGGGAATCGCCAAGAAAGAGAAAAATGATGATATCCAGTTCAGGACTAGGGCTGCTGCAACCCGATGTGCCGCCCCGAAATATTTAGATTAAAATTTAAAATAAAGCTTAAATAATTATTATTCATTTATTTAAAAAGAAAAGAATTACAACTTACCTCACATATAGTATAATGAAACAACAAACAAAAATAACAAAATCATTTTGAAATTTTGGAAATAAACTCAAAATTCTAAATCACAATAATCGTATTCTATCACAATAATAAAATAAAAGGAAAATTATAACGTTTAAAAAAAATTATACAAATTTATGTTGTCTTTCTTTAAGAAATGCGAATTTATTAATTATTTCATTTATGTTTATTTTTTCCAAAAGATCATTTTCCATTGAAATTATTGCCAAATTAGATATTTGTTGTTGACACATTGTCGATCGTAAATAATTTTTGATTAATTTTAATTTTTAAAAACTCAGTTCACCCCAGCCAACTGAAACTGGTAAAGTCGGAAAAATTCTTAATGCAATTGCTACACTTTGAAAAGTATCTGTAAAATCGTTTTTAAAAATATATTGTAATACTGTACTTCAAATGGAGTAATATTGTCTTTAATATAAATTTAAATCTAATTATTCAAATAATGCTAAACCATCCGTATCAGACTCATTACAATCGATGTCACTTAATTTAATATGTAAATATTTCTACATGTTCTTTCATATTTGTAAACCTTTCAGTTAACGAGAAAATTTTCGAAAACTGTACAGATTTGGTTTAATTTCATTAAAATAACATTAAAACAAGTTGTTGCAAACAAAATTATCTTTATTGTTCATTATTTGCTTTCAGTATTTCAATGAATCTGTTTCTGCTCTTTGCACCAAAATTGATATTTCGTCCAAAAACACTTGACCATAAATCCTGACTTGATAATTTTGTATCATGATTGGTTCCCATTAGTATCAGAAATGCATACATCTCAGTATCGTTAGTTTTCTCAACACCTTTTCTCTCTGCTCCATCATTAGTAAACCGAACAATTGTATCTATAATTTCTATTGGCAAGAACATTTTGAAGGCGCCTAACACACTGTTGGTTTTACCTTTGTTTGTCAAACCTCTAAATCGAACTATATTTTGTGGAGCTCTAAGATTTGCTCTTGGTACAACTGTGCTATTTTGCGTCCACCTTTTGCAGTCAAAACACTTATATGATTTGATCAACAATCTTTTTCATCAGATGAATCTTGTGATTCTGTCTCACTTTCTACCACGTTTATTTCATTTTCACTTTCAGAAACATCTTCGTCCAGATCACTATCATAAAAGTCACTTTGTTGGAATAATTTCTTCAAGCTCTCGTTCAGTGAAAGATGTCCTATCCTTTGCACTCATTTTTCACTAGTGATCCGAAGGGTACAGTAATAAATTGCTCAACTGAGAGATAAATGTGTAGGTACATTTCAAAACGCAGTTTCTGTAAATTGCTCCTTCTTGTATAAATGAGGATTTCCTATGCTTATATGCAATTATGTTTAAAAAATGAGGTCTGTTCTCCACTAAGGTACAAGGCATGGGTGAATCCGTTTAGCAAAACGTAAATTTATTGTAAGTAGCAGTACCTATGTCAGATAAAGATCGGTAACGTCTAATCCCCGTGGTAAAATATGTACCTGTTTTTCTGAAAAAAAGTAACGCAGTTGTACTACATAGTGTGCATAGTATTAGGGTCAGGCGCCACCTGTGGTTTCCCAGATCTGCGCCTTATGTTCGCTGTGAAGAAATACAGTACTACTGTAAATGCCAGAAAAGTGTTGTGTATGACATATTGCGTTAGGTTCTGTTGTGTGTCCTGGCATTTGGCCGCACTCCACGTTGCCCGCACACACACCACTAGGAGGTAGCCAGGCTGCCCATTATTCTCTAGCTTGTCTTCGCCAGAGCTTCCTGGACGGAGATAAAAAAAAAAAGTAGAGTCGGTGAAGTACAGAGTGTACGCAAGAAAGGAGGGTATAGCTAGAAATATGGAGGATGTAGGCGAAGGCATCATCCAGGTTATCAATGGAGCAATAAGCGCCATCAGGTGAAAGGGGAACCCGGGAAGGAGGATAAATAAGACACAGCAAGAGAGCTGCGTGTAAGTTGCCACTGAGGAATCAGGTGGCGCCATAGGCCTAGGCCAGTTGATTCTATTCAGTTATACTACAATGTATGTAGACATGTATAGTACTTATGTAGGACGGCACGTGAACGAAAGGTCAACTCCGCCTTTGTACACTGTGATGGTTACAGAGCACTGTAACAGGCCAGAAATGTGTGTAATATTATGTTTGTGCAGCGTGTGTGTGTGTTGTTGTTTAGTTGCTTCTGGCCGTTTTGTCACCAGGCAGGAAATCACGTGGAAAGCCTGCCCAGTGTCCGTCTGCAGCACGGGGAGGTAGGCCACAACTACGCAACAACCATGGGCAACCTCAACAGTCACGCACTGAATGTCCAAGGAGAGTTTGGAGCCATTCAAAAGAACCCCGTGCCAGCAACAGCGCGCGCGCACACACATACACACACACAGTCATCCCCAGGAGACAGGACAGCAGAAGACGAAGAAATAAGGAAGGGAATAGCATAAAGTAAAAAAAAAAATAATAATAATAAATAAAATAAAATAAAAATAAGATCTTTATCCATGTCTTTGCCCACATCTTTATGCAGTGCTGCCCAAAGTAGTCTACAAAGATAAAAGGTGTACTGTCAAACAGAGGTAGTAATGTTATTCAAACAACATCAGCAGGAACAAGTTCTACATATAATTCTGTTAATCTGGAGTGGTATCAGAGATCTCTGTTCGATGACGGTATCACTGAGCAGAGGAAGGATTTAGTTGCAGAGTCTTGATAAAGGATGAGTCAGAAAAGTGCAGCATCTGTTAAATCCTTTGCGTGTTCTTGAAAACCACAAAACTTTGGTATATGACGTCATCAGGACGACAGACGAGGCAATAGGCTGTATTATGATTTATGATGTGTTTTCAGTTTGATTTCTTGAATTAACATTGAGGTTGAAAGCCTTCCTGCGATTAAAAGCAGCATTGCAGAAGGTTTGAAGGGCCTGGAAATTGTTGACAGAAATGAGTATCTTCTCACCTCTGGGATACAAGTTTAGTACAGTTGCCTTAGGAGACTATCTTAAGTCCTCGTAAATGGAGCATTCAAAAAGTACGCGAGGAGAGTCTTCCGGTAGTCCACATCGACAGGAGACTGTATTAGAAAGTCTGAATTGGTAGGGTTTTGCGTTAAGCGAACCATGTCCAGTTAGTATATAGGAGGTAAGCAGTGAGGATGAAAACCATTTTCTTGTGGATGATGAAGGTAGTGCAGTCACGTCGGGAACGAATTTTTTTGTAATAGCTCCTTTTTCGGGAGAATTCCATCTATTCTTCCAGGTGTTCATTAACAAATTCCAGCATCGGATTCGTTCAGTTTTGGGATCAGCCTGAGGGCTAACAGTGATTTCCTGAAATTCCGTAGATAATACCTCTGCGGATAAAAAAGCAAAGCCCTCTGAACACAACATGCAGGTCAAGTGGTATAGTGCCTGCAAGAGTCTGTAGAGCTGGAGTTGATACTGTCGGCAAACGTGAAGTAGGCTGAGGATAAAACAACGTTGAATAGTAGATAACTTAGTTTGTACAGTTTTAAGTGCAGTACGTCTAAACCAAAGGCTGGCACCATAGGTTGTAATTGGGATTATGACAGCATTATAAAATAGATGTAAGGTTTTAGTGTTCAATCCCCAGTCTTGTCTAGTAATTTGGAGCAGCATTGCGGTACAATTCTTAATTTTGACGGACAGATGTTGAATATGTAAAGGAAAAGCGGTCGTCGATGATGACTCCTAAAAATTTGATGCTTCGGACAAGTGGAAATGATTTCTTGTCTAGTTTTACAAATGGTGGTCTGCCATAGTCTAGTTTGTGTTTAAATATCATGATCTTCGATTTGGTTCGGGATAATTTCAGTTTGTTTTTAGAGGACCAAGACGATAGTTCAAAGAGTACTTTATTGGCTTAGAGTTCTAAATCAGATCTTGAGTTTCCATTTACCAAAATGATAAAGTCATCTGCATACGCAAGTTGTTGCACATTTTCAAAATTCAGTCGTCCTAAGCAGCCAATCATCAAGAACTAGTTTCCAAATCAAAGGACCCAAAATTGATTCTTGGGGGCAACCACGGGAGATAGATCTGTGAATCTTCTGCTTTTAGTGATGACGGTGACTGTGCGATCAGAAAAGTAGTTTCTAACAAGTTTATACAGCTGAAGAAAGCAATTGGCAAAGACAAATCAGCTGATTGGAACGGAGTCTACTGAGGGCGCTCTCCCACCATAAAGAATCAAAAGCGCCCTCAAAATCAATAAAGATCGCATAACATATTTGGAAGTGGAGCTATCAATAAGGTGATGAAGTTCTAATAAGGCGTCTTCGAATCCAAGCCCTTGCCTAAAACCGTATTGAAGAGAGGATGTGGAGCTTGTAGTTCCCTGCAGTGTGGTAATTTTATTAGCGATTAGTCTCTCTAACACTTTTCCCAGGTGAGAGAGCAAGGCTATGGGGTGGCAGGATCTAGCATTGTCTAGTGACTTACCAGGTTTATGTAAAATCTTAAGAATGGCGTGTTTCCATGGTTTGGGAAACGTTCCAGTATTTAAGCAGTTGTTGAATAATTTAAGTAGAACTTAGGTCATAAAAATGTTTGATAAATATATTGTCAATCAGGTCATCGCCAGGACATTTGTTTGACCGAATTTTATTCAAGATTGAATTAAGTTCCTCTGCAGTGAATGGACTTGTTTCTTCTAAAGGAAGGTATTTTTGGTTCAAATCTCGAATAGATAGATGGTATGAAGTGTCAATAGTGAGATCATCATTAGGCAGCAGTTGGTCCAAGATGGCATTTATGGAGTCTGTTAATATTTGTAAAATAATAAGAGAAGTTTACCTCAATATAGTACGTATAACTCTCCAGAAATTAAAACGAAAAACTTACATTAGAGTAGCAAATAATTTTAAAAAATAATTAAAAATCAATTTAACACAATTAAAAATAGGAAAATTAATTAAAAGAATTTAACGAAAAAAATTGCAAAACGATTTTCCTTCCTTAGTCTATTAATGTAAGAGTTTCCATACTGTTGGAGGTAATGGAGTTAAAAATGTCACCTGGGGTCATTTTATTTTTAGCAATTTTATAAATGACACCCCAAGGATTATTATTCCCAGATGTACGGACAAAATTGTGCCAGGATTGTAATTTGCTTTCATAAATCAATTTTACGTATTTTCTTTTGCGAGTTTTGCATTCTTCATGTAATCTGTTAACTTCTTCTTGAGGCCGAATACGCCGTTTGCGCTGAAAATTTCTTTTGGCTTTATGTACAGGTTTCCGAGTAGAGGAAAGTTCGTTATTCCACCAAAGTGTGCACTTAGTTTTTAGCTTCTTTTTATGCGTAGATTTCTGAATTGCAGTAATGATAATGTTTTGAATCTGCAGTGCTAGTTGTTCGGTGGTAAGAGAATTAAAATTTTCTAGGTTGTCTTCAGACAAATCAGAGTGAACAGAACGATTAAAACGATCCCATTTTATGTTTCTAAGAGAGTAACTCCAGGGGCTCACATCTGGTGAGTATGGGCTTGGCAAACCCAGTGTCCTGAGCTGAATATCATAATTTTTCTCTTTCTTGGTGATTCCCTTCTACTTCTCTCTCTCGCTCAGAGTAATGTGGAATTTTTTTTTTTTTTTTTTTTGGCTGGTGCAGCATAAGCCTCAGACTTCCTTGCGCCATATGGCTAATAATAATAATAATAAGATTACGAAGAGGAAGAGTTGATCCCAGCAGTAAGACGATAGAGCGATGGTCACTTGTTGTTAGGTCAGTTTCTACATGCCAATCAGTAATATAAGGAGCAATACGGGCTGTCGCCAGAGAAATGTCTATATTTGATTCATCCAGGGAATTAGAAAAGGTACATGGCTGGTTTGGTTGATTCAAGACAGTAAGCTGATGGGAGAAGATGGTATCCTCAAGCAGTAATCCCCGAGCATCTGTGAAAGAACTATGCCACAGTGCAGACTTGGAGTTTTGAGTCGAGTAAAATTAACAGAGAAATAGGGTCTAATAATCTGAATACGGAATCGGTATAGTGTGAGGAATTATGTCAGATGATGGAGGGCAGTACATTGAGATAACATAGGTCGAGTGATTAGGGCTCAAGACTTGAATACAAATGGCATGCTGTGATGTTAAACAGGACAAAAGTAAAACGTCAACATTTTTATTAAATATTACGATGGCTACCTTAGGATCTGGATGAGTCGGTTGTAAAATTCGAAAACAGTAAGGATATCCGACAATTCGTCCTTTACTATATGGTTCTTGAAGAATAAGAATGTCAGTGAGTAAAATAAGAATGTCAGTGAGTAAAATAAGAATGAATAAGAATGTCAGTGAGTAAAATAAGAATGAATAAGAATGTCAGTGAGTAAAACGTAGCTCATTTGCCACGGTGCGTGAATAGTGAGCATTGGCTTGCAGAAAATTTAAGTTGACAGTCGAGATATTTGGCTGGGAAGCGCTTGAACTCGATAAGACTGTGATATTAGAAGGGAATTGTTCGTTGCCTTACTGTGTCTTGAGCCTTTATGTATTCAGGACAGTTGATGTCTCTGACATCAACTGTCCTGAATGATTAGCATCATGTTTGTGCCTCTTGCAATTAATGCAAACAGGCGGTTGATCCTTGCTGGGGCACTCAGCAAAGATATGGCCTTGTTTGCCACAATGTCCACAAGAAGGTCTTTCTTGTTTACACGTACTTGAAGTGTGTCCGAAAGCTAGACAACAATAACACTTCATCACAACAATGAAAGGCTTAAATCGGTGAGCGGTCCACTCAATAAATAACCTGTCTAAAGTAGAAATATCTGAAAAAATAGGTGGGGTAAAATCAAACACCCAATTAGAAGTGTTCTTTGATTTGGAGCTAATTTTAAATGGAAAAGTGATCTCTTGTGAGATTTCTTCACGTGTGAAATTAAATTCTTTCAGGTTTTTGAAGTAGAAATCATCAAGTATTTCCTCTTTGGCTAAATCATTATCAATATTGTATACCAATAGGGTTGGATTCAATTTCTTAGGTATCTCAGGGGCGATTCCAACGTCAGACAGGCTTTTTGAGGAAGAGATGGTATCCAAATCTTTACAGGAATTAGTTTCTAAAATTATGCCTTTGTTTTTAATGAGACGGAGAGCTTTAACTTTGACTTCTTTCAAGTCTTGCTTTATGGTTTTGACTACACGTTAAGTAGTTTTAACATTAGCGGATTGCAGACTGTCTGTTTGGTTAATAGAAATTTTTGCAAGGGATTGTGCAGTAGCCTCAGAGAAGTTTTCAGGAGAAACTACGTTCATAGAAGTATCAACTAATTCTGTAGAAGTTGAAGATTTTGCCACAGAAGCATATAAGAGAGGTGTGGGCATAGTTTTTGAGTCATCACTTCTTAAGTTATACTGCAATGAAAAGTATACCTTAAATGACAATTGCACTTATTTTAGAGATTTTTCAATGAAAACTTTAGGAGATACAGGAAGAATTAAAAGCTGCGGGCAATTTTACACTCCCTTGGGAGTTCTAGGGTTAATGTGGTGTGATCCATAAAGGTCTTAATTTAAATCTCATTAATGTTGCTGAGTATTCACTGCCACAAATCCCCTTGCCTCATGCTCTGTCCAGCCTGAAATAAAGTTTATAATTGTTAATTTAAAAACAATTAACTGTACAAAAATAAATAAATAAATAAATAAACCCAATTAGAAATCAGTCTTTATTGTTCCTTTGTAACAATATAGTGTGTGGCATGAAATGAGCCTTTACATCAACAGTTAACGTTGCGCTCTTAATTGCTAACACTGATTAATAAATTAAAGGTTGAATGCCAAATATAAATTTTTTTTAAAAAATGCTGCTGTGTTAAAGCATACAATTATGTATACCATATATGACACACATCCTGAATGAAACAGAGTTAGTCTTAATAACACGTAGGAAAATGCTTAACTTCAGTTCAAACGTCCAAATATTGATTATGAGGAGCATGTAGCGAATGCGTCTTACGCGAAACGGTCACATCTCGAATACTGCACAATGCAGTATTCGCTGTAACCAGTAGTACTATGTTTATTGTGTTTTTGAGTCAGTTAAATTTTACGTTTTCATTCTGAATTATTATAAAGTATAAACAATTTAGAAATTAAATTTCTAAAGCGAAGAAACAGTAGAATTAGTAAAATTTTAAAAAGTTCAATTTAGAAATGTACTCGAATTCGAGTACCGTGGCTTCAGTTTAGCTGAAATGTGGATGTGCTATTAACACGCCTTTTCCACTTTAGCTCAGTTTCTTACAGATATGTTGAGTAAAAGGCATACTTTTACTCAACATATCTGTAATGGGAATTAAGAATAGCACATAACTTCATGGAAGTATTGATCAAAAGTATCAGTATATTGCACGGTCTGATTCTTAGCAAAAAAAGAGCAATCTGCTCCTATGTTCAGCTTCAATGAAACTCAGATTCCTAGACAAGATTACACATCTCTATTAGGGATTACCCTGACTTATAATCTGTCTTGGCATAGGACAACTCTTAAAAAAACTTTTCTCTTTCGCTCTTCGAGTTAATTTTCTTCTAAACAGTTCATTCTGTACAAATCTGCCCTACAATATTGTTACCACATCTGGAGCGGTGCCCCGCCCCAAACCTCTCTCAGGCTTTTAGATTCCATTTAAGAAGGAAGTTAGGCTAATGAATGACTCGTCTCTAACAGAGCCTCTCCACTCTGTCTCATAGCCGTTCAGTGTCTGCTGCATCTTTTTTCTGTAGGTACTTCCACTGGCATTGTTCTGAATTGGAGTTTGTAATTTCCCCACTATCTTCCACACCAGTTCGAACACGTGCTGGAAAAAGTCAGCACATTCACTGTCTAACTCCAAACTCACAGCCTTATAAACTTGAGTAAGGTCCTCTCAAAGGTATGTGGTTATCAAATTCTATAACCTACGTATCAGATGTCGCCTAGTATGGGCACTCTTTTAAGGATCTCTTCACGTGTTCTCTGTCTTCGGACATTTTTACGGAAATCTCTTTGTGTGCGCGCGCGCCATACCTAGATATATTGTTCCGAGTGCAGTCTCACAATTGCTCTTTTTTATAATTGAATTATTTCTTTTTACAAGCAATTGCTTTCACTTTTTTTTTTTTTTTTTTTGCCTGCTTTTGTGAAAGTAATTTTTTAAACCCGACCACTTGGTTTGGTTTTTTAGATGATAATCCACAGATACAGCGGTACTCTCAACGCTAGTAAAATGTCTCCTAAAGTAGTGGTGATAGACACAGTGCTCATGAGCTCACCAGTGTGGCATTACTAAGAGAAATATGTCATGACCAGTAAAATTTATGAAGATTCGTAAATTCATGATTTTTCTTTTTGTTAAAGCAAAAGTGGCATTCATAAATCATTTTCCCTCCGAACTGAAGCAGATTATGTAGCTTAGGGTATAATCTTTGTTTGGTCATATGAAAAACTGGCATTTTTCTGAAGATAACAGCTATGTGAGAGCAGAAAACAAAGATATGTAACGCAAACACCAACACTACCAGTGCTCATAATGTTGTTGCAGTGGCTGATTCGGGGTATTCTGGCAATGAAGGAATTTTGACGATTCTGATATTCCTGAAGAGCCATAGTACGAGGATCAGGTTGTACCTTCTTGTGTTGTGGTGCAGATAATCACTCTCAGTGATTCTGGTAATGGACAAAATCGCAACGCCAAAAAGCAAATTGAATTACGTGAAACTTGTTTTCAGTTATGTCAGGTAGAAAAGATTGATCACAAATTCCTTATATCTGGACATTCTTAATTGCTTAATAATGTAGATTTTGGCAGCTACTGAATCCCATATTTGGCAATATGGGATAATTCTTAGCACTCCGCCTATCTAGTCATCCTTATTGCACCTTCTCTAGTAGTCCTACATTTAAGGGTGGTCAACTATTATGCAGTGTATCACTTAGTGACACATCCAGAAACAAACGGAATCAGTCCCCTCACTGGTCCGCTCCTGGTGCCACCAGCTTTTTTTGCTTACAATATAAAGAAATTTTCTGCTAAACGCTTGTAATATATATATATATTAGTATAGGTTAACGAATAAATGTTCGTTCTAATAAATCGATGTCAAGGAATTACGAGCCCCTATTTACCTGCGCTAAATAACTCTGAAAGGTGGTAAACACGAACCTGTAGGTTCCCCTCATAAGTTCTGGTATAAATATGTTTAGATTCATTTTTGATCTTATCTTTAAAATCGGTTGGCCACTTTTGGTCTTTTTCAT
The DNA here is from genome assembly GCF_048544385.1 of Mastigoproctus giganteus. Taxonomy (NCBI): domain Eukaryota; kingdom Metazoa; phylum Arthropoda; class Arachnida; order Uropygi; family Thelyphonidae; genus Mastigoproctus; species Mastigoproctus giganteus. The sequence goes on from NC_143582.1 coordinate 63,153,851, forward strand.
TAGATGAGGCCTCTAGACTTGGATACAGTATTCCAAGTGTGGCCGCACCATTGTCTCTTATACAGAGGTATAATGACCGCCTTCACTATACTTGCATAATTTCGATAAATCGTAGTTACACCATGCCTGTTTACACTATATGTTGGACTTCATATCTTTCTGGTAAAGCGTGCAATAAAAATATGTCCAAGAAACTATTTACTGTAAATCACTCAACTTTGTAGAAACAGAAGGCCTATCACTTCTCACAGGGGGAAGGAAGGAAGGGACGATATATTGTATCTCTTGTAGTTTATACATCCCCATTCACCAAGAAATACTTCGAAGATGAAGACGACTTCGGTTCACTTGAACCACTTTCTGATGATGATGACTCTGATTGTATTATTCCAATTAATTTCCTAAAGCTGATTTTTCCTTTAATGTTAAATGTTCTTCCCATAGTTTACCATCATAGGTGAAAAAGGAATCGCCTTATAAGTCAGCAATTATATGAAATGAAACCTTGATATCATAAGGATAGCATTTTTTTTTTTTTCATATATCGATAAGGAAAATCCATCCTTTGAGCATTTATTATAACTGAAAAATCTGTGCCACTTTTGCTTTGAAACCATCAGATATCAACATTTACATTTATCTTCATATATGTTTAATACTGTTAACCTGCAGTCTAACAACACTTGGGGGTGCCCAGTAAACGTTTCTGAGCCAGTCTGACATGCCCACCATAGAAACTAGCTTCTTTCATTTTAACTCTAAAAATTCTTTGCCCTCTTTCTATACTGCTGTAGATGTCCATAACTGTACTGAGCTCGAACTTGTCTTGTTAGAACACCAGCATCCTTATGCAGTTATGGATATTACTACAGCGAAAAACCTTTAGACAATTGAAGTTCGAGTGGATGTTATTCTCTACAGAAGCGAACGCTCTCCTAGCTTATGTTTAGAAACTCATCTTCGCACTGATGATCAAAGTCTAGATTGAAAGTCAAGAAAGATTTTCTTTAATATCTCTTAGCATCGTAACGTTAAATAACTATAAAGAACCAAAGACAATATCGTTATCATCGAGCGCAATCTTCTTTTGCTAAAACTGACAACTTACAACCAGAGTATTCCTTTAAATTTCTTCAATGGAACTGCCAAAAATGAAACAATGAAATTTCTATCCGTTTTAGCTACAAACTATCTAGAAGACTATCTCTCTGAAATTATATGGAATTCACAATTTCGTTTTAAAAAAAGTAATAAAACTGTGAGTACTAGTTTCATTAGGTGCACATTTCCTTTTCTAAAGATGATGATGATGCTGATAGTTGGCAATTGAGTTTAATGGATGTTCTCAAGCTGACACTGAAAACAAAAATTACAACGGGTATACAAGTAGTAGTTATCAACACAATGTCTAAATTTAAATTTTCCTTAAACTGAGCACAGCAATACGAAATATTCACTCTACACGAGGGCATCGTGCTTCTGACAAATTCACTTTCTCCTGCCGATCTCATGTGAAGGGCCGGTACATGCATTTCCATAGATCCTTCACTGCTGCTGGACACCAGTTATCATCATATAATATTCGTAAGCAAAATTCTTCTCGTGAAATAACCGTTACGCCTTACCTCATGCTTGCATTCGATGACAGATCCGCATATCACATTTTCTGAATTATTACTCCCAAAGCGTTTGATGAAAACAAAAATTATATTACAAATCGCACTTCTTCCCCTTTCTAAAAATAAATTTCTTGAGTCCATATATACTTTAAAAGAAAACGGCAAACTCCCGAATATAACTTGCGTTTCTACAACCGCTCTCTGACTACATCTGTCACAGCTAATATGCTTGGGAGACGACGCTACATTAAAAACTACTGTCATTACACCGGTATGCTAATCCGACACTAATCTTTGCTACGTAATACCTTTCTAATCCTGGTGTGCTGACGAAGCACACGCTAGTGTTATGCACGCACCAATGAAAAGGCAACATGAGAAATCCCTCACAGAAAAACCCAAGCTTTCCAGTTATAATTTACAACTCTGATCTCTGATAAGAAGGGGTCTTTAAATTTCAGTAAAAAGTTATTGGGTATTAGAGTGAACTTCGGGTATCGAATAGCAAAATAAAATATCCTAAAATTTAGACACACAGTATCTCAAAAAAAGGCAGCAAGGCTTTAAAAAATTCAAGAGGTAACTTATGAATTACCGCTTGAATTTTACGATTTATGCATTTAAATATTTTCTGGTTAATTGCTTTTTCTCAATGGGAAAGTTATTCCCAGTCTCCTGTTTAATCTCACGTCGATGTACTTTTGAAACGAATGTCAATGGAGATTTTATTTGATGTTCTCTTCACGTGTTTAACTGTGTAGAACAGCAAGTTAAACGAGGGCGTTGCTCTATTGTCTCATCTACCTATATCCATTGTTTTTTTTTTTTTTTTTAATTATCAAATAAAATCGATTTACGTTTGTTTCAGAAGTACGGTGGTGACTTTTAGATTAAAGAGAAGACGGAGAACATCTTTCCAACTGGGCAATTGATTAAGCAAAATTTAAACTTAGAAATTGTAAAATCTAAATGACGATAATTTATCCAATTTTATCATCATATTTAAAAATTTCTGCCCAGACAAGACAAAAATAGTCAACAACACGTTCTCCATAACAGTACAGGGACAGAATATAAGAACTCTGATAATCATGGATTTCTTCAAATATTGGAAGACAATGAAAAATCAGTGATACTTTAACTTGTGCATTTTTATTGTCAAAAAATCTTTTACAGTATATTAGTTTTTTTCCCCACTCTCCCAGTATGTATATACAGACTACAAGGAGTTCCCTTTCCACTCCTTAAACTGTGTGCACCAAAAGGTTCCTTATGAATTACATGCTGAGAGTACCCTAATCTGGCACTGGATGTTGAAGTACAAAGCAGTTACACATACATTTGGATTTTTTTTTTTTTTAACCATTCTGGATCCACAGATTCACAAAATAATTATTATTGAATTGAATGATTTTTGACAGTCCTCTGTAATAGTCAACAATCCTGTTTCAACTTTTACTTCTGGTATCCAGTATAAGCAGCTGCACACATCCAGATCTCATTTCAAGGTGCACTGACTGAATGAAAGTTGCAGCCAGAAATTAAGGATTCAGGATTTAGCAATAACCATAAATAGGGTGTAAACTGATTGGAGAATTGAACAGTTAAAGTTTTTTTTTTTTTTTTAATCTTTAAGGCAGGAATCTTGAAGTGACTTAGTTCGTATGAGAAAGTTTTAAACGTGCGTCTCAACCTCTACACCATAGTAATCAGTCAAATAGCAGGATGACACAACAGTGGTCTGAAGAAGAGAATATCAGAACACATCACACAATAGATCAGGCCGTGTCACAGATGGGGTACAGCAGCAGACTGCCTTACAAGGTTCCGCTCTTGTCAGTTATACACAACCAGCCATAGGTACAGGACACCAGATATTTCAAGAATGATAAACATATTGCATAATCTCAATTCCATTTGCTGCTCTGTGCTGACAGAGCCCGAGTTAATGCACACGCTGTGCCACGTGTCAACCCTGCAGGCCAGAAACGAAAGTGATAATATGGGGAATGTTTTAATGGTACATGTTAGGACCCCCCCCCAATACCAGTGGATCAGGTATTTGGCTACCACAGCCTATTTGAACACTGCTGCAGAACAGATGCATCCCTTCACATTCAATTTATCCATCTGATAATAGCTACTTCCGCTGGGGGCAGCTATTTATCAGATCTGTGCCATGTCACTAGGCATGGATTGTTTGAGACTGGCTCTCAGAGCATGATGAAGGTTGAGATCTGAATGAGCATTTATGGGATAAGATAGAACAAACTGTTCATGGCAAGGATTTGCTCATCTAATCTAAGTCAATTGAGATGGGTTATCAACTCCATGGAACACTTCCAGCATCTTGCTGGAATCCATGCCTCAACTGCTTAGTTTGTCCCAAGGGCTAAAGGTGAGTGCTATTCACTATTGATGATGTACCTAATAAACTGGCCACCCAGTTCAGTTGGTGGGCAAATGTGCAAAGACGACACTTGCAAAACCATAATGCTTCACAAAACCTATCCACTTGGGAAGCTATCCCAGGAAATTGGACTGAAACTGCATGCAAGTTGACTCATCTGTCTGGCGAGAAGGATAATGATTACTGGATGATTTAGTGAGGATCATTGAAGAAATTGCAATTGGTCACAATTCTGCTGAAATGTGATCAGTTCCAATTCTACAGATGTCTTATTTGGCTTGTACTGATGCTCAACAAGATGCCTGTAAGCCATTTTATTTTACAATGGGAATAAATTTCCATCAACTCATATAGTTTCTTCATATGAGTCAATGGTACCATTGACTCATATGAAAGAGACTGACTTTCGTATGTTACACTTTCTAACATATGAAAACATATAGACTATATGACTTTCATATAGTCAGTCTCTAACATATGTTATGGCATATGTTAGAGACTGACTACAGATGGAATAGTTGTCGGAGACTAAAAGACGCTGTGATTTCCCTAGTTTTAAGGAGTTTAAGCTAAGCATTCTTGTTTTCTTGCCTAGGTGACAGCATTGTCAGATAGGAATTACAATCTGATGAATAAAATGGGTTTAACAATGCTCTTGTTGCATTCTTATTTCATTAAGCCAAGGCTAGTGATGCAAGTTGTTAAAGTTTTGGATGCTTAAAATGGTGCTTTCTAGAATATGTGAATATGCCTCTATTCCCTTTTACCCTAAAATTAGTTTTTCTCCAAAATTTGTTTGGAGTAAAAGCAAATAGAGGCATGTTCAGCTGACCACGAATTGAGACTATGCTGGCTTCTAAAAAATAGGAAAACAAAATGACTGTCAAGCAAGCATTTAGAATTGTAGTGCATGGGTTTCTGAATAACAAAAAAGGGCCACTTTAAAATTTGATTGACCAGTAGAGAAAACTGGCCTCCTGCATATCCCAAAGCTATATTATTTACACTTTCATACTATATATATATATATATTTTTTTTTTCCAGACCAAATTTGGGTGACTTGAATGAAGAGGGAATGGTTTGTTATTCTGAGAAGCTTTATAGACTTCATTTGATGAAGGGATGTTTTGTCTTTCTGCAAATTAGATAAAGATAAATCTTGATAATAAATTAATAACTGCATTCCTCTTACAATTTCCACCTTTAATAATATCACTGTAGTAATTATAGAACTGCTCAAACTTCTTAAGATGAAAAATGAGTGCAATTCTGGTTTTTTTTTTTTTTAACAAAAGTTGTATATAGCACTACAATTGTTTAATTCATAATGGTGCAGAAACTATAAAACTAGGGGAGGGGGAAAGCCAGATAATGAAAATATTAAATCAAAAAAAAAAAAAAAACAGCATATAAATACAAAAACTACAAAATTGTTTTAAATGTAAACATCCTCAAGCAAATAAACACATCAGTGTGCCATATACTGGTGATTGTCATACTGACCAACACTTAAACTTCACTGAAAGCAACGTAATTATATACATGAAGACAGATACATGTTATGCAGAAATTGCCAGTACATCCTGTATTTTACACAGCCCAGAGGCATCATGTGATATGGTAATCTAGACAGCCATGACCTGGGACAAGCAAGTATGATCTACTCCTGTCATGAATAGCCAGTCAGGCATAGTGACTGTGAATTTCTCTTAAACTGTTGATTGAGGTGTTTAAGGCTCTGAATGGCTTGAGCAAACTCAGTGCTGATGGGATTCTACCTCTTGCTCAGACTATCCACTTTAAGGGGCATAAATTCAAAGGAAGTTTGTCTTCAGCCAATGGGTGGTTGACTGTTGGAACAAACTTCCTGTAGTATTGTAGATGCTCTAGTTCTGGTCACGGCACCCTCAGTGTCCCAGTAATTTTTTCCTGGGCCAAAAGAAATACCTAACACAGTGGTTCCTGACCTTTTAGTAATCCGATTCTCTCTGTGTATACATATAATATTAAAAAAATATGTTATACGATAATTGTTATAATAATATAATTATAAACAAAATTACAATTCATATTATAAATTATATATAGTTATATAATAATTTTATTTTTTATATAGAAGTACTAAATAAACATCAATTATAGATCACCCGAAAATTAAAAAGATACAGTACAACGGATACTGTACACCTTTTTATAATGAAATAAATATTATTATTTTTAAGTAACTTAAACCCAAATTACATGGAACCCCTGGAATGTTGTTGTGATACCCTGGTTGAAAACCACTGTTCTAGTTCATAGAAGAACTAAACAAACTATTGGAGAGGATGGATAGCTGAAATGTTTTTTTTTTTTTTTTTTTTTTTTTGTCTAAGACAGTTAAGGAGAAAGTTCTATTAACTTGCAACAGGAGCACGGTAATCTTACATATATCATCACCTAGGTGATAATTACTTGCCACCTATATTACAATACTAAATTTCAGTATGAAAATGCAGCAGTATCTTATAAAAAAACATTATCTCTGCCTGAAAGGAAAGCACAACAAATAGTTCCTCTAAGTTTGAATTTCAAAAACTCTTCAGTCAGTTTTGGTAAGATAGTGTGTGCATGTGTGATATAAATAATAATACAATATCTTATGAGAAAAATATATTTATTAAGATGAAATCAGCGAAAATATTTTAAGATGGTTTCAATTTTTAGTTTTCCATTTACAGTGTTATGCTTATCAGTCATATTTACATATATACATAAGCACTTTAAATTACTACAATTAAGAAGTTAATTACAAAACCAGCTCAATTTTAAAAAAGATCAGTTCCAGTCATCATGCAATGTGTCAAGAACTGCATTTATCTTCTTGATGAACTACTTGATACTCTAAGTTGACCTGTGAGTCAAAAAAAAAATTTTTTTTGTTTATTTATCTTTTTTTTTTTATTATACTATATTATGTACCTATATTACTATTAAAGTAACAATTAAAATTTTTTTTCAATAGAAAAAATACACTAGTACATAATTTTTCCAAGATATTTCATATTTTAGTTTCCACATACTTAAATTTGTTTGTTCATATCAGTTGGACTGCTGATTGAGAAGTTCTGGAATCAGAATTTTTTAGATCTTTCTCAACCCCCAATGCTCCTGTCATGCCAGATGGATATGTAAAAAAAAAAAAAAAAACACCCAACTAACACCCAGGAAAGGTCAATCAGAGTTAAGTATGTTAGTTAATGTTGTTCCATATCAGTCAAGTCATACTCTTATAGTTTTTGGTATTAATTAAAGTTGAACTTCTTTGTAAAAATGTCGTGTTAGTGCATTAATTCACCAGACAGCTTTTCTTATGTGTATGGTGATTATACCATACACATAACAAAAAGTGTCTGGTGATTATGTGTATGGTATAATCACCATACACATAACAAAAGCTGTGTGGTGAATGGTGTATGGTGATTATACCATTTTGTCTCACAGATGGTCTTTAACACCTCTATTATAGAAAGCATAGGAATTTTAGTTTGGGTGCAAATTAAGTGATCAGGACAAGAGGTGGGTTCCTCATATGCTGCATTAATTGTGCTTTGCATCTCAGGGGCTGGTTAAAAAGCAAACTACTACTGCTATTTGCTGTTCCCACTGTGTGGAGAGAGCCAACCAATCATGTCAACAACTGCTATCTTTGCATATCTCCAAATGAAGGACAGAAAAAAAATTGGGCATTCAGATTATGACATCGGCCATTAGACCAGTCAATCACTGCAACAAACTACCAGTACCCGGTCTTTAGAAGAGAGTAAACACAGATGGCCCAATAAGAAACAGTCCATATGAGAATCATATGGACTGTTTCATCAGAATATAAATAACCAGACCCAGATAAGCCTCATCTGATTTACTGTAAAAAAGAATGCAAATATCTTGTAAATGACAAAAAGAAATTTCTGCATATACATTTCGTTGTTATACAGAAATACATACATTACAGTAGCATTCTGCTACTCTAATGACGTTGGCTAGAAAAGAACATAAACCAAAAGAATGGAGGCTTTTTATCGACTCTGCAAAATTAATTGTAAAAGCTGTGCTAATTCCACATTAGGAACATGTATCCATCTATGTCAATTGGTAATGCTGTCCACATGAAATAATCCTAAGAAAACATGGAACTTCTCTTAAAGTACAGTATGATAAATGTTACAATCTTTGGAACTTCTCCAAAAAAAGTGTGAATTTTTTTAGGCAACAACAGAGCAGACAACTATAACATCTTAGTTGTCTGTTCCACTGTCATTTAGGCTTTTTCCTGGTTAGTCTTGGCCATGTTAATACGAAACATAGTAAACACTGATCAAGATGATACATTACCAATGAAGTTGGAAGCCCAGTATGCTGGATGTTGATCAGAGAGGGAAATTCGTGATTAGACATCAGATTATATACACTAAAAAACAAGTCAAATATGCACCAAAATACTGATCTACGCACTACAGTTTTTATATTTATCACTTGTTTATCACAATTAATTGAACTACAATAATATATTTCTCAAGTAGTTCAGTTTATCATCCACGATCATTTTATATCCAGAGAATGACCTTTCTACTTCTACGGCAGTGACTGGATTGTATTTAAAAATGTGAGCTTTTGAAGTCTCTACTTGAAATAGAAGTTCATTTCCTTTCCCATTTATAAATTCACCTATTTTCCTTAAAGTGTGAAATCCTGAGTTCTTTTCTAAAATATTATTGTATTTTCTTATTATTTCTTCTCCAAGCACAGCTGAAATTTGAAATTCAACTTTTTACATCTCTCCAATTGCACTGCTCAAAGAAAGTCTCTAAGTTTCGAGTTCGGTTCTAAAAATAGATAAGCAGATGAAATAGATCTGGATGAACAATAAATGTTTTAATGCCAAAGAATCAGAAATCATTGCCTTAGCACCACCAATAGCTGTTAAATGCTTACTATCCAAGGAATCAACAAATTCTTTATTCAATCCAAATTTTTAGCATAAAATGATGCCACTTGTAACCCATATTCCCCATCGAACAGGATGATGTGGGAGAGGAAGAGTAGGTAGCATATTTCTGTAAGTTACTATGCTCAAAGGCACTTTTGGCAAAATCTTTTTTATACTAGAAATAAGTTTGTTAATTTCAACAAAATTTTCCTGAAGTGCATCTACCAAAATACATAAGCCAGTTAAGTAAGTAACATGGATCAGATTTCTGTTGAAATCTGATCCATGTTACTTACTTAACCTTCTGGCCATAATAACTGCAAAGAATCATTACAAAATCTTGCTATTGTAGAGTAATGCATGTTTTTTTTTGAGGGCCTTACAAGCAAGTAAATGTGGGGGCAATGGTTCTGCATCTACTTTTCCACATATAAAATGTGCAATATAGCAACCACAAATGTCTGTCATTTCATCAACGAACATCCAAATGTAATTTTCTCTAATATCTTCATGAATTGCATTAAGGTAATTTTTCTCAAGGTAGATTCATCTGGAATATTTTGATTTATACAATATTTTTTCAAAAATTGCTGGAAGACTACTAAGTTACTGAAAGAGATGTTGCTGCTTAGCAGTGTAAGACCCGAATCCTTTGAAAAACTCAGTTTTCTCTTCTTCTGAAGTACATGACTTTTTTTTTTATTATGAAAACCCAAAACACGAGAGGTGTTAGAACCAATAGTACTTAGTACTGTGCATGGGTTGGAGGTTGAGAAAATGAAAGATATTTGTTGACATTAGATTTGAACTTCTGTGGATTGCAATTTTCAGGAAATACTTGTTAAGGAAGGTTGTTCCAGAAAATGGAAGTTGAATGAATAAATGAGGAAGAAGAAAAGTTGGTTCTGTGAGTTTGAAGTTTGACAGTAAAACGATGTCGACCAGTTGCGGCACATGTTCAAACTGCTTTGAAAGAGAGAGTGGGAATTATAGAAGCCAATGCAGAAGAACGGCGACCATGGAAGTATCTATAGAAATGCATGCAGCAGAAACAGAATGTCTGTGAGACAGAGAGTGGAGAGAGAGACTGTTAGATATGAGTTATTAATTAATCTAACTGGCTATTACCGACTAACTAGACTTCACTGAACTTAGGTCCACTTGACTTGAGTGTCACCTGAATATCAGTTCCATCAGCATTTTAGCTCCCAGGTAGCAAGCACATCTTGGCATATCTGAGAGAATGTCTGCAACACCCTCACGGACCAAAGTGACTACTCTGGGAATATTTCCTTGCTTTTCCTTTGCTTGGCTATAATGTGCGATGCTGTTTTCGCATGTTGGTTGATCTGGAATTTGTTTTTGCATGGAACGTTCGTTTTGCAAACAACACAGAACACAATAATGCCATCCATAGTAAAATCTTTTCCATGATTGGCAATCCATAATTCCATAGAGAATTTTGTGACAGAATTAATCTTTGGCATGTTTAACGAAAACATTTCATCTGATGTAGTTGATTAGCATGAGAACGAATAGGAAAATAGCATTAAAAAGTTTCCCCATGCTCAGTGAGATATTATCCCACACTAACTTAATTGCATCTTAGCTGCAGTTCTAAGATCAACATTTGAAAAAATGTTCAGGTTAAGGAACATGCAATATTTCTTGTAATGTTTGTTGTATGCAGTAATGACAAAAAACATCAATCATACATACTGCATGATCACAATATGCATATAATCTGAAATCTAGTGATCATTACAAAAGAACAAGCAAACTGACTAATTTATTGCAATACTTGTTAAAATCATTAAAAATTCCAATAATTATAACCTACATTCCTATGTAAATATCACTGGGTGTTGGGCAATATATGAGTTCAAATTAGCAACTCTCTTCAAATACAGTATGCCCATGAGATGTACTATATTTCAGAGGAGAGCCTTTTTGTGCACTGACTTTAATCAACACAAAATTTAAACAGTCCAAAATACAATTACCATGGTTCTTGAAATATATATGAATAGACATGATTAAATTACTGAAACATACATAAGCTATCAATTTGTTGAACAGTAAATATGAGCAGAAAAGTTGATGCTAATATGGATTAAGATTTTTCATAATAATATAATTTATCCTGTCTCTTCATTCTGAAAAGAATCAATTTATGTGTAAAACAGTAATTCCTACTCCTGAATAAGAATAGTTTTCACAGAAAATGTTGAGGCTGCAATCTCACATAAGAATTTTTTTAAACAGACTGGCTTTCAATTAGAAAGAAGAAAAGCACATATTAACAAAAATTGCAATATATCCTTTAACCCTTTCAGTAGTATATCCTGAACAGTTCCATGCACAGTGCAGGATTTTATTCAATGCGATGTAGTCTGAGACATTTCTGGGCATTTTAAAGCATTTATAAATTATTCTTATTATTGCTAGAAAATAGCAGCAAAAAATAATTTGCATTAATTTTTCACTCATTGCTACGTATTTATTGTGATGAATAAAAATAACTACTCCAATGATGACAGAATAGTGAAAAAAAAAATGCACAGAGCAAATGAGTGAATATTTAGTGATTGAAAATGAATTAGATAATGATATTAGTTTTATGAAAAACAAATTTCAACCCAGTCTTAATAGTGCAGATGTAGTTAGCGATACTGAAATTTATGAAATATCAGCAACCAATATCATTTGCAGTTTGTGGAACTGTGAATCTGAAAAGAAAGGAAATGCCAAAGGAATTAGTGTCTGCTAAGCTATAATTGCAACTGAAAGTAGTACATCCACCACCAAGCATTTTAAATAGATAAAAGGGAGCAGTTACTGCACTGGGCATGGATGATAAGATTAACATTTTCTGGTGCCACTGTTTTGTCATTATTGCAGAGCTTTGAGATGCACACTTCTGAAGAAGTAAACCACACTGTCACACACAAACAGGTACATACAGAAATGGTTTGATGATGCTGTTGCTTCAGGTGAAAGTTCAAACACAAGAATAAGATTGTGGAAGGATACAGGTAAAAGAAGTACAGTAGACAATCGATTTTCCGTGATAGATGGTAAAAGTCAAATCCCAGATAATCGATTTCCTGGTTAATCCAAAAGTCCCCCACATACATAACAGATTTCCAGGACTTCTTACTTTGTCGAGTTTTACGTAACTCGGGAATGACTAATAACATATTGCTACTATATTATTATTGACAAATCTGAATTCCACACAAGACTTGTTAATGTCTGGCCCATTTTCATACATCTTTATTAGTTTAATTTTCTGATCCAAATTGATGGCTTTCCTTTTGTTGGTAGATTTACTAGTACCGCTGTCAAATGAAAATTTTCTGAAAAGAACTTCACATGGTTAAACAATTTGTACCTTCCGGGTTACTGGGCTTTTCTGCATCTAATTATAAACGATCTTATTGCGTTTGCGATAATACTGATAGCTGGAATTGTGTGGGTTTTTACGTTATTATGGTGAAATGCGTTCCCCTCACTGAAATCTTCAGTCATAAAAAAAAAAAAAAAAAAAACCACCATAAATTGTAATAATCTTCCCTTCTTTCCTATTTTTTTGCTTGTTATTCCATATCTCACTTGTGCAATTTGTGCATGCCGTGATCGTCGTTATTGATTGCTTATTTTATTTATTTATTATTTTTGTTTGTTTTAAATTTTCCAAACCTAAAAAAAAAAAAAAAAAAAAAATTACATAAATCTGTAGTTGCATAAGTCAGGGACTTACTGTATCGAAAAATGTTCAGCAACCTATGTAAAAAATATGGTGATATATAAAAAACCTTACCATGCACTATGTCCAATGTGATGCTTCCCTTTATTTTTTGCAATATCAATTTTAAGTCTAATAGCTACACTCCATGGCTGAGTTAGTCGGTCTCAGGCATAGATAGCAAGGTTTTCCCCCAGAAACTGAGGTTTTTCATTAAGCAAACAGACAAATCGACCATAGAACACACGCAATTAACAGACATAAGACGCAGCACGGCAGATGAATTTAATTATTCGGGTGGCCTAAATATAATATTAAGTCTAATAGCTTTCCTATATTTTTTTACAATGTTGATTTTAAATCTAATAGCTTCCTTTATTTTTTACGATGTTGATTTTAAATCTAATAGCTTCCTTTATTTTTTATGATGTTGCGTATGGTTTGGTCACCAACATTATAATGATTCCTTAGAGATTTAACAGACACACCATTTTCAAACTTTTGAATAATTTCAAGTTTTTGTTTAACTGAAATGCAACTCTTTTGCATTTATCCATCATTTTCGCGATTTCTAAACAAAAAAAAATTTTAAATTCTGACATCCCTGACAAATAATGAAACAATTTCCTTTTGCACTGCAACGGAACACAACAAAATTGACACAATGCACTAAAACAAACTAAACATTTGGTCTCTGTGAAGACAATAGGTACACTAATCTCCCAATGACGACTTATTATACTGCTTGTCGCTTATTTAGGACTTGCAAAATATCTGTTTATACCTATTCTAGTTATTACTTGAATTTTTTGATTTCTGGTTGGTTTTTTTTTTAATTTGGAGTCTTGAAGTGTCCTGGTTAATCTGATCCCGATTAATTGAGAGTCTGCTCTATAAGTCTTTCAATTGTGGACATAATTCACGAAGCTGTACTGGACAAAAGATTATATACTTTGTTCTCTAGAACTCTGCAGAAGTTCTAGTTCCTGCTTTGGTATCTACATTTTGACAATAAAAACAATGTAGAGAGCAATGATCATCTGAGAAAAATCAAGCTACTCTTGGAATTACAGCACACTTCATTCATAAACACCTATATTCTAGAACAGAAATTTCTGTAAAAGGAAAGCCTTATGCTCATCAAAGGAAGATTTAGGATGAAGTAATACAACAAAAACAGAAAGAAAGCCAGGATTGGCCTAAAGATATTTAGTGTTTATGAAGCTAAATCTGGATATGCCTAGGATTCTTTTTGTATATACTTGTCAATGGAAAGAGAAATAAGCAGGATGTGTGACTGAAGCCTATCAGACATGCATCAGTTATGAAACTTGTGCCTGGCATAACTAATATGTAAAGATACAATATAGTTAGGAAAGGATGTTACATGGTTGTTTTCCATTAAGATTATTATTAAATATAATACCACTCTTATACCGTGTGAAATTAATAATATAGTTTATTAAGCTATTCGCCTAACCTACTATACACTGAGGTAAGTTTCAGGTATCTTACCAATATCCATCATTAGACCATGCTGTTGGGGGAACAGAAACAGAAAGGGATTACAATTTTGAATACTACAATTACAAATTGCAAATAAACAATTTTAGGTTTTGATTATTGTTGCAATAGAACCAGATATAAAATTAGGTAAATACAAAGAGATTAAATTCTTACCTGCTGACAGCTCCTCTTGCTGATGCTCCCAGAAACCTGATGTGCATACAGGCAAGAGGCCTGCCAGCAGTTCATTTATAGGTGAGGGATTAATTCCAATAGCCAATGGAATTGTGCCAGGATTTTTATCCTCGATCCTGAGTTCTTGTGTGGCAGAATCTTGAGGTGACTTTTTCTCTCCTACTGTGGTTTTCTTTTCTGTAGTGGAATCCTGAGGAGACCTTTGCTCTCCTAAGCTGGACATCTGGGATGGTTAGCAGGGGTTGTATGTGGGTTATTCCTTCGGACAAATGGCCTATTTTCTTTTCCTGGTTTCTCATTTCTTCTTAGGGTTAGAGAACACATACCAGTCCCTAAATGTTAGTGATTCCTTAAATTTGGCAATCCATCACACACACTTATAAGCAGCAGGGTTCGACATGTGGTCATTGCGCTCAGCATTGCCACAAATTCTGTACATGCCCAAAGGAACGGGCAGCTGTTTGCTCCAACTGCAGAACAAGACTACTCAATCAGGGATCCAAATTGTCTGTTTACTTGAAAGACAAATGTATATACCAAGAAAAAACTAATTAAGGTTAGAACACCCACTACTGCAGTAACTCATGAACTCAAATGTACGCAAATTAAAGGCCAAAGAGCTAGGTCAGTATTTGATTAAATTAAACTTAAAGCCCAGGAGGAACAAATTGACAAATTCTCCTACAGGAGTCCTATACCGAATTATACAGCAAATGCTGAAATGGCACGGGCAGAAATTGCAATTAGGAACATTGAAATTACAGTGATGAAGATCTCATCTCTTTGCATCCCTGTCAGTGCATGTGCACAGATTGCTCCTGGAACTAAATGTACTCTCAATTTACAGTTGTCCTGGAGTGGTGGTCTCCAATTGAATCCAGACTGCACTTAACTGTACTCTGGGGGGCTTATCTTAATGGTGGCAAACTGCTGCTCCCCATTGTGGCACAGCACAACCCCTGATCATGCTTCAGAAATGAAGAAATGGTGAAGGCTTGGAGAACAAAATCATCTCTACCAATTTTGAGGTTTTAAACAAGCCAAATAACCCCTCCACCAGCAGTACCCTCTGGGAGAGAACTACAGATGTTACTCTAGCCAGTCATGCTGGTTGCCTAGAAATTCTCAAAATGGAAGGTAGAGTCCTGGACAACATCTGACCACAGAGCAACTACCTTTTCGCTGAGGTGCTCTGTGGATCATGCAACTCCAACTCCGATGGATGTTATTAAATTCTGCACTAAAAAGCAGACTGGAATTGTTTCCACGCTGATCCATCACAGCTGACTCAAAACACAACAGATAAGTGTGCATATGTGCTCACCACGATAATACAAGAAGCCTGTAAAGCAGCTATTCCAAAATGTAAAAGTTAGAAACCAGAGAAAGACGCTAAATGGGAAATGCAAGGCCTTCCAACAAGCATGCTTCATTGCCTCAAGCAGAGATTGGCGTGACTAGGGAGCACTATTAGGACCTTTTGGAACAGATACACACAAAATAAGGAAGTCTAAAAAGAGACTCATGGCAACAGCTTGTGTCTACGACCGGAAATAATGATCTTTGAGGAGTGGTTTACTGTATAGTGATCTCACCTCAAACATGCTCAACCTTCTCTTTCCTGCTGATGACCCATTAAGCCTAGAGCAGCAATCAATTGTCTCCAGAAATGAAGAATATACCACTGAAAACTTGGAACCTCCATTCACCCTGGAAGAGTTGCAAGTTGCACAACGACAAACCAAGAATAATAAGATACCTGGAAGAGATCTTCTTGAAGTAGATGTGAAGTCAAGGGGTTTTCTGAAAATATTCCCACTACACCTTCTGACCACATTCAACAAATGCCTTGAAGCAGGACAGTTCCGAAACATCTGGAAGGAGGAAACCTCGAGCTACTAATGAGAAGTCTCGACAAGCGGTTTGAGTTTAAAGTCACCTGCTGTATTGCCACCAAGAAACAGCTTGGGTCTCTCCTTAGCAACAATGTTCAGGTGAAACTAGCAGAGTCTTCTTTAATTAATCTAATATGCTACAACTTAGCCCTGTTCTTGACCCTATCAAACCAGCCTTTGCTTATGTGAAATTCTGGAACACTACAGCACTTTTTCCTGAGGGTTTCTTTCAATCATCATGACCCTGAATGACTGAAAGACCCACTAGAATGTTTTTTGATGTTAGTCCTCAATCCACAATTTTAAAAGTCTTTATTTCATTTCTCCACTCATTATTTTATAAAAATAAGATCACGATTCACTAAAATTTTTATATAATTGGGCAATCAAACACTGCTATACATACTAAGATGGCAATACTGCTGAAACTGTTGGGAGGTAGGATGCAATATGATGACTCACGAAGTTCATCCATTGGTGTTCAAAAAATTGAATTTCAAAAGTCAAGAACATAGGGTAGATGCAATGTACAAAATCCAGCAACCACAGGACCTGGCGATTGCTGGGGTTTGGAGAAAAAAATCTAGCCATGCATGAACTGTCAATATAAATGACAAACTCCCAGTACAGATAAATAGAGAGCACTTTTTCACCAACTTTTTATTCTTTTATTTTCTTGGATCATCAAGTAGAAAGTGAAATGCATTACTCAGGAACAGGGTTTACTGAAGCAAACACCTACAAAACTATGAGAGCTACTCAATAATGTTCATAATTTTTTTTTCACAACATACCTTTCAAAGTAGTCCCCCATTTGATAAAATGCATTTATTCCAACATTTCTGCCATTCTTCAAAAACATGGTGGAAGCCATTTTTTGACATGCATTTGAGAATCACCTCCGTTATCTTTATAACTTTTTATAATGACTGGAAACATTTTCCTTGCGGCTCCTCCTTTAACTTTGGGGGGGGGAGAAAAAAATCACAGGGTGCAATTGTCAGGGCTGTAGGGTGGATGAGGAACATGTTTGACATTAATGCCTGGCTAAGTACTCGGTGACAGCACGGGAAATGTGAGGTGGATGCTGCATCTCGCACTGTCATGATGCAGCATCCACCCATCTGCATGCAGTTGTGGTTGTCTGCGACGAATGGGATCGGGCAAAGTGTGCAGTACAGTACTGTAGTAAGGTCCTGTAACAGTCATATGATGTGGCACAACATTCTGGTAAACCATTCCTTGAATGTCAAAAAAAAAGAAATGACCATAACCTTTTCTACAGAAGCCAAAACTTTTGCATTTTTTTGGTGTTAGCAATGATGCAGACTTCCAAACAGAGCTTGTTGCTTACTCTTTCTGGGTCAAAATGATGAAGCCATGTCTCATCTGCAGTTATCACTTTGTACAGAAAACCACCATCTTCAGTAACCATCTGTTGCAACTCCTGACAAACCCCCATGTAAACTTGCTGTTGCTCAAGTGGGAGTAGTCTTAGAACCTGGTATACACAAACATGTCATATGCCAACAGTCATGGAGAAAACCATGCTTGCTTCCTAGTGGTATTCTCAACATCTCTGCCAGTTGTTTACTGTTATACAACAATCTTCTCTCATGGTTACAGAGGTGACAGCAGTGGTTAGAACTCCAGGACTGATGATTTTTGTGATTAAATCATGTCTATATTTAAACCACCTGTAGGCTGTGCAATAAGCATAGAAACTTTTAAAGTTCTCATTAATCACAGTTATTAAAAACAAAAAACCAGTAAGAAATATTTCATGAATAGTGAAGTGATTAGGAGAATAGTATTGCAGCTTCACTGTGAACTTTACCATATGTACAGTACAAAATCCCCCCCCCCCCCGCCACATACACATAAGCAACTCAGACTGTGTTGTGCCATTGTTTATTATATCTGTACCTTGGCTGATATGCATGCATGTTGTGTGGGCTGAAAAACCCAGGATAATTTGTGGGAAGAAATCCCACTCCCTCCTCCTGAAGGTAGTTGAGCAAAGTGATTAAATAATAAAAAAAAAACAATAATAAATAAAACAAAAATAAATCTGAAAGTATGGGCTTGCCAACCAGCAGACTTTCTATCATAAGACATTGCCAATAAGAATTAAAAGGTAAACATTTAATTTAATTATAACTAAAATATAATTATATTTGGAGAACCAATTCATCACCCAATGGCTTTACTTTTGGAAAGCTGAATTTATGATTTATACATGTATTTTCTGTTCCAAAAGCTACCCAATGTATATCATTAAATTCAATGTGTTTAATTGAAAAAAAAAAAAAAAATATATATATATATATATATTTGCTTACTGAAGAAATAACACAAAATTGATTAAAGATTGAAAAAGTTGGCATATATGCAGGTGTGGGAAAGCACTATAAATTTGTGTGACCTAACCAGTGTATCCAAATCAGTTCATTAGCAATGGAAAATGAACAAAATCTCATGTTCTGTCGCTGAAGTCTCTGACAAATGGAAAAATGTCTGGAAAACGTCCATCAATGTACACAACTGCAGCCAAAAATGTAATGTGACAGAAAATAGATGCTGATGTCTAGAGTGAATTATCAAGTGTAATAATTATTACCAAACAGAACAATTGGCATGCAATGCAATGCAGGAACATTGCATGCCAACAGTACTCACAGCATATGAAGAATGCTACAATTAATGTGTTTTTTATATAATTGAGATCCCCTCCCAAGTCAAAAGATACTAAAAGCAGTGGTAGAGAAGGTGTTAATGAAATTTGAAGCTCAATCATTCTAAATGGGTGAATGGTAAGAAAATGAGTATAATGTCATACTTATGACAAAAAAGGAAGTTATCTCAATGTCCCATTTTGAAAGTGGTCATCTTCTATTTGACCTCCTATTAAAATATAAAAAAAAAAAACAGTTCACTAATTAATAATAAAATAGGAAAGATTAACCTTGGAAAAAAGTTATGACCAGGATATGGCACACCATATTTGAACAGACTAACAAAAAGGCACTAAATATTTTGAGATTTACATAATGCATAAACATATGTTTATGTAATAATTAAAATATCTCCCACCTCACCATTAAATAAGATTTTCTAGAAATCAATAATCATGCATATATGATTATTGTACTAACTATACAATATTATAAATAATACATTATTAACTTGTATTAGGTATATAATAATATAAATATTCTTACTAGACTTTTTGTTTGTTTTTTTTGCTTTTAACCTTTCATTTTCTTCAGCCTGTCGAAGAGAGTCTAATGATGTAACAATGGGGAAAAGAGTCACAATGTTATGAGTCGGACTAGATGCTGTTTGTTCTAAAATTGGAAGACAGTGGCTTCTTTCTTTTTTTATTGGAAGAGCTGAAGACTTTGGACTATACCCAGTAAACAGACTTATGCCTGAAACTGAAAGAGCATGTTTACAGATAAAAGAATGCACTATTTTAAATTGCAATTAAAATCTTGATTATATTCTTCAAAAATTAAATTGTATCACGAGATTAACTGGCACTACATAGCATGAACTCATGCTATATAATGATGTAGATAATCAAATAACATTCTGACACTTCAAATAGTGATGCTCTGAGATCACGGACCATTTTTCATGCGAACATAACACTGAATAACAAATGCACCCTTCTGAAAGAAATGGCTCAACAGACTGCAATGATAATTGTAATCCAAAAACAATGGAACCTATAGGTACAATTTCTTAGTGGGATACTGTCTCTACATATGATTATTTCAATAACGGCTCCAGATTGTGACAGAAATCATGTTTCTACAAAAGTCAACAAAAAAAAAGTTAGTGTTCTATACCAAAGCAAATTTTCTAGAGATAAATGAATGCAAAAATGAGAAAGTTTTTCTGCTTTATTTTTTGATGGGATTTTGTTTCCTTTTTTTTCTTAACACTCAAATTTTTTTTCTATTAAGTTATGTTTTATTTATTATTATTTTTTCCCACATGTCTTCCATTCTGTTTAGTCCTTCTTGGATTGCTATTTTTGGACTCTATTACTTTCTTCCATCCAAAACCAAAGACAGTAAAAGTTTTGTTATCCAGCATACATGCATGAGGATTAGAGTACCCCATCAACCTAGTTAAAACCAATGGAAAACAATACCAAAACTAAAATTTTGGATAGATACTAATGTAAACCATATTGTAACCAACAAAATGTATGTATAGGATGATTGAAACAAAATTTAATCTTATTTTATATAATAAAACTGTACTAACTGTAGGCAGTAGTGTTGCACCAATTTAAACTAAACATTTACTCATTCTCTTGATGAACATCGTTAATATTAATACTTTTTGTATGCCATTTCTCTTGGATGGATTAAACCTAAGTATTCAATTTTCACAAGTTAACTGGATGACCAAATCACAATGGAAAACTTTTTATACAGCAGGAGGGACCAAGTGTGTAAGATTTTTATGGGCTGTAGGTAATATTGCAAAAAAAAAAAAAAAAAAAAAGATTGAAACCTTAGAGAAATCTGCTACACTGGGTAGGATCAAAACAGGAAAGGTGAAGAATCTTATCTTGAAAACATATTCTTGGAATGGCTAATGATGATGCATGCAAAAAAACATTTCCATACAGAGAAATCTTTTAAAAACTAAGGATAAACCCATGACAATTCTTAAATTTCTATATGGCTCCAGAAATTTACAACTTGTCATGGGCTGTCATCAATAAAAGTGTGCAACGAAAGTGCAGCCACAAAGGAGTGGAAGGAGATTCACTTAAAAAAATTTTGTTGACATACAACCAATATGACATCTTCAATGCTGATGAAACTGGATTTTTTTTTTAAGTTTCTACTAGATAAAACACTTATACTTAAAGGTAAGAAATACAATGGTAGGAGAAAAAAAAAAAAAAGGCAAAACAACAGTTTACTATTCTTCTAGCAACAAATATTGATGGCACAGAGAAGCTTCCTCTGTAATCACTAGGAAAATCCAGAAGTCCCAATGCTTTAAAGGTTTGAAGACATTGCCAGATATGTAATGAGCAAAACAAAAGCAAACCAAACTGTAGATTTTTGATATCAAAAATCTACAAAGAAAGGATCAGAGACCTTGGATCATAACATGAGCAGGGAGAATAAAAAAAAAATTTGCTGCTTGTAGATAACTGCATCCCTCATTGCTAATTGAATGGATAGCCTACATGTAATCATTGTTGGGTTCTGCGACCTGATACAACATCAGTTCTTCAGCCATTTGATAAAAGTGTAATCCAGTGCTTTGAAGAAAACTATCAAAGAATGCTTATTAAACAAAATTGTGCTGTGCTTTCAATGTGAAATCAATGTGCTACAGACAGTGTACTTATGTGTCTCAAGATTGCTGACTGCTTTGAACATGACAGATCTGTCAACTTGAATGATACAATGAACAAAGTTTGGAATGTCTCTTCATCTATTAATCATGAAAATAAGTACAATAATAGTGAGTGTCATTGCTTAAACTTAGAGGGAAGCATGTTTTGAAGACTATGCCTAAGTGGATGCAGACATTACATGTGTGTCAGGCTATGCATGACTGAAGAGGAACTCAATGCAGATGCAATGGAACTGCATCCGTGAAATTTGCAAGAATGAAGAAAAGGAACCTACTGTGGTAGAGCAAGCAGTTTTCTTCAGACTCATCAAGGATCCAGACCTACACATCATTCCCAATCTTCCAAGTGCAGCCTAACTGTGAAAGTGAACTGTGAATTAACCACTACCCTGTGCATTTGTAATTCTTTTTCGAAACAGGCCTTTCCACTGAAAGAGTGTGTTTTGATAAATTACTTTAAAGTCTGAACACCTCTCATATTTACGGTTAGACCTTCTAACTCTTTTTCGCAATGGTAAGTTATATTAATGACTAACATCACAAATAGAAATATATATAAAAGATATTTATTAATAGTTAAGGCAAAGCTAAGTAATATTTGACAGGTGCTCTCAAAATATTCCAAAATGAATATTTTCAACCTTTATACAACAGTTTTAGTAAACACGACAATTATGACTGAAATGTTATCAGAAGCCCTCAATTTGCTTCAATTTATCATTTTAAATGGAAAACAAAATGAAGGTTCACCAGGTGCAAACTAATATTCAGTTTAACCGCCTCTGGCCCTAATGACAGCAACGTACCGTCGAGGCATTTACAAGATCAATTTCTGAAGATAATCAACTGATAGTTCGTGGTTAACGAATTATGGCTTCCTGAAGATCACAATGGGTCTTTGGTTTCTTTCTGGCAAATGCAGATTCCACACGATTCCACTAGTTCTCTATAGGATTCAGGTCTATTTCCTGGCCAGCTAAGAGTTGTAATTGACTGTTCTTCCAACCATTTTTACACCTGTAACAAATGTAAACACATTACTGTCAAAAACCTCTAATGCAGAAATGAAGCTAAAGTAACTACAGAAGCGCCTACTTACACTTTTTGCCTGATGACAAGGAGCAGAGTCGTCCTGAAAGATGCAGTTACTTGGCAGGTTGAAATGGTCTCTACTGGTTGGCAGCAATTTGCCTTCCAATATAGCCAGGTATCCATCGGCATTTACGAAACCTTTTATAAACTGTAGGTGACCTACTACAAGATATGAAATGTACCTCCATATCATTTGGCTGGTAGGGAATTTCACTGTAGACACCATACGGTCCAGATGGTATTCTTCAAGTCTAATCGTTTGTCTCCCATCAGAGCCATGCAGGTTGATTTTTCTTCTCATCCGAGAAAATAACTCA
The DNA here is from genome assembly GCF_048544385.1 of Mastigoproctus giganteus. Classification (NCBI taxonomy): domain Eukaryota; kingdom Metazoa; phylum Arthropoda; class Arachnida; order Uropygi; family Thelyphonidae; genus Mastigoproctus; species Mastigoproctus giganteus. Next base: position 63,176,997 of record NC_143582.1, read on the forward strand.
CTTCCACTGTTCAGGGTCCATCTGACATGCTCCTACACCAAATTAATTGGGCCTTTTTCATTTTTTGTGTGAGGAGGGGCTTCTTCTTAGGACAACAGGCTACAAGTTCATTTTTGAAGAGGGTCTTCTGACTGTTACTGCACTTGCTACCACCCCTGTATGTTCTTCCCATTCTCTTTTCAGCTCGGATGAAGAAGCTTTACGGTTTTTAAGGCATAAGCGCTTCAAAATACGGTCCTGTTTTGGTGTAGACTCGTTTGTGTCCGAGTCCTTTTTTCCTAACAGCAGAACCAGTATTCTTGAGTTTGGAAAGAAATCTACTCACTTGACTGATTACAAGATACTCTATAAGCAATATGACGGGAAGAACATCCTTCCTCATAGTAAAAAAGGCCTACGTGCTCTGGATTCATTACGAAAATTTTATTTTGTTTCTCAGAGCAAACTAAACTAGAATTACAATTAATAAGCTTTCGGCTGGGAGGCAGCCTTCTTCAGATTGAATACATGAATGGCAGGTGGAATAGAGATGTTCACTGCCAGGATGGTGCGTAAGGCGCGTGGTTAATTGTTTGTTGATGTTTGTGGCTGTGACATATATGGTGGTGACGTGGCCAGCGTTTGTCTATGGATAGAATTGCCTCTGTGATGGGGTTAACTTGGCAACCACTGTTCCTGTTCAAAGAGGCATCCGAGCATTTTATATTTAACGATTCCAACCAGGTGCACTTTAGGTAATGGTGGGACCTGTCCACAACCACGACATCACTGTGTGGGTCGATGTCGTGGCGGGTTGTCCAGACATGCTTGGCGATAGCTGAGTGTTCTACATCTGCCAAACGGATAGCCCTTTTATGTTCTGAGAGACGTTTCTCGAGTCAACGTCCAGTCTCTCCAAAGTAGCAGCTGGTGCAGTCACGGCAAGAGATGCGATAGACCACACCGCTCTGTAGAAGAGTGGGGACTGGTGTTTTTACGTTGGAGATAAGAGAACGCAGTTTCTTGCCTGGGAGTTGGATGCATTTTATCCCATATGATTTTAGGATTCTACCGATCTGTTGTGACAGGTTGGGGTAGTATAGGATAAATGCCCTCGTGGATGACTCGTCACTGTTTGCGTTGCTGTTGGTCGTCACATTGTCGCGTGCCTGTAGATCACACCTGTCAAGGACGTCGATGGGATAGCCATACTTTGTAAGGTCTACTTTGACTCTGGTGATCTCTTTGCGTCTCTCATCTGCGGAGCTGCAGTGTGTCCAGGCACGAGTTAGCAAGGTTCGGGCAGTGGAGAGGAGGTGGCCCCACGTGTGTGCTGACCGGAAGTTGGTAAATTGGCCAGCACACATAGTTTTGCGATAAACTGTCATCTCCAAGCATGTGTCTAGGTATGGTATAGAGTTGTTTGACTCCAGCTCAATCGTAAACTTTATGAAGGGCGATAGTGAGTTGAGGTGGGTTAGGAGTCGTTGACCTGAGTCTCTAGGGATGACAACGAACACACTGTCTACATAGTGACACCAAAAGGCGATGTGATCTGGCACGTGTGTAAACGCACGTCCCTCTAACTCCTCCATCACGATGTTTGCTGTGACAGAGCTGACAGGGGAACCCATGGCTGTGCCATGTATCTGCTGGTAGATTGAGTCATTAAACATGATTGCACCCCCTGTTAAGCACAGTCTGAGGGCGGCGGAAATGTCATCAGGCGTCAGCCTAGTTCTGTCGCTAAGGGTTTCATTGTTGTCAAGGAGTTGTTTTGCACAAGAGATGGCAAGTTCCACTGGGATGGAGGGTTTTTTTTTTTTTGTATTTATTGGCGCATAGGCTTCTGTGGCCATAATGCACCTCCCAAGGTTTTTTTGCAGTACTTTGATCCAAGCCCGAGGCGGGAATCGAACCCGCGACCTTTGGGTTACCAGGCAGGCACGTTACCCACCCGGCTAGCCCGGTCGGCTGGGATGGAGGTAAATAGTGATATTACATCGAACGAAGCCATGACTTGATCCTGTGAGATGGATATAGAGTGGATCCTTTCTATGAACTCAACACTGTTGGAGACGGTGTAGGTGGTCTTGCCAGCTAGAGGAGAAAGGAGTCTCGTGACAAACTTAGACAGCTCGTAAGTCGGTGATCCACAGCAGGATCCAATTGGTCTTAGTGGTGTGTCTTCTTTGTGCACCTTCGGCAGGCCGTAAAACCGTGGGATCTGACACCCGGAGGCACGGAGGTGATTACGGGTTGACTGTGTGATTTTTTTCTTGTTTCAGCCAGCTGTTGATGAGGATATTCACCTCTGACTCCCATCGTTCCAAAGCTCTGTTGGGGTTAACGGTTAAGGGTTTGTAGACGGAAGTGTCTCGTAAAAGCAGTAAGGCTTTCGCCATGTAATCAGCGTGGTCCATTACAACCGTACGACGGCCTTTGTCCGCCGGTAGGATGACGATGGACGAATCCTGTTTCAGTGCCTTGAGGGTAGAAATCTGCATATGGCTGAGGTTTGAAGAGACGAGGCGAGCATGGTGTAGAACTGCTGCAGTCTTCAACCGGATAGCGTTGGCTGTATCTTTGTACTTTGTACTTAAATTTGTACTTTGGAGAGACTGGACGTCGACTCGAGAAACGTCTCTCAGAACATAAAAGGGTGATCCGTTTGGCAGATGTAGAACACTCAGCTATCGCCGAGCATGTCTGGATAACCCGCCACGACATCGACCCACACCGCGATGTCGTGGTTGTGGACAGGTCCCACCATTAACTAAAGCGCACCTGGTTGGAATCGTTAAATATAAAATGCTCGGATGCCTCTTTGAACAGGAACAGTGGTTGCCAAGTTAACCCCATCACAGAGGCAGTAATTCTATCCATAGACAAACGCTGGCTACGTCACCACCATATGTCACAGCCACAAACATCAACAAACAATTAACCATGCGCCTCACGCACCATCCTGGCAGTGCACATCTCTATTCCAACTGCCATTCATGTATTCAATCTGAAGAAGGCTGCCTCCCAGCCGAAAGCTTATTAATTGTAATTCTAGTTTAGTTTGCTCTGAGAAACAAAATAAAATTTTCGTAATCCTTCCTCATGTAAAGCAACAATAGCACTCTTTCTCCGTGGAGTCAACTGCACATAACTCACCATTCTCACACAAGGAAGGAATGACTGCAACTCTTGCAGAGCATGCTTATATAACTGAAAGTAACAGCTGATACAATCTGTAAGAAATATTGCCATATACTTACTTTATTCGGACGAAAATTACAATTTTAAGGGGTGATGCACTTTCTTTGAATACCAGTGTATATGTATATACACAATCATATGCACTACTGTATACAGTAATTAATGAATATACATAATTTACAAATTAATCTTATTGCACCGTACAATTGATGCAAAAGGTACAACCTATTTTATTGTTTTATACTGTAACATATTATGAATTACATCACACTATACTGTATTAGTAGGATTTTAATTAGTGGTTTTAAATTCTATACAGTGGGAACAACTGATGATGTTACTAACAGAAAATTCTAAATGGGAAGCATTCAAGGAATTAATCTTGGAAGTTACTAGGCTTTACCAACTAAGAAATAATATTCAAGGTATAGACCTAAATGGATTTCACATGAACTAATGAGACTCGTGACAGAGAATAAAAATGGATGGGATGCACATAAATTCAGGTGACACAGACGCCTATGGTAGATATAAGTTTGAAAGCCATAAATGAAAGTCAAGAACTTTCATTTATGAACACATGCTAAATAATACCACTAGCTAACTAGTAAGCTTTAATACATTGTCAGAAACAAATAACAAAACAGTTTGTCACGATGTTATTTCTTATAAGTAGTATATCTTAAAGCAACTTGCAGTTACTAAAGTCTGTTCATCTTGCTTATCAGCAGCTGAAATCCTACCGACCATTAATAACTAGTCTGTAATCAAATCACAAGTTAGGCAAGCAAATGCATATTATGTAAAATTCTCGGAAAAGGATGCAAAGAAAAACAGCAAAGTAAAGAAGTCTTTGCTTATGTAAACTCTAGAAGGAAAGGGATGAATCAGATTGGTCCACTTGATATTAACGGTTCGACTGTTGATGATCCTGCTCAGATTGGTTTGTTTGTATGGGGATTGATTAGGTGCATCGGCAACTATGGCCATAGTGTGCCATCCTGCTCAGGTAGCTGACAAACTGAATCAGTATTTTGCATCTACCTTCACACATGAATTGTGCAGGGAAGTGGAGGCCAGGAATTTATCAAACTCAAAAAGGGGAGCTAAATGATTTTGTAATAACTGTAAGCAAAGTGTAGGAGAAATTGATGAAGTTAAACATAAGAAAGGCACCTGGGGTGGATGGGATCTATCCAGTTATATTAGAGGAAGTAGCAAAGGAAGTAAGCAAACCCTTAGCCATAATTATGTGAGCATTCTTGGACTCAAGGGAGGTCACCACAGACTGGAGATGTGCAAATGTATCCCCAATTTACAAAGTGTGACACGAAAAATTAGAGACCTTTAGTTTAACTTTTGTTCCAGGGAAAATAATGGAGTCGCTGGTTAAAGAAGCATTGCAGGATCATCTAGACAAGACTGCAGTTATAATTCAGACATAGCATGAGTTTTTTAAGGGGAAGTCTTGTCTGACCAATTTGACTGGATACTAAGGTGTAGTCACAAAGGAACTGAATGCAAAAATTAATTTTGATATCATAGTGATATCAAAATGACAAGTAATGGTTTTGTTACTCATGGTAGAATGAATTTTGGTAATCACAAGTAACCTTGAGATGCACTACCTTTAAATAGATAACATCACTGAAAGGCTATTCTGTCATTTGTTTAAAATATATGACATTATCTTGTTTCAGGCCTTACTGGCCTTTCTTCAGTTAGCTTATGATCCAAAATAGTATACTGATGATATGCAAATAATGAAGCAATTGTATATCATTTGTTATGTAATAGAAATAAGTTAAAATTGCAATTATTTAAGATAGCAAAAGCTGCAGTACCTATGACGCTGCCATAAATGAAAGTCAAGAACTTTCATTTATGAACACATGCTAAATAATACCACTAGCTAACTAGTAAGCTTTAATACATTGTCAGAAACAAATAACAAAACAGTTTGTCACGATGTTATTTCTTATAAGTAGTATATCTTAAAGCAACTTGCAGTTACTAAAGTCTGTTCATCTTGCTTATCAGCAGCTGAAATCCTACCGACCATTAAATTACATGGGACAAGTCAGTCTCAATTTTAAAAGTCCATATAGCTTTTGCTATATTAAATACTTGAAATTTTAATTTTATCATCCAATAAAATTAAAATAATTGATTTAAAATTGTTACTATATTGTTGCATGAGTGAAAGAATTTTCGTGTAAATCCAGTTGGCTATTATATTAGATGCAAAATGCTTTATTCTGCCCTTAAATGTGCCAAAATGTTTGTGTGGAGTTTTATAAAATATGATTTATTATTCAACTTTTAAACATGAGATATTTCCCACAAATATTAAATAAAAGAATCACATTAAAACTGCACTTTTCTGAATATTTTTTTCATGAAAGTTTCTGATGGATTGCAATGAACTTAATATATTATCATTTATGAGAATCTAATTAATAACCAAGCTGCTTTTGATTGATAAAAACTGATAATATATCCATACCTAATGGAGGAGACCTTACTGCCTTTTGCCCAGTTGTTCCCTAAAAATATAATAAACAAATAATCATTTAAATCATTCTTTCAAAGACTTATTCACAACAAATAAGGCTAATGCCTTTCTGTAGGTATAAGGTAATCATTTAACATGTAAAATTTTCTTAAGTAGTATAGATCTGCTCTGCTTGAACCAAGTGAAGACCTGCCCATTTCAAAAATTCAGAGTTTTTAAGAGGAAAAATTGGAAGAATTGCTTCAATCTAGACTCGGGTTCTAAAACTTTCATTTCCATATTATGACTTTTATTTTATTTTTTGGGAAATCATTATTGCATATCAGATTCCACTATTAAGAGTAACAGTAAAAGTGATTTCAGTGGGATCAGAAAGTTTTGAAATTATATTTAGTGGGAAGCATCCAGGGATGTAATCATAGACGCTACTAGGTTTATTATACCAACTAAGATAGTTGGTATAATAAACCTAGTAATTCTCAAGGGTTAATATTGAAGTAATATTACAAGTAATAATATATTCAAGGGTTAGTCCCCACTGTTTCAAAGAATAAAAATGGATGGGATGAATATAAATTATCGGGTGATACAGAAGCCTACAGTACATATAAACTAGTCTGCAATCAAATCACAAAGAAGGTTAGAAAAGCTAAGGCAGATTACAAGAAATTTGATGTGCTGATCAAGACATCAAAGGCAGATATTGTTGGGATATCAGAGACATGGTGTCACACTGATATAAGCTGTGCAGAATTGGAATTTGGAGAGTACAATGTGTACAGAAAGAATAGACAGGGTAGGAAGAGAGGAGGGGTTATGCTGTTAGTTAAGAAACACACAAAATCTAAGGAAGTGCATCCAGCTGACATGGGTGGACAGTGCAATGTTGAGTCTGTTTGGTGTGACATAAACACTGGGAAAGGGAAAATTAGAGTAGGAGTGTGTTATACACATAATGACTCTGAAGAGTACAACAAACAGTTGTGCAGAGAAATAGAGTGGGCCAGTAAATCAGAATGTCTTGTAATGGGGGATTTTAACTTTCCAGATATTGTGACTGGAACATCTGGGTTGGTCACTCGCATGCTAATAAGACTTTGTGGATTTATTGGAGGACTGTTAATACAGCAACATGTTTGAAGGGCAAACAGAGGGAGTAATGGTTTTTATCAAAAACCATTACTCCCTCTGTTTGCAAGACAAGACTGCAGTAATAGTTCAGACATACTCTTGATCTGATTATCAGCAGTGATTATTCATGCATTAAGAATTTGCAGATAAAGAAACCACTAGGTGACAGTGTACTGATGTTTTTGTTTTCGTAAAGGTGACTACAGTGGTCTCACAGTTTTTAAATTCTATACAATGAGATCAACTGATGATGTTACCAAAGGTGAATTCTAAATGGGAAGCCTTCAGGGACTTAATCTTGGAGGCTACTAGTCTTTTCATACCAACTAAGAAATACTGTTCAAGGCCTAATTGGATGTCAGATGAATTAATGAGGCTTGTGGCAGAGAAGAAAAATTCATGGGATGCATATAAATTATTAGGCAACACAGATGCCTACGGTAGATATAAACTAGTCTGTAATCAAGTCACAAAGGAGGTTAGTCAGGTGAAGTGAGATTACAAAAAATCTTTGACAAAGGATGCAAAGAAAAACAGTAAAGAATTCTTTACTTATGTAAACTCTAGAAGGACGGGGATGAATCAGATTGGTCCACATAACATAGATGGTTCGACTGCTGATGATACTGCTCAAATAGCTGATAAACTGAATGAGTATTTTGCATCAAGATTCACACATGAGGAGTTATTCAAGGAGGAATAACAGAAGTTTATCAAACTCTAACGGGAGCTAAGTGATTTTGTAATAACTGAGAGCAAAGTGGAGAAGAAATTGTTGAAGTTAAACATAAAAAAGGCACCTGAGGCAGTGGAATCCATCCAGTTATATTGAAGGAGGCAACAAGGGAAGTAAGCAAACCCTTAGGCATAATTATGAGAGCATCCTTAGAGTCAGGGTAGGACCTCATGGACTGGAGATGTGCAAATGTATTCCGAATTCACGAAGGAGATGCAAAGGGTGACAAGTAATCATAGACCTGTTAGTTTAACTTCTGTTCCAGGGAAAATGATGGAGTCACTGGTTAAAGAAGTGATAATAGGATCACCTAGACAAGACTGCAGTAATAGTTCAGACACATAGCATGGGTTTGTTAAGGGGAAGTCTTGTCTGACCAATTTGATTGGATACTACGATGTGGTCACAAAGGAACTGGATGCAAAAAATAATTTTGATATCATATACTTGGATTCCTCCGTAGGGAGGAATCCGAGAGGCCTCTGTAGCCGACTGAGCGGGAGTGCAGTAGCACATGCTCTTTGAGTAGAGCGGGGTTCAAGCCCCTGACTGCTGAATACGGTCGATCTGCCAACCCGCATTGGACCAGCGTGGCAGATTATGGTCCATTTGACTCAACATGAATTGTTGAGGAAGCTTCCATCCTGCAGTGGGTTGATAATGGCTGCACTTTACTTTTTTTACTTGGATTTCAGGAAAGCTTTTGATACTGTTGCACATGGAAGACTGCTGTACAAATTGAAGCGGTATGGCATTAAGGGCAAGTTGCTGCAATGGATAAAGGGATGGTGGAGTGTGAGACAGCAGAGAGTGGTAATAAATGGACACTGCTCTATGTTATTAGTAGAGTTCCCCGGCGTTCGGTGCTGGGCACATTGTTTTGTGCCCAGCACCGAAGGATGAAGGTATATCAGGCTTAATGTCCAAGTTTGCAGACAATACAAAGGTTTTAATGATAGTAAAGATAGTATGCTACTGCAACTGGATCTAGAAAAGTTAGGCAGATGGGCTGAGAAGTGGCACCTGAAGTTTAACATTGACATATGCAAATTACTGCATATGGGTAGTAGTAACCAAAGAGAAATGTACCAACTATGTGGTACCACACTCAGGGAGGTGGAGAATCAAAAAGACCTGGGGGTAATTGTGCAGTCAAATATGAAGTTCTCTGAACAAGAAACTGTTTACACTAAACAAAAAAAAAAAAAAAAAAAAAAAGGAACGTGAGGTGGATGGGTTCTATACAATTATATTGAGGAAGGCAGCAAAGGAGGTAAACAAACCTTTAGCTATAAATATGCATGGATATATATTTTTTAAACCAATTTTAATCCAGCCTAATGACAGGATTCATTGGAGTGAGTTGGTAAACTTCCTGAAATTAATTAGTGTTCTCTCTTATTATGTATTAAAATTTCAAAAATTTCTAATTTCTGTTTGCATGTTAGCAATTTAGAAAGGGAAAAAAAAACTAATTTTGTTTGAAATACGACACATGAGCACAGTGGACATATAATTAATCATAAATTTTGTGAACATCAATTTAAAGATAGTGCAATCTATTAGGGTGCACCATCTTTAAATGGGGAAATTGTGGCATAAGAGAAATAAATAATAGAAAAGAAACTATAAAATATACAAAAAATTTCTCATAATTATTTACCAAAACAAAACATAAAATGATAGTCACTTAGTATCAATGTTGACTTAAATAAACTGGAATAAAAAACCTCAACTCAAAAATATTAAACCAATATGGAATCTTAAACATTAATTTGGATTTAAGATTTGAGGACAAATAAACGGACTAGGATGTAATAAATCCAAAAAGGGCAAAACAAACCACTCTGGATAGCTTTTCTATATCACACTGAAATGTAGGATAATGAGATTAATATAGAGACACAAGTGAAATCAATTCTTCATGGGGAAGGAACAGTTTAGTTATATGGATCATTAAATGGTATTTCTATTAGACTAAAATTCCTTACGTTATTAAACAGACAATAGGACAAAAAAAAAAAATTAAACTGTTACCTTTGGCATGGGCTGGAAATTGAATTGAGGTAAAAAGATATATATGAAATATATTTATTTCATATATAAAAAAATTAATAATAATAATTTCTGATCTGCTATTCATCTTGAACCACTGTGGTGCAGTTGGCACAACACATTATCGATTGTCACTCATTTTTGAGATCTCGGTGCAACTCTTGTTAGCAACTGGAAGAATAACCCCAGGGGCTCGTTCTGGTGAGTATGGGCTTGGCATAGCCAGGGTCCTGAGCTGGATATCATCATCCTTCTCTTTCTTAGTGATTTCCTTCTACTTCTGACCTTTGTTCCCACCCCCACCTCTCAGGGTAACTCAGAATTTTGTTTTTCGTTGGTATAAGCCTCAGGCGTCCTTGCACCATGTAGCTAATAATAATAATAATAATTTATTTCTAAAATCCCCTTCAATCTATCTAAGTTCATCTCAGAAAGAGGGAGCAGGATTTTTCCTTGTTCCAAGTTTTTCAGCCTGCATAACATCCAAATTAGCCCATGAGCACACACACTAACACAGACATTCAGCTGTAAGTTCCAGTGCCATTAAAAATAAAATGAAGTGTGCTTGTCTTGAAAACTCATCTTTCAAATGGTACTGACCTTTCAAAGAGGCGCCTCCGTAGCCAGGTGGGAAGGAGCAGCAGTGCGTAGCACACGCTTCTTGATTAGACCGGGGTTCGAGCCCGTCACCACCAAATACGGAGGATGCAGAAAGGTCAGGGAATGACCACCGCATATCCCGGAGCAATATGGCCTTAGTTGCTAATGCTCCTAAAAACCAAATAACAAACAAACCTTTCAAAGAAATTCTAATGAACTGGTTAGTAACAATAAATCCATTTAAGTTTAATAGTGTTTGCCACTCCAAAAAAAAACTCCCTACAACTGCTGAATTATTTTTGAAGAGACTTATCTATGCTTTGCACAATGCAATGGATCATCTGTGACAGTGATACTTGCTACTTCCTGCAGTGATAGAGACTTCTTGCAGGGGTGAAGAAGGTATAAAAACCACAAAATATGATTTTTTTTTTCAGGAGTGAAACACTAAACTTTTCTACTAACAAAGTTTAATTCTCTTTGTTTTTTGTTAAAGGTTATATTAAATGTATTGTTAATATAATTAAAAGTACAGTTAATATAAGTTTACCACAAAATGTCATTTTTTTTAAAGAACTTAACTATTAATTGTTATATAGTACAGAGAAGAGCAACAAGATTAGTGAATGAAACAAAGGGTTGCGCTTACGAAGAAAGGCTTAAATTTTGCAAATTACACTGTCTGAAGACTAGGCACCTGTGAGGTGATCTGACTGAGGTGTATAAAGCCTTGAATGGTTTGAGCATGCTCAATAGTGATGGGATTTTTCCTCTTGCTCAGAATAATCACCTGAGCTGGCATAAATTCAAATTGAGGAAAGACAGATGTAGGATAGATGTGTGGAAGTTTGCCTTTAGCCAGCGGGTAGTTGGTTGGTGGAACAGACTTCCATCCTTTGTTGTGGAAGTTGATAGCCTAAATAAATTTAAGGCTGAGCTGGACAGGTATTTTGAACGAATGGAGGGGTGAAATGGGAGCAGTTTTTTTTTGGCTGATGCTGCATAAGCTTGCTTTATTGCATCATATGCCTCTACTAATGCTAATATTCTTGTATTGTATAACTATGAATTTATTTTATAAAAAAAAAGCACTCGCCATTAAAAAAAAAAAAAAAATCTAGGAAATATTCAAAACTGCCCAAACTACAAGAATTTTAAAACTGACATTTTATACTCAATGGCAGCACTTGTGGATTAAGGGCATTATTTTGTGCACAAAGATAAACTGTTTCAGAGATTAAAACCTTAGTAACAGAAAATTATAACTGCATGCATAAAATTTGGTGAACAATGGAAGTCAATGACATGGACTGAAAAATGAATCCTCAGCTTCCAGGAATGTTGTCCAACTTATATGTACTATTATACACTAATGAACCAAAACATTATGACCACCTACCTAATATGATGTTGGTCCTCCACGTGCAGCCAAAACAGCTCGTAGCCAACAAGGCATGGACGCTACAAGATTTCCAAATGTGTCTTGTGGTATCTGGTACCAACACATAACCAGCTGATCCTTTAACTAATGTAAGGTCCATGGTTGAGACACCGCAGATCGGAGATGCTGTTCCAACACAAACAACAGATGCTTGATGGGACTGATGTCTGGGGAATTTGGAGGCCAGGACAATACCTGCAAGTCTTCCTCATGTTCTGCGAACCAGTCTTGAACAATCCGGGCAGTGTGGCATGGCACATTATCCTGCTGAAAGACAGCGCCACCAGAGGCGAAGACTTGCCATGAAAAGGTGTATCTGGCCAGCAATGCTGTTTAGGTAGGTGGTAGACACCAGAGTGCCTGGCACATGGATGACTGGACCCAGGGTATCCCAGCAGAACATCACCCAAAGCATGACACTGCCATCACCAGCTTATATTTGTCCCACGGTGTATCCAGGCACCATCACTTTCCCAGGTAAACGAAGCACGCGTACTCGGCCATCCACATGGTGCAACAGGAAACGTGATTCATCGGACCAGACAATCTTCTTCCAATCACTCAAGGTCCAGTTTCAATGCTCGCGTGCCCATTGTAGGCCCTGTCGCCGGGGGGGTTGTGGCCACTTTGAGTAGCTTGCGGCTATGCAGCCCCATTTTCAGCAAGGTTCGATGTAGTGTGTGTTATGACACATTACTCCTATCACCATCATTCCAATTACTGACTAGTTGTGCCACAGTTGCCCTTCTGTTGCCACATACCATCTGGGAGAGACTTCGCTCACCTCGAGCATCGATGAGCTGTAGTCGTCCAATGCCTCGCTGGCTGTTCATGGGTTTTCCCTCCTCAGACCAACTTTTGGTAGGTACTAACCACATCTGATCGTGAGCATCCCATCAGCTGTGCCGTTTCGGATATGCTCTGACCCAGTCATCTGGTCATTACAATTTGGCCTTTGTCAAACTCGCTTAAGTCCGCTGCCTTTCCCATCTGAAGAACAAGAGTAACACTGATTAACGGAGCTAAGTTTCAGGTGTTTTTTATACCATGTCCCGACCTGTGCATGCGCCATAGTTCACCTGCAGTTGCTTCGATTTGCATAACGACTCACTGATCATAATGTTTTGGGCTTATCGGTGTAGGTGCTTCGTCAAACAATTCTGTATAATTTGGTTTCATCCAAAATATGATCATTGTTCTGGCTAAAAGTTATATTACTTTGATTTTGCCAAGCAAAAAAAAATAAAAAAAAAAACAACCACATGGTTTTGCAGTCCATGCTGTCACTTCTCATCTGCTGCCAAATTTGATACACAGTGTTCTGTGCTACACAAACAGAGTACACAATGCGGAGATTGGTGGAAAACCCCTGATGGTGTCAGACAACTGACACACTTTGCACTTGCTGCCAAATTTTGCCATTCTATTCTATGAATGAACTAAATGGAAAGCTTGATAAAGTTTTAAACACTCTATTCAGAATTATTTCAACCTGATTGCATTTGCATGTCCGCAAATTTTAAATTAAAATCTGGGACAAAAGGTGTCAAGTCGTTTAGAGATTTGCAGTTGGCATGCATTTCAGTGGTGGGTTGCACACGCTTCTTGATTAGACCGGGGTTCAAGACCATCACCACCAAATACGGAGGATGTGGAAAGGTCAGAGAATGACCACCGCATATCCTGGAGCAATATGGCCTTTGTTGCTAATGCTCCTAAAAAAAATAATAACAATAGCATTTCAGTGTGAGTTACTATGAGTTGTACAATTTATTTCAGACACCACTAATTGTGAATTAGCAACATAAGAGATCAGTAGCTTTATTCTGATTTATAAGTATATAAGTTTTTATTGGAATGAGCAGCAGCCTGAAAAACAAGTTGCTGGGAATTTCAGGAACTGTTGGGAATCATAATGAAACAAGTAAATACACTGACTGTCTTAGGGTAACTAGAAGTAAAACAAATACATGTATACTTGCATGTACACCATTGCTAGAAGTATAGTAAATAAATTTGATGAATTTGAAGTGCTAGTCAAAACATCAAGGGTGGACATTGTTGGGATATCAGAGATGTGGTATCATACAGATATATAAGGAATGTATAATTAGAATTTGTGGAGTACAATGTGTACAGAAAGGACAGACAGGATAGGAAGGGAGGAGAGGTTATGCTGTTAGTTAAGAAACATAAAATCTAAGGCAGTGCATCCAGTTGACATTGGTGGACAGTGCAATGTTGAGTCAGATTGGTGTGAAATAAGCACTGGGAAAGCAAAAATGAGGGTAGGCGTGTGTTATAGGACAAATGAATCTGATGAGTACAATGAAGAATTACACAGAGAAATAGAGTGGGCCAGTAAATCAGAATGTCTTATAATGGAGGATTTTAACTTCCCAGATATTGACTGGAACTTGTGGATTGGTCACAAGAACCAACCAGCAGTGATTCATGCATTAAGAATTTACAGATAAAGGAACCACTGGGGGTTGTGATCGCAGTGTACTGACATGGGATTTACTTTTTTTTTTAAGATGTAACTGCCATCAGGAGTAAAGGGAAGGGTTTTTGCTTTCATAAAGGTGACTACAGTGGTTTCAGAGATTTTTTTTAAATTTTATACAGTGGGACCAACTGATGATGTTACCAACAGCAAGTTATAAATGGGAAGCATTCAAGGAATTAATCTTGGAAGCTACTAGGCTTTTCATACCAACTAAGAAATACTGTCCAAAGTTTAGGCCAAAATGGATGTCAGATGAACTAATGAGACTTGTGGCAGAGAAGAAAATTGCATGGGATGCATGTAAATTATCAGACAACACAGAAGCCTATGGCAGATATAAGTCTGTAATCAAGTCACAAAGGAGGTTAAGGCAAGTGAAGGCAGATTACAAGAAATCTTTGGCAAAGGAGGCAAAGAAAAACAGAAAGGCCTCTTCACTTATATAAACTGTAGAAGGAAGGGGATGAATCAGATTGGTCTATTTGATATCGATGATTTGACTGTTGATGATACTGTTCAATATAGCTGACAATCTGAATGAGTATTTTGCATCTACATTCATACATGAGAAATTCTGTAGGGTAGTGGAGAACAGAAGCTTATTAACCTAACAGGGAGCTAATGGAAGACTGCCATTAGCTCCCTGTATGAATTGGAGAGGTATGGCATTAAGGGTAAGTTGGTACAATGGATAAAGGGATGGTTGAGTGGGAGATGACAGAGAGTGGTAATCAATGGACACTGCTCTTCGTGGACAAATGTTATTAGTGGAGTTCCCAAGGGTTCAAGTGTTGGGCCCATTGTTGTTTTGTATATTCATCAATGATATTGATGAAGGTATAGCAGGTTTAATGTCCAAGTTTGCAGCTTATACAAAGGTTGGCAGGGTTGTTAACAACAATAAAGACAGTATGTTACTCCAACTGGATCTAGATAAGTTGGGCAAATGGGTTGAAAAGTGGCAACTGAAGTTTAACATTGACAAATGCAAAGTCCTGCATATGGGTAGCAATAACTAAAAAGATATTTACCAACTGTGTGGTACGTTCCACTACACTAAGGGAAGTGAAAAGTGAAAAAGACCTGGGAGTATCTGTGCAGTCAAATATGAAGTTCGCTGAGCAGTGCAGAGGGGCTGCCATGGCAGGTCATGGAGCCCCTCTAGCAGGGACAGGGAGGTGATTATCCCGTTATACAAGGCAATGGTCAGGCCACACCTAGAGTACTGTCTACAGGTCTGGAGGCCTCATTTTAGGAAGGATATAGAGTTGATAGAATGAGTATAAAGAAGGGCAACAAGAATGGTGAGGGGAACAAAGGGGGTGCTCTTACCAAGAAAGGCTTAAGTTCTGCAAATTGCAACACCTGGAGCGTAGGCACCTGCGAGGTGATCTCATCAATGTGTATAAGGCCTTGAATGGGTTGAGCAAGCTGAATGCTGATGGAATCTTCCTCTTGCTCAGATTAAGAACCTGAGGGGACAAAGATTCAAACTGAGGAAAGACAGGTGTAGAATAGACGTACGGAAATTTGCCATTAGCCAGTGGGTAGTTGATTGGTGGAACAGACTTCCACCTTTTGTTGTGGAAGTTAATAGTCTAAATAAATTTAAGACTGAGCTGGACAGGATTTGGAACGAATGGAGGGGTGAAATGGGAGGGTTTTTTTTTTTCTTTTTTTGGCTGATGCTGCATAAGCTTGCTTTCTTGCATCATATGCCTCTACTAATGCTAAATGATTTTGTAATAACTGAGAGCAAAGTTTTTTTGTTTTTTTTTTATTTGGTAGTTGTTGGCGCATCGGCTTCTGTGGCCATAATGCACCTCCCAAGGTTTTTGCAGTACTTTGATCCAAGCCCAAGGCGGGATTCGAACCCGCGACCTTTGAGTTGCTAGGCAGGCACTTTACCCACCCGACTAGCCCGGTCGGCCAGAGAGAGCAAAGTGGAGGAGAAATTGTTGAAGTTAAACATAAGAAAGGCACCTGGGGTGATGGGATCTATCCAATTATATTAAAGGAGGTGGCAAAGAAAGTAAACAATTAGCCATAATTATGAGAGCATTGTTAACTCAGGGGAGGTCCCCACAGAATGCAGATGCACAAATATATCTCCAATTCACAAATGGGGATCAAAGGGTGATTTACAGACCTGTTAATTTAACTTCTGTTCCTTGGTCCTTGAGGTTGTCACAGACATTCTCTCAGATATGCCAGACAAGCTGTACTTGCTACCTGGGAGTCTAAAACGCTGATGGAACTGATATTTGGGTGACACTCAAGTCAAGTGGACCCAATTTCGGCGAAGTCCGCACGGTCTGTGACAGCCAAATCCTCTGCTTGCACCTTCACGATGGTGGGACTGTTAGTAATCCTGGGTATAACCTCCATGCACAAGCACATGGTGGGTGACCACCCAGGTGTGAACCAACGTAAGCAGGGGTCGAGGTGTGGCGCCCACACCACATGGAGGAACGCTGCCCCTCTATGTTACCAGGCAGTACTAGGTGGTAGATGACTCTCATCAACCAGTGAAATAGCACCACTTTGCTTATTGGAGGCTTGAAGTGGTGGAACCCATGTTTAGTCTCTAGAGCTAAGTTCCGGTCAACCCTTCCCTACCTCTTCCATCATGCAGTATGATTAATGACTTTTGAGGTTATGATGAACGTCGTGGCGAGATCCAATATTCCTTACATTTCGAGGGTACAGCTCTAAAACGGTTTTCGCAGGCCAGCCGCTAGTTAGTACACCGGACCGAACCTATTGGTAACTCTCTAGGAGGCTTCTGGATCAGCTAGTGTATAATCTTGCTACCTCTACTCTGCCAGATAGTGACTGGAGGGAGTCCGAGTAGTGTGTATGCGGGGAGCATTGTCGAGGCCACGTTATGTCAAGGATCTGGGTATATTCTTACCACATGTACGCCATATCCAAAAATTTCATTACTTCATACAGCATATCCCACCCACTTTCTATTACTATTGAATACACCATGAATTGTCAAACTAATAGAACAAGCTTATCTGTGAAAAGATCTAAACCTCCCAAGGACTTCCTAATTCATTTCACAAATATACATGGTCTCAATTCTAATCTCAACGATGTCCATTTCCACATGCAGTCTGCCAAACCACAAGTACTTTTTCTGACAGAATCTCAGTTATCGGTTGATTCAACTACTGCTCATCTCAGATGCCCAAATTATTCGCTGCATGATTCCTTTCGCCTCAAAGGTGGTACTTGTGCATATGTCCATTCTGATATTCCCTGTCAGAGACTTGGCAATTTGGAATCTCCTCTCTTTGATCCTCTCTGGCTTAAAATCTCTCTACCTCATTGTGTCAAATTCATCTGTTGTCTCTACCGTTCTCCCAACTCCACTAATCACTTCGAGCTCTTTGACTTCCTCTCATTGCAACTTGACTTTCTCCAGTCCAACTTTCCTAACAGTGAGGTAATTTTCCTTGGTGATTTTAATGTTCACAACTCCAGCTGGCTTCCGTTTTCTAGTCACATCGACCCAGCAGGTCGAGATGCTGAGGCTTTTGCAATTACTAATGACCTAGCACAGATTTTTCATTTACCTACAAGAATACTGGACAATCCGAATCATACAGCCAATACGCTTGATCTTTTTCTCACAAACAACCCTTCTAAGTACACGGTCGAAGTGAGAGGTCCTTTAGGCACTTCAGATCACAACTTGGTGATTGTCTCTTCTCCAATGGAACCTTTATCTCATGGCTATTCCCAACCTCGTGTTGTTTGGCATTACAAGAATGCAAAATGGGATGATCTGCGAGACTTCTTTTCCTTGGTCGGATTACTGTTTCAAAACTTCTGATGTCAACGTTTGCTCAGATCGTGTCAGTGAAATTATTCTCGCAGGAATGGAATCCTTTATCCCACACTCCACTTTAAAATCTCGTCCTTTATCTAAACCTTGGTTTTCCAATAAATGTGCTAAGGCTATTCAAGAGAAGAATGTTGCATATCGTAATTGGCTTGTTTCTAATTCTTCAGCCTACACCAAAGCTCGCAACAATTGTAAAGCAGTTATTAATCAGTCCAAACTAGAGTTTGAACGGGCTAAGAGTAGAAAACTTGCTTCGTGCCCTAATGGTAGCCGAGCATTCTGATCTCTTGCCAAAGCTATTGGCCGCAACTTTTGCCCATCTCTGCTTCCACCTCTGTCCAAACCAGATGGTTCTGTTGTCACTTCAGCCAAGGATAAAGCTGACCTGCTAGCATCCCATTTTTCTTCCAGCTCATGTATTAATGAACTTGGTAAAACACCTCCCACCATTCCCAACACAGTCCATTCAATGCCTCCTGTGGTCTTTCGTCAAAAGGATATCAGAAGGATTTTGATGAATCTTGATGCTAAGAAAGCTCCAGGTCCTGATGGTATTTCTCCACTTGTTCTCAAAATCTGTGCTCCTGAACTTACTCCTATTCTTTGCCGCCTTTTTTCACTTTCTTATTCCAAAGGTGTTTTTCCTTCTGCTTGGAAATTTGCTCATATCCAGCCAGTTCCTAAAAAGGGTGAAAAATCCCTCCCATCCAATTATTGTCCCATTGCAATTACTTCTACTCTTTCTAAAGTAATGGAGAAATCAATTAACCGCCAACTCTTAAACTACCTAGAAACCTTCCGTCTGATCAACGATTACCAGTATGGATTCCGTCAGTGTCGATCCACTGGTGATATCCTGGCTTATGTTACCCACTTATGGACTACTTCAATGGAAAGGTTCGGTGAAACACAAGTAGTTGCTCTTGACATCTCAAAGGCTTTTGATCGTGTTTGGCATAAAGGTCTTCTAAATAAGCTTCCATCTTATGGTTTGCCAACTGTTTTTAGTAATTGGTTATCCAGTTTTCTCTCTGATCGCTCACTGAGGGTGATGGTAGATGGCTCTCTGTCTTCTAACTTCTCCACTAATGCCGGTGTCCCCCAAGGTTCAGTTCTTTCCCCCACTCTTTTCCTCTTGTATATCAATGACCTTCTTGCATTGACTGGAAATCCTATCCATAGTTTTGCCGATGATAGCACATTGCATTCAACTTTCTGTTTTGAGAAATCTTGTCCTGCTCAATCAGCTTCAACTTCTCGAAAATCTGCTACCAATTCCTTAAATGCCGATCTTCAGGTAATTCTCCAGTGGGGCAAAGACAACTTAGTTGATTTCAACCCTTCTAAAACTCAGTCTTGTCTTATATCTCGCAAAAAGGATTCTTCTGCTCCTATGCTTATCTTTAGTGACACTCCAATTTCTAGGCAAAAGGATATATCTCTTTTGGGGATTACCCTGACTTCTAATCTCTCTTGGCACAAGCACATTACAAATATTGCTTCCTCTGCATCTAAAAAACTTGGTTTTCTCTTTCGCTCTCGGCGTTACTTTTCTTCCAAACAGCTGCTCACTCTGTATAAATCGCAAATCCGCCCTGCCATGGAATATTGTTCCCACATTTGGGGTGGTGCCCCTAAAACCTCTCTCAGGCTTCTTGATCCCATTCAGAAGAGGGCAGTTAAGTTAATTAATGACTTATCTCTAACAGAGTCTCTCCACTCGCTTTCTCAGACGCACTGTTTCTGCTGCATGCCTCTTTTACAGATACTTCCATGGGCACTGTTCTTCTGAATTGGCTTCTACAATTCCCGCTCTCTCTTTCAAAACAGTCCGAACACGTGCCGCCAACATCCATTTACTGTCCAACTTCAAACCCACAGAACCAACTTTTCATCTTCCTCATTTATTCATTCAACTGCCGTTTTCTGGAACAACCTTCCTTCATGCGTATTTCCTTAAAACTACAATCTACAGAAGTTCAAGTCCAATGTCAACAAATATCTTCTTCCGTCTTCTCAACCTCCAACCCAAGCACGGTACTAAGTACTATAGGTTCTAATACCTCTCGTGTTTGGGGTTCACATATAAAAAAAAGAAAAAGGGAAATTCTGAGGGGAACAAAGGAGTGCTCTTACCTTTAAGAGCACCCCTTTAAGGAAGCACTGCAGGATCATCTAGACAAGACTTCAGTAATAATTCACACACAGCATGTGTTTGTTAAGGGGAAGTCTTGTCTGACGTATTTGATTGGATACTACGATGTGGTCACAAAAGAACTGGATGAAAAAAAATAATAATTATGATATATACTTAGATTTCAGGAAAACGTTTAATACTATTGCACATGGAAGACTACTGTACAAACTGGAGCAGTACGGCATCGAGGGCAAGTTGCTACAATGGATAAAAGGATGGTGTGAGTTGTTTGATTTTTTTTAGGAGCATTAGCAACTAAGGCCATATTGCTCCAGGATATGCGGTCATTCCCTGACCTTTCCGCATCCTCCGTATTTGGGGGTGACGGGCTCGAACCCCGGTCTAATCAAGAAGTGTGTGCTATGCACTTCTGCTCCTTCCCACCTGGCTAAGGAGGCGCCCAGGATGGTGTGAGTGGGAGAAGACAAAGTGATAATCAATGGATACTGGGCCGAATGGGCTAGCCAGCTGGGTAAAGTGCCTGCCTGACAACCCAAAGGTTGCAGGTTCGAATCCCGCCTCGGGCTTGGATCAAAGTACTGCAAAAACCTTGGGACGTGCACTATGGCCACAGAAGCTGATGCGCCAACAACTACAAAAATAAAAAATATCAATGGATACTGCTCTTCTTGGACTGATGTTGTTAGTGGAGTCTCCAGGGTTCAGTGTGGAGCCCATTGTTGTTTTCTATATTTATCAATGATATTGATGAAGGTATATCAGGCTTAATGTTGAAGTTTGCAGATGATACAAAATTTGACAGGGTTGTTAATAACAGTATGCTACTGCAACAGGATCTACAAAAGTTGGATGGATGGGCTGAGAAGTGGCAACTGAAGTTTAACATTGACAAATGCAAAGTACTGCATATGTGTAGCAGTAACCCCAGGGTGATGTAGCACTACACTCAGGGTAGTGGAGAATGAAAAAGACCTGGGGGTAATTGTGCAGTCAGTATGAAATTTTTTGAGCAGTGCAAATAGGCTGCCAGAGCAGGTCATGCGGTCTTGTCAATGATATACAGTCATTTTGCTACCAGGGATAAGAAGTTGATTATCCCCTTGTATAAGGCAATGCATACTGGTCTGGAGACCTCATTTTAGGAAGGATGTAGAGTTACTTGAGCAAGTAGAGGGAAGGACAATAAGACTGGTGAGGGTAACAATTGGTGTGGGATGATCTTACCAAGAAAGGCTTAAGTTCTGCAAACTGCAGTGTTTGGAGATTAGGCACTTGCAAGGTTATCTGAATGAGATGTATAAGGCCTTGAATGATTTGTGCAGGCTCAATGCTGATGGGATTCTTCCTCTGGCTGAGATTACAAACCTGAGGGGGTCATAAACTCAAATTTAGGAAAGACAGTTGTAGAATAGATGTGCAGAATTTGTCTTTATCCAGTGGGTAGTTGATTGCTGGAACAAACTTCCATCTAACGTTGTGGAAGTTGACAGCTTAAATAAACTCCAGGAATAAGTGGATATACTTTTGGAGCAAATGGGAGGGTGAAATGGGAAGTTTTTTATTTTTTATTTTTTTTTTTGCTGATGCTCTGTAAGCTTGCTTTCTTGCATCATATGCCTCTGCTAATCAATCAAAATTATGTTCTCCTTTTTTAAGGTGGAAAATTCTTAACTTGTAATTGATGAAAGTCACAATTTCTGCACAAAACCAGAAAAGCAGTGAATGGAAAAAACTATTATATTAAAATTTAAAAAATTCAAAATTCACATCATAGCCATAATCTTTATACTCACCCGCGAACTTTTGCTAGTATTTGGCCTAGAGCTATTTATGCTAACAAGCCTTCCATATGCCTGTTTTTGAATCTTATCTGGAATACCACCACTACTACCACTTCGTGAATATAAATTAGGAGACCTTTTGATCTAATAAAAGTAAAAGAAGTGTTTGAAACCATCTAAAAACATTTTCTCATAACAAAAGATTTTATTCAACTGTAGGATCAACATATATAATACACAATAAAAAGCAACTGACATAATATGAATAATAACATAAAATGCTTAGTATATTATTTAAAAAACTGCACAGATATTTAATATTCAGAACGTCTGCCTTTAATATTATATCATTGAACACTTGCTTTACTAGGTAATTATTGCTGTGAAATTCTACAATTTTTATTTCAAAATTATAATGAAACTCAATTACCTTTTATATTTCCAAAAATGGGGTATTAACATGTTAACACAAGTAATACTATAATATAATTTTATTGGATTGCAAATGTGGATAAAATCATATAAGAGCTATGAGAGTGCAGTGGCTTCAGTACATATCATTCATTTATAAAGATCTGAGCAGATTCTTGCCATAAAATGTAGGAATTTGTAAAAGTCTTTAGTTGCAATTGTAATTAGTCAAGGCTCATGTGAAAGTGTACAATTCCTCCCCATGAAAAAAAAAAAAAAAAATAAAAAAGTTTTAAAGCACTAGACTGATTTTATAAAACTTAATGCTGAAACTAATTTTATAAATACTTCAGTTATACCTGTTTATGTACAGATTAAGATCAAAATATAAAAAATTACATGCAACTGGGAAGTAAATGTTGAGGTGAATGGTTTGTGTTTAAAAAAAAATAGCATATGAATAGGTGGCTCCAGCTGTAGAGAAGTTACAAGGGTGCAGACTGAAATGGTTTGGATAAGTTACAAGGTGGCTAACAAAGGGTGGAGTAAAAGGAATTATGGCAATGCAGGTAAAAGACAATGGATATGAGGGCAACCAAGAAAGACGAAATGAGAGGGAGTGAAGAAAAAAAAAAAAAGATATGGGGGGAATATGATATTGCACAAAAAATGGTTTTTACAAAAAAGAATGGAGAGGGAGAGAGATTAAAATTTATTTTACATTTCAGTTTGATTGAGTAATATACGATCAACCCAGAACAGCTGTAGCTAATGGAATCTTATGTTATAAAATAGCAATAAAATTCATAAAAAAAAAAAAAAAAAAAAAATGTACAAAGAGTACAAAACAAGAGTGCAAAATGCCATAAGAGTGGAGTTGCCATTTATATCCATGTTAGGGCATTATATATGAATAATAATAATAAATCTGTTAAAGCTGTACAAAATCCAAATCCATTATATATTTCAATATTAGAAAATTGAAATCATTTACTATAAAAGTCCATAAACACTTGTTTCATAATACAACACTCAAGAGGCATGCAATTTTAATCCACTTAAAATCTTTGACACTGGACCGAAATTATTACACACGAGATGGAACATTAATGCAGATGTTCTTGAAATTAGTTACTTGACTGTCTAATAAAAATGAATATTATTGCACTGACTGATTTTTGCTATTTAAGTACTTATTAGTCCAATTACCATAAGCAATTACTGTTTATTTTTTTATATCAACTAGTTTTTGTAGTTACCTGTTGTTATGTTTGTTTGTTATTTGGTTTTTAGGAGCATTAGCAACTAAGGCCATATTGCTCCGGGATATGTGGTGGTCATTCCCTGACCTTTCTGCATTCTCCGTATTTGGTAGTGACGGGCTCGAACCCCGGTCTAATCAAGACGCGTGTGCTACGCACTGCTGCTCCTTCCCACCTGGCTACGGAGGCACTGTAGTTACCTGTGCCATTCCTCTTTCCACCAGGATAAAACTTTATTAAACAACAATACAGTATCTTAGTTCAGTTAGAGTTAAAAACTGGTTCAATAAAAAAAATATACTCTGCTTTTTAGTATGCAGTTCAAAGCTGTGTAACTGGAACATTGGCAGGGAGAAGGTTCTGTGGCAGTAAGTGAACTTTTTTTTAATTACATAAAATATTATTGGTTTTAGTTACATTTTGGTTCAAATTAGTATTTCAATTACTATTTGAGTTTTTCTGATAAAGTAGTTGAAACTGTTTCTTATTTCACCTTAGAAATTTGCTCAAAAACGAGTGCTGAAGTAAGAGGGAATTCTGCTGCTATTGTTTAATGTTCATTGTATTGACAGAAAGCTGATATAAATGCTCTTTAATATGTTTTTTATGTAATACCATAGGAGCATAATTAAAAGCATTCATATTAAGTTGTAAACTATAAATTTATACCAATAAAAACATTATTTGATAATGTAACTATCTAAACGTAATACCCAACATAATTTTATAATGTAGTATGTACTACTACTACTGTCACATAACTTGGGAATAGTGAATACTTGGGAATACAGAAGCTCACATGGCATCTGCTAGATGCAAACTGTATGTCTGTATTTTTGCCAGCTGTTCACATTTAGTCAAAGAAATCAAAACTCTGCAGCAAGATTAGACAGCTCTTGGCTCTTGCTAGCATCTTACAGATGCCATACTGGAAAGGAAACTGCCCACAAAAAAGACAGATGCTGTTAATTGCCTGGGATCTGTTAAATGCCAAACAAAAACTTAATTTCTCATAATTCACAGTATAGTGATATGAAAACAGAAAATACTGTAATAATTGGTTAAGAGAATATTGGTTGGAGGTACACAGGAACATTTTATTTCACTTACAAATTTTAAAAAGTGGCATCTGTCAGATTTTAAGTTAACATAGGGTTAAAGTTAGAAAGATATGAATTAATACCAATATATTTACACAAATATACACTGTTACAGATGAAAACAGTTAATGAAATTCGTTGAAATTACATTTTCAGGTTTACTTCTTTGAATTCTCAAAAAGTACATGTCAAGATTGTCAATTTCCTATAGCAAAAGCATTTCTATATTGAAGCATTGTTTAGAGAAACCAATTTTCAGTATAGCACTAAATAGGCAACAAGGAATGGTTTAATTATATAATGAAAGCCTTCCATATATACATATAAGCATCAATAAAAGCATGTCATCACCTATGCTCATGTGGTACTAGAAATGATATAGAGGAACTTTTTGTAAGAACAAAGAATTGATTATTTCACAGTATTGAAACAGGAGGCAATTTAGAAAATCACAAAACAGATTTTAGTTTTGTGATTTTCTAAATAAGCGAATACTGCATACACTTTAAACTTTCTTTACAGAGTAATTAAATGTCATAATGTAAATTTAAAAAATAAATAAATAAAAGAAATAATCGAAAGAAAAAAAGCAGACAGTGATTCTCCATGTAGATTTTGCTGTAATATACCACCAGGAGATGCAAAAGACAACTAACACAGCAAATATATGATTATGCACAAATTTCAAAGGCAAAAAAACAGAACAAAAATTATATGCTAGAATATATGAGTAATAGTAAAAGCCATACACTGCAAGGCAGGGGGGGGGGAAGAGTAGATAAGAAAATACAAATTATTTGCTTCCCTCCTCACATAGGTAATCCAGTTGACCTTTGAATTTATTCAAACTACCAGCCTCAACTACCTGTGAAGGCAACCCATTCCAGCAATCGACGACTTGCTGGCTAAAAGAAAATTTCCTACAATCTAGTCTAAACCTCTTTCCCTATAATCTTAATTCATGCCCCAAGTTCTGGAATTCTCTATAATCGGGTGCCTGCCTTTTGAGATGCCTGGCTGCTAAGCTCTCTAGCCCACAAATATGCAATCTTTCCTCACATGGTTGCTTGCTTGCTTGTTATTTGGTTTTTAGGAACATCAGCAACTAAGGCCATATTGCTCCGGGAATATGCGGTGGTCATTCCCTTAACCTTTCCGCATCCTCTGTATTTGGTGGTGACGGGCTCGAACCCTGGTCTAATCAAGAAGCATTTGCTACGCACTGCTGCTCCTTCCCACCTGGCTATGGGGGTGCCTCACGTAGTTGCCCTTTTACCAATCTCACTGGGCAAGTTGCCTATCTTTGGATCTTTTCAAGAAGCTCATTGTCTTTTTTTCAGATGAGGTCTCCATACTTGAACACAGTACAATCAGTCCTTGTATAACACGTGTTTACACTACACTAATTTGATCATACACGATTTATAAATAGGGGTTTTGTTAGTTTTTTTTTTTTTTTTTTTTAGTTGTTGGTGCATCGGCTTCTGTGGCCATAATGCACCTCCCAAGGTTTTTGCTGCATTATACTGTGATCCAAGCCCGAGGCGGGATTTGAACCCGCGACCTTTGGGTTGCCAGGCAGGCACTTTACCCACCTAGCTAGCCCAGTCAGCTATAAATAGGGGAACGATATCGTATATAACATGAACTGAATTCGCTTATGCACGATTCGATTCGCCTATGTGTTTACAAGAAATGGCAGTCGAACGTGGAATCACCCCAACTGAACACAACATGATAGGAATGAAGAGAAGATTCTGAAAATGTACAGTATTTATGTTTTTTATATCAGTGAAGTGGAAACACATTTCACCCTGGTGCCTCCGTAGCCAGGAACAGCAGTGCATAGCACACGCTTCTTGATTAGACCGGAGTTTGAGCCCATAACCACCAAATACGGAGGATTTGGAAAGGTCAGGGAATGACCACCGCATATCCCCGGAGCAATATGGCCTTAGTTGCTAATGCTCCAAAAATCCAAATAACAACAACATTTCGCCCTAATAACGTAAAAACCTACACAATTCCAGTTATCGGTAGTATCGCAAATGCAATTAGATCAAGTTTACTACCAATTTATAACAGATTCCACTAGCAGAAACACAACTGGAAATTGTTTTTATTGTTTTATGGTAGTGATCTCCAGAAATGTGCTTTAGTAAAATGTGAGCTAGTGAGATGTTAAGTGTCTCTCCCTTTATGGAGCCGACCGGGCTAGCCGAGTGGGTAAAGTACCTGCCCGGCAACCCAAAGGTCGCAGGTTCGATTCCCGCCTCGGGCTTGGATCAAAGTACTGCAAAAACCTTGGGAGGTGCAATATGGCCACAGAAGCCGATGTGCCAACAACTACCAAATCAAAATCCCTTTATGGTGTTGTTTATTCAGTTGCTACACCTGCACAGCTTTGTTTATGTGTATTGAGCATGGCTCCTCATTTTGTAATTGTGCTTTATTCCCAAAAATGAGTAGAATACTTAAAAGGTGTGAAGAGGAAGTGTCCTGGTGAAGACACTACAGATTCAGAGAGAAAAAGAAAAGCAATATCGATAGACAGAGGCGGATTCAGTTTTGCTTCTCGTAATGCCACAATATCGATAACAAGAGCTATCTGAATATTAAGCTGTAGCTTTTTGAATACTTTAGAAAATTTAAACCTACAACACATTACAGGATTTAAATTAACAAACTATTACAGAAATTAAACTGTTAACAAACCCCTAATCACCAGTAAAGTTAAATTTAAGCTACCAAATGGAAGTTATGAAATTCCCACCAAAATATTGATAACAAGGGCCTTCTGAATATTAAGCTGTAGCTTTATAAATACTTAACTAAACACAAAAATAACCTACATGACTATATTGATTCAAACTATATGTTAACTACAGTTTTGTATATTAAATTTAAAAAAAAAAAAAAACCTTCAAAATTATTCCAAAACTGACTTGCTATGAAGTTCTGAAATGCACAGCCACCATATACAATCAAGTGCTGCAATGTGCTATATGTGTGCACCTAACCAACTATCCATTCATCCACTTGCATATTAATGGAAGTGGATGGATGGACAATCATAAAGACAAGAAGTACTTTGAACATATGTGAATGCACCTAATTAGACTGTAATAAAATTACACAGGGACTTGGTGAGAAACTTTTGATTAAGAGTTCAAAGAAAAATAGCAAAAAAAAAATTTTTGCATCTATAATCACATATGAAGAAGTTTATACAGAAGGGAATACCAAAATTAAATCTAATACTTATTTGGGTTAAATAATTTTATGGTAACCAAAAGGGAATAAGATGGAAGAGAAATCGTTGCAGTTAAAAGTGAACAAGGAACCTGGAGCTCATAAAATCTATTTAATTATATTAAAAGAAGAAATAAAAGTGGTAATGAAGATTTTAGGTATAGTACTGAGAGCATCCTTGGACTCAGGGAGAAGCTCTACATATTTCAGATGTGCAACCATCTCATCCATTCAAAAGGGCAGTTAAAAGGGTGAAGTGAGTAACTGCAGATCCGCAAGTTTAATAACTACTGTACCAGGTAAAATAATGCAGTTATTTGGCAATTGCATTCTCATTCTGATTAGCTACAATGAAACTGTTGCAAAGAACCTGGATGCCAACAATAAAAGAGACATCACATACTTAGATTTCAGTGAAACCTGCACATAAACATGTATAAACTGGAGTGATGTAGCATTAGGGATAAATTACTAATATGGATAAAGGGATGGTAGGAGACAGTATTTATAATTAGTCGCTACTTTTCGAGGACTAGTGTTATTATTAGAGTCCCTCAGGGTTAAGTGCTGAATCCCTTACCATTTTCAATATTTATTAATTATAATGATGAAAGTATATCAAGCTCAATGTCTAAATCTGCAGATGATGCAAAGATTGGCAAGCTGATTAATGACAGGAATCAAGGCACTGCAACATACTACTGCAACAAAATCTAGAAAAATTAGGCTCAGAAGTGTCAGCTGAGGTTTAACATTGATAAATGCAAGGTATTGCATATGGTACTGCATGCCATAAGCAGGTACTGAAAATGGGTAGCAGTATTCCCAGTATAGCATACCAATTGGGTGGTTCCACACTCAAGGTGGAGTTGGGGGGAGGGGGAACTAAGGATAATTGTACAGTCCAATATGAAGTTCTCTGAATAGTATGGACAGGCTGCTAAAACAACTAACAGGGTTCTGTTAATGATATAGAGGAATTTTGCCAGGAGGAACAAGGAAGTAATTATTTCATTGTAAAAAGCAATGGTTAGTCCACATCTAGAATACTGCATATTAAGATTTGGAAAACTATTTTAGGAAGCACAGAATACTGAATATGGCATGAAAGGGAACAGAGTGAAGACAATAATAGTTGTATTACAAAAAGGGTATTCTTAAAAAAGAATAACTGGTTTTTCTGTAAACTGCAGAATCTGGAAACTAGACATCTCCATGGTGAGCTAACTGAAGTGTTTAAGTATAAAAAAATTAGGTAAACTAAATGCTGATTGCATCTTTAGTCATCAGATGATGATGCACAAAAGAGGATATAAACATAAAAGGATGCAAATTTAAATCAAAAAGGATGATTGCAGAACTCGTGTGGATATTTGTATTCAGCCACAGACTGCTGCTGCTGGAATAAAATTGCAACTAGAGTCTCAATTTTATTCAATAGTAGGTAGGTAGATAGTTATAAATTTAAAGGTTTGGATAAATTATTAGAAGCAACTTTTTTTGGTTAGTGCTAAGCTTTGCTTCCTTGCACCCCTTTACCAATACTCTTTTATTTCATCTTTTTTTGAGCCTTTAAAAACAATGTCATACCCACAGACAAATTTTATCACCCAACTTTCCATCTTTAATTTTTTTCACATAACTCTGCTGGATGGTACTTCTCAATAAAACATTCTTCTAAACAAATTCTAAATGATATTGGTACCTCTTCCTTGCATTGTATTTTATTTCCAAAATAAATTAATTTATAATTGTTGTTTAAATGCAGCTTACCTGTATTCATCCCCATGGTTTCTGTGATAGAGAATTTTCCTTGCTTAAACATCAAGGAAGATTCACTTTGTTGCTGTTTAAGCTTTTAATATTGATGGTACCTATCTTGATGAATATTTCAGTTTTTTCAACAGGCACTGGTTATTTCAACAAGCACTGCCTTGGCCAATATAAGTTTCAATTGCTTTGTTCTACCATAGTGATAAGGTTCTGGCATATAATTTATCTAACTTTTGGCTTAGTCTAATACTGGCAGCCCATTTTTAATAATTCGGTAGCTATACACAGCTGATTCCTGGCTAATGGGTTATACCACAAGAAGGAACATGTGCACAAATACAGCTTTCAGCTATTTCTGAGATCTTGTTTATTCTCTACACACTTGAGAGGTTCTTTGATTTTAGTTATTACAAGTTATTCTGTTTTCCCTATGTGCAACTTCCCACAGCCACTTGTGCTTTTATTAATTCCTTGTCTTCTCTTCAATTCTATTGGCTCTAAAATAATTGTCCATCTCTATTAATGGTTTAAAATGTTTTTTCACCTATCCGCTTATTATGTGGTGACATTTTGAATTTCCTGAAGTTCTTCCTTTGTCTGTTCGTAATGTGTCATTTTTTTTGTCCTATATTTGATTGATTGCACAACAAGAAAAATAATAATTTTAATAAATCCAAAATATTACCATATATTGAAGGGGCAGATGTGAAAAAGAATTTGCAAAAGAATACAGTATAGTGGTAACTTTCAAACCCACTAATATAATAAGCAATTATTTTAAAGTGCACATAACAAAAATGAACAGAAGACATGGAATTTATAAATGCATACCCAATTGTTGTTGGATGTTACTCATGTGGGGTAGAAAACAGGACAAAATTGTAATCTTAACCAGGATTAAAGAACATCACAAACATGTGAAGAAAGGGAAAAAAACAAGATCTCAGATACAGCTGAACATGAATAGTCACAAACTGTTCCATCACAACAATTTTAAGATTACTGCAAATGATCGGGATTTCATAAATATAAAAATCAAAGAAATAAGCAATGTTTATTAAAAAGTATAACAGAGACAATAGAAGGGAACACTAGAAGGGGCAATAGATGAAATTTTGGTCAGTTCATTTAGTAACGAACTTTAAAAGATTAGACATTTTGGGTATTATAACAATTTATAAACATAAGACTCAAGGTTAAATGTGACTGGCTCCAACCACAGAGATGTTCTGCTCACAGGAAGTATGACAATATGAGGCTGGAATATGTATAAATCATGGAAGAATTTTATTAACTTTCATTTTGTTCGTTGTTGTATATGTGATCAAGGAACTTAAAGAGATTCCATAACATGGTTTATTCTATTATTGGTGTATGTGTAGTTTTCTGTATCTCTTGATGGAAACAGCCTACAAAGATAATAGATCATTCAGAAGTATAACTAAAGAAAAGCATTCATGTTTAATTACACATTTTCAGATTACTTACAGTTCTTTAATTATATATTTATTACAGTTACACCATATATGACTGGCATAGTCAATTATAATAAAATTTTAATTTATAAAAAGAAATCAGAGTCCTAATCACTGGTTTCTTATAAGTAATCCTTAATGAAACAATAACAAATATTGCCAACCTGTTTATTTGTTGAGTGCACATCTATAGTACTAATAGGAGGTAAGAAAGAAGGTCGTCTATACTTGAATTCTAACTTATTTTCAACAGGAGATTGTGGGTGTGTTTCAGAGGACAGTTTCGTGCCACACAAAATATCAGGAAGTGATGGGCCATCGTCCTTAAAGATGAGAAAAATCTGTATTATTAGATACTATATTGGACAACAGGATCAAGATCAACTTTTAATTCAATGACATTTAATGTTTAATATTAATTATATGCTTCTGAGACAATTAAATGAAGAAAAAACTGCATTCAGAGTTGATTTTATATCTGATTTAGGCTCCCCTGAATCAGATATAAAATCAACTCTGCACAGAACACAAGGAATCAAATGAAATAATAATATTAGATTCTGATTCTTCCCCAAGTAAGCATAATTTCAAATTCAAAATTACTGGTGAAGTTGAATCCACGTCAGAAAGACAAAAGTTTAAACAAGCTGAGCTGAATGATCCGGTATGGCTAAGATCTATTGAATTCAGCACAGCTCTTTGGCTCCAGCTTAATGAAAAGAATCCATTGCACCTGGCACTTAATTTATTAGGTACAGATAAAAAAGAATTCATTCCTTCTATTCCAGAGGAGGGATCTGTTCTGTTCTCTACTGAAGTAAATGGTTTAATCAGTGCACCAGGTGTTACATATGATTGATCAGAATGAAAAATCTTCATTTAAGGCTCAATGTCAAATTTAAAAGGAGTTCTGCTAACACAATGGGAACATATTAGCCTCAATTTTGGATGTTTACTCCATACACTTAAAGGGAACTTACAAGGGGAATCCTTATTAGAAATGGTAAAATACTGTGATTGTCAATTCATGGTGATTTAAGGCTACCCAGAGAAACGTACCAACTGTGTGGTACTACACTTAAGGTGGTAGAAAATGAAAAAGACCTGGGAGTAATTGTGCAGTCAGATATGAAGTTTTCTGAGCAATGCAGACAGGCTGCTAGGGCAGGTCATGGGGTTTTGTCAATGATATATAGGAATTTTGCTAGCAGGGAAAAGGAGGTGATTGTCCCTCTGTATAAGGCAATGGTCAGGCCACGCCTTGAGTACTGCGTACAGGTCTGGAGGCCTCATTTTAGGAAGGATGTAGATTTGCTTGAGCGTGTACAGAGAAGAGCAACACGATTGGTGAGGGGAATGAAGGGATTCTCTTACCAAGAGAGGCTTAAGTTCTGCAAATTGCAGTGGCTGGAGACTAGGCACCTGCGCGGTGATCTGATTGAGGTCTATAAGGCCTTGAATGGGTTGAGCACGCTGAATTCTGATGGGATCCTTCCACTTGTTCAGATTACGAACCTACGGGGACATAAGTTCGAATTAAGAAAGGACAGATGTAGAATAGATGTGCGGAAATTTGCCTTTAGCCAGCGGGTGGTTAATTGCTGGAACAAACTTCCATCTGTCGTTGTGGAAGTTGATAGGTTAAATAAATTTAAGGAGGAACTGGACAGGCATTTGGAGGGAATGGTGTGATGATTTTTTTTTTTTTTTTTTTTTTTTTTGGCTGATGCTGCATAAGCTCCTACACTTGCTTTCTTGCATCATGTGGCTCTACTACTACTACTACTACTACTACCCAAATTTCTTGGATGACAGCTTAGTTAAGCTAACACTGCTTACTTATTTGAATGGGATTGCAGGACTAAAGCTGATTCACTGAATTCATCTAAAAGCAAGTGTCATCAATGAGCCACTTTAAGGGATTAAAGTGCTTTTCTATCCACTACATATAAAAATGGGACTAATGAAACAGTTTGTTATGGATATAGAAAAAGAGGGACGCAAATCAAAATTCAAAATAAGTTACACTTGACCATTGTAGCCCAAGAAACATTTATTGAGGTATGTAACATTATGCGATAGAAAGCACATACCTTGCACTACTTCCACACAGTCACCGAGTTGATGTAAACACTTCTCGGAACGTGTGACTAAACATTTGATTTCCTGATAATAGAAATCCACTCCTTGGTCATTCAGCCATCATCAAACTGCTGTTTGCAAATCGTTGTCCCTCTAGATGTTCTTTCAGCTTACTGAAGATGTGATAGTCACAAGGTGAAAGATCGGGACTGTACAGCGGATGTTGCCATACCTCCCATTTAAAACTTTTGAACAAATGTCGTGTTGTGCGTGCATTGTGTGGCGTAGCATTGTCCTGAATGAGAACAACATCTTTGCTTAACTTTCCAGGCTTCTTGTTTTTCATGGCTGTTCGCAAAGACCATAATGTTTGGCAGTGTGAGGCAGCATTAATTGTTGTACCTTTTGCCATAAATTCTATGTAAACAACTCCTTCACAGTCGAAAAACACAGTGGCCGTGTGATAGCGCAACTTTGAATTTCTTCCGCACAGGCGATGTTGTATGTCTCCATTCCATAGACGCTCTCTTCATTTCTGGGGTGAAATGGTGCACCCACGTTTCATTGCCAGTGATGATGCAGCATAAGAAGTCATGGCCTTCCACAGAATAGCGTTGAAGGAAGGAGCGAAGACAAAAAAACATGGACCTTTGTGTTTGTCTGTCAGTGAACAAGGAACCCATTGTGCACACAATTTGCAATAGTCAAGATGTTCACAGACAATGGAATGAACACTGCCTATCGAAATATCCAACTCCTTTGCCATTTCTGCGACTGTCAGTCTTCAATTATTGTGAATCATTTCATCAACCTGAATCACATTGTCTGCAGTGGTCGACGTTGATGGCCTTCCTTTTCAATCAGCATCCGTCAATTTTATGCGATCACTTTCAAACTGCTGGCACCATTTCACTATGGCTGGATGCGACATTGCATTTTCCCCATACACCACCATTATTTCATGATGAATCTTGGAATAATTCAGATGATTCGCCCACAAAAATCATACTGTTCTGCGTACCTCAAACTTGGAGTAACATTCTAGCTGATGTGCCATTATGAACGCTTCCTCCTACACAACTGTTACAGCTACGTCAACGAAACTCACCTACCAGGGGGCGCACGATATGAACGCTAGTCTGCGCAGGTGCCACATTTGTTGCACAATTATACCAAGAAATGGCAGTGGGTGTAACTTATTTTTTGAATGCCCCTCGTAGTTCAAGAATGTTGTTCAAAACTTTTTAGATATTTGTAAAGGACTATGAGAAAACTGTTAACAATATGCTTACTAGTTTCACAAAAAGAAAGGAAAAATAACTAGTACAGGAACTCCCCAACTTACATAAGGGTTGCGTTCCGCAGAACGCTACATAAGTCGGGGAATTTCTCCCATGCTTGTGCAGCACTCCAATCGTGCTCGCTGAATTGATTGAATCAAAAAAGAAATGTTCTACAAACATATTTCTACAAATAATAATTCTACAAACATATAAATAGAATTATTTATTATATTTATTCAAATTTTTTATCTCATGCGTAGAAAAATTTCAAAAGTGTGCAATTTAAAAAAAATTCAAAATTATAAAATTACAAAAAAAAAGAGGAACAGGCATAACATTAGTAAGTTTTACTTCTCGAGCATCAGCTGATAAGTACGCCGCTGTGGAGGTTGAGGACTGTGCAGATTTAGAAGGGATCAGCCGCTCAACCTTACGAAAGAACATACTAATGGATGACTGGACAGTGGCTTTTTTCTTTTCATCGTAGATTTCTTTGTAGCAAGCAAGCACATATCATTCACCCCTCTGTTAACTTTTAAGAATCGTTCACTGTAGTGATGTAATGTAATTTTGTGAAATTATTTTCATGAATTTCGTGAAATTACATTGTTATTGCAATGTAATTTCACGAAATGCTATTGCCATCTTTCTGGCGATGAAGCGTCTCGGCTGCTCATTTGGTTCATCTTGAGCTTCTTCAGCATTTTCTTCTTTCACGATTGCTGCCTGTAAGTCAATATGTTATTCATTAGATAATTTATTCTCTTCTTCCACTATTAACTCCTCCACGTCTTTGGCATCAACCTCCAACTGAAGTAGCTCTTCAACCTTTACAGTCTTATCTGTAACCTCTTAATATGATTCTTATTTTTCAAATCCTTCGAAGCCTTTCACGTGCCTTGGGCATATTTTCTTCCACGGACCATTTAAACAACTTTTAGTAATTTCTGCCCAGGCCTTATTAATGTTTAAGATGGCGTGGTAAATATTGTAAGATTTCCAAAAGTCTCTCAATGTAAAATTTTTATCGTCGTCTACTGGTTCGTCTACTGCAGAAAATGCCTGAGCAAATGTTGTGCGTAAATAGTATACTTTTAAATTTAAAATAACATCCTGATTCATAGGTTGGATGAGTGAAGTAGAAATGTGACTCTCACGTTCGAAATTAAATCATCTAAATGCATAGGATGTCCAGGAGCATTATCTAATAGAAGCAAAATCTTGAAAGGAACATAGTTGTCTTTACAATATTTTTCAACCTCGGGAATGAAGCAGCATTTAAACCAATCCTCAAAGAGAGATACTGTTATCCATGCTCTCTGGTTTGATCGGAGATGCACAGTTAGGGTGGCTTTATTGATGCCCTTAAATGTACAAGGATTTCCAGAATGGTACACAAGCAGTGGTTTTAATCTGTAATCTCCCGCTGCATTAGCCCCAGACAAGAGCGTGGCTCTATCTTTTGATACCTTGCACCTGGCATTGTATTTTCCCTCTTTGGCAACGTATGTTCGATCCAGCATTTTTTTTACAATACAGTGCAGTCTCGTTAACATTAAAAATTTGCTACGTTGAATAGCTGCCTTCATCAATAATTTTTTCCAACACATAACAAAATTTCTCTGCAGCTGCAGAATCAGCACTGGCGACTTCACCGCATACTTTAACCTTAAACCACTCGTTGCTTGCCACAAACTTGAGTTAGGGTTCGCCGTACTTATCATTATCTTTATAAATACTTATTGCTTTTGCTTGAATGGTCATTAGACTCAGGGGCACTTGCTTCTGAATCTGATTTTCCATCCATATTATTAACAGCTGTTCCATCTTTGACATAGCACCTGAACACTCTCTTGTGATCACTGTTGATCTTAAGTGCGTTGATCCTTTGACATGTTCTTTTATACCCCCAATGTCCTTTAAAATAGCATTCACTGTTGAAGCAGTGAGACCTAATTCCCTTGCAACAGATGACAAACTTTGTCCTGCTTCGTACTTCTTAATCATTTTCATCTTCATTTCTAAATGAATTTTGTTTCCTTTCCTGGCACTACCACTACTTGCAGTTTTCGTTGGTCGCTTTCCCTTCATCATTGTAATACATAAATAGGAATGAAGAGAAGTTTCTGAAAATTTGTTTTTTATATGATTGAAGATTTCAGTGAAGGGGAACACATTTCACCATAATAGCGTAAAAACCCACACAATTGCAGTTCTCAGGATTATTGCAAATGCAATAACATCAAGTTTACTACCCTTTTATAATTTCTTGCACTAACAGAAAAGCCCAATAAACCGGAAAGTGCAAATTGTTTTTATTGTTTTTTGGTCGTGACCTCCAGAAACGTGGTTTAGAAAAATATCACAAGGCATTCAAAATTGATTCTTATAACAAGAACATATGATAACGATGAAAGGGTAGTGCAATTTCCATTATAAATGTGACCTTTTAGAGAGATAAGTAGCTTAGCAATATAGTGAGATTTTCAACTTCCAACTATTTGGAACAAATAAATAAAAAATGTGTTATTTGGTTCATTACAATATTTTCACGATACCTCCATTTATTCTTACAGGATGCAAAATACATTTCCACAATTTTTTTAAGTTTGCACCAGCCGGCAAAAACTTACGTAAAGTCGAATTTCCGTAAGTTGAGGAATTCCTGTATTAATAGTGGTAAATGATACAAGGAAGTGGCACCTCCGTAGCCAGGAGGGCAGGAGCAGCAGTGCGTAGCACATGCTTCTTGATTAGACCGGGATTCGAGCCCGTGACCACCAAATACTAGGATGCGGAAAGGTCAGGGAATGACCACCACATATCCCTGGAGCAATATGGCCTTAGTTGCTAATTCTCCTAAAAACCAAATAACAAACAACAACAAGGAAGCAGTTTATACAGCATCAGACCAAAAAAACCTACCAACCTCATCTATCCATCCCTTCTAATAATTTGACTGCTGCTTCTTTAAATTTATTCAAACTACCCACTTCCACAATAACAGATGGAAGTTTATTTCAATAATCAATTACTTTCTGGCTGAAAGCAAATTTTTGTACCTGTCCTGCAGCAATCATTTTCAATTTATGTTCCCTGGTATTTCCATTCCTAAAGTCTTACCTACACAATGCATAACAAAACAAAAAACACTACCCTAGCTACCAAAATAAAACACAAAATTAAGTATGGCAAGTTTCCTTCAGACTAATTTAAAAAACTAAACATACAAAATGTAAATTTTTGAGCTGACTAACGATGAATCAAACCAAATACAAAATTGAAAATTATACTAAAGAAAATAATCAAAATTATATTGATTAATTAATAATTACAATTAATTGATATATTTTTTTTTGTTAATTATAATTAACTAAATGACAGCATTAACTTAAAACAAGATAATAAATGAAAACAAAAGGGAAGGCCCAACTGCACCAGAGATCATGTGAAAATCAAAAAGGGTATACAGAAAAGAAGCAAACAACATTACTAGTAAACTCTGACCATTCATACCAATTAATAACTTCAAATTAGAAAAAGGGAAAAAAAAAAAAAAGACCAACATGGTATAATTTAACCAATAAATAAAGAGTACAATTAAAGTAATCTATTGAATTATGTAAAATTAATAATGCTGAAACTGCAGCACATTATGCATTTAGTTAGTTAAGTTTTCACCCGACTCTCTCATATGCTAACAGTAGTTAGCATACAAGGGGAGGGCCACTACAGTAGCCCTCTTATCAAACGTGATCAGGACCAGCAGTTGGTCAGTTAGTCAAAAAAGTTGTTAAAAGGGATTTATAAAAAAGTATACGTGTATAAGAATTTTATTTTCACTTAAAATATACATGTATATTCATTTATGTGAAATCAGTAATTTTCATCTGTTTAGATGGTGAAATATGATGTTTTGTAGCATAGTACTTCCCCTTCTTTATATAAACATCACATTACTGACCACTGAACCAGGCTGTTGTTCAATATAAAGTAAAGCTGTATCTAGGACATTTTTGGCAACAGCATGAGAACGTTTTGGCCTTGGATTTAATTCAATCTCTTCTTTTTCATATTTAGATCCATATGTTTCTGTCATGGTGCATATGATTTCTGCATTATCCATTTCATTTGGTGGTTAGGAAATGAAATTATGGACAATTACAGATATGTTGTCTTGCTGCTGGTGCTACAGGCTACCCTTTTTTGCCATTGTTTTTTTAATAATATCTTATAATTTAAAGATGTTTCACCCATACTGTAAAGTTTTTCTCCAATTTTTCTCTGTTGATAAATGACCTTAATTCTGCCCATTTTTGACAGACAATTTAATTTTTTTTTTCAGACGGAGGGAATATACTAAAATAGAAGGAGGGTGCAAGTATATTTACTGATGCTATCAAGGCAATGTTAGGTAGGTTGGAAAACTGCTAGGTTGTGAATACATGGACTAATTAGATTAACTGTGGTGGCAAATGGGGGGGGGGGGGAGATCCTCACTGAACAAGCTGTTGTTGTTGTTGTTGGGTTTAACGACACAAAGGCTACTTGGGCCATATTGTGTCTTCTAATAGTGAATATGAAATAATATCTATATTTTATGATATATTTGTATCCGGTTTAGGAAAGTATATAGTTCCTTTTTATTAGAATCATCTCCCAGAATCTGCAATAAATTTATTGATGACTGTGTTTTAGCAATTGATTTAAAAGTATCTAAGCGGATGTTCTGAAGGTGGGGACAGTCCACTAACAAATGGCGAATGGTCAGTTGTACTTGACATGATGTACATTGTGGAGCGCTGTCATTAGTTAATAGATAGAGGTGAGTGAGATAAGTATGCCCAATCCTGAGCCTTCCTAAAATTGTTTCTTCTCGTCTGCTTTTCTGGAAGCTGGAGGGCCACAGCTTTGGTTCTGGTTTTATTTGGAATAATTTGTTTTCTGGATAACTTCTCCAGATTAATGACCAGCTATTGTAACATGCTTTATGGATGATATGTTTATAATCAGTATATGGGGATCGAAAAGTCTGCAAAAGAGTAGTATCTGGTTGTTTGGCTGCTAGATCTGCTCTTTCGTTTCCTGCTATCCCAGAATGACCTGGAATCCAACAGAATGTTACAGTTTGGTTTGACTCATTACACACAAGTAATTTAGAATGGATTTGTTTTATTACAGGGTGAGAGGAGTTGGTATTACTATTTATGGCAGAGACAGCACTGAGCGAGTCAGTGTATATTATGGCAGACGAAATTAGAAGTTGAGTAATATGCCCTAGAGCCAAGTTAATAGCATAAAGCTCAGCAGTGAAGATACTGCATTCTACAGGTAATGAGACAGAAGTGCTGAAAGATGGAAAGATCGCAGCAGCGCCTACTTGGGTCTCAGTTTTCGATCCATCTGTATAGATCTTACAGGCCTGTGAATTAAAAGCAGAGTGAGCTTCATGTAACTGTGCGATATTGAAGGGACACAAGGTGTTCTTTCCCCACTGTTGGAAATAGTCATCGTAAATTGCAGGGATATTTGTCCACGGTGGATCAGGAGGTGTTATGTCCTGATATATATTGTCGATTGCAATATTCCACGTTTGAGTTAGTTCTTTAAGTCTAAGTGCAGCAGGTCTGTTTTCATTTGGTTTACTGTTGTAAAATGAGTCCCATTCGGTGTTGTACAGACATCTCCAATTCGGGTGGTAGGGAAGACTGCGGATTTTTGCGGCATACATTAAAAGCAATGTTTTCCTCCGAAGATGTAAGGGAGGTTCGTGGGCTTCAATGTAAAGGCTCTGGACTGGGGATGTTCTGAAAGCCCCTAGAGAAACTCGAAGGGCACTGTGCTGGATGGTATTTAATCGTTCTAATGTACTCTTCCTCGCAGAGTCATACACTGGAGAACCGTAGTCCAAACGGGATCTGATGAGAGCTCTATAAATATGGATAAGCGTATGCCGATCAGCGCCCCAAGACATGGATGACACACACCGAAGGATATTCAATTTCTTCAAGCAGATGGTACGAAGATAGGCCACATGTGCTTGAAAGTTCAGTTTTCTATCTAGAATCAGGCCAAGAAAGCGGACAGTGTTAACCAGAGGAACAGACACATTTTTTATCTTTAACTCAGGATCAGGATGAAATGACCGGAGTTTGCAGAAATGAGTGGTAGTGGATTTCTGTTCAGCAAGATGGTATCCATTGCGTAAAGTCCACGATTCTATTCTGTTTAGAGTAATTTGTAACTGTCTTTCGATAGTATTCATATTTTGTGATTGGCACGATATGGTGAGGTCATCTGCATACATATATACTTCAATAGTTTTTGGAAGATCTTCCAATATATTGTTGACCCTAATTGCGAATAGGGTTGGACTCAGTATAGAACCCTGTGGGACACCCTCTTCTTGAATATGAGATGCTGATAGGAAGTTTTGATATCTGACTTGAAAGGTACGTAACTTTAAAAAGTTCTGAATAATTTGAGGGAGATAGCCTCTCAACCCTAACTGATGCATATCTGTGATAATACCATGACGCCATGTGGTGTCGAATGCTTTCTGAATATCCAGGTTGACCATAACTAAATGTTGTCTCCTGATGAAGGCGTTACGTATGTTGGATTCAATTTTGACAAGTAAATCTAGGGTGGACCTGTTTTTGCGGAAGCCATATTGGTGATCAGAAAGCAGATTTTGGGATTCAAGAATCCAGGTGAGCCTCTTATGCACCATCCTTTCGAAGGTCTTGCCCAAACAGCTTGTCAATGATATTGGTCTGTAATTTTGAACTAGAGATGTATCTTTTCCCGGTTTTGGTATTGCACAAATATAGGAATGACGCCATGAGAGAGGATATGTGTTTTCTGAGAAGATCCTATTATAAAATAGCAATAGTATGTACAGATCAGCTTCACACAGATGTTTAAGCATTCTGTAGTGAATGCCGTCTGGTCCTGCTGCACTATTTGGAGATTTACTCAAGGATTCTTTGAGTTCAGCTATAGTAAAGGGCTGGTTATATGGAAGTGGGTGATTAGTTGAAAAATTCAATTTTTTTCGTTCTTCATTAGTTTTAATTCTCTGAAAAGCAGTCACATAAGTGGTTGAGGCGGAAGTATTATAGAAATATTCTGCTAAAGCATTTGCGATGTCAGTAGGAGAAGATAGGTCCTGCCCATTCCACTGAATTATTGGAGACTGTAGAGGTAGAAATTTTCCATTGAGAGCTTGTATTTTTTTCCAGATAATCCGAGTGTCAGTATTTTTGTTAATAGTTGAGGCGAACTTAATCCAGGAGTCACGTTTTGCTTTTTTCCTAATTTGTCTTGCTTTGGCTCTCAGTTTTTTGAAAGCTATAAGGTTGGCAGTAGTGGGGAATTTGCGAAATTGGTTCCAAGCACGGTTTTTTTCTACTTTCGCTATGGTGCAATCTTGATTCCACCAATGGTTTTGGTGTACCCGCTTGCTCTGGTTGGATTTTGGAATAGACATTTCAGCTGCTGATAATATATGGCTGGTAATGTGTTCGGTTACTTCATCAATATGTTGTTGCTGTACATACTGTTTGTTTAATAGGACACAAGTACAGTAGTTTTTCCAGTCTGCTTTGTGGAAATTCCAAGATATACGGGCTTTGGGGCATGATACGACCTGTGTTTGAAGTGAGCTGATGATTGGAAAATGGTCACTGTGGAATGGATCGTTCAACACCAACCATTCCATACTTGGAAAAAGAGATGCTGAACAGATAGATAAATCTATGGCAGATGTTGTGCCTGCAGGTAATTGAACATACGTTGGAGAGCCAGTGTTTAATACAGTCAGATTATGGTTATCTAGGAATGTTTCAATTAATTGGCCTCTCTTATCCATAGTGGAGGATCCCCACAATGGATGGTGACCATTAAAATCACCGAGTAAACAGACAGGAGGTGGCAGTTGTGTTAAAAGGTTGTCAAGTTCAGTCTGGGTACAAG
This sequence comes from Mastigoproctus giganteus, assembly GCF_048544385.1. Taxonomy (NCBI): domain Eukaryota; kingdom Metazoa; phylum Arthropoda; class Arachnida; order Uropygi; family Thelyphonidae; genus Mastigoproctus; species Mastigoproctus giganteus. The sequence continues at coordinate 63,219,580 of NC_143582.1, forward strand.
GATAATTAGGTGGTATATAAACAGATGCAAGGGTTAATGATATTCCCATTGCTATCCGAACTGCTACAACTTCTAGGGAGGTTTCTAGTTGGAGATGTCTTGATGGTATGGTAGTTTTGACAAGAATACCTACCCCTCCACGAGAAGAGTCAGAATCCCTGTCTCGCCTAAACATAGTATAGTTTTTGAATTTGAGTGAAACTTTTGGTGATAAAAATGTTTCCTGTAAGCATACTCCTAATGCGTTAGTTTGTGTGAGTAAATCATTCAGGTCATCTATATTACTGCGTAATCCTCTGCAGTTCCATTGTAGGAATTTGTTCATTGCTTGGGTTTATTTGACGAAGATTGATCTGAGGTTTCTGCCTGCTTAGTTTTGATTTTTCATTTTTGGGAAAGGTTGGGCGTCCTGTATCCATGGTATCATTGGCATGTAATTCTAGGACTGTGTCTTCGTCCTCTGACTGAACTTCCATTTGAATGTTGCTATAGCATGATTTCATTGTCTTTTGATTTTCAACACTAACAGATTTTGTTCTTTCGGGCAAGGTTGAGATGGCATCAGTTGGGATACTGATTGGCGTGTTGCTGGTTTCATTAACTGTAGATTTTTTATTGCACGTTAGCATGGTTTTGGCCCAGGTGGCAAATGAAATGTTTGGTTCTATGGAGACATCTGTTTGAGTTGAAATTGACCGGCTGTTTTTAGAGACCGATGCGTATGATCGGCTAGGTATGGTTAACAGTATTTGCTTCCTTGCTTCAGGGTATGTGACTTTATGCTCTACCTTATATTTCTGGATTTGTTTGCCTGTTTTCCAAAGGTCACATGCTTTAGAAAAGGCAGGATGGCTTCCTTTACAGTTAGGGCAACTAGGAGTGGCAGCTGTACAGTCTCCTTGGGAATGCTCCTTAGAGCCACAAATAGGACACACAGCATCGCCTCGGCATGCCGTCTGAGAATGGCCATACTTCTGGCACTTAAAGCAGCGAATGGGATTTGGGATGTAGGGCCGAATCTTGCAGTTTAAATAACCTGCTTTAACAGAAGATGGAAGAGTCGGAGTACTAAATGTCAAAATGACGGACCTGGTTGGTAGTAGGTTCCCATCTTTTTTGGTCATTATTCTCCGCGCATGAGTCACTTTTTGTTCCCTGAGTTCTTGTATTATCTCTTCTTCTGACACTGATAGTAAGTCCCATTCACTGATAACGCCTCTAGAGGTGTTAAGAGTGTTATGGGGCGTAACTGACACTGGAATACTGTTAAATGATGTTAATTTTAACAGCTTCTCTGAGTGAGTTGTCTTAGAAGTTTCAATTAGAAGGTCTCCAGATTGGAGACGCTTAACCATTTTAGGAGATCCACAAACCGATTCTAAACATTTCTGTATAAGAAAAGGCGATAGTTTGCCAACAGGTTGCGTGGATAATGAGTGCATTATAAGAAATGCTGGCACGTCATTATTCTGATTTTCCGTCCTTAGTCTCTTTGGACGATTGGAGTCATGGTCAATGTCAGGAATTTCTGACCTTGAGCTCGAGGGCTCTAACAGTGGATAGTCACTTATATCCATGTCGGCTCCTTTTGGCCCTGGGGGTTTGTCTTTACCACCCAGGTTACCGGCCCCGCCACGGGGAGGCAGGAGCAGTGCCACGAGGTGACCAAGCGGCTATTAGTTGTGTTAGTAATAAAGAAAACGAAACAGAAAGGTTTCTTTCCTTTCTGGGCCTTTGCCTACTTCTTGTAGAACAAAAGAGCTACTTAAATATAAAATGAGAAAAAACGGTATTCAGAAATAAACAGAATATATACAATGGCAAAAGCTCTTTAGATAGCTCGCTTTGGAAAACGCACTGAGATCGCTTGGCCACGGAACGCTTGGCACCCGGGGCCACACTGAACAAGCAAATATACATGGATGTGTATTTATGTCTGCATATATACTTACATGTATCAGACATAAGGAATGCAGAATGTGAATATGGGCAGTACAATGTAAACAGAAAGGATGGGGGGGGAGGAGTTATGATCTTAGTTAAGAAGTACATAAAATCTAAGACAGTGCGCGTCCAGTTGATATGGGTGGCCAGTGCAGTACTGAGTCAGTTTGGCGTGTCACAAACACTGAGAAAATAAAAATGAGAGTTGGAGTGTGATACAGGCCCAACTGTGATAAGTAAAATGAACAACTGTAGACATAAATAGAGTATGCTAGTAAATCAGAATGTCATAATGGGGGATTTTAACTTTACAAATACCGACTGGAACTTGTGCATTGATCACACACATTAGCAAGACTTTTCTGGATTTATTGAATTACTGTTTTCTATACCAGCATGTTAAAGATGCAACAAAAGAAAGCAACACTATCTGATTATTGGCAACAACTCTTACTGCATTAAGAATTTCCATAATAAGGAAACCACTAGGGGGTAGTGAACATAATATACTCAGGTGGGGTTTACTTAAAGATATAACTATTATCCAAAGTAAAGGGAAGGAATTTAAAGGTCACTATAAAGCTCTTAGACAGTTATTAAATTATTTTTAGTGAGCCAACTAATGATGTTAATAATTGCAATTCTAGTAAGCTTTACATACTAACCAGAAGATCCTGTTCAAGATTTAGACCTAAATTGGATGTCAAATAACCTGACAAGACTGGAGGGGAGAGATGAAAAATGCATGAGATGACTATAAATTATCAGGACACAGAATCCTACAGTGACTGTAAACTATTTTGCAATCAAATCACTAAGGGGAATACACAAGCTAAGGTAGACCATGAGAAGTCTTTGGCTAAGAATGTAAACAAAAAGTAGCAAAAAATTCTTTGCTTATGTTAACACTAGAAGGAAAGAAATGTATGGCATAAATATTGATGATACTGTTCAGGTTGCTGACAGACTGAAAACATATTCTGCATCTGCATCCACCCATGAAGAAGTATTTAGGGATGGGGATACCAGAGTAGTGTATTAAGTTATAACTGAGAATAAAGTGGAAGAGAAATTGTTGAAGCTAAAAATAAATAAGACACCTTTAACTTACAAAATCCTCCCAATTATAATAAAAGAAGCAGAAAAAGAGGTTAGCAAACCCTTGGCTATAATTATGAGATCCTTGGATTCAAATATTTCTTCTAATCACAAAATGCGGGGATCGAAAAGCAAAATAGTAACTACAGATCTGTAGTTACTAATTTGCTTGACTTCTGTTCCAGGGGAAATAATGGAGTCAGTGGTAAAGAAAAGGTGATACTGCATAAAGAAGTTATGCAGAATCACCTTAACAGGAATGCAGTTATACTGCAATTTCAGAATGGACTTGTTAAGGAAAAATGTTGTTTGACCAATCTCATTAGGTATTATGACACACTAACAAAGAAATGGATGCAAAAATATCATTCTGAAATAATATACTTAAATTTCAGAAAAGCTTTTGACACTGTTCAACATGAAAGACTGTTATACAAATTGAAGTAAAGTGGCATTAGGGCAAGTTATTGCAGTGTACAAAGGGATGGTTAAGTGGCAAAAGGTAAAGGGTGATTATTAATGAGCACTGTTCCTCTGACCAATGTTATTAGTGCAGCCCATCAGAGTTAAGTGCTGTTCCTTTACTGTTCTCAATATTTACTAATGCAGTGAAGACATATCAAACTTGATGTCTAAGTCTGCAGATATGATATACAGCAATTTTACCAGCAAGGACAAGGAGGTGATTATCCTGTTGTATAAGGCAATGATTAGTTCCACTTCTTGAGTACTGCATACAGGTCTGGAAGCTTCATTTCAGGAAGGATGTGTATCTTTTGGAACAGGTGCAGAGAACAGCAACAAGATTAGTCAGGTAAACAATAGGGTATTCTTACCAAGAAAGACCAGTTCTGAACACTTCAGTGCCAGAAAACTAGGCAACAGTGAGGAGATCTGTTTGAAGTGCTTAAGACTTTAAATGGATTGAGTAAACTGAATGCTGATGGCATCCTTAATCTGTCACAAGGGGATATAAATTGAAAAATTATGGATGTAAGATAGATGTGTGAAAATTTGCTTTTAGCCAGCGTGACTGTTGAAACAGAAACTTCCATTTGATGTTGTGGAAGTGGTGGTTTGAATAAATTTAAGGAAGATTAGATAAATTGTTACATGATGTTCAAATATTTTTTTTTTTTTTTTTGCTGATGCTGTATAAGCTTGCATCCTTTTCCACTACTAATACTAATACTGAATATTTTTGTGAACTATTTTGTGGAATCATTATAGCAATAAAACATAATTTTGGAATTTATGGCAATATTTATTCTGAAAACATTTTTCTTCCTAACTTATGTGGTGTGTTCATAGCATTCCAACAAATATCCTATGGTCAGTCTGACTTTTGAAGGATGAAAAATCTAGCTGCTTGAAGAAAAAAAAAAAAAAAATCACACTGCTCAACACTGACAAATATCATGCTTGTAAAGCTGCCATAAGTGATAGGAATAAACTGCTCAAGTCTGCGATAAATGGAATAAAACCCAGTCCCTGTCACACAGGAATTAAATTGCATTATAACTAGTGACATGGATGATTAAGCTGCAGGCAAATTCTATCTTACCTCCAGTAAAACAGATATATTACGTAACTCTTTCTTATTCAATTTATAAATATTTATTATTTAAATAATTATTTTTATATTACCTGAACTGCATGTACCTGAAGAGAAGGTAAATCTGTATTCTTGACAATGGGATTCTTCACAACAGCAGTAGCATGATTTGGAGACTCTGAAGCACTGACAAAATATAATAAATAATAAAATATTATATTAAAAAGTCTAACCTATGATGCTCAATTAATAGGAAACTTTCTAATGAAAACTAAATGATATTTTAGAATAACTTTTGGACACTTTTATCTCTATACACAGACACATTTTTCTCTATTATTATCTTTTGTAAACATCAGCTGGAAATCAATGCAAAAACACTAAAAATGGTCATATTTAAATTTTTGCAAGTGACATTTTGTAACTTTACTGAAAATAACAGTTAATATAAAATGATGCATATTAAATTTATTTTAAAAAGTATAAAAAATTGCTTTTAACAGTTTGTACTGTTGAAATCAAATATGGTTAAAAACATTAATCACAAACTGGAACACCATAATATACAGTTTGAAAATCATCACAAAGGGATAATCAATATAGATAACACTATCAATGTTCAACAAAATAACAACTAATCACTTCAAAACTAAGTTTCCAAAGATGATTACGTATCTTTTGTTTATAGCAGTACAGTATAAGCAATCATTCTGATGAAGATATGTAATCATCTTCATGGTTGATACAAGATGTGGCAAAAAAGTTACTAGACTAGTGCTGTTTCAGTAGTCACTCACTGAGTCTGAAAATAAAAAATTGGTAAGTTGTAGTTCAAACTTCCTCCAATAAATGGTGGTATAGAGATTGTCCAGTAGCTGACAGGTTGTAAGTAACAACCAGTTTCATTAGTAGTGTTAATGTTCCATGTCATGATTTCACAAAGGAGCAACAAACGAATATCAAATACTGCTTTAAACTGGGAAAATCTGCAAAATAAACTTATGAAATGTTAAAAACTGTTTATAGTAATGAAACGTTAAGTTATGCCAGTGTGTCTGAATGGTATAAGCAATTCAAATATGGGGCTGGGGTCGAGTATGTTCAAAATGACCCAAGGAGTGGGCATCTGTCAACCTTCCAAAATGAGGAGAGAGTTCCAAAATTTAAGGAAATTGTGGCAAGAGATTGTTGTTCAACCGCAGAATGATGGCTGATAAGTTGAATATGAATAAGGAGATGACTCATCAAATTCTGCATGAACATTTAAGTAAAGGAAGGTCTGTGCAAAATTTGTGCTGCACAGCCTCATGGATGAGCAGAAGCAACAAAGAGTATCATCATGCAAAGACTCCATCCAGACTTGTCAAGACAATCCTAATTTCTTCAACTGTACTGTTACTGCAGATGACTGTTGAGTGTTTCAGTACAACCCAGAGATTAACCATCAAAGCATGCAGTAGACTTCAAAATCATTACCAAGGCTCAAAAAGTTTCATTTACAGAAGCACAGGATGAAGACAATACTGATCATGTTTTTTAACAAACAGGGTGTGATTGACAAGAAATTTGTACCTGAAGGGGAGAGAGTCAATGCTACATTCCAAGTACATGTGCTTCTGAAGAGCATTTCCCAGGCGAGGCTGCAATTTCGAGAGAAAGGCAGCTGGTTCTTGTTGCATGACAATGCCCCTGTCCATTCACACTTGTTGTGAAGACATTTCTGAAGAAACATGCCACTGAGAACACAAAAAAAAAAAAAAAAAAAACACCAATGTATCCACCAAACAGAACATCATCTCTTTGGATGCCTTTGCTGACTCTTTTCAAAAGATTTCAGAATGTTGTAATAAGTGCATTCAATCAGGTAGTGATTATTTTGAATAAAATAAAACAATGTTTGGGCTCCTTCACTTTGTGTTCTTATTGCACTAGTCCAGGAACTTTATTGCCACTCATTGTATATATCAGTACTACTTTTGATGTTTTTATGTCACTGTTGTATTTAATATGAAATTAACTTTGCTTTGAATATTTACTAAAACTCTTCAAATTTCTTAGAAAGGTAATCTTAAGTTGGGAAAAATAAATTAATACTTTTCAGTGTACATAATTTTGAAAGATTGTTTACTTAACTTGTAAATAGAAAATTTTAATCAGCTTTCACTGAGAAATAAATATCAAAGATACAAAAAAAAAAAATTAACAGTAATGTTTTGTGAATTGACACTTTCTATAATTTATTTAATAAATCAAATCAGTTTGTTGCTAAAAATTCCAAAGAATAATAAGATAAATCAACATAGGAAAAGATCAACAGGATGTAGTAAAATCATCTAAGTTGTGTGACAGCATCAGCAGTCCACATATAACAGCAAGGAGAAACTTTTAACAGCATAAACAGTGCCTTGCCCTGATACAGCCAATTTGATAAATGACAAGACAGGCTCACATTAAAATGGCAAGGTCAGGTAAAATAGAAGAAAAAATGACTAAAGAAAAATTATGATATAAAATGTAAAACACAGTGATTAAGTATTAAAATACAAATTCAATCTTACCAAAAGTATTCTGAATACAGTGATTTTAAAACCAAATGTAGAGAACAGTGTGAATTATATGCATTCAAAACAGAAACAGTGGTGAAAATATAACAGCAAGGAGAAATCACAGAGGATGGTGAAGTGAAACTTAGTCCTGATGTATAGCACCATTAAAACTGATGAACATTTATTTTCAAAAACAATTTTGAATTTCTTCTTAATAACAACTGCAGGTCCTCTACCTCTTTTTTTTTTATATTAAATCTTAAAAAGGATGTAGAGTTGCAGCCAGCTAAACTGGAATTCCACTCAATGGAAAACTGTCTTCTCTAGTTTCAAAAAAAGGCAGGACAATCTTAATGAAATGTGAAGATCATAGTGTTAGGGTCAGGTGGCGCCACCTGTGGTTTCCCACATCTGCGCCATATGTTCGCTGTGAAGGAATACAGTACTACTGTAAATGCCAAAAAAGTGTCATGTGTTGTATATGACATATTGCGTTAGGTTCTGTTGTGTGTCCTGGCATTTGGCTGCAGGGCCCCCTGGTGGGACTCCACGTTCCCGCACACACCACTCTGCCAGTCTGCCCATTATTCTCTAGCTTGTCTCCGCCAGGGTCGCCAGAGCTTCCTAGACGGAGACAAAAAAAAAAAAGGTAGAGTTGGGGAAGTACAGAGTGTACGCAAGGAAGCAGGGTGTAGCTAGAAATATGGAGGATGTAGGCAAAGGCATCCTCCAGGTTATCAATGGAGCAATAAGCACCATCAGTTGAAAGGGGAACCCGGGAAGGATGATAAATAAGACAGAGCAAAAGAGCTGCATGTAAGTTGCCACTGAGGAATGAGGTGGCCCGTACGCCAGTTGATCCTATCCAGGTTAAGATCGGTTGGCCAGTTAGGTAAGGATCAGATGTTTGGGTTGTTCCTATTTTGTGGTGGCAATAGGGTGCTATGTCTTGTGAAGAGGGCTTGTGCAAACTTGGTAAACTCATAGTAATAGTTTTCTTCTGTGATGAATAAGTGTTCATTTGCTTGAGGGTTATCTTGTATATGAGTAAACAGGATGCTCCGGAGGTCCTCATAGTGTTGACAGGTATATACTAGATGGTTCCAGTCTTCTATTTCACCACATGCACAAGTAGGGGTTGTCAATGATTCCCAAGGATGTTAGTTTATGGTTTATTGTCCATGTCCAGTAATGAGGTAAGTGGTATAAAGACCAGGAGAAAACCAATTTGGAGATTTGGGAAATACGGCATTCACATAAGGTATAAATTTCTTAGTGATTGGGCCCTTGTCAGTAGCAGTCCATCTGGCCTGCCAGGTCTGAAGTAGTAGGATGGCAATTTGTTTCTTTTCCTGCCTGATTTCATTCACGTTATTGATGGAGTTTCCAAGGATTATACATAGTCAAAATCACAGGACATTGTTCACACTATGAATCACAAAATCATCATGAATTTGTATCACATGTTCAAACAGTGAGCCAGACATAATACAAAACATTTCTCTGGTGACTGTCTGATGCTATTTGGAGAAAACAGCAAGAAAGTCCATTCAGAAAATTGGCATTTGCATCATGACAATGCTCCTGCACACCCAACACTTTCCATTCAAGAATTTCTCATGACACACTAGGTCTCCCCATCCACTATACTGACTGGATTTAGCTCCCCCCCAAGATTAAAGTCCTCTTGAAAGATTACAGATTTGCAATGATAAAGAAAATTATTCAGAATTGAGCAGAGGAACTATTGGCAATTTCAAAAGAAGCCTCTCAGGAACGCTACCAGGCATTAGCATTGCAACTGGTGTACACAATGACTTATATGATCATTTTTTTAGCATCTCTCTCTCTCTCTCTCTCTCTCTCTCTCTCCCTCTCCCTCCCTCCCTCCCTCTGCAATGATGCTCTCTTCTCTTGTCAACTTTCATTCCAAAAGGTTGCTTAATAAAATGCAGTTGAATTAGCCTATTAACCCTCTACTGGCACACACAAAAAAAGTCACAAATAAGAAGACTACTTCAAAGGAGATCCATCTGAATAGCCAGTAAGCTTCATCATTTCCTAAATATTAGTTCAATTCCTAAACTTTTTGATTGCACCTTATATATCAAAAATGAAGAAAATAATATTGGCCACATACTGAAATTTCCACTGACAATTTCAACAGTTATTTTAATATTTAAATTAAGGAGGGTAATGTGTCCGTGGTACAACAGCACACCCAATGCTCAGCTGAAAATGCTTGTCCCAAGCCAGTAATTTGCCTTGAACTGCAAAAATCCAATGGGTTTTGCAGTTCACATAAAATTACTTATTTTTAAATTGCAACATTTTTCAAACTCTTTTTCAATAGTGTAGAGTGACCTGTTTCAGGTTATCTGGATTCTTATTAGTCTTACAAAGATGTCTTTTGATAACAAGCATAAGGCTTTTAGAAGAAATAATGTAGCCATTATGTGAAGCGGCCAACATACTGAGATGTTAAGACAAATTATAATTTATGACCCAATTCACAAATGACATGCATTCCTCAGGTGCTCATGATTTCCCCAATTCAATGATATATTGGGAGGGTGCATATTAAAAAAATTTCATGTTTTTTTTCACAATATCATTGGTGCACTGTTTATTTAATGTATACATCATAAAGTTATGATAATATAAGTGGTATAGTATTATGTTACAATGATGGAAAAGCAAAAAACCATTGCCAAGCTTTCATTCTGAGATCTGGTTTTAAGATTAGCAGATATGAGAGTTTGTAGTGCATTTATTTATTTATTTATTTAGTGTTTATTTATTTTAAATATATTTTCCAAAATTTCATGGCTGTATTAATGATGTATTTTATGTTATGATAAATATTAAGAAAATAATTTGTTAAGCTCAACAAGAAAAAAAAACATCATAGTAAAAAACAAATTTTACAAAAAAAAAAATAATAATAAATAAATAAATAAATAATATACACTGTGCACTGCCTGGGAAAAAGAGGGATAATTCTATGCAACTATTTATTATGAAACCAGTGGGTGACATAAGTTTCCCATACATGCTGCAACTGCTGCCTGCTAGCCAATATGAAAGTGATATGATGACAAAAATTATCCCACATCCTTTCTGTTTGCAAGTGCCGATAAAGAAATTATCTTTCCAGTTTCCTTCTTATTAAAATTTACCCATTAAAAAAAAATCCAAAATATGTAAATTTAAAATAAATATAATTAGTGTTTTTATACCTATCCTATAACTGTATGTAACATAAATTTTATTCTGAGATTGACTTCATTAAGATTTAAGGAAGTCAAGCTTGTGTGGTGTGAACATACTCCACGACTCTGTGGAGACCATTGCTTTTATTATTTAGTTGTGTGCTAATAAAATTTTACTGTGAAAATGTGTGGTCACAAACTGATTTGACTGTGTGGGTCTTTACTCCCTTTGCCTGAGATCAGCTAGAACTTCAACTGAAAAGGGCTTCAAGAATTCCTCTAAATTCTGAAGGGATCTGAACACAGACCTCTCAAAACAAGTCACAAAACTACTCACTGTGACAGATTATCTACTTTTGAGAAGGCATTGCACATTTCACAGTATAATGTTGGTTTGGTAATACTGTGTATCTGTATAGTTACCCTGTTGCTTTGTAGAGGGTATTCCTGTTGAAAATCAACTGTAAATAAATTTAACATACAGAATTCTCTGAAACATATCTAGGCCTACTATTTGCATTAATATTATTTTTTCTTTCAAGTAAAGATACAAAACTAATGTTATCTTTGAAGTGTGAAATGTGTATATATTCTTTGCATGTGCTTTATTTATTTTAGAACATATTAGCACTAGCATTAGTAGAGGCATACGATGCAAGAAAGCAAGCTTATGTAGCATCAGCCAAAAAAAAAAAAAAAAACCCTCCCATTTCACCCCTCCATTTGTTCCATATGTCTGTCCAGCTCAGCCTTAAATTTATTTAGGCTATCAACTTCCACAACAAAAGGTGGAAGTCTGTTCCACCAAAAGTCTGTTCCACCAATCAACTACCCGCTGACTAAAAGCAAATTTCCACACATCTATTCTACAACTGTCTTTCCTTAATTTGAATCTGTTCTATTCTACACATCTTTTTTTCTACAACTGTCTTTCCTTAATTTGAATCTGTGCCCCCCCTCCCAGGTTCTTAATCTGAGCAACAAGAATTCCATCAGCATTCAGCTTGCTCATCCCATTCAAGGCCTTACAACTCAATCAAATCACTTCGCAGGCACCTACTCTCCAGGCACTGCAATTTGCAGAACTTAAGCCTTTCTTGGTAAGAGCACTCCTTTATTCCCCTCATTAATCATGTTGCCCTTCTTTGTACTCGGTTCTAGCAACTCTACATCCTTCCTAAAATGAGGCCTCCAGACCTCTAGGTGTGGCCTAACCACTGCCTTGTATAATGGAATAATCACCTCCCCGTCCCTGGTAGCAAAATTCCTATCTATCATTGACAAGACTCCATGACCCTGCCCTGGCAGCCCATCTGCACTGCTCAGCGAACTTCATATTTGACTGCACACCCCAGGTCTTTTTTTCACTTTCCACTTCCCTGAGTGTAGTAACCACACAGTTGGTACGTTTCTCTTCGGTTATTGCTACTCATATACAGTACTTTGCATTTGTCAATGTCAAACTTCAGTTGCCACTTCTCAGCCCATTTGCCCAAATTATCTAGATCCAGTTGGAGTAGTATACTGTTTTTACTGTTGTTAATAACCCTGCCAACCTTTGTATAAGCTGCAAACTTGGACATTAAACCTGCTATACCTTCATCAATATCATTGACAAATATACAAAACAACAATGGGCCCAACACTGAACCCTTGGGAACTCCACTAATAACATTTGTCCATGAAGAGCAGTGTCCATTGATTACCACTCTCTGTCGTCTCCCATTCAACCATCCGTTTATCCATTGTACCAACTTACCATTAATGCCATACCTCTCCAATTTGTACAGCAGTCTTCCATGTGTAGTATCAAAAGCTTTCCTGAAATCCAATTATACGATACCAACATTATTTTTGGTATTCAGTTCCTTTGTGACCATATCATAGTATACAATCAAATTGGTCAGACAAGACCTCCCTTTAACAAACCTATTCTGTGTTTTAACTATTACTGCAGTTTTGTCTAGATGATCCTGCAATGCGTCTTTAACCATTGATTCCATTATTTTCCCTGGAACACAAGTTAAACTAACAGGTCTATAGTTACTTGTCACCTTTTGAACCCCCTTTGTGAATAGGTGATACATATGAACATCTCTAGTCCATGGTCACCTCCCCAGAGTCAAAGGAAGCTCTCATAATTATGGCTAAGGGTTTGTTTACTTCCTTTGCTGCCTCGTTTAATATAACTGGATAGATCCCATCCACCACAGGTGCCTTTTTTATGTTTAACTTCAACAATTTCTCCTCCACTTCGCTCTCAGTTATTACAAAATCACTCAGCTCCCTGTTAGAGTTTGATAAACTTCTGGCACTCCCCTCATTGAATAACTCCTCATTGTGTGAATGTAAATTCAAAATACTCATTCAGTTTATCAGCTACCTGAGCATGATCATCAATAGCCAACCCATCTATGTTACATGGTCAAATCTAATTCAACCCTTTCCTTCTTGAGTTTACATAAGTAAAGGACTCTTTGCTGTTTTTCTTTGCATTCTTTGCCAAATATTTCTCATAATCTGCCTTCGCCTGCCTAACCTCCTTTGTGAATTGATTACAGACTATTTTATATCTGCCATAGGCTTTTTTGTCACCTGATACTTTATATGCATCCCATACATTTTTCTTCTCTGCCAAGAGCCTCATTAATTCATCTGACATCCATTTAGGCCTAAACCTTGAAAAGTATTTCTTAGTTGGAATGAAAAGCCTAGCAGCTTCCAAAATTAAGTCCCTTAAGTCCCCCATTTAGAAGCCAATGTTGGTAACACCATCAGTTGATCCCACTGTACAGAATTTAAAAAACTGTCTGAGACCCCTGTAGTCATCTTTATGAAAATAAAAGCAATTCCCTTTAGCCTTGATGGTAGTTACATCTTTAAGTAATTCCCACATCAGTACATTGTGATCACTGTCACCCAGTGGTTCCTTTATCTGCAAATTCTTAATGCATGAATAATCACTGCTAATAATCAGATCAAGAGTATTACTCCCTCTGGTTGCCTCTCGAACATGTTGCTGTAGAAAACAGTCATCCAATAAATCCACAAAAGTCTTGCTAGTGTGCGAGTGACCAATCCACAAGTTCCAGTCTATATCTGGAAAGTTCAAATCCCCCATTATAAAACATTCTGATTTACTGAGGACGAGAGTTGCCGGTGCGGACGTGCCTTTCTGCCACTCTTAGAACAGAGAAGTTTTTTCTGATTTATTTTCTGCTTTATTAGTTTAAATTGACATATTAACTTATTTTCTAGAGTAGCTTTATATTCCTATTTACGGTACTTAAGTTTAAAGTAACTTAGATAGAGATTTTGTAGGTATTACTTAGTATCGGAAAGGGTATCAAATCCACGTGTTTACCGTTTGTAAATAGCCGCCATTGTTACGCGAAAAGTAATCAGTAAAATCTATTAATCTTGTCGAACTTCATTGGCAATTAAATTGTACTTTTAACCATACATATAACCACTTAGGTTCCGTAACATAAATAATTAGTAAAAATAAATAATTAATACATAACTTGATACGGAAGTTATATAGAGGGTTTTCGTAGATAACATTCGTTACTGAAACATAAATATTTCGTAGATAACACTCGTTACTGAAACATAAATATTTCATAGATAACACTCGTAGATTTCGTAGATAACACTCGTTACTGAAACATAAATATAGCGTTATAACTGTGTTGGGATACAAGTTTAGGATTTAATTTTGTACTGAAATTAAAATTTTACTGAAAGTAAATCGAAATCATGACTCAAACCAGAGCAGCAAAGCAAAAGGCTCGAGCTAATGGGAATGCTGTGGCTCAGGGGAGAACTGAGGGGGGCAGTTGCCCTCTGAATAACAGCCTTTTAAGATGCACTATTTGCTTGATGTTTGCGGAGCAGTCAGGTATGGGACATGATAATGCCATGGGGGATGTCTTTGTATGTGCTTGATGCAAGGAGTGTAAGGAAATCAGGCGACAACTCAGCGTTGTTATGGGCCTATATGAGAGCTTGAAGGACAGGGTGGATGCCCTCGAAGGATTACAAGTGAGGGGCCCATCAAGCTCTCAGCTGCCCACACCAATGCCAGAGCTTGCACTTGGTCATTGCGCAACACAGCGGCAACCCCCAAGGCAGAATGCGCTGATCCCAAAGGAACTAGTAGTTGTTGGTGACTCTATTGTCAGGGAAACGGGAAACATGCTTTGTAAAAAGGATAAGTGGAACGGGACCAGGGGCAAAGGTTGATGACGTTGTAGAGTGGATATCATCTTTTAAGGGCACAAAAGGTGATATAGTTGTACATGTTGGCATTAATGATATTAAGAGTAGGAGACCGGCAGAATTACTTAACAAGTACAGGTCACTGATGAAAAAAAGCCTTGAAGTAGGGTTGAATTTGAAAGTGTCTGCAATTCTGCCCAGACACGGTAGGAGGGAGTATATGATGAGAGCCCTGTCGATCAATTCGGGCCTGGAAAGATTGTGCAGGGCTCAAGGGATAGAATTTTTTTCAGCCTGGTCTGTACTTGTTAACAGGAGAGACTGCTTCTATAGGGATGGGATACACTTAAATAGAAAGGGTGCAAGAATGTTTGCTGATGCTATCGAGGCAGTGTTAGGTGGGTCGGAAAACGCTAGATTGGGGGAATACAAGGACTAATAGATTAACAGTAGCCACTGGTAGAGGATAAAGTGATTCTTGCACTGCTTCTATTGGAATGAGCAGCAGCCTGGAAAATAAGATGCAGGATATTTCAGAGACTGCTGGGAATCATGGGGGTACAAGTGAACATATGGGTTGTGTTAGGGTGGCTAAGAGGAAGAGCAGGTGCATGTATACTTGCGTGTACACCAATGCTAGGAGTTTAGTAAATAAATTTGATGAATTCGAGGTATTGCTCAAAACATCAAAGGCAGATATTGTGGGGATTTCAGAGACGTGGTGTCACACAGATATAAGGAATGCAGAACTGGAATTTGGGGAGTACAATGTCTACAGAAAGGATAGACAGGATAGGAAGGGAGGAGGGGTTATGCTATTAGTTAAAAAACACATAAAATCCAAGGAAATGAAGCCGGTCGACATCGCTGGACAGTGCAGTGTCGAGTCAGTTTGGTGTGACATAAGCATTGGGAGATCAAAATTGAGAGTAGGAGTGTGCTATAGGCCTAATGACTCTGATGAGTATAATAAGAAACTGTACAGAGAAATAGAGTGGGCCAGTAAATCAGAGAGTCTTATAATGGGGGATTTTAATTTCCCAGATATTGACTGGAATTTGGGGGCTGGTCACTCACACACTAGCAAGGCTTTTGTGGATTTATTGGATGATTGTTTTCTACATCAGCATGTTCGGGAGGCAACTAGAGGGAGTAATACTCTTGATTTGATTATCAGTAGTGATTCTTCATGCATTAAGAATCTGCAGATAAATGAACCACTAGGTGGCAGTGATCACAGTTTTCTGAAGTGGGAGTTACTCAAAGAGGTAACTACCAATAGGGTTAAAGGGAAGGGGTATTGCTTTCGTAAAGGCAACTACGGTGGTCTGAGATAGTATTTAAATTCTACATGGTGGGACCAACTGACGATGTTACCAAAAGCAAATTCAAAATGTGAAGCATTCAAAGAACTTATCTTGGAGGCTACTAGGCTTTACATACCAACTAAGAAATATTGTTCAAGGTTTAGGCCTAAATGGATGTCAGATGAACTAATGAGGCATATGGCAGAGAAGAAAAATGCATGGGATACATACAAATTAACACGTGACACGGAAGCCTATGATAGATACAAGTTGATCTGTAACCAAGTTACAAAGGAGGTTAGGCCGGCGAAGGCAGATTACGAGAGATCCTTGGCAAGGGATGAGAAGAAAAACAGCAAAGAGTTCTTTACTTATGTAAACTCTAGAAGGAAGGGGATGAATCAGATTGGTCCACTTGATATTGATGGGTCAACTGTTGATGATCCTGCTCAGGTAGCTAACAAACTAAATGAATATTTTGCATCGACATTCACACATGAGGAGTTATTCAGCAAGGGGAATGCCAGAGGTGTATTCAACTCTAGCAGTAAGCTAGAGAATCTTGTAATAACTGAGAGTAAAGTGGAGGAGAAATTGTTGAAGTTAAACACAAGAAAGGCACCTGGAGTGGATGGGATCTATCCAGTTATATTAAAGGAGGCAGCAAAGGAAGTAAGCAAACCCTTAGCCATAATTATGAGAGCTTCCTTGGACTCAGGGGGGGGGTACCCATGGACTGGAGATGTGCAAATGTGACCCCAATTCACAAGGGAGGATCAAAGGCTGACACAAGTAATTATAGACCTGTGAGTTTAACTTCTGTTCCCGGAAAATTAATGGAGGCACTGGTTAAAGAAGCACTGCAGGATCATCTAGACATGACTTCAGTTATAGCTCGGACACAGCATGGTTTTGTTAAGGGGAAGTCTTGCCTGACCAATTTGATTGGATACTATGATGCAGTCATAAAAGAACTGGATGCAGGGAATAACTTTGATATTATATACTTGGATCTTAGAAAGGCTTTTGATACTGTTGCACATGGAAGATTGCTGCACAAATTGGAGCAGTGTGGCAGTGGAGGCAAATTGCTGCTATGGATAAAGGGGTGGTTGAGGGGGAGAAGACAGAGAGTGGTAATCAATGGACACTGCTCATCGTGGACTAATGTTATTAGTGGAGTCCCTCAGGGCTCAGTGTTGGGTCCATTATTGTTTTCTGTATTTATAAATGATATTGATGATGGTATATCAAGCTTAATGTCCATGTTTGCAGACGATACGAAGGTTGGCAGGGTTGTCAAGGACACTACTGACACTATGCTGCTGCAACAGGATCTGGAAAGGTTGAGCAGATGGGCTGAGAGGTGGCAAATGAAGTTTAACATTGACAAATGTAAAGTACTACATATGGGAAACAGCAACCCCAGAGCAACGTATCAACTCTGTGGTACTACACTGACAGTGGTAGAGAATGAAAGGGACCTGGGGCTGGTTGTGCAGGCAGATATGAAGTTCTCTGAGCAGTGCAGACGGGCTGCAAGAGTAGTTCATGGTGTATTGGCAATGATATATAGGAATTTTATATAGAGTACTGTATACAGGCCTGGAGGCCTCATTTCAAGAAGGATGTAGAGCTGCTGGAACGAGTACAGAGAAGGGCAACAAGATTAGTGAATGGAACAAAGGGGTGCTCTTACAAAGAAAGGCTTAAGTTTTGCGAATTACAGTGTCTGGAGACTAGGCACCAGCGAGGTGATCTGATAGAGGTGTACAAAGCCTTGAATGGTTTGAGCATGCTCAATGCTGATGGGATTCTTCCTCTTGCTCAGAATAATCACCTGAGAGGGCATAAATTCAAATTGAGGAAAGACAGATGTAGGATACATGTGCGGA
Organism: Mastigoproctus giganteus; assembly: GCF_048544385.1. NCBI lineage: Eukaryota > Metazoa > Arthropoda > Arachnida > Uropygi > Thelyphonidae > Mastigoproctus > Mastigoproctus giganteus. The sequence continues at coordinate 63,237,358 of NC_143582.1, forward strand.
AATTTGCCTTTAGCCAGCGGGTGGTTGGTAGGTGGAACAGACTTCCATCCCTTGTCGTGGAAGTTGATAGCCTAAATAAGTTTAAGGCTCAGCTGGACAGGTATTTCGAATGAACAGAGGGGTGAAGTGGAAGTGATATTTTTTATTTATTTATTTTACTTTATTTTTAATTAATTTTTTTTTTTTTGGCTGATGCTGCATAAGCTTGCTTTCTTGCATCAAATGCCTCTACTAATGCTAATGCTACTGGCCCACTCTATTTCTCTGCACAATTGCACATTATACTCATCAGATTCATTAGGACTATAACACACACCTACTCTCAATTTTCTTTTCCCAGTGCTTATGTCACACCAAACAGACTCAACATTGCATAGTCCACCAACATCAATTGGATGCACTTCCTTAGATTTTATGTGTTTCTTAACTAACAGCATAACCCCCCCTTCCCTTTCTGTCCTGTCTATCCTTTCTGTACACATTGTACTGCCCAAATTCCAGTTCTGTACTGCTTATGTCTGTGTGACACCACGTCTCTGATATCCCAACAATATCTGCCTTTGATGTCTCGACTAGCACTTCAAGCTCATCAAATTTATTAACTATACTCCTAGCATTGGTGTACATGCAAGTATACATGCACCTGTTTCTACTCTTAGTTACCCTAACACAGCCCATGTATTTACCTGTTCCACTATGACTTCCAGCAGTCCTGGAAATCTCCCTTACCTTGCTTTCCAGGCTGCTGCTCATTCTAATAAAAGCATAATATATAAGAAATATATAAGGAAAAGTAAAGGGGAGAAAATTTCTCTGTTCTTCTATATATCACATATACTGTTTAATATATATATGGCCGACCGGGCTAGCCGGGTGGGTAAAGTACCTGCCTAGCAACCCAAAGGTCGTGTGTTCGAATCCCACTTCAGGATTGGATCAAAGTACTGCAAAAACCTTGGGAGGTGCATTATGGCCACAGAAGCCAATGCGCCAACAACTACCAAAAAAAAAAAAAAAAAAAAAAAACAATATATGATTTATGAAAATTTAATTATATTATTAAATCAGGTGTCACATTGCACTGTGCCCCAACAGTGAAATGTTATATGAAGGTTCCCATTCCTATACTGATAGTGCTATCTCAATACTTTAGTCATATAAGGGCATAATTTATGCAAATGCATATATAGTTCAAATACATATTTACTTCATCTTATTTTCTCTCCTGCTCTGCAAAACCTTAGGAGAAACGGTAAGCACACCATCCAATTTTGCAATATCATTCTGTAAGGACAAAGCACTTCTGTGACTACTATGACCAGACCTGGACCTGAGTTGTGATGGAGAACACTCTTTACTAGTTGGAGGTAACAAGGGAGGTAATAACCTTTCTTGAGCAAAAAATGCAAAACCTGAAACAAAAAAAAAAATAATAAAATAAAATAAATAAATAAATAAAATAAAATAAACTTTCTCAATTCTACAGCACAACAATACCTATTTCTATTTCTACACCTGTTTCTCTATTCTACAACACATACACAGAGTGGGACAAAAAAAAAAAAAAACTAACAGAGCTTTTTTTTTTTTTGAAAATTCTTTAGAACACAGGTGTTAAATGTCAAAACCTTTAACATTTTACTTTGCTTAATTAATTCATTTTCTCGAAAGTTTTATAAAATGGCATTTACCTTGAATGAGATCTATTGTATTTATTATTTGTAATTTATTATTTAATAACAAACTAACTGTTGAAAAGACATTATCCAAGAATTACTGGTTGTATAATTACAACTTCTGTACCTCAAGTCAAATATTTACTAATAAGTTGTAATTTTATTGTAAAAAGTTCATTTTCCTTGAAAAAATTATGAACAATTATGGTTTCATAATTTTCAAAATCATAATAATGTTCACCCTAGTGCTAACTCATTCCAATAAACACAATACAATGTGTTTGAATAAACAGTGATGTGAAGGTGCCAGTGCTAATCAATATCACTGCCAATATCTTTGCTGCTCTGGTGCTGTGCTCATTATCAAGAGATGCATCAGTTAAATGTACTCTCCTAGAATTTGGAGAACCTACAAAATCAATCTCATTCCCAAGGCTGGACTGGACACTCACAGGGAGACATCAGCTACAGACCTATTTCAGTTGCCTCGACACTCCCAAAAATAACTGAAAGCGCTCACAATTCATACCTACAAAATTTTATTCATGGAACTGCATCCATGAATAAAATTCACGAATAAGTGGGTACATCCACCATCACTAATCTGGCTGATGCACTTATTCAAATACAATCAGCATTTTAAGCAAAATGCCAAGAACAATATTCTCTACTTTAGACATTAAATTGGCATTTGATAACTTTAATGTCAAGGAAATAATAAAAATTCTCCAGAATAATTGAGATAAATACTACAGTAGTAGTGTTTATATAGTTTTAGCCTCAACCACAGATTTCTCATGTTCAAATCTAGCTCTATCATAGTCACTACATCTACCTTAAGGAGTAGTTCTATTAATGATTATCTTCACAGCCTCACTATAGTTGCTACTTCAAATGAAAATCACCACATCATTTCATACGCTGATAATTTTAAAATATTTATTACCTCCAGACCCAGTGATGACACACAAAAAATGAATCAAGATGCCAATGAATTAGTGGCAACCCTGGTCCAATACCTTCAAACCATCAGCTTAATCATCAGTGTAAAGAAATCTGCCCAAATTATACACTTTCCAGAAGAAGCCTAAGACAGTACATATTCTCATTCAAGGCAATAAAGTACCAAAAGTGGACTTTCACAAAGATATGAGCATAATCTTTGATAAAAAATTTCTCCTTTTTCTGCTACTACTATGCATGTGCAGTAAAAAAAAAATTCAGAGCCAAATGGCTGATCAACCAAGAAACAATCACATACAACAATGAATCTGCCCAATCCTCACATACAAAGCAGAAATATGGTCAGGAGCCCCACAAGCAACATATAAAAAATTCCCCACCCCTCTCTCTCGACTACTGCATCCTCAGATGGCTAAACTGGAAATTAGGATTTCCATTCATAATATCCACAGCAAATGTACCAGAACCTCAAGCCCGCTCCCTTTCATCTACTCATAAAACAGGCCAATATATCTCTGCTGTACAAATTACCCTCAAAAGTGATCACAACTACAGTCGCTGCAGTACCATCCTGTCAGAACATATGGACCAGGCAACTACACATCTGTAAACTGAACAGGCTGCAACAAATGGACAAGCTATTCCCCAACTCTGCACTTTGACTAATTAATCAACTCAGAATCGACTGTCACAAGTTTGTCTCTAGCAAATCCTAAAGAAAAGAGATAGCCAACCTCATCAAAAACCACTGAAGACTTAAACTTATTACCCACTCCAATAAAGGCTAGAGAACTGTCTACTTAATATTGTCTCCAAATACAACTAAGGGCTGCATGAAAAATATTTCCCATTTGTAATAATCTATTTTTTAGTATCTGTATAACTTTTTAATTCAAGCCCCTAGCCATAAAGCTGTGATGGACCTGCCTGTATTTTTGGCAATAAATGATTATTTATTTTTTTATTTATTTAACCTTCCCCGAAATGTGATTGCAACAAAAATGTGAATGCAACAAAAATGTGCAAAATGTGAATGCAACAAAAACCGCTATTATACCTTTAAAATAATGAAGAAATAGTAGTGGTTTTTGTTGCATTCACATTTTGCAGGGCTTACCCACTGAGCTAACTTAATCTTAATTTACTTACACAAACTAACAATAATTTACTAATGAATAAGACAACATTAATAAGAGGAAAAAAAAAAAAAATTCTGAATAGATATTACAGCAAGGCAAAAGTGAAAGTGATTCCTGCACTGCTTCTATTGGAATGAGCAGCAGCTCGGAAAGCAAGGTACTGGAGATTTCAAAGGCTGCTGGGAGTCATCATGGAACAAGTAAATACATGGGTTGGGTTAGAGTAACTAAGAGTAAGAACAGGTGCATGTATACTTGCATGTACACCAATGCTAGGAGTATAGTAAATAAATTTGATGAATTTGAGATGCTAGTGAAGACATCAAAGGCTGATGTTTTTGGGATATCAGAGACATGGTGTCATACAGAAATAAGGAATGTAGAATTGGAATTTGAGAAGTACAATGTGTACATAAAGGGCAGACAGGATAGAAGGGAAGGAGGAGTGTTGTTGTTAGTTAAGAAACACAAAAATCAAAGGAAGTGCATCCAGTTGACATGGGTGGACAGTGCATTGTTGTGACATAAGCACTGGGAAATCAAATTGAGTAGGAGTGTGTTATAGGCCTAATGACTCTGATGAGTACAATGAACATACAGAGAAAAAGAGTGGGCCAGTAAATCAGAATGTCTTATAATGGGGGATTTTAACTTCCCATATACAGACTGGAACTTGTGGGTTGGTCACTCACACACTAGCAAGACTTGTGAATTTATTGGACGAGTGTTTTCTACAGCAGCATGTTCGAGAGGTAACCAGAGGGAGTAATACTCTTGATTTGATTATCAGCAATGATTCTTCATCCATTAAGAATCTGCAGATAAAGGAACTAGGGGGCAGTGATCACAGTGAACTGATGTGGAATTTACTTAAAGTAACTACCATGAGGAGTAAAGGGAAGGGTTTTTGCTTTCATAAAGGTGACTACAATCGTCTCACAGATTTTTTAAATTCTATACGGTGGGACCAACTGATGATGTTACCAACAGCCAATTCTAAAAGCATTCAAGGAATTAATCTTGGAAGCTACTAAGCTTTTCATACCAATTAAGAAATACTGTTCAAGGTTTAGGCTTAAATGGATGTCAGATGACCTAGTGAGACTCGTGGCAGAGAAGAAAAATGCAACGTACGTATATAAATTATCAGGAGACAGATTCCTGTGGTAGATATAAGATAGTCTTTAATCAATTCACAAAGGATGTTAGGCAAGCAAAGGCAGATTCCTAGAAATCTTTGGCAAATGATGCAAAGAAAAACAGTAAAGACTTCTTTACTTATGTAAACTCTAGAAGGAACGGGTGAATCAGATTGGTCCACTTGATATCAATGGTTTGATTGTTGATACACCCGGTGAATAAGCTGACAAACTGAATGAGTATTTTGCATCTACATTCACACATGAGGAGTTATTCAAGGAGGTGAATACCAGAAGTTTATCAAACTCTAGCAGAGAGCAAAATGATTTTGTAATAACTGAGAGCAAAGTGGAGAAGAAATTGTTGAAAGTGAACATAAGAAAGGCACCTGCGGTGGATGGGATCTATCCAGTTATATTAAAGCAAGTAAGCAAACCCTTAGCCATAATTATGTGAGCATCCTTGGTGTCAAGGGAGGTCACAACAGACTGGAGATGTGCAAATGTATCCACAATTTACAAAGGGTGACACGAATAATTACAGACCTATTAGTTCAACTTCTGTTCCAGGGAAATTAATGAAGGCAATGTATACTTGCCTTCATTAATTTCCCTTAGTTAATTAATTTCCCTAAGTTAAAGAAGCAATGCAGGATCATCTAGTCAAGACTGCAGTAATAGTTCAGAAGATGTCTTGTCCGACTAATTTGATTGGATACTATGATGTGGTTACAAAAAATAATTTATATCATATACTTGGATTTTAGGAAAGCTTTTGATACCGTTGCACATGGAAGACTACAGTACAAACTGGAGCAGTATGGCATTAAGGGCAAGTTGCTACAATGGATAAAAGGATGGTTGAGTGGGAGAAGACAGAGAGTGGTAATCAATGGACACTGCTCTTTGTGGACTAATGTTATTAGTGGAGTCCCCCAAGGTTCAGTGTTGGGCCCATTGTTGTTTTCTGTGTTTATGAATGATATTGATTAAGGTATATCTGGGTTAATGTCTAAGTTTGCAGATGATACGAAGGTTGTCAGAGTTGTTAATCACAGTAATGATAGTACGCTACTGCAACATGATCTGGAAATGTTGAGCAGATGGGCTGAGAGGTGACAACTGAAGTTTAACATTGATAAATGTAAAGTACTGCATATGGGTAGCAGTAACCCCAGAGTAACATATCAACCAGGTGGTACTACACTCAGAGTAGTGGAGAATGAAAAGGACATGGGTGTAATTGTGCAGTCAGATATGAAGTTTTCTGAGCAGTGCAGACAGGTTGCAAGAGCAGCTCAAGGTGTCTTGTTAATGATATACAGGAATTTTGATAGCAGGGATAAGGAGGTGATTATCCCCTTGTATAAGGCAATGGTCAGGCCACACCTTGAGGTGTGGTATACAGGTCTGGAGGTCTCATTTTAGGAAAGGTATAGAGCTGCTGGAATGAGTACAGAGAAGGGCAATGAGATTGGTGAGCTGAACATAGGGTTGCTGTTACCAAGAAAGGCTTAAGTTCTGCAAATTCAGCTTCTGGAGATTAGGCATCTGTGAGGTGATCTAATTGAGGTGTATAAGGCCTTGAATGGTTTGAGCAAGCTAAATGCTGATGGGATTTTTCCTCTTGCTCAGATTACTCACCTGAGGGACATAAATTCAAATTAAGGAAAGAAGACTGTAGAAAGATGTGCGGAAATTTGCCTTTAGCCAGCGGGTGGTTGATAGTTGGAACAAATCTTCCATCTGTTGTAGCGGAGGTTAACAACTTAAATAAATTCAAAGCAGAACTAAACAAACATTTGGAGTAAATGGATGGGTGAAATGGGAAGGGTTTTTTTTTTTTTTTTTGCTGATGTTATATAAGCTTGGTTTCTTGCATCACATTCCTCTACTAATGCCAAATTCTAAATTATGATTGCCATCTAAAGTGATAATTTCTAGCAGATTCTGTTATTTACTGTGACAGCTATGAAAAAACTGTTAACAGTGAATTATTTATTGAATCGTCAAGCATTTATGTTTGTTATACACCAAAAAAAACAAAATAAATTTAAAAATTAAAATATCTATTAAACTGATGTCAATGTGCACATTAGCATTCCTCAAGTATGATATTCACTTTTGATATGCATAATTATATATTTTTAAATTGGAAAGTACAGCCATAAAGAACTTCTTTACAGTCTGTACTTGTGTACAAAATGCACAAGTACAGAACATCATTAAATTCTGCATAGCATTTTCGCTGCCCTGTGTTTTTATATTATGTATAGCAATTTGGTTTTCCTTACATTTAAACTGCTTCGTTCAACTGCTATACTGATATTTTGCATTAAGGTAGTCAGGAAATATTTTTTATTTTGGATAGAAAGCCTGTTATCACTAAAGACATTAGTAGTTATTATTATTCAATATGGTGTAAGGGAAAAAATAATAAAATTATAAAGTGCACCTTTTTAACTATTTCTTGCCTTTCGTCCCAAAAAAACCAAATAGTGTATAAATCAATAAGTTATACATATAGCTAGAATACATAAAATATTATTGGCCATTCATTCTGCCATCTATAGTACAGTATTCTTTTTTGTATTTTAATTTAACCTATGTTCTTTGTCAGTATTTTACTGTTGCCTTGTAAGAGTTTTAATCTATTATTGTATAATTTTTCACTATCATTATTCAGGTCTGCTGCATTGATAGGTTAATTGGCATGTCTGTCAGGCCACTGATACTCAGATTTATTTAATGTTTGTGGCCTTTCAACAAGGTGGAGTTGAATTCGGTCTATTTTTTATTTATGTTTGTTTCAGTAATTGGCATGTTATTGTGGTTAGTTTTTGTTTCTCTTTATAATGATATTTTATGTAATTCGGACATGGATTTAGCAGCACCTCCTTGATGACATGGAGTCATCAAGGAGGTGCTGCTAAATTTGTATTAATTGGCATTTCTTATAAATTATTTTAGGAATGCATTCTGAAGCACCCTTATCTCAAACTATTTTCCTTCCCCCCCCCTTTTTTTTGTTGCTATCATTATGTACTGGTTTATTTTTTTTCTACTTACTTGGCTTGCCATATGACTGGCATATAACTTTGTGTTCTAGTTCTTTCCTCAACATTTATAAGTAATACACTGCTGCAACCAGTGTTTTGTTTTCCTTTTCTTACTTACTCATTTAATTAAAATTTATTTCACTTTTCTGTATGTGTTTTTTTTTTAGGAGCATTAGCAACTAAGGCCATATTGCTCCAGGGATATGCAGTGGTCATTCCCTGACCTTTCCGCATCCTCTGTATTTGGTGGTCACGGGCCTGAACCCCAGTCTAATCAAGAAGCATTTGCTATGCACTGCTGCTCCTGCCCACCAGGCTACAGAAGCGCCATTCTGTGTGCGTGCGTGCGTGTGTGTGTAGAAATATCTGCACTTTGTTTTTTTTTTGCTACACCTGCTGGAGGATTTAAATAAAAAGATTATTTTTATATTTCCCATTTAAAATACTTACTATCCCTATTCTCATCATGATGCTTTTCAAGAAGATCCCAAAACACAAGCACCTAGATTGAAATAAAAAGAAATATTAACAGCATGGTAAAAACAAAAAATATACTTTAAATTTCAAATGCCTAGCACTCTGTAGCACAAGCAGTCAACATTATCAATTAAAATAAACTGCAACTTTTATATTTAGTTTTGATAAGGCTGTAAGTTTAATATGCATTATCAAGGTGGCAAAAATCTAAATATAGGGGAGTTTTAAACCACAAAATATGTACTTCAAACCATGAAACTTTATATGTATATAAAATGACTTTTTGTGGAGTTTATTGATGATACAGAATCAGGTTAAACATTGATGAATTTATACACACCAGAGGACATTTTATAACATTCAATGGCCTACATCTTCAATATTATTTCATCATTATAAGTCTTTATCTTCAATAACATATTTGTGAATAGGATAATGCACATACCATTGTAAAAATGAATTTCTGGAGACATTTGTAATAATTTAATAAATGGCTTGTGGTAAGCCATTTGCTTCAGGTGAAGGAAAAAACATCAACTCACAGCAGGGTGATATGTAAATCCTACCTCCACAGACTTTGAAGTTAAGCTTTAAAATAGAGCATTAGAAATGTACATTATGAAGTTTTTTTTTCTATAATAGAACTTTTTTAAATGAAGAGAAGTCTTTTAAAAACAAATTGTAAGGCTGCCACCATAAGTGACTATATGCTGCACTATGAATAACACTTCATTAATTCATAATGTGGCGCCACTCCTGAAATCACAACATGTATAAAGTAAAGCTTTTGACACTATTCCACATTAAAGACTGCTATACAAATTGGAGCAGTGTGACACTGTGATGAAAAGTTATCTCTATGGATAAAGGGATGGCAAAGTGGCAGAAGACAGACAGAGATTATAAATGGGACTTCTCTTCTTGAACTAATATTATCAGTGCAGTTCTCTAGGATTCAGTGCTGGGTACCTTACAGTTTTCAATATTATGTAGTTAATGCCATTAATGACAAGAATCAAGGTATACTACTTCAACAAGAACTAAAAAAATTGGATAGATAGACTGAGACGTGGTGATTGAGGTTTAACATTGATGTACCAATGGGGTGGTCCCACCCTCAAGGTAACAAAAAAGACCTGGGGTAATTGTACAGTGTGACATGAAAAAATTCTGAGCAATTCCAACAGGCTGCTGAATAGTTCATGGGATTCTGTCAATTATATACAGAAATTTTGCCAGCAGGGACAAGGAAATGATTATCCTGTTGTATAAGGTATAGTTAGGCTACATCTTGAGTATTACACAAATGTCTGGAAGCCTAATTTTAAGAAGGATGTGGATACATTGGTTAAGAGAAGAGCAACAAGATTAGTCAAGGACACACAAAATGGTACTCTTACCATACAAAAGACTTCAGTTTTGCAAATTGCAGCACATATGCATTTTTAAAGGTCCGTTGACCTGTGAAAGCACATGTATATTACCAGCAGCGAACAGGTTAATCCCAAATGTTACCCTTGAAACAATCTAAAGTGTTCAATCTAGAGAGATTTAAAATACAAAAAGGACTCCTATTAAAGGGTCTGTGTCCAGGCTGAAGAGTCTGTTTTGCAGACATCATTTAATATGTAATTTGTAATAATTCTGGCTGTGATCCAAGCTTGAGTGTCACAAGAGATATCTGCTGAGGGAAATTTCACTGCAGTTGAATTTTGCCCCTTCCTCCTTTGTTCTAATAAATAGTTTTAGCTTCCAAGATCTTTTCTTGTTAGGAAAATAAAATAAAAGCTCCAGCACTAACACATGTGAAAAGATCAAAATTATAAATTAATTATATTCATGCAATCATCAGTCATTGAAATCACAAGATAATAAAAGATAAATCCTAAGTAAATTTCGCCAGTATAAACAAATACATATAACACAAGTCTACCAGGTGCTAAAATTGATGTTACTAACCAGTTGTAAGTTCTTAAGAGAACTACAAGGTTTTATGGTTATACGTGTGGGAACTAATGACTTGGTCAAGAAATATAAAGGCATGCTAGAAAAATGACACACAGTGTCTGCAAATCTGCCCAGACATGACTGTAAGATGAAAGCCTTGTTGATTAACTTCGCACTTGAGGGACTCTGCAAGGCTAATGGAGAAAAGTTTTTCTTAGCTTGACCTACCCTAGTTAACGCTGATTGCATCCTGTGCAGTAGATATTTACCCAGATCAAATTAACTAATAAATTCTATAATTTTTACTCTATCCACAGAGCTGAAACTCTGTATAGCTGGAGCCAGAACTGTTTTCTTGAACTTTCCCACTTAAAATTTCAGAAGTTTCTATTGATTTTTCATGCAAAAGACAAAAATGTACCATCATATGTGCATTTTTTTTTTTTTTTTTTTTTCAGTTATTTTTTTTTATTCCCTCCCTAACTAGCCTAGTACTCATGCAACACAATACTCCATTCATTTGTTTTTTTAGCAAGCACGTGCCTCTGTTTGCAAAAGGGAGTTTCATTTACATTGGCATGAGAATGCTCCAGCATTGCGTCACAGTTCTTTTAAAGCTTTATCGATAAGGCAAAAAAAAAGGACAAACGCAAGCTACTGTTTCTTGGCATAAGAAATGACAAAAGAATCACAATTGTTTTTGAAAATGATAAAAGACTGTATTCCTTTCTTCAATATGTATTGTTTCTACTATCACAAAATCAAGGAAATTCAATGTTGGAAGCCACACTGGAATTGGAAAAAACTGGTGTAAAACTGATCACTGAAAAGAATTTCTCCCTTGAAACTTTGTGATAACATCAAATGCACACCAAGGAAATATTGAAATATTTTTTCAATCCCTTCAGCTTAAACAGATTCAAGGCAGAACTAGACAAACATTTGGAGTGAGTGGATGAGTGAAATGAGTTTTTTTTTTGGCTGATGCTATATAAGCTTGTTTTCTTGTATCATGTGCCTTTACTAATTCTAATACTACAATGTATCATTTGATAAAAAAAAAAAGTTTGCTTTATTGTAACTGTTTTTAGGGAACAATATTGATACAGCATGTTTTGTGGATTGATATTTGATCTTTTAACGAAATTTCAAGAACATATTTAAATTGATAGCTGCGTTATAAACTTCAAAAACTGGTGCCAAAAGAAGGGGGGGAAAAATCACCCACTTTGAATAACAGATTGTTTTTTGAAATGTGTATTGTTCACAAAACTGCAATATTTTCTAACAATGCAGAGAATGCTATGACTAATGGATTGTTCACAAAACTGCAATATTTACTAACAATACAAAGCTAACAGATTACGGCTAACTATAACTAGCGGATTGTTAAAAAATATATATATTTCAATATTTCCTTGGTGTGCATTTGATGTTATCACAAAGTTTCAAGGGAGAAATTCTTTTTCAGTACACCTTGTAGACCTTGCATGAACACTAGCTATACAATACACTGTACTGTATAGCTACCCGCGTAGTTTGAAATGCGGTATTTATTAATGTTTAACATTCATTTTTTGCAATTAATGTTCATATTTTCGATTTTGTTGATACTTGATATTAAAAAAAAAAAACAACTCATAAACCCTGGAACTCATAAAGCAGGAACTGCCTGTACTGAAAAAGAAAGATGCCAAAATGGGCAACAAGATAGTTGAAAGATTTAAATAAAAAAATTAATAAGGAAAAAAAAAAAAAACCCACATGGGACAGTTACAAGTACATTTTGAAAAAGCACTGGCTTATAGAACAGGAAAAAAGAAGTGCTTTGTATTCTTATATATGAATACAAAGAAGCAGATAGTGCCAAGGGAGGAATAGTGAAACAGAGTTGAACCATTATAAAATAAGCAACATAGTAATATCAGAGAAGCATCTATCTGAGGCTGAGAAAGTGTAAAGCCACAGGGCAGATAGTGTACATACAATTATACTAATAAAGGCAAGTAAGTGTGTCCAACCATGAGTAATGTTAATGAAATCACCATCAGATTCAGGAATTATTCCTTTGGACTGAAAAAGTGTCAATATCACCCCAATCAAAAAGGGAGAAGCCAGTGAAGTGATAGCCAATTACAGATGGACCGATGAGTTTGACTTCTGTAGTTGGTAATATTATAGAATCTATGGTTAAAGAAACAATACAGAACTATTTTGACAAGGATGGTATCTTAAATGCAAACTTTGACAAAGCAGTTAATGATCAGAACCAGGCTATGCTGCTTCAAACATATTTGGAGTGACTGCAAGCATGGTCTAAAAAAATGGCAGCTAAATTTGAATGCTACCAAATGCAAAGTATTGAACTTAGGAAACAGAAACCCACCAAAAGGAAAAAAAAAAAAAAAAAAAAAGACAGTTTATACATAGAGAGAAAGAGAAATTAAAGGATGCCCAAGATGAGAAAGCCTTGGAAAATACGACACAGAAAGATATGAAGTCCATCATATAGTGTAAGAAGAGGCATTTATTTTAACGGCAAAATGGGTATATGGTGTTCTATTTGTGATGTATAGGAATTTTACAAGTATTTAGTGCTGGTGTTAGTAACAGCCACATGGTGCAAGAAAGCCCCTGGGCTTTTGCTGCACTAGCCTAAAGAAATTAATTAATTAAAAATAAAAATAATAATAAAATAAAATAAACTACCTATTTGATTCTTTCCTCACATAGGTACCTACCCAGTTGACCTCTGAATTTCCCCAATCTGTCAGCCTCAACCACCCACAGAGGCAACTTATTCCAGTAATTATCAACTCGCTGGGAAAAAAAAAAAAACTTCCTACAATCTAGTCTAAACCTCTTCCCTCATAATTTGAATATATGGTTCCCTTAGTTCCAAAATAATTTATAACAGTCAAAATTTCATCCTCATTCATTTTACTTTCTTCTGTCACAGCCCTATAGATCTTGATCTAATCCTGTCTAAAGTGCCTAATTACCAAAGTATAGATAGCCCACATAGTCAAAGTATTTCCTAGTAAAAGAGCATCGATATGTTCATACGGATGCCATTTTGCTGCTCTCGTCAAGTGGGTTGCCTGTATTGAACCCTTTCTAGAAACTTTTTTTTTTTTTTTTAAGTGCAGTTTTGGACACAGTATTCCAAATGTCATACAACTGTTTTGCACTGTGGGATTATGACCTCCCTATTCCTATAAGCAAATGTTTGCTAAATCATCAATAGGACACCATGGGTCTTGTTTATCACCTGTCTGCACCCCATATCATAACCCTCTATTTTTGGGTTACTACTGCTTAAGCATAAGATCTTGCATTATGTTTCATTAAAATATAGCTGTCACTTCTCTGAACATCCTTTTAAGCCTATCTAAGTCCAGGGGTTCACATCTGGTGAGTATGGGCTTGGCACACCCAGGGTCCTGAGCTGGATATCATCATTCTTCTCTTCCTTGGTGATTCCCTTCTACTTCTCTCTCTCTCTCTCTCTCTCTCTCAGGGTAACTCAGGATTTTTTTTTTTTTTTTCAGCTGGTGCAGCAAAAGCCTCCGGCTTCCTTGCATCATATGGCTAATAATAATAATAATAATGCCATCCTTTAGCATTAGCAGAGACACATGATGCAAGAAAGCAAGCTTATACAGCATCAGCCAAAAAAAAAAAAAAACCCCATTCCCATTTCACTGATCCATTCATTCCAAATGTTTGTCTACTTCTGCCTTGAATTTATTTAAGGCTATCAACTTCCACAACAACAGATGGAAGTTGGTTCCAGCAATCAACCACCCGCTGGCTAAATGCAAACTTCCACACATCTATTCTACAACTGTCTTTCCTTAGTTTGAATCTATGCCCCCTCAGGTTTGTAATCTGAGCAAGAGGAAGAATCCCAACAGCATTAAACCTGCTCAATCCATTCAAGGCCTTATACACTTCAATCAGATCATCTTGCAGGTGCCAAGTCTCCAGAAGCTGCAATTTGCAGAACTTTAGCCTTTCTTCATAAGAGCACCCCTTTGTTCCCTTCACCAGTCTTGTTGCCCTTCTTTAATTTAAAATTACCTCACCCTTTTAAGTTTTTTTTTTTTCCATCAGAGCTTAATTGAATAGAAAAAAAAAAAAAAAAAAAAAAAAAAAGCTATGGTCCTAATACTCATGAAAGAAGAAACTTTGTTTATTTCCTTAAGATACCATGGTATTTCACAACTTTTAAACAAATTATAATAATAACTTCCTTGAAAGGATAATGCCATTCAATCACTGCTTTAAAATAGCAGTGACTCAATTTTTAAGTAAAAAGAAAATTATCTTTTCAAGTATGCCATTTGTTTAATAGTAGTGTAATACCAAGGAAAATTGAAAAAAAAAAAAAAAAAAAGTATGTTCTGTTGTGAGTATTAAGGATAGAGAATTTCAATATATTGTTTAAACTCTGCAGGCAAAAACACACACACAAAATAATGAGGCAAGGATGGACCATTATTCTGTTTTTCACTGTGTTCATTAGACCAAATAGCTTTAGATATATTGTATGCATTTGAGTAGTCACTTCATTAGGTGCAATTATCCTTTTCAGGCAATGGAGAACACCTACAATGGACTTCCCAAGTCTCAACCCTGTGGGACAAGGTAGAACGAGCTCTTCAGAGTAGAGATCCACAACCATCCAATTTACAACAACTGTGTGATAAACAACCGAGTCAATGTGGACCAATATCCCTGTGATATGCTTCCATCACCTCAGTGAGCCTATACCACAACAAATTCGGGTTATTCTGAGAGCTAAATGGGGACCAATCTGTAATTAGGTTGATACAACTAATGAAGTGTCCATCCACTCTTTAAGGAAAGAGTTGAAAAGTAATTTCACTTAGTTCAAAACCATAGCATTGGGTGGCACAGCAAATTCCAACTAGATACTTCATGTAGCTAATAGTTCCTAGTTAGTAAATGTGCAGCAGCATTTTTACATGGCTGTTTGTTTACAAATCACATTGTTTTAAATGGAGTATCTCTGAACATTCAGTTCAAACAACATACCATTACTGAGCTTCTGACTGCCAAAAATTTTAGACCAATCAAAATTCAGCAAGGCAACTGATATGATTCCAGTGAAAAATTTAAGCAGGTATGAAGAGAGCGTTGGGCCCTCAGCCAAAAGAATTTTACTTGAATGGAACTCCTTGTTAAGTGCTGGACAACATGTATTAAGTTAGGTGGGAATATATATGCAGAAAAATTATGTTGCATATTAAAGACAACTTTTTTTTTTTTTTTTATCTACAAGTATGTTTTTTCTTCTTTTTGCTTATCTCTATTCATAAAAGTTATGCAATTATAGGCGTTACTTTTCATCCCACACTTGTAATTTTTGAAGTAAAGTTATTAAATGAATAAGGCTTCAACTTTATCTCAAGTTCTCCTGATCAGTAATGAAAAAACCTTGTCTATAACAGTGTGGGTGCAAATCTCATTGGTGACCAGAGAAATTCTTAAAGGTTTTTCAATCAGGGTTGTAGTTAGTCAATCTCAGGAGGGTGTGTAAAGTCCACCAAATTAGTTATTCCAGGTTTTTTCAGCCAGCACAATGTGCACACTGGCTCATGAAGGCATATCATATGTAGTTAAAATATACACAGCCCATCTACTGATATAAGAACCAGTACACTATGAATATCAAAGTTGGTACTCCAAGAAGCCTCTAACCCACTGGTTTTCAACCGGGGTGCCGCAACAACATTCCAGGGGTGCCACGTAATTTGGGCTTAAGTTACTTAAACTTATTATTATTTTAAATTTATATGTTTATTTAATTATAAAAATGTGTACAGTATCTTTTTAATTTTGTGGTCATCTATAATTGATGTTTACTTAGTACCTCTATATAAAGAATAAAATTATATACTGTATATATATAATTTGTATTATGAAATGTAATTTTTATAATTATATTATTGTAATAAATATCATATAACATTTATATTTTTAATATTATATATATATATATATATATATTGAATAGGGGTGCCGCAAAATAAAATAAATTACTTAGGGGTGCTGTTATTAAAAAAAAGGTTGAAAACCACTGCTCTAACCAATCAAATGTCCATACTGTTGATAACTGATAAATGGACTCAGCCAAGGAGGTGCCAATCTGGCTAAATTGAGCCAAAGAAAATCATAATTTTACCATACCTATAGTTCTGCATTATTTTAGTTTGAAAATTAATTGACAAATATGACAATTTTGATTAAATTAAACTATATCATTTCAAAATAAAATTATTA
Organism: Mastigoproctus giganteus; assembly: GCF_048544385.1. Classification (NCBI taxonomy): domain Eukaryota; kingdom Metazoa; phylum Arthropoda; class Arachnida; order Uropygi; family Thelyphonidae; genus Mastigoproctus; species Mastigoproctus giganteus. The sequence goes on from NC_143582.1 coordinate 63,254,067, forward strand.
AATGAAGAAGGCTTAAATTTTATCATGTAATAATTACTAATGGGAAAGAAGCTTCACTGGTTCAAAATTACTTTAAAAAAGTAAAATATCAGATAAGAAAAAAACAGGAGAAAAAAAATATAAGGGAGAAAAAAAACAAAAAAAAAAAAAAAAAAACCAAGGACTTTCTCTTTTATTACTCTTTTATTTACAGTATATGATGAACCACACAAATTATGTTATAGTGTAAATTAATAACAATTAAATTTTGGTTAGAGTTATAAAGGAAGTTTCAAAACTGTATACCTCAAGTCTCACACACTATAAAAAGTTACCACTCTACAAAATGGTCATATAATGGCCTTTACCCAGCATCTTAAAAAACACAAAAAAACTAAATCTTATTTCACATTTAATATACATATTAATATGCTACTATTTTTGAATTTTTGTCTTCTTTCATTCCTCAAGAAGAACTCATACAAATATACTTACTTCTGGCCAAAGTGCTTCCACCAGCTGATCAAGAACTTTCTCTTTTATTACAGAACACTCTGCATCAGTAAAGGCAACTGTGTGTTTTGGAGAGCTGCTGTCGGGCACTTTAAAATATTCACTAGGGCTTTAAAAATGATAATGACAATCAAAAAATAATCAAATCAGTACAATTTTATTTCTAAATCAACAGCTACACATTTTTTTGTATACATTAGAATATATGAACTTCACATAAAAAATAAAAAAAAAACTGGATTAGGGTTCACAGTAAGCTTAAGGGATAACTATATACTTTACTGTCTCTAAAACTCCATCAGTCAAGTAATCAGAAGCTTAGAATTCACACTGAAGCCAAAAAGCAAAACAATAAATTTTGACACCTATGGCCAAATACCAGAAATGCAACTTTGTTTTCATAAAAATAATTAAATTATAATATTAATTAATATTTTGAATTAATTATATTATTTAAATTATAATTAAATTTAAAATAATTATTAAATATAAGATGATACTTTTATTAAAAAAAGACTTATAATAACTGATTTAGATAATAATTTTTTATTTTTAAAATAAATTATAAATTCAGTTATTCTAAGTTTAACTCCATTTGGTGCCTATGATGTCCTGGCACCTGTGAATCGAAGCCACACATGCTATATCCTAGTTACACCTCTACTGCCAGCTACTTTTTTTTTAAAGTGCATTTGCAAATATGTAAAAGTGCCTGTCTTCATCATGTCCGTCCATCCATCCATGTGTGTGTGTGTGTGTGTGTGTGTAACAACTCGACTCCCATTGGACAGAGTTTCAAGAAATTTTATAAATGAATATTGTAGAAACGTTTGTCACGCTATCCCAAATTTCATTAACATTGATTAAATAGAAATCAAACAATTTTTTTTTCCACACCTGAAGTTATCTATGCAAATGAAAGTATGTTTTTCATATCTGGACATTACTCAATAATGAAAAGTCAGATACACACCAAATTTTCAGTGTATGTTCTCTTAGTCACCAGGAACATTTCAGACCAAATTCCACAGTTCCCCAATCCAGTTCTTTCTCCCCCACACACACATTATACATATTAAAAAAAAATAAAACACGTTAAAACAATTATACACTAATTAAAAAACTACTGATCAGCTAATCTAAGTTACCAACACACTACATTCTCTTGACAAGGTGATCTGCATATCAAAATCATTCACATGCACTCACATTAGAGTTGTTGAGGTGCTGTGATTGCCAAGGTTGGTCTTAGGAATAGGCCAGCTCGGCAACTGCCTTGGCTGTCACTGGTTACAGGGCAGTAAAATTCAAAATGTCATACCCATAATTTTTTTGCAAATCATTATCTCTTATTATATTTTATTAAAAATAAAATATTTTTTTTACAAAAAGTACTGCTTTCAGTATTTCCCCTCTTTTTCAAATTGTGGACCCTGAAAAGGTATATTCATACCTTCCACACCAAGTACTTTGTATTCCTTCACGATTCTAACAGTTCTACTTTTTGATTTCCAGATAGCAGCCATTGCATGATTCCAAACTTGGCATAGTGAATGAAGAAAAAAACCATTCCTACATTCTTTCTCAAAATAATTACAGTCATCCCCCCATTTTGCGCAAGGGTTACGTTCCAGGAAAACACCACGCAGTCCAAATCCACACAATGCAAAGTGTAATTTATGTGATATAATGAGGGTACTGTACCTGTACACACACAAAAAATAAATAAATAAATAAAATAAAATAAATTGGAAAAAAAAAAAAAAAACAACTGTCTTCATTTGGTAAGAAAAAAAGAAAAAATTAGAAATATGTCCATAAAATTAATCTTGCTAATACCTCTAGATTTTTAATCTAAATTGTTTCCGGCACTTTTTGAAAAAAAAAAATTAGTTAAAATTGTTTGCTTAGAAGCAACACTGTTTTTCTCTATAAATTTCTTCATACGGAACTAAAGCTAATGATAAAGTTCTGTGAAAATTTAAACTCCTCTTCAAATTAGAATCCATATCCAGAGCTTCTTGGCTAAACTGATTTGCAAGTCTTAAAAACTCAGTTAATCACTTTGTGGTCAAATTTTTATGTGCATCTTCATTTTTATCATTTTTGTTATCTTCTTCTTTACATTGCAAAAAAATATCATTCACTGATAATTGTTCTCTGTGAAATTCAAGGACTTCTGTAATACATATCTGCTGGTTCCAGTTCTTCAAATTCCTCTCCGCTAATCATTTTGCCAATTCTCACAATTTCAACTACTTCCGGCATTTCAACCATGGCTTCTTTAGTGCAGCTTTGTGGCCACAGCTTTTTCCACACTGCATTTATTGTTGAGTTCTTAACTTCACCGGTAAATTCAATATTTTTTACAGCACCAAGAATGTTATAATTCTGCCAATAATCTCAAATTGATAGACTGCCTATTCCATTAGTAGCTTCTACCAATTGTAAAAAAGTTCTTAGGTAATAAAGTTTAAAGGAAGCTATAACACCTTGGTCCATCGGCTGAATTAATGAACTTGTATTCGCTGGAAGAAAGGTAACTTTTGCATCTAATGCAGAAGTCTTACAAGAAAGACTTCTGCATTAGATGGACCAGCTTCTTCTTCTTCTTGTAAGCAATTAAAAATCTGCAGAGCTTTGGCGTGAATAACATCTGTACTAAAAGGCATTCTCTTTTGATTAAGATCTTCTATCCAGAAAGAAAGTAATTTTTCAATTTTCTCTATTAACGGATTTCTCACTTTTGTAGTGCTTTTTGCAGCCAATGATATTATTATTATTATTACAATTAGCCACATGGTACAAGGAAGCCTGAGGCTTTTGCTGCACCAGCTAAAAAAAAAAAAAAAAATCCTGAGAGAGAAGTAGAAGGGAATCACCAAGAAAGAGAAGAATGATGATATCCAACTCAGGACCCTGGGTGTGCCAAGCCCATACTCACCAGATGTGGAACAGATAACTGAACTTTTAATTTTCTCAGCATTTTTCCCTAATTCGTGAAATGCTAGATTCATTTATGCTGTATTTCTTGGCCAATGTCACAACCTTTTCGCCATTTTCTAACTCCTTAACGATTTTTAATTTTTCCTCTAAATTAATTTTTTTTGTTTTAGCTTTCTTCATTTTAGGCACTAATTAAACACACACTTTATATAGACAAGAAATATTAAATCAGAAAAAGCAATGCTTACAGATTAAAACACTTTACGTTGCACGAACCAGAAAAAGATTCTGAAGGGGAGTTTCTGAATGAGGAAATTGTTTAAAAAATAACCAGACAAACACACCACCGTTTATTGCTATGCTTGGTTATAAGAATCAGTTTTGAATGCTTTGTGATATTTTCTAAAGCACATTTCTGGAAGTCACGACCATAAAACAAAAACAATTTGCACTTTCCAGTTTATTGGGCTTTTCTGTTAGTGCAATCTAATTATAAATGGGTAGTAAACGCGATCTTATTGCATTTGCAATAATACCAACAGCTGGAATTCTGTAGGATTTTACATTATGGTGAAATGTGTTTCTCCTTCAATCATGGAAAAAACATAAATGAATTTTCAAAATCTGCTCTTCATTCCTATTTTTAAAATCGTAAACAAAAAATCACACAAGTAGTGAAACTTGTCGTGCAATCTGAAATTTTGGTAGTAAATACCTGGCCACGCAATAAAAAACCACACAAATTGAGAGATGACTGTATTTACATTCACAATTATTTCCTGTGTTGTCAAGGTCTGCAAAACTTTAGAGTTTGTGCATGATAACTGTAGCATGTGAAGGGTAAAAAGATTCTGCAATAAATAAAGGCTAGTAGGGAATATGATTAATCACTACTGATTGATTACTTTACATACATGATATTATTCATCTTCATCATGTAGGAGTGGCTCAGCATCTTTATATAACAGTCAAATCAAAATTTGAATGCATTACTTGTATTTGTTTGATTTCAATCAGATGATAAAGCAAATTTCAATCAGCAAGAGCAGAATCTCTCTCTGAAACATTCTACTCTCACTAATTTTTACAGTTATTTGCTGATTTTAAAAACAAATTTTCAAATGCAGGAATTGAAAGACTGGAAAAATCTTGTAGTGATACAAGAACATGGACCCTCACCAAAGCACACTGATTCACAAAGAAAATGGACTGAGTTTGAAATTTTGAAAGTTGTCTAAATAAAAATCAAACAAGAGATATGCAATTGCAATGGTTTGTTTGTTTGTTTGTTATTTGGTTTTTAGGAGCATTAGCAACTAAGGCCATATTGCTCCGGGATATGCGGTGGTCATTCCTTGACCTTTCCGCATACTCCGTATTTGGTGGTGACGGGCTCGAACCCCGGTCTAATCAAGAAGCATGTGCTACGCACTGCTGCTCCTTCCCACCTGGCTACGGAGGCGCCCCCAATTGCAATGGTCAATTAATAAAAGAAAAATTGCACTGGCAAAGTGCAATGGAATGCACTTTAGATAACATACAATTTAAATAGAAAGGGTGCAAGAATATTTGCTGATACTATTGAGGCAACATTAGGTAGGTCAGAAAACTGCTAGCTTGGGGAAGGAATACTCGGACTAAAAGCCACAGGCATTGGTGAAAATGATTCTTGCATTGTTTCTGCTGGAATGTGCAGCAGTCTGGAAAGCAAGGTGTTGGGGATTTCAAGGCATGCTGTGAGTCATTGTGGGTGTTAGGGTAACTAAGAGTAAGAACAGGTGCATGTACACCAATGCTGAGAGCATAGTTAATGAAAGTGATTAATTTGAAGTGTTGTTCAAGTCATCATATGAAGACATTGTTGAGATATCAGAGACATGGTGTTACTCAGATATAAGGAATGCAGAATTTGAATATGGGGAATACAATGTGGACAGGAAGGGCAGACAGATGGGGGGGTTATGCTCTTAGTTAGGAAGCACATAAAATCTAAGGCAGTCCATCCAATTAACATGGGCAGACAGAGAGAGAGAGAGAGAGAGAGAGAGAGAGAGAGAGAGAGAGAGAGAGAGAGAGAGAGAGAGAGAGAGAGAGAGAGAGAGAGAGAGAAATAAAGCAATTTATTTTGAAAAAAAAATTAGTAACTATATTTTCTCTATTGGTAGAAATAAATTGCTTTATTTCGTTATATTTCTTTATTACTTATTTCTTTATATCACTATATTTCGCTATTTGCCATATGCGCTATTCTCCAGAGTACCATCTACCGTTCTGCATTGGAACCGCCGCCTGTTACAAGTAAATCATATATACAATTATACATATAATTTGCTAGTTCTTATACCCAGATTCCAGAGGGCGCTACGGTTTTTGGCATCATTTTTTGGCTTGGATTCTGATTTCATTTCACTAACCTCCGAACCCAGAGGGCGCCCACATCCACCAGCATCGGATAAATAATACACGTGCTCCACTTCTCGGTCTTTCTATCTTCATGTTCACCGGTGGTAAGCATACTTACTTATATATATTTTTTACCAGGAATTTGTTCTATATATATCAACCATTTGGTCCATCATATCTACTTTATGCATAGTCTTTATTATATCTTCAGTTTCCTATCTGCTGTTACAATATATCTCCTACATCATATAGATATGATACTTACCATAAACCAGGATCTCTTTCTTTAAGGGACGGGAAGTTACGCTCCCAGTTTCTTCCCACGCACAATTGTATTCTCCCCTTTTTCTATACTTTTAGCCATATACTATAAAACCCTACTTTTTCATAACCTCATGAACTAATAGAGCAATTCAAGGGGGATTGAGGTACTATTTCTATTCTATATCCTATTTCCGTTCTCCTTCCTTTAGCACATGCTGCCTATTCAACATAAAAAATATAAATATGTAACTACAGTGGATGGAAATCTAACTCTTGCTCTATTATTTACTTTATGCGACTATGCTTTCTGTCGGGCTAATAGTCATCTCGCCCGTAAACTACGAATCAAAAATCTGCTTATTACCAGCATTAGGCCATGATATCATATCATTTCTAAACGTGCCTTTACTTACTACATTTCGGTTTATTATCAACTTTCGGCCTACATTTCATAATACTGCTAAATTTCTTAATTCACTATGATCTCATTTTTATGATACGGCTAAATTTCTTGATTCTCTATGGTATTACTTTATTACCATCATACCATCTTTTATATCTATTTGAAACTAGCTTTACGGGTGGTTGACAACAGAAACAGATAGCTACGTTAATTATGGGCTGATATATTGGGAGGGTTAGCCCTAGATAAAGTCCCTTTCAATATATCTACTAACCCATAATTAACACAGTTTATATTATGTTATTTTTATATTTTATTTTATATTTTTTATATTTTTTGCTCTATCATATTTTGCTCTATCATATTTTGCTCTATCACATTTCTATTTTTGTCGCTACCACTACTTTATTTCGCCTTTTACCGTTTTACTTTACGTTCTATCTCATTTTGTTCTACTCTCACTTTACTTCTAGGTTTTTTGCTACTGTGCCGGCGCTGGGACTTTACACGTTACTTGGGTGTTTTTGACGCACAGGTTTTCCGCAGCCTGTACCTAATCTCACTTAACTTGCTACCTCATTGCCTATCTGATAAATTTTCTATCATATCTAGAACATATATATATATATATATATATATATATATATATATATATATATATGTGTGTGTGTGTGTGTGTGTGTATTATTATAAGCATTTATATTGTTATTACGTTTAGATGTATGTATTCTTTTAGATTTATGTGTTCTTTTGCGCAGCGTTAATGCCATTGTTTATGCCATTAGGCCAATAGTACATTATATGTGCCAGTATATAATCGTTTCTACTTGTTTTAGTTTAGTTCACTCACACACACGTGTGTGTGTGTGTGTGTGTGTGTGTGTGTGTGTGTGTGTGTGTGTGTGTGTGTGTGTGTGTGTGTGTGTGTGTGTGTGTGTGTGTGTAGATACAAATAGAAGTATAATTCAGATGTTGCACATTATAAGTGAACTAATAGTCAGGTGGACATTAAATTTTCGGCACATTTTGTTAGATTCTTGAAACCTTTTAGGTCCGAATAATTCTCGGAGTCCCCCAGGGTTCAGTGTTGGGCCCATTGTTGTTTTCAATATTTATTAACGATACCGATGAAGGCATATCAGGCTTAATTGTCTAAATTTGCAGATGATACAAAAGTTAGCAGGGTAGTTAATGTTGATAATCAGGGTATACTACTGCAACAAGATCTATAAAAATTAGAGAAGTAGCAAATGAATTTTTACGTTGACAAATGCAAGGCACTGCCTATGGGTAGCAATCCCAGAATAACAAACCTACTGTATGGTATCACACTCAAGGTAGTAGAGAAAAAAAAAAAGGACTTGGTGTAATTGTGCAGTCAGACATTGTCTGAGGAATTGTCTGAGGGGATGCAGCCAGGCTGCTTGGGACAGCTCATGGGGTTTTGTCAATGATATACAGGAATTCTGTCAGCAGGGATAAGGAGGTAATTATTCTTCTATATAAAGCAAATGTAAGTCCACATCAAGTGCTGCATATAGAAAACCTCAATTTAGAAAGGAAGTGAATGTGCTGGAAGAGCAGTGAGTACAGAGAAGAGCAGTTAGTTAATAAGAGAATAAAAGGTACTCCTACCAAGAAAGACTTCAGTTCGGAAATTTGCAACATCTGGAAACTAGGCACCTGAGGAGATCCGAATGACATGTTTAAGGTTGAATGGACTGAGTAAGCTAAATTTTGATGGTATCCTTATTCTTTCTCAGACAATGCATATCAGGGGACATAAATTTAAACTGAGAAAGGATGGTTGCATGATATGTGGAAATTAGCTTCAAGACAGGTCATCGACTGTTAGAACAAATTTCCATCTGGTATTGTTGAACTGGGAAATTTCAATAAATTTAAGGAGAAATTAGACAAATTATTTGAGGGGATAGACTAATGATGTGGGAAGTGTCTTTTTTTTTGGCTGATGCTGTATAAGACTGCTTCCTTGTATCATATGCCAATACTAATATATACAAACAGAAGTATAATTCAGCTATTTTTACACATTACATGGGAAGGAAAAGTCAGGTATACACCATTTCTGATTTCATAGTCCTTCTCCTCACAAACTTTGTAACATATTTAGAACAATAACCCTAATCTTTTCAACATTTCCCTTTTGGAGACCTTTCTACCTTTCATGTCAATAGGTTAGCCCATTTTCTTGTGGATTTGCGACCCTACCTTCCAAGAAGTACTGCAACAAAAATGCCACTTCACAACTACCTAGCATGTGATTATCAGTATGGTGAGGTTTCAGTAAGGATCCCTGAGTACATATTTTGATAATCAAACGTCCAAAATGTAATGCAATGAATACACTCCCTAACTTGTTAGAGCTTATTAATAAGAGTAAATAGCAATATTGCTGAGAACCTGTCATCTTCATATATTTAAAATATTATAGTGTAAAATGAGGAAGTGTTGCATTTTCATATACTAATTTTTTTAATCATTGAAACACCATCACTAATGGTGATGGTGTTTCATGATAAATAATAAGACAAGAATAAAGAATACAGTATGCAATATAATCCATTTGAATGCCTATTTATCATGAAAACGAACTAAAGTATCCCAAATTCTTATATTTAGACATAATAAATATTTTATTATTTATTTGATTCTTCTTCTTCTTCTTTGTCCTCGCCTTCTTCCCATGTTCATATGGGGTCGGCATAATACTCCATTTCTTCCTCCCTCATCCGCTCCTCTAAAGAACAACTTATACCCTTCATCGAGCTCTTTTGCTTTATTTCGCCTCCACCTAGTCTCTTGTAGGCATAGGATCTTCACTCTTCTTCTTTGGATCAAATCCACAATCTCTCTGCTCTTTCCATTCATCGTCCCAATGTTCAATGTTCCTATTCTAACACTTTTCAACTCCTTCTTCATCTCTAGCTGAACTAACTTCTTTAACCGGACCCGTCCTTTGTTCAGTAGCCCTGACACATCTACTTTCCATCAATCACCTTTTGTTTTGGCATAATTTTTACGACCGGATGTCCTTCCTGACGTCAACCCTCACCATTTATCTGGGCTAGGGATTTAAGTTGCCAATCTGCCAAGCCTTACGTAGCTATATAGAAGTGGTAGCTCTTATACAATGGTGATGTTGCAATTTAATAATTTTACGCAATTTATGCCGAATTTCTAATCCCACTGAACAAGCAGGTGGCACTGCTGTAGTTCTTTTATCTCATGAAAATGGCTGACTCGGTAGAATGACTGTGACCTTGAAAATAACAGTAATAAATAACTCAGCATTAGTGTAATTTGATCCAATTACACTAATTAAATTTTATTTAATTAGTATAATTACACTAATTAAATTTGATTTAATTAGTGCAAATTACTAATGTAACTTTATTGCACAAATGTTGTGAAATCAAATTACACACTGTCTTGAATAATTAATTGTAGAAATTTACAATCCAATGATTTCTCATTAAAATTTCAATAGGCATATATAAGTTGTAGCATATATAAGCATACCTAATGGTGCGATAAAATTTTTATTTTAACTGAATTTATATTGCAAATTTAAAGAAATGTTTAAATTTCTTACCTATTACACGATGCTAATAGCTCTTCATAATTTCCATGTACTTCTATAAGCTCTTCTGCGCACTCAGCAACTTCATCTGATGCATCTATGCATTCATTACATTTACTCTGGTTTTCAGCATTTGGTATTTTGTTCTCCAGTGAAAGGCACTGTTTATTATTGGGAGAAACATCATGAACAAATATCTGCCTGCCATTTACTTGAAGCCTTTGAAAGCAAAGAAGAAACTACTAAAAATTATTTAACTCAAAGGAGAAAAAAAGAAAAAAAAAAAGAAAAGAAAGATGATAAATGTATATGTAAAAGGACTTAAATGCAATTTCTTATCCTTTTCTCACAAAGACAGAGTTCATTCTTATTCTTAAGCAAAGGCATACCTAATTGTTATTTATTCATTTAAGTCTCTCTCTCTCTCTCTCTCTCTCTCTCTCTCTCTCTCTCTCTCTCTCTCTCTCTCTCTCTCTCTCTCTCTCTCTACCTAAAGCTATTTCTAGTTAAGAAAGAGAATCAGATACTAAAAAGATGATTCTTTTACCAGTGATTTTGAAATTTAGCCCATTACTTTCAATTTTTTTTTCAGAAAAGAAATAAAAATTGCACATGTAATATAGCCTATATATATTTTTTTTTAGCAGTGATATGATATACCAAGATCATGGTTACAGTGGGCATGAATTCATCAAGAATAATGTAATTTAGTAAAAAAATGTCATGTGTGTAAAAAAAATCATAACTGTAAACTCCACAGAAATAATGAACAAAAATGGAAAGACTAAGTTATTTGTACAAATGTATGAGGGGTGATCATTTAATTCACAGACTGGTGCAAGATCCTATCTTTACACACTTTCACCACCATCGTACTCACGCATTAAATACTTCTTGCAAGTCATTTTTTGAAAGACTGTGAAGTGCTTCCGTTATAACTCTGCGGGCATCATAGTGTCAGACATGAAATGCTTGCCTTTCAGAGCTTTCTTCAAATGTAAAAACAGGAAGAAATCACACAAGGCTAAGTCTAGTGAATAAGGGGAATGTGATGGAACCTATGGCAGTAATCACTGCCTGCACAATATTAGCATGAATTCATCAAGAATAATGTAATTTAGTAGAAAAATGTCATGTGTGTAAAAAAAATCATAACTGTAAACTCCACAGAAATAATGAACAAAAATGGAAAGACTAAGTTATTTGTACAAATGTACGAGGGGTGATCATTTAATTCACAGACTTGTGCAAGATGGAGAAACCACTCCAAACCTGAAATTTCTTGACATTTCTCACAAATGGTGTAGCAAAGTTTGACTCTGAGAACCTCAGACTATGGTTCCTTATTCATAGTTGTCCACAAGGCACAAAATGTTTAACAAGAATGCCTTTTATGTCAAAAAACACAAGAACCATTTGTTTGTCAGCTGAACGAGAAGCTCAAAATTTCTTAGGTCTTGGTGAATCAGTATGCTTCCACTCAGTAGACTGTTGTTTTGTCTCTGGATCATAGTGAAAAATCCAAATTTCATCACAAGTCAATATTCAATTTAAGAAGTTCTGAACCTGTGTTTCAAAACAATCAAGCATTTCTTTGCATAAGTCTACTCCTTTGCATTTTTGTCCTGGTGTCAAATTGTGTGGAATCCAGGAAGCACAGATTCACATTTTCAGGTGATCTTTCACAATATTGTGAGCACTACCATATGAAGTGGACATTGTAACAGCTAATTCGCGAAGTGTAATTTGCCTGTCTTCATCCAAGATTTCCTAAGCTTTTGCAATCTGCTCAGGAGTAGTTGAGGAGGAAGGCTGACCAGGTCTTGGGTGATCTGCAGACTCACAGCCTTCACTGAATCGACTGTGCCATTTAAATATGGGCGTCCTACCAAGACACTCAACACCATACACTTCATTCATCTCTTTAATTGTTTCTGATGCATTTTAGCACCGTCTTACAGAATAACAAATCACATATCACTGTTCAACCTGTATGTCCAACAAGATACTTGCTTCAAAACGATCATCAGTGACATGCAGCTAAAAAAAAAAAAAAAAAAAAAACCTCTTCACTGAACACTAGCTCGACAAGTACTGGCAAGCGCACATGGAGTCTGCTCAGTAGCAATCAGGGAGAGCACCTTTAGCGGCTGTTATGGAAACAGGAAGTTCATGCTGTAAACAAAATCTTGCACTAGTCCGTGAATTAAATGATCACCCCTTGTAAGTTGAGATTTTTTGGTTTTATATATATATATATTTAAAAAGTGCAGTTTGGTCATGCTACAGTGTTTAAATAACTAACAGGGCACCAAAAAATAATGCCACACTTCTTAAGAGGTTGTTTTTCTATTGCCACCCAGCCAACCTGTCAATTGCCTTTTCTATTATCAGAGCACATGGTTAAATATAATCATTTAGCACACCTCTTACAAATGAATAGCATTTTAAATGATAGTTTTAGTTCTTTCTCATGAATGGTTCAGTAAAGCTTGTGATTCAAAAATGAAGACCTAGGAATAAACTACATATAATTTTTTATTGATGCCTCAACCAAGGTTCCATTAAGTTCTACTTTGATTGTTTGCCATCCTGTATAAAATTCTTCTGCAGGAGTTAGCAAGTCATATTTTTAGCATTACAGTGAAACTTGCACTACCTTACACACTGCATACCAATTGTCTCAGTGCCAGAATGTATAATATACCTACTGTGCTATTTTATTGACGCTGTTGCAGCCTTTGACAAGGTACCAACTAAGCCTCTATTGGACCTTTTACTACCTTGTCCATCTCAGGTCTGGTTCTCTAACTTTAATTTCTGTTAAAACACAGGACATTAATCTTTCCGTATGGCAACAGCTCTTTTATCTGTTACACCAGTTTCGGCTTAGCCTAAGCAGATGCCCTATTACTATTTGTTTCATCCATTCTGTATTGATTTTTCAGTCAAAATTAATTCCAACTTCTGCACATGTCTTTTTTTTTTTGAGGAAACTGAGATCAACTGAGTTTTTTTAGATTAGATTAGATTGAGCAGTTCGGACTGTCTGTCAATCCTTTTTAAATAAAAAAATGCATTCAATTTGAATTACCTAAAATTCCTGCACTTTAAGAGTAATAATCAAGTCAGTACTAATTCCTCCAGTTGAGTCTATAGAATTTTTGGACATTTGCACAGAGTCTAAGCACAATTTCTCCTTACACTGCTCATGTTTAAGACTTTCTATCTTGAATGCATTCTGTTTAATGAAATATGATCATACATTAATTTCTGACAGAAGAATTGTCATATAGTAGTATTAGTATTAATAGTGACAAATGATGCAAGAAAGCAATTTGACAACAGCATCAGCCAAGGGGGGGGGAACCTTCCAATTTCACTTATGCATCCCCTCCAATAGTTTCTCTAGTTCTTCCTTGAATTTATTCAAACTACCCACTTCCATAGACTGTAATTTTCAGAAAATATGTATAGAGGAAGGTTGTTCCAGAAAATGGCAACTGAATGAATAACTGAGGAAGATGGAAAGTTTGGTTCTGTGAGTTTGAAGGAGGTTGGCTGGGTGTGGCAAGTGTTCAGACTGTTTTGAAAGAGAGAGCAGGAATTATAGAAGCCGATTCAGAAGAACAGTGCCCATGGAAGTATCTGTAGAAAAGACATGCAGCAGAAACAGATTGTTGATGAATCAGAGAGTGGTGAGACTGTTAGAGATGAGTCATTAATTAACCTCACTGCCCTCTTCTGAATGGAATCTAGAAGCCTGAGAGAGGCTTTGGGGGCACCACCCCAGATGCAATAACAATATTCCATGGTATGGTGTATTTCTGATTTGAACAGAGTGAACAGCTGTTTGGAAGAAAAGTAAACCCAAGAGCAAAAGAGAAAACCATGTTTCTTAGATGCAGAGGAAGCAATATTTGTAATGTGCTTGTGCCAAGAGAGATTAGAATTCAAGGTAATCCCCAAAAGAGATATATCATCTTGCCTAGAAATTGGAGTGTCACCAAAGATAAGCATAGGAGCAGAAGAATCTTTTTTGCAAGATATAAGACAGGACTGAGTATTAGAAGATTTAGAAGGATTAAAATCAACTAAGTTGTCTTTGCCTCACTGGACAATTACCTGGAGATTGGCATTTAAGAAATTGGTAGCGGATATTCGAGAAGTTGAAGTGATTGAGCAGGGTGAGGTTTCTCTAACTGAAAAGTGGATTGCAATGTGCTATCATCAGCAAAACTATGGATAGGATTTCCTGTCAATGGAAGAAGGTCATTAATATAAAAGAGGAAAAGAACTGAACCTTGGAGGACACCAGCATTAATGGAGAAGTTAGAAGACAGAGAGCAATCTATCATCACCCTTAGTGAGCAGTCAGAGAGAAAACTGGATAACCAATTACAAAAAACAGTTGGCAAACCTTAAGATTAAAGATTGTTTAGAAGACCTTTATGCCAAACACGATCAAAAGCCTTTGAGATGTCAAGAGCAACTGCTTGTGTTTCACCGAACATTTCCATTGTATTTGTCCATAAATGGGTAACATAAGCCAGAATATCACCAGTGGATAGACACTGGCGGAATCCACACTGGCGATCATTTATCAGACCGAAAGTTTCTAGATAGTTTAAGAGTTGGCGGTTAATTGATTTCTCCATTACTTTAGAAAGAGTAGAAGTAATTCCAATGGGACGATAACTGGATGGAAGGGATTTGTCATCCTTTTTAGGAACTAGCTGGATATGAGCAAACTTCCAAGTAGAAGGAAAAACACCTTTGGAATAAGAAAGTGAAATAAGAAAGTGAAAAAAGAAGTAGGAGTAAGTTCAGGAGCACAGGTTTTGAAAACAAGTGGAGAAATACCATTGGGACCTGGAGCTTTCTTAGCATCAAGATTCGTCAAAATCCTTCTGGCATCCTTTTGACGGAAGACCACAGGAGGCATTGAACGGAGCGTGTTGGGAATGGTGGGAGGTGTTTTACCAAAATCATTAATACATCAGTTGGAAGAAAAATGGGATGCTAGCAGGTCAGCTTTATCCTTGGCTGAAGTGACAACAGAACCATTTGGTTTGGACAGAAGTGGGAGC
Organism: Mastigoproctus giganteus; assembly: GCF_048544385.1. NCBI lineage: Eukaryota > Metazoa > Arthropoda > Arachnida > Uropygi > Thelyphonidae > Mastigoproctus > Mastigoproctus giganteus. The sequence continues at coordinate 63,269,269 of NC_143582.1, forward strand.
AGAGATGGGCAAAAGTTGCGGCCAATATCTTTGGAAAGAGACCAGAATGCTCGGCTACCATTAGGGCAAGAAGCAGGTTTTCTACTCTTAGCCTGTTCAAACTCTAGTTTAGACTGATTAATAACTGCTTTACAATTGTTGCAAGCTTTGGTGTAGGCAGAAAATGAAACTGAAGAATTAGAAACAAGCCAATTAACGATATGCAACATTCTTCTATTGAACAGCCTTAGCACATTTATTGGAAAACCAAGGTTTAGATAAAGGATGAGATTCTAAAGTGGAGTGTGGAATAAAGGTTTCCCTTCCTTCAAGAATAATTTCACTAACACGATCTGAGCAAGCATTGACATCAGAAGTTTTGAAACAGTAATCCGACCAAGGAAAAGAAGAAAAGAAATCTCGCAGGTCATCCCATTTTGCATTCTTGTAATGCCAAACAACACGAGGTTGGGAATAGCCATGAGATAAAGGTTCCATTGGAGAAGAGACAATCACCAAGTTGTGATCTGAAGTGCCTAAAGGATCTCTCACTTCAACCATGTACTTAGAGGGGTTGTTTGTGAGAAAAAGATCAAGCGTATTGGCTGTATGATTAGGATTGTCCGGTATTCTTGTAGGTAAATGAACAATCTGTGCTAGGTCATTAGTAATTGCAAAAGCCTCAGCATCACGAACAGCTGGGTCTATGTGACTACAAAACGGAAGCCAGCTGTAGTTGGGAACATTAAAATAACCCAAGAAAATTACCTCACTGTTGGGAAAGTTGGACTGGATGTTTGTTATTTGGTTTTTAGGAGCATTAGCAACTAAGGCCATATTGCTCCGGGAATATGCGGTGGTCATTCCTTGACCTTTCCGCATCCTCCGTATTTGGTGGTGACGGGCTCAAACCCCGGTCTAATCAAGAAGCGTGTGCTATGCACTGCTGCTCCTTCCCACCTGGCTACGGAGGTGCCAGTTGGACTGGAGAAAGTCAAATTGCAAAGAGAGGAAGTCAAAGAGTTCCAAGTGATTAGTGGAGTTGGGAGAACAGTAGAGACAACAGATGAATTTGACAGAATGAGGTAGAGAGATTTTAAGCCAGAGAAAGTCAAAAAGAGGAGATTCCAAATTACCAAGTCTCTGACAGGGAATATCAGAATGGACACATGCACAAGTACCACCTTTGAGGCAAAAGGAATCATACAGGGAATAATTTGGGCAACTGAGATGAGCATTGGTTGAATCACCTGATAACTGAGATTCTGTCAGAAAAAGTACATGGGGTTTGGCAGACTGTAAGTGGAAATGGACATCACTGAGATTAGAAATGAGACCACGTATATTTGTGAAATGAACTAGGACATGTTTGGGAGGTTTAGATCTTTTTGTAGATAAATTTGCTGTATTAGTTTGACAATTCATGGTGTCTTCAATAGTAAGAAAATGAGTGAGTAAGGGACTTTGCTGTATGAAGTAATGAAATTTTTGGATATGGCATACACATGGTAAGAATAATAGAGTAAATAAAGTAAGAATAACTGCAGGAAAAAAAAAATAATTAATTTAAGAAAAAATCAAATGTGCTTCAAATGTAATGTACTGCATACATTACCTAACTTGTTCATTATTCATGTTAATTGTTATTCGTTGGAGAAGGTATTATTCATTATTTATTGTTTTTATTTGGACTTCAAACAAATTATCCCATCCTTTCTTATAACCCGCTTCCCTAATACCACATTGTATATGGTATGTACTATATGGTTTAAATGAAGTCTTCAGCTAACTGTTTCCTCTTGTATTAGGGAAAATGCAGAATACTGGTTTCTTTCTTTCATCATTAACTTTTTTTTTTTTTTTTTTTTACTTTTCATTATGATGAAAGTTAAGTATTAGCTAATCTTGAAAAATATCCAGAAGTAAAAAAATGTTTTTATTAAGTACAAGAGACCATTGACAGCTCCCACAGCTGTTGAAAAACTTTATCTTTGCCACTATTACCAATCTGCCTAAACTGCATAACTTTCTGACAAAATTTCTGAGAAAAGCATTGTGCTGAAGGTGAATTTACAGAAGATGGATTAGACACAGCAACATATTCATGTTATATACACACTGAAAAAAATAGGAATGGCATCAGTCAAGGAGGTTGGCCATCAAGTGAATGGCTGGAGCTTAAAGCATGCACAAAAAACTGCATTTCCTAAAATCATAATTATTTTTTCCCTTTTAATTTACAATTGTCACACCTAGTAAACAATTATTTTGAATAACACTACATATAACACTATATTTGTAAGTTACAAATAAAAAATGTATTTTTAAGAATAAGAAATTTATTTGAATAACAAATTAGGTGAACAATTTATTCTTCTTAATAAAATAAGTTTCATTGTGAATAACAAAATTATATTTTTTTCACAAATAAAATAAGCATTTTTATTCTTATTTATTTTTAATAAATTTTGCTCAACACTGAAAACAGGTACATTCACTTTGTGAAGTAACTGATTATGATTATTATTAACCATATGGTGCAAGGAAGCCTGAGGCTTATGCTACACCAGCCAAAAAAAAAATTCTGCATTGCATTACCCTGAGAGAGAGAGAGAGAGAGAGAAGTAGAAGGGATTCACCAAGAGAAAAATGATGATATCCAGCTCAGGACCCTGAGTTTGCCAAGCCCGTACTCACCAGATGTGAGCCCCTATATCTAACCAAAATGACTTTTATCTAACAGCGTAATTTATACTTATTATAAATCAATCAATGTTGAAAAGGAATTTTGTTAAAAATTAATAAGACAAAGCACGAAAATGGCAACAAAAAAAGTTAACAAAAGGTAAGAAATATACACATACTCGAGTGCTTCAGAATCTTCATGCATACTTCCATCACACCCTTTAAAACCTTTCCTAGGGACAGCTGGAAAAAACTTCACACTATCATCTACAGGCTGAATAATCTGATGACCAATGACCCTATAAAACACAAAACTATCTGTAATATAATAATTTATTTTGTACAAATATGATGCAGTAATCTTTTATTGTTCAGATACAAGTAATGCACCAAGAAATATGTCACTTCTGATATGAATACTGTAAATGAAGAATTAATGTTTTACATGTGTTTTAAACTTATTTCCAATATGAATATTTGCACTTTCTTAAAGGATAAAAAAAAAAACACACATCCACAACACAATTTTTATTTCCCTTTCCCAAAGAGAAATAAAAACTTTCTTGGGCAATTCAACATGAGGAATCCTACTTAAAAGTAATATCACTGTTTCTGAAATAAACCTTAATTGTAATTTTAAACATTAAACGTGACTGTTTTTATTATAACTCAGGGCTGTCCAATTCCAACTAAGAGAAGGCCAAAATGAACCTTGGGCTTATGGATCATAAGCCCAAGTTAATCATATACCGGTTGGTTATAAAATAAGTTTCCCTATTCAGGAGACCCTAAGTGTCAAAACAGTTAGAGATAGCACTGTGAAAATCGGTGAGTATGTCATTTAGGGTATGGGGAAGAGTTTTGGTGAAGAAAAAAAATTTGTTCAAATTTCTGCTACCAGGGGAGAAATTGGCACACTGTAAACATGAGATACTTAGGATTAGATTTTAACATCAGAACTTAGAAATTAACAGATATTGTTCTATGTGCCTTCCTTCACTTGAGATGACATTCTGAAAACGGAGGACTGCGTGTGACGCAGTATCGTGTAGCATCTCATTGGGGATGTTAGCTACATGCTGTTTAATGCTTGCTTTCAAATTGACAAGCATCTGTATGCTGCCATGATAAACTCAGTCTTTCAGGTATCCCCACAGCCAGAAATCGCAGGATTGAGATCTACTGATAGGGCTGGCCAGAACTGCAGAAAGTCTCTAGAAATGATGCGATCATTTACAAAATGTTGAACGGAGCAGTTCCTTCACTTGTCGACTGACGTGGGGGGGGGGGTACCATCTTGCATGAACACTAGTCTCTAAGCATTGCCTTTCTTGCAGAGCGGGAATAATGTGATCTCTTAGAACAGCGCAGTACTGTGCACTAATTACCGCACACCTCACAAGGCCATGAGATGTACTCTTCAAAGAAAAATGGTCCAATTATTAACTCTGCTCTGAATCCACATCATACTGTAATGTATGGATTTTGTAGTGGTCTTCCATGCACAGCAGATGGACAAGAAGTTCCCCATATTCAGCAGTTTTTGTGTATTTACAGTCCCATGAAGAGTGAAATATGCTTCATCAGACCATAAGATCATTTGAGCCTATGTATCGTCAAGTTCCATACAAGCTAGAAATCATACAGCAAAGTCTATTCGTTGTTGCTGGTCACAAGACTTTAGTTCTTGCACTATGTGAATCTTGTACAGGAACCGGCGTAAAATTATTCGAAGCACTATGTACAGTAGACCAAGGAAGGTTCAAGTCTCTTGACACACCTCTAGCACTACTGACTGGTAGTGTTTTGCATTTGAACCATTGCAACTGCCACTTCATCCACTGCCTCTGTTCTGATACATGGTCGTTCCCCACCTGGAATTACACCTAACTCCCCAGTAGCTTCAAATCTCTTTATTAGTTTTCAAAGCCCCACTGATGTCAAAGGTCCTTTACGCAAACCTTTTAAGTTTCTGATATTCATGTAGTGCTGCATTAGTGTTACTATTATTCTGGTAGAACAGTTTTACTAAAAGAGCATGTTCCTTTTTTGTAAGAGCCATAATTTGTTATTGACGGTGGCACTGGCCTTTCTGCTTTTATCTAACAGGATGTCATTTGCGTAAGCAGTGTGTCTTGAAGTAAATGACAACTTTCACATATGTGCAGCACCATTTGTCCCCTGGTGGCAGAAATCTGAACTAATTTTTTTCTTCTACAAACCTCTTTTTCCCATACCCTAAATGACATACCCACTGATTTTCACTGTGCTAACTCTAACCGTTTTGACACTAGGGCAAACCTTTTTGAAGAGTGGGTCAATTATTTTTATTTCTTTTTTAAATACTAGCCCGTGAGTCATAAGTTAGTGGCCTCAATTAGAAAGGGGGGGGAATAAAAAGGGTGCCAATTATTTGGAAACATTAAACATTTTGTTAAGAGATAAAGTTGACAGTTGAATCTTTTTGGTCCTCACTTTTGAAATAATCCAAAAAAGGTTTTAGTTTCCTTTTTGATTTATAACTTTAACTTTTGCAAGTGAAGAGCTAAAAAAAAAGTAAATATCGAAGCTTGATTTGATACCTTGTACCGCATCAGGTGACATCATGACCAGTATTGCCTCTGCACAAAGTATTTGAATGAGCAAGGAATAAAAGAAAACGCTTTTATTTTGAAATATTCTTCATTAATAATTAACATAATTACAGATACAGTATGTGTAATAAAGTTGATAAAAGTATATTTAATGGGAAATTTGTTGTTGCTTACTTTCAGACAGTTTCTTAATATTAGGTACATACTTCGTGTTCATTACTTTAATACATTTTGCAGTCAATTCATTTCCAAGTTTATTCCTGTTGGAAGATTTAACAAAATTCATTGAGGAAAACAATTTTTCACATGAATATGTGGACCCGAACATTGTGAGAAGAGCGTTAGCCAGTTTCTTCATACATGTAAAATTGTTCAGTAAAGAATACCATGCATTTAATATAATATTTTCAACTTTTAGTTTGGGATCTTCATTAGGCCTATCTGCATTACTTTCTGAAATTTTTCCTTCTACTACGAAAATCAAGTTTTCAAATTTATTTTTTCACACTATGCTGCTTTGGAATTCAATTAATTCCATTTCTAAGTTAGTAATACCTAGCCAAATAAAATCGTTTAGCTGCATTGTACTGTACTCTGCTTTATGTGGGCATAAAATAAAGCGAAATGTATTTTCCAAACTTTTAAATTGATTATATCTCTCATGGAAATCTTATTTTATTTCTTGCAAAATGGTTAAATATTTTTTAATTGCATTTTCTTGAATGTCAAGAATATTTTCAAAATCTTTAGTGTTTTGAAAATGTTTTTGTAATTGAGGAAAATATTTCATGGTGCTCATTTCCAAATCTTTAGTAAAGATGTCAAGTTTTTTCATAAATATTTTGATATTTTCAAATATCATTAATGCAATTTGTCCATGTCTTTGAAGTTTTTTATTCAGTTCATTGAAATGCTGAATGATATCACATAAGAACATTAAATCATTTAGCCAATCTATACTTGAAAATTCGTCATAACTATTGTTTTTTTTTCATTCAAAAAGAGCTTTATTTCGTCTAATAAAATGACAAACCGATTAAGAACTTGGCCGCAACTGAGCCATCGAACATTGTTGTATGTCAAAATCCCAGAATATTGGCACTCAATTTCCTCTAATAATTGTACAAATTCTCGCTTATTAAGACCTCTTGCATTTATAAAGTTAATAACTTTAATTAGAACTGGCATTACATTAGAAAATGTTTTTAAACCTTGCTTCACACATAGAACTTGCTGGTGTATTATACAATGAAATTCTATCAGAGAATGTCTAATATTTTGCCACCATATTGGGAGCACCGTCTGCTGTTACAGAAACAATTTTTTGTAGGTCAATTTCCATTTTTTTAAATGCATTATCAAATTCTTTAAAAATATCAAGACCAGTACACCTTCCTTCCAATGTTATTAGTTTTATTAACTCTTCTTTCATTATATTGCCTGCATTATATCGAGCAAAAACTGCTAGCTGTGCATAACCATTTACATCAGTACTCTCATCTAAAGTAATCGAATACATTTCTACAGACTTTAAGTCGTTATGTATTTGAGAAGAAATATTTCTTTCTAATTCTATTACTCGGTCTTTAATAGTATTGCGACTTATTGGTAACTCATTTATACGCTTTATAATCAAGTCTTTTTCTTTAAAATCTGAAAACAGAGTAGCACTACATTCTAAAAATGCTTGTTTTACAAACTCTCCTTCTGAAAGAGGTTTCCCATGGCAAGCAATGCAATGGGCTACTTGAAAACCAGCAGCTGTAATGTTATTTTTCGGAGTGAAAAAAGTTTTTAAAACACTTCTTTGTGAATCATTCTGTTTTTTCTTTTGTAAAAAATATTCTCTCCTTTCTTCATCTGTTGGGAAGCCAAGATTTGAATGCAACTTTTCAAAATGTCTTTTTACATTGAATGTACGAGGTGACTTTTTCGTTACAAATAACACACAGAGTTGTTTTATTCTTTTCAATCACACCATATTTATCAAACCATTCTGTTTGATATGGTCTGGAGCTTGTACCGTTAGTTTTCATTTTTTTTTAACCACCGACATAGTTCAGGGCCATGCCTGCAAAAAATATATATAATATATATATTTTTATAACCTACATATATATATTATATATGTAGGATGCAATAATTTTAGATGAACTTTTATAAACGTAGGCCCACTTAATATACTTACATCGGTTATGTAGATGAGAAAATTTGACAATAGAAAAATTAAGTTATAATCAATTTATTATTAACACTTCTAGACACGTACATCAAGTCTGCCTCTTAGTCCAATACTGCGAGAGTGCGAGCTGGTAACTTTGTACTAGCCCAATACATCTCCTTCTTCAATGCAATGACAAATCGCACCAAGTTTATGTCACAATGTAATGAGTCACCCACATGCGTAGTTTAATACAATAGAACACTGTTTGCCGACGCGTGACATCCACATTCCACTTGGATTTTTGTTATTTTTTATTTATATATTTTATTTTTGTTTATATATATATTTTTTTTATAAATCTGACATTACATATTTATATTTTATAATTGTTTAATATTTTTGATTATCTTTTCTCTCTGTTATAATTAAAAAAACGTAGGCCAATATTACAATAAACACGTACACGGGGGTTAACTTACAAAGCCTTCGTCGGTCAGTATCTGACCCACTTGTCATAGGTTCGCCACCACAGTTCTAGACCATGGACAGCCATGTCCAGTGGTTAGTGTGCATGGCCACAGGTAAGGAGGTCCAAGGTTCAATCCCATTCACGACCATGAAAAATGAATGGCTCATTTTTAGCTTAAACAGAAAATCAGAGCTTGAACTGTGCCACCACAAAAAAAAAAAAAAAAAATCTCATAGTAATTCTTGTACATTGAACCCTTGCAATGAATTCAATACATGTATAGTCACAATGATTTTATTAAATTGTTCTGGCCTTGGCAACCTCAAGAATAAATTAAAATGGAAAACATTATTTTTTCATTTGTCATAGGAATATTTAATAACAATCCTATTATTTAGAACTACTGACTGAATGATGCAACAGATCTCAATGTTCACAACAAGTTGTTGAGAAATCTTGTCCAGTTCTTTTTTAACAGAATCATGATTTTTTTAACCCTCCACAGTCCAGCCCTAACAATCAAAAAATGATTAGTTCAAATGTGATGTTCAAAAATTATTTATTTTTGGGTTTACATGAGCTAATATATAAAACAGCATGACAAAACAGTTTAAAAGTTCTAATGCAATATTTCTAAAATATATTCACAAAACTTTCCATCCAGATAATCAAAAACATTTTTTACTTTAGAGCATCTGCTTTGAATTCCTCTTGTTTGTCCTCTTTTAGGTGGGCAGAGATGCAAAATCCAAAATATCTGCAGAAATTCATTACTGCTAAATGGACATACAGAATTAAATTTTTCATAAATTTTTCATTCTTGAAAAATTTAATTCTGTCTGTCCATTCTTCAGACCAATATTTCTTTATATCATTTTCATTTAACCCCATATTGATGATAACTCCAAAAAACTCCTTTAGGTCATTTAGTGAAACCTAAACTGAGTCATCACACCATATGGAATAATTGGAAACTATCTTATTTGTAAGAATCCCCCACCCTCAGATTTCTGCAGCAAGGTCTGCCAATTTCTCAGTTCCACTATCAGCAAGACCTTTACGAGATCTTGACTTCATATCTAAATACTTCACTCTAACACAGAGTATAAGTTACTTTGTGACTTCTATGCAGAAAAAAATGATGCAGCAGCCTGCTGGTAACAACTGAATATATACATAAATGAACATCCACTTAGTTTTTCAAACTGTTTATATGACAGTACAGTAGGAAAACAAATTTTATAATCGGAACTGCCAACAGTCACACCAGTTTCCCCATTAACTTAAGAAGGGCAAAAAAAAAAAAAAAAAAACTCCACTCCACCTTACATTAACAATTGAATATCAACGTCGATTTAGTTTTTCAGATTGTTCATATGAAGTATAAATAGATAGCAATACCGTAATTGAGTACACCGTACACACAAATTTAATAATCTGAAATGTCAATGGTTGCACTGGTTGAGACATTTGGTCTTCAAAAGGCCAAAAATTGTCTGCTGTTAACAAATGAATATAAATAGAAGTGTAGTTTTTCAGATTGTTTATGTAAGGGTATAAATAGATGGCAATACAACAACTGAGCCAATACATAGGAAAATAGATTTTACGATAGGAAATGCCAACATTTGAGGCACCACAATATCTGATTGAAAGAGAATGAGGGAAAAAAAAAAATTGTCTATCATTAACAATCATATATAAACACTGATTTAGTTTTTCAGACTGCTTATATGAAATGTAAATAGATGGTAATATAAGAATTATCCCAGCAGGAAAAAAAATTCAACACTAAAGTTATTGGAACCAATGATACTTAGTACTGCATATGCATAGTAGGTTGAGAATACAGAAGATACTTGTTGACACTGGAACTGAATTTCTGTAGATTATAATTTTCAGGAAATGCATGTGAAAGAAGGAAGTTCCAAAAAACAAGTAAAAGGGATAAATGAGGAAGAGAAAAAGTTTGTTCTATGAGTTTGGACAGTGAAGATGCTGAATTGGTTGTAGCACACATTCAGAATGGTTTGGAAGAGAGTGGTGGTTTACAGATGCCAATTCAGAAAAAAAGTGGAAGTATCTATAGAAAAGACAAGCAGCAGAAACAGAACATGTGTGTGTGTGTGTGTGTGTGTGTGTGTGTGTGTGTGTGTGTGTGTGTGTGTGTGTGTGTGTGTGTGTGTGTGTGTGTGTGTGTGTGTGTGTGTGTGTGTGTGTGTGTGAGAGAGAGAGAGAGAAAGAGTTTGTAAGAGACAAGTCATTAATTAACTTGACTACCTTCTTTTGAATGGAATCAAGAAGCTTTAGAGAGGTTTTGGTGGCACAGTCCCAGATGTAGGAATAATATATTCCATTGTAAGGCAGATTTGAAATTTTCACAGAGTGACTAGTTGTCTAGAAGAAAAGTAGCACGAACAGCAAAAAATAAAACCCAGTTTTTTTGATGCAGTAGAAGCAATATTTGCAATATGCCAGGAGAAATTAAGTTAGGGTAATCTTATCAAAGATATGTGATCTTGTCTAGAAATCTCAGTGTCAGTAAAGATGAGTACAGGAGCAGTAGCCTCTTTTTTGAAAGAAATAAGAAAGGACTCAGTTTTAGAAGGACTAAAGGTAACTAAGTTTTCTTCGTCCCGTTGGAGAATTACCTCAAACTCATTATTTAAGGAATTGGTGGTGGATATTCAAGAAGTAGTGGCTATTTGTACCCAATTAGTTTCCCCCACTTCACTTATCTTAATTCTTTCTAAAGTAAAGTAATATAGCAAATAAGAAATCCATTAAACACCAACTCTAAATATAATCTTGAAATCTTTTATTTCATTAGTGACTACCACCACTATAGATTCGGTCTTTTTTTTTTTTTTTTTTTGTTAATTGTTGGCACATTGGCTTCTGTGGCCATAATGCACCTCCCAAAGTTTTTGCATTTTACTCTGATCCAATCCCGAGGCGGGATTCAAACCTGCGACCTTTGGGTTGCCAGGCAGGCACTTAACCCACCTGGCTAGCCTGGTCAGTACTGATCCACTAGTGCAGGGTTTCTCAACTGGAGTTCCACGGAATCCTAGGGTTCCACAAGAGATCGTCATTGAAAAAATATAAGCTTTTTTTTCAAGTTTTTTGAACTATGTGTGCTGCTGATGCTAGCACTCGCAGTGATGGACAGTGACCGAGCAGCCCAGTTAGCAATTTCATTATGGGTCTTTCATCCCAGAATGACCAGGGCTGGCTTTACACCAATTGGACCCAATCGGGCCCTGTGCTCTTGTGGCCCCATGGGTGGCAGAAAAATTAAAATTAAACGAAAAGATCAAAGATGAAAAAAAAAAAAAAAAAAGAGATAAATGAAAAGAAAAAAAAAGAGGAGGAAAAAGTTGCTTTTAAAGTTTAATTAAAGAATTGATTCCTAAATGTATTTAAATTGCGCGGGGCTCCTGTGAAACCCAAAACAATGACTTTTTTTACATCAATTCAGAAAATATGATTAGCATTTTAACATTGAGTACAAAGGATGCAGAGAAAAAAAATGTTTTTTTATTTTTTATTATTATCTTTTTTTTTTAAATTCATAATATGTGAAAAGCGAAGTCTGTATAATCTATAAAGGTGTGCAAATTTTGGCCATTATCTAGGAATAATTATCTCAAGGCCAGTTTTTACACATCCCTTGTAATATCAGAAGTAATTCTGCGTATTGTAGTAGTAGTAGTAGTGGCACATGATGCAAGAAAGCAAGTGTAGGAGCTTATGCAGCATCAGCCAAAAAAAAAAAAAAAAAAAAAATCACACCATTCCCTCCAAATGCCTGTCCAGTTCCTCCTTAAATTTATTTAACCTATCAACTTCCACAACGACAGATGGAAGTTTGTTCCAGCAATTAACCACACGCTGGCTAAAGGCAAATTTCCGCACATCTATTCTACATCTGTCCTTTCTTAATTTGAACTTATGTCCCCGTAGGTTCGTAATCTGAACAAGTGGAAGGATCCCATCAGAATTCAGCGTGCTCAACCCATTCAAGGACTTAATAGACCTCAATCAGATCACCGCGCAGGTGCCTAGTCTCCAGCCACTGCAATTTGCAGAACTTAAGCCTCTCTTGGTAAGAGTATCCCTTCATTCCCCTCACCAATCGTGTTGCTCTTCTCTGTACACACTCAAGCAAATCTACATCCTTCCTAAAATGAGGCCACCAGACCTGTACGCAGTACTCAAGGCGTGGCCTGACCATTGCCTTATACAGAGGGACAATCACCTCCTTTTCCCTGCTAGCAAAATTCCTATATATCATTGACAAAACCCCATGACCTGCCCTAGCAGCCTGTCTGCATTGCTCAGAAAACTTCATATCTGACTGCACAATTACTCCCAGGTCTTTTTCATTTTCTACCACCTTAAGTGTAGTAACACACAGTTGGTACGTTTCTCTGGGGTTACTTCTACCCATATGCAGTACTTTGCATTTGTCAAGGTTGAACTTCAGTTGCCACTTCTTAGCCCATCTGCCCAATTTATCTAGATCCTGTTGCAGTAGCACACTGCCATTACTGTCATTTACAACCCTGCCAACCTTTGTGTCATCTGCAAACTTCGACATTAAGCCTGATATACCTTCATCAATATCATTGATAAATACACAAAACAACAGTGGACCTAACACCGAACCCTGTGGGACTCCACTAATAACATTAGTCCACGAAGAGCAGCACCCATTGATTACCACCCTCTGTCTTCTCCCACTTAACCATCCTTTTATCCATTGTAGCAACTTACCCTTAATACCATTCTGCTCCAATTTGTACAGTAGTCTTCCATGTGCAACAGTGTCAAAAGCTTTCCTGAAATCCAAGTATATGATATCAAAATTATTTTTTGCATCCAGTTCCTTTGTGACCACATCATAATATCCTATCAAATTTGTCAGACAAGACTTTCCCTTAACAAACCCATGCTGTGTTTGAATTATTGCTGCAGTCTTGTCTAGATGATCCTGCAATGCATCTTTAACCAGTGACTCCATTATTTTACCCGGAACAGAAGTTAAACTAACTGGTCTGTAATTACTCGTGTCACCCTTCGATCC